>NC_072010.1:58911151-60317401 GCF_027791375.1 Indicator indicator
TACAGATCTGATTTCCTTCCATGACAGAGGACTAGCTAAAGCTTACAGAACTGTAGCTCATTATTTCTGCAGTCTGCATACACAAATCTAATGCTACAAAATGCCTTCTATAGCTATAACTAGTGGTGGCTGAAGGAATTTTTTTATATATAATTGGGGTATAGTTAGGGAAAAAAGAAGTTCTATAGTGAATAGGCAGATTTTACTAGCAAGAATTTAGTGTGTAAGCAATCCATATGTATAAGATTAGACAGTTGACTTGCAATTTCCAGTTGACCTAAAGAGCTGAATATGACTGCATACCCTCCCAAAACGCTGCTGCTGAGCAAATCACTGCAAATTTCCATCATGGAAGAGTGAAGAAAACACTAAACCTGTATAAGAGGTAAAGAAATATTCCTTAGGGCATTCATTTGGTCCATCCCTGTGGAGAGGATAACTTCCCTAGTGAAACATACTGAGCACTGGCTGTCTCTCTCCTGGTATCTTCATTCTGATTAAGTCTGGATGCAATTTCTTCAACTAATCTTATCCGTCTATGGGTTAAATGCATAAATATAAAATTCCTTCCCAGTGAGTAGAGGGAAAGAGACTCTGAAGAAGGCAACTCATCCCCTCTTTGTACAGTGGTTTGAGAGAGCAGTCTCATCAGCAGTCCTAAGTCTGTATGACATGTGATACTGTGGAAATAACTGGCCTCAAGTTCCCTCCTGTCCCCAGGTGAGTTTTTGTGCTGCCTTTCTTGTCATGGGTCTAGCGATCTGGCAACAGTTCACTGAATTGGATCTCTCTTCTTTTATTCTGCTCCTACAGAAGAAGACACCTAGTCTTCACCAAGCTGATTTGACTCAATTCATGTTCAGCATTACCACCACTAGAGTCTTGGCTGGGGCTGAACGTGACTCAGGCAGGATTACAACAGCACAACAGATGTGGACTCATAAAAGGCAATTGTAAAACTTCCACTTCTCTTAGCCAGGATGAATATTATTTTGGATTTTCTTATTTCTTTCCTGTAAGTGCAGAAAATGCTTTGAGAGTTGAAGCTGGGTAAGATAAATCTGCCCTTTTGGCTGGGAAAGTAAGAATTGCTTGCTATGGGAGTACTGCAATACTTTGCTTAGTTTTTGTACAGAAAAGCATCTAAAGTACAGTCATATTTGCTGCCAGAAAAGGTTCATAATGATAAAGGAGTTTGGGGGAGATATAACGAGCTGCTATGCATCTGCTGGGAATTTATCCAACATTTGTTTCTAAACATAAATAGGAAAAATACTTTTCTGGAAGTAAATGAAAATAAATATTTATTTTTTAACATGAGCTTTCTCTCTCTCACAGTCTTCATTATTTCATTCACTTCTCATTCTTTACTTTCATAGCCTCTAGCACATACTTTGTAAGATTTTGACTAACACTGCTGTCTTCAAGTAAGATTCTTTGGTAACCTGGGAAGCTGAACCATGATTTACTTAATCTTTTCCCGAGGAAGCAAAAAATGATCACCTTCTTTTCTAAGGAGAACTGACAAAGCTAGTGGTAGGATCTAATCTGCCTAACTGTGATCAAGCTGGGTCTTCAAATTTAGGCAAGGAATGGGACAGTGTGTTTGAGGTAATTGCCTCAGGTCTCCACATAACCAATGACAACTTACTTAGGTGGATGGAGTTCTCTTTAATAATTTGAAGCCATCTTACACTCTCCACTAATTCAGGGTAGGTAGGCATTAGTTTTAAAGAGACTAGGAAAGAATTGATCATACCAAATGAATATCTAAGCTTGTTATCCTAAAAACCTGTATTATCTATGGGCAGGGATACATTGAAAGTGCAATTCTCATCTTCATTTAGACATCTAAAATGGGTCAGATGATATATAATGCCCTCAGATACATTAATAAAAATTTCTTCAATGTCTTCAATTACCACATTGGAGTCTATGAAAAATCCACTGTGACAGTAAGGTCTCCACAGAGCCTTCTCTTCTGAGGGCTGAACAACCCAAATTCTTTCATCATGTCTTCACAGGAGAGGTTCTCCAGCCCTCTGATCATCTTTGTGGCCTTCCTCTGGACCTGTTCCAGCATGTCCAGGTCCCTGCTGGGGGATCCCATAGATGGACACAGTACTTCAAATGAAGTCTCACCAGAGCAGATTAGGGGGGCAGAATCACTTCTTGATCTGCTGACCAGGCTTCCTTTGATGCATCCCAGGATGTAATTTGCTTCCTGGGCTTCAAGTGTCCATTGTCTCCTCTGGAGACATTCAAAACTTTCCTGGAAGTATTCCTGTGTGACCTACTCTAGGTGAACTTTCTCTGGCCATGGGGCTGGACTAGATAATCTTTCAAGGTCCCTTCCAACCCCTAATATTCTGTGATTGTGTGATTATTGGCTCATGTCTAGCTTCTTCTCCACCAGTACCCCCAAGTGCTTTTCTGCAGGGCTGCTCCCGATCTCATCTCGCAGCTTGTATAGACAATGAGGATTGCCCCAACCTAGGTACAGAACCTTGCACTTTGCCTTGTTGAACCTCATGAGATTCTCCTCAGCCCACTTCTTCAGCCTGTCCAGGTTGCTCTGGGTGGCATCCCATCCTTCAATCTTACACACCACACCACTTAGCTTGATAGCATCTGCAAACTTGTGGAGGGTGCACTCAGTTTCACTGTCGATGAAGATATTGAACAGCACTGACCCCAATGCAGAGCCTTGGGGGACACCACTTGCAACCTCTCTCCATCTGGACATTGAACCATTGACCACTACCCTTTGCAGGCAAACATCCAACCAATGCCTTATCCCCTGAACAGTCTACACCTCAAATTCGTGTCTCTCCAGCTTAGAGAGAAGGACGTTGTGGGTGACTGTGTCAAAGACTTTACACATTTCAGATATATGACATCTGTTGGTCTTCCCTTGTCCCCTAATGTAATTACTCCATTGCATAAAGCCACAAGGTTGGTCAGGCAGGACTTGCCTGCCTGGCTGACTTGCCTGCCAGCCATGCTGGCTGTCTTAAATCACCTCCCTGTCCCACATGTGCTTTAGTATAGCTTCTAGTATAGAAGTCTAAAGTTGGTTAAGTCGATTTTCATCACAGTATCACAGTATATCAGAGGTTGGAAGGGACCTCAAGAGATCATCAGGTCCAACCCCCCTGCCAGAGGAGGAAGTAGTCCACACAGGAATGCATCCAGGTGGGTTTTGAAAGTCTCCAGAGAAGGAGACTCCACAACCTCTCTGGGGAGCCTATTCCAGTGCTCTGTCACCCTCACTGTAAAGAAGTTTCTCCTCATGTTGAGGTGAAATCTTCTATGTTCTAGTTTGAACCTGTTGTTCCTTGTCTTATTACTGTGAACCACCAAAAAGAGCCTGGCCCCCTCCACTTGACACCCACCATCAGGACTGGTCATGCAGGACTGCTTCCATAGAAAAAAACAGGTTGAAATGGCTCAGGAATTTAAAATAATTGCTTCTTCCTACATTAGTCTAAATGAGCAATTAGAAACAATATTGGCACTAACTCTATAGAAACAAAAAGTGCTTTTACTGTGTAAGGAAAGTACACATCAGAAAATTTCAATTAGACATTAGACTTCATTGAGGGGTACCAAGGGTACAGTGTGAATTGAAGCCCTGATATTGCAACTAGGCTTTCCTCCTAACTTCAGCAGCAAGGATTAAGTCAACAGTGAAGAGGACATTATCAGTTAGGAGGTACAATAAGTGACTCTTTGACTTAGTTATCTGCAGTGCTACCCTAGTTGTAAAAGATGTGTTAGCAGTGTGTTATGGGTTTAAGAACCAGAAGGACCAGAGAGTACAAGGAGGTGGACACAGGAAAGTGTAGTCTTTGTTGTTTCATTCCCATTATCCTGCACCCCCTAGATAAACAGATGTTGCTCTCTGTTCTTCCCCTTTTCTCCCACTCTCTGCTCCCAGTGCCTTGGGCCGTTATCTCTTGCCTGGTATTTCAGGGGAGGTTTTGGTCTTGAGCAGCCTGGCTAGTTTTTGCTGAGCATTTCTGGCCTAGGTTGGCTGCGTCTGGTTTTGGCCTAGTGAGGTTTTGGCAAAAGCCCAGGTGGAGAACTGGGATGAGGTTGAATATGAATTTGTGTATTTGATAAATATTTGTGAACAGAATTTCCATTTAAATTTCCAGTTCTGTGGGGTAATTTTATTTTACTCCTTTGGGAGTGTGTGTATGTGTGTGTAAAATAGTTTTCTGTCTGCTCAAACCAAGACACAGTGCACTTACAGTACACACTCATCTCTAAAATAGACCATTCGGTTTCTCCAAAACTGCATTGAAACTCAGGTTAAAGTACCTTTGTGGCACTTCTTCATGCTTTAGTAAACTCAATATCAAAAATAACCTCAGCTCCCATTTCTCCAATCTGAGTGATGCCAAATGATCAAGAATGTCAACTCACCTCTTCGAACTCGAATAGAACAGGCTGCATTTGTCTTGCTTCTGACAAGATGCATCCAAATTTATCTGCAACTAACAAAAAAACTGTGACTGGTAAAAACACTTTATAATTAAAAAGGGAAGTTGTCTTTTGTTCAGTCCTTCCAGCATAGTTATTAATACACATCCATTTCTCAATTCTTCTTGAGAATAGAACAGCAGTTTAAACAAAATTAGCTCCATTATATTCCTGCATTGTCTTTCTTCTGTCCTGGTGACAAGTTCACTTGGAGGTTAAAGCAGTCTGGTCACATTAATTCTAAGTTTTAACACTAAGGAGAAGTTGAATGCTATGATTTTTCTCATGATAAAGCTGACTAAAGAAGTTCCTACCTCCTGTCAAATCCAGATGATTTGCCTATCCTCTGGAGGCAAGCCAGCCCCTCCTTCTGAATCGCACTCAGATAGCTCAGATATATGTATATTTATGCTCCAAATTGGATCAAGAAAGTGATACAGATTCTGACAAATTGTTAAAAAGTAGGGTTTTTTAGAACATTCATTAACTCTATGTTTACAGTCAAATAAGGAATGTGTATGTTCAGATCAACACCAGGCAATTAAAGATCACATAAGATCAAGGAAATAAAAAAACAAGATAAAAGAAAAACCCACGGGAGGTTAATATAATTTTGCTTTTTGTTATCTAGGACAGCCCTGGTGCTCATCTGTTCTGGTTTTAAAGGGAGCATCATTTTTCCCATCTACTCCTGATAAGGATGGAAGATGTTGTGAGTTACATCTCTTCAAAGCCTTTGTATCTTCCTGTTTGATGCTACAATTCAGATGATATTCTGACAGCTGCTTGCAGAGAATTTACTGTGATTAGAAACCCAGTAGATATGGGATACTTTCATTACTTAATAAAAATAAGATCAGAGGTCTGTGGTCTTTAGGGAACGGTTAGTTTAATTTGTGCTGCTGGATATGCAACAGAGCAGTGAGGATCATACACAACTTCCACACCCATTTTCTCTGATTGAAGGTCTCCATTAGTTTCATTCTCTGACTAGACAGGTGTACTTGACCATAAAGACTGCTACAAAGAATACACTGAGTACCTTACACTGCCTAATTTCCACCTCCTAGATTCCTTAGCACCTTCAAAACAACTTGAGCAGTAGCAAACTTCTACCTGTTTTTCATCCAGCTTCTGTATTGCCACAGATGTTGAAGTGGGTGGAGCAGTCCTTTGTACTGAGACTGGGAAATAGGACATGTGCAACAGCTTCTCTTCACATAGGCATTTTCTTTACCTAGGAGTTGGACAGTCCTTGTCTTTTCCATTCTTGATTCTTGGGAAGGAGATGTGGCTCTTTTGAACATTCCCGTGAGTGAAAATTATGACACAAAAGAGGTCATACATCAAGGCAAGACTATTAAAGAGAGAGAATGGAGCAAACAAAACAGAAAGACAAGGGAGAGAGAGGGAGAGAGAGAATGGATAAAGAGAGAGAAGGAGAGATAGTTACCACCCCATGGACCTTCTTTGGTGGGGGGGTGGGGAGACATGTCCTGGGCTGCTGCCTCCAGCCTGAGATTTCCCCAGTAATGTTCTGTTCCCCCCCCCCCCCCCCCCCCCCCCAACTCAGGTAAGACGGCTTAGCCCACGGCTTTTATATTGTTAGCTCCACCTGGCTCACATTAATAATGCATACATGGACTTCCAGGGGGGTCTTCCTGCAGGGGTCGGCACTGAGTGGCCTCCACCCCTCTGTCATCCGCTGTCCACCACACCCTCTGAGCAGCTGCTGTCTTGGTGGGCAGAAGTGACACAACAGATGGGTTGTTCAGGATGATCTTATCTTTGTTGAGACACTTCTCAGTTCTTAATGTGTCCTTTTTTTCCCCCTGCAGTGTGAAGTCTTGACCATGGCTGGATGCCAGGTGCCCACCGACATTACTCTATCACTTCTCTCCTCAGCTGGACAGGGGAAAGAAAAAGAGAAGGCTCACGGGTTGATATAAGGACAAGGAGAGATCACTTGCCAATTACTGACATGGGCAAACCAGACTTGACTTGGGGTAGCTAAATTTATTACCCATCAAAATCGTAGTAGGATAATGAGAAAACAGAAACAATATCTTAAAACACCTTTCTCCCACCCTTCTCTTCTGCCTGGGCTCAACTTCACTCTTTATTTCTCTGTCTCCTCTGCCTGAGCAATGCAGGGGAATAGGGAATGGGACTTGTGGTCAGTTAATTGCACATTGTTTCTGCCACTCTTCTGTCTGCAGGGAAAGGACTCCTCACACTCCTTCCCTCCTCCAGCTTGGGCTCCTCTCTCTGTGGGTCTACAGGTCCTGCAGGAGACCTGCTCCAGTGTAGGCTTTGCATGGGGTCACAGCCTCATTTGGGCACAGCTACCTTCTTCAGCATTGTGTCCTCCATGAGCTGAAGGTATATATCTGCCCCACTATTAACCTCCATGGGCTGCAGGGGGACAGCCTGCCTCACCATAGTCTTCACCTGGGCTACAGGAGAATCTCTGATTCAATGCTTGGAGCATCTCTTCCCACTCCTCCATTTATCTCGGTGTTTGCAGAGTTGTTTCTCTCACAGTTGACATGGTGGAATATTTTTCCCTCCTTCCTAAATATACTGTCACAAAGATGATAGCACTGTTGCTGATGGGCTCAGCCTTAGGCAGTAGCAAGTTCAACTTGGGCTGGTATCAGCTCTATTTGACATAGGAGAAACTTCTAGCAGCTTCTCACAGAAGCTTTGTAGCTGCCTGTGACTAAAACCTTGCCATGTATACTGCAGTAGAAATTGCAGTGCTCAGTATTTTAAAGCAGATTTTTATTCAAGCTAGGTACCTGTCCACTCAAGTTAAATTCATTTGGATTATGGGGCAAGAAAAATATAGAGACATTGCTTCAGATCCACAGCTATTGATGGCTCACAGGCTTAATGGCCACAGGATTTGGCCTATCCAGAATCCTCTCCCTTTGGAGAAGGTGCACTTTCAGTTTCATCTAGATCTGTAGTATTGTGTTACACAAGCATCCCAAACTCATATAGACTTTCAGGAGAAAGATAGAACTTATCAGTTAATCTAATCTAATCAAATTTGGCAAATTTCATTTAAGCAATTTCAGGTGGAAGTGGCTGAAAGTTTTACTCAAATGAAGACGACGCTATTTGACTTACTGCTGTGCCTTTAAAACAATGTGTTTAATTGTGGCCTAGATAAGATGTAAAAGGCTACAGCACAGACAGCGCTGTCTTGATTTGTCTGTAGTACTGCTCCTTGACAAAGAATTAGACAAAATCAATTTGGTATGTGATGGGACATGGATTGCTTGTTTCTCTGATAGTAATTGAAAAAAGAAAGTCTAATGCAATGAAGATTTACAATAAGATTCATGTACATTAGGATAACCATGTGCAGTCCATTTCAAAGTGCTCATAGTTTTGTCAGTCACTTCAGTTCAACATCATAAAAAAAGTAACTATAATTTTATTGGCTTTCAACAGACCTTTACTTTGGGCAAATCAAGCTCGTAATAACAACAAGCAGAGTCATAGGCTAGCAGGCACAATAGCAGCTGAATCTCCCAGGGCAAGCAGTCATCTCACAAAAGGTAAATTGATTTACCTTCTTTAAGGGATTGAAACCAACTACAACAGATCAAACTCAAACATTTACTTGTCTAACTTCCCATTTACAACTCTTGGTCCTTTCATCAATTAAAAGAGAAGTGTTAACTCCTTTTGTTAAAGTTGCTGAAGAATTTTCATTTTGTCCTGTTTTTTTAGTTGCTGACAATTTTCAGATGTTTCCATTTCTAGGAATCCCATTTGAGGACTTAGTGGAACATTACGACTATTGTTCTACAGAATCAGATAGGAAAAAAGTAAAAAATAGACAAATATTTCCCTTCTGCCCTAAGAGGGGAGGAGAGAAGGAAAGAGAAAAAAATGATGAGATGTTTTTGAGTTCAGAGTGTTTAAAAAGGGTCCCTGTTTTAAGCAGCTGTATATGAAATGATGTGAAATGTGTGAAAACGCTTGGGGTTGTAAGTGGAATTTGTCAAGGAAACAGCATTTGCTGAAAAGAAGCATCTATGCTTGTTGTTTGGGGAATTGTTTTCATTCGACCAAGCTATAAGCCTTGTCAGATTATGAGCTGTAGCTGTAAAATATGCAGCTTTTAACATGTACACTGCACCCATATACATGGCAAAGTTAGCTACAAAATGAAAAATCAAGTCAGGTAAATTGCTGCAATTTAGAGAAGGCTTCTTGAAAAAGGTATCTAGCACTAAATGACTGCTAGTGCAAAAAAAAAAAGGGTTCCTGCTGACTTAGTAAGAGACATTATGCTGCAGTTATACCTCCCAGGGATGCATTGCTTGCTGGCCATTGTCAGGGACAAGACAGTGGATGAAGCAGGATTTTGGTCCAGTTCTGCATGGAAATTCCTATATTTATAAGAATCTAAATTTTGCCCCAAATTGAAAAGCTAGTATCTGGACTTGGTTTTCCTTATGCAAAGCTCATTGCATTATAAATACAAAACACACTTGGTGCATCTAGTTTCACTAGATTAAGCTATGAGTATTGTGCATGCTGTAAGAAAGCCAGCGGGCCAAGACCACTGTTAATATTTATTTCCCCCAGTACAAAGAGACATTTTCCTTTGTAGGCCAAATTCCCAGCTGAAGGTTCCAGGATGCCCTTGTCTATGTAAGAAGTTGCCCATACGGCTTCTCAGTATTGCTGAGTGCTATCTAGTGCTGTGTATCAGCTTCTACATCAGTTTTGCAATGATTTTGGCATTTCTCATCAGAATCAACAGACTGGGATATATTCATAAAGTATGAACAACGTTTGTTTAAAGAGGATAACAGTATACATCAGATGAAAAAAACAAAGCTCGCAAGAACTCTCTGTAGGAACAGGAATCTTCTCATCAAAGATATTTGAGAAATCAGTTCCAATTGAAATGGCATCTTAATATCACGAATTCCTGCAAATTTCATATGTGGAAAAATAAAGAAAAATCTTTGTATTGATTATTTTTGTGACCACTCAGCTCCTTTTGCTCTTGTTTTTTACTTAAAATATCTCACTAAGTAGAGTATTCTCAGTATTGCATGTACCTTCTCTTCAATATTACTTGTTTGACATCAGATATGTTCAAGTTCCAGGTAAAACATCTGCAGAAAATTCATACTCCTAAGAGCACTAACCTCAATATTTACTCAGTTGTGCACTTAAACTAAACATCCCCAGCTAATACAAAAGACAGTTGGTTTCCTGATACATGCACTCTTTTTCTTAAATTTCAGCCTGGAGCAATAAAAAATGAGGTTAAATGTGCCTTTCAAAAGGCAGTCTGGCTTACAAGAAAGCTTTGAGCTGAATCATGGATGGCTATTGATGATTAAATGCTTGGTTCAATACTGGTGCAAGCTTCTCCTCTGGGGAGCTGTTGAGTTTCTTGCATAGACTTCTTGAAGCCCATTAAGGAGGAATGCCCCAGGAAGCCCTGCAGGCACCCTGCACCTTTGGTATTGTGCAAGAAGTACAGTCAGGTTTGCTTGAACCCAAATATCTACCAGGAAAAAAAAATCAAAAACCAGCACAGGAGAGTTGATCCTGGCTGAAAGGTACCTGTTGAAGTAAGAACCAGCAAAAAAGGGCTCCTACTGTACTTAGAAAGCTGTTGCTTTAAAAAGGAAAATTTTGAAGAATTAGTCATTTGAGCCCCTGTGTCTTTCAGATCTGCACAGCAAGCAGGGCATCATGCTGCATTTCCCTCTCACTGGGACTTGTTTCAGGAGGCTGATTCCCAAAGAGCTGTCAGCCAGCTGTGCTTCTTAGCAGTGGTGCTGAAGCATTCACTCAGGAAAGGAGATAGGAGGCATTTAAATCACTGTGTCAGGCTGCCAAGATCAAAGCAGAAGTTGCACATTTTTAAAGCGTAATGTGGCAGAACATCTAACAACTGCAGTGCACAGCGCAGCCAGTTAGGAGTGCCACACGTGAGTGGCCTTTGCCTGGGACATGGCTGGTGGCACCAGCAGGAACTGGTTACCCCAATGGGAGAGTGAAGGGGGAGAGCCCTAAAACCTCCTTTCAGAGGGCTAGAGCACAAAAATGAGATTGGGACTGAGCAGAGGAAAGTAAGCTAAAGAAGAAGGAAAACATCCCTAGGTCACCGTAGGGATCTGGAGAAGGAGCAGATGACTGGCTTTTGACATTTCATACTGCCGGTAGTTGCTTTTGAACCCATGCCCAGAAACTCAGCCATCAGAAGAAAAAAGAGGCTTGATATGGTGCCCACTTTTTGCTCTGTCATTACAAAATTCAACTGATTGAAATTGCTGCCAGGGAAGAAAACAGGGTAATTAGGCAGCCATGTCACTACTCTAGTTTAATTTGTATTACCACAGCAGCTAGAAACAGGAGGCATTTCTGTGTCACTGTGTATTGCACAAACGCAGAACAAAGAGGCAGTCCCTCTCCTCACAATCTACAATCTTAATATCCACAGACAAGAGACCTTAATGAAACAATGAAAAATATGAGATGCAGAAGAGGTAGAAAGACAAGCATCACTGCAGGACCTGCCTGTGCTGACAGAGGGAGGAGGAAGAAGAGCTGCAGAGGAGGAAGGCACACACAGCCTTTGACTGACACACCAGAGCCACTGAAAGGACGTGTGGATGGGTTGAGAGACCAAAGTCACGGATTGAGAGAGAAAATCCTTGCAGTGGTGTTCAGGCTGCACATCAATAGCACAAGGTGACATTTGTCATTGCTGTAACAAAAGCTGCTGCACTGGATAAGACATGGGATTTCAGTGCTAAGAGCAAGTCCCTGAAACAGCCATGACATGTACAGATGCACCCCAGGTAGTGTCTGTCAACTCCAAGGAGCAGGAATCTTGGTTATATATAATAACAATGTATTGTCACTGGGGCTAGGCAGTCAATTGTAGCCTTAAGTGTTTGCTTATTATAAAACAAAACAAAACAAAACAAAAAACAAAAACTGCACCCCTGCACTAGGATTTACAGCTTGTCAAAGGTGTCAGTCTGGCACTCTTGTAGCCTGAAGTCCTCTCATTATCCTCAGAACAGGTGCAGCATGGGAGGCAGCAGGACAGGTTTTTCAGTGTTGATTTGACAATCCCTCCTTTAGCAGTAAGTCGTCAGTTTTCTGTGACAGATAAATTGCTGATCTCCTTGTGGAGTCTGCAGTTTGTGGTGGTGGGAGCAGGAGTGTTCAGAGAGTGATTGGACGCTCATTAAGAGTGAAGTTGAGGCAAACCATCTACTTTGGATAACTTGAGTGAGAAGTTAGTCAGAATTAGTGCATCCCGGTCAAAACCCATTACAGTGTAACTGAAAGCAAGGTCTCACAGAAAAAACATTAGAGCCCCTCTTCAGCACTTAATCATTTTCTCAACAAAGGTCTGTGTGTTGGCTTTCAGACCCTTGAGTCGTGCATTTCTTACAAATTCCATATGTACTTCCACTTGGAAGTTGGTTTTCATTCATTGTTTGTCATATGGTAAAATGAACAAGCAGCTCTCTATCTCAGGACCTATTCCTGACAGTCTGGAATCCAGGAGGGTGATCTGGATGAACAAGGCCTGCAAACTCAAGAGGAATCAGATCCCCTGTGTTCCGATTCCTACAGAAGTGTCCTAACCACTTGGCAATCAGAAGAGAGTCATGGTTTGATTTGAGCTGAGATCTCTGCTGTCTGAATTTATAAAGACAGCTCCAAGAATACCTTGCAAGAGCCTCTTATTTCTGATCTCAATATCATAATTTTCTATATCTCCAGTCTCTGTCGCTAATCTCTCTATCTCCATAGCTGGAGGAGGTTTTAGAGGTTATCAAACCACAGGTTTATTCTAAACTAAAGATCAGTTCAACCAAAACTGCAGCACATCTGGGCAACTTAGAAAGCAGTTGTCAAGCAAAAAACCTCACACCCTAGATTTGTGTAATAGGTAGGGGCACCTAAAGTTTTTCTCAATTTTTATTCATGTCTTGAATAATTTTTGCATCTCCACCTCAGCCTTCAATTTCTTATTGGCAGAGTCCATGGTTAGCCATAGTTTAGCTTGAAGTTTTAGTTTATTTTCTTCTTTATTTATACCAGGCAGACTTGTAATCCCCTTTGTAATCCCCTTGCACTCATGTAATACTTGGAGTTACACTGGTTGTGCTCAGGAGTTTCAGTAGTGTGTACCAGGTCCTTGAAGTACTATTAATATTTTCTGGGATAGCATTATACATTTTTTTATATTCTCTACTGTCACTGCAAGAGGTCACTATTTCCCATTATCTGTTCAAAATTAAACGTGTTTCATAAAGCTCCCAATATGCATCCTTTTCAGGTCTCTGTGCAACCAAAAAATGTGAACTTTATCATGTACTCCCCCCCTACTCTCTCTGATTTCAGTAGTAACATTCTCCTTCAGAATCAAATAAGGTGAATGCATCCTCTTGCGTGATTTAAAATATAGGATAGATATATAGATTGCATATTTTTATACCACTACTTTCCATTTTGCCATCTACATTTAATTTATTTATAGGGAGGTTCATTTTCTTCTATGTTTTGAGTGGCTTTTAGTGTTTTTGTAGTACTGATTACTTGCTTTCTTTATCCATATCTCTCAGCATTCCCTTTCATCCGTTCTTTATGCACACAATCCTTATACATTGAACTGTTTCAGGTTTTTATTTGGTAGTAATGCTTAATCCTTCTTTTAAGTCCATGGACTTTTTACCCATCAGATTTATGCAAACTTTGGTTTGAGAGCATCCCTGAACCAGATTTAAAGCTGGTTAGATAAGCTAACAGTTGGGTTAATTTTTAGAAAATTGGTACTTTTAAAGGTGTAAGTTTATACATCAACTATGGGGGTCATTCCTGTTTGTACAACACAAATGTAATCAAATCATGATCATTGCTACCTAGGCAACAGTTAATTTTTAGGTCATTTTGTACTGTTGATTGGTTTGCATAATACTGCACCTCCTGGAAACAGCAGCTATTTACTATCAAGTGTGAAATGTCTTTTTTGAGCAAGCACTATGAAGTAATTTAAAAATACGGAATGCCTTTAAGCTTAAAATTTGATGACATGGACTATTCAATTACCTGAACAAGTTGATCATCCAAGAAGGGGTCATAACTTCAGAAGCAGGTGATCAGCCCTCCCGAGCAGGAAGACATGTAACATATCAACTGAGAATTGCCTGACTTGTGAAAGAATGAGCTCATTTGATCCATATACACCCTAAGGGGTATGCAGTTTCAGGAACACTCTGTCACGCCTAGACTAGCAGCTTCAAAGCAGGCCCTTCTGATCCCTCTTCTGTGAAAAGTGCAGCATTGCCAGGTGAGACTAGGAGATGAGCTTAGGTCTCTGGAACAATCTGTTTGGAAACAGTAATGTTTAGATTCCACGGGATTGTTCTGGTCCTGCCTGGAAATTCTTCTGTTGCTAAGAGAGGATGAAAGGAATGAGAGTGATGGCTTCTCATTCTACAGACATCTGGCATTACAGCTGCTTCTGTAAGGAGCTGAGGCTCTTTCCCTGCTGCTAATCCCTTTCTTGCACTTTACTGTCTGAGCTGATGCCCACACAACTGCTCCTATAGTCACAGAGACTGTGCCAAGCTCTTGGAGGAATGTTAATGTTGTCCAGGGTGGCAGAGTTTCCTTCTGATCTTTTGCTCCCAGAGACTGGAAAATCTTCCTCGACCTCCTTTTGGTCAGAAGGGAGGCATTAGCTCAGATTTTAATGCCATTCGTTTGTCTTTAAGAGAGCTAGGTGGCACCTTACATATTATTGGGTTGAAATTACGCATCCATTTCCAGCATTAAACAGGGCAAACAGTCAGAATATATCTATAGCAAGTTCCTAACCTTGCAGCAAGTTTTTATATCTGAAACACTTGGGTAACATAACCACTCAGCTTTTTAAGTGGTTTCCATAGGAGGAAAGAGAAACATTTACACGCAGTGAAGGAGAACTAAAGCAAGTCTTGCAAGGTACTGTTCTGCATTATCTCAAGCACTTCATTGTCATTGGGGAATTGGGCATGGCAGGCATCCAAGTGCTTAGCTTTTTACTAACAGTGAAGTTCCCTCTAATGTTTTTTTTTTCTTTGAGGGAAATTCATCAGATTTAAGACTTGAAGACACATTTTACTCTTCTGATAATCCTCCATTATGTGTTGATCCATATGTGTTTTAATACAGCTAACCCTAAATGTTCAAAATCCACAAATCACATTCCCATAAGTGATACTGAATTAAAAAAAAAAAAAAGCCCAAAACACCAAACCAACATAAGTAGAAAAAAGCTTTTTTATTTCCTCCTCTTTTATCAGCTGTTAGTTTGGATGAGTCACTATCATAAGGATTCTTTTGTGAAAGTGAGGTCTAGATGTTTCTCCTTGCCTTTCACCTTCCCTTCCCTTATCTTCTCCTCTTCTCCTTTTCTCTTTATCTTCTTCTTTTTTTTTAAATTGATGCTGAGAAATAATATGATCCTGAACTCCTAGAAAAGCTCTCCGTATCACAAGCCTGCTAACAATAGCCAAAGTATTTACAATGTTGCAATACTTCCTTATGGGCAGGATTCCCAGGCTGCTTCCTAGTTGCCTTTTTGAACATGTTTTTGAAGAAAAGGTGCTGTTTTTCTCTCTTTCTGGAAAGGAATGTGTTCAGTGCCATTTTATCTTTCTCAGATCTGTATTACGTTGAAAAGAACGTTTATCAGTTTTTCTCACATCTGGCTTTAGCTCCTTTAAGGAAAGAGGATCATTTTTTTGTGTAAGGCATGGCAAGTCTGTGAGATAATTTTGAAAATATGATTAACTCTGGTGTATATGGTTTTTTAAATGAATTAAAAAAATATATACTTGACCATTTAACATGACCTGTAAAAAAGTTATTTTACTATTTTTGGAGGGCTGAGCATGGAGTTGGGATTCAATAACTCACACATTTACTTAAGAACTAGATGTCAAACCTCTGTTACAAGTGGTGGAGATTCCTGAAGGAACTAAACATAGGGCTGTAGAGTCATTTCAGGACAGTCAATATTCATAAAGAGTCATCTCTCGTAAGTGTGTTGTGTCTTCCCACTCTATGTAGGTATCTGGAACTCTCCTGAGCATCTCCAGTGGTACCAGACCCCTGTGGGAGTTCCTGCCTAGCCATCTGAAATTGCTCAACTGAAGTGTGGGCACCTGCTCCGGAGGCATCCTTCTCCACACATAGTGTAAGGAGCAGTCTATTCAGTTATTCTAAAGAAAGGCATCTTAGGTATTTCTGATGCTCGACAGCATGAGACATTTGCACGTGGCCAACAGAGCCAATGTAACGCTCATGCCTTGAGGGCATGATGTGGAGTGGGCTGGAGGTAAGATGGCATGCCCTAGGGCATCTCACATGGGACTACAGACCAGAGCATGAGCAAATGAACCGATTTCTGATCTATTGGCTAGATTTCCATGGAGTATTTTAGGAACTACGACACACAGCTCTCAACAAGGCATCTTGAACAGTCTTAATCTGTGAACAGAATCTGGCTTTGGTTGTTATAAGGTGCCAGCATTTACAATTTAAAACTCACACAGATATTTCTTCCAGCAGTATTAGTACTGCTGGGTGTTAGTCTCTTGCACAAAGGTGAGATGTTTTCCTTCAAGTAAGAAAAAAGTCAAAGGCAATGACTGCATATACAATGGGGTTTTTTGGCTCAGTTTCCAGTGTTTTTACTTTTTGTCTTTGTATGTCTACTGTTTTATTAGTTCAGCGATGTGTTTTGAAATTTGTATTGCACACTTTCAAAATTCCCAAATGCATTATTAGAAAGGCACACCAAATTATGGGTTTTCAATGGAAAGATCTGCATCTACCTCTTTGCATATGCATTTTATGTAAAAAGATGAGCTTGCTTCTAATTTGCTCACTACAGTGTGACCTTTGTATTATGGTTTTGCTAAGAGAGTTTCAAAAATCGTTTCAGACCAGTGGATCATATCTGAAGAAACAACCCAGAAAATATAGTGTTGCTTTTTATTAAGGGTAATACATGCTAATAAATGCTAATGACATTTTCTAAAGTACCAAATAGTGATATTAGACTCAAGTATAAGAATCAATAGATTAGTCTCAGGTAGGCAAGATATGGCTAAATCACTGAGTTCAAAGATCACAGATTAAAATGGGAAATGGAAAACTCAGGGAATAAAAGGTGCATTTGTAAGCACTGCAGATTGTGTTTTTTCACTGTGGATCCTTATCCAGATCTTCCCTGTTCTTCCCAAGGGCTCACATTTCCATCAGTCCTGTGTATCTGCAAGCTCCATGGGGCCACCTCTGGCATCGGCTGGTGTATGAAACAGTGGCAGAAGCTTGTGTTGAAGCAAGTAGGTGAAGGCTTGAGGTTTTGCTGTTTGCTGGGAACATTAGGCCTGGCTCGTGCTGCTTTTCGCCAGCAGACAGATGTGTGGTGTCTCCCCTGTGATGTTTGAACATTCCCTCCCACTACAGAAGGATTCCTCTGCTCCAGGGAGTCCTGGAGTACTGCATTTCAGCGATTTTAAGTCTTTCTAGTCCCAGTGAAAGCAGAGACGTTATGGGATCCCAATTGTGGCTCTGAAGGTCACTGTAACTCATGTAAGAAATGCCCTAGTTTAGTTTTCTCAGCATACATACAGTGATGTTTTACTCCACCTTGTAAGGAGAGAACAGAGATCTTCCCTGACTAAACCGAAATCCCAGATGTATGCCTGTGAAAAGAAAGCAAAAGACTGAAGGGATACTCTTAGCACACAGACTGTCAGCTGTGAAGAAGTATTGCAAGGGACAGGGAAAATGTAATACTAAGGATTGAGTTGTTACAGATCCTTGCTAACTGAGAAGAGACAGACAATTGGTTGTCACAAGAACTCTTATTTTTTATGCTTCAGGTGAGAAGTAAATGATGCATAAAGCTCATTCTTTCTGCTGTAATTCTGAGACCCACCCCAGCAGGCTGTGTAACAACTGCCCACCCACAAACACAGCAAGTCTATTGTGCAAAAAATTAGTTAATTGTACAATAACAGAACAGCCAGGAACAGTCATAGGGAAACTGAAACCTTTTAACAGGCAGGAGTGAAATTTTTTTAAATTATACTTTTACAGAGAAAACAGCTGTATTTCCACTGCAGGTTTTTTGGTTTTTTACACTAAGAAATCTACTTTTCTAGACAGATGATGTCTTGGATGGACCTGTGTGAGTCTGAGCCCTGCCCATGCCATGCAGCTTTTGAAAGCAAGCCTTTTGGTGTCTGGTGCTAGTACCGTGGCTGCAGAAACCTCCTGTGGTTCAGCCAACATAGACGCTGCAAAAGCCTGAAGTGAGAACTTATATTAAACATAAAGCAAAGGAGCCATTGCTGTCTTCACTTCTTCCTTTATTATTTGTAAAGGACTGGAAGAAGACAGTTGCTGTAAGAAATTTCCAGCCCTTTCTCAGCCTTGTTGTTACTTTTCTGTCCAATTTTTAGCAGAAGACTATTACAGCACAATTGACAAGATACAGGATATTTTCTGCTCCTTAAAACCAAAGGCTTGCTGTGCCCTGCTAGTTTTGCTACCCATTAGCCAGAGGGAAACCTGATGGTTTGGGGTTTCTTGGGGGTTTGGTTTTTTTTTTTTTTTTTGCTTCTCTGGGACATTGAAAAACACCCCAGCCAAGGAATTAGAGAAAGAAAATAGTGACTGAACATACAAAATAGACATCAAGATGACAGCTGGATGATGGCAATAATATGCAATCTTGAGAATGAATTTTGTTGATTAAGCCTGGAGGGGGGTCCCACACTCAGCTTCTGTAGAACAAGGTCTTTAAAAACTGCAGATAAAGACTAAAATGTCCATAATACTTTGTTTTGTAAGCAATGAAGCAGTCAAAAACATGAACTATGGGTCTGCAATGTGACTTGTATCTCTGTGTGACAGGAACCCAAAGAAAGGATCTCCTTTCAGAAATGATTGTCATTGAGAAGTTCTGGACTAAATTTATGGGAATAAGAGAAGTTGTATCTCTAAATAGTACAGAGGCACAGTTGCATTGTGGAGTCTGCTGTTATTAGTTGCATTCTGTATGCCATCCACATTTTAAAGTCCTCTCACGAGTTGCACTTTTTACTTTGCTTCCATTTCTGAAGTTAAACTCTGGAGGTGTTGAAATCTGCAGCAGTCTTGTCTTTATTTATCTATTGGCAAGAAGTCATATTTAGTTCACCTCAGCAGCTCCAAAATCTACACTTTCTTGTACATCCAAGCTGATTTCTCAGCTCCTCAGCCTTCCTCCTTCCTTGCTGTCTTGATGAAAAAAAATGCCTTCTTCACAGGTACGTCTGGCAGTAGGCATGAGCAGACGTTCAACAAACACAGTAGCTTTGGTAATAAATATTATTAGCTTTCTTATTTGGTTTATGTATACTTTGGAGTATGATGGAGCTAAATGACCATGTTTGCAAGCAGAGAAATATGACTTTTTCAATCTATACATTCACTTCCTTTTTCATATTTACATGGAATTTTTTTAGATTTGTCAATAAATAATAGAAACACATTGAATAAACCAGTCATTCAGTATGTTGCCAGGGCATCATTTTGTATCTTTGTGCAAATCAGCAAGAGCTAGCCACAAAAATCCATACTTTCTGTAGTCAGACTTTTCCACAAATATGTGCAGTAAGGAAAGCCAAACTTCAAAGAAAATGGATCTATGCTTACTACTCAGAGATCTCTTACTAAATAGACTGAGAGAAAGAAAACCAAGTTAAATGGTATGGGCAAATATCAGTCGAGCCTATGTAAACTTATCAATTAAGCCTTGGAGAGTCTGGGGCAGTCTGCCTGGGAGCTGTGACCTCTGTTGTTACTGAGACCAGGTTTTTCTAATTAACATGACTCTCCAGGGACAACTGAATGGATGATGTGTTTTGCGCAGGTACCTGATCACCATTGTAAACAGAAGCCCAGAAATTCAGGTTGGAGGTGCTGCTGAGATGTATTTTCTCTCTGCATGCAAGCCATGGAGTCCTAGAAAAGAAGTTGCTAAGGCACTGATCTGAAAATTCAGTCCACAGAAGTCATCTTCTTTTTCATGCTCATTGTTCAGCCTTACTGACACTGTGACCTTCCATATACATAGTTTCATTTAAGCAATAAATTACATACTCTGTAGGAGTATATTTTCTCATAATTTGCAGTAGTATTTAAATACACCAGAGGCTTTTGCTTCATGCACTTTTTGCAGGAGGTTGTTGCATATTGACACTTCTGCCACACTCGGCAGAGAGGAATGTCTTATTAAAATGGATAGTTTCTACTACATGACCTTTTCAAAAAGCATTTTACATTTTACTTAGGATTCCCAAGCAGTTGAAAGCCTACTATTCGCATTACATTTCTGTCTCATTTAATCCCCTCACTCCTGTTCTGTCTTGAAACGATTAGAAACCTGACAGGCTTTACTTAGTTTTGAAGGAGAAACTACCCTTTAATGGAATGTGAATAGGACCTGCTCAGAAACAACATTCTGTCCTCATGCAGATGGAGATACTGGACATCAGTGACTAAATAACAAATCTGGGTTGCCTCTCCACTGGGAAAACATAAACGTGTCAGAGCATGAGCCTAGGCATTTGGATGTACCTGTGCTTCTGGGGAGCTGTTACAACAGTGCTTGGCTTGGTTTTGGACAATACCAGGCCACTCAGAAGTTACTAGTTTCAACTGCACAGGCTGCCTTCACTCTTCACATTCTTCTAACAACCTGGCAAATATTAGCTTTCCTCTCAATTATGTATCTTAAGCAAATGTCAAATACCTCTGGGATAAAGTCACAGTCCAGACACCTTGGCCAAGAAAGCTGCTCAGAAAAGAGAGCGTGTGAAGAAACAGGTGTAAAACTGTAAACAGTTTTGGCTTTGCTATGGTAAAGTGAAATCAGAGATCTAAATGAGGAGATACCCTGCAACAGCTAGATCACACAGAATCACACAGAATTAATCAGGTTGGAAAAGACCTTCAAGATCATCTAGTCCAACCTGTCACCCATGATTAAAGCCCATGGGGAGAGAGGTGAAGAAGGACTGCAAAGAGGATCCAGGGGTTTGTAAATTTTGGTTATGAACTCCAAAAGCTCTGGAGAAGCAAGGAACTGGTAGCAATGTTGAGATTCCAAGAGCTGTCTCACTAAATTAGCCCTTGGTGAGAAGTGGAGGTCCTCAGCAGCCAGCTCATGCTTTTCACAGTGGCATTACCCCCAGTTTTTGAGCAGAGGAATGTGTGGGCTAAAAGTAAAGAACAGTGACACAAGGGTTAACATCCCTGGGGACTTCATTTTAATGTTTCTTTCTCAGAAGCTAATTTCTAGTGCCATGCTGGGATGTTAACAGATGAAGCATGTCTGGCTCCATGTCCCTTAAAATTTCAACCTTTTATCTTCTGGTCTGGTGAGGAAGTAGTGCAGAACTGAAATGCCACCCATACTGTGACAATTCAATTGTTGTTTTATATTTTAAAAATGTCCTGTTGTTCATGGAAATATGACACCACCAGAGACCCAATAGGAACTAGCTGGAATTATTTACTTGCCTTAAACACCAGCTTTTTATCTGCAGCAAATCCATGTTTCCTTTATAAATACCTGCTAGTGGTGAGGCCAGCTGGACTGAAATAATTGGCGAGTTGAAGTAGCAACCCAGGAGAAAAGTTCATTGCAAGCAATGCAAGGCTGAGAGGAAGACGTAAAAATATGTTGTTACTGTTCCTTAACTTTTTGTTATAGCTTAGGATGCAAACTGAGGTTTGACATTAAATGACATACACTAATACCATCAGCTCGTGTCTTCATATTTTTGAAGTATTTTGGTTACATATTTTGCTCTTTTGTCACAATTTAAGATGTTGACATTTCCTTCTCAGCATTTTAAATATGCTTGCTGCAGGTGGAAAGGATGATGGCAAAACACTTTAGAGCTGCTTCTGAATATAATGACCTCAAACTGGATATCTCTTGCTGGCAGCATAAGGCTGACTAGTACTGCACCTCAACCAGGACTGGATGACCTAGAGCTTCTAAGCAGTAGGGTGAGCAAGAGTGAGTGGCAAAACATGTGCATGTGCATGTGCATGTGCAAAGCTGAACCCATGTTTGTGTATAATTCAAGAAATACATGCTTTGATTTCCTTTACTTCCTTTAAGTCTATTTGATACTGCAAATGACTAACAATAGGGTCCTACAAAATGCCCCACAGAAACCAGGAAAAGGTACGTGAAATCACAAGAAAAATTCTGTATCCTTTCCTACACTGTATAACTCACAGTTGCATATCAACAATTCAAGCAAGGAAAACTGCTGTTTTATAAATTGACTGATGTTTGAGGTTGAAAAGCAGGTAACTACATGCTTCAAAAGAAATTTGTAGTTCTTCTCAAAAAAAAGAGACTGATACTTAATAGGCTTTTATTTCTAGAGTTGCTAAATCCTTTACTGCTAAATTGAAGTAAGAGAAAGCCAAGTAGTTATTGATGTGTGCTTTAATTAATCACTTTCCCCTTTTTTTCCAGATCTGTGTAAACACCATCATTGCTCCCATTTTAATAGCAGAAGATAGAAAAAACAGGTGTAATTTAAAACTGGTGCTTAGTATGACATGGCTGGGTGTGTAGAAAACCAGAAAAAATCAAGCAGACAAGCAGAGATATAATGATTAATGATTTGTTCAAAAAACACCATTGATTTAATAATTTGGGACTGAATGAAGTGTATTTTGGAAAGACCAATTAGCTGATGGCTACGAGGAGATAACTGTGTGTGGAGTGTCCTTGCTGAGTGTATAAAGATGGCAGTTTCTAAAGGTTAAAAAAGGATGCATAAGAACCTGCTAGGAAACAATTCAGGGCTGAACATGCATGAGGTCAAGTGTGAAAACTGTTTCCTGTTTATTTTGTTGTTTTCTTTTTTATCCCCAAGCAGAGAAGAAATCAATAATCCCATATAGTGCACACTTCTGAATAAGAACTAACCACCCCATTCTGAGTAACTCATTCACATGAGCTCTGTGTATAGCTAATAAAAAAAAAAAAAAAGGAAAGCATCCTTTTTCTTTTTCTCTGTTGTCACAAATTAGGAAGGGTATTTCACCTTGTCCCCTCAGTGCTGCTTTAAATACAGGTTAGCTAATGGCCACTGCATACGTGAGAGGGACACAGAATGTAACATACAGTTATTAGGATATGAAAGGAAAACTCGTGCCACAAACTGCTTTGACTTCAGCAGACTGTGCAGGCAAAGCCAAATGGGAGAAGTATTTGCCCTAATTCATGGAGCAGCATTTTGCCATTCTCCTCTCTTACTCTTTCCTTCTCTCTCTTTAAACGAACAGAGGAGGTTGCCTATGGGAGCTGAGGCAGGGACTCAGAGACACCACTCCATCAGTCAGTTCCTTTTGGTGCAGGTGATTTTCTTTTCTCCATTAGCAAACATTGATTTTTCTTAGTTTTATTTCTTTGGAGCTTTACTTTCTGAGGCTCCACTCACTCTCATTGTACTTCTGCAGATCATCAATAACAACAAGAAAAACTGACGATAATGCAGGCTGCTTACCTGCTGCTTTGAGACAGCAGAAAAACCAAACCAAAACAACAAAAAAACCCACACAAAAGCACAAAAGGAAGCAGAAAAAAAATGCTCTGGTGGTTAATTCTTTCTTTAAGCCCTCCTCTACTGCAGTGTCAGTAGTAAAACTGGACAGTGGTCAGGCTGCAGTTGAGTGGAGACCTCTGCCTAATGCTGCATCCGCAGCATCACTTCAGTTTGCTGTTTTCTTGTGCATCTACATCCAACTTACCCCTCCCTCATAAACTCTTCTAAGTAGGGACCATCTTTTCAACTGCTGTGCCACAGGAAACACCACACTGTTCATACTGTTTAAACCTGATCTAGATCATAAAGGTTTATTTACTTATTGTCTTGTAAAGTAGCCAGCAAGTGCTGAAGCATGCGTTCAAGATGAGTGCAACAGGGAAATCACAGCTCTAGACATCAAAGAAACATCTACAAACTGTTGAGGACCATTCTCTAACGATACCTGAAATATTTTAATTCTATGCCACCACACAGTCCCCTTGGCATTGGGGATCCCCCAGGTATGTGTTCTTCAGTGTGACGTATGGGTGCAGTAGCCTTGCTGCTCCCACCTCCAACCTACTGAACCAAAGGAGGAACCCCTGGGGGTCCTTCTATTTCTAGAGAGATGTCTCCACTGTCTCCTGTTTGACAGGTTTAACGTAGCTTGACCCCGTCCCTTACTTAACACATCAGGTTGTCCTTGTCGTGCTTGTGTCCTCACACCCTGCAGCAGTGAGGCATAAAATGTGTGTTATTTGCTGTGTGCCTGTAGTCCTCACTGAGCAGTGAGCAGTGTGGAGATGCTGATGTGCCTGTGATGATACTTGGGCCTGGCAGCAAGTCTTTTGTTTTGCAGGCAGAACATAAACTACTTGAACTTTTTATTTTTAATTGAAGTATCTCAGGATTTAGCTAACCACTGCTACAACAAAAGGCTTTTCCAGAAATATGCTCTTCTGAGTCTTAGAAATATTTGTCTAATTTCCATCCTAACTATATTCATGGCCACTTTCTACCCATCAGTGCTTGCATAAGCAATGTTCGTTAGTCTGAATCACAATTATTTCACAGGCTGCAGCACTGGAGGCCTGGTGGGAAGCCCCAACAGCCAGGCACACTTGTAGGCATCCTAAATCCATTTTTCAAGGAATTTTTCAAGGCTGGGTTAACAGCTTGGTGAGAGATCTGTGTGGAAGCCAGATTTTCAGCTGGGGGGGGGGGAATGCTAGCAACAGTAGGAAGGATTTCTGGGTGAAAACCAATAAATTCATTATTATACAGGATTATACATGCAGTGGGACACAGTTCACTTCACTTGAGAATGGAAGCCAAGTTTTCCTTGGCCATTATCCTATTTCCCACACCTGATGCTACATGGCTTCCAGGGAAAGAAAGAAGTTCTCTAGAAGAAAATTCAATCTTCAACTGGAGATTTAGCTACACTAACTTAGATTTAAATAAACAAAAAAGAAAATAAGAGTATTGCTTTATCTTGCATGCAAGAATGCTTAACTCAGCATGTAACACTTTACTGGTGTCAATGGCTTGTCCCAGGAGATCCCCTGTGACAGCTCCTGAAACAGCAAAAAGTGAAGAAATTATTTGTGGATTTGTATCTGTGAACTGCTTGTGCTCATTTATGGTGCTCTTGGGAGGCACTGAAAAGTTGGCAGCTTTGGTGTCAGCCAGCCTCTACAGCAAAATACAGCCTGCACCCCACTGCTGTGTCCCCTTCGTCTGAACAGGGGCACTTAAGAGGCTTTCAGGTTCAAGAATCTTAGCACGGTCAGCAAAACCCCCATGCAGACAAGCCGCCAGATTTCTTTTCTTAGCATATTTATCTGGGTCAGCTGATGAAAAGATCTGTTCTCCATGCATGGCCAGAATACAATTTTCAGATTTTTGGGGGTTATTTTCTTCCATTTCTTGATGTTTGGCTAAATCAAATCATCAAAGTCTTCCCTGGAACAAACAATATTGAAGCTAACAGCAACAATAAGACCTGATTTGACTGCCCCGGACTAGGGATACTACCTTGCCAAGGTATCTCCAAAATCTAGTGTGAGATGTCAAACTAAGCCACAATTTCCTATTGACAATCCTAGAGCAGTTCTGGTGCTGCTGCTGCTCCTTCCCAACTGACATAAGCCTGGAGGTGCCTTCACAGATGTGCCTTCTCCATATTGCACTCATTTCCAGTATTGCACTCAAAACCAGTGTCCTGGTTTTCTGCCTACCAAGCAGGCAATATTCCACAGTTTTCCTACCTGAGGCTAGTGAGTCACCTTGCTCTGTCACAGAAGAAGAAAACTGTTGCCATAGATTTCATATCAACAGCTTTCCAAACCACAACAAAAAACTATTTAGAAGATTTTTTTTTAAACCCTGTAATTGTATAAAAGTCACTGCTAGCTTTGCTTTTAAATATTGTCTTCTCAAAGTTCACTGAGGAGTTTCAGATAGTTGGGGACAGGTTCTTGCAGATATCCTTGGAAATTTATGAGTACAGCAAGTCTTCAGTTCATCAGAAGTCTTTGAATAACAGCATAAATAGAATGAACAACAAGCTGAACACTGATGGACATCTTATATGATGACTCATGTTGTTTATGTATAGTTTGGATGTCAAATGGAGCCCATGGATGGACTCACACAGTAAAGTCATACTTAAGAGGGAAGACAACATGGTATTCTGGCTATTGTTGTCCAAGCTGAGCTGTGTTTGAACTTGGGGCTGTGCTGAAGATATTTCTGTGTGTGGGATGACGCAGAAGGAGGCAGAGCATTAGTGGCAGGGACGTGTGAGTAGGAAGCACTTGAACAAGTCTTTCACTTGCCAATTGTATCATCTGGTAAGAAGAGATACCCTCCACTCCACTGAGTTGTGTCATGTTTAATTCCATAAACTACAGTCTACAAATGAATGATCTTCAGACGCTAGAGAGCCATAGCCAGATAACTCCAGATTACTGCAAATGAGAAATTTTCCCAGCCTTGCCACTTTCTACAATTCAGGATCCAGTGTTAAGATGTCTTCCAGTGCTTCAGAAGAAGACAATTTCAGCAAAATACCACTTCAGTTGAAAGTAGGAACGAGGCTTCTGCTGGAGAGGACAGGAGCAATGTGCTTGTGGGGCTGGGATTGTCTTCTAACATTTAGACAGGGTCCAGGCACTTATCCTTGGAGATTTGTGGAAAAAAGGCAAGTTCTCCTGCAATATAACAAACCCCAGCTCCTGGAAAGGCACCAGGTCTTGGGCTGCTGAGAAGCAGCAGCAGAAGTCTTAAGTGTCTGGCACACATGAGCGGAGCATGGGTGTTGCTGGGTTATAGGCATGAGATCCGCAGCGCTGCCTTATGTAGGTGGCCTTGGCAAGAACTTTTCCCAATGCCTGGATTCATGATGGCTATGTGTCATGGCCCTACAACACCATTTTGAAAAACAACATTTTCTTGATGGAATCAGGGCTCTCCATATCCACAACAATATGGCCCGAGGCTTTTTTCCATAGGCCCTTAAAGATTCTGGGCCTTAAAATCCACTTTAGCAAAGATTGCCTCTTTCTGCATATTTTATAGCAAGAGCTGTCAAGCAGAAAGCATTGCTTTCGTGTGGTTCCCAGGTAAATACAGAAAATAGGACCATTTTTTGGCGAGGAGAGCTTTACCTGAAAACAAGGAGATGCTAATTATTATTTGAAACCTGAAAAGCTTGGCTTTGTGAAGTCAAAGTAACTTTAAAGTAAACCTGCTTTAAAGTTTGTTTTAATTGTATTTTTTGGTCATTTATCTCAGCAAAAGAACAGGTGGCCAGGGCTTTCGTGTTTGGTGGCTCATACTGCATTTATGCTTACATGTCCTGCAGCATCCCACACCAGTAGGAAACAGCACTGCAAAATAATAAAAAAAGAAATTAAAACATGCTTTTGTGCTCTATTGTTGTTTTTCTGTTGTTACTGACAGAGATTCGTAGGCAAAGAGTAGTAATTTAAAAACTGCTGGAGTGAGTTCAGGTAATTTTTAATTGTTTCTGATACTAGGAATGAAATGCTAATTGCAAGTCAGTGTATTGCAAGGCTTACTACGACTGCAGGAACTCCTGCCAGACAAGCTCCTGAGATCACATCCTTTGTTGCTTCTGGGAAAAATCACATCTAAGGGGCCAAAATCAGTGCAGAGGTACTTCAGATGAGCATGTGTCAAAGGAGAGCCGGATTGGAACAGTAAAGCTAGAGGAATGATTCAGGGTAGAGGGAACCAACTGCATGTGCTTGTATAAGCCCTAGGACATAGCAGGTATGAAGATGTTTGGGAAGGATAAATGAAGGTTCATTTGTGTTGGTGGTAGCCTGGAGGAGTTGTATCTAATGGACAGGAAGTATCCAATGGACAGGAAACATGAGACCTTCGTAGTTCCAGCAAAACCTCCATTTAGCCAACGAGTCATTTGCGCTCCCAATCAACAAACCATCTGTAAAGCAAGGTGAAGCAAGGGATGGAAAAGCATGTTTCTGAAATCAGGAGGCCACACATTCTGTCCCTGAAGAGCCATTGTCAAAGGTCCCTGGACATGGTACAGGTTTTTTTAGGCCTTTTGTTCTATTTTTAGACCAGAGAAATTTCTCCTGTCAACCTCTTTTTTATTGCATCACATCAAAGTATGAAGGCAAAAAGCTTTCCCATTATGTACCACACAACATGAGAGCTATTGTTCATCATAGTACAGCTGGCTGTATCAGAAAAGGCTTGTTTTCTACCTTATGATATATTTCAATATATATAAATTTTACTTATACGAAACATCATTAAAATACAATAGAATTAGAAAGCAAATACTGCTAGTGGGACTGTGCTGATCAATATTAATGCATATTCCTGGTACTGCTTAGCTCTCCAGGAGCCAAACAAAAAGACACAGATACTATTAAAGGATTTTTTTCCACTCAAGTATTTTAAAGTTTTTCTTGTAGCTGCTGTTACAGACCTAGCCATAAAACCAGAAGATTTGCTGCACTGAGCCAAGCTAGGGATCCAATATCCTGTCTTTGGCATAGAGCAATAACAGATGCTCAGAGAAAGAAAGTAAGAAATAGCACATTTATAGGGTGATCTTTCCCCTGGTATGCACTCGCCGTTTCCAGCAGTAGCCATTTAAGACTTTCCCGTGCCAGCCGTGGCATCCAGACCATCCTGTTTAATGAGGGACTCCTCTTGCTGGGCTGTCACCAGGTTGTTGTAATTAGGTTTAGAGCAATTCTGCACCAGCTGGAGCTGGGCAGAGTCCAGACAGCTCCTGAAAAGGTCTCTAAGGCACAGACCTGGGGTAGACCTCCCGCCTGGCACCCTCCTGTGAAAGGCAGACCTGCCACTCATCCACTCCCCGGGGGTGGGCGGCTGTGTGTGCGCCAAGTCCCTGGCCACTTGCATGGCTGCCCTCAGACCCACCCTGGCACAGGTGCTCTGGTCTGCGGTGTTGTTCCTCAAGGTGCAGTGACAATTAAAGGAGAAAAAAAAAAAGAAAGAAAAAAAAAGAAAGGAATGTGAAATACAAGATTTCCAGGAGCCTTCCGCGTAGCTGTTACTGCAGGAAAGCTGCAATTCTGTGTGTTTCAGGGAAAAGAGGTGAAGCCAGTTCCCCATGGTTTACGGATATAGTTCTCCAGGAACTGAACTTCCTTCTTTATGAATGTGTTAAACGACTGGAGCACTGCTTCTTCTCTTAAGTCTAAGACATTACTTTCTATAACATATTAGATAAATCCAATTTAGATAAGTTTGTGGGGTTTTCCCCTCCCATTAGTTTTTCCCTTTGTGCCCAGACCTGCTAACACCCTCCTTATAGGCCCACGTGAGAAGCTTCGCTCTGTGCTTGGGGATGTTATGGGTTCATGTAATTATTCAGGCACCAGGTATCTGCCTGGGGAGTGAGGTAGCTCTGATCTGAGTGGGATCAGACTTCCGTCTGGCTGTGCTTGGATTACGCACATTCTCAGGGAGCAAAAGGGCCCAAAAAAAGCAGAGCACCCCTCACCCCCTATCCACAAAGAACGTGCACATCTTTTTATTCTGGACAAGCTGTACTTCATCTAAACAGTCTGGGCTCAAATCCTAAGAAAGCACTGATAGGCTTTGTTTCTTCCCAGGTTCTGCACCAGGGCTTACCCAAGGCTGCTTTGTTACCAAAATGGGCTTTTTTATGCTGATTTTTTTTGGTTCCATCCGGGATGAAACAGCTCTGTAATTTTACTTCATATGGTGCAGGATTTGTGAACTTGACCACATCATGATTTGGGATACAACTGAAATGGTGACCAGTGCTGCAGTCAGTTAGCAACCCAAAATTTAGCTACTAGAGAGTTAGAGGCCTTAGGATGCATTACAGGGAAAGATACATTCATAGAATCATAGAATCAACCAGGTTGGACGAGACCTCCAAGATCATCCAGTCCAACCGATCACCCAGTCCTATCCAATCAACTAGACCATGGCCCTAAGTGATTCATCCAGTCTTCTCTTGAACATCTCCAGGAATGGTGACTCCACCACCTCCTTGTGCAGCCCATTCCAATGGGCAATCACTCTCTGTGAAGAACTTCCTCATGTACCTGCTGATGGGTCCAGTCCTTACACATTCTTTAGGAATGTCTAATTGATGCAAGAACTAAACAACTTGTTTGCTTCAACACTTACAAACATTCAAAGGGTGGGTATCAAGAGAATGGGGCCAGTGATAGGACAAGGGGCAATGGGTACAAACGAGAACACAGAAAATTCCACCTAAACATAAGGAAGAGCTTTATTTGGAGGGTGGTGGAGCACTGGAACAGGCTGCCAAAAGAGATTGTAGAGTCTCCTCTGCACCCACTTGAACACATTCCTGTGTGACCTGATCTAGACAAACTTCCTTTAGGAGGGAGGTTGGACTAGATGATCCACATAGATCCCTTCCAACGTCTATCATTCTGTGATTCGTTGATTCAAGGCAGACAGAGCTGTTGAGACTTAACTGGTCCCTCGTACCCAGGGATAACTAACTGGGTCAGCCTATAAGAGAAGCCTGTAGCCTTCAAACTGCAACAGGGATTCCCTTGGTGAGGGGTTGGGTGTCTCAACCACCTCGAGTTACTCTGCTGGATACTGGTTTGCCACAGAAGCGAAGCAGCCCTGAGGCTTCTCCAGCAGTTAAAGGGCAAAGCATTCAGAAAACATCATTCACCTGCAGGCATGTGCTCTGGTCATCCATGAACCCTCGCAAAAAGATAAATCATGGAAAAATGAAGGATTTGGAAGAATCTTTTTGGCCTCATGGTGAGCGCTAAACAGGAAAAAACATGTGAGAAAGCACTTATGGTTCTGTCATACCAGAAAACTGCTGCTTATGCTTTTAACATCTCCTTCCACACATTGTTCTGTAACAGAAAAGACTCATCAGAGACAACTTCTCTTTCCTTTCCACTATCTCAACATATCCCAGGTTTCTTTCTACCGGTGCTTGTATATCTCTCCATCTCACCTGAGTAACCTTCATGCTGACAAGCTTACATAGGTTCAGCCAGGATTCTTGGTTTGAGGGAGAGCACTTTTATTGAAGAAGCTGACACATGCAATAAAGCAGGCTGTCATGGTTCTGACTCTTGGTTTTGCTAACGCCCTTGGCTTTGAAGCAGCCTTAGATGCCTGATACACCATCATCTGCAAGTGGAAACATTCTTCCTTTGCACTCTAAGGGATTCATCCTATTCTCCCTCTCACCATTAATTTTCCAGCGCATTATGCATTTGCTTGCAGGTGTTAGCAAAGATAATTTTTGTGACAATTAAAGCTCTGACTTGGCACAGAGATTATACAGCTTTGCAAGTTGCTTTTCTCCTGCCTGGAAGACATATGTTTCCATCTAACTCCTGCACCTCAGCTTTGGGGACAGCACTGTGCTAAACAGTGGCATGACCTGTCTTTCTGAGCTGCTCTGTATCATTTGAAAGAGAAGCTACTGGAAATCCACTTGAGACAACCATTGTCCCTGATTACCTAGCCTTGCACTGCTGATGTGGTGAATTCACCTTTTCTACTGCATATGACAGTGGCCCCCGTTATAGTCCCACAACCTTCGCAAATAACCCCTAAAGCTCCTCTGGCTACCATGATGCCCCTAGTGTTGAGTACCCTCTTCAAGGCTGTACCCACCACTACCATGACAGCCTTGGCACCTTGCAGACTAGCCCCATGCCAGCTAGTTAGCAGTCAGTGGTCACAGCCAGACAGCAGACTCCTGCAAGTCCTTGCCTACTCACTTTCTGATGTGAAATGAAAACCAGTGTCTGTAGGGAAACCCTGTAAAGAATGCCTGAAAAATGAATATATGCTTCCACTGCTGGCCACTGCAGAGCTTCAGCAGGACTTGGATACACTGCAGGGTGCTCCCAAAGGGTGGTGCCTAGGAACATACATCCAGACCCTCCTCAACTGCAGCTTTCTCTCCTTCCTCCTTCTTCTGTCTCCCTAATCCTCCACCCACTGCATGACTAATCCTGCAGTAGCCTGCTTATGTTTATCAACAGGCTGTATTTCAGGCTTGCAGATGTTACCCAAATTTGGGGCTATATTTCAGCCACAGTTACTCATACTATTTCCCCTCAAATATCTGGTTTCAGTGAGACTTAGATAGGCTGAAGAGTTGGACGGGGAGAAATTTAATTAAATTCAACAAGGGCAAGCGTAGAGTCTTGCACCTGGGAAGGAACAACCCCATGTACCAGTACAGATTGGGGACTGACTGGTTGGAGAGCAGCGAAGAGCAAAAGGACCTGGGGGTCCTCGTGGATGGAAAGTTCATGAGCCTGCAATGTGCTCTTGTGGCCAAGAAGGCCAGTGGTATCCTGGGTTGTATTAGAAGGGGTGTGGTTAGTAGATTGAGAGAGGTTTTCCTTCCCATCTACTCTGCCCTGGTGAGGCTGCGTCTGGAATATTGTGTCCAGTTCTGGGCCTCTAGTTCAGGAAGGACAGGGAACTGCTTGAGAGAGTCCAGTGCAGCGCCACAAAAATGATTAAGGGAGTGGAACATCTTCCTTATGAGGAGAGACTGAGGGAGCTGTGGCTCTTCAGCTTGGAGAGGAGAAGGTGGAGGGGTGACCTCATTAGTGTTTATAAATATGTAAAGGCTGAGTGCCAAAAGGTTGGAGTCAGGATCTTCTCAGTGATGCCCAATGACAGGACAAGGGGCAATGGGTGGAAGTTGAGGCATAGGACGTTCCATGAGGAAATTTTTTTTCACTGTAGAGAGATGGAACACTGGAACAGGCTGCCTGAGGGTGTCCATTTTGCTCTTGGGAGGAGGAATTAAGGGTCAGCCGATGTGGAAGAAATTCCTGGAAACTTCCGTGATTACCACACAGAATTACAGAATGTTGGGGGTTGGAAGGGACCTCAAAAGATCATCTAGTCAAACCCCCCTGCCATAGCAGGATCACCTACGATAGTCCTCCTCCTCCCAAGAGCAAAATGTTGGCAAAAATGGGAAAGAACCATGGAAGGTTTTTACTGATTTGTGCTCTAGATTATATGTTCTGCTGGTAGGAATCCCACTTCACACAGGAAATAAAAGTCTCTCTCTCTCTTGCCCCTTCTCTTAGCACACAGAAGCTGAGCATTGTAAGTGCTGATAACCTGCAACGTTAAATGCAACAGGCAGTGACAGCAGCAAAAGTGTCCTTGCTGCAAGGAGGCATACGTACCCTGTGTGCTCACAGGTTGTGTGACAGCTCCTGGACAACATGGAGCATTGCACTGCAGCAAATCTCAAAAGCAGGTTGGATGTTAGGAAGAAGTTCTTCATCGTCAGGGTGGTGAGACACTGAACAGGTTGCCCAGGGAGCTGGTAGAAGCCCCATCCCTGGAGGTTTTTAAGGCCAGGCTGGATGGGGCTCTGAGCAACCTGATCTAGTGTGAGGTGTCCCTGCCCATGGCAGTGGGGTTGGAACTGGATGATCCTTGTGGTCCCTTCCAATCCAGACCATCTATGATTCTATGATTGATTCTCTGATTCTACATGCATTGAAGTTTTTAAATGAAATTCATATGCACTTCAAGTCAGCTAATCCCATGGTGAGACAGATTACCTGGCAAATACTTTGATATGGCATAAAGTTTTGTGGTTTGTATTAGACAGAGGTTTGAGGGGGAAGCCCCAAATCCCTGGTGTAACCAGTAATGTAAAGCAAAGATGCAGGCAGGTAAGTGAATGTGGTTCAACCACAACTAGACAAGTCACTGCACACAGCTGGGTACAGCACATATGTGGGCATGTGCAATGGAAATAAACCACATTAGCTTAAAGTGCCCATTCAGGGGGGACATCATGGGCTCACTGCAGCTTTTCATGCTGCTTTCCAGGGACAACATCATGCACTTTTTTTTACTTTTTTTTTTTTGTCCTTTCCTTGTCACTGCAAAAACTGTTAAGAAAAAACAACCCAAACCACTCCCTATTTTTCATGCTAAAGGACAAAAAGCTGCACTTTCAAATATTTCTTGAAATTATTAACTATCCATCAACAAACACAATCTGTAATGGTATTTTTCATTTAATCAGAGCTTGTAATTGAACATAGGTAGGTGCTTACATTCAGGCAAAGAAAAGAAAAAAACCAAAAAGCAGGCAGCATATGAAGCAAGTGTCACAGTTCAGATTATTGAGCATAATTTCTGTGTCCAAGAAATGAAATATGCACATTTATTTCATGTCATAAGATTTCTGACATTCTTAGCTATTTGGTTTTTAACTGTAGGAGCTAGATTTTGAAACTGTTGTCACTTCTGGATGTTCCTCGGAATTGGAATGCAAATATAAGCTGCGTTCCATTTGATGTGCATATAGCACAATCATGGGAGACAGAGAAAATGAAATGTTGCTGCTAACTCAATCTTCTATTTCAACTTCTGTGCACATCATATACAAGTGGGAATGCAAATGCTAGTAGTTTCCCAAAAGTCACACTTCCACAAAGAAAACAAAGCAATTTTTGGGGGTAAATACTATGAAGTTAATGAAAGATTCCTTGTCATATAATGATTCTGGACATTTCTTGTCATTGTGGTATCTGAATACTCTACAGAGAAAAAACCACAGAAAAAATATTGCAATTTCACAGAATCACAGAATCAATAAGGTTGGAAAAAACCTCAAGGATCATCAAAGTCCAACCTGTCACCCAAGACCTCATGACAACTAAACCATGGCACCAAATGCCACATCCAATCCCTTCTTGAGCACCCCCAGGGATGGTGACTGCACCACCTCCCTGGGCAGCACATTCCAATGTCTAACAACTCTATGAAGAATTTTCTCCTCACCTGGAGCCTAAACCTCCCCTGGTGCAGCTTGAGACTGTGTCCCCTTGTTCTGGTGCTGGTTTCCTGGGAGAAGAGACCAATTTCTACCACAAAGATGAACAACCTACTAAACTTGTCTCTGTGTGTGTGCAGGCAGCCAACATAAAGCAACACTAGCCCTCTAGTGTTGGAGTTTAAACTTGTCATAGTTCTGAGAAACATTAGTAGAAGGCTCAGCTATTGAAAACTGTTGAGCTGGCCTGCCATTGTTGTTGCTGGCTGTCTGGCTTAGGGTGAATATAATGTTTTATTACAACTGTGGATAACCAAGCATATACTAAAATAAAACTCTGTAGCTAGACTGGCCCAGAAAATGAGTCATACAGGCTGTACCAAGACCTTTTCCAAATGAAAAGCACTAATTTACTTGAAAGAAAAAAGGCCTTGTGAAAGCAATCTGAGCCCAAGCTGTCTGTCTGCCTAACTATGGAGAAAGCTGGGTCCCCCCAGATCCAAGGGCACATGGCAAGAGCTGTACAGCCACACTACATGGGATGAGACCTTCTGCAGAAGTCTCATCACATCCACAGCACATACTCTGGGCCCTGATTGGTGTTTAAGGGGGCCTAATAAATAACTGTTCTATTCTTCTGTGATTTTGTTCAGCTCAGTCACCTGGAATAAAGCAAGGAATGCACCAGTGGCATCACACTGGGGGCTTGTAGGGATAGTTGAGGCTATAAAGCTGGACACTTATCTGAGGGCTGGAGAAAGGGGCTATACCCAGCACAGTCTCATCCAAAATGTCTCCTGGGAGGTAGTTCCTAATGTAAATTACCCCAAAATGCCCAACAGTGCCTTGGGGCAAAGTGCTTGGTGTGACACTTGGCAGAGCCAGGCTTGTGCTAGCACCAGGTGGTGTGGCCACTTAGGGGGCAGGGTGCAAGCTGCTACTGAAATGGCTTTTGTTTAGCACTCCAGCTGCTCCCAGAGATTGCAAAAAAGGCCTCCTCTACACAAAGGATTTACGACCATATAATTAAAGGTGTGGTTTTAAAACCAGTTAAGACGGCTGATGTGTAGACCTCTGGAGGCACTCTTGCCATTAGAATAAAACCAAAGTTATTTGGGTTTTAACATAGATCAATAGAAAAAAGTCTTTAAACTGAAATAAGCATTTTCACAGGTATTCAAACTGATTTAGGGCAATCAATTTGCAACAACAGGTTAAATTTAAGATGGTGCCATTTTCTGATGTAGATAAGCTCTACAGATACATGATGAATTGACAAAAGCATCTAAACTTGAAATACATCTTTGGGCTAAGGTCAGAAATGCTCTTGCTGTCACTGATCCTAAAAGATTAAGCTTTTAATATCTTTAATAATGGATTTTAAAATCTGGATTATTTTACAGAACTCAGAAAAAGCATCAGTTGGGTGACAAGTTAAACTGGCTAAGTTCAGGGCATTGTACTTTCCAGTGGAAGAGCTGACTCTAGCTATGCATTTGAGACTTTGTTACTCACAGCATCTAAACCAGTTCACTGCACGACACCACCAATTTGAAAGTTCTGGCACAAAAACTTATGCAAGCCTTGTTGTACCTGTCAGCTGCTCTCACCTGCCCAAGCACCATGGCACCACAGGATTCCTCTTCCAGCAGAGTAGCCTAAGAGACCTTTGCATCTGCTCACCCTCTGCTGGCCTTGGTAGAGCATTGAATCCTCTCCACAGTGGGTAAAATGGAAAAAAACATTTTTTGCCATGGAGGACACAGGCACAGGTACTTACCTGCATCAGCAGCTTTGATGAGGAGGTGGCTGTCTCCAACAGCAGAGTGGCTGAGGCTAGCAGTGCCTACGGAGGCTCTGCAAAACTCACCACCATGTCTCTGGTCATGCTAGAGGACTTGGTATTCAGCTGAGAAGAAGCAAGGAGAAATTATTTGTTTTTCCCTCGGTGATATTTAGATTTTAAAGTATTTAAAGTGACTAGGAAGAAGACCCACAGCAATGTCAGCAAACCAATGTTTTGATTGAAGAAGTTTCAGCAAGTAGCAGAAAATGTTCGTTGTTCTGCAGTTTTAAAAGTCCTGATAACAAAAGGCAGTATTCCTCTTTTTCTTGCATGTCATTTTTACATACGGCATTGTTCTTGTGCCAAGTATCTAAGATCTATAGGAATCACAGAATCACAGAATGGATTGGGTTGAAAGAGATCTTCAAAGATCATCTAATTCAAGTCCCCTGTCATGGGCAGGAACATCCACAAAGAGATTGGGTTGCTCAAAGCCCCATCCAACCTGGCCTTTAATACTTCCAGGGATAGGGAATCCACAACTTCTCTGGGCAACTTGGTTCAGTGTCTCACCATCCTCATCATAAAGAATTTAGTCCTTATGTGTAGTCTAAGTCTACTCTCTTTCAGTTTCAAATCATTAACCCTTGTCTTGACACTATTATTAAGAAAAACCCCAAAACTCAGCATCCAGGTAACTCCTTATTCTTTCTTTTACATTGTTTTCCTTTATTTTTTCCTATTTTCTTCCCCTTTTATTTTTACACCTCTTCTTCCTTCCTTCCCGCCTGCCTTCCTTCTCTCCCTCCCTCCTTCCTTCCTTTCCTTCCCTCCTTCCTTTCTCCCTTCCTGACAATCAACTCAGGGACCAAACCTGTTCTCTTACCGTTGGGGGAGAATGTCCTCACAAAGAGTAGTTAACTTGCAGTGATTTCCATCATGTGGAGGATCCAATTAGAACTTGGCTGTCCAAGTCTCTAGGCTTTACTGATAACCATCTGGTATAAACTATCTCATTTCCAACCCTGATACAAGTTGTCCCAAAACGGAGCAATGCCCACTGAGACATTGGAGGCTTGTTCCACTGATGGCTGGCTGCTTGAATTCAGAAAGAAGGCCAAATGTCAACAGCTCTTCAGGCTGATGGATAGGGTGTTGGGATTTGTGGGGTTTTTTTCCTTTTCTACCTACACTTATAACATTTCTTGTCTTTCCAGTAAGCTACGCTTTCATGAAACACACTTTTGTAGGTGCCCAAGTAGTTTACCCAAATTCCCCAGTGCAGATACGTAAGTCAGGTAAAAGTATAAAACCACTAAGGGTACTGGAATAAGTATCTGAGACAGAAACTTGTGGAAAGGGGATAAAATGCCACTGCCTGTACACTTAGCTCACTGATGGGTTAATAACTTGGTGCTTGGAGGTTCTTCACTGAGAGAACAATGGGCAAGAGCTGCTAATGGGGTCTGACACTAGCACCCTTGGGATGAAGAGGAAAGTTAATTGAATTCTAGTGAAACTCTCTTTGTGTTGCAGAGCAGTTGAACAAATCAGGGCAGCCAACTTCCCAGCATCAGCCTATGCTTTGTAGCAAGTTCATCCATGATGTGTCTGAACCCTCTTCAATAGAAGGAACGAATTTAGCCTCTCAGAGCTAAATTCGGTGAGACTGAGATATCCTATTGGTAATTTTGACTGACAGCTCAAGCCAGTGTTTGTTTTCAGCTGTGGAAACGTTTCAGGAGGAGTACACATTCTTGGGTTTTACACACATCTTACTTGCTGGGGTTCCAAATGCGCTGTTACCAAAGCATGAACTCTTCTCCTGATGCAGGTATTGATGGACTGTCTTATGGGCATAGTAACAAGAGCCGTGAGCATGTTGTGAATGAAAGAAGAGAACAAAAAAGATTATTGTCCAAAAGTCTCTCACATCTTTTGGCGTCTAAATCTTTGGCTCCTCGGAAGCTGTGATACCAGTCTTTGAATGCAGACATCACTGAAGGTAATGTTATTTTGAAGATATTTAAATTCGATTGATCCTCATGAATTAAAACAGTGACAGTTATTTTTACTGTGTCAGATAAAAGTGTACTTCATGTTTTTAGCTCTCTTCATTCAGTTGGAAATCTTCCAGTAGCAAATATTTTCAGGTTATTAATTTCCTTGTTACAAAAGTGATTTTCTGAAATCAGAATTGACTGTGGAATGATATTGATATACATCTTTGCTGAATGTTTTCAGACTTCCCACAAGCTGTTTTCCACTTGAGCACTGACAACATGCACTGCAGTTTTTGCCCATCCAAGCCATGAAGACTTACAACTGTTTCCTATGGAAGAGTTCCTGTGGTGGATAGAAAGGACTCTAAACACTTTCTTCTTCGCATTTGTATAGGGTAACTCTGGATTTAATTCCAGAAGCCAAAAGCACTGCAGGTAGTAACATTCCCCTGGCAATTTTTTGTTTATCTTTTGTAACAAAATTGTACATATTTTATATATTATATTTGCATATATTTTATAATTAATATTTCCTGGTGGTGGTATCTTCAAATACCACCATAACTTATTTACAGGTTCAATTATTCAGTTGTGGGTTTACACTGCACCTATAAAGACAGCTAAATGATTTAAGCACAGGTCTTTCTAATACAGCAATTCAAACTGGAAATACAGGTGCTGTGATCTGTGGTTTTTCACACAAATGGAATTCTGTGGCAGATTGGCCAGGTACTCACAACTTGCTCCTCTGTCTGGTGTCTTCCTAGATGCTGTGGCTATAATTTGAGCAGTTGGCTCGGAGAGGGCTAAGTTGCTCATGCACAGTTGCTGGGCTGTAGCCTCTTCTGGGATTCAATTCCCTTGGAGTTTTTCCCCTTTCTGCCTTGGTCCAGGTGCAAGGCCTGGGTGAAATTGTTGGTCTGCTAGAGCAAGTTCTTCAGCTGCTACTCGGGCAGCACTTGGCTCTTGTCTCTTTGTGGTAAGCAGGCCCCCAGATGCCTCTCAGGCAGCATTTGGCTCCTGTTGCTGTCTGGGCGAAAATAAGGCAAGTTGCCTGACTTCTTGGATGGTTTAAATACTATCCCAAGACAATTAATGCCCTTTGGTAACACAACCCTGATAAGTGGACCTATGGGATGGGGCATATCCAAACATGGCCAGGGGCACACACAGTTCACAGACGTGTTACAAAGTTAATCACACGTGGTACATGTGTATCTGGACCCCAGGAAGTGTCCAGGTTTGCACATTCAGAGGTGCTTACAATGTTAATCACACAAGCTATACATTTACCTTGGCCATCTGGACCCCAGGAACTGTCCAGCTAAGCACATTTGCAGGTACTTAGCTCATTGTCTAGGCCAGAGCATGTTTGGGGGGGTTGACCCTTTTGTCTTGGGTCTGTTCTTGTTTGAACTTTTCTTTCAGGCTGTCTGGACTGACTGATTTCTTGCTGCAGCATTTCCTCTTTGTGTCTCTCCATTGTTTGTGCAGCCTGTTTGAACTTCAGTCATTCTTCAGCTCTGCTTCTCTCTGCTTCTTCACCCTCATGTGCAAATATGCATTGGTTCTTTGCTGCAGAGTAGGAGGTTATCACAGGGGTACCACACTAAGGAGGTTTTCACCTTAAACTGTTCATGTGGGTGCTCAAGTATATGCTGTTTTTCCTATTTTTTAAACTCCATTTCACTTACTATAACTGCAAACATGAAATGGAGGAATGAACCAGTGAGCATTGCTTTTTCCGAGCCAGCTTGCCAGTTAGGGATCCCCAGTGTTTTGGAAGATATTGGAAGGCAGTCTATGAAACCACTACTGTGTTTCCACCAGAAATTCCCCCTGTCACACACACACATGCTCACACATGCATATTCACATCCATCTAAAGCAAACAAAGTGGGTTAAATAAAAATAAATAAATAATGAACAGTCCTATTTAATTCCTTTTTTTTGAAAGAGACCCCTTGTGGCAGTACTGATGACATCAGTGGCTGGACTTAAAAAAAAAAAAAAAAAAGAGGAGAAAAAAAGAAAGAAAAAATAAAGAAACAAAAAAAAGCTAAGGCCCTCCTATTAGAAGAGTTTGAAAGCACCTCTTTAAATAATCCTGTACAAACCACACAGATAGCATTCTCACAGATGAGCCAGATATAGAGAATGCAGCTAGAATGAAAACCAGTGGGAGAAATATGGCTTAAAGCAACTCACTTTTATTGACAGGGTAGTGTAAGGCAAGGAAAAAATGTTTGCCAGATATTTTAAAAAGAATATTTGCAGCAAGAATGGTTCAAAAAGATATGTGGCTCAATATATTATTGAACTTTCAAAGAAACTATCTTTCATAAATCTAGTATTTCTGTTTTTGTTGTATACAGAAAAGCTCAACTTAAACAAGCACATAACAGAACACAAAGTAATGGATTTGCATATGAAGTTTTGTTGATGGTTCATAAACTAAGTAAACAAGAAAATGCACGTTCTGTTACTACAGAGTTACAGCTGACTAGATTTAAACTTAAATATATCCCAACACACAAAGAAACCACAAAATACAGATGTGTTCAATATGACTGTTTACAAAAAATATCTAAACCATGTTCAACCATACACAGGGAACAAAACATTGATAGATGCCAAGAAAACTATTATATGGCCAATACTAATTTTTAATTTATTATGAAGGCATCTGTGGAAACAATGCTGTATTCTGACCACTCTGCATTAATATCTTGGCCAGAAAGCATTGCAAAGCACTGGCTTTTGTCTGTTTTGTAAAGGATATATTTTTAAAAGTCATGATGTACATTAACTGTGAGCCTCTTACAAGATCTCACATCAGGCCATGTTAGAGCAACCTATAATTTCCATAGGAAACAATGGTAACAGAAAGGTCCCAGCTAGACTAAAAAACCCAGTCGGGGGCTGAGCTACAAAATCTGCAACCTCTTAGTTCTTCCCTGAGGGAAGGGCACATTTTTACCCCTAATTTTTAGACAGCCTTAAATTCTGAAAGCAACAAACTCCGCTGCATTTTGTGGCTTTTCTTCTCCACCTCCATATCTGTATATCATTGGCCTTTCACTGGAAAAACTTTAATGAAAGGGATAGTTGCTTTTTCACCAGAGATAATGCAGCACTACTGGTGCTTCATAAAATAAAAGGTTAACACTTCAAAATATGATGGACTAGAACAAACAAGACAAAGGTACTTGACTACAGCCCAGTGTCATGCCTTAGCTTTGGAGGGCTGTAGCATGAGTAGTAAGATGGGTCAGTAAAATTAACTTCTACCCATACAGGCAAAACTGAATTGTACTTTAAAAGCCATACAATACTACTCTCTAATTAGAATCCCCAACATGCTAGTTTTTATCACACAGGCAAGAAGAAAGTTGTCTTACTACTACATGAGGAAATGGGACCCATTAAGAAGAGAATAATGACACCATACATATATATGTAAGCAGTATATTAAAACAAAGCATAAATGATGTTTTTCACATGGAGGTCATTTGCTGGATGCTTAAATGCACAGTTTTCATGTCTTTTTTTTTTCTTTCCCTGTTTTCTCTATGAAAATCAAGCTCTTTGCATAATTAACCAAACCCCAAAGATATTTACATCTTAAAAGCTGATCCTTCACCTTCTGATTTTAAAATGAGTTATCCTGTATCTTGTACATTTTAAAAAAAGGTCCAGAAAAAGCTTAGAATTGTAATTCAGAATCAGTATTTTGTAAAAATACTTCCCTTTAACATGAAGTCAGTGCTGACCTCTTCAGGTCATTTGTGAATAATAAAATCTTTCTAAAGCAATGTGACTAAGAATGAACTGAAGGAAAACTCAAAAAGAAGAAATACATTACCCCTGTATTGTAAAGTGTTGCCACTTTAAAGTATGGTGTGGGTTAAAGAAAAGCATAGAGGTGTGCATATCAAAATACATTTTCATTATGTAGCTACAGAACACATGAAATCTTTCAATGCTCTGTCTGCTAAAGGTGATAAAGTCTCTCTGGCTTTTTTAGTACTGCTGTGGTATGCAGATTTCTTAAAGTACAATCAGTACATAGAGAGGTGAATTCTAACAAATAGGCGTGTGCTATGTTTCATATGGCACTAGGATGAGCATTTGAAAAAAAATATGGCATTGATTTTACAGAAATCGTACAGCACACCGTGCCTTCAACTCTAAACATACAAAATTAGACTGTACTTGAAGTGGTTGTTGTTGCAGTATGACTTAATTTTTTCTCAGATATCAAGAAGGTCCTCTCCACTCTCATCACTCTCCACAGTTAATTGTCTTGTCCACCATTTCTTGACTTCTGATCCACAAGAAGCAGCATCAGACATGGGATTCATTTTGCATACAACAGATTTCATAGTCGAACGTCCACCAAAGCGTAGGTTGACTGAAGACACGGAATGGCTTATTGGTTTGGGGGCTATGAAATTAAACAGAAAGTTCTGTATTAGAGTAGATCTGCTTCCCCAACATTTCTACTTAGAATTCAGGTAGACAGAACTAGCTGGACCTGGGCAGCTTAAAACTTACTTAGCACAGAAAGAGCAGGGCTCTATTCTAAGGTGTTTCTTTCAGCTCTAGCTATTCATACCACTCTGTAGAGCAGTTTAATGAAACAGTGCCTCATTTCCTCCTGCTGTGATAGCTGATGCAATAGATCAATTCTTACCTTGCTAATTGCAACCTAAATGGTTTAGGCAGTACTCACATGAGCTGACCAGCTGGCAAAATGGAAAAAAGTGGTAACTTCCAGAAAAAAGGATGAAGAAGTGCACTAGGGGATGCAGCTATACCTAGGAAGTGATATTTAACTATGGCCTAGGTGTGGAAGCCAGTAGATTGTTGCTGATAGGGTTGAAGAAAGCATTAAAATATATGTGTATATATTTTATACACATATAAAATATATATAAAAACCCCACAACCTTAATGATGCTATTCATGATCTTAAATACATGACTTTCTTGGATTGGAGGCAGACTACTTACCATCTGCCCAGCTGTAGTGTGCATGGAGGTGACCCACCTTTTCTGAGACCATCCACTGAGAAACATTTAAGATTGACATGGCCATGATTAGTAGTAAGAAAGGAGACCCTGAACTCTCTCCTGATCCTCACGTGAAAAACCTATCCAGGTTGCTCCAGTAGTATGATTCCTCCTTAGCATGCTCCCTCTTTTACTTTTTCTCTCTATTCCAACAAAATCTTGATCTTTGCTGCTCAGTGACATCTAACTGGAAAACATTGATTGAAAGCTCTATATTATGCTGTCGTGTTTCTTGGACAAGTACTCTGGTCATAAAAGTAGGGTTAATTGTATGGCGTGACCACCTCTCCTACCTAGGGACTGTGCAATGGAAGTTTTTAAAGGCAGCGCTTTGACGTGAAATAGGGCTGAGTGATGAGGGCTGAAAGAAAGCTGATGTGCACTCATAAAACCTGCAGGTCACAAGTGTGGCAGGCAACAGAAGTCTATATGAACTCTAAGAGAGACTATTTCAGGTCGTGAACAGTGCTTTTGAGAAAAAAATTAATACAGCCTCGGACTGTATCTATGCACCTCTCCCACTCTCCTATAAGCATTCTCCTGTAGGGCACAGTTTAACCTCTCTTTTCTAGTGTATTGCAGTTACCAGAATAACTTCAGTATGTTTCCTGTTTCTGAAAAAATGAATGGGAAATTGATTGTGCACCTGGCCAACTCCTTCCTGAAGTGTATGAAAAGGTGTAATTATGTTGTAAGGTAAAAGTCACAGGCCTGGTAGCTTAGAGAAGACAAGGCACTCATAAGTTATTCCTGTTGTTAGGAAAAACTTCATTCATTTTCTCTGTGTTTTATTTGGTAACAGAGAACCCTAAATGCACAAGATGCTATCCAAACATATGCTATGGTATAGTCCTCAATCCAAAGATCCTGTGTAAATGTATGATAAAAGTTAAAAAACTCATCCACCTGCATATGGCAATGCTTGAGCTCATCTTCCAGACTTTCAGAACCAGGAGGAAGGGGAGATTGCTGGTTTTTGTAATGAGTGAGGGTAGAAAAACCCTGATGTGGGTGCAAGCAGCAGGTTGGAGGTAGTGAATCATGAAGCCTCTCATTGCCTTGCTGTTTTAGAATAGTCATTTGGCAGGTGGGGACTACATCAATGGCAACTCACCTGATGGCAAACGCCACTGTCCGAATTTCCGCTGAGGCTTCCCAGCATCTGCAGAGTCTTGTCCGTAGCCACCTCTGTCCGAAAGTGTTGGGCTAAGGAGCTGCTGCTGGCTACTTGTCTGCACAGAAGAAAAATAGTTTCAGACACAGTTCCCCACTGCATGGGTATAAACCATAGAAGGGTTATCTTTCTCTTCTATTTCTAAGCTTTACACATGAATGCAAACAAAACACATTGCCCTTTGTTAGGGCAGAATGGTTTTTAGTATACTACTGGTACAAAAAGATGAAAAGGCTGTTTGGGCTCAATTCCATTATACCCTCTGTACTGCACCCTACTGAAGGGTACAAAATTGTTCTCGTCCTTTGGCAATGGAGTCCTATGTTGTACCTTTTTCATTCACTGTCCTGGAAGAGCCCAGGACTCCTACTCAGATGACCCAGCATGCCCAGTGTTATCACTTTCAGTATAAACACTACTTCAGACTGTTTGCACAGGAAAGCTTCACATCTCAAAGCCTGTAATGATGATAGAGCTGAAAGGTGGAGTTTCCAGAGTCATACAGCTGAGTTTACCTTTTATAGTGCTGGGGAATTGCTGCCTTAGACCACCTTGCCTTCGTATCTGAAGGTGAAGATTGAATTAAAACAATATATTGCTTTCAACTTTTCCAGTTAAAATTATGTTTAAAAAAAGAACACATAAGAAACGTGGAAGTTTTTCTGAGTTTGTTCTGAGTAGCTGATAGTCTTCTGGTTAACATACCTCTGGCTGTGCACTGTTATCCTGATTAACAGCATTCATATCTTCACTTGGCTGTGTTGTCTCAATGCTGGGAGGATTAAGGAACCGGCTCAACTCCTGCTGTTGACTCTCTCGTAGACTGTGGATAATGCTGCATGACTGCTGTTGTTTCTATCAAGGTACAATTTGTAACCACAAAAATAGTCTCACTGGTGTGTCACAGTGCTTGATTTTTTTAAAAAAACCTTCTACATACTTAACAAAACATTGAGAGCCAGATGTGGGCACCAGGTGCATCAATGAAGCTACATGTATCAGATGGTTGTTAGTTAAATAAAGTGACTTCCAGCATATGTCTAATCTTTATGTAGGGAATAGAGGATGAAACTTATAACCTCTATTAAGTGGAAGGCAAGTTGCTAAATCCTAAGTTTAAACCTAGAGGTTAAAAACATAAAAGTTCTGAATTTATGAGCTGAAAGTTCTTGGAAAGAACAAGAAAGAAGGAAATTGGTAGAGATTTACTACGAATTACATGAATGCAATGAAAAAAGTCTAATTTCTTTCATGGACTAAGGAACAGGCTGTCAATAAGACTGAAGAAAATAGTAGTGGAAACCTTGGGACTGAATATAAGATTTACAGCACAAATAGAAAAACAAAACCACTACCATTATGATTGTACAATCTAATTTGCTTTTAAATTAAAATAAACAGCCTTTTTGAAAGGTTTCACTTTCCTGGGTAGTTTTCACATGCTCCGTCCAGGGAGATTTAGAGACTAACAAGGGAATTTGAAAAAAATACTTATTAACTTCCGTAATTACATTCAGTTTACAAAAGGTTCATATAATGTGAAATGATCTGAACCATATCACTAGAGTGAAATGAACAGCATATTTACTTTAACATAGTGTAATTCAATATCATAATGAAATGAACAGCAGAGTTGAACAAACGCAGAACTGAGAGCTGAGACTAAATCTACTGTCATTATTATTACAGAGATGAGAACAAAATTAATCTATCTGAATACGCCTTGAATGCTGATGTTTCAGTTGGCCTATGCATAATGTTCCAATTGTCCAGTTGTGGTTTTTTTAATAAATTTATGAACAGAAAAAACTCAGATCCCATGATCACAGATCTCCATGGAAAACCTCCACTCACAAGAAGTAAACTTTCATGAAAAAAAAAATCCATCAAAACCTGGACTTAGCCCTATAATAACTAAAAAATAAGTATCAGGACAACAAGATTGTAACTTTATATATAAAAGATGAGTTGATTTTGGAAAACCACAGGAGAATAACTGCAAAACCTAGTCATACTGGGTAAACAGAATTCAGAAGCACTAGCCAGGTCAATACTAGTAAATTAAACAGATTAGAATTTCCTGCAGTGTTGAAGTCAAGTACCAGGAAAACACTTGCATAAATGGGCATAACTTTAACCATTGCCTACTTGAAGTAGTCCCCACCTTGACCTATGTGTGGGGGGCAGTGATGCTCCTGCAGCAGTGGTTTGGGAGAATATGAATATGCATGGGTCAAAACTGTTCTGAGGAACATGCTAATGAGTATGGGTGACCCCAGCCCAGTCCTGAGCCAGTGCTTTGGCTCTGCTTAGTTTACTGGTGTAGACATAGCTACTGTGTGCTATGGTTCATGTACCTGATTTGCATGTACACACTGCTCATTTGCACTCATAGTTACTGTAGTGGCTCATTCAAATGATCTATCTTGATATGGGCTCTATTTGAAGAGTCATCTGCTGTTGACTGATCATAGTATCTTTTGCCAGCAGAGGCAAGGAAATTATACAATTACGTTCTGTGACCAAAGATTAGGCCTATGGGGTTTCATTAAATTGCACTGTTTTTATTTTACTCCTTTGACTTTGATCTGTGTACATTCATATTGCTGCTATATTGAAAAGGCAGATAAAGTTTTGGCAGGAAGACAGTTTCTGCCTTCAAAAGATGCTTATTTTTGTAACACTTTCAAGTGAGCTGTAACACACCCTTTTTTTTTTCTTTCCCGAGTTAGCAGCTCCTATGTACTTCTTCAGTGATGCACAGTGACACAAAATTCCAGCATTATTGATCAGTACAATTTCTACAAAAAGATCCTAGTTTAGCTTTACTTACTGCTCTGATTCGCTTTAAGCACTTCTTCAGCCACATGCGTATGGTCTGTTTGGCCACTTCCTCTTCTATGGTATATTCCAGTTGTTCCCTAGCAAGCAGCTCTTCCAGTTGAAGACTTTTTCTGATATCAACAGATCTATATGAAAGCATGCTGAAAGAAACATTGATTTTTTTTTTTTCTCTTTTTGTCTTACTTTTTAATTTAAAAGATCAACACTCACACTTAAGATCTAAGTGCAACAATACATAATTCAGGTGTGTGCAATAAATTTTCATTTGAAGCTAAAAAATGTTTTTATGATTCCAGAAGAGATTTGTGGTGCTCAAAACAAACGAGGACCCTATCATCTGCTTTTAGCTATCCAACACAGGTAAGTAACTGAACTGTAAGCAAATAGGGCATTTATGTTGAGTTATTTTTTTTTTCCCCAGAGATTTTATACTCATATAATATACCCATTTCTATTTTATTTCCAGTCAGAATGTTTCATGACTTGGGATGCAGGAACAACACATGACGACTGTGTATGACAAATTGTTTCCAATGAAAACATTAAAATTACTTAGAGCTGATTCCCTAGGAACTATGTTTTCCATCACTAATATTTTTGCGAGAAAAACAGAAATCTAATTTTGCATCACATTTAAAATAGCAGTCCCTCTGTGGCTACCAGTCTTGCCTTTTCCTGTGCCTAATGAACATCTGTTAGCCTGGAGAGATCTACAGGCCATTATACTCATACAGATTTAGAGAAAATCTCAAGAGTACCTGAGCACATCATGGAAAGTAACATCACCACCATTATGGAGCCGTTCCATTTCGTAGCACATGTGCTTGAACAGCAGCTTGTCTTTGTCGAGATCCACCTCCAGCCTGCCCCGCAGAAGCCTCAGCAGAAATTTCACTCGGAAAGTAGGGATTACTCCCTGGGTAACATAGCATAATAGATGGTAAATTATTACTGTGACCTAACTACCAGCTCAGAGATTTGACTTGATCAGTGAGAGAAACACTATTTCTCCAAAGACTCTGTGTCAAACTCTGGCCTATTTAAGTCACTGTGAATACATTATGGAAGCCACCTAGGTCTTCAGCACATTTACAGAAGTCTTTGCTGTTCTTCTACTGATACAATGAGAATCTGTGCTTTTAATTTTGCCAGAATTTTTCAAAATTCCTTGGAGATTTAGTTTCTTCATTTGCATTAATTTATAATGAGAATTGCATGCCCAAAGAGCTGCCTTCGAAAAACTGAAATTAAACTACACTTTAAACATTTACAGTCAGGCCTACGCCTGGCTGTAAACCTGTCCCCTCTTCTCAGCATCTTTGACAGGAGAGTGTTGGGAGTTTACTGGCTTTTCAAAGGTCTTCTGCTCTAAAAGTCAGCCTAGTTTTTTGACAAAAGTTTTGATATGCTGTTAATAAACCAGTAGTGAAAGTATTTCTCTCCAAAATGGTAGTACCCATACTCTAAAAATTTTGCTCTGCTAAATGAGCCTGACTGGAACTACTTTTGCTGTAATGTCTTGTTCTATATCAGAGAGAGATGCTGTCAGTGCTGAGCATGATGGATGCAGAACTCACCACCTCCACCAGTACAGACTGCAGCTTCCACCTCCACCACAGCCATGCATCAAATACAAGCAACCAACTTCTTTCACCATAATGTTGTTCGTATTCAAATCCTAGTGATGCCTTCAGTCATTCAGGTGATGATTTAACTTGTGGGCTCCTGAACAGCTCAGACTCCCAGATGCTCTTCTCATCCCAGAATCACAGGGTGCTTGAGGTTGGAAGGTCACCTTGTCCAACCCCCTCTGCTCAATTAAGCAGGACTTCCCAAAGCCAGTTTCCCAGGACCGTGTCCAGGTGGCTTTTGACTGTCTCCAAGGATGGAGACTCCACAACCTCCATGGGGAACATGCCACTTCTCAGTCACCCCCACTGTGAGAAAGTCTTTCCTGATGTTCAGAGGCAACCTCCTATGTTTCCATATGTGCTTATCGTCTCTGATACTGTCACTGGGCATCACTGAAAAGAGCCTCTTTACACTCTCCCTTCAGGGAAGATGAGATATCCCTGAGCCTCCTGAACTGCCCTAGGTATCTCAGTCTTGCCTCCTAGGAGACATCCTCTGGTCCCTTGTCCTGGAGCAACAAGGCCCAAAACATGCCCTAACCCAGACAATGGGCTAAGCACCTATGAATGTGCAAACCCAGACATTTCTTGGGGTCCAGATGGTCCAGGTAAACATGTAGCATGTGTAATTAACCCTGCAACACACCTGTGAACTGTGTTTGGATATGCCCCATTCTATAGCTTCAGTTATAAGGTTCCTCTGTTACCAAAGGGCATTAAATTGTCTTTGGACAGTATTTAAACCAGCTGAGATGGTAGGCAATTTGTCTTGTTCTCACCCAGAAAGCAACAAGAGCCAAATGCTGATGGAGTTGCAGCTAAACAGCTTATCCTAAGAGGCAAACCACACCTGGGCCTTGCACCTGGACCATGGCAACCAACACTCTGAGAGCCCTGTGCCAGAGGCAGAAAGGGGAAAAGCCCCAAGAGAACCGAATCCCAGAAGAGCCACGGATAGGCTACAGCCCAGCGATGGAGTGTACGAGAGAAACCAACTTAGCCCTCTCCAAGCCAAGAAAAGGCTCCAGACCATAAAATGGGCAAGAGAGGACAGAGGCCCATTAGCCCCCTCTGAGCCAATAGCCCCTTGCATTATAGTTACAGTGTCTGGGAAGATACCGGACAGAAGAGCAAGCTGTGAGTCCCCAGCTAATTTGCTAAAGAATCCCCCTTGTGAGAAACCACAGATTGCAGCACCTTTATTTCCAGTTTAAGTCGCTGTATTGGAAATTCTCACATTTGTGCTTAAATCATTTAACTGTCTTCATATGTGGAATGTAAAACTCACAACCAATAACAGAACACGTAAATATACTTTGTAAATAAGTTACAGTGGGGTCTGAAGATACCACCACCAGGAATATTAAAATATATAAATATATATAAATATATTTTATTACATCCCTTCATCACTTTCATTACCCCTTTGCTGAACTGTCTCCAGTATGTCTATGTCTCTGTTGTACAGAGCAGCCCAGAAATGGACCCAGGACTTCAGGTGTGGCCTCACCAGTGCTGAGTAGAGGAGAAGGATCCTTTCTCTTGGCCTGCTCAGCCAACACTCCACCTAATGCAGCCCAGGATACCATTAGCCCTCTCTGACACCAGGGCACTGCTAGCTCATCTTCAACTTGGTGTCCACCAGTACCCCCAGGTCCTTCTCTGCCATGCTGTTTTCTAGATGATTAATCTCCAGCATATACTGGTGCAGGGGATTGTTCTTTCCTAGGTGCAAGACTTTGTACTTCCCCTTATGGAACCACATGAGGTTCCTAACATCCCACTTCTCCAGACTATTTAGGTCCTTCTGAGTGGCTGCATGACCTTGTGCTGTATCAGCTACTCTTCCATCAGTTTTTCCATGAGGATCTTAGGGGAGACAGAGCCAAAACCTCACGAAAGCCTTTCTGAAGATCAGACACATAAATGGATGTGAGTCTGTCAACTTCCAAGGGGACAACTCGCAGGGAGCTGGGAGGGAAGATGCTATTGTGTTGACCAATCTACATTTGTAATGTAAATATACTGGATTTCTGTGCTCATTATCAGTTTCTTACCTCTCTTTTGTCATCAACCATGTTCCATATAATTTGAAAATGCCTAAGGTCATTATAACTTAAAAGCTGGTCTTCTTCAGTTGAGTAAAACAATGAGAAATTCTCCACAATGATGGCTGAAAAACCACAAAACCAAAATCCACTATAAAGAAAGATTTTAGTCACATTCTAACTAGTTAACATCTATAAGCAACAATGAATTTCAATAGAATATGAATTCAGCTGTGTAAATTTCACATCAATAAATGCCTTTAGCTGTATATTCAAACAAGGATTTTGAATGGGTAATGTGTATATAATGGGTCATGCTACGTCAATATTCACTGTGCTCACTTTTCCAAGTGAGATATCTTAAATGGTGTTCAGATGACTAATCTAACATCTTTTAAATCAATTAGGTGAATTTCTAAGGAATTTACTGGGGAAGGGAAAGCTCAGAAAATGCTGGTTTTTTAGGGCAACTATACTCTACAAATACAACACATCTCTTTGTTAAAAAAACCCTTTAATTTCCATGATTCCTGTTTTAGCATATACTATGCCAGAGAAGTATCAAAACCATCACAGGAATATAAGGTAACAGTAAATGCACATGGTAACCTCATACCTAATAGTGAAATAGACTCATGTCTAATATACTACTTGTCAAGATGGACCTTTATGTTATTATTGTATATTTTCACTTACCAACAAGTAAATTTAGCATGATATATGCAATGATGACATAAAATGAACAGAAATACATAAGAGCACCAGCATAATTTCCACAGTCTGTTTTCCAGTATGTGCTGTTATCTGGTGTACAAAATGGAGGTTGAACCTTCAAAACAAAAGAAACCAAAGTCGATCAATAATTAAAACATTCTTAATTTCTTTGCAATCAATATGATACATATAATTTCTGTAAGGCTTCCCAGTTCGGTGTGGTGAAGGCACCATATGCCCAGAATTATGCCCCTAGATACCAGCAAACTTGTCCCAACTTGTTTTGGTAAGTCCCCCCTTTCCATCCTCCTTTCAGTAGAGGAGGACAAAGGCCCAGGCACCAACCTGTCTCCTAAGGGGTAAACAACTACATGCACCCATCACATGGCATGCTCATGCTCTTTCCATCTAAGGGCAAAATTTTAGCTTCACCCTTTCCATAGGTTAAAGCAGGTTGTTGACAAGTGTGCCCATTGGCCAGATCCAGCCTCGAGAAATCTGTAAGTATTCCCCTCTTGTTTACCAATTTGCTCTCTCCTTTTGCTTTCTCTCACTTTGCTCGAGCTACGTAAGCTTGCAGCGCCCCTAAGTCTTCTCACTCCCACATCCAAGCATGCTAGAGGCCTCTGCAACAAGGAAAAAAGCCCCGAGCTGCTCGAGGAACCAGCAAAGGAGATCCCTTCACTGAAGCTACGAAAGGCAACGTTGTAAGCCCAGTCACGTCTTTGAGAGGACTGGAACCCTGAGGGTAAGCTCTAGCCCAGAAGGGAAGGGACTAGCCCAAGCCCGGCAGTCCAGCACATCCGCTGCCGCTTATAAGCAGCTGACCAAGCAGCAACGCATCTTGCTTGACCCCCACCATTTGCAGGAGATAAGAGGAGCCGCCCACTGTCGCTGCTCTACGACCCTGTGTTGTCAGGGTAAAGTAACCCGGGATTTCCCGAGAGAGACAGAGAGAGAGAGAGAGAGAGAGACAGCCTCTCCTTTGAGTCAAGCCAAGGACTGCATTGTCACCTTAATGGGAAGCAGTCACCAAGAATCAGCATTGTCAGCTCCACTTCGAGCCGACGGGGAAGCACCGCTCCACCGCACCCCTTCCCTGAAGCCCGTCTCCAAGATCGGAGACGGCCAACCCTGCCTACTGGGAACCGTCACCCCGACTATGAGGGCCGACCCCAAAGGAACTGGCCCCTGCCGCGCAGGACCATTGCCCCTGACTGGCCCTGCCGGGCCGACTCTGTTCAGGGAGCCATACCAATCCTGTCAGCCCCCGGTCACCACAGTCACGCTGTGGGACTACCCTGCCAAAGGAAGCCATCAATCGGCGGAAAGCTTCAGCCCTCCCGCAGCTGCGGGAGAAGAAAGAAAGTCACCTCCTGGAATGGGCCAGCCAGCCAGTGAGCAGCCAATGTAACCCAGCGACTTGCCTCGCTACAAATAAAGACACAGTGTATCTTTTCATGTGTGCAACACTCAGTAACATTGGATTCAAAGCACCCGTGCCTAGCGGTGTGATATTTCAGCTTGACTTGCCTCTTGATAACATTGTAAATGTCTCTGTAACTATTTACAGCCACCAAGTGTCTTGTCGAGTCACCATCTAGTGGACAAGCAGCAGAACGGCACCGTTTGTTCCCTTAAAACTAATTCTGTAAATGTTCTAATTGGGTCAAATTGTATATACTAAACTAGCTATAGAATATATTTTCACAACCGTGCATTACAATCAGTATATAAAAAGTGATTAATTGGTTATTAATAATTTTAATAATTAAATATTTTTAATAATTCATATTTCATAATTCATAAATTAACAACCATCCTCCTAATCACAACATTAGGGAACAATACTGATGGGGATTATTGTGGGCAGTTTCCTGTCATTCCTTTAGTAGTTAGAAATCAGAAAACAAGGGGTAGGACAAAAAAGGCCTAGTTGTAGGCTTCACTATCACACACAAAAGGCACATTGTGCATTATACCACTATGAAGAAATAATTTGGTGCTCTGATACATGGTGTTTTTCAAAAAGCTTCCCTGCCCAGTTATTTTTAAAAAGGGAATATGATTTTCATCAGAATGGTAACCACAGACAGAAATTTACTTGGGCAAAATAAAATGATTCAAGGACAACTTCTGAGGTCATTAAGGCTACCATTCACATGGAACAAGCCAAAGTGCAGATATTAAAGTCAAACTTAATCTGAAAACTCACCTTGCCCCAAAGTGAGCTACTGCACTTCTGATTTCAAAAACACCTTTTTACTTTTGTTTTTAAATCATGTAATAGCCTAGCCCCATAAAATATTAAATTGTGAGTGTGTGATTGGAATTTTAAAGTGTGTGTTATGTTGTGGGGTTTAGTGAACGCTATACCTCTTGAAGAGATAAAGACAATCATAAAATTGCTTGTATAAGACTAAGATACTGGAAACTTGGAGATGCAAGTGTCTCCTGTTTCTTGTCTACTCTGTCAATAACAGCATTGTACTTACCATGCAGTCATGCATAATTTTGTTCCAGTCTTCTCCTGTAACTATTCTGAAGAGTACAGTAATAGCCTTGCCAGCAGATGAAAAATTTGCATGTCTGTTTTAAAAATAAGAGAGACAAATAATTTCAAGTTCCAGAACTAAAACATTGGCAAGAAAAAATGCAAATAATTTCCATTTTATTCTGTTATACTATTTTAAACTAAAAGTAACTACGGTATTATTTGAATGAGGTAATTGAATTATTTATTCCATGACTTAAGATACAGTAACTGAATGTTAGTGTGATACAGGCCTGAGTATTTTGGCTCATTTTATCAAAGAGCTAATGCAAACTCAAGGCCATCTCCTGTCTCCAATCACTTACTGATGATACCATTCAGTTAACAACTAGTTCACAGAACTGTTCCCTCTCTGTATCAGCCTGGTACTGCTCCCAAGTGATGCCAATAAGGTGCAAAGGCACACTGTGTTTAAACAGCTCGCAGCTTTCATGGTGCTCTATGAAGCATAATACAGCTGACATGAAGAGCAGCTCTCAGTCTGCTCTTGGATGGATCACTAGGTGTCACTTGGTCCAATGCACAAGGACTGGAAAGATGGCTCAGCATCTTCTATGAAAAAAATCTGTTCAGAGCTCCTCAGCTAGACCCTGTCTAGTTTTTACCATGGATAAACTTGTCTCTAGAAGAATGTAATTTGTTCTGGGCTGTTTAAAGAATATCCCTACGAATTATAAGTACATACTGTACCTGTTGATGTTCTCTCCATATTTCACTGTACCAAATAAAACCACTCCAGCAAAAGCATAACACAGTAGCAGTAAGAACATTCCCACTATGATGAAGAAACTCTTGTACATGCTGACGACCACAGTCAGGAGTAACATTTTTAGTGTCACCTGGAAAGACAGAGAAAAAGCAATCTATGATGCCATTCAGGAAAGCAGAAATAAAAGATAAATAAGAGGTATTGCACCTGCCATTCTGACAATGAATTCTTTACACGTAGACGTTAATGGATGAGCCCAGTGAAATGGTACATTACGAACCTGATTAGAACTGAACATTTTGCATCTTCCTCTGAAATTTAGTGTGCATTTTACTTGTTCAAGAGATCAGCATATCCGCCTAATTTGCAAGATGTTGCTCTTCAAAGAGTATATCCAGGATAATATAGTGTATGATAATGCAGCAATAATACAGCACAACCTTCACTACTAGGATCAGTATACTCCAGAAGTATCACAACTAGCATTGCATGAACAGAGTGGGGTAGTATCTGAATATGGTGTTAGGTCAAAACCACAGCCTATCTAAAGGAATGGCTTGATGTATAGAGAAGGGGATTTCCTCAAGATCAGCACAGCTTTATTAAACTAGTAATTTCTCAGGCATGTTGGTCAAAGAGCTTAAGAAGCATGATTTTGGAACTTACATAGGCTGTAGGCCTAGGTAATAAATACAACTTTCCCTTGCATGGATATTGTACATTTTATTCTTGGTAAAGTTATTGCCCTAGATTGTCCTAACACCCGTAACCACTTCGGATGCTATGGAAAATTGCTACTGAAGGTTGCAGTTTTCTTTAGAATCATGCCCAGCTGAGAACTCCTGTTGACTTTCAGTCACCACACTGCATCACAACAGACAAATTGGTGAAACTGGTACACCTCTAATGGGAAAGCATAGATGACTGGGTTAAAACCTTGACAAAACTTTGGAATTAATGAGAAAACTTTGAAGGCAATCACTCGGTCTGGCTGCACAGGAGAAACAAGGATTTTCCCTTTGACTTCCAAGACTCTATAGGGTATGTGCAGTTTGATTGAAAGAAAACTTTTTATCTTTACTGAACAAACCCTCTGACTCACTGTTCTTAACCCCAGCAACCTAGTACAGCAGTCTTATCACATTTACTTTACTATGTGCTACTTCACAGAAAATGTTTGGATAGTCTAAGAAGTTCTACAGAAAGAGAAGGCAGTGTCACCACTTGTTAAACAAACATGTTTGTTCTCTGCCTATGCTTATTCTGTCAGCCTACCTTCAATTACACCAGAGAAAATGCAAACAGAAAATAAATTTAAACTTTAGAAGTGACTTCCTTTGTTGCCATGTCAGTGTTTCCAGAACATCTTGGCCTAATATATTTTAAACTTAAATATAAATCCTTTACTGTGTATACACTGTACACAGTGTATGTCTATACACTGCAGACACCCAAGACTCAGACCTGCACCCTGGAGGAAGAAACTTCTCTAAGAGAGCACTGTCATAACAAGATGACTGCATCAACCACAACTCCACTGGTCTTGCAAAGAAAATAAATAAATAGCATGCACATCACCCCATGGTGAAATGGAAAGAACTGAGAGTAGCACAATGTACATTAAGAGTTTTAGAAAACATTTTAAAAATACTGAGTGTTATTGAAGTTGCACATTTTTTGGCAAATACAGCTTTTCCAGTAACCATAATATTGTGTTATTACACAGTATACATAAAATTGGAGACTGCTGCTTTAAGTCTTTTTTTTTTTTTGGCGTATAAAATGGAGCCTTACAGAATGTGAACTAGAGATGTGTAGCAGCTCCTTCTTCAAGCTATTTATGAGCACTGCAGTGGTTGTAGTTCCTAATTTATACTTACGTGCTTCCCACAAATTGAGAAAAACCTGAAGACAATTACGCATGCCCCCATCATGTATGTGTAGGCATTCTGGAACAGAAACACATAAGACTTAATACATTGTCTCTCAGGGATCTCATGGAAGATCATGACAACTGGTCTTTTAATAATGTAGGGCAGTTTCCATATGTAATAAGAGAAATCATAAACTAGTAGCACCAGTATTTCAATAATGGTGGAGCAGTAAGAAACTAACAGAAGATGGTCTACCACTTTGAAAGCACTAATCCAACCTCCTCACACATCTAACAAAGAAACCATCAAATCTACTATTAGTTGGGCTGGAAATATGTCCAGTAGCCCCAGGCTACTTTTCTAGACAACTGCTGGCTTATGGAAGCTCCTCAGGCCTTCCAAGCTACTCAGCATTATGGAGCAAATTGTTAATGCCAGGGTAAAGTCACACAAGACAGGTTTTCCTTCAGACAGAGCTTGGGGCAGACAAGAGAGAGGCCTGAAGCCATTATAAGGTTGCGATACTGACATCTTGGGACTGATGACAAGTATCAACTATCCTTTCTCCTTCCCTTGTAAATAAGGGAACCAGGAATGTATGTGAATTAAAAAAATAAGGGTGGGACGGAGGGAGAGATGATTTCCTTCCCTCTGTTCCATGCTTTTTTATATTAAACATCATCCCTTAACCAAAACCAGCAGTCAAGAATTGCTGCTGTGTTTGGAACAGATTGTATTGTTTAGTAATTTTGAATTATGCCTTCTCCTGCTTCTGCCTGAATACTGTGAGTTCTCTCTTTCTTCCTTGATGCTCATGATACTGCTGTTGACAAGAGCTCTAAGTCTCTTCAAGTTCTTTACTTTCCTCACACCACTCCTAAAGACTTCTGTTTCCTACTATATTTACAGACTCTACCTCTACAGTAAGGCAACTTTTGCATTTCATCATTGGCCATAGAAAAGACTCCTTCTTCTTAGCATCAAGCTCAATTTGCTTCAGCCTTACTAAACTCCCAAGGCTTCATCTGGATGAATAGCAGTGATTGTACTGCTGGTGCTTAACAGACAAAACTAAGCTTAATCACCCGAACTGCATTTTGTAAATCTTACCAGTAAGGCAAAGTGAAGTATCACCCATATAACTCCAAGAGATGTCACCAACAGATCATACCGATTTCTTCTGCTTTGCCAGAAGCCAGATGGTGACATGGCAATAATCTTCATCGTGACCTATGGATAAAAGCAATTTCTCAATTGTACTAAAGAAATAGTTATTTCTTGCTATAAAAACCTCTTCCATTCTCTAAAATGTTTGATGAGTTCATCTTAAGAAATAGCTTCATATAACCAAGGGCAGGTTTCATTTCAGCTAATTTTTCCCCATGTGAGCCAGTTAGGCTGCTGGAATGGGCTTCCTAAGGAGGTGGTGGAGTCAGTGTCCCTGGAGGTGTTCAAAAAAAGACTGCATGTGGCACTTGAAGCCATGGTTTAGTTGTCAGGAGGTGTTAGGTATTAGCTAATAGGTTGGACTTGATGATCTCTGAGGTCTTTTCCAACCTGGTTGATTCTGTGATTCTGTGACTAGTGGGATCTTACAAGCTTTCCCTAGATGGAGGAAAATACACTTGTGGAAGACCAGATGATCAAAACCTGGAGATGAAGCATATTCTGGAAGTCTCGCTCTCTTTCTCTCTATCAAATACTGAGGGAAGGACTGCAGCTGACAATCTGACTCAATGTTTAACGTACACATTGCCAAGGTGAATGTTGGCTTAATGTTTCTCAGAGTTATGCAAATCGAGAAATGAGAAAATGATTGTATCAAAAATATGTAGCTACAAGAAGTAGTAGCATCTTAACTAGCTGTCTCTAAGCATGCTAAAATCATCACATTTGAACTTGTCGTGAAGGTATCACATGCCCAGAATTATGCCCCTAGATACCAGCTAACTTGTCCCACCATGTTCTGGGAAGGCCCCCCCTTCCACCCTCCTTTCAGGAGAGGAGGAACAAAAGGTTCAGGTGCCAGCCTGTCTCCTAAGGGTATAAACAACTGCAGGCACCCATCTCAATGGGATGCCTATGCTCTGTCCATCTACGGGCATAATTCTAGCTTCACCTTTCTAGAGGTGGAAGCAGGTTGTTGGCAAGTGTGCCCATTGGCTAAGTCCAGCCTCGAGTGTCTACAAGTATTGCCCCATTTTGGTGCCACATTGCTCTCTCCTTCTGCTTTCACCCATCATGCAACTCACAATTGAGTAAGCTATAAGCCTTCCTACGCAAGCGTACTCGGAAGCCTCTGCGAACATGGAAGCCAGCCCACGGAGTGTGCATCGAGAACCCACAAAGGATGACCCCGTCGCCAGAAGCGATGTAGACCCAGTCGAAAAGGACTGAGGGAAGCCCCCAAAGAGGGTAAGCTGTAACCCAAAGGGGGAAGGACGAGCCCAAGCCTGGCTGTCCAGAAACACTGCAAGCTAATTAAGCAGCCAAATAAGCAGAAACGCATCTTGCGTGGCCCCCGCAGACCACGGGAGAGAAAGGGAGCCGCCCTCTGTAGCCGCTCTGCAGCCCGTATCAGGGCAAAACACTCAGGGTCTCCCCGAGGGAAGAGAGAGCAAAGATTAGCCTCTCCATTGAAGTCAAGGCAATGACTGTACCATTATAATTTAAATGGAAGCAGTTGCCCAGAGAAGCGGCAGTCAGCTCACCTCGAGCCGAGCCGAGGGGGGGAAGCATCGCGTCACCGCACCCCCCACCGGAGACCTGCCTAGGGGAAAACTGCCCTCGATCGTAGGGCCGAGCACCGAAAAGACCTGGCACTCCTGAGCCGTCCTCCAGCCAGGAAGGCAGTCCCCCTCCCCGCAGACTGCGGGAGGACAAAGAAGCGAACTGCCCTTCCCACAGACCGTGGGAGGAGAAAGCCAACCTTGCCCCTCGCCACAGAGCCGGGAGGGAGAAAGAAAGCGCCACCCGAATGAGGCCAACCTCGGGCAGAAGCAGACACCCAGCGAGCCCGCGGGATCCGGCAATTTGTCTCGCTGCATGTATCTTTCATGTGTGTAACATTTAGTAACGTTCTATTCAAAGCGCCCGCGCACAGCCACGTGGTATTTCCAGCTTAACCTGCCTCGTGATAACGTTATAAATAACTCCATACATAGCTAGCAGTCGCAAGCGCCTTGTCGAGTCTCCATGAAGTGGACAAGTGGCGGAACTGCACCCTTTCGTTCCCTTAATTAGAAATTGACTGTAAATATTATAATTGGGTATAACTGTAAATACTAAATCAGTTATGGTCTATATTATTACAATCATGCATCCGAATCAATATATATAAAGTAATTAATCGAATATTAATAATAACAAACAATAATTTTGTAACTCATATTTTCATAATTCATAATTAATAATCGTCATCCTCCATCCCTATTCACCCTCTCCACGACAGAACTCAAGAAAATAATTGTGTTCTATAGCACCTATTGTTCAAATTCATTAAGAAGCTTCCTCATATTGCATATATCTCTTGCTTTAAGGAATACTCTGTATTCTGCACCTTCTGTACTCAGAGCGTATATAAAAGAAGAAAGCTCAGAACTGCAAAGGCAGCACATTTAACAATGTACCTAGTAAAAGACAGCAGCCAAATGCTTGACATTTCCAGTAGAGGTAATAGCAGCACAGACAGGAAGCTTAATAATAGATACCGATAAGAAATAGTCACAATAGCTAACAGGTATTGAGGTAGGGTGATGCATGTAGAGGGAACACTGGAAAGTTTCTCACATACTATTTGTATTAAACCTCAAAGCAAGTCAAGTGCTATTATATAAAGGCTATAAATGTCAGGCATTTGTTACATGACTTTTTCCATCCCACCTTGCCACACTGTCATTTAGCACTATTCTTTACATTTCTCAAAGCTAAACCATATGTAAGAGGTAAAAGGCTGGTTTTCTGAAGTCTGACTACAAAATTAAAAATATGGTCTCTAAATCCCTATCATTGGAGATTCCTGAAGGCATCTTGCCACCTTCTATCCAGTCAGTTGACATGTCCCAGAATACTGGAGATAAATACAGTGGCTGGCAGGGATTACAAAAGACCTGCGAACATCCTTGCCCTTCTGCAGCAGATAGCAGACGTAAGAGGAAATCAGCTAGGGTACCTAAAAAGAGTTTGTTTTTTTGGGGTTGTTTGGGTTTTTTTAATGCCTTCAGTTATTTAGGCCACTGAATCTCACTCAATATCTCCGCTTCTCACAGTGAGAGTTTAAACACCTACCTCATATGCAGAATTTAGACACCTAAGTTCAGGTGTCTATAATCTTGACCTGAATACTACAATGTGCGTATTAAAAAAAAAAAATCATATCTCACTTTATTCTGTGATCATCAGTGTGGTAATAAAAGTGAGATCTCTGAATCCCTCCTGTTCTTCAGTACCACGCACAGTGATGGGAGTAGTAGAGGTTTAAAACTGAATCAGAAGTCCTTAGACTGGACACAGGGCCATTCGCTATGCAGAAAGCTGTGGCCTTCCTTGTGGACCATGCTAGTGGTAGCAAACCATGTACATAGCAGACTCTAAAACCAGACTGGGCTGCATTAGGGAAGATTTTGAGCAGGAAGCTGCTCCCTCTCTTCACAAACTGCATAAATTCACAGTGTGATAGCTTACCCATTGAGACTGTCACTTTTTTTTTTTTTTTTGGTTCTGGCTCTGACAAAGTTCCTTTGAAATTCTAGAAGTGTATTTATTTCCCTTGGTAGTATAAGAGAAATAAGTATTTCTAAAGACATGGTTAGTAGGTAAATTAAAACCTGTCTGTGTATGATACAAATCAAACTTCCCTGTGTTTGCTCAGTCTCTCAAGAGATCCTGATTTCTCCTGGGTAGGGAAAAAAGCAGCAACAACATGGACATACTCTAGCTGCAGCTCCTACAAGGTATTCACTTCATTGTTTATTCATCATTGCTGGCAAAACCTATCACTGGAACACAGGAACTGTCATACTGGATTAGGGCAGTAGAAAATGTATTCTACTACCCTATTTCTGATAGTGGTCAGTATCAGCTATTCAGAGGGGACTGAAAAGGAAAACACACAGTCACAAACTTGTAAAAGAATTACTTACAAATCTAACCACAGAGGAAACATCTTCTTAAACCTCATAAACGTGTGCAGTTTTACACTACAGATATCCTTATGCATCAAAAATATGTGCTTGTAAAAATGTGTTTAAGTCCTTAGATTCCAATCTTACAATCTTACAAAAACCATCTAATTATGCCTTGCACAGAAGGTTCTGATGATGATTAGAAAATCATAGAGAACCATTACCACATAGGACTCAGAACTGTATCAAAATATTATATATACAGAAATTTGACATAGCTTATTAAGTGGTATTAAAATACGAAGCCCAACAAAACAAAACTGAGAGAGGTTTGATGATGCAACAGAATAGTGAGGATTATATTTACATATATATATATATACACACACACACACACACAGAGTAGTGAGGATTAACACACCAGGCAAAATATAAACAGATTGAGCAGAACTTCTATGATACTACACAGGACTTGTGTTGTACAGAGTGAATTTAATCAGAGATGTTCTGCAAGAGTTCATCGAAACACATGTTGAAATGCTCAGACATGAATATATAGAAAAAGACACAAACTCAAGCTGGTGGAGAGGTATGACTATAAAAAATTAGAATTTTATTCCTATAGGACATGTTTAAAGATAAATTACATGGAGAGTTTCAAATGTACATGTTCAGAAATAAAACTAAAGTGAAGAATGAGACAACATCCCTAAATACAACTAGTCTTATTTTCAAGAAGTCATAAAAAAGATTACCTCAAGGACAAAAATGAAGGTGAAAACAACAGACATTGTTGCTAAAGGCACAGTCACCGGATCTGCAGCGTCCCACTGAAATGCAAACAAAATCTGTTCATAGAGGAGTAGCTGTCAAACAGAACTAAATGCCTCTTCATTACCTTAACTTTCTTGAAGGTTTCGTAAATGAAAAAATATACTCTAAACCAAACGGCATCTTGGTGTGTTTTCTCCTGGATTTACATATTAACTGGAAATTAAAAATAGTGGACTAGACTACAGAAAAGCAGACATTGACTCATCTTCACAAGATACAATTAATCTACAGTGATCTCTGCCAGCTGAAGTTGCTGTATTTAGAAGTCCTGTTTTCCTACCCTCACCACAGTAATGGTTCATTAATTGGTATTAGGAAATGTGCAACCCATGCTGTACTACTATAATGAAATGCTTAAAAGAAACATAATTACCTTGACTGATAACAACACAGACTGGGCCAGAACAAGTACAGCAATAGTTCTCTTAAAAAATGGATGCTGAGTTATATCATACATCTTAGCTCTGAATCCATCATTATCTGAAAAAGAAAGTATGAGGAAGAAAGTTAAAATAGACAGTGATATTTCCCCCCTATTTCTTGACATATTTTCCATGTTCATTAGTGGCCAAATAATCCTTTACGAGATTCAAAATATATTTCTAATTTTCTGCTACAATTTTCCATATCAAATAGGGCTTCTAATCACAGAATTTTGAATACTGGACATCAATGTTGCATGAAGGCTTTGGTACTTGTAGGGCAAGTGCATCATTCAACTGCTGTCGGGTTAATACATTCTATTCATATAATGAACAGCCAATCAAAAATATTTTTCATTTTGAAATTCATTTTTTCATTAAGGCTTATCTTAAAATCATCGAAGCACAACCTTTTTTTGGGTTGATTTTAATAGCCTTACACAGAGATCTATAGCTGGAGCCTGTTTCCACATTAACTTATGCACAACCTCAAGGTGACCTCATGATTACAATTTTAATTTGAATCACAGACTCCTGGGGAATTACGAACACTATGGCTGAACATGAACAAGATCAAAATATCTTTGATACCGGGACGAGGTGGGAGATGAAGAGGTTGTGCTATCTTCAGTCTACTTTTCAGATCTTCCCACCGTCTCTGATCCACGGTCAGCAAAGCTGTTCCCTTAATAAACAAAGAGAAGCATATGAAGTTTTTGTCACATAAACATTAGAACATTTAATGCTGTAAACATGAAAACAACATTTTCTTTGGTGCCTGACATCAAGTTACGTATCCAACTCTCCTTAAGTAATACACTGTTTGGGTAAAGGACTGTAACGTATCAGCTGTTACTCAAGAAGATGTCTGGATGCATTAGCTGTGAATTTCTGGGACTCAACTCAGCAGGCACAGTTGCTGCTCTTTGTAGCAGCAGCCCAGTGTGAGCAGTGAAACACTGCAGGTGGTCTTCCATTTGACTGAACATCCTTTGCCAGGAAACACTGTTTTAAAGAGCGGTCGATTTTGTCCAGACTTCGCTGTAGAAAATCCTGCAACTCGTCACTGCCACTATAGTTTCTCGGCGAATGAGCCCTCCAGGAGACTGCTGCCACCCTCCACAGTGTTTCTGCTTGGGGTGTAATTGAAATAGAATAATAGTATGCTATGAGTCTACAACAGTTCTCCACAAAGGCATCACTTTTAGGAGGGGTGATGGTTGATGGTAATGTGTGTGTTTTCATAACATAGGAAGAAACTCCAAATGTAATTCAACATTATTTAAAATGACCTTCAAAACAAAAATGAGGTTCTCAATACTGCAGAGAACTGTAAAATCTCATGGAAAGAGATTTATAAAAACAAGGGAGACCTTTTCAAGGTAAATATCACAAGCCTATCTCCCAGACACTTGGCAGTCCCCCAGTCAGCATGGAGCCACACTGAGCTGGATGAGGGCTGGTGTGATCTTTGGGGCTCGCCTTAGCATTGGCTCACGTAGATGCTGGAACTGCAGCTGGCTGGGCAACTGATAAGGTCAGGATTCCTGTCTCTCCATGGACTTAATCTGTTTACAGACCCATGTCTCTGGGAGGAGGCACCTTTCAACACAATGCAGACAATGGGACAGATGTAAGGATGTCTACTCTTTGTGTCAGGTCCAAGATGTACCATTTAGAGCAACCTCCATAATGTGATATTTCTTCTTGTTGCCTACGCTCATACCTATGAAAAGGTTTTTGAGGAAATTGACCTGTGAAGATAGTATAAAGGGAATGAAGAAACCATTTATATGATACAGATGCTCAGCTAGCACCTCAACAGAGTTTCATGGACTATAATGTACATAACAGAAGCATGCATAGCTAAATACATCATAGTTACAGAAGAAAAGCATTATAATAATTTTAACATTTCAAATAATGACATGTCATTTAAATAAATTACTTTTTTTTTCAAGATTTGCTGAAAATATTTTATATTCATCAGTATAAAGCTGACACATTTGAAGGAGAAGTAGCACTATTCAGCTTAACAGGAAGGGGCAAAAGCAACTATAAAAATCCAGTGGAGCATCTGTAAGTACATTGTGCTTTAGGTTCAATCTCCATCTGGCAACATGGCCGCACTGTAAGTAAACACAGACAGCTTTGAAAGAGTGTGTGATAGATTGCTAGCACCCTAGACTTGAGTTTTGAAGGAAATACGGATCAGGCTACTTGGAGGCTTGCTGGATGTAAGACTGGTAAGTCAATCATAAAGGCAGACTTAGTGGGTAATGTAGACAGTGTAAGATCGGTGTCAGACTTCTTACAGAGGCAGTTCTACACAATGATAAAAAAAAATCACTCCATACCTTGTTTTCATTGAAATTAGCAATGACAACTCCAACGAACAGGGTCAGCCCGATCATGCAGCCAAGGAATACAAAAACATGAATGTAGATTCCATGGATCTGAACAGACAAAAATAACATTAATAGTCAAAACCAATCAAAGTTTGTACTGTAGAATTCAGTGATTTCCGATACGTTTCCTTACCGGCCCAACACGATGAATAATAACATCTCTGACTTCCACCCAGCCTTTTAATGAAAGAACTTCAAATAGTGCCAGCATTGCATTCCCCACATTGTCAAAATTAAAATTCCGAGGATTTGCCCTGAAATGCAGTATAAAAATATGTGTAACTTCGGCAATAAAATTATTTCTATCTGTTACCTGGATTTCTCACGTTCTAACTAACTTTAAATACCTTGCAAAGTTGCTGTGAAGGCTTCTGAAAAACATTATTCAAGGTTCTGTCTCAAGAATAAGAATACAACAGCAACAGCCATAAATATGGGCTCATCAACTGACAGACTCCCAAGTCCTCCTTTGGACTACTCTTGAGCCACTCCTCAGAAAGCCAATTTTTTGCTTGGGCCCATCTCTCAAGCCTCTGCATTGCATCTCTTCCCTCCAGCATGTCACCACACAGCAAACTTGCACTCAATTCCACTGTCCACATCGCTGACAAAGACGCTAAACAGCACTGGTCTTAGTACCAACCCCTGAGGGACACCACTTGTCACTGGTCTCCATCTTCTTGGCTTTTTTATACCATCTGCTCTGATCTTTTGTATCAATTGAGATTCAAGAGGATGTTTCCAGCTGAACATGAAAAATACCATGTTTGGGCTAGGATAGGACATTGCTCTGTCTCTGCATAAAGTTTTTACAATTTATAAATGGTTGTATACCAGAATAATTATTAAGTGTTTTTAGTGAAAAAAAGAGAGGATGCAGAGATTTCTTTTATATCCAGTTCCTTTACTAATATCTGGCTCTTGAAAATCTGGCCTGACACATCCAACAGGTGGCATAAATGTCTTTGCAGTAAAACATTTTTCTGCAGTAGCAAAATATTCCCCAAAGTTTACAGTTATGCTGATTCAGATAGTTTTTGCTTATTTCTGGTTCAAGCTGAAGAGGACTGAATTTGCTTATTTGAGGAAGAATTTGTCTGAAGCATACAGAAACAAAGACTTCTGCAGATGTCACAGTTTCACTGACTGTTCAAATCACAGCATATTATTTCATTATTGAATCTACCACGGCTGGTACATTCTTTATCAATGCACATAGGCAATTAAAATAATTGTGGCTGTTAAGCTGATTTTGCAAAACCAACTTAAAAATGTAAACAATTAAGAAGAAGAGCTTTTGCCTGTTCAGGTGTTGGGAAATAGTAAATACTAATCATAACATTAACTCTTAAATATTAAATTTTTACTGCAGTACTGCACCAGATAGATCACATGGATTCCCTGCACTGGACACAAAAATAAGCTGCTAGCTGGCATAGCTAATGGCCACAGCAAATGAAGGCTGGTTTTAGGCATGACTTGCTCTTTTTTTTTTTTTTTTTTTTTTTTTTTTGTCTTTTCAGTAAGTAGCTCTAGGCAGGTTGATTTCCCCTTCCTCCCATCTTCTCCTAACTATTCTTAGGTTCTGTTGTTGATGTATGCTACTCAGGATGTCTTCATAATAGAAGCAAAGAACAATTTGTTCAAGACAGTAATTCCCACATCTAATTCCCATCCAGGTTAAGTACCTACAGGAATTTCTTTTCCTTTCTGCTTTATGAACAGAAGAGCAGGTTAAGTTTGGAAAAGTTTCATATATCTGTTATTTTTTTTTTAATATACCAGAATGTTTACCCTTAATATTATCTGACTTAAAACAAGAAACCTCTATCAGTAATTTAACGCCATCTGAGATCTGAGTCATCGTCTATATCAGGAGCTTAGATTTTGAAGGAACATAGGGCAATGTTTACACAGCTTACCAGACTCGTGGCACCCAAAATCCAGGCTTTTTCTCTCCAGGTCTTAACTTTAAATTGAGATTTTTGGAAACACTTACATTTATTCTGAAGATGCCATGACAGTCTTCCTACAGTGAAATAAACCAAAGCCTGAGATTAAATAATTGCCTGTGAGAGATGATAAAATGCTCCTATAGACTTCATACTTGCTGTGACGGGGAAGCAATGTAAACAGAAATGAAGGGATATGTACAGGACTGGGATTAATAGTCATGGACCTTTATCCAAATGAAAAATACATCTTAGGGAGAAATCAAAAAGCCCTTCTCCTTCCAGGACTAAGAATGCTTTTAATTTTGAAAGACTATCTTGAGTTTTACCTTTCTTAAAGACCATTGCTTTCCCCAGGTAATGATGGTATTTCTCCAAATGGAGTACAAAACACAACTATCCTTCTCCTTGTATCTACACAGCATTCCCAATGCTTTTGAGCTCTACCAGCCTAACCTATTTTGTTGCTGCTGACCTAGGAATGCAAAAGTGTAATGTTCCATGGTTAATTCTGCGTGACACCCAGTCCTTTGCATATAATATGACACTAATTTGACAACTTTTTCAGACAGTCCCCAATATTTGGACTTGCTTTACTTTTCATGTGAAACTCCAGACTACCCCTATTCATTTTATTACCTCATACCCCTTATCACCTTTCCCTCTATCATCTTTCTTTTGAAGAAGACAGTACTTAAGATCTTCATGTCTCATATTATAGCTCTGACTGCCCCACTTGCTTTCCCTATCAGGCAGAAACAGCACAGCATACTATCATTTTGAAGCAGAACAGTTCTTACCCTAGAGACGATGTGTGGATCATTGCATTTAGCCAGTTTTCCAGCAAATAGCTGCACTCCAAAGCTTGCAAAAACAAGCATTAATGTCAGCAAAAGGATAGAAACCTGTAAAGGATGAAGTTAGATTTGTCAAGCTCTCCTCCTGCAGACTTGAAAAAGGTGGTCAGATCCTTCTTGCAAGAAGGATTGCTTTGTTGCATAAAACTGGAGATATGGCTTTCATGGGTTCTGATGCAGTAACCAGGTGAAATATTATTATTATTATTATTATTATTATTATTATTATTATTATTACATCTAAGAATTGTAGATAAGGATCAAAGTTTTCTTGCACCTTGCTAAATTCTGTACCCATAACAACTGCTATTCACTTTAAAGTACTTAAATATGCCCTGGGACCAGTCTTGTTCAACATCTTTGTGGGTGACATGGACAGAGGCATTGAGTGCACCCTCAGCAGGTTTGCTGATGACACCAAGCTGTGTGGTGCAGAGGACATGCTGGAGGGAAGGGATGGCATCCAGAGGGACCTTGACAGGCTGGAGAGGTGGGCACAAGCCAACCTCATGAGGTTCAACAAGACCAAGTGCAGGGTCCAGCATCTGGGTCGAGGCAATCCCAAGCACAAATACAGGCTGGGCAGTGAGTGGCTGGAGTGCAGCCCTGAGGAGAGGGACTTGGGGGTGCTGGTGGACGAGAAGCTCAACATGAACTGTCAGTGTGCACTTGCAGCCCAGAAAGCCAACCAGATCCTGGGCTGCATCAGGAGAAGTGTGGCCAGCAGGTCGAGGGAGGTGATTCTCCTCCTCTACTCAGCTCTGGTGAGACCCCACCTGGAGTACTGCATCCAGTTCTGGAGCCCTTATTACAAGAGGGATCTGGACATGCTGGAAGGTGTACAGAGAAGGGCCACCAGGATGAGCAGAGGGCTGGAGCACCTCTCCTATGAGGACAGACTGAAAGAGTTGGGGCTGTTCAGTCTGGAGAAAAGAAGGCTCCGAGGTGACCTCATTGTGGCCTTCCAGTAGCTGAAGGGGGCCTACAGGAAAGCTGGGGAGGGACTTTTTAGGATATCAGGTAGTGATAGGACTAGGGGGAATGGAATAAAGCTGGAAGTGGGGAGATTCAGACTGAACATGAGGAAGAAGTTCTTCACCATGAGAGTGGTGAGAGCCTGGAATGGGTTGTCCAGGGAGGTGGTTGAGGCCCCATCCCTGGAGGTGTTTAAGACCAGGCTGGATGAGGCTCTGGCCAGCCTGATCTAGTGTGAGGTGTCCCTGCCCATGGCAGGGGGGTTGGAACTAGATGATCCTTGTGGTCCCTTCCAACCCTGACTGATTCTATGATTCTATGATTCTATGATTCTATGATTCTACGTGCTTCTGTTTTGCTGAATCAGGCCTTCCTAATTAATCTGAGTAAGCCATTGTTAGATATTTAATTCCAGGATAGCTATAATAAAGATATGTATGAACAAATTATGATGTAAATATTTTTAATAAAAGACAGTATCTATGAAATCTTATCTAGCTTTTTGCTTTTTTTCCTTCCTCTATTACTGTCTGCTAATATTTTGTAGCTTAGATTTTTATAATAACCTGACCTAATAAGGCATTGTTAGGGAAAAAAAATGTCTGTTTAGGCTGATAAATTTCACATAGGGTTGCAAGACAATTGATTAGGTTCTCATCAGGCAATTAGACTCCATTACTGTTATTATGAGTGTACGAGTATATAATTATGATCATAATAATAACAACAACTTAAAAACGAGATCCACATCTGTGATGAACAATTGTCTCTGGTTGTTTCTCAAAGAACTTGGGAGGCAGAGACCTTCAGCTTGGAAACCAGGTTTACTTTTGTTCTTGCAGATCTGCCACACTTTACTTCAGATCTTCCTTCCCAAGTAGAACTGTGAATAAGGGCTACATTTTATTTCAATAGTCCTCCTATGTAATTACAGCCAAATATATGGTGGGCAAATAATACTATTTGTAAAAGAATGATTACAGCAGCTTTATACAGTATAAATGTGTATGAGTTACTTATATTCCAAATTTTTAAGCTGTCATGTGGTCAACTGCAATGGTAGCAACAATGGAAAGTAAACAGATAACAATGGAGAAAAGCTTAGAATATGTAAACATTATAGCATAATGGTATCTTATGACTCCTCCACACCCTCATTTTAACAAGAACAAAATAACTGGCACATACCAAAAAGATTTCCTTAAAGCCACTAAACAGCTCTCGCACCACTTTCCTCATCTGAGGGACCAGTTTGAAAATCCGAAGAGGTCGGAGGCAGCGCAGCACCATTAAGAGCTGAGCCCCGGATTTGGCAGGGACATTCTGAGGCATCCAGCACAAGAATATCAAACTCACCTTGAGGAGACAGGGCATGAAAAGGCAAAGAAAGATTAGACTTACAATATGTTATTTGACATAGACATAGCACAGATCAATAAGCACTTATTTTCTGTAAAATTAAATGAAAGACTAAGGAAACCCCCCCCTGATTTGGATCTCCTGTGCCCTGGCTGATTGTCCTAATAGGCATTACCTTCAGCGTCTGCCCCTTTGACTCAAAAATCTATTTCTCTCTTTTTAGTAGATGGAACAGTTTCAAAAGAAAAAATAAAATTGGCTGATTCAGAGCAGGAACATGAACTATATTCTTGGAACAGGAAGCATCACCTAACTTCTCATTTTAGGGATTCTATCCTGAAACAGATATGCTTACCTGGAAGGTCTGTTAACAGTTTTCTTGCCAGTTTTTCCTATTACTTTGTTATAGGCATAAGTAGTTTTGTCAGTGTGTGGCTTTATTGTGCCAATATTATGCAGTCAAAGTGTTTTCAAAGAGCATAGCTGTGTCTTGTAGCCTGAACAAACTCTGACAGATGGTTACTGATTATGCAGTTAATTGCTTCTTATTTTTAAAGGATTTATAAAGCTAATGTCATTATAGGGGGACAGAAGTGAGAGTGTTGGTAAGAGGTAAGTGCACAAAAAATGGAGGATCAAGCTGATATCACCCATATGATTTAAAATACAATACCATTTTTTAAAACCAGCAGTGTTAAAAGACAGTTTCCTCATCAAAACAAAAAGATCTGCCAGTGCTTCTGACCTCTCAAAGGCACATTCAAATTTCCAAGCTACACCACCCACATTTTCCTTCAGACAAGCAGAGGGATATAGAGGGATTTCACATACTGACTAAGCATGTTATAGGAGGAGTTTTAAGTATGCATATTTTTTTTAATTGCAATAATGGAATCTTTGATACAAATTGACCATGACAAATTTTATGCAGCATATCTGTCTGGTGGATTAATCTCTGAAAGATTTAATCTAAATCCATCAAATCTTAGTAATTTCTTCAGTTAGAAAGCATTTCATACTGTATTATACTGAGCACTGGTTTTGATACATTCTTTGGTGTTTATTGTCACATGTGAAGAGGAAATGGATCTTCTTCTCTTGTATTTGAATGGAATGAAAGAAATTTCAGGGAACATAGAAGACAGTAGAATAATTTTTTTCCCCGAGAACCACTACTGATAGGTATGGAATATCAAATGATGCTTCTTTGCTTCCTTTCTGCTATGGCAGCATCAGCAACAAGGATGTGCTCTTCTGCCAAATGGCAGAGGCTTTTGAAAAAGCAGGAGAACTGTCAAGAGGGAAGGAAGCAATGAATAGCTAAGCAATAGATAAAATATAGGTTCTGCATAAAAATGCTGAAGCAAGGTCAGAGATCTTGAGCTTACTTTAGAATGAAATCAGGTCTTATACTTAAAACATATCAACAAATAAAGAATTAAAAAAGGCCATACAACAGTAGTACACTAAATTGCCAGGTGCTTATCATGAAAGTGTGTTTTTAGATTTCTAAACAAGTATTTGTACATATAACTAATAGAACTGCACATGAAAACAGTTACGTTTGTACACATACTACACTATTGCATTTGCACCAGGTTGCAGAGCCAATTTTTTTTTACTGCTACCAAACATTTATATATACAAATATATAAAAATTAAGAATGCTACAAAACCCTCCTATAAATATAAAAACTTACAAGATATATAAATATGTCCATAACTCCTCCAAAGTCCCTAATGACAGCTGTTGGTGTAAAAAACAAGCCATCTGCCATAATCTTCAGATTAAGCTCAATGCTCATGAATATTACAAAAACATATTCAGCAATCTGAAAATCAAAGTAGAGAACAGTCATAATTTAGGAAAAGGCAGTGGAGAAAAACAATGTGATGGTGCTTCATTAACTGTAAAATGATTCAGTGACAGTACCTGTAGTGTTGGAGCATGCATAACTCTTCTAAAGGGGGATTCAAACATCATGGAAATGCAGGAGCATATAGTAACAATGATCATGACCCAGTCCAAGTAAGTAACCAAACCCAGCAAGTCACTGTGAACAATACATAAAGATAACCATTACAGAAATGCCAAGAGTGCTGCCAGTCATATTGTGCCTATGTCACAATTAAGTGCTTTCCTATGAAAAATAAATTAAGCTGAGGAGTGTCAAAGATTTCAATATTTCAGAAATGTGTAGTAAAAGTAGGGAACATGCAAGTAAAGAAAAAAAGTCTGATAAAAAATCCTCTTCATATTCATCCTCCTCCCCTGACAACCCCATGGAAAGAAAAAGCTTTGTTGGGAAAAGAAAGAAGTACATATGTGCATGCACACTACACACACACATGCATGCGTGCGCTCCACACTTTTACTGCAGGCTTACGTGACCAGGCAAAGTTACTTTTGCAGTGCTTACTAAAGCTGATGGTATTTGGTATTTTTCACAGCTCCAGTAACAGGATCTGTTTTAGAACTATAAAAAGAAGAAAAGATACAGTCATTTACATTTTATTTTAGTCAGCATTATAATTATACGATGCATTCAATACCTCAAATAAATTTATATCCAAAATCAAGGCTACATTTTATTTTGGCTTAATTTTAAATATCGGTATAAATTTCATTTAGTTCTATGTAATTTTAGTCATATTATCAACACACCTAGTATCACTTTAATTCATGGCCTACCTGTAATTCCTCCAATGATTCCTTATACTGTTAGTTTTTTTGGATCTTGCTTCTGTAAGCAAGGACTTCATTTGGTACTTCACCTGGGGACAGGGTGGGGACACCCTGCTACTGAATTTTATGTTCCAAAAGCTCAGGAGCAATTTCCTTTTATCTCAAAACCTCTTGGACAATTTCCTCAGTTGGCACACACAAAAAATATTCCACAAGCCCTAGTTCTTTTATTACTTTTTCAATCATTTTCTGATGAATGTTTCTAGATTCCCTGTATCTTAACTCTCATATGAAATTGCTGCATTTCACCTATCACATCCAAACACCCATCAGGCAGACAGAGAGAACGAGAACCACTCTGTAAGTAATAAGCACATATCTAAGTGACATGAGTTAAGTTCTTGCTCCAGTGATTATTTAGCCTTTTTATACAAAGCAGAATGGCTTCAGCAGTAGAAGCTACAACAATCTTATCCAAGAAGCCTCCCCTGAACCAGTGGTTAGGGGCATTTTTTACTTATCTTTCAAATCCTTGCAGCAAATGAGGCAGGATCTGCACTGAGGTATCCTATATACTGTATGAGGGCCCTAGTCATTGGGATGTGAGAGTTGGGCAGGGAGAAACTTAATGAAATTCAACAAGGGCAAGTGTAGAGTTTGGCACCTGGGAAAGAACAGCCCCATGTATCAGCACAGACTGGGGACTGACCTGTTTGAGAACAGTGAAGGGGAAAAGGACCTGGGAATCCTAGTGGATGGAAGGTTGACCATGAGCCTGCAATGTGCTCTTGTGGCCAAGAAGGCCAGTGGTATCCTGGGTTGTATTAGAAGGGGTGTGGTTAGTAGGTCAAGAGAGGTTCTCCTTCCCCTCTTCTCTGCCCTGGTGAGGCTGTATCTGGAATATTGTGTCCAGTTCTGGGCCTTGCAGTTCAAGAAGGACAGGGAACTGCTTGAGAGAGTCCAGTGCAGAGCCAGGAAAATGATTAAGGGAATGGAATATCTTCCTTATGAAGACAGACTGAGGGAACTGGGTCTCTTCAGCTTGGAGAGGAGGAGACTGAGGGTTGACCTAATCAATGTTTATAAATATGTAAAGGGTGAGTGCTAAAAGGGTGGAGTCAGGCTCTTCTCAGTGATGCCCAATGACAGGACAAGGGGCAATGGGTGGAAGTTGAGGCATAGGAAGTTCCATGGAAACAGAAGGAAAAATTTTTTCACTGTGAGGGTGATGGAACACTGGAACTGGCTGCCCAGGGGGTTGTGGAGTCTCCCTCCCTGGAGATATTCAAAACTTGCCTGGATGCATTCCTGTTCCACACTAGGTGATCCTGCTCTGGCAGGGAGGTTGGACTAGATGATGTTTCGAGGTCCCTTCCAACGTCCAACATTCTGTGATTCTGTGAAACTAGCATCACTGAGCTTAAAGTGAAAAACGGACTGACCTGTTTAAGGCATAACCACCACACAGATTTCATGGCTATGAGTTACTGGAATGCAAGATGCACACAAGGAGAACAAGAGGAATCTTCCACAGGCCAGGCTCACACGCTTACACGAATCGGTATACAGAATATACTAGGTTTGGTGCCTTCCCACTGAACCCACTTTTTCTCAAGCTCATACCTCTTCCTGACATTGTATACAGTGGCATTCCTCAGCATTTTTTAGTGGAAGAAAATATGTATGCTACCAGTTAAAAAAAGATATCCAGAATATCTTACTTGGCAAGCTGGATGGAACAGAATTTAAATAAAATTTAAAAATGACTGTTTAATGAAATCAGTTTACTCTTACAATTGCAAACATTTTAATTAAACTGTTGGTAATATCAAAATCCTGTGAGCCTCAGGTACTCCACAAAGCTAAAAGGCACTGACATGTATTCGATAGATGGACTGGAATACATGTTCATGTGGTTTTTGTTGTGCTGTTTTAATTTAGCAGCTGCTTCATGATCTAGCGAATCACAATCAGGCTAGCAGTTGCATAGGAAAGTAGGTGCCTAATTCAAGGATGTGCTTCTGTAATACTAGTAGAACACTTAAATATGGCTATTGTAAACCTGAGTATCTAACCTTCCTGCTGCTGTATTTAGAAGTAATTTGTTAAAAGGCATAGTGAAAATCTGAAAACAGGTCTTCCAAGTATCAAGCTCACAGCCCTGAGCTATCTTGTGTCTAATGATGTTGGTTTGCAAGGTGACTTGCATTAACCCTCCAAAATTAGAGTGCTTGCTATAGACAGAGCTATAAGATGATTTTACATCAAGCTGCTTTTAAGTAGATCTATATCTACTACACTTGCATACACCTCTAGTTTATTTACTGAGTCTTCCTGGTTTTCACTTGGTCTCAGTTTTTCCCTTTAAATGTCCCACAGCTGAACACTTCCCCATCCCATTCTGGGTCTCTAATTATGGGATAAGGAGTCTTTGTATTACCACCTATGCTCAATCTTTGAGTAACAGTTGGAGTATAAAGACTTTCTCCCCTATGACAAAGAATAGGAAAGGAATAGCAATCTGATTCCCCAAGGACTAAATATAGGTGTAAAAAACATGACCCTCTCCTCTCAGTTTATGCCTGTGGTTTCACCACAGTCTTCTCCCATGTCAGCAGGTTAGAATGCTCAAACATGGCGGCCCTTACACAGCTTTTTAGTGCTTCCTTTCTTCCTACAGCACAACTAAGCAGCTGACTGCCAGCTTGTAGGATGACCACATTATACTCAGTTGTCATTTAAAAATAAAGGATAAACCTAGATTTCTGAGGTCATGAAAGCAATTGGTACCAATTGTTGGTACCAATTGTTGATATGGAATAAACTTACGCATTGAAGCGCGCTCGTACCACAACTCGGCAGAAATTCCTGAATCTGTGCTCACGACCAACTATGAAAAGTGGCTTATCAAAATATGGATGATTCTCTCGCAGCTCCTCTTCCTGGACTTTTCTTTTAAAAGACAGAATGTAAATTATTAAGTGATGTGCATTATACCTGGGAAAAATATCCCTTATGTTGTGTTCTTTTTTCATCATGACTCTCGACACTTTTTACTCCATAAAGATAATACTCAATACAAAAATGTCTATGCTCAGACTTTTGATTTTTAAATACCTTTTCATTTCAGCTTGTTCTTTTTTTTCTTGGATCATCTTTATCTCACTGTCTTCTCTCTGTGCATTTCTGTATCTCACTGTATTGGAGTGCTAGAAGCAAAATGATTCCTTTTAAATGAGGTCTGCAGGTTGTTGTTTTATAATGTTTCAGATGAAAGCAAGATACGATATAGAAAGACACAAATGAAAAATCTTTTACTTGCAAATGCGCAACACATCAAGCATATTGTACTTTATTTTGTACCTATGGGATTTCAAGGTTAATTTCACTTTTGATGTAATCTATGAAGTCCTATCCAACGCAACTTTTAACAGCAAAGGTCCTGCACGCTCAGCCGATCTGTCTGAACTGGAATGAATAGCATCCAATTTACTATGGGCAAATACTGGGAAAGAAAAGGCTTTAGACACCCTTTCAACTTCTCTACCCAGCTGCATGTGTTGTCAGACGGTGAGTTGTGCAGAACATACAGGTAGTGACTGCCAAGCACAGGGAGCAGGGAGTGGAAAGGAGGACACTGTCTGAGCTCATCCAATGGAGGATACAGTCAGTTCTACTATTCAGAGTTAAGTGAGTTTTTGGAGTGGTCCTGGAGGGATAATTCTATTGGACACAAGCAAAGCCCCATATGCTTTAAAAGACAGTTACCTACAGTTTCCACCACAATGAAGGGTAGTGACCAGTGATAAGAGATAATGGGCACAAACCTGAATATAGGAGATTTTACCTAAATATGAGGAGGAACTTCTAAATATGAGGAGGAACTTCTTTACTTTGAGGGTGGTAGAGCACTGTAAAAGGATGCCCAGAGAAGTTTTTGGAGTTTCCATCTCTGGACCCACCTGGATTCCCACCTGGTTCCTGTGCAGCAGGTGAGCCTGCTGTGGCAGAGGAGTTGGACTAGATGATGTCCAGAGGTCCCTTAAAACCCCTATCATTCTGTGGTCTATGATATGTGATTAATTACTTCTCATGCAGTCATTTTTAAGTATAAAGCATAGTCTGGAAATGAAGGGAAATAATATTGTCCCATGAATTTTCCTAGTCACAGAGATCCATAAAATACTAAGAATTTCAGAAGTGAAAATGCACTTAACTGTATGAAACTGTACCACAATGAAGTCTATGATGACTGTTATCCCTTTTAGTCTTTTTTTTCTTTTTCCTGACAGTTCTGCTGCCCAGTGAGATTTTTAATGAACTGCTGACGTTTGAAAAATATTGTTAAACTCCCATCAGAAATTTTGAAGTGCTGTTTTTTTTTGAAGTGCTGTTTTGCCAGCTTGAGTGATTTGTGTAATTCCAGACTTTAAGGTATTTAAGGTATCCTGGGTAGCAATTGTTGTGTTCTTAATGTAGTGTCTACAGCTTCAGTGAATCTATCATAGTAAGTGTTTTAAAACCAGTAAGTCTGCAAGTGAAATAACCATGTAAATTACTTTGAGGATAATTCTAATGCAGTTAGAGTTTTATGATTTTCTTGCAAGATTTAAAAAGACAAATCACAAACAAGATCATATATAGAAGTTAGTCTTGCACAAACATTTACTATGTAGTACATATTTCTTATATTCTCAAATTGAAACCATCTTTTCGATGAGGACTTACATCTTGAGTCAACGTTTCAAGAGATTTTCCTCTGCTGATTCGCTGGCTGTTGGAACCATGTCTCAGTGACCTGAAACAACCATAATCAATTTAACGATACATCTCAAGATGAAATTTTGACCTTTATAGGATAGCCATTATAAAGCCACCTTCAGTCACTCAAGTATCTCAAATTCTTATCATTTTTCTCTTGCCAGCATCAGAAGCTCATATGTCCTTCAACTGTTTTCAGTCTGGTCTAACATAAGACAAGTTCTTTCTTTCTGATCTTCAAATCAATAGCTTTGTAGTCAGTGAAAGAAATGACATTTGAAATAAAAAGGCATTTTCCCCATTAATATAGCACAATGAATTTCATTATGCTTACAACAAAGAATGTAGAATTTAGTTCTTTGTACAAGTAAGCAATCTCAGTTTTTCATGTTGGCTATTGATCAAATGTAATTCTTTTTGTCACCTTTATTTAAAAATGTTTTAAAGTCATCCTTTCTGTCCATGTTTACCTGCGTTCTTGTCGTATATGATGCTGGACACTAAGTATTGATCTTTCCTTTGCTGGCTGCCCCTCAAAGGATCCACTCAGCATGCGTTGTCTAGTGCAGGCCCTGAGAAGAAATATAGTGATGATGATACAGAGTTTTAAGTATAAATTATAATTTCTGAGGTACCTTGTTCAGACAAGTCATCTTGGCTTTCTAGGAAGCAAGTGCACAACTTAACAGACAATTACAATGAAAAAGCAATGGACTTTCCATGAAAATATATTTCCAATGCTGTGGTCCCCACTCTGCAACATAACCAGTCATCTGATGAACCTTCTCCACGTCTTTGATATTATTTCAGTTTGCTGTAGATTGTAGGGTATCTCAAGACTTCACTGAGTGTGAAAATCATCAAGCAATGCACTAACCAGCAGTAAAACCAGTTTCTCAACAGTAAAGAAGGGAACATTAAAAGTACAGTTGCCATTCTAGTATCATCGCCGCCAATCACACCAGAAATGTAAAAAAACCCATTGTGCTATGTTTGTTAGAGAAGGCATTAGGTTACACTGTAGGGAACTGAAGCATCACGCCACTTAAGAAAATTACTGTATATCTTATGAAATACATCTCAGACAAATCATCAATATTTTAATCCAATGGCTCATAAGCATTATATTATGGAGGATGATATGACACAACACTGTCAGAAGACAATAGCGGTATCACCTGAATACCTGGGCACTTTCCTTGAAAAAAAAAACAAACAAGAAAGAAACAGATGAAAAACGTTTCATAAAAATAGATTCTATGTAACTCCATTAAAATGACAATCCAGTTTTTCCTCAGCAGAGACAATGGAAAGTTCTGGGGTCTGACTTCCTTATAGAGGCTCCTTGCTGTGACAAAAAAAACCCGTAATACATCTCTTTTTCTCTGTAAATATAAATTATTGTGCTCTGCTTTCAACACCTATAAATTATTTTCTTGACATCAAAAAGCGGCTTGCACACTTTTTCTGTTCTTGTACACAGGTTACTTGAATATCAAGATACATAAACTCTTAATGTCCGTAACGAAAGAGAATATCAAATGTTCAATCAATAAATTATCTGCCTAATGAACAAAATTACTTATTTGATTATTACTTATACTATACAGAATGGGCATTCATAAAGGGTAACATCTGTAGAATGATTGTTAATATTGTCTATGATCTCTGCCTAAGTTAGATTACTAAATCCATGTTTAGAATTTATATGCACTACCTCATTCTCAATAACTCTGGAAGCCCTGCAGCTCCTGCTAAAGTCAACAGAGAACTAATGAAATGTCAAATGTACAACAATGTGGATATATCAGAATTTTTTATTAAGTGACAGCAAAGAAACTTTATATTTTCAGAGACAAAGATGCTGTGCGGAAAAGGCCATGGCTACTTTTGATTCTCTCTCTCCTGGCATTTTCCATTTGATGGGAATTAGTTCCTTAATCTTCCATGTATTAACTCTTAGTAAAAGACGTGCTAGACAGTTCTTAGCTGTTTATAGACACCTAGAGTTGTAAATCTGGGGTCTTTTGAAAAAGAGGGCACATGCCATGAAGTTTTCAGAACTGCATAATTGTCCATTTCAAAGTCTACAATAGGATTTGTTTTCTTATTGTAGACACCTGCACTTATGTGCTGTCTCTCAGTGGCTCTATATGTGGGCCATGTGTACTGACTTCCCTCATAATCAAGGGAGATGTAGGACTCAATTAAATTGGTTGTACAGAGGTGGCCAGTGCCATCTATCATGCCTTGGAGTATTTTGCCTTACTTCCAGTACAATATAGGTCCTCTAGAAATTTCTGTATTGCCTGCCATTCTCAAAAGGATGTTTTGGACATACTTTACTACATGTCCATATGTGGACAAGAGCACTGAATACTCAATCAATTAATTGAATTAATGATGTTTGGAAGCTATTCAATTAATCATAAAGTGCGCATCTAAAGCCAAAGCAGTTCATTAAAGATCTCACTGGGCTCATCTGCCTGTATCAATTAGACCTCTGTTCATTAGATGGTCACTTAGCTCACAGGAAGATCTGGTAGTCTGGATGCGAATCCCACACCAGGGACAATCACTGCACCACAGTTTTAAAAATGTAGTGGTTTGCAAATTGAAGTTAAGCAAGCAAACAAATAAATAAGTATTCAATGATTTGGTACATCTTCATGTAACTTTAACAGGTCAAAATGTTTTGAGCTTTCTTTGAATAATGTTGGAAAATTTGCCTCTTTTTTTTATTAGCTAAAATTGTCCTTTTCACCTTCCTACACCACCTCTGTGAAGTTTTAGAGAGGTTCGTGTTCACTTGTGGAGGAATGAGGAAGATTGGAGATCTGCGTGTTCCCCCTGTGGTATAATAAAACATGCCAAATAAACTTACATGTGTGTAACACTAGAGATGTAAATAACATTTCACAGTTGTAACATAACATAGAATATCATTATAAATGTTTTACTGAAACATCGCCGTGAAGCCTGTATCTAAAACCACAATTTAAAAAGTTTTTTTGATTAGGACAAAGAGATTTGTATTTATCTATCTGTTAACACCAATACCTGTAAAATCAAGCTATATTCACGAAACTGAAAGAAGTGCTTACAAATAGAGCTCTAAATTTTTTAAAAATTGAATACTTATGGTCTTGTAGTTACAATTCTCGATCTTGACAAAGAATATTCATTTGAATTAGTAATTGTTCATGTTTTCATTACCATGGGTTTAAAGACAGATAGTTTCACATTAAGTTCTATCATTCTCCCTGTGCTGTATTCCCATAGAGTATTAAAAAGAACTAGAGTTGTAATATTTCTCACATGACATGTAATTACTAGGCAGTTTTCAAGCAACTTTGTAATTCAGACATCACACTGAATTCCTAGTGCAGCACTCCTCATAAAACAGTGCCCTACTTAATCTGAACCCAGAGGTGTCCTTCTCAGATCAATTATTTCCATTCATATTTACCTGGGACCACTCATTCACAATAATCTGGAGTTGTACCTACTTTGGTGAGAATGTAAATATAAAAAAGAGAATGATCTATAAATTGTGGCCATTGTTAACATACTTTGTTTCAGTGACAAGCATTCTAACGTATAACCAATAGTGGCATGAAAAACTGCAGGATGGGGTTATCCATATGATAACTCTAGAAATGGGTATTAGAGACTTGGGTTTGCATTATTTACTTATCGTGGTGAGGACTTATTTGATACAGAATACCAAAAAGAAAGATCACAATTAACACTTTTAGGGAATCCTTCCACTGAAGTCACAGTTCTGAAATGTTCTTGATTGTACATTTCCTACTTTGGATTATGATTAGGTGTAGCCTATGCTTTATAGTGTGCAGCCCCCACAAATATTTATGTGTGTATATACACAAGAACTAGGCCAGAATTCTTTAGGCAAAATAATATTTCTTATGAAAAAACATTTTTTGGTTAATTTAGAAGGAAGAATGAAAAGAGCTGAAACATGATCTTTCTGCAAGACACAGAATCCAAATACACACTGAAGAGAAAGAATATAAGGGAAAAGAACAAGTTAAAATTGTATTATGTATAATGAAGTCAACAGACATCCTACAAAAGGATACACTATCATTAATATTATACATACAGTAACATTCATGAAAAACAAGGTCTTGAGAAATCAGATGACAGTCAAACAATCTCAAATCACTGCTAGGTCTTACCTTAGAATTTTATTGATTGCTGTCTCTTTTTCCAGAAGATTTCTTGCTCTGATGCTGAAAACACATTTACGGAGCTACAAAATGAAGAAAAAGAGAGTGCATTTTTAATTGATGTGAAATACAACATGTTTATGTGGTGGACTAATGGAACATTATGATGCTGAGTGTATGTAAAGTTAAACATCTAACGTTCTCTATCATAAAGCCATTTTTCACAATCTGTAGCATAGGTGTTCTCTTCGGGAAAAGGATGGTGGAAAAGATCAAAATGGTCACATAGAGCATATTCTTTGAGACATGTCTAAGATCCCAGCCTGGTCTTGCAGCTTTTCTCTTTACTGTCCCAATCCCGAGCTAATGCTGGGTAGAAAGAAGCAGCTAGTTTTGTTGACGAGCATGAATGTAATTCCCTTTATTACAGATTTCTTTTCTTTTCTGGCTCTCTTATCTTTAGTTCTTGCTACTACTCCCCTTCAGATTTTGACTAGGCTGTATCATACTCCGGATGATACAAGAAGAGCCAGCTAACAAAGTTTAGATGTACGATTTTAGTCCCTAGAGCTAGGTGAGATGAAAATAGGCCCCCTTTTTTTTCCTTCCCTAATGTAAGAGGGACAAAATGCGGTGAGCAAAATGTCCTTGTGCTTGCCTCTGGTCATGAACAGTGTTATAGGCATATCCTTGTGAATAAGACTTCCTGATCATTAAATGAAAGCACTGAGATACATGAAAAAATAAGCATTTAATTCCCAAACAAGTGATTAATAAACATTTCAAATCAAGGAACTTATCACAGCTGAAGAATTTAGCTGAAGCATTGAATTTGTGATGAACAGAAAGCTTCTGGCACCTAGCAAGACTTAACTCTGCCAACTGTTTGGGAGATTGTTTCTTGAAACAAATGGGTGAGAGAGATTTGGGAGCTCCTAGCAATGTGTGCCCTGCTTTTAACTGATCTGAAATGGAATCTCTAATCACATTACTTTAAAATATTTATTATAACTGTTGGATTTATTTAACTGCTTGGTGTCTGAGCTATGGATGTGAGTAATAGATTTCTAAGACACTACCTCAGATTCAGAGTCATTCTACAAATAATTTTGCAAGAACACCTCTCACGACTCAGAGTGACTCTGATTCACAGTAAGATCTCTTTGGAGATAGAAAGAAGCCTAGAAAATAACTTAGAACTTGCCGATTATACAGACTATCATTAAAATGGCTACTGCTTTTTAAGCCACACCTGTAACAACAGCAAGCTATAACCTCTTTTCCAATCCCTGCTTTTTTAAGTGGGGCACCTTTAACTTTTTCCAAGTCCCAACACATCTCTCTACAGCTTACAGAAGTAAGGAAGAGATTATTTGAAGACACCATTATTTTGTTATTCTGCGCGTTCCTTAAAAAAAATTACAACTTGAAAACTGAAGTATGTGACACTTCAGAATGTAGCTTTGATAATAAGGTATTGAAATTTCTGTTAAGATTTACAAAATAGTAAGGGGATTGTTGAGTATTTGAATAAAAACTAAAAACAATTGTTCAATTGCTTTGATACAGTCAACATAAAATCACAGGATGAGATAAGCCATTATATTAAATATTGTGTAGCAGGAAATATTTCATATATTGAAATATATTTGTATAGGCTTTAACTCATTTGCAGTACCTCAGCACAGGTTTACTGGATTTATCAGAATGGGACCTTATTATGGGTTTAGATATAACTGACAATAGTGAAAGCAATGGCAGCTCTTTCACGTCTTCTTTCTTTTAATGTCAGTGAAGTTAATTAACCGATTTTTCCCCTTATCAGGACTGTAGAAATAAACCTGCAAGCCACAGAGGTATCTATCCTTTTGCAAGGAGTTAAGTAATAATTTTTTTTAGGTTTCAGCTAGGAACATCAAACTTCTGGGAATAATAAAGTTGGAAAAAACAACTGCTTTGTTTCAGCTGGTTTTTTTCCTGTTATAAATAATTGCTTTAGAATAATCGCAATCACATCAAACATCAGGGAAAAAGAACATGTGCTGCCTACTGATGCTCTTTAGGATTTAGGAGTCCTTACTTCAACAGAACCCAGGTGAATTTATCTTAAGTTTAAAATATCCAGAAGAAGGGATATGAGATAATATTTTTAGATACACACGGCTGATGAATTTATCATGTTTAAAGGAGTCAGCAGTCAGTCAGAGAGTAACATGCATGTCAATATGCATGCTGAAGAAAATCAAGCACTACTACAGATTTTTAAAATGTCTCATTATTTCTATATGAGATAAATAAAACAAACTGCTTCCCATTTATTTTTCAAAATTTGCATAGCACACCAGGAAAATGCAGTGCAATTGTACAAAAAGAAAACGAAGGTGGTGATCAGCATTTTGTTTAATAATGTCTAGATGCTGCATGCTGGTGTAGAAGGAGACTGGCAATTAAAACTTGTGATATCTGCCGAGTTCTTTGGTGTTGCAGAGGAAATTATAAGCAGTGTTAACGTACAAAAGACATTACTTGATCAGATGATGTGGATTTAAATAAGTATAGTATATTCTACTGAGGTTTGTTTAGGGTGTATCTCTTTAGCCTGCTGAGTTTTTTATTGCAGACTGTCATATACTGTGAGGACACCCTCAGTGTATCTTAAATTAGACATTATTTATTTACTTTGTTATGCAGCCTATAAGTACACCCAGTACAAAATTAACAGTGTCATATGGCTTCCTAGTATAAAGCATTAGTTTTTAGCACACAACACTGTCCTGAAATCACCTAATAGCATCTGATTACTGTTAAGTATGTTTCCCACAAAACATTTAAAAGAACTCCTGCAAGCTACTTTAACCTCTAAGGAACAGCTGTGACAGGTCAGCAAATTATTGATAATATTTCCTGGATGAAAAAGTTTTAGATGGAAAATGTCTGCTCCTGAGAAACCATGACTAAAGCTCATGCCTTGTATCTCACTTTCCTCTGAGTTTATTCACACAGATGTGCCCGCAGACACAGAACTAGGAAATCGACAGGCAGGTGCTTCATCCCCAAGTGCTGGCAGCCATCACTGCTGCTGTTGGCAGGACAGACTTCAGACAGATGAAATGGCTCAGTCCTGTTAGTGTGAACTCGATCTGAATGCTACATCCTATGAGATCCCCTTAGTCCAAAATGACAAGGACAAAGCAATAAACCACTTTAACTGTTGTAAAAGAGGCTAAATCACAGAACATTGTTGCTCTGCAAGTGCCACCCGGTGCTTCGACAAGGTACTGCAGACATTTTAAGTGACAACATTTATTTAGTAGTATATTTAAAGAATCCAGGCCTTCTACCATGGAAAATAAAAATCCTTGACATAAGATTAGAAGCAAAGAAACAAAGGATGATATCTTTGCTAAGTGAAAGCTAATGACTGTGGACCAGTCCTACAGCCTAGGTGTATTGGCACAGCACTGCTGATTTCAGGGGGATCTATGCCAAATTATAGCAGCTAAGATACAGCTCAGTGGTTTCGAGCCTAGAAAAATGTTATTATTCATTACCAAGGTTTTCATATATTTGGCTAGTCACATTTTTTCAGTGCACAAACCTAAGCAAGCATTGCATAAAGCAATCATTTTCAACTTGAATTTGACATAGAATTGCATGCTATCAACAGACAAAACTGTGGTGATGTAGTGTATTATTTTTGCATCAGGCCACTGCAGAGTTGGCAGGAGAGACAAGCGTTAGTGGGAGTTCACAACAGAAGGTGAGACAAGGTCGCAAGTTAATAATGAGATATAAATGTCTGAAATGATTGGTTGACAAATGGGGGGGTAAAAAAATGCAATATATTTTTCTAACACAATTTCTTAAGTGCTGTATGAAAATTAGGAATTTTAGCTTAGTACTGTTGATAGCAATCTTTTATCGGCAACTGCAGGACCATATGGGAATAGTCTTCTACATCATGCCAGAAATTCCAGGCAAGGAAAAAAAAATTATCCAACGCTTCTGTTTCAGTTTGGACTATGTTGGATGACAACTGATAGTTTATGCAGACTTCCAGAATGAACAGCTTGTTAGGTATGACATTGTTATTTAAATATGTACAGCTTCTAGGGAAAATATGAAGAGTCAGCACAATATGTGATACATCAAAGCTTCAATTCTGCTTTGGCTTAAAGAGCTGTGGCTTTATCGAAATGAAAGCAACAAAAATAAAAAGAGTGATGGAATGATAGACTGTAAGTTGTTGGTAAGTACCTAACAAAATGTTCAAAAGAATTTAAGCAGGTTAAGTGACTAAATCCTATAGAAATCAGTGGGGAATTTCTTCAGGTCTTTTGAAAACTTTGCTTAATGCCTACAGAATCATAAAGGATGCAATTATAAGGAAACTCTAGAGATCATCAAATCCACTTCCGTCTTTCAGAGTGGTACTAAGTATTTCCATTTGGACTTTGAAAATCTGGCCCTTGGCAAGGTCGTCCTCCATAACACACAGGCCTGCTAAATAGCCAAGAAACTGGTCTAGCATTAGGTAGGTGCTGCATGGAGTCAAAGGCTGTCCCTTTCAATCAGATGTCTAGAATGAGAAGTGGGCATAATCTCCTTAATTCTTGGGAGTCATTGATCTGGAATTGCCTGAATTCCTTTTGCAGCCCTTGATTGCTGCCTGTCTCTTAAAGAAAGCCATGTTCTTCTAATTAGCTGGCTATGGTCTGGAAAACCTGCATGTCCGTTCATAAGGAAGGTCTAAAGAAGGTCATTGCAGCTGGTGAAAGGTCTAGAGAACAAGTCTGATGAGGATTGGTTGAAGGAACGAGGTTGTTTAGCCTCCTGCTAACATGCCTGTAATTCCCTTCACAAGAACAATGTGCTCATGAGTATATTTAACCAGTTCTTGTGAATGAGTCCTTTGAGTGGATGAGGGACATTGAAAGGTTTGGAAAAGATCTAGATTCCTCAGTAGGAGCGAGGAAAGGGAACGTACAAGGCTCAAATAGAAGAGCTATCTTTACCCCAGCCCTTCATTGCTTCTCTGTTCACTCCAAATGAATGCATGCCCTTTTCTGTTACATACAACAACCTTAAAAATTTTACCATGTCTGTATTTTGCTTATCAGTCCCTTGTGTCTTAATGAATCTTCAGAGCCTTGTTACAGAGCCCTTGAAATCTTTTAGCACAAAACTGAGGAAAGCGAATGCCAGAAAGAAGGGCTGAATTATGCACTTCTTGAAAATGGCAAAGTATCCAGTCCCCAGCCTCCTTCCTCTCAGAATGTCATTGAATACTGGTCTGTTCCAGGCAGAATTCTGAACATACTATGTAGAGGCAAAGGTGACAAAGCAATTTAAACTTATCAGAAGCCACAGACTGATGTTAACAAGAACAGTGTTGATAGTATTGCAGTTCTTTCTTCTCTGCTCTGAAGGCAAACATGGTCAGAAGTTAAACATTACCAGATGAAATGTGTATGTGGTAAAATACTTAACAAGAAAAGTGTCTTTTTCTATGAAATGATTTAGACACAGAGACATAGGTACATAGTTACATATTTAATTTCTCTGAAAATTAAAAAAAAATCTTTAAAAATGCAAAATAGACAAAGAGATCTGATTCACTTTTAGGAAACCTGAAGTACACCACTGCATTTTCATATAATAACTTTTGCAGAAAGATTTAATGAGAACAGACATGAGACAAAAATAATCTACTTTGAAAATCAAGACTGTAATGAGCAAGAAAATGATGGATTCATGAGCCATTTTCATTCTAGCAGGTAGATTGTTTTAATGATTTTCTGAATGTTATTGCTAGATAGATTTTGGTAATGTCCTGTGAATGACATAAATAGGTAAGACTGAAGCATTTGGCTGTGTTTAATTAACAAGTGGTATACGGAAACTGAAATTGTAGGACTGAGTTCAACTCACAAACTCAGTAAAGGAAGATTAAGTTTAAATGGTTTTTGTTGATATTCAGAAAAAAAATGGTCTTTATTAGTGTTTAAATATAAATAACCTTATCTACTTGGAATTCATGTGCAATTACATTTTATTAGTTTCTGCTATACTCAGAATTATTGTGATGAAATGATTCTTTCAAGTTACTTAAAGAAAAGAACAATCAGGAACACAACAGAACGTGTCTTTTGTGCAAAATTATGCTTTGTACAATAGAATGCCCAAAATAAAGTTCAGAAGAGGCTGATTAACTTAGAACATAAGTTTATTACAGTAAGAAGTAGAAATTCTGGAAAGGACAAAAAAGTTTATTAGTACGTCTTCAAGCTTGATGATTTTCTGAAAGACATTTTTGGACATGCAGTCTTTGGTATTAAAAGCTAGGTCTTAGGCTGACAGGCTACTTCAGCTTTTACAATCACAAATACTTTCTGAAAGGAAAAGTCTTTTCAGAATACACTTAGAATACTCCTGGTCCTTTTTGCAAAAGCAGGATAGTTAATGAAAGAATCTGAGCATAGATCTGATAAAGATATATTATGTGCTGAATTTGTGTGTGAAATTGTAAGCTGATAAAAACGTGATTTTTCCCTGAGGTGCTGAGAGATAATTATTTCTACATAAACCAATGGGTGTTGCTCTCCAAGAAACTACTGAGACCCTTCCAGGATGAGACTTATAATTGGGCTGAAGCTTGTGTTCCACCCCATCTAATTTTAGTGGGTATCATCAGGAACATACCTGGGACTGAAGGCAAATAGCCTAACAAAATGGGTGCAAAGCTCAGCAGCACACTTTGCAAAGCAACTCAGGTCATCATGAACATATCACCTCAGTGCTCTGGCTCCCCAAAGAACATAGACTCCAACACAGGATCAGCTGCTTAATATTCACAGTCCTCCATGGTAATAGCTCTGGCTATGTCTGAGATCAGCTCTCACTTTCTGACCAGGATCTCCTGTCATACAGATGCATTCTCTTCTAAGTAGGAAATCAAGGAGAGAGGCATATAGTGTGGAAAGTTGAGTTTTTACAGGAGATAGAATTCAATGACAGATCTTGCTCCCACAGTAAAAAAAGGCATGGCTACTATTTTCACTTCTTACAGAGCTAAAGAGAAACTTCATATATATGAAAGGAAATAGAAAGGAAACAGGATGACAGAGAGGAAAGAAAAGAGAAAATACATCTGCTCCTATGCAGTTAATCTCACAAACGAAGAAATTAGGGATCTAGATTGTTTATATTCCTTCAATTAAATAGGAGATGCTCAAAGTTTGAATTACAAAATTCATGGATATATTAAATGCTGTTTGATAATTCAGTCCTGCTATGCCACTGCTGTAAACATGCACATGGGTATCTGTACATATTGAGTAATAGACATTTTCAAAGTTCATCTCATGATCCTGTCAGTTTTGATCTTTATCAGAAATGTGGTAAGTAAACAGTTCAGGAATGCCCTCCTCACAACAATTTTCCACAGGGCTTCCTAAAAGTTGTGTGTATCTTAAGAAAGCTGAGGTGTTTCTGTGCTCCTCTGATTCTAATCTTGAAGTTAAAAAGCCAAGGCCAATGTTCTGCAGGCAACTCAGCTGTATCTTACTGGATGCCTGATTTGTTGTAAATCTTACAGTTCATTTAGTTATTTGTGCCCTGAAACTTGCTGTGACTATCCCTCAGGCTCTTGTGAGAGCCAACACAGGGAGATGTCATTTTCTGCCAACTTCCTTTCTTCTCATCGACCCATTCACACAAAAATTATGTTTCCGTACTTCATCCAGTTCTCCTGTCCAAGAATTTACTGAATTATTGGTTAGCTAAGCAAATTCCCAGCATACTGTGAATAATTTTCATACAAACATGGAAGTATAAAACCATTTCCTCTGTCTGTAAAACTTCCCTTCTCCCACATCTACAATGTTCATTTAATGCCGTAACTCGTTCTTTTCATTTTATAACCCTTTCCTCAGATGCTTTTTTTCATTAATTTTATGACAGCACTATCCCCTTATACAGTTTTTCTGAGCAGTCATTCTTTCACTGTTTTCATGATATTTTATACCACAACAGGGGTAGCCTCACCAACCTGGACAGACCTGGCTTCTCTGTTTAGACCCAGAGCTCTTCAAATCATCCCTTCAGACCACACCAGGACAGACTAGCTCAGAGTGCAGTGGAACAGGTCTGCAGCAAGATCAATGAATTAAAAAAATTTGCTCATCAAGCCCTCAATCAGAGAGCTAAAAATTACCATCCTGCACTTCCAGCAGTGTCAAGTTTAGATAACCCCAAAGCATCCCAGTTTTATACATAAAGTTACAGATCATCCTAAACAACTCAATAAAGCATCATGCTAAGCTGCCTGTCATGCAGCTTTAACTGAGACACTCAGGTGTTGCTGGCTTTGGATATAGAAGAATGAACATGGCACAGTCTGTCTCCCCACAGGCACTCAGCCCCTATACACTGACAGAGAACTCTTAAGCGAAGTGTAAAAGGTAAAGGACATATCTAAAAGTAATATTTTATATTAGTATTTGGTTACTTTATTACTTTGATAACAGTTTAGAAATTTGGAAGAGTTACAAAAACTTTTGTAACTCATAGATTTGACTAGAAAAAAGAAGTATAGAAGAGAAATCTGTTTTCTAAAGCTGGTTTTGTTTTTGTTTGGGTTTTTTTTTTTGGCATAGACCAAAAGAATTTCAAAGTGACTGTAGTCATGCTTGTGGTAATATAGAAAAACTAAATATTTTTTTCAATTATCTTGGAAAGTTAAAGTACGTTAAAAACCAAAGATTTCTATGAAAATCTATCCCCCTTGAACAACTTAAAACAAATATTCAAAGAAGTGGGTAATTTTAATACTGAAAAGACCTACTATATGAATATATATAAATTTATTTTATCGATCACTACAAATGATTGATTTTGAACAAAAACCCCTCAACACCATATATGTAATGACAGATTTTTAGAGAAAGGAAATGAGTATTCCTGAGGTGGAAATAAGGGAATGTAGTTCTAAAGTATCACACAGTATCTCAGTATATCAGAGGCTGGAAGGGACCTCAAGAGATCATCGGGTCCAACCTCCCTGCCAGAGCAGGATCACTTAGGGTAGACTCCACAACCCCCCTGGGCAGCCTGTTCCAGTGCTCTGTCACTCTCACTGTAAAGAAGCTTCTCCTCAGAACCAGAAAAGAAGAAGCAGGCAGACAGAAGCCGAGCAAGCTGAGCCTGCCCAACTCCCCAGCCTTGTTTTGAGTAGTAGTTCTTAAACATTTCTGTCTCTCCAATGAAAGTGTTTAGCATAATCATTATTTTGCTTTCTTACACCCAGTAGTGATTTATTTACATTCTTTCACTTTCTCTGCTCAAACTTTGTGAAGAAAAATTAAAAAGACAGTCTCAAAACCATCACATAAAGCTTGAATCTGTTGTTTCTTACCACTGTGAACCACTGAAAAGAGCCTGGCCCTCTCCACTTGACACCCACCCCTCAGATATTTATACACATTGATGAGATCCCTTCTCAGTCTTCTCTTCTCAAGACTAAATAGCCCCAGGGATCTCAGTCTCTCCTCATATGGGAGATGCTCAAGTGCCCTAGTCATCCTTGTGGCTCTCCGTTGGATTCTCTCCAGCAGTTCTCTCTCTTTCTTGGACTGGTGAGCTGTGGTGAAGGCACCCTATGCCTAGAATTATGCCCCCAAATACCAGCGAACTTGTCCCAACATGTTTTGGAAAGTCCCCCCTTCCACCCTTCTTTCCAGAGTGGGGGACAAAGGCCTAGGCGCCAGCGTGTCTCCCTAAGGGGTAAACAACTACATGCACCCATTGCATGGCATGCTCATGCTCTTTCCATCTAAGGGCATAATTCTAGCTTCTGGCTTTCCATAGGTTAAAGCAGGTTGTTGACAAGAGTGCCCACTGGCCAGATCCAGCCTCAAGAAATCTAAGTATTACCTCACTTGTTTACCAATTTGCTCTCTCCTTTTGCTTCCTCTTGCTTTGCTCAAGCTACGTAAGCTTGCAGCGCCCCCAAGTCTTCTCACTCCCACATGCAAGCATACTAGAGGCCTCTGCAACACGGAAAGAAGCCAGCTCCCCGAGCTGCTCGAGGAACCAGCAAAGGAGATCCCTTTGCTGAAGCTACGAAAGCCAGAGTCGTAAGCCCAGTCATGTCTCAATGAGGACTGGAACCCTGAGGGTAAGCTCTAGCCCAGAGGGGGAGGGACTAGCCCAAGCCTGGCAGTCCAACATCTGCTGCAGCTATAAGCAGCAATGCGCCCTGCATGACCTCCACTGTTCACGGGAGATAAGTGGAACTTCACCGCTCCGCAACCCTGTGTCATCAGGGTAATGTAACCTGGGATTTCCGGAGAGAGAGAGACACCCTCTCCTTTGAGATCAAGCCAAGGACTGCATTGGGAATGGGAAGCAGTCGCCGAGAGATTCGGCATTGTCAGCTCCACGTTGAGCCAAGGGGGAAGCGCTGCTCCACCGCACCCGTTCCCCAAAGCCCGTCTCTGGGATAGGAAAGAGCTGACCCCGTCCACCAGTAATGGTCACCCCGACACCGTGCGGGCCAGCCCCGAAGCCCATTGCAGCCCCACGTCGAGGGCTGACCCCAAAGGACCAGACCTGGCGGACCGACTCTGTTAAGGGAACTGCACCAATCCTGCCAGACCCTGGTTGCTGCAGCTGTGCTGTGGGACCACCCTGCCAAGGAAAGTTGCCCCTTCTGCAGCTGTGGGAGGAGAAAGAAAGTCACCATCCGGAGGGAAGCCCCCTCCCTGCGGCCCACCAGAGACTCAGCCGAAGCCTCAGCCCCTGGAGCCTTCCCCTGCCCGTCCCAGGACCAGCCCCGGGCAGACAGACAGCGAGCAGCCAGAGTAACCCAGCAGCTTGCTTCACTACAAAGACACAGTGTATCTCTTCACATGTGCAACATCCAGAAACATCCAGCTCAAAGCACCCGTGCCTAGCTGCATGATATTCCAGCTTGAACTGCCTCTTGATAACATTGTAAATTACTCTCTGTACATAGTTAAAGCCGCCAAGAGGCTTGTCGAGTCACCACCTGGTGGACAAGCGGTGGAACTGCACCTTTCGTTCCTTTAATTAGAAATCAGTTCTGTAAATATTCTAATAGGGTCAAATTGTATATACTAAACCAGTTATGGAATATGTTCTCACAACCATGCATCAGAATAAATATATATAAAAGTGATTAATTGGTTATTATTAATGTCAATAATTAATAACAACTATTTTTCATAATTTCATAATTCATAAATTAATAACCTTATTCACAACATGAGCTAAAACTGGACACAGTATTTCAGGTGTGGTCGCACCAGGCCAGAGTAGAGAGGTAGAAGAACTTTCCTATACCTGCTGGACACACCTTTCTTGATACATCCCAGGATCCCATTGGCTCTCTTGCCCACAAGAGCACATTGTTGTTCCATGGAGAACTTGCTGTCCATCAGCACTCCAAGGTCCTTTCTCTGTGGAGCTGCTTTCCAGCAGGGCAGCCCCTAACCTGTACTGGTGCCTGTTGTTATTTCTCCCCAGATGTAGGACCCTGCACTTGTCCTTATTAAACTTGATGAGGTTTGCCTGCACCCAGCTCTCCAGCCTGTCCAGGTCATGTTGGATGGCTGCACAGCCTGAGGGGGTGTCAGCCAACCCCCCCAGTTTTGTATCATCAGCAAACTTTCTGAGGGTACTCTCAATGCCCTCATCCAGGTCCTTGATAAAGATATTGAACACAACTGGACCCAATACCAATCTCTGGGGGACACCACTTGCCACAGGCCTCCAAGTTGACTCTGTGCCACTGATGACGACCCTCTGAACTCTGTTGTCAAGCCAGTTTTCAATCCACCTCACTGACCAGCCATCTATGCCACATCTCCTGAGCTTTTCTGTGAGGATGTTATGGGAGTATATCTTCACAGGAGGTGTGAAATGCAGAAATACTGATATAAGTCCAGAAGAAACTGAAGGAACTAGCCACAGTTCCTTCACCACAGGCACCACAAAGGAAGGACAGAGTCAAATCTGTCCAGCAGAATCTCACCATTTGATTCCACTCTATTTTTTTCATCAACCATAACGCAAAAAAAAAAAGTGAAAATTTTCTGAAGCCACTGAAGTGCTATCAGGAGAAGTGTGAATGCATCCTACTAGGCACTGGGATTAGTGAAATGTTTGGCCAGGTTTCCTTTTTTATGAAGAAAAGTAGAGTATGCATGCAAGGCTTACATTTAAGTGCAACCAGTTTTTCAAGCGTGTTTTAAGGATAAGGTATTTTTAAGAAGATTTGTTCACACAAAAAGTGAGGTTGCCTTGGCAACTGTAACTATAGAAAGCCAGAGTAATTACATTCACAAAATCCTTCCTAGTGCTTTCTCCCTTTTAATAGGAACATGTAAATACCTTGTTCTAAGCTACATTTATCAGAAATATTACTCATTATTGATTCTGCCCTTGAGGCATGTGCTTAAAGCAGGTTGACAATGCAAAACCAGTTTGTAACCACTTCATGCAAAAATGAAAGTCGGATCATTCATATTTGCTCTTGGAGAGAAGTGAAAATTTGAAAACAATTCAGCATTCTGTTTTCATATTGCAAGGTCTCATTGAATAAACTGTGCCAGATATTTATCTGTCTTCAAATACAGGAGACACACCTTCAAACAGTGTTTGAGAACTATCATTTGTGATATCTGACATCGTTCTGTTGCCCCTAGGCTTGTAATTTAATAACTTATCCAATTTTTCTCCTGTGCCTGTTAGAGGAGATGATGTCCACTTAGGATTGATTCCTTCCTACAGCCTTCTTTGCCTGTTAAATACTACTTTACCACAAACCACCCTCAGAGGCCATGCTGTTCAACTTTGGTTTACTGACACCATAGAATACATTGGCCACAAGGATGGGTTCTGCACTTGAAATAGGTATGGAAATTAACAGCAATTTGCAAATTCTTTCAATTTGTTGTCAGAAGAGCATTGTTTTCTGCCTGTACTACTGGTGTCCTGAGTTACAGCTGCAAACCACATATGAGGAAATCCAAAGTTATATATGTATTTGTATCAATGTAGACGACATTAGAAATCTGAGACCAGTATCTTCCATCTTGCACATGATTTTTTTCTGCTTTTGTAGTTTTGCAAAGTATCTGAAATTGAACACATTTACTTATGCATCATCATCATCATCAACATTCCAAGCAGGCCTGATATTTTTTGAATCCCAACATCCATGCCAGTCCAATGCTAGCAGCACTTAGCACAATGGGTATGAAATATATGTGTTCACCACTTCTTTTCTAGCAATTCCCAAGCCTACAGAGATACAATTCTTAAATTTTCACTCATCTCCAGTGACCACACGGAGACTGTGCTCTAGTGGAGTGTGTTTTCAATGCTCTAACAGTATCAAGGCATTCAAAAATCCAGTATTATATTCACAAACTTCAATTTTCCACTAGCTTCTCAGTGATTAACAGCAAAACTATTTAAAAAAATATCTTCTTAAAATAGATGTTTTGACAAAATTTTGTATCAGATCTTGAATTTTGAAGTCAAAGGAGACAGGGAAATTTAAACCAAACGGGGAACTGCTGTGATGTCTGTTCTTAGGCTAAATTAATTACAGTCTTTTACCTGTGTTCTGTCATCCTAGCCTGTGTTCACTTTTAGGAAGATTGACAAACTGAATGATCTGAGGTCTTTCCTCCTAATACTCAAGGAAAGGCATACAGTGCCCTATCCTCTTTATTTACCTTTTGATCAATGTATTTGTTGTCTTCAATTGCTGATCTTTTAGAGTGGTCACATGAGGAAGAAGATGCTGAAGGAAGTCTTCGTAGCAAACAGCTGGTATCTTGTTGCTGGCGATCAATAAATTGCTTCATAAAACTTTCCCTTGTGAAAAAAATAAAGATAGCAATGGAGTAAAACCCCCAAAAGAGGTAATATTTGTTCTTCTTTACATGTCACAACCCATTAGTACTAAGATGGATAAACTGCAAGAAAAAATTGTTCTAGGTCATAAATGCATAAACGGACAAAGTGCCAAAACAACTTTTAAAAGTTGAATTAATTTATCAAAGAAATCCATATGTGAATTGAGAAATGAGTGACTAGCATGTAGTTTCAAAGAAAATATTTTTATTCCTTTTACTATTTATTTAATTAGTTATTTACCAGTTAAAGTGCTAAACATTTGAAGTGCCTTTTGCAGTTTTCATTTCTTTTGAGTTCATTAAACAGTGAGTTGTTACTTCAATGTAAATCAAATGCTGATATAATCCAAAGGAAACATACTCTCTGCAAGAAATTTTCTCGAAGATTTCAAACAACATCTGTTCATGTAACTGCTTTGAATGCCAGTATTAACGTGCTTCAGCAATTCCGTGCCTCACATATGCTGTGTTTAAAACAGAAGCATTTCTATTTACCACAAACATACATTTATCTTGCTGTATTTTAAGTCTAGTGAAGTTGCCCTATTTTCAGTGTAAATTGACTACGTTAAAACTTATTTTTTCTGGAGACATTATTCTACATAGTGCAATAGTTTCAGATTTAAAGATATGATGTGCTAGTGATAGTTTGAAATCTGTTCCAGTAGTTAGCATGACCACGTCTAGAATACTCTGGGGAAAACATATCCAGAAAGAAATATCACAAAAGACTATGACTAGGAGAAGAATGCCCTCAATAACCAAAGAGTGTTTTGATACTAAAAGTGAAAAAACTGTCACTAGTTTGGAAGGTTGTTTTTCCTGAACCTTCTGATGAGCATTATTCCTTTCATTCAGCTTAGATGATACAGAAAGGTCAAACCAGTTGCCTTATCTTCCTTTAGAGTTTAATCATAAGAAACGTAACCTCAGGAGACTCAAAACAATTACAGCTGTCTTTCACACCATCCTCTCTCACGGCAAGAGTTTGTGGGGGATACCGGAATGGGCAGGGCCAGAGGGCCTGTTTGGCCAGCCTGTGCTGTTTCAGTGTACTTATCAGCCTGTACTTGCTAGAATATCACTTGGATTTCTATAAGCTTTTTTTGAGACCACACCAAGGAGCACTGTAACTGATGATCTAGCAGCTAGCTGAGGGTCTGATCATTAAGATGAGTTTTACAGGAAAGTGGTAACTATGCAAATACAAAGAGGGGACAAGGTCATCACAGAATAACTGTTATTGGGTGGCCTGTGTAATTCCCTCTAATGATTTGTTGCCAGTTGGCTGTATCTTTAAAAAAGCTACATAAGAATTGATTAAACTGCCAGTTGTCTGTAAGCTGAGAATCTAAAATTTAAATGGGATTGGAGAAACACCAACACATTTTCCAATTGTATTGTAGTTGTGACAGTTTTTCCAAATCTAGTAGCCTTTATGATTATGTTATAAGGAGTTACAGGATGACTATTTTTAATTTGAAAGTAAAAATGAGGTAAAACCAAAATGTCGCATCATTGTGATGTCAATGTTAATTCAGCTTGATTTCTGACTTTATGAACTATCTGCCTAATTCACAAGCAAAACAGTTACAATACTTAGAGTGCTGCATGGCACCAGACAAGTTTACAGCATATTAGTAAAGGAAATATTTCAATACCTTATTTTTGGAACTGTGAAATCTGAAGGAAGCTTGGAGATTTTCACCATTTGTGGCCTGTTTGGAAATTTTTCAAAGATGCGTAGACGCAATGGAAGCTTTTCCTTTGTGTCTGCATTTGCTTCACTTTGTTTTAGCTGAAAACAAGGAAATTGAAAAAAATTACAGTAAGGGAAATTTTGCACTGTAATATCCCAGCCTTGTTTTTCAGAATCCAAATAATAATGGCAATCATCTAAAGAAACAGAAGATGGCAGCAAAGAACTACAGAGAGTAACTTTGATACTCAGGAATTTTTTGGTCTGCTTAAGCGAGAAGCTGACAAACACCTAAGAATACCATGCCTTTAACTGAAAGCTGCAAAATGAGAGGATTTCTAATCATTTTTATTTTAAAATATGAAGCATATTAGTGTCCTATCCAATATGTTTATTTCTGTTTTCTTCACAGATCCCTAACACTTTATCAAGCAAATAAACATTATCTTTTCTGTATATGCTGACAGCTCTTTGATCTTCAAATTGGACACAGCATTTTCAAAGGGAGCAGTTTTAAAGGAATCCATCTCTCAGAGCATGAAAATAACAGGAAAACTACATTCAGATGAGTGCTGTAAGTAATAAAAAAGGACTCAAAATAATCCATCAGCAATTCTGATACTGAGCTGCAGCAAACCACATAACGGACGTTGTGTATCCACAAACAGTTGTTCCAAGGAAGCTAAGTATAGAAAGGACAGCTGATGGCTAAATCTAATAATGTAAGATAAAAAAGATATGAGATGAAGGCATGATTCCTGAATTCTGACTATCTTATGTAGCAATTCAGTTGCATCATTGCAACAAAATACCAAGTCAATAAGAACCAGTGAAATTATTCTATTTATTGCATATTATTTCGATAAGCATACGTCTAACTGAGATTATTTCAGTCCTCCTCTTCCCATCTGCTTTTGTGCATAGGCATAGAAGCTTATATTTATTAAAACTTATTAAAACAGATTTTCACCTTCAGCACCTGCAGGGAATACTGCTGATAGACATTAGCGACATACTTTAACCAGAGGCAATTGCACAGGAAGTCAAATGGAATTTTAACTCTCCTAGTGAAATGCTCACATCCACAACAAACTATAGAAGAACAACTGCTCTGCTCTGCATTGTCATGCTATCAAGTAGCATCACTAATTCCAGCCATAGGACAGCTTAAACTGAAAATCAATTCATATTCATTTGGATGTAAGTTGTCATGGACTGAAAAGTGTTTGAAAAGCCAGAAACAAAGACTAATGATTAATGGTAAAGCACTGAATTGGAATAGAAAAGGAATATTGCATAAATCTGTATTATGTCCAGTCCTGTTTCACTGCTTCATTAATGATCCTTAGATGAAGAAATGATGATATTAATAAAATTCACTTGATATTAAAATGTGAAGAGTTGCAAATACCATGTTGGACAAGAAGAAGGACAGATTTAGAAACAGAAGCAAGAAATGACAGAGTGAAAAAAAAAAACCCTACAGCAAGAATAAGATCAGAAACTAAACAAGAACCTGTACTTCAATATAGTATCAAAAGGCCAGTTTGGGCACCAATAACAGTACCAGCCAAAGACTATGCTCACAACCAGTCTCTGTTGTTTAGACACTATACAGGTTTGGAAAGTGCTACAGAAGTCCACAGTTCCTGTCTGCTGCTTTGAAGAGAACATACTTGGGTATGCATTCCCTTCTAACTACCATTTTTCCAGTCTCACACTCAGAAGCCAAAATAGTGCAGAAGGGACCCATGAAAAAATATATAACCCAGATGGAGCAAAGGAGGAAAAAGGAGAAAAACTAAAGGGGCCCGATATTTCTATTGTATCTAACATAACTGGTAATAAAGTAAGGGCTGGAGAGACTATGTAAATTCATGTAAGAAAGATTTGAAAACAAATTATTTCAAGAACATAATATAGCATTTCAAATATAGGAATGAGAGGATGAAATTAAGAAAGGGATTTTCCAGGATAAGAATAAAGGTTACTATTCTTACAAGGAAATCTCTGAGTATTCATAGAGGTCTCCAGAGGGAAATTGCTCAACATTTCAAATTCAGTTGAGACCAAACCCTTGAAATGCCATAATACTGCAGAAATCACTCACTCACAAGGAGACAAACTGGGTAATGTAATGGTGCTTTTTTGCAACATCATACTGTTGAAAAGCTTCGGGAAGGGGTAATTGTTAGAGGAAAAAAAACAATTTACATGTCTATTTGCCTTTTAATAAGAAAATTTAATAAGAAATAAATATACAGATTTTGGCATGGACAATGTCTCTCACTGCTGTGAACTCCTGTTCACAGGAGTCAGTGTATACAGAATAGAGAGCAAATGATAGATTGAAATGGCAGTGCAGAACAGATCAGGGAGAGCTTGGAAGCAGGAAACTACACAGCTCCAAAGGTAAGCAAGAGAACAGCAATATCCACTCCCTGTCTAAATAGGAGAACGATTCAAGATAGGCCTTAAAATACCTAACTTCAATGAAGTTCTATACAGTAACTCCAATTGCTCATGCTGTGGTAATGTTACGCATTGGGAAGTGTGAGGCATTGAGCTTCACTGAGTTGTTCTCTCTGCCCTTAGCGTGTAATTGTTGCTCCACATGTCTTATATCCTGTTTTGTATTGCTGCTTAAAACCTCTACATTTCAACTTTCTTTAACACATGATAAATACGTATTTTTAAAGGTACAGGATTGTGCTGAAATATGGGAATGATGGTGCAGTGTTTCAAAACCCAGCTAAGCCCAAAATATAAATATCTGGATATTTTCTTTATTAAATTTTTATTTATTATTGTTATGACTGTTGGCAAGGAAATGTATACTAGCCTGATTTGCTTTGAATGGTCCTTGATATCCAGCCCCAAAGACCCTACTGGGAACAGTTCACTCATCCTGGCTAAATACTCTTGTCATTGCTGGAATGGTAGAAAACATTTACAGCTGTAAAGCCATAGAAGGAATTCATGCCTATTTCCATTGTTTTCATGGTGCCTGAATTTACAGGAGCAGATTTAATGGCATAATACATACACTACAACCATCTCCTCTAAACCTAAATGAGAAGAATTCCTCCAAATACATAAATGGTAAGGAGTGGCAGAGAGGAAATTTTAACGTGGGATTCCAATGGCAGGTTGAGTAATATATATTGAGTAATACAGATGCCCGAAATTCAAACTCTGCCTGATCTTTTAACATAACCGTCTTAGATCAATGCAAAAGACATCCATGAGAAATGCAAACTCATGAAGAACATATTTGAAGAGAGCATAGCTGCAGATTTTTTCTCCCACAAAGGCCTTATGGCCATATCTCCATTTGGTCAGAGCAGGTTCAAGTGAAACCTTCAATCATTAGCACTCCAGGCACTGAGACTCATTTAAGGATCAGAATCAATGATGAGTCCTTAGAGTGGCTTCAAACTACATGTGTGATGAGGTATGTAGTTCAGTATGAGACCAAACCTCCTGTAAAGCAAAACCCTCTGACCTGCACACACTGTAAATGTGGTGGCAGCAGCAGCTGCTTCATTGTAATCATCTCCCATGGTGCAGCCCAGGTGTTACATGGTATGATGTCATCCATACTACTTCATTCAGCTTCAGCAGTAAATTTATTTATGACTTTAAGGCTTCCTTACAAAAAGGTGAGTGCTAAAACCAGCTTTAGCATAAATAAGATCTGGCCCTTAAAATGAAATAAATTTAAGAGGGCGTCCTAAATACACACATGAATGGTGGAGTATGAATGGTGGAGATATAGGCAGGGGCAAGGGTGAATAGAAGAGATGGCAAGTAATAACTAATGAGGAAAAAGGGGAAGGGTTATCTTTCTAATGCAGATGTACCGTGGCTGAGGTCAGACAATTGTGCTGGGATGGTCAGAAAAGCAATCACTGCCCCACTGGAGATAGCAGCCTTCCTGGCAGGAAGCTGGCATCTCCCTCATAACCACAATGGTTCCACCAGGCCAAAAGAGTCACAGTACAAAACTGTTCACAAATCACCCCACCTCTGCCCGCTACTAAAGCTTTTTTGTCCATGTTTTAGCAATGAAAATGTTGACTTTTTTTTTTTTAATCACTGTATTACAGCACTTGAGCCACAGTATACACAGCGTTATGTAGAATCTGAGGAGGAGAGTAAGGCAATAAATAGAGGGTCTCAATTATTTTATCTTAGAAAGTAGTACTACAGCTACCCAGATATTAATCACTGCCTGTGCAGTCAGGGTGAAAATAGTGAGCTCTTCTAAAAGTGCATACTGTAACTTTCTTGATAGCAGTAACTGGAATTGCTGAACAAGCATTAAAGGACTGGAGTGAGACAAGCAGCAGGATATGATTAGGAGAGCCGTGCTTCCACACTGTCTCCCTGTGTTCACCAGAAGAGACATGTGTGGTAGTTTTAGGCTATGCCTTTAAAGAGTTTTCGCAGATCTTGAACAGAGAGTGGTAAAATGTAAACAAATCACCATTGGGTGTAAAAAGGAAAATAATGATAATTCTAAGCAATCCCATTGGAAAGATAATGAAGTTAAACTAGTTGTGCAAAACAATCTATCTCTCTTTTCACTTCTTCAGCTCTGGCTGATCTTCTCCTGGCTTTACCGACCTTGGCTGCACTGCTTTGTTGTGACTGCTATTAACCACCACTTCTCTGCTGTGTCTCTTGTCCCTTCTGTGTACAGGGGGGTAGGGAAGGAGGCAGGGAAGGGCGAAGCTGTTTCAGCTCCGCTGAACTTTGGCCTTGTGCTGTTCCTTGTGCTGTTCATTAATTGTAAATACCTTTAAAGATTGTCAATACTGTATATTTTGTACATACTGACTGCATTCCATTGTAGATTGTAGTTTTGCTTGTAAATACAGCTTCATTTGCTTTCCAACTGAGATGGTCTGGCAAAATTTAATGTTGGGGGAATTTCCAACCCACCACAACATGCCACAGTGCACTTCACATCTCTAGGTGAATGAAGAGCGCTGTCTTGCCTCCCCTGCAGCCTAGATCCTCTTCTGGGGAAGCAGGAAGTGAGAAGTCTCTGCACATGCAGACATCTCGTTATTGACCCAGGCAGGTGCTGACAGCCTGAAATGTGGAGATGCTCTGAGGTCTGATAATGTGAACAAGATCATCTGAAAAGTTCCAAGGGCTAACAAAGGTGTGTATCTCTTAATACCACCAGTTTGAATCTAGAGATAAAAACCATTTTGAAAGTAGTGTTCTTAGCACAGCAAACCTAAGGTTCAAATTTAACACAGTCATTGAGTTTCTAAGACACTTGCTTGTTGGTGAGAACATGAAGAAAGAGAAACAGTTAATCATAGTCAAAGGGATAAGACCTGCTCTTCCTCACTTTTTGGTTTGTTCTCTATTCATTTAATCTTGATCATGGAAGAAAAAAGAGTGAAAGATACAGTTTTCATATTGTCTGTGAAGCAAGTGTATGCAAAATTCACTTTAAATGCTCTGTAAATATTTCAATGAAATTAAATTATTTTGGAAAATTGATTGCAATGTTCGCTTTCATTTTAGCTGACAGTATTCAAAACAGGCTGAGATCAATCATGTTCAAAATTAAAAGCTTTTCTATTGATGTACACCCAGTGTATTGAGGAACTGGCCAGCTGCCCAGAATAATTTCACAGTGGCTGGAAAGTTCAAATCATTTGAGAAAGTTCAGGCAGGTCTCACTACAGGGTAGTTTTAAATTAATGTTGTTTGGTACATTATAGTGAACTGCTATTCATCAACACTTTTCATTGCAAATCTTCTTTAGGGGGTATATTTGAAGAATAAAGTGACTATACTGTATGTGTTACACTCTTAGTAGGGTATGCTATGTACTCCCACACCAAAGAATTTGAACATGAAAATGCCCAGGGATGAAAGACACTACAAACTGATACCAGCACCCATACAACAGTTTTCCAGAACTTCTCACTTATGCAGATTCTCAAGTTTATCATCAACTTTGGATTGTCAAAGACAGTTTTGAATGAAATCCAAGTAATTAGTGTTAAATGACATGAAAATGAAACAACTAAAAATCAGAAAGGCAGATTAAATGAGTCAACCTTTTCCTTTCTGTTATTATTCTGAAATCACATAGACCTGGTAAATTTTGGACATGAATGAACTACATGAAAAGAAGATATGCATATGGATAAGCTTTCACAGCCCACACTCAGCTTTGGCATCAGTTTGTATCAACATTTTTGTATCTGCATTTCATTTAAAGTTCAACACAAATCAGCTGTTCAGTTACTATTATTTACACCTGCAATTCTGTTAACAAAGAGAAAGCTCATGAAAAAAAAGAAGGCATAAAACAATCTGGAAATTAAGGTTTATAAAAATGGATTAATTTTTAATTGCAGTGTTAAAAATCAGTATTGTGACGTGTAGACCTTGCTAGGGTGTCTACAGTGCTATATAAGGACAGCCAAGGCCCTAACCCCTTGCTTAATTAAGGTCAGAAGGCCCCCTTTGCCTTCAAGCAATAATATTTGATTCTTTGTTCCTCTAGGCCTTGGGTGGACCTGAGACATAATTACAATGCTATTTTTCTACAGGCTTTCCAATTTCTTGAGGTATATGAAGGAACTTGAGAACTTTTATGTCCAGGCTGACATTTGGGTTGTACATCGCCTCCTTTGAGAGGGTAAAGAGCTTGTGAATTTGGCTGAAGTTGGAATAGCATCACAGAACTGTGTGACTTAGAATCTAACCTGGTGAGACCTTTCTTTGAAATCAGCTCCTCAGTTACAATATTCCCTGAACTGCACCAAAGGATTGCCTGGGAGTGAGAAGCTGAAGCTTCAGAGGGAACCACCAGTGACTGAGTTAAGCAGGGTACTCAGACAAGGAGTTAACATTTGAGCTTGCTCTCTTGCCCTCTTTTAGTTAACTGTCTAGAGGTACCAGTTGCAAATTTTGCCCATTGGGCTTACATAAATAAATGGGGACACTGCAAACAATAATTTCTCCCATGTAGGGACTGTAAAACATAACCCAAATTGATTTTAACCACATTCTGTGCTGCCTTGGGGAATTTTCAGTGAAATGTACCAAAAAAATATAATTACAGTAGAGACTGCATTGTTGGTAATATAAGGGTAAAATCAACTGAAATGGAGGAACTAAAGGCATGGCCTTAAAACCATCACAGAGGGCCACAAACACGATCCAGGGGCTGGAATACCTCTGCTATGATAGGCTAAGGGAAATGGGATTGTTCAGCCTGGAGAAGATAAGACTCTGGGGGAACCTTATAATTGCCTTCCAATACCTGAAGGGAAGCTACAGGAAGGTTGGAGAGAGTTTACAAGAGTGTCCACCAATAGGACAAGGGGAAATGGATTTAAATTGAAGCGAACAGGTTTTGATTTGATCTTACAAAGAAATTCTTCACTACGAGGATGGCAAGATTCTGGAATGGATTGTCCAGAAAGGTTGTGGATGACCCCACCCCGTAGATGTTCAAGGCCAGGTTGGATGGGGCTGTGAGCAACCTTGTCTAGTTGAGAGGCATCCCTGCCAATGGCGGCGGGTTGGTGGAGGGGGCAGTGTGGGGTGGGGTGGGAATGATCTCTCAGGTCTCTTCCAACCTAAGATGTTCTATGATTCTATGAAACATCAATCTAATGCTAACTATTATTTTAATAGCTTTTTCACATATAAATGCAGCTTTACCATTTTCACACTCACTATTTTTCTCTTGGGATAAAGGTCAGAAATACTTCTTTTTCCATACAAAGGTTAGTGTGTTACAAAAGAGTATCCACTATAATAAAAAATGCATTACATGCATTCATCAGCAGTAACTGCTTGAGACTTCACTTAAACTAGGCATCATTATTTTCTATGAATTGTACATTTGATGAACAATAAGCAACTAAAATATTTTCAAGTGAACAAAAGCAGAGGATGTATGAATTCTGCTCTTGTACAAACCTAATCATTCAATGTTGAAGAGGTGCAACATGTTCATCCTCAAGATTCAGGGTAAAATTCATTACAACCTGAAAGGATGCTTCTGTGCAGAAAGCAAAGGAATACTATTGCAGGACAATTCAGAGACTTTTTGTTTGCTCACCTACTCCAGATCCTGCAAAAAGGAAGATTCCTGCAGGTAGCTTTGTAAGAGGCTCTTACCTACAGGTCACTGAGACATACAACTTTATCTGCCCTTTTAAGTTGACTGAAAAATAGAGCCAATCTGAGAAATTATAGTTGTGGACAGACTTTCAAAGACTCTCAAGACAGGCAGCTCCCATTTACGAGAGACTCAGCAAACTACAAGGAAGTCATCACTTCCAAATACTCAATCTGCAGCGAACCTCTGTCGCCTCCATCTGCCTGCGGAGGGCCAAAGAGATCTTCTTAGTAATAAAGTAGTTCTTGAGAATATGGAGACATACTCTTCACAAAAGGATCTGGTAACAGGACAGCAGGCACAGAGCATCATTGCCTAACAAAAAACCAAACCAAACAAACAAAACAACAACAAAATCCCAACAAACCAAAACCAAACCAAACCAAAACACCAAAACCAAAACAAAACCCAAACCAATCTGTCCTGGTTTAGAGCCAGACAGATCCTCTCTTGCCCCAAGAGGGACAAAAGAATGCCACTCATACAAACAGGTTGAAGAGTGATGGAAAGTTTAAATGGAAAAGCAATTGGTGAAACTACAAAAACCTACAAGCAGGGTGGCAAAGAATCCCAAAGTGTACAGAGTCCCTTTTACAACACTTAAAGACCACCCGCTCTTCCCCTCTCCCCACCTGAGGGTCTACCGAAAGACCCCCAGGGCTCTTTCTTCCCCCTTCCCCCCGCTAGGCTGGTCTCAGGCTGGCCAGGTCTGAGACTGCTCCCCCCCCCCTTGCTTCTCCTCCTGGCATTAGGCCTAGACAGGCCTAAGAGGCCTGAGATACTCCCCCACTGTTGCCTGATAGGAAGCATCTCCTGCGGGACCAGAGAAGGAAGAAAGAGGAAGGGAATGACTTTGCAGATGGATTCATAGGGGGCAGGATTTATGGGTAGCAATACGCTGTTTCCTGTGTCCACCTATTGGGTTGGACACTCAGGACACCGCAGGTGTAACTTATGTGGCAGTGACAGGAGGCACCCAGCCATACAAAACTGCCATACAACCAAACCACCAAACAAAACCAACAAACAAACAAATTTGTCTCTGCTACAAAGAAAATCAGTGGAGTAAGTTACCCAGAGAAGCCATGGAATTTTTAACACTAGAGGATTTCAAGACTTGGCCTGACAGGACTCTGAATAACCTCATTTAATGGCCTGCTTTCAGCAACAGCTTATACAAGATGGTCTCCATAAGTCCCTTCCAACCTAGACTTTTCTGTGATTCTATGATTTCATGATACTGTAAACTACAGATGATCATGCTCAAACTATTGCAGGGCTCACAGATTCAGAGGGAAGGTAATTAATAAAATTTAGATTTGAGTATTTGCAACCCACATGGTAGACCAATTTCTAAAACCAAATACCCTTAACACTGAGAAAACATAACTAGAAGTTGAGAAAAAATCCATAGCTGTAGTTGAGGCCAGAATTCAGTATATTTTGTTGAACAGGAGAGACTTTGTCTTTGCACAAATTAGCTGCTCCTTGTCGTTTTGTGGTTTGTTTGTTCCTTTTGAACCAGAGGCAGTACATTTAATTTGAAACAAGTGGCCTCAGTTTTAGATTAATTGCAGTTTTACAGTGTTTCTCCAGTACAGAACTTTACACAGAAAGGTAATTTAACCAAAGGACATGCAGAGGCAAACCGATACAAGCGGTAACTGCAAGGACACAGAGACAGATCCAGAATATTTCAGAAACCTTCTTGGCTGCATTAGATTACAAAAAGCCATCTTGATGTTACTGGCTGCTCTTTCTCCCACACAAGTTTGTTGATGAAATTTTAGCCAAGGGCTGGGATTCCTATGTTCTGTTACTCCCTTTCACAAGAGATGAGGATGGTTCTCTTTGTGTTCTTGTGGTGATGGGTTGCTTCTTTAAATGGGCAAGAGTTCACCCTTAATTTGGAAATAGTGCTCACACTCACTGAATAATATGCATGAAAACTGTGCAGGCTTCCTCATCTTCTGTCATGTTTTAAAAAGAGTGCCTGATCCATTCTTGAGGAATTGTATAGAGAAGTTTTCTGAATTGTAAGTAAATAATAAGTGATTTACACTCAGGTACCTAAAAATATATGTTAAAATATAATGCATTTATTCTCCTAAGCAGCTAGCTTTTTCTAATGGCTGAACAAGGAATTAAATTTCATGCAAAGGCCAGGCCTCTACTTTTTATAAGATTACAAAGGTTATGTAAAAAGCGTACACAAGTGCATAGATCCACAGGCTCCCATGGGCCTAAGACACATATTAGAAAAGCCAGTGCAGACCTGTGACACACAGGAGGACCCAAAGGCAAGCACAGCATGGATTTTCAAGGATCTGTTTACCATCAAAATACTAAGTATGCTACACAACCCTTCACAAGAGCTACAGGTCTGTCCCTTAATTTAATGTGTTTTCTTGAAAAAAAAAATACCATATTGCATATACTGGGAATTGGCAACTTCTGAGTTATTATTTAGGTGTTCATTTCACCATTTAGCATCAAATATATAGGCCAGAATTTGTGATCCATTAATACTATTTTTCAAAAAGGTGATAAGAGGATAAAACAAATGTGAAAGCTACACCCTTCAGGAGACTTTCAAAGCTTTCTTAGGTATTACAAAAAGAGTCAGGTACAAGCAGTTTTCCAGATGACTATGTTTTCCAGACTTGAAAGGACAGCTTGTTTTCTAGAAACGGAACTATTCTCTGTAAAGTTTACTACTTTTGAAGTAACACTACTTTAAATGCTCTGCATACAGCCTGGGACTGAAAGATCAATTTTACTTTTATGAACTTTCTCCCGTCTTCCCTCTATGACGAAAAGAAGGATTTAATGCATTTTAGGTAGTACTCAAAATTCAGTTTGGAACCATTATTGCACTTTTCATTTGTTAGTAAAACGTGTTCAACTCTCATCTTTTCTGCTACTTGTTAAAAATCCATTTACATGGGATCAGATACAATGAAAAGGTAATTTTTCATTTTTATTCTGTTTTGTAGTTATTTCTCATTTGGAATTACCTGAAGTACTGTCCTTAGAGTAAAAATACTCTAGAGGCAAGTAAACCTAACCAGGCTTTAAAAAGTTCATATACTCACATTTACATACATAAAAAAAATTGTATGCCGAGTGTACTTAAATTAGATATACCAATTATAACACCTTGTTCACACAATATGCTATTGAAAAATCCCTGTGCTGAAACTCCCACTTTAATACTGAAACCTCAGCACAAAAAATTTGGAGGTGATGCTACTACTGAAATTGTCCCTGGCATCTTCCTTGTCTGCTGAATCCCTGGAGGTGCTAGCTGAAAGGCACAGAGCTCCAGCAATGCATTCCAACCAAACTTTTTCAGCATCCTAGAATGGAGTGCAGCAAGAAAGTCAGGACCAGACGAGAATTCTGCTTTGTAGCTCTTCACTATGCAGTCTTAATGGGCATCATCAAGATGATAAAAAAGAAAACAAGAATAAATTCTTTAAAAAGGAAAAAAAAATCTAGATGGTTCTTAATGTCTCTGTTGAAACCTTTGGTTTTTCACAGCTCTTCTCCTGGCTTACATGGTGGCTCTATACATAGAAAACCACTTAGATTCAACAGGTAGAAAGTATTCAAGTGCTATCTTTTCCATCTCCTCCTCTACTCATAGATAAAATGTCTCTTCTGATATATCACTTGATACAGCTTATGGTGCCAAAAAATTAAATTATCAGTGTTTGACCTGCCAATTTTCCTGGTCTCCTTTAACAGCAGTAGTGACCTATGTGCTTTGGGTCTACTTATTAAGAACTGAAGGGGGGAACTGGGTCATAAACTATGAGTACAGTTTTGTTTCTCATCGAATAAAGGAGTTATTAATATGTCCGCCAAAATGATGTTTGTATTGCCAGGACAGCAAGACCTCCTTAGTATTAAGACGTGTAACATGAAAACTGTCTTTTGAATGAATAATGACTGAATCTGAATGGCCTGGACTTCCCCTAGGAACAGCCTCCTTTCAAACACTAAGCTGCCTCACTAGAAAAGAGATCAGAGGAACACAAATGAAGACAAAAGGAAAGGAAAAAGACAAATCCCTGAAAAACTGTACTAGTAAAGTATCACTAAGCTAGCTGCATGCAGGGAGACAGGAGTTCTGATTATTTCTGACTACCTTCCTAGTATTTTTTCTGTTACGGACTAGCTGTTTTGAATGCTTGTTGAAAAACTTAGAAGAAAATCTCTTAGGCTTTGTAATTGATATCAAACACGATTTTTTTCAAAGATGTGTTAGTTAAAATGATGAATTTGCTTGCAAATGCAGATCACTTCAAATAGATTTATCCAGTGAACAGAAACTTTCGCCAGATTGTAAAGCTGCATGTAGAGGTGCATGAATGTGAAGGGGATTATTAAGTAATTACCCTTACAGTAATAAACGATATGGCAAATGGGTATTTATAAAAATATTAGTAACCCTTTATTAACGAAAATTGCCAAAACTTGTTAAATAGGATCATTGTATGGTTGGGGGAATGTACAGTCTCTGGGCAAGATACAATTATATGCAAATTAGGAAGTAATAACTTGAAAAGAGAAGGTCCCCGAGGGCAGATAGCGCTCAATTACAGCAGGGGGAGGCTCGATAAGAACTTTAAACCCAAAGGGCAATGAATTGATTACTCATAGTTGGTTTACCCACATGGGGGATGCTGCTGCTGCTGTTATGTTAGCTTTGGGGCACTCTCGTATGGTGCTGGCACAGCAGATTGCTGGCAAGAAGGGTTTGCTGCGTGGTCCCAGGCTGATCCAGCTTCAGCGAATGGCAGGCAGTTAACAACGCTTCTCGCGATGGGCACTTGCTTGGTTCCTGGGTAAACTGAGGCACGGAACGATTCTAGTGGCAAGGGGAAGCAGGCTAGGCAGATCCGGCTTCTAGGCTTGTGGCTTCTCCAGCTTGCTGTGTATGGATGTGTGGCTTTATCCCAGACTCTGGACCAGGCACTTGAGGCAGGGCAAGGCAACTTGAGGCAGCTGCTACAGGACGGGTCCAAGTAGGTTCAAGAGCAAAGCAAGGCTTAAGCAAGGCTTAAAGTAAGGCTTGAGCAAGGTTTGAGCAAGGCAAAGGCGACTACCTAGTCAACCTATATATATAGCTGGCCAGTGATAGATTGATCCAATGGGACACTGAAACTAACGTGTAGCTGCCCAATGGAAAGTGTTCTGCCAGGCTATAACCATAAAAGGCAGAAACAAAGGCCTTGTATCTGGGGGAGCAGTGGTCAGTGTACGTGCTCTCATCCCAGATAAACAGCTTGTTTACCAGACAGGCAGGGGTCCTGTCCCCTTTGTCCTTTTTCCTGCATTGCCCTGTCTTTCTGCAGGAAGGAGGGGAGAGAAAGGGACCTTGTCTAGACATCTTAAAGCCTGTCTTGGGTTTGTACTGGGCCATGTCATGGCCCTACCATGACAACAGTGGAAATAATAAGAGGCATGGAAGAAGAGAGCACTGAGGAAGCATTCGACTGGAACTTCATGAGTTGGGGGGCATCAAATCAGGTAAGTGGTAGATTCATAAATAGAAAAAGCAGTAAGTTTTTACAGTGCATTGTTAAATTTATCTTTGCTACTGCAAGCAGTAAATGTTAGAATATACACATTCCTGAAAACAGATTTAACAAACACACTCAAGAAAAAAAATCCATCAAGGGCTACTAGACAAAGCTACACCATGTTGGACACTAGGAGCTCCCAAATCCCTGGAGACTGACCATCGCTCAAATACAAAACATCACAGGTGAATTAAATATCACTATGTCTGTTCCCTTTTCTTATGCTGGTCCCTAAATATCTTTTACTAGCTGTCATCACTAGGCATTGAACCAGTACGATCTTTGCTTTGCTTTTCTGTTCCGAGCCTGTGGATTCTTCCTTAGTAAGTTTCATAATGAATGTTTAAGCACAATATTGGATTTTTTTTTCTTTTTACCAGAAACATAGATAATACATCAATCACTAGTCTCAAAAAACTGCCAAGTAAGTGATTGCCAGTGCCTTGGTTCTACTTTTGAGTGACATCAATACCAACACAACCAAAGCCAGATGGGAGATATGGGTTACCAGAAACTGAGGTTTCTGGGGGAAAGGGCTCCTGAAGGCTTTCCTCTGATGTCAGTAGCCATTACCTTTAACTCCAGCCAATATCATACTTAAAGAGCAGCAATTTTAGAGTAGAGATACAAAATTACTTACGTTTGAATGCAGTATAGCTGGATCACCAATGTACAAGTCTCTGGTAGGACTTGCCCTCTCCTTTAGGAGAGTCCTCTGCCATTACAAACAAGATACGCAGATGATCCACAACATTTCATTACTGACAAAGGATAAAATAATCTTGTGGAATTAAGAGATGCCCAGTGGAGAACAAAAAAAAGTACCAAACACAGAAGAGCTGACTATTGGCACTGTTGGAGCTGTTAAGAATTTAAGGAAATTTTTTTTAAAGAACAGTATTCTTATAAGGCATGCACACACACTATCAAGGTCTGGGAATATATGCAGCACTTATGTAAAATTGGCCAGATTTTAAAAGGGATCTGTTGTCATTCTGCAACCTGTAAAAATCAGGGCACTTTAAAAACTCTATACTTGACAAGTTTATTGTGTGTGGGTGTGTGTGTACACCTGCATTTGCACAGGCATATCAAACACAGGTATCTGCTGGACTTGAAAGGGAGGAAAACTTCTATGATTCTGAAACAGTTTGCACATATGTATGTGTTTGAATTGATTCAAAGTCACCAAGGCTGCTGGTATTAAAGAGCAAAAATATATATTATGCTCTTATGGGTTTATGGATGGAAAGCAGATGTAATACACATATTTAGGATATGATAATTAGATGCCTAAAACAAAAAAAATGCATCTGTAAGTACAGTCAGGAGGTCTTCACATCCTTTACTCTTTTCAAATAACACAAAAACAACTGCAGAAAGAAGAGTTCATCCTGACATTTTGATCAGTGCTTCTTTGCCCCAAATTTAATTGCTTGTACTACTGCCTAGAGGGTATCACATCCTCCCAGAACTCACAAGTTATTTTTAGTGCAGAATGGAATGCAGCATATCGCAAGGTTTTTAACTACCTCAAGGCACTGTCTGTATAACCAAAAAAATATCTGATTTAGAGTCTTTTTGGTATGTTTTGAAAGAGAAATATTAAGATAATTTACTTCCCCCTGCCCCCTTTTCTTTAAAACCTATGAAATATTTTAAACATGACTAAAATACACATTTCTTTTCAGAGGGATGTGGTAAGTGCATATGAAAAATAGCCTCTTCATTCTTTGCTAGGAGCTGAATTACACGTTTTCTACAAGCTCCTTGCATGAGTCTGTGCTCCACCATCCTGGTTTTTAATCTGACATCTGAAATCTTCTGACCTATAACTAGAGAGGTAATTGCTATTGGCTTGAATGTTTAATAGCTGCACTTCTATAGACTATCTATTCTATGCATAGAAGTATATTAAGAACTTAATGTAACTCTGAATTTTGAATAACTTCTCCAGTAGAAATTGCACCCTAATGCTAAATTAATTTATGTCAACTTTAAGCAACTAAACAAGGCATCTAGCATAGTAAAACAGCTATTCTGGACTCCAGCAACAGGAAAGAATGAAATGGAGAAAAAGAGATCTGCAGAAGACAATTTAGAATACCCAAGTGTGGTGGGTTAACAAAAATCCCTCCCACACTGACAATAACCAGGTAACTCAGTTTGGAAGCGAATGAGGCTGTAATCACAGGCAAAACTACAATCTATAATGAAATGCAATGACTATGAACAAATATACATTATTCACAACATTTACAAATATGTACAATTAACAGAAAAACACAACAAAGACCTCTGGCCCCAGAGGGGCCCTGCCTCTTCCCCTGCCTTCCCCAGACCCCTCTGGCAGAAGGAAGAAAGCCAAGAAGCAGAGAGGTTGTTAAACTTAGTTTTTCAAGGTCAGTATACACACAAGGGTGTGTGTTATCTTCAAAAAGCAAAAGGCCAGAAGAGAAACACAGACTGCCCAGCAGAGAAACACCAGACAGACTAACAGAGAGACTGCCTGTATTTTGTTTTTAGTACCAACTCTTAAACATTTCTCTCTCTCCAAAGGAAGTGTTTAGGATAATCATTATTTCTCTTTCTTACACCCAATTGTAATTTATTTACATTCTTTCACCTTTCTGCTTGAACTTTGTAAAGAAAAAGCAGCACATTCCTCTCTCTTGCTCAGAGAACTGATGGAACTATACTGCTGAGGTCACAAGTCAGAGTCGAGCCTTAAAGTTAGCTCCTGAAAGGTTTGTGTTAGTGAATTTTAGCCAAATCAGAGCTTTAACATTTAAATGAATAGCTGTAAGCTATTATAATCTAAAAGTTGGTATGACATTTAATGATGGCTTTGTTATTAATATAAGCTTTTACAGGACTGACTCAATCTTTACTAGTAGATATAGCACTGTGTTTTTGTAAGGATTACTCTACCAGTATTAGTTTAAAACAGAAATGAGTTTGTTTCTATAAAAAACCCTAAACAACCTTGAGAAATTTCTAGAATACCTTGCCAAGTCATACAATCAATACTATTTTAATATGCTGAGTTAGTGGCACTGCCCAACTAGTGGCAGCATAAACTCGTTAAGACCTATGTTTTGTCTACTGCTTTCAAAGGATCAGTTCACATAAATGGAAGTTACAGAAGATGGCTCTATGAGAGCAAAGTACAATTTTCTCATATTATGCATCTTTTTCTCTATGACACAATCATCACAGTCTATGAACTTATGTAAAGAAAAAGGAGAAAGCATGAGGACCCCTTTTCTCTCTTATCTCAAGAGCAAGAGCACTCACCACCCTTTAAAAAGTCTTAGGGGCATTGGAGTGATGCTCAGAGATGTCAGCAGAGCCTAGAACACCATATTGTGCCAAAAGCTTTATCAACACACTGTAAACAGACCTCTTCTGTCCTCATGAGATTAGAATTTGAATTCCCTGAGACAAAAATACTGGACTGGAAGAATTACAGTTGACCATATTTGCTAAATATAGAAATGAAAGCTAGAAAGTCATCTTGACCTTGCTTTATGCTTTAGGGTGTAGTAAGAGGCCTTGGGTTTGTGTGGCAAGGTTTTTGGTAATAGCAAGGTTTTGGTCAGGGTGGCTTCTGTGAGAAGATGCTATGAGTTTCTGACAGAGCAAAAGCCAGCTAGCTCCTAGGTGGACCCACTGCTGGCCAAGGCTGAGCACAACAGAGATCCAGCCAGGATCAACCCACTACAGCCCTCAACAGAAATAAGAGCTGGTTCATAGTGATCTACCTAAATTAAAAAACAAAGCCAAGTCTCACTGTTTCCCCATCAGATTTCACAAGGATACAAGTCTTTTTGAAGTTCAAGTATGGAAAGGGGTAGTGGAAAAGGAATGGAAGAAGTGTCTGAAAATGTTGAATATGGCCTACAGGTCACTCTAATTTGAAACCATGCAAGGGGCCCCTTTTGTTCTGTTGGGCAGGACATAGTGAGGACAGTCCTGGAAAATGGCAGTGGTAATGATGATGTAAGGTTGTCCTAGGATTGTACTTGATGTAAAATGTCAGTGACCAAATAGTTTGCAATACAGTCCAGAAATCTTTGCTACTACTTGATCCTTATGTGACAGTTTTATTGAAACACTGTGCCAATAGTAATGCATCATTGATGCACTGTGATGGCACACGCCATTTATTGCCATGGCTGTGTAACATCCTTCTAGATTTTACACTTCCTCTGGTGGGTAGAAATCTTTGTTTTGAAGTATATTCATTTCAGCTGCCCACAGGGGACCTTAAACTAACAGATTTGATTTCTACACAAAGTGATACTGAGTGGAGATGACGATCATTATGTAGTTTGTACTGCAGTTTGCCTTAGCTTTATATAACATCATTCTGTTGAAGCTAATACTGAAGACCCTGCCAATCTCACCGGTACCAGTAAGTTTGCCACAGTATTTTGCAGTGATAGACATAACTGTTTTTCAGCTAGTGGGGTTCTTAACAGAAAACTTCATAGCATGTGTGTGCATGTGTGTGTGTGTGTGTGTGTGTGCGCGCACATATGTATGTATAGCACAGAGGAGGTCTGAGAGAACAGTATTACGCAAAGTAAGAATATATGTTATTAATTGTCAAGGTAACGTTAACAAGAAAAAGATAATGTAGTCGTTATAAAGTTGAAAATAGAAAATAAGAGTCATCTCATTGTGAATGACCTTTTAACTTTCTCCTGCCCCTACTTATGCTCAGCCCAAATTGCCACATTACTGTGAGCTTAGGGAGAGTTGGTGAAATCCCCAGACATATGCATAAGAATGCGCATTCTCAGTTAACCTTGAGTTAAAAAAGTATCTGTTGAAACTCTTACCTTGTCTTGCAAATTACAACATTCAACAAGTTTCCACAAGCAGCATTTTACATTTTTGAAAATAATACTCAAATGTCAAGTCAGTTTTTGAAGACAGACACATTTTGAAAGAGAAAATGTAATGTCAAATATAAATGAAGGTCACATTATGACACTCATGGAGAAAACCTAGTAATAATTTGTCACAATTCTTCCTATGCAAGCTACAGCTTTAGTAAATGAACTGGGAAAGCTTGATCTCCTTGAACTGAACAAGAAAATATTTTTCATTTCATCATTTAAAATAGAAACATATCCTAAGAATTTTGAAAAAGATTCACTCATTTTTTGAATTAGAGGAATAAAAAGAAGAGAATGGAATAGGATGAAGGGTAGTCCAGAACCATAGAACTGAGATACAGTTCTACAGTGTGGAGAAACGCATTTTATATATCCCATGAAAATTTGGTGTTGCTTGATTCTAGGGTGCCTTTAATCTAAGCCTGTGATATCCTATCTAGGATACAGTACATGGATAAGACCTGACATTGGACGGCAGTTTTAGAGAAGCTTTTGGAAGATCTGTTGATATCACAAGACAGTAAAAATGACTGCCAGCATTAACAGTTTTGGTTCCTAAAATTACTTGCAGCTAATGCAGGCAGTTTGTTTTCTCTCAGCTCATCTCAAGCTTTTAATGAATTCAGAGGAAGCTGGAATGTATCAGGAACTTATATAATGAAATAAAATGAAAGCATTACATTTTCCTCTTCTCTTATCCATATGACTATCTAGACACAAAGGCATATACTTAACATAAGGAAGATTCTGAAACAATAGGCTACTGAATAAAGATTACCTTGTTCAATACAAATTGGGTTTTTTTTATAATATTGGCAAAAGTGTCAATTGCTTACAGCTTCGCTATTTAAGATGTTCTGATTTCAGAATAATTCAGGCTTTTGCACTTCACATGTCGAATCACAGATGGTTTGGGACACAGGTAGCTGTGTAACTGTGCTTTATTCTGAAACCTGAATTGTTTATGGTTTGGTTTTCATAACTGGGAGAAAGGGAGGATGTAGGACTCTTCCAATACATTCTTCTTTTTCCTAGCATAGTGCTTTGGCTTGCTTCCCAAAGACTTACTTCCCTCCCAACAGGAAAGTACTTTGTTTTTAATAGGTCATGTATGATGGTGTGGCAAGCAGTTCACAGGCCACTGGCTAGGTGCCAGGTGAACACAGAATCACAGAATATTAGGGGCTGGAAGGGACATCAAGAGATCATCTAGTCCACCCCCCGCTACCAAAGCAGGATCACCTATACCAGGCCACACAGGAAGTCATCCAGGCATTGAATATCTCCAGAGAGGGAGACTCCACAAACCCCCTGGGCAGTCTATTCCAGTGTTCTGTCACCCTCACAGTGAAATAATTCTTCTTCCTGTTTCCATGGAACGTCATATACGTCAACTTCCACCCATTGCCCCTTGTCCTGTCATTGGGCATCGCTGAGAAGAGCCTGGCTACATCCTCTTGGCACTCACCCTTTACATATTTATAAACATTAATGAGGTCACCCCTTAGTCTCCTCCTCTCCAAGCTGAAGAGCCACAGCTGCCTCAGTCTCTCCACATGAGGAAGATGTTCCATTCCATTAATGATTTTCATGGCTCTGCTCTGGACTCTTCCAAGCAGTTCCCTGTCTTTCTTGAACTGAGGGCCCAGAACTGGAAACAATATTATAGATGTGGCCTCAGCAGGGCAGAGTAGGGAGGGAGGAAAACCTCTCTTGATCTACTGAACACACCCCTTCCAATACAACCCAGAATGGCATTGGCCTTCTTGGCCACAAGAGCACATTGCTGGCTCATGGTCAACCTTTAATCCACCAGGTTGGAAGGTTGGACCCCCAGGTCCTTTTCACTGCTCTCCAGCAGCTCAGTCCCCAACCTATACTGGTACCTGGGGTTGTTTTTTCCCAGGTGCAAGACTCTACACTTGCCCTTGTTGAACTTCCTTAAATTTCTCCCTGTCCAGCTCTCCAGCCTCTCCAAGTCCCACTGAATGGCAGCACAACCCTCTGGTGTGTCAGCCACCCCTCCCAGTTTGGTGTCATCAGCAAACTTGCTGACAGTGCTCATCCAGGTCATCAATGAACACATTGAATAGTACTGGTCCCAGAACTGACCCCTGAAGAACTCCACTAGTTACAGGCCTCCAACTAGACTCTGTCCCATTGACCACAGCTCTCTGACTTCTTTCCTTCAACCAGTTCTCAATCCACCTCACTACCTGATCATCCAGACCACACTGCCTCAGCTTAGCTGCAAGGATGCTGTGGCAGACAGTGTCAGATGCCTTACTGAAATCAAGATAAACCACATCCACTGCTCTACCATCATCTATCCACCAGGTTATGTCCTCATAAAAGGCTATCAGGGTTGGTCAGACATGACTTCCCCTTTGTAAAACCATGCTGACTGCTCCTAATGACCGTCTTGTCCTTGATATGCCTAAGGACGGTGCCAAGGATAAGTTGCTCCATCACCTTTCCAGGGATGGAGGTGAGGCTGACCGGTCTGTAGTTACCTGGGTCCTCCTTCTTACCCTTTTTGAAGACTGGAGTGATATTTGCTCTCCTCCAGTCCCCAGGCACCTCTCCTGTATGCCATGACTTACCAAAGATGGTGGAGAGTGGTCTGGCAATGACCTCTGCCAGCTCCCTCAGCACCCTTGCATGCATCCCATCAGGACCTATGGATTTATGGATGTCCAGATGACTTAACTGTTCTCTAACCCAGTCCTCATCAACCAAGGAAAATTTCTCATTTGTCCTGCCTTTCTCTGGGGCCTCGGGGGCCACGGGCTCCTGAGGACAGCCTCCAGCAGTATAGACAGAAACAAGGCATTTAGCAACTCTGCCTTCTCTGTGTCCTCTGCCACCAAGGCACCCACCTCATTCAGCAGTGGGCCTACACTGCCTCCGGTGTTAGATTTTCTTGCAATGTATTTGAAGAAGCCCTTTCTGTTGTCCTTGACCTCCCTCACAAGGCTGAATTCCAAGGAGGCCTTAGCCTTCTTAGTAGCCTCCCTACATACTCTGAAAACTTTCTTATATTCCTCCCAAGTGGCCAGACCTTCTTTCCATGATCTGTGGACTCTCTTCCACCTGAGTTTGCTTAGCAGTTCCCTACTTAACCAGGCAGGTCTCCTGGCTCCCTTTCTTGATTTCCTGCTCTTTGGGATGCTCTAATCTTGAGCTTAGATGAAGAGGTCCTTGAATGTTAACCAACTGTCTTGGGCCCCTTTGCCTTCTAGTACCCTGTCCCATGAAATTTCCCTTAGCAATTGCCTGAAAAGACCAAAGTTGGCCCTGCTGAAACCCTGTAGTCCTGCTAGATACTTTCTTCCTACCACACAAGATCCTGAACTCAACCATGTCATGGTCACTGCAGCCAAGGCTGCCCTCAACTTTCACTGCCTCAACCAGTCCCTCCTTGCTGGTGAGTATCAGGTCCAGTAATGCTCCTCTCCTAGTTGGTTCCTCCACCATTTGCATCAAGAAGTTATCATCAATGCACTGGAGGAACCTCCTGGACTGTGGCTGGCTGGCTGAGTAGACCTTCCAGCAAATATCTGAGTAGTTAAAGTCCCCCATGACAACCATAGCCTGTGATTGTGAGGCTGCTGTCAGCTGTCTATAGAAGGCCTCATTCACTTCTTCATCCTGATCAGGTGGTCTGTAATAAACACCCACAACAGTGCCACCCATGCAAGCCTGCCCCTTAATACGCACCCACAAACTCTCAACTCGCCCCACATCCACCTCTGGGCTGAGCTCAACACATTCTAGTTGCTCTTTCACATAGAGAGCAACACCACCACCTTGCTTATCTCATCTATCTTTCCTAAGAAGGACATAGCCATCCATGACCACATTCCAGTCATGTGAGCTGTCCCACCACATCTCTGTAATTGCCACCAGATCATAACCCCTTGACCACACATGGATTTCTGTTTATTCCCCATGCTGTGTGTGTTGGTGTACAGACAGATCAGGGAGCGAACTGAGCACATCGATTCCACCCTGGGGTGGTGGGAGGCCTTCTGATCCTCAATAATACCAGGACACTGCCCCACTGGTGCAAGCCCAGCAACAACCCCATCCCCTTTCAACTCTACTTTATAGAATCACAGAACCAGGCAGGGTTGGAAAGGACCACAAGGATCATCCAGTTCCAACCCCCCTGCCATGGGCAGGGTCACCTCACACTACATCAGGCTGGCCAGAGCCTCATCCAGCCTGGCCTTAAACACCTCCAGGGATGGGGCCCCAGCCACCTCCCTGGACAACCCATTCCAGGCTCTCACCGCTCTCATGGGGAAGAACTTCTTCCTCACATCCAGCCTGAATCTCCCCATTTCCAGCTTTATTCCATTCCCCCTAGTCCTATCACTACCTGATAGCCTAAAAAGTCCCTCCCCAGCTTTCCTGTAGGCCCCCTTCAGATACTGGAAGGCCACAAGAAGGTCACTTCAGAGCCTTCTCCTCTCCTGACTGAACAGCCCCAACTCTTTCAGTCTGTCCTCATAGGAGAGGTGCTCCAGCCCTCTGCTCATCCTGGTGGCCCTTCTCTGGACACCTTTCAGCATGTCCATATCCCACTTGTAACAGGGGCTCCAGAACTGGATTCAGTACTCCAGGTGGGGTCTCACCAGAGCTGAGTAGAGGAGGAGAATCACCTCCTTCGACCTGCTGGCCACACTTCTCTTGATGCAGCCCAGGATCTGGTTGGCTTTCTGGGCCGCAAGTGCACACTGACAGCTCATGTTGAGCTTCTCGTCCACCAGCACCCCCAAATCCCTTGCCTCAGGGCTGCTCTCCAGACAGACACTGCCCAGCCTATATTTATTTTTGGGATTGCCTCAACCCAGATGCAGGACCTTGCATTTGGTCTTAAAGCTCTGTGAATAAGCCCTGCTAGTTCTTGCTCTAGAATTCTTTTTTCCCCGCGAGATAAGCCTCTCCCACGTACTACCATCCACCCTGGTGTCCTACAAAATCTGTCATTATCAAAGAGCCCAAAACCCTGCCTGTAGCACCAGTCTCTGAGTCAAGTATTTACAGACTGGATTCTTCTACTCCTCTCCATACCGTGGCTGTGTACTGGAAGTAGAGAAGAGAAAATCACTTGAGCCCCAGACTTTCACCAACCATCTCAAGGCCTTAAAGTCTCTCTTCATCCCCCTCAGACTATGGGATGCACCTTCCTCCCCACCTGTCTGGAAGATCAGCAATAGGTAAAAGTTGTATGACTGCACGATGTTGGGGAACTCTTTAATGATATCCCTGATTTGGGCACCAGGAAGACTGCAGACTTCCCATTCTACGAGAAACCAGGGTTGCACATGGGGAAAAAAGCCATGTAAAATTTTTGTGCTTTCATTTTAACTGAGATGAAAATAATTGATAAGAGCTCTCCCACAGTGTGTAACTGTATTTTCTCAATTCCCAAATCCACATTAAGGAAAACTTTCTATTTTTGTTCTATTTCAGGCATCCCATTTCAATTACCCTCATACCAGACGGTCTAGATCTCCTTCTCCTACCAGAACCAGATTTAGGTAGAACTTCTTGGCCTCACTGATGGAACTTGTGGGCTTTAATTTGGCCAACAGTCTGATTTTAATTTACCTTCTCCCAATGACCAGTTCTACTGATTAAATCACTTTGTTAGGCTTCACCTCTGTGAAGCTCTCACAGGGGTTTAATTCTGAAGATTTCTTGACCAAAACAAAGATCAATGCAAACACATTTATTCTTAGAAGTTCACAGTAAGAAGTTAAAGAAAAATAAGCAGGGCACTTAGTTCAGGTTGTTTTCTTCATTTGTTTTGCAGACAATAATATACAAAGACAGCACCAGGAGTGTCTAGCAGAAGCTATAAAAATAGTATGTATTTTCACTAGCTAGAAAACCAATAAGCTTTTTCAGTTTTAAATGAAGAGATGATGAATATCTGAAGAGCAAAAGTACATGAAAACGAAATTTCATAGCTTAATATCCAGAAACAGTTAACAAAGCAAAAAAGCAAACAAAAATTGAAAAGGTATAAGTAGACTGCTTCAGAAAATATCATGAGGTCGGTAGCAAAACCTTGACCTTTTCTTCCTGTTCATCTCATTTCAACAGAATGGCAACAAAAGTACCCCTGAAAATGAGTTAAATTTTGCAGCCATCCCCAGCACTGAAAGTTGAATTATGCTATGTGTGAGAGAGACCAAAAAAAAAAAGTAATATTAGGTTGCAGACCTAATTTGTGACAACACAGGAGGTTCCATCTCAATATGAGGAGACATTTCTTTATGGTGAGCACTGGAACAGGCTGCCCAGAGAGGTTGTGAAGTCTGCTTCTCTGCAGACTTGATCATCTCTGAAGGTCCCTTCCAACCCCTAACATTCTGTGATTCTGTGGTTCTGTGACTTTCATATTGGAAAGCTACTTTGTGTGAAAGCTTTCTCTCACTTCACAGATTTCAGCAGTAAGTGACCTTATTGTGGCCTTCCAGTATCTGAAGGGGGCCTACAAGTAAGTAAGTAAGCATATAATTATCTAACCCACTGATAATTAGAAGGATGTTTTAGTCCAGAAAAATGGGTAACAAGGTGAATCCTATATCCTTTGACATTTTAGAACATTCCAATCTTTACCTAAAAGTATGACAATTTTTAGTTCATATATAATTGTTCCAAAATTAGAAGACAGATGCTTCTAAAGTTCTGAGTCTTGGATTAACTACAAAAACATTACAACTTTCTGTTATTCTGCTTACTAAATAAGCACAGAGAATTCTCATGATTTAATTTTTTCAGTGTATGTCAGAAGATACACTCCTATTTCTTCCTTTAAAATAATGTTTTTTAACTGCAAAAAGTTTTTTATTCTTGGGATATTTCTTTTATGTGTATTAAAAACATGAATCTAATTGTTCTAAGTTAGATATGAAGATATTGGAAACAGTTTTTAACTGCCTTAAAATAATAACTGCATAATAAACAACTGACTGCAGGTGCATTTAAAATTGAAGGTACAAATTTTGTTTCCTTTCTCTAGCTTACAAACAAACCAATAAATCTAAATACTACAGCAATCACAGAAAGGAAATTTTATGCTTGCTCTTTTAAGTTTGAATTGCCTGGCATGTGAATAGTGCTATAGATAATCAGGCTTTCAACTCTACAAGAAACTGAATATCTGTGACCCTCCTAAAATCAACACGATATTATGGCGATCAGATTTCGGTAACAGTGAAAAAATATTTCTACTTAATAAAACTATCTGATTAGAATCTTTTATTAAAATTCATTCTATTTTAGAAAATATGTAAAAGGATTCAGCACAATCTCTTTAGAGACTAACTTGCTTTTTCTTTACTGACATTAATAAAAATTTCACTTACATGTTCCTGTGTGAAAGAGGAGCAGTATCAAATTCATATTTAGAGTATTTGTGCTAGAATTATCTTGTATAATGTTCAGAAAACATCACTCTCTCTTTAGATAGTGGGAGGCTAAAAGTTTCATTAAAAATCAAGGATTTTCTAACCTAAGTACTAACTGCAGTAGCAAAGAAGCAAAAGTAACTGCTTAGTGAGAACTCCCCCCAACAAAACAGTTAATCATTGTTCCCTGATAACAAAATCAGAAAAAAAACAGGGTAGATTTTATAACTAGAGAGATTAACATCTAAAATTTACTTTTTCCTCATTTTTAAAAATTCTTTTCAAATACCTCTGTACCCTGCTGCTGTAGTTCTGGACAAATGGCTGGTAGTGGATCCCAGTATGGATCTTGCTATGCTCCTCACCAAAAAAACCTCCAGACTATTATGAAACTAGATTCCGTGATAGTTCTGATAGAAAGGAGCATGTACGTATGACAAGTACCTTCACTGGTGAACGTGAGAATTTAATTAAATTAGAAGAAAAATGTCCCTACTGCATACTCTTGCTTACTCCTCCAAGAATTACTGTTCCTAGGTAGTAAGGCATGTAAGGGAAACTATTTTTAATAATGAATTCCATTTGTACTCATGTTCTGAGTGTGCACCAGTAAGCATAGACAGCATGTGAAGGACATGACAGAAATATGATCTTCCTTAAGAGAATATTCCTTTAAAGCTGCAGTACTACATTTATATGAGATTTCATAATTTAAAGTGATTGGATATTCCTGACTGACTTGAGGGGCTTAAGCATTAGAACAGACTTTGTTCAATTCCTCAACATACTGGAAATTTATATATGAACACAGAGATGTAATTTCTTCATCTTTGATTCTCCTGTTGCAAAATAGGGATACAATAATCTTGTCTGATATAGCCATAAGATAAACCACCAAAGTTATTGAGGTAAGCTGGGGTTGTTATCCTGGGCATACGGCAAATAAAGAACATTTTATATTTTGATACTGTTAAAATTATATATATATTTGAACAGTGGAATTCCAGGAAATAAGATTATTGAAGTAAGATTACATGGCCAAGGAAGTTAGGCCACTGCTTGTACTTGGAGATGTTTGGGATGCTTGCTCTGTCCCTTGTGGAAACGCAACTCAGTAAAGTGTTGGCACGTGGTTTTAGCAACTTTATACTATTTGCAAATCGCTTCTGAAATCCCATTTAGATTATGGAACATTTGGGACATAAGAATGATTGCACTGGATAATTCAAAAATTCATCTCACCAGTACTCACAAAAATCATGTCTGAGATGTAAGAACAGATCAAATACAGAGTAATTTTATTTCCTGCATTCTTTCCTAGCTTTGACAGACTCTGGGGATGAAAACTACAAGTAAGCTATCAACTCTTACAGGATTTTTATTCCATTCATTTGTCTTAAAGCCAAACCAATTTGGTGTAATTTAGTGCCTTCTCATTTGCTTGCAGAGGAAGAGGTAAAAGTCTTCTATTCAACTTCTCAACTTTTGTGATTTCATATAACACTGCTTCAGCCTCATCCTCAGTCACGCCATTTACAAGCTGAAGATAACCCTAATTACCTTTGTCTGTACCTTTTCAAGGTTTAGTATGCCTTATTTTTAAAAAGGTGATCTTATCATATGCAGTATTTAAGACATGGAAGCATCTTGGATGTATATGGCAGAACAGTAATGTTTTCACTTCTGTTTAACACTTTTCTTTAATAACTTTAAAAAATGTGTTTTCTTTGTCTTTTGGTAATCACTAAACTGACCAAATACCTACACTGACTAAAAAAAAAAAAATCTTTCTGGATGGGAGATAGCTTAATTGAAGCCTACATTCACATATTTAGAAGGCTTCTTCTCTATGTGAATTTATTGCCATGATATTTCTTCTGATGTTTTATTTCTCAGCCACAAAATATGAATACTTCACAGTCAGCTTTAATTTGGCATGCCTTTACTTTGCACCATAAGCAAAGTATGTGACCTCACTACTCACCTCATTTTCTAGATAACTTATGAATACTGAGCAGCACAGGTCCCAGCCAAGATCACCTCTACTGGTACCTTTTCTGTATTATGAGAAACAATCATTTATCCCTACATTTTGTTTGTTTGATGATCTCTGGAGGTCACTTCCAACCTCTAATGTACTGTGGTACTATCTATCTAAAATGAATTTTACTGAATATTTAAACCCATTTCTAAATTTCTTTTACAATCTCTTAATAGCTACTTTAATTTTTGTGGTAGTCCACTATCTAATGAAGTATTCCTGTTCTCCTCAACATCTATGGTTTTGCTCATTTTTACGAAGACACTTCCCATTTTTTACCATAAAAACACCAGTAAAGTAACGCTTTTGCAAAACTACTTCCAAGCACAATAAAAACACGTTCTTACTTGTTTAAGTTTCTTCAGATCTTCATCAAGTTCCAAGTTGTCCAAAATAACAGCAACAAACAGGCTGAGTAGAATCTACAAAATGATTACAAATCATTTGTTAAAGCTCATCTTAATTTCTTAAGAAGTACTATGAAACGACATGGAAAAACGAGGACCCTAATGATGTAAATGAGATTCTTTGACATCCATTAAATTAATACCACCTACTACTATATGTCTGCTAGCCATTTTGCAAGCAGTAAGTTCCTTTTTAGTTTATCATATGCTTGTTACATGAATTTTAAAATTTTGGATTCTACATTTTATGACCAATGCATATGGTTAACAATGTACCCATTAAAATGTATTTCACATGAAAAAAAAATTAATCAGAAAATCGGAGTCCTAAAATGGCTTGTAAAGTTCCAGTGCTTTTCAACTGGTGTATGAATTTTTAGCACAGAGGCCACCTAACACTTCTTTACTTTACAGACTTGCTCAGAGTGCCTCTGCAAAGTAGCTAACTCCACCTCAAAAGAAAAGTAAGCTGCTTCGTTAATTGCAAGCATCGGCAGTCACAGCATAGGAAAGTCATGCACTTTTATGTATTATACACTAAATATTGTGTAAGTATGCATCTAGGAGGAAGAATCTCGGGGGGGAAAAGTGTATATCAGATTATTATATTTTCCTTGTGTAGATATACTGATCAGAGGCCAAAGAAGCTGGTTTTTTCCCTACAGTGGTTGCACAGGCATATTATACATGCCACATGCTTAAACAGTAGTTCATACAGTTTTCAATGATCTGACTACTACAAACACTGCAAGTTAAGATGGCCTTCAGAACTCTGATAGAATACATAATCCCTGGCACAAATGACTTTGATTCCTAATTGCTCATCAGCAGTATTGCCATCATTATGTCAGGGTTTTACAGTATGGTGATTTTCTTCTGCAAATACTTTACAGAGTCCATGATACTCCAGTATCTACAGCTCAGAGCATACTACTTAAGTATAGTAGTCACTAAATATATCAGCCCTTACAGTCTTGCTGCTTCTTGCACAGATATGTATCAAGGCAAAGACTTTCATTAATTCTCTTTTCACTTTTTTTTTTTTTACAAGAACCAAAGATGATACAGCACAAAAGTTAAATGCAAACTGATTTGTTTAACTTCCTCCACTACCACCTCAACTAATAACAGTCTACACTTCCAACGCAGGTTTTGATTTAAACTTTGCCTTCTAATGTGAAACCTATTAATTTCTTTCCAAGGCTCTGCAGTACCCTGTGACAAATGCCTGCAATTATCACTTCTCAATTTTAATCCTCCCCCCTCTTCTCGATGGTGAAAGTAATTTTTTCATTTGACTTCCCTGCTATTTTACTGATGGCTGTTTATTCTTAGAACTCTTCTCTTTGGTTTTAACAGCTGTTTTCATGCTCCTTTACCAATTCCACATAATTTTCTTTCTTTAAGCTTCTTTTGCCTCCAGACAATTCTGTCCTACATAACTTCTCTCTTCCAGGGTCTGAAGAAGATTTTAGAATCAAAACTAACAACTTCATTAGGTCAGGTAATCCTGCAAAGTTGTCTTAGCAGTTTCTTCATCCATGTAAAATTTGCACAGGTGAATGAGAAGAACACACACTTAGGAAGCAAAGCAAGGACCTTGTACTTAAATGCAAATTCCCTGTAAAAGGAATGAGGATGGTGTATTGAAAGTGACTTTGCTCCTAGCAAAATAAATGCTTTGAGTAAACAAATGCAGATGTCCCAGATGATTCTTTCAAAATGTGAAAAACAAAGCAGAGAACTAAAATTGCTCTTATAGCTAAGTTACTTCTCAGTTAAGGTGTGAACTTTTAGCACAGAGGCCAGATTATGCTAGTTTACTTTATGGACTTGCTTAATGCTTCTCTAAGAGATAAAAATGGATTTCAGTTTGGATGATATGCTTGGCAAAGAATCAGAAAAACACCAGTAACTGCTTTCAAATCCATGACAAAAATTCACTTCCTTTCTGCTTTCTATCCCCACTTCCAAAGGAGTTTCAATGATCACTTCAGCATAAAAAGCTACTTTTCCAAATGCCAAAGACTCCTCTAGTCCTTGTGAGCAAATTACATGTCTTATACATCAGCTGGTACATACACTTTTTGGCTTATACCTTGATATAGTTCAGCAGCTCTACGAGTATCAAATGCACATTACAGCCATTTGTAAAGTGGTCAAAATTTCAATCCATATGAAGAAAAGATTGGATTATTCAGACTGTAGAACTGAAACAGGACATACTGTAAAGTACAAGTAGATGGAAGCTGACAGAGACTGTTAGTACCTTATATAAGTAGACAAGTGAGCAAAGAAATAAAATGAAATTAAGAAAGTGAAAATAAGTGTATCAAAAACTGCAGTGAATGCAAAATACAAAATGAACAAAAGTAGGAGTGAATTAAGGGTGCACAAAATGGTTATTTCCCTGATTGTGGTAATTTTTCTGTGTTGGTATTCAAAATACAGTACCAGCCATTACTGATATAGATTATCCTGAAAGCTTCTTTTAGTTACCATTTTCTCTATTTAAAAAGAAAAGGAATCATCCTACTTGTAATGTACATAGAAAAACAAATATTTTAAGCTACAATTGCCATTTACACACACACACACACATACTGCTGTATTAGTTCTCATCCTTTTATTTTTTGACATATTTTCCACGCATTGATTTTGCATCAAGCAACAGGAAAGCAGTGATTTCTAGTTCAGAGTTTATATCCTGAGGCTTTACACTTCTCCCTTTAATTACTGCTGCAAAGAAAATGCAATGGAAGCTGAGAAGACAATTTCTACAAGACAGTTAACAATCACATTGTTAGTCTAGCAGTATGACTTGGATCTTATGAACACCTCACACCACCACCTTATGCTACATGGCTGAAGGGTAAATTGTACCACATCAAAGAACTAATCCTAAAGCATTCCATTCTGAAAATCAGCATCAAAATTTAGTTTTCTCTAGCTGAGAAAAGTAAGCAAGACAAGAGCTAAGACAAAAATTGAAAATAAAGCAAGCAAAGACTTACCAGAGTAGCAAAAAGATGATACAATATAAAATAAATAGCAACTACTGGTGCCCACATGTGTCCTACAGCATTAAGTGTCTGATCCATGACATCCACCCATCCTTCCTGTGTGAGAATCTGAAACATTGACATGAATGCCTACAAGAAAAAGAATTATAAATATATTAACAATTAATGAATTATACTAATATGGTTTTATTGACACATTCCTTAAGTTGATTTAACAGAGCAGAACATCTGTTTTGGTTCGTGTTTTAAATCTTAATAAACAAATGTATTTGAGTTTTTAAAGTTAGGTAAATCGCTGTGCCAGAGCAAACACAGATGCATTAGCCCACACGAGGAGCATTTTGTTTCCTACAAGGCTGAGAAAATAGGAGAAATGCCCTGAGTATAAGAGATCATTGTTTTGGATGTTATACCATCTCAAGACTTTTTAATTATGCTCATGCTTTTGTGTTATCTCTCTATAAATATATCCATAATAGTTATAATTGTGACCGTACATTTATGATATCTTAATAGCAGGAGCATTCTAGACACCTTACAGATGAGAGTAAGCAACACAAGGCAAGGTTCCAGTACTTTCACTTGTTTCTTCCTCTAAACATTTTGTAAATAGCATTCTTTGTGGAACCGTAACATCTTCAAATCCCTACAGACCAGGTATCCATGTTAAAAATAGAGGGAATAATGGAAATGTTTCAACCAACTGTCTCTGGTGATAGGAATATACAAATTCAAGAAAGCCTAGCACTCAAATGTCTTAGGTCAGTGAGACCCCCACTTGGGCCCACTGCACAGAACTGAAATAACAGGACCGATGTATGATGACATCACAACAGGCACTCAGGACTTTGTTCAGACTCCACCACCCAAGTATGACTATGGTATCAAAGTGAAGTGTGGATCTTGATAGCCTTAAATCTGTTGGTGAGGTCAACCTGTTGCACAAATTTATTCTTTTACCTGACATCAAAAGCACTCTTTTTCCAGATAGCAAGAATCAAAGCTGATACCTTCCTGAGGTTTAATACATGACAAGATAGTGTTAGAAACTGCAGACATTAACAATGCAGATTCCAGTAAACAGGATTCCTCCTAATGTTGACACAGCGATAAATATACTATGTCTATCTCAGTGTGCCTGACACCCCTGCCTGAGGGACAGGCTGTCAACCAGAAGGACCTAGACAAGCTGGAGAGGTGGGCCCAGGTGAACTTCATGAGGTTCAACAAGAGCAAGTGCAGAAGGCCAGTTGCATCCTGGGCTGCATCAGAAGCAGCATGTCCAGCAGATCAAGAGAGGTGATTCTGCCATTTTGCTCTAGTGAGACCTCACCTGGAGTACTGTCAAGGGGTCTGGAGCCCTCAATCTAGGAAGGACATGGACCTGATGGAGTGGGTCTAGAGGAGGGCCACAAAAGTGATCAGGGGGTTGGAGCACCTCTGCTATGATGACAGGCTGAGGGAGCTGGGGTTGTTCAGCCTGGAGGAGGCTCCAGGGAGACCTAACAGCAGCCTTCCAGTACCTGAAGGGGGCCTACAGGAAGGACGGAGAGAGACTGTTTACAAAGGCCTGCAATGACAGGATGAGGGACAATGGCTTCAAACTAGAAAAGAGGAGATTTAGTTTGGATGTTAGGAACACGTTCTTTGCCATGAGGGTGGTGGAACACTGCAACAGGTTGCCTGGAGAGGTGGTTTGGGCCCCATCCCTGGAGATATTCAAAGTGAGGCTCGACAGGGCTCTGTGCAGCCTGCTGTAGTTGAAGATGCCCCTGCTTACTGCAGAGGGGGTTGGACTAGATGACCTTCAGAGGTCCACTCCAACCCAGACCATTCTATCATTCTATGAACACAATAATGCACTTAGCAGAAAGAGAACTGGACTCTTGTCACACCCATGAGAAAACAGCACATGAAGAGTCCTTTGCAACTTACCCTAAGCCACCCTAAGCATGCTGGAAAACTTATGTGCTCCTAAAACAATAAAATAGGTTCTAATTAATTTTTAAAGCTGCTAGCAAAACTAACATGGGGAGATTTCAAGTTTATAATATTAATATTAACTGTAGGCAAGTACTTTGCTTGGACTCTTTATCAAGTTTGCAGAGTTTTTAAAGCACAGTATTTACTATTAAGATTACATCCACGCCCTTAAGGAATTCCACTCCAGGCTGTGATTCCTACCCTGCAGTGTAGGCCAATTTACTCTAGAGATGACTGTCCATGTGCATGCATACAGCACTTGGTCCAGCACTTCCTCCTGGACCTATGTGATGTTCCCGTGGTCACAACACAACATTAGTATTCAATGACAAGGAGATGGTTCCAACTATCTGAAATAGTAAGAAAGATGTGGCATAGCTTACCACATGCTGTTTCTGTATTACGAAATCAAGGGTGCAATGCTATATGCTTAGAATTTGAAAGGAGGGCCTGCAAGTGCAAAACTTGCTGGAATGATGTAGCAGGGCTAGGCAAGGCAGGGACAATCTAATTCAGAGCATTTTGTTATGCAAGGCATTGCATAAAAGGCACTGTCTCTTTGGAGAGCTCAGAGAACTATTTCCCTGCCTATGCCCAGGGATTGCCTTGGAGAGTGTTTGCTGGAAGCAGGAAGAAAGTTAACTAAGCAGTATCAATAGGAGGCAGTGCCTGAGCACAGTGCCTGGCCCTTTTTCATTGACCACTGATAAAGATCCTAGGACTGAATTTTTTTCTCCTGTGTCCATTATAACTGGTACACATTTTGAAGTACAAAAATTGGATCATGTTGCCTCAAGATCATGTTCAGAGAAAGAACTGTGCATTTTCACACTATTAGGGGGGTCCCAAATATTTGACTCTTAATGGCTTTGTAAAAAAATTGCCTGCTCTCACAAAAAAAAAAAAACCCTGATCAGAACCCATCTCAGTTTCATATTGCTGCTCTCTTTTACGGCACTCTGAGGCAAACAGAAGCATAAACACATTATTAGGCTAAGACCAAGGAGTTTGAAAGCTATTTTTACAGTTGCTTTTCAGAGTTTCACACTAATCAAACTTTCAGAGATGATTAAGCCTACAAGTCCAAATCACTCACAGGAAGGGAAGCTAATGTGTACACAGAACAGATCAAGGCATTCAAGTTAGCAATGGCACACACTGGGAGATGAAGTTAAATTGAAGACTTTCCACATCAGCAGCATCTTGACCAAATGGAACATCCCAGCCTTTCCTTTGAAAACACACAGATCATATGGAGAACAAAGGCTATCATAAACTAGAAACAGCAGACAAAACTGCTCACAGCTACTTTTCTGTAAATTCTTCATGTCAGCTATAATCTTTGCTATGTCATGTGTTAGGAGAGATGGAATATGAGGATTGGAATTTGCACAGTGCCCTCCACTTTATGTTCCTGCCAGTAACCTTGGCCTTAACTGGCACGCTTCTGACCTGCAGCCACGTCCTGCCTTCAAATTAGTGTCCCCTCACAATTACACAAAAATATTCCTTACACTGCATCACATTATGAACCCATATTAATTCCCTTTCCTTACCAAAAATTATGAGGGTCCTTCAAAAAAACCCCAACCTCAACAAGTGTTACTTAGCTCTGCAAAATGCCTCCACTTGCAAAACATGCAGAGAAGAACGTATTTGGGATTTTTAGCTAGAAGAGGCCTTCTGTGTCCAGAGGAGCATTCTTGAAACAAGTAGGAAATTCATCCACCTCTATAGGCACCAGTGGTGTTGGAGGGTGAAGGCGGCAATCACCCCATTGTTGTTCAGCTTCACTTCTCAGCTTTTCTCCGTGAGGGAAGGTGAAGTTAAACCATGCATTTGCTATTTCCCTGCACTTGGAGCATCTCTGGAGCTAACGGTGTTTGTATGTGACTGGTGTGACACTCCTTGCTGAAACACAAGGTGGGCACCACATTACATAATACACACTACTGGCTTTGAAAACATTTGAGGGATTGGATAATTTAATGAGTGCAGCACCTTTTCTTTTGAATCATGTTTTTGAAAAATAAAATAATTAAATCCATGAGGTATAAAGATATCCCCAATACTATGCTGTGGATCCCTCATTAATACAAGCACTAAATTAATTTGGAAAATATATTCTTTTAACATCATAAAAATCTAATCTTCCATCTAAAACAGTTGTTCTTAAGGAATATAGCTATAAAATACGGCCTTTCACTACAATTTAAACATTTTATTATAGCATTAAAGTCCAGTATGTGATAAATCATTAGTATTAAAATAAGGCAGTGCACAATGAATATGTGCTTTGCTACTTCTCCATTGGAGGAAGTTATTTTTAGCTGAAAGGTATACTTCCCACTGTTTATTTTAAAATTAATTTGAAATGCAACTAGCTGGCAGAATCAACATCTGTGAAGATGAGACTTAGAGATATATGCAAATGGTGATTTTCTGAATTAATTTGTGTTATAGAAAAGACTGTCAATTTCTTTGAGTATTTATACCCCATTACTTAATTAGCTGTTTTGATGATGGGAGTCAAAATACCTTTTCATTTATAGTGGAAGATTGGCAAAGGTTCAGTGGAATATATGAGCCAAAGTGCCAGTTCTGATATTTTGTCCAACAGGAGTGGTGCCACTCAAATTACTCCCTACAGTTACAATGTACTTGACTTGTAATTGCTGCTTGTTCATAAAGTATTATGGGCCATATCCAAATGGCCTTATTCATGGAAGCAGTGGGGTTACTTCTGCAAATCAATCTAAAAGGACTTAGGCCAGCACTAAATGCTTGCAATCTTCTCTACCTGTGTAAACTTGCCTTCTTCTAATACAGTCAGGAGTGCTCAACAGCACCCTGAAAGAATAGCTGTCCTATGAAAATGTGGCAGTGGCACTGAGATTGAAACTGCACCAGAGAATTAAGGCCTCATTGTTCACTTTTTTTAATGAATGATGCTTAGGTCAAACTAATAGTTCACAACCTGTGCTTTCCCCAAGATCAAGGTTAGGAGTGAAGTCCTGTTTTTGCTGAAGACTGTGGGATTTTTGCTGCTGAGATCAGCTGGGGCTGGCTTTCACCTTGGTGTTGACTCCTTCAAAATAAAAGCCACATCCCAGCTCTGCAACCTGAGACACTGAGTAGTCAGTATATGGCCACAAATCCCCAAGAGAAACCAAGACCTGGATCTCAGAGGCACTAACAATGTGGGGTTGTTTTGGTTTTTTTTTATATAGTGAATTTTCAAATTTCTTAGTGGCCCTCTTATACTTGTGCCTTTGAACAGATGCCTCCCCTCTAATTTCTTCTGCAGGGGTCCCAGCTGCCCCTTGTCCTTCTCATGGCTCAAATATGCACAGCCCAAGAAGACATGCAAAAATATAGAGGGCAGATCAATTAAAAACCTTACAACAAACATCTGTATTTTTATTTTTAAAGAGAGAAATCTAGTCCATCTGGGAAGTTGCAATGGCCAAGAGAAGGGTGAAATTTGTAGCTATGGCAACACCGAGCTCATGCCTATTGACTGTTGTCAGGAAACCATATGAAAACATGCAATTTAGAAGCATTAGAGAAAGGAGGAGGTCTGCTTGTTCCAAAACCCATACTGTGACTTCTTATAAAGCACTTACAGCTTGAAAATGGTTTCGGTTTTTTGTCTTTCAGTGTGGAAAGCACTTTTGTACAAATTCAAAATTCAGCCTCTAGTGTCACCATTTTTGTTAGAATCCTCTCTGCATTTGTAACTGAAAAAGCCTACAGCAATAGTCCTGGCCATTTTAGGTTTGCTTTTCTTTAGGGCTAAGCTCCTAAAAATTATCTTAGCAATTTCTTCTATTGCAAACCTCCTGTCATCTCCTACAGCATAAAGTAATGCAAGTATGTCTTCAGTCATGCTTTGAAAATAATACGTTCCAGACAAACCCAAAATCACGTCTTTTATAACTGTCTTATGGTAAACTGGTCTTTATTCAGAGCAGACAACATGAGTGAAAATCCTCCAGCCTCTGCTAGAAGGACAGACCTCTTTGAAGGAAGACCAACGCATACACTGTCTATCGCAATTTTGGGATACATGACTTTTAGTCACTATTAACCTAATAGTGATGTTTCTCCTAAAACTGCAAAAAGGAATCACATACTGTAAATTGCACTTCTAAAATATTCATAATAAGGTGACTATGTATAAAAATAATAACTAAAAAATGAGAGACTCTTGCTTCTGGCTATCATACAAAAACTATTAAAAACATTTCAGTTCAGTACTGCAAGAACACTCCTATATTATTGGTAACAAGCCTCCTGTTTATCCAGAATTCAAATAAGAAAATATAAAAAAGTTTGGATATTTTCTGTTTATAAAAAACTGTATAATCTGCTCGATGAAATATTTCCTCACACTTTGAACCTGTATTTGGCATACACCTGTATTTGTTAAAAGTCAATATGATAAAAGCTCCTATGATCCAGCTTGCACCCATCGCCCCTTGTCCTACCACTGGATATCACTGAGAAGAGCCTGGCTGTGTCCTCCTAACACTCACCCTTCATGTAATTTATAAACAAAGCTGCAGTTTTCTTCTCTTTCTTTCTTTTTTTTTTCCCTTTCTTCAGAATTTCAAAAGAGAATTCTACTGAATTCTTAATGATCCTACTGGTTGCTTTTCAAAGCACGTTTTCCAAAGCAGAAAGCACGGTGCTCCATTACTCCCTGTGGGTAGGTATTTTTCAGTCTTACATTTGATGGCTAGCTTCCCATACATCAAGTCCAGGTTGATAATTACTGATTGTTGCCTAGCCATTTTGTTTGCTAAATGCATGACCCTTGAGGCTGCCCTATTCATTGTTATTTAATTGTTCCAACCAATGCACTTTCACTAAAACAGATGCATTGGATAACCAAGCTGGAATGACAGAAACAAATAAATTGCCAGTGGAACCAATACATGTACACTCAGTCTAATCCATTATTACAGAAATGACAGTATTTTCATTCAGAACAGTGAGCTTCAATAAATACATTAGCTCCAATTTCCATTGATTCTCAATGTTCTGTTCTGAATTAACACAATGCCCATAAATATCCATTATTTATACCTAAAAGGCAAACCCTCATTTGCTTGATGCAGACAGGTTTTATAATCCTGTGTAAAACAAACATTCCTCTATAAAGCAAGAACAAGCACTTTAATAATATGAAGATATACAATCTGTGTAGACATAGTCGACATAAACTTTGTGATTAATATTCACAACTGTGCATGAGTCCTTTTTCTGTAACAGGCCTGAGTACTGTTAAATCACATGCTTTGATGTGTCATCATAGTGTGCATATGTAAAATTCCTCTATATTCTCTCAGTAGCAGAAAGAGAATATCTAACCCAAAGAAAGACAAACTTTACTACTGAAGGACTACAGAAAGACTGTTACAACTAGAAAATGCAATTCTTTTATTTACACATAGGGAGATAAACTGCTTCATGGCTCTCAGAAGGAAAGGAAGACCACTACTGTAATAACCAGTATGATAGAATCACATAGATTCATTTAGCTGGAAAAGACCTTTAAGGGCATTGAGTCCAACCATGAATGTAACACTTCTAAGTCCATCATCACTGGTAAGAAAACACTGATTATAAGAAAATAGTAAAATTCACCAAATAGTCAATGGTTTTTATACTTGCCCGTGGAAAGGTTGTAAATCTATCCAGTTCTTCCACAAAGCAAAACATCTGTAAACTGATTGCTGACATTACAATTAAAAGGCTGGCAGTAAATACCACCAAACTCCCAAGTTTTTTTCCCGGTCCAAATATCTTATACACAAAATCCTCCAAAGCAGGAGAAATCTTTATAAGCCGAACTACTCTAAGAACCTGCAAAGAAAGAGAAAATACAACTCTATTAATTATTTAATTATCACAATCATCAACAACTTTTCACAGGATCAGATACCTTAAGGCCCAAAAAGGACTTGCAGACTTGTAGCACAGTAAATCACAAGATTGCCACCACTTGTAACAGACCATAAATTACATGTTAGGTTAAGACGACCCTAAAACCTGTCAGGTTTTGTCTGTACTTACCTTGAGATTTTTTAGCTAACCACAGCAGCTACCCAGTGACCAGGCAACTGTTAACCTACTTTGTCTTTTGCTTAGCTTTTTACGATTATGGTGTAGTGCTTACTGTTACATATCTCTTTTTCCCCCTACATATAGAAGCAATACACTGTAATTTTGCATAGAATGAGCTATCTATGACCCTTTCACAAAATGGAGCACCTGAGGCACACAGGCATGGGATGACAGCAGAAGGCTATAATCAACTTACTAATCATAGGTCATCACAGAAACACTTGGATAAAACTCTTTCAGGGATTGGAAAGGGAACAAAGACAAAGAGAAAATGTGCTGCAGATAGTAAATCTGAATGGAGTGTGGAATTACAGACCAGTGAAGGTTTACAGTGTGTGACAAAACCTAAGTATGGCTTCAGGTAGAGGTCAAAATACATCAGTCTAGATTTATGAACTGAAAATCTACTGCAGTGCTAGGTAAATTACTTAACTATCATCACTGTTAAAAATTCATACTTAGTCTAAATGGACAGGGTGCTGAACAGTCTGTGAACAGAGGTTTGTTTTGAGCATCAGGCTAGATGAGACTTTGAAAGGCCACTTCCAACCTAGACTTTTCTATGATTCTGTGTTATTTGTTGCACATTACATATTCACATAAAAAGCTGACAACTCTTGTCCTACAAGTCATCTTTTCATTTCAGTGATCCAAGACAAAATTGCTTGCACAGTGTACTATATAATCCAGGAAGTTTTGTAATAAACATATTTTACTTTCTCACACTATATACAACAAGGGAAATGTTGGGTGGCATGTAATAGGTTAACAGAGAAGCTTCCCTCCAATACAGAAATGAAGGAAAGTAACACACAAAGAAATCTCTGGGTTGATATAAAAATATTTTAATATAAATGAGATAACATAATGCACAATTACTTTAGCCTACCTGCAGAAAAAGCACAGCAAAATGCCAAAAGCAGCATCAAGCAGAAGCCTGCAAGCTAACAGCCCACTGCCTCCCATCCAGTGCCAACCCCAGTGAAAATAACACAACATCCAAGCCCAGAACCAGAAAGCAGCAACCCAAACAGGAAGCCTCTCAGGACTGCAAGCCCCATAATACTTTACTCCAGCCAGCTCTTCTGTTTTGAAGCTGGCATGACATGAACATGGTATGAATAGCAGCATATTCAACACAACCCAGTGGCATTTCTCAATGTCAGAGGAAACAGTATTGTGCGTCATTAACATATTTGGCATATTTGACAACTCTCAGTAGTAGGAGAACAACTGTGCTTGTGTGTGGAACTCCTGACCCATTTACTGCTGACTCTACCCTAGAAAAGCTGCTGACAACTCTGATCCTCCAAATTCTGCTGCTCATGGTGGCACGTATGGTAATATAACATCAGTATGAACAAGAGGCAGTGGCAGCCACAACAGCTGGAGACAATAGCAGCATATGAAACAAATGAGATTCTACAGTTCTTACAAAGAGTAAGACTGTCCACCCTAAGGTATTGACTATATTTCCACAATAATCACATTGAAACAGAAAGGTAGGAATTACAGTGCAATTATAGGTTGACCTTATGTAAAGTCAAATACAATTGCTGTGCTGCTTTTGGAAAGAAAATAAGTTTGACAGAAGTTGTTCACAGAAAGAGCTCACTGTACCTTGTGGAATGCTAATCATGTGTACCTTTGCATTTTGCATGAAACTCATCTCTGTCATGATAGGGCCATGACATGGCCCAGTACAAACCCAGACAGGCCTTAAAATGTCTAGACAAGGTCCCTTTCTCTCCCCTCCTTCCTACAGAAAGACAGGGCAACACGGGAAAAAGAACAAAGGGGACAGGACCCCTGCCTGTCTGGTAAACAAGCTGTTTATCTGGGATGAGAGCACGTACACTGACCACTGCTCCCCCAGGTACAAGGCCTTTGTTTCTGCCTTTTATGGTTATAGCCTGGCAGCACGCCTTTCCATTCTGCAGCTATACGTTAGCTTCAGTGCCCCATTGCACCAGTTGATTACTGGCCATATGTATATAGAGGTTGATCTGGTAGTCGCCTTTGCCTTGCTTCAAGCCGTGCTTCAAACCTTGCTTTAAGCCTTGCTTAAGCCTTGCCTTGCTTTCAAACCTACTTGGACCCATCTTGTAGAAGCTGCCTTGAGTTGCCCTGCCCTGCCTCAAGTGCCTGGTCCAGAGTCTGGGATAAAGCCATGCATCCATACACAGCAAGCCGGAGAAGCCACAAGCCTAAAAGCTGGATCCACCTAGCCTGCTTCCCCTTGCCACTAGAATCGTGCCGTGCCTCAGTTTACCCAGGAACCAAGCAAGCGCCTGTCGCAACAAGTGTCATGAACTGCTCGCTGTCCACTGAAGCCAGATCAGCCTGGGACCATGCGGTAAACTCTCCTTGCCAGCAATCTGCCGTGCCAGCACCGTACGAGAGCACCCCAAAGCTAACACAGCAGCAGCAGCATCCCCCATGTGGGTAAAACAAGCTGTGAGTAATTAATTCATTGCCCTTTGGCTTTAAAGGTCCTTACCCAGTCTCCCCCCTGCTGTAATCGAGCGCTATCTGCTCTCAGGGACTTTCTCTTTCCAAGTGATTGCCTTCTAGTTTGCATAAAATTATTTGTATTTTGCCCTAAGACTGTATATTCTTATTGTAAATATATATTCCAACTGTACAACGATCCTGTTTAATGAGTTTTGGCAATTTTAATTAATAAAGGGTTACTTATAGTTTTATTAATACCCGTTTGCCATATTGCTTATTATTACTGTAAGGGTAATTAATAATCCCCCTCATGACAATCTCCCTACCTGTCAGTTATGCAGAATATGTTAGTCATCTAGGCTTTACTGCCAAAGGGGAGAGTGAGAAAAAGTCTACTAAAGAAAATAACATTGCAAACATATTATACCCCTTGTACGAGATGGACGAGTCTTCACTGTCTCAGTAACTAAAAAGGGTCCTAGATATAGAGGTCACAGTAGACAGATTAACTTTCACACCATTAGAACAAGATGAGATAAAGTCCATTCTTTCACATTCTTTCATGATTACCTTCCATGTAATCTGAGTACATGAAATTGATTACCAAACCAGTGACAGACAGTGAGGTGAGATTTCCAAGTACTATGAATGTGCAAACACAGTGCCGCCTTATAAGACCTGCTTGCAGTGTAAATGTTAGCTCTGCTCCTATCAATACTAGTGTCAACACTGACCCCAGAGAGGTGGAGATTTCATGATAGTCAGTATTCTGTGTTGTGTTAGATAAACTGTGTTATCTGCCCTCTTTCCCTCTTCCTTTGGGGAACTTTAATTGACCTTTAAGTAAGACACTAATCTTATTGATATTTTTTTTAATTTGTTTTCATTAGGTGACAAATTGAATCTAGCAAAAGTACACTCTAATGAACATTTATGTACCCTATGTAATTGGATTGCAAATTCTATTAAATTTAAAAGTTGCAGAAGGTGCATCATTTCGATTGAAGATATGCTAAAAAAACAGAAAAAAATGAAAAATACAAAAGAGGAACCACCATTCTGTTACAAAGAATGGCTGAACCTCCTAAAACGGATGATAAATATTCAGAAAATGACTTAGCAATATATTCCCCAAGAACAAATACAATACAAATACAATCTCTTCAGTCCAGTATGGGTTTATTTAAATCTCTCCCTTTTATGCTGGTTAATGACAGATCTCTGCAATAATATGCAAATTCTGTCATTTCTCCACTAATTTTGTATTCTATAGATTATAGCCCTGGAATGATGATTTGGTGTACTCTTTCACAGATGGGTTTCTGAGGTGTTTTGAATGAACATTCAGTGAATGCAAGATAGGTGGGAGGGTGGACAGTAGCCAGTGTACTGAAGAATAAAGTGGTGACAAAAGGTAATGCTAAAGACCAATGAATAATGCAGACTGAAATATATGCTAAGAAAGACTAGAGAAGCCAAATGATATTTCTGCTCACTATCCTGGAATGTGTCAAATAAGACTTCTGTTTTCAGTAATCTGTTTTGTTGACTGACAAGAAACACATTTAACCTGTCATCATTAATACCTAGAGGCCTGGAAATCTGCCTGATATCAAGACCTATCCATGTGAAAAAAGACATTTTGACCTTGGTTGATTTGAAAATGTGTTATCTAGCTTGCCCAGAAGCTTAATTGTGGAGGAATATGTTTTGTATTTCCTTTACACATTGACTTCAAAAGTAAAGTATTTTCCAACCTTACTGTCATTCACCCCTCATGGGATTTGGATTGCATAATACAACTCAAATCTTTCAGTGTAGCAGGTGTTTCTGCTTGTAAAATGTATGTCTCATATATTTTGGAAAGAAAAAAAAAATCACATCTTGACATTTTTTGTCATAGAAGATACCATTAAAAAGAAAAAAACAAACCAAAGCAACAAAACCAAAACCAAACAAAAACCCCCAAACACAAAAAAAAAAAACCAACAAAATGAAAGTAACCAAAACCAAACCACCACCCCACAAAACTAATTAAATCTATTAGAAAGAAAAGGTTAATTACTTTATTATCAATGTATGGATATATTTTAATTATACTTTCAATCATAGAATCACAGAATCATAGAATGGTTTTGGTTGGAAATGACCCCTAAGATCATTAAGTCAAACTGTTGACCTAACACCACCGTGGCCATTAAAGCATGTCCCATAGTCCCATAACAAAGAGTTACCATGTGTTAGCGACAATGTCACCCATTCAGTTCAATATGATCATAATTTATGCTTCAAATTGCTGGAAAGAAATCATCAGATGCAAATGAACTTTGCTCTAATAAATATGGAGCATCTGTTAACTAAGATGCTAAGCGTTTTAACGGAGAGCTCCTAGCTGTGTGCTTTTGACACAAGAGAGCAACGGCATGCTCCTGATAGATCATCCTTTCTTGCAGATTTGAAGCATCATGCCACATCAAATAAAGAGATTTTACATATTTAAGACAGCAAAATCAAAGCTTCAAATGATATCAGGAAAATGCAAAATAGAGTTTCTCATCTTGAAAATTTCATTGAGCACGTCTGTAGAACCATTTAGGAAAAATACAGAATGGCATTTGCAGAAGCCTGGAAAGGCCATCATATTTCAATCCACGTTTGGAAAGACTGCTTCCCCCATATTGTACTCACTTGACTCATGTCACTATGGCTATCACATCTATTGACAGGACTGTGTGATAATTGATTATTTGCCTTTATTACTACGATTCACCATGTCAATCCACTGCTAAATAATAGATATGAAATTGCTACTTTTTTTTTAATTATTTTTTAGAAAATCCCTTTCTTCCACACTGTAGAATACAGCACATTATAATGAATCTCAGTGCTCTCTCCCACAGCTGAAGGAACTCTAGGCACTGCAAGGAGGATGAACGGGGAATTGGTTGGACTGACTGACAGACGAAGAATCAGAAGTCTGAATTAATCAGTCTTTCTTTGATTCTCCTTCCTGCTCGTGCACAAAGCAAAAATGTAGGAAGAGCCTCAATAAATACACTTTCCCATTAGAAAAGGAATTGTTGGAGAGCTATACAAATATTATGGTGATTATGGAGAAAAGACCTCAGAAGACCCACAATAACTGGATCAGAGACTCTTAGTTAGGCATGTAGCTGCTACAGAGATGAAGATTTGGACAAGTAACAGCAAATAATTTGAGGCCTCAGGGACAGAAGCCAGGAAAGCAGTAGTGGACACTACAGGAAGGTGATGTAAACAGTCTTAAGCAAGATTAAGGCTCAACAAAGGAGAGTGAGTAAACTAATCCAGAACTTACTGAACACTGTAGCTGAGATAAGAAGTATTTCTGAAAACAGAAAGGACTTCTCAGAAAAGTTAGAAAGTATTCTATTTCTGTAAATACATTCATAAAATAGTTAATAATGGAAGTGTTAATTATTTTAAAGACATTTCCAAAATGAGGTAATACTCTGGGCACATCAGTAGCCTGAGAACGGAAATAAATGACAGTGAAATGTTGATTAATAATGTCTTTGTTATATAAAATGTCAAAGTAGCTGATCATACCTGAAAATATGTAAACTGGGAGTGATACAGGTCTGGATAAATATGAAGAGTGGTTCCAATTACAAGCAGCAACTCAAACTTGTGAAGAGATGAGCTGATGTATCCTGTGAAACCCAAACACCAGATCTTCAGAAGAGCTTCTAAATCAAACAGAACTGTAAAAGCAACCTAGACGAATATACAAAACAAGAAAGATGTATTCAAAACAATGAGTTCATTTCCAAGTTTCTATGTTACGATGTGAATATCTAGCAAGGTTTTGTGTGGCAAAAATAAAGATCTGGATAACACTTAATTAAAATGTTCATACTCTAATCAAAATAAGCAGCTAGTAAGAGATTTCCTCATAATGGCTCATGTGCTTCCTGAAAACGTACCCTTTACAAAATTCTCTGAAGTCTCAACATGGACATGTAGATTTCAAAGTTTGGAATGCATGAAATAATAAATCCATCCAGCTGGTCTTTCACTTTGTGTACACAGATAATCTGGGAAAACGTGATGAGGCAATAAATATAAGCTGTCTGAAGAATTTTAAGGGATGTGAGGAACAAACCAAAGTTAAAAGGTTGCTTGTTTGAAAATTGCTGCTTCAGTGTTCTGAAACATCCACAGTAATATGGCAACCAAAATAGGTAGAAGAGGGATGACGGGACTTAATCATTAGAACAAATTTTAAAAAGAGGAAATTCAAACTCTGTTTAGATTTGGTAGTTTTTCACAACCTAGAAATGGGATGTTGTTAAAGAAATTGAGCTGAAGTGAGTAAGGTGGGAAGTTACACAGGAAGAAATTTACTTGTAGGCATTGCATGACTGTGAGATTCTTCAAGATGCATTTCTTGAAATATTTACACACTAAAATGCAAGATAAATCGTCAAGATTTATTTTCTTTTACTTCTCTCACTACTGAAAATCCTTCTGGCTAGACACACTTCCTCACCTGCCTTCATATACTCTATGATATTCTCTCCCTCACTTTCCAACATCCAGGAAACCCAATGGAAAAGATGTTTTTCTTACACAGAAATTTTCCTCTGGCCCTTCACACAATCTTTAGGGCTTAAGAGAGACACTGAAGTAACATTAGGTGGCATCTGTATACAACTAATACTCTCAGAGTGCTGTGCAAATGTTTACAAAATACAGTTCACACTTCCTTAGATTTTTAAGATGGAGAGACTAATTGACTGTGGGCCATAAGGTTTATTGGATTCGGCAGGACATCACGATGTTAAAGACTAAGATTCTAATCCTGAATCTGATGGTGACAATCTCTGGGATGCTGCCTTAAGGACTTGAAGTATTAAAAATTTAAACTCCATTTCATCAAAGATATATTTATCACCATGAAAGAGGTTTTGTGAGATAACTAAATAAAATTTTATTTGTTTTATGTGTACAGGACTGTCACAAGCATGAGTAGAGATGGATACTGAACACTGCAGTTTATATCTTAAGTTTATTGCCCCACTCTACACGAAGGTTTATGAGCAGTGCTACCAGCTATATTATTCAGTTTCCTCAAGGAATGCAAATTAGTTATCAGGCTTCAGATCTCCTCTGAATAATTAAATCAAGGCAAAATGCATCATGGCACTCCAAAAATTTCTTCACATTAGTAAAGAAAAACTATTAAGAAATTTGTGTGTGATTTCAGTTATAAACAGTGTAGGGACACTTTCATGCTCATATTCTCTAATGTACCTGGCCTGTTTTTCAGCCCTTGCTCAGGCAGCTCAACAAGTTTAGACAGTCAAGTTTGATGAGTCTACATCTTTACAGGAAAATCTTTATCTAAAACAAAAGGAAAATGTTTTATAAAAAAATCTTAAAATGAAAGATAATTTCTAATCAAAACATACCAAATTGATTCCTAAATGAACAAGGAGGTTGAATCTAGAGATATGGAACAGTAGGTTCCATCACAGTAGGTGACAGAATTCAGATTCAGAGCAGGTGGAATAACAATGCCATTTAAATACATACATGCATACTTTAGAGTACATAGGCTTCCTATTAGGACAAGACTAACAAATATGATGTTAAGTGTATTTTAATTTATTCTAAAAATGTGTGGGAGGGAGCATTTGCATTTTACATCCTTGTCAAATGAATTCAAACCACTAGCACTTAAAAATGTACCAAATGGTTTGCCTAACATCTGATTACATTTATACACCTGTCTTCCTGCTGACAGAGCTTGCATTTTTTTCCTTCCTTATAATTAATTATAGGAGAAAATTCAGAATATCTGACTAGAACTTTTTGTAAGGTGTGAAATGTAATACAACTTTATAGATACTTTTCAAATTAAAATCAGCCCTTTCATTGATGCAGAGACCAGGGAAAGGCAACTTCACATAAGAAGCCAGAGCAGACCCACAAAGAAAGTATAATGCCACCTTCCACAGATTGCTAGGCCCTCTCTGCTTTGGGGAGGCCAAAGAGAAGCTATCAGGAATGGGCTGCTTCTCTGAGGTCGACCTCCCACTCAGTCACTGGGAACTTTTATGATGTTAATGCTTCCTTCAGCAATATTAACTTTTACCAGTAGCCCCTTAACATTTTTTTTTGTTTTGCAGAGGCAGAGCTCAGAATCACCTAACATCCAACAGTCAGAGATCCAGCTAGCTGTCTTCATACCTATGGCTTATTTGAAAGGTTATCAAGCTTTGGGAAAGAGTAATTCTGAATAGGATCAGTGGGATAGGATAGACTGAGTAAGCTATTTCATTAGACATATCTGCTCCTAAAGCCAGCAGCTTCTAAGATGAATTTTCTGAAATATGTATAAGAAAGCCAGATGTGCTTGCTGTTATCTGTCTGGCCATTTCCTTTAGCAAAGGGAATTCTCACTGCTGTTGGCTCCTCAGGTAAGCTCTCTCTAAAGGGAAAGATTTTTGCAACCTAATCTAATGGAAAATACAGAGCCACAGCAGTGCATCCTATGACAACCAGTTTCCCTCATTAAGGAAATGAACCAGCCACTGTGGAATAATCCCCATGCTTGAGTACTCAGCCTCCTCAAGGCTCTTAGAAGCAGTTTCTTTCTGCACCCTGTACTTTATTTTTATACCTCCTTTTCTAAGATACTAGAGGTTTGTTCTTGTTTCATTTTTACAGTATTTCTAGTAAAAGCATTGCAGGAAAAAAATAAAAATAAAGAAAACCAAAATGGACATAGAGAGTACACCTTACAAATAATCAAAATATCTTTCTCTATTCTAGAATAACTTACCTTATATATTTAGAAATGTAAAATGAAAACATATATGACTTTTCTGACAATCCCTCCAATAATACATCAATAATCTGAACTATGCTCAAATAGAAAAATATGTATTTAAAGAAAACTGCTGGGCATTGCTTATAGGATAGAATTGTAATACACTAGTCTGCATGATGCCCTCATCTTGAATTACTAAACTCTGGCAAGCATTTCTGTCAGAAAAAATCCCCAAACCCTACACTCAAAATAGATATTGAAGAGAGTGTTTCTAGCACTGATTAATAAAAGCGTAATTATACTATATATTCAGTGCCAAAATAGAAATAGCACATGCAGCATTTCCTATTTTGAACGTAAATAGAACCAATGTTATTTTGTTAAGAATCCGGGCTCCACTTGCTCTATCCTGGGAATACCACAAAAAAAAAAAAAATTGTGTCAGGCTCTAATGCTGACTTAATTTTTTGTTTCTGACCTAGGATATTATACTCACTTTGGCTGGGATAAAGTTAATTTTCTTCATTGTAATTTGCATGATGCTGTTTCGGGTTTGTGATGAAAATAGTGTTGATAACCCAGGGATGTTTCAGTTGTTGCTAAGCAGTGCTTTGCACAGCATCAAGGCCTTTTCTGCTTCTCAAACCAACCCACCACTGAGTAGGCTGGAGATGCACAAAGAGTTGGGAGGGGATGCAGCTGGAACAATGTATCCCAGCTGACCAAAGGGATACCTCACACCATATGATGTTGTGCTCAGCAATAAAAACTGGGGATGAAGAAGGAAGGGGGGATGTTCATGTTGATGGCATTGTCTTCCTAAGTAACCATTGCACATGATGCTTTCCTGGAGATGGATGCACACCTGCTTGCTGACAGGAAGTGGTGGATGAATTCCTTATTTTGATTGCTTGTGTGTGTGGCTTTTCCTTTACCTATGAAACTATCCTTATACCACCTCATGAGTTATCTTTTAGCCTGTCAATTCTCTTCCCATCTTCCCTAGGGGGGAGTGAGCAAGTGGGTGTGTGGAGCTGAGTGGCCTGGCAGGTTTAAAACATAACAGAGATTGAATTGAGTTTTCTTGTCCTTGCTTCTATCCTCAAATCTGTAAAGGGTGTCATAAGAGAATCTAAGATTTGTGGGCTTTATTCCTAAGGCTTATTCCCAGGATCATTCTCTTTCACATCCATGTTGTTTTTCAAATATGCTTGGAACTTGAGATAAAATGAAGATAACACATTTCTCAATTACTCTTGTAATTGTTGGCTGGGCCAACATTTACTAATGGTCCTACAAATTACGTCTGTCTCCCAGTGGCATGAGAGACAATAGAGCATGATGCAGCACTGATGTCTCTATAATCTGTGGTTTTTTTGAGGGTTTGGGCTTTGGTGCTACACCTTTAACTTTTTTTTTGTTGTTTTCATTTTTGTCCCAGAACTGGTGAAATCTGAACTTCACAAGATTTTAAAAGATCAGATACAAATTCTAAAACTAATATAAATTTAAAGAAGCTTATCAACACAATCTGCCTTAAAAAAGGGAGATTTGTAAAGCATCATAATGTTATGGACAAAAGGGTTTAAACTTGGGCACTGGAGCCTACCTCTCAAATGTATTTAGTGATATCTAAGGACAAGATTACAAATTATTGAACTTTTGGACTTATGATTCCTCTGTCATTGGTGGCCAACAAGGCCACACCAATGGCAGAGGAATCACAAAAAATATACTGCTATCGTGTGCTCTAGCCTGAGAATGCTCATACTGGTTCCACAGAAGGACTGTGTAATTATCTAAGCCAGGAAAACTGCAGTAACCACATAAAGCTAGACATGTGCACAATTCAGGCAACCATGATCAACACTTTCAGAGAACTCATCTCGGTGAATTTCAGCTCTAGTGGATTTTTACTCAGATAAAGTAACAATTCACAGTACTTGTGGAGGTAAACATTTTTAACAAAGAATGCTGTAATACTGACATCACTTGATAGAACAAATATCTGCTTGAAGCTATGTCTGTACATTAGTACTAAAGACTGCATTTTTTAATAATGATTTTTAATTATATGGGTTTAAAACTGAATTAATAGACATGTAGGCAAGGTCCTAGGCTCTAGTCTAGTGCATGCTCTGGAGAAAAATGTTTTGCCCACTAATGAGTCAAGCAGCCTCCTTGCCAGAATGCCTCTTCTTAAGAAACTTTTTACCTCCACTCCTCCTTCACTGAATTAAAAATGAGGGGTTTTTTTGTTTGTTTGTTTGTTTTGTTATTGTTGTTTTGCAGGTTTGTTTTTTGTTTTGGTGGGTTTTTTTGGTGGGGTTTTTTTTGGTTTGTTTTTTTTTTCCAAGTGTGCTCTGGAGGTAGCTGAAACAAGGCTATTTGCAACACTATTTTGGTTATGCTTAAGGATCTTCTTGCAGCTAAGTATATGTCAAATAAGGATGATTTAGGAAGATGTGCTATATTCTTTAAAGATACTGTTTTGTCATTTTTTTAAGTTAAATTCTTCTGGATGTAAAGAAAGACAGCAACTCAGCAGCCATGCATTGCCTGCAGATGTTATACTTAAGCCTCAGTTCATTACCACTGACATTTTGTTTGAGGAAATTACCTTGCAAAAGGTTGTAAAACAGGGCTGCCAGCCATGGTCAGACAGAGGAACTTGAACAAGTTAGCAAAGAATTCTCAGAATGCTTAAGGGAATAAAAAAATTACATACTAAATGTGCTTGACATTCACATTTTCTATTTTAGCTTATCTTGAAGAATATTGAGATAGTAATTTCAGTATACTCACCTCAGCTAGGTAAAATTCATCGTATTGTCTCTTGAAATTTTCTCCTTTGTAGTAGTTACTAGCAGCAACAATCACATCTACAGCCACCATGCTTAATATGAACATATGAAACACAGATGACCTCATCATTTTCTGCAAAAGACAAAATGTTACCATCAAAATGAGTCAAACCACATGTATTATAAAATTCCATTACACTGTTTAAGTGTAATGTTATAATGTTTTTATAAACCTTCTTTACATATTGTAATTTATCCCTCTTTAAAATACATTGTAATAGTGTTTCAACTGTTTTTTATGTGCAAGTTGGTGGTTTTTTTCTTTTAATTTTATTTTTATTTGCTAATTGATTTCTTACTGAAGGTTTATCATTTCATATGATATCCATTGCCTTAGTATGTTTTTCAAGCATAAACTGCACTTCTATCTGCTCAGTTGCCCTTGTTTAATATGCCTTCATTATGATTTATTCACACAGATCTTAATGACTTCATCGTTCAGAAACAAGTAACATCAATTCCATCTTGTGCAGTGCTTTTGCTCAAGAAAGACAAGCAATGTAGGATGTCCAAGTATTGCCTAAAAGTATAAAACATACAGTAGATATGTGTATCTGGGCCAATGAACTGTGAAGCACTTCACAAATAATTCACAGATCTGTGCACTCCAAGCTTTGTGTCACTGATGCTGCAGTGCCATTGGAGAAAACAGAGGCACACACTACTGTCTAGGAGTTTATATCCATGAGTTGTGAAAACAGCAGCAAGAAGAGGTAAGACAGAAGTTCAAAGAACTAACTTGTAGGCCCCCACCACAAATGGCATGGATACATGATTTACTCTGAAAATGTAACCTCTACCCTCACTAGGCCAGCCACAGCTGGTCCAGTAGAAGGTAGATGTATAAGCATGTATAAGATGTATAAGATGAATAAGCAGAATGTATTATTATATTACATGAAACCACCTTTGAATGAATGGTCACTAATACTGCTATTTTTTCCAATCTTTCAATAGCGTTTATGTCTTTAATGCTTATTGGCAAACACAAGTAATGCAGCACTATGGTTTACATTGACAAATTTTTATTTGCTCCTCAGTTTATATGTAGAAGTATCTGACAAAATTTCAGAAAAAAAAATCAAAATAGAGAAGAAATCTGCCTTTCTCAACTTCTACCTAAAGGCTTTTTGTGCCTGTACCACTTTATATTCATGGAATCACATAATTATTTAGGTTGGAAGGAACCTCTTGAGATTATCTACTCTGCCCCTGGCTGCTCAGCTAGAATAGGTATTCCAGGAGTGTGTCCACTCAGAATCTGAATAACTCAACTCCACAACCTTCCAGTGCAACCTATTACACTGTTTGACCACCTTGACAGTGAAAGAGTGTTTTCTTCTGTTCAGATATTCAAAAATGGACAATGTCCCACTGGGAGACAGAATCAAAATAAGATCACAGAATCTCTGAGACTAGAAGGGCCCGTTTGAGAACATCTAGACCAATCCCCCTGCTCAAAGCAGTGTCACCTAGAGAACGCTGCTCCAGTCATGCTTTCAGTATCTCCAAGGATGGAAACTCTAGAGCCTTTATGGGCAACCTCATGCCGTGTTTTTGCAATGAAAAAGTTTTTTCTTATGTTTAAATGAAATTTCTTGTTTCAGTTTGTGCCTGCTGTCACTTCTCCTATCACTGGACTCTACTGAGAAGAGCCTGGCTCCAGGATCTTGATTTCCTCACATCAGGTATCTTCCTATACTGATAGGATCTCCTCCTGAGCTTTTTTATTTTCCTCCAGGCTAAACAGTTACAGATCTCTCAGTCCTTCCTTACATAAAAGACGCTCCAGTCCTTTTATCATCTTTGTGGCCCTCTGCTAGCCTCAGTCCAGGAGAAGCACAAAACTGTACAGACTACTCTTGACGATCTCAACAGACATGAGTAGTGGGGGGGAATACCGCCTGCAGTCTGCTGGCATTGCCCAGGGAGTTGCTAGCCTTTTTTTTTTGTCTTAAGAGCACATGGCTGGGTCATGTTCAGCTTGTTGTCCACCAGGACCCCCTAAACTACAAATGGTTGGTGCCATGCTTGTACTGGTGCATACAGTTATTCCATTTTTCTTGGTTTCCCCTTTGTTGAGTACCATGAGGTTCCCATGCGGTCAGCTCCCTACCTAGCCTATCAAGGTCCCTCTGAGTGGCAGCACAACAATCTGGTGTATCAGCCTTTCCTCATAGTCTTCTATCATTTGCAAACCTGTTGAAGGTGCATTCTGCAATTATCCAGATCATTAAAGAGGATGTTGATGAATCAAGAATGACCTTGCAATAACATCAGCCAGCTTCCTTTGCAATCATGGGCTCATCCCATTACCAGATTCCATAGACATCTGTATGTCCAGTTTGTTTAAATCTTTCTTAATATTCACCCCTTGCAGGATCCTTAACACCACAATCTCATGGTCACCGCAACCAAGTCTGTTCCTGAACCTCACAACCTAACCAGTTCCTCATTGCTTGTAATTATAAGGTCCAGCCAGAACGCCTGGCCTCATCAGATCACGTGTTGGGAAGCTGCCACCACTGCAATCCAGAAATCTGAATTGTCACCTGCTGTGTGACCCTTCTAGCAGGTATTGGAATGGTTAAATTGCCACAGGAGAACCAAGGCCTGTGAATGTGAAGAGGTTATAGAAGAATGTAAAAATTAAATACCCCACATTTTAACATTAGTAAGGACATACTAACGTGTTGGAAGATTCAAATATGCAGTTGTAAAATACTGTCTCAGTCTTCAGTGTGCCGAGGCTGTTATATTGATAAAGAAGTGTCCACATTTTCATTTTATGTTTAACCTTGCCTAAAGCTCAAGATCTTGACCAAGTTATTTGATACTAATGGGCTGCTTTTTTTTTTATTTGGCAATCCTATCAAAACGTAATGTGACATTTATGGGAATGTGTAAAGACCAGCACTTGTTCAGGCTTTAGCAAAGACTTGTACCTGTGTACAGAAAAATTCATACTTTGTTGAATTCCTTAGAACTGGTGTTTTACATTAGTTTGCTTAAACTGAAGGTGAGTGGGGACTAAGCTCACATTTGCAAACACGCAACTAATAGGACTGCTTCTTGTCTCTTAACAACTGAGCTTGTGTGAATCACCAACAGCACCGCAGACAGGAAGACAGCTAGACCCCCCTCATGCAAGCTGCCTTCCTTTTGACTTCAGTGGCATAAAATGGTTGTGTATTCCAATCTGAAAAGGGAGGCTCAGGAGACAAAGTCTGACAACCAGAAATGTAGAGAACAAGCCTGGGTTAATAACAACACTTAAAGAACAGTGTAGTCTCCAAAACAGAGTGGCTAAATGAAGTCTTGCTTTTATTTTCAATCCACAATGAAAGCGATAAGAATACAATAATTAAAGATAGGGCTACTGGCATCAATCCTGCATTTTTGTCAGTAATGTGATTCAAAACATGCAGCATTGTATCTGTCACATTTCCATATCAGACAAGTTCTAAAGATATAATCTCTCAGCATTATTTACACTATTTTTAATGGTGGTCAAAATTTCCTTCATAGTAACGAAGTATTCTGCCTCAACTGTGAAAGGACTCGCTAAAAGAAACTAGGAAGTGAGGGTATAAAATGCACTTTTCTCTCCACGCACAAAAGTCAACAAGGAAGCAAAATGGTAATATAGGAAAAGTTCATAAATCGCCTTGGTATACATGTACATGCACACAGGCATACTTCTTCATACAGTCAGTAACTTCAGATACTCACAAACAGATTTTACAGTGGCACATTAAATGCTGAAAAGTGAATTACAATGACATAAATAATATCCTAATTGTAGCAAAATTCAGTGAATCTTCTTGTCAGTTACTAATGGCCACCTTCCAAAATGAACTGAAACAAGACGATTTAGCTAACAGAGTATATTATGATGGCAGAACACAATTCAACACCAAGATAATAAGGATGGAGGATCAGACAGGATACAAGCTAGCACAAGCTAGCTAAAAGCAAGAACAAACAAAACCAAAACCAAATTACTTTTAAATTCCAGGTCTGGTCTGCTTATGGGACCAGGTGAGAATCCTGTGTCTCTTGATTTTTATTGCAGCATGTTTAGAATCTAGCGGCTCACTTGTCATGAATACTACACATGATAAGCAGCTTTCCTCAGACAGAGTGCAATATCCTTAGGAGATCAATCACACTGCTTTAGCTCACATGCACACTGTGCTCAACTTTCCCCCTACTTATAGCTAGCTGTCTTAGATTGTTCTTTCTGCATTACAGAAATTTAATACGGATTTGTAACCCTGAAATGGTCTGGTTGCACCTCTGCTGTAATGTCTGACCATGAGAGTTCCTTGTCTCTTTACACATTTCTGTGTTTGGACCAAGGTCTAAGCAAAAGCTGAATTTAGCCCACAGCACTTGCCCAAGCCTTAAATACCGTTTTGGATCACTGGATCAGCCAGGTGTCATTTGGATTACAGTCCTTTTCAGAGCACAAGCCACGGAAAACCTCTGCAAACTTGAAAGAAGAGACATAATGCCAGGTTTTGTTCTTGTCTGATTTACTCACCTTTTTCAGCCCTTGGATGTATGTTTCTTAAACTCTGTAGGAATAAGATGAAAGAAATGTTCTGATTTTTCTATCAGCCAGTTGCATGATGGGAAAATTGTGTCTAATATTAAATTGGACTTAAGATTAGATGTGTTGAAGCAGTCTCAAGTGAAATGACCTGTTGCTGCCATCAATCAGCTACAACAGTGAAGAATTTCTTACATTTACTATGAATCACTTCTAATGCTAACATCTGGCTTCACACAGGATGATGATTCTCAATGCCCAGGACAATGTGAGGAACATGGATGGCACAATGCATTAAAGATGCAAAGGCCATAAAAACTAATATATGACAAACCATTAATGATCCTCTTTTTTCAGTGCTAGGAAACACACAAAGGAGTTGAGTATTTGCTTTGTGCCCAGAGGGGAATTTCATGAAAGCAGAAAAGACTTAAAGCATTGCTCATTCATTTAACATGAAGGACATTCTTGGAACAGCTAAGGAACCGTAAATGAAAAATTATATGTAATGTTCTGGATTCACTCAAAAGCTCAAGTAAGCAATGACACTGCAATTGCTGACAGCAGGAGACTACCTGGGTCACTTAGTCCTGTGGAACATTACCATGCATGGCTTGCTAAGTGTCAAAAAGCAGTCATTTGTCACTCCAGGAGTATCAGAATGGTGTACATTGCTTTAACACTCCTTCCACCTTCCTGCATGGCAGAGGGAGGATGAGTGGCATAAATTGTTTTGCCAGCTCACTGCCCTGGAGAAAATCAGCAGCAGCTGCCACCTTACACAGCCAGAGCCACACAGACCCTGGTTCAGGAAAGCAGTGGTCCACGAAAAATGCAGTCACTAAGCAAACTAGAATATCTGAAGACGAAACTATATATTCCAATGCCAAACCCATTTTGGGGGCTTGACACATACATCAGGTCACATGCACAACCATCCTTTCTATAGAATTATTGTTTCAAGTCCATAATAGATCTTGCTTACAAAGCAAGATGGTAAGTGTTGCAAATTTCTAGGGTCTGACAGACTTAATAATAAAAGCACACATGGGCCATGTGTTCAAAGTTCAGTATTATCATATGAAACCTTGAAAGAGACATCTTCAAAGGGATTGATTGTTTTAGTTCATACCTACAAAAATTTAGACTGCATTTGACAATACTTAACACTCTTGGTGATGGTCTAAACAAAACCAACAGAGACAAATTGGCTTGAAGAATAAAGAATTACCAACAAAGCCCTCAAGCTTATTAGTACTGAGTAAGACATGGTGAGGATTGGATATAAGAAAAACTCTGCTTATTTTGGCCACTTAGTACGTGAAAAGCTTAAAATGAATAATTGTCAAACTGGCAGGGTAGCTCTTAAAAGTACTAAATCAATTAATGACCAGTGCAAACATAATTTAATTAAAATTCTTTGATAATCACTACATGGGTAAGCAGTTTCCCCCCCTCTTTTGATTCTCTTGAATGGTGTTTTCATCTACACACAACTGTAGCAAATATACAGTTGTATCTGTATCTCTTTGTATTTTAGGTATACTTTAACACTTCATAAAACAACAGCATCTCCTCCTCCATGCTTTAATAGGATGGCTCAGGCAAGCTGCTTACTCCCTTTACATCATCGGCTTTTGCAAGGTTGCCCAAGGAAGCTAGGTCCTGCTATAACAGTCAGTCAAGCTACAGCTGTTGAAGAACTTATATGGGCTACATGATTGTGGTGGATTTTATACCTCATGCTATAATGATGCTGTAGGTTATTTGTACTCATGTCTACACATGTCTAATGGAAGAATATTCTCTGATAGCCAGAATATATTTTGCTTTGACAAGGTGGTTGTTTATATGTGTATAAAAGAGGTGGGTGATATTTTAAAATAGTTATCACAACTGAGAAAGTTACATTTGTTTTATTCCAGTCTTTTCTACCATGCCTGCTGCAGCCTAGATCATACCACTTCAGTGGCATAAAGGCAAATGTTACTGTCAGCTTATTTCAGTGCACAGCACCACTATGACCTGTGGTGGTGGTACGTTCTGTAACTGCACTGCAAGTCTTATGATACCTGATGATCTCTCAAAGCCTCATTATCCAAGGACATGTAACTGCCACAGAATAAAGATCCCTTGTTCAGAAGAGTTAACAAAGCACAAGTTCATTACAGCAGCACAGAAAATAGTACGTCAAATGAAAAATGAAAAGGTATTCTGAGGAAATTCTCTCTTTTGCTTTGGCAATTTCTTCAGAGACTGGACGACAACTTCTAAATACATGTAAAGGGATTGTAGGTTTTATACAACAGGGTCAGTTTAAGTTCTATCCATAGAACTCTTACCATTAAGAAAGTTAACAGGAAACAGTTACTCAAGGTGCTACCCAATATAGATTCCATACTGAAAGCAGGAGACATTGCACATCTCAGGAATTATTATAAGGTATCGGTCTTGGAACAAGACTAAAAGTAGCAAAGAAAATGCAACTTTTAGGATTTTATGCCACCTAATTTCTAAGAGACATTGAGCAAAGATTCACTCCTGGTCCAAAGAAAAGGGCTAGATTTTTGATCTTGTACAGGTTTATAATACTTGTGGTGTCTATTTTGTAATTTTTGTTTGTTTGGATTTTTTACAAAGTGCTTGAAGATACCTTGACTATGAAAGAAGCTTTAGAAAATCACTTTCTATACACTGCTAATCATAGATAATTCATGGCATGAATAGTATAAATTTCATTTTCTTCTTGTTGGATAATGGCCATATGGGCAAGTATGAAATTATGAAGCTGCAGGAAATTTTCCCTTCTGTTTACAGAACATTGTCAAGCTTTTTACAAGCTGTGTAACTAATTGTCTACAAACCATTTTGCTTTCAACTTACATTGTGACTGCTTGATAATGACATGCTTGTAAGTAGAATTTAGGAAATTTTTCTCATGCTCTGCAGTCTGAACATTTCTGAAAAATATTAAGCATTAATCACAATTTTTAAGGGAATAGGCTGTTTAATATCTTACATTGATGAAGTTGTATATCAGTGTGGGACATTAAAAAGCATTGTAAATGTGAGATATCATCTACTGCATTTGAGAGGAAATTCTAGATGCTAGATGAATTAAAGTAACACAGCTTCATTAAGGAAAGAAGATGAAGGGAGAGTTTTTAATTAAAGGCACTGAAATAAGTGGCTTTTAGACACTGCAAAGGAAGTATTGAGTAGTCTCAGCTCAGATGTTAACATCTTTGGTGATGGTAGGGAAGCTTTCCAATACAGGCTGCCTGTGACAGTGCAGTAAGAATAGGGTAATTCTTCACCACTTTAGGCTACAAAGATTTTCTTTAACATCCTTTATGATGACAGAGGAACTTCTCAGGATAGTAATGTAGTAGAGATTAATGGAAGACTCTTTAATCATAGTCCAATGAAAAATCTTCTTGGAAACTCTAGTTACTTTAAGATCACCTTAGCATAGAGAGCCTTCGTTACCAGTCACAGGAGATAATACAAAAGGTAACATTCAAGAAAGCACAATGCTCCCTAAAAATAGGTAACATTGTAACACTTTCAAGCTTTAGAATATGCAGCTGGAAGCTTTTCCATAAATGTTTTCGGGATGCAGCAGAGGTGACACTGGCCTGGTAGGAAGAGCATCATAGACAGTAAATTGTCCTTGCTTGAAAAATATTCTATGTATTTCACTTCACTGAGCTTCTGTTTCCACCTTCTACCTCGGGTTAGTTTGTGACATTCAAGGTAGGCACTCTTTAGAACTGTGTGATTTTACAGGGCCTCCTACTACGCAGCCTGAAATTAAGCCAGAAATGGGATGTTTGCTAAATAATGGCAGCATCTCATGACAGGCAAATATATGCTCCAATACAGATGCAGGATTTTGATTTTTGTACTATGGCAATAAGTTGTTTGAAGCATGTGTCATTGACAGATTATTTCTAGCTAAAATCATACACAAATTAGCAGTTACCTCTGTAATATTTGAAAATACAAGCAATCAACGAACCTACTGTACCAGGCTCTCCTGCCTTTTTGCATAGCTGGTTTGCACTGAAAAAAACCCACACCACATCAAAAAGAATGGTGAAAAGAATGATGTAAAGTAACACAAGAAGAATGTGAAAATACATGGAAACAATGACAGGAAGCTTACAAGAACAGAAATTAAAAACTGTAAGGTATGACTTTTCTGAGAAACCAAACTTTAAAGGCAAAAATTTCTGTCAGAAATTAGATACTTTCCTCGTCCCCCTCTTACATCTTAGATTTGACAGCCAGAGTCCTATTTCTGCTACAAGGCTAAAAGATAAGTGTTGCACACGCCTCCTTCAAACTAGCTGCATCCTGTTAATTCATACCCTGCAATAACAGAGTAAAGCAGTAGTATGAGTACACTCCTGTATGCCTCTTAGTAACAGCAGTCACTTTTCTCCTCCCACAAACATCTAAGAGAACAGTCAAAGAGAAGTGGTGACTCTTCTGCCCTAAAAAATCCGTAAAATAATGGCTTCTTTGAAACTAAATGAACCTCCTCCTCAACAGTTTATAAATCAGCTAGCATAGATATGTCATTTTCTTTGCAAAAAGATGGAGAGGAAGTTAGCAGCCTTTCAGCGACTGCAATTTGACTTAGACAAATGGAGATCAGCAGCTGCAACATAAAAGAGACCTAAAAATACTACTTAAATTGTTCATGATAACAATAATATATAGAGATTGTTACCTTCCCCTCAGATTTTGGAACTGTTAGTAAGTATATCATCACCTCAGCAGTAATTTTCTTAAAGCTACATACTACACAATGAAAATTAGAACCCAAATATATGAATACACATTTAACTCTTTTTTCCTAAACGCTGCAACACAGTTCAATTCAGAAAATACAAGGCAACAAAATAATTATTGCATAAAACCTAAAAATAAATAGGCCAAACTAATTTTTGGTTTATAGCTAGTGACTTCATCTAGCCTGTAGGGTTGAAGTGGACCCTATGCTTTAGTAAGGTATAATTAATCACCTGCCTGTACTGAGTGGATTGGTATACTTCTTTGCAGCACAGCACATTCAAAATTAAAGCCTACATGTTCTTTTCCTTTCACAATAAAAAAATATTCTAAATTTGTAAATTATCACTGATCTTTTAGCAGCAACCTAGGTATCTGGACTAGTTTCAAAGTACAGTGATAAATGTATTTAACCTCAGGTACAGGAAGGGGTATAGACTCAGTTTAAAACTTCCACCTTGTCATATCAAGTCTCACTTATATACATAAATATATAAAAGCCCCACAGAATTATAGAATCATACAACAGTTTGGATTGGAAGGCACCTTTAAAGACCACCTATTCCAATGCCCCCTGACACAGGGACACGTTTCACTAGATCAAGTTTCTCAAAGGCCCATCCAACCTGATGTTCACCACTTCCAAAATATATGTGCATATACTTAGGCACATACATATATGTATATATGAAAACATAGAATCGTAGAACCATAGAACCATTCAGGCTGGAAAAAATGTTAAAGATCACAAATTCCAACTGTAAATCTAACACTGCCAAACCCATCACCAAACCACATCCCTAAGTTCCACATCACATCACAGAATCACAGAACGTGATTCTATGGATAGTGACTCCACCCGGGCTTTCCTGGGCAGCCTGTTCAACTGCTTAACCCTTTTGGTGAAGAAATTTTTCTATTATCCAGTCTAAACCTTCCCTGGTACAACTTGAGGCCATTTCCTCTTGTCCTGTTTTTTGTCACATAGGAGAAGAGACCAACATGCAACTTGCTATAACTTTCTTTCAGGGATCTGTAGAGTGTGATAAGGTCTCACTTCATCCTCTTCTCTAGGCTACACAACCCCAGTTCCCTCAGCTGTTCCTTGTAAGACATGCTGTAGATCTCTAAATCCTTCATCAGCTTTGTTGACCTTCTTTGCATGTACTGAACATAGCATTCAAAGTACAGCCTCACCGGTGTCCCTGAGTTCAGAGGGACGATCACTTACCCAGACCTATTGGTCACACTGTTTCTTGACAGAAGCCAGGATGTTATTTGCCTTCTTGGCCACCTGGGCATGCTGCTGTCTGAATACAAATATGAGTAGGGCCCCCCCAGGTGCTTTTCTACTGGGCAGCTTTTCAAACGCTCTTTCCCAAGCCTTTAGCATTGCATGGGGTGGTTGTGACCCAAGTTCAGAACCCAGCAATTTGCCGTCTTGAATATATGCACACACTTAAAGGGTAGGCCAAGTTTATAGATGATTTGTGATGTCGTATTCTGTCAGTCACATTGTAATGGATGTATTTGATGTTATTAATCTACATTTTCTAAGCTTTTCTCTGAAATCTCAAGTTACTTCAGCATCTGCATAATAAAATGTATGTCTTTACATATTGTTTCTGAAACCTCTAGATGTCATCCTCTACATATATCAACGTTGATATTTTCTATGTTTGTATATTTTTAGTTTGAAAAGATGTTAATCATAAAAAGAAAAGCATAATAATGTGCTTACTATGTAGCAGGACATCTTTATCTCTAATATTAAACCTGTTTGCTATTCCAAAACTCTACCATGTATGAGCTGTGGTAAATAATATATTTCTCACTCCTTCAGAAACACGTTAAATAGTTTTGACAAGTAATTCATTCAACATTTCCCCAAATTGCAAGGATGGAGAGTGACTAGGAATCTGGAATATACCTGTGCTGTATTCTTTTTTCCATGCCTTCAGAATGTCCATATATTTAAATTTTACAACTCTAGAAGCCTCATTTCCAACAATTTTCCACTGACACTGGTTCTTTGAATTATATGCCTTTACACACGTTACATGGAATGCCTCCTTGAAATTGCATCAATAAGCTACTTACATTTTTACTTACATTTCAATTCAAGAAATGTCTTTCAAATGTCATTAACTAGATGCGAATCAACCATTTTCACTGCCTCTTTTATTTTTTTGACCTTTTACTTCTTGATTCATTAGAAGTGTGCTTTTATTTTTATGTTAGTGTAGATTTACTAGCTGCTTTATAAATATGAAGGAAAACATAATTGAGTAGCTCATGGACTCAAAGGACAACAGATTATTGCAGTATTGCACCACACCCTTCAGTTGGTACTTAGGATCATCATTTTTAATTCCTTCAGAGTCCTTGCTATTATTTTTAGGATGAAGCATTACCCACAGGTTCAGCATAACTGAGTTGCAGTGCCATTCCAAACAAGGAAGCTACTCCTACCAAAGCTGGTATCTACCAATTCTGTGTAGATTCTGTAGATGAAATGACAGAAGGAACCCATGCTCAATGCTGCATGCATGTTCTTCAATCCACCGCTCCTCACAGTGATGTTCATGCACCATGAGCAACTTCTATGGGCATTTTGCTGATGGTATAAAGTGAAAAAGAACAGAAAGGAGCTCACAATACTCAGAACAAGCTGGAGGACTGGAAACATGAATTCTGCTGTTAGGAAGACTTTATGGCATATCTTCTAATCCTCTTAAGCTCATGAGACAGAAACATACAGATTAATTAAGGATAAGCAGAAAACTAGTTTTATTTATCAGCAACCTCTTGCACAAGGCTAAAGAACCATCTTTAATTCCAAACTGCTTCTTGCTTCTTAAATACTGAGAATGCACTAACAAGGCCACACGTTTTAAAAGAAAAGAATAATAATAAAAAATAAATAAATTGAACAGAGGGGAAATTATTTTCTTCATTTTGAGAAAGTGATGGTAAAAAAAACAAAAATGAAATCCAAGTGCTTCAAGGGTTTTCTGACACTGAAACAGAAAAAAAAAAGTCTCTCTAAATAATATATTTTCTAACAACAAAACATATGCAAGGTAGCATTCAGTTCTCTGTTTGGACATCTGATTGTCAGTATTTCCAAACGGCATGAATATGTGAAAAATTGTGTTCTAAGAAAGCAGTTCCTCAAGGAAGTAAACATTTTGGTTAGAGGGTTTTCTTTTTATCATTATTGTACTTCCCAGCCAAACATACTAAGGAAAATGCTTTCTTCATGGAAATGTTTTATACTCAGCTGGGGCTCCTTACATTCTCTCAGTTCTTACTATAGCTTTTTATCCTAGTACGATGATTACTACGGTGTGTGTGCTTTGAAATTCTCTAGAAGGTTAAGCTGAATTTCAGTGCTTTTTCACAGCTTTTGTATTGTTGAGCTGTTTTATAACTTAGAGAAGTCCTTGATCAGCATTAGAAGTAGCAAAATACTTAATTTCTTTGGTAACTTCACTTCTGAACTAAACAGTCAAATGTGTGCTTTAGACAATTACGAGAACTTAACCCAGAACTAATCAAAATTACTTTCTAGGTCAAACTCCATTTGAATTGATTATTGGTTTCTTATAGCAAAGCCTTGCCTAATAGAATACATTAATCTTCTTGGTTACCACATGTACTCTATTTGTATTAGGAACACAGTGTACAATATAGATCAGACTGGCAAAAGCTACCTCCCTTAAAATACCTTTGCTTATGATTTTTCTTACTTCTACATTTTTACGTGTCTGCACAAAGCATCAAAAACTTCACTTCATATTAAAAGGCTCAAACCATTCAGAAATATATAAGGAACATGCCCACAGTGGTAGCACAGAAAATCTAATTTTTTAAAAAAAATTGCTTTTTCTAAAATTATTTCTTTGGCTATATAAACATATATCAAACATTTTAATGGAATTTCTACCTTTTGATTAGAACAGTTCCCCCCTGCATTTTCCTTGCATAATTTAATTACCACACTCTAAAGCTTTTGATTTACATATAAAAGGAGGGATTACTTTTACAAGAATCAAATGCCCCTTTAAAGAAGTGATCGTAATAATAATTAGAAGGAAAAATACTTTTTGCACTTAGACTCAAAACCTACTTTCTACTAAAGCAGTTTTCTTTCAAACAAAACATACAGAAGAGAATCATTGGAGTATCTCCTCCTAACTGAGACAGTGTTGGAAACTGCTGACAACTTACTGACTATTGCCTTGAGCAGGGGGAAAGCAGAGCTAATCAGATACTTTGATTGATATTCATCTGGAGGGCAGAGGACAGAGATTGCTTATGTACTTCTTTTTTTGATTTTTTTTTTCCCAAAGGACATTTCTCCAACTCTTCCAGCTAGATTACTTTTATTGCAGTCAAACTGTGATATCCTTCTTCACTAAGGTAGAACCTGTGGCATAGATCTGTCTAAACAAAAGAGTATGGAAAGACAACTCAGACTATGGTGGCTGGGATCAAACAGCCACACTAGCTATCAAAGGTCATGAAATGAAGGTTAGACTTGGACTGGACCACACAAGAATCTTGTTATTTAAACCTCTTCAAGAGGCTGGAGCCATAGAACACAGAAGACTGCTGCCTTCTGGTTATTTTGAAGCTCATCCTTCCAAATTTACTTGAACTCAAACTTGGTTGGGTAATTGTGTTTTTCTACCAATCTGGGGGCCATTGGGTGACAAATGAAGGCACAAACCGTGTGCGAGATTCCAGAAATGCAGAGAATCTCAAGAGTCCTCTCAGAAGTCCTTTATTGCCACGTTATAGAATCCCCAGCATTACAGTCTCAGAGTCCCACTTACAGAAGAAGTCCTGGAAGCCCTTAACAGATGAAGCAGCTCGTAGAAGTCCCGAGCATATCCCTATCAGCATCCCTACACCGAAGTCCTAGCCAGAAGAAGTAGTGAACTAATGGAAGCAGAGGTCCCTAGCAGCCCTAACCCCCCAATCTCCTTACAGCTCAGTGTGGTTGTTTTTTATACTCTTTGTATCAACCCCCTAACCTGTAAAATACAACCATATATATAAGCTAAAATCTTTTCCCAATAAGAGGACAGCAAGTCAAGGAGGTGGCTTCTGCAGCACTTCCAATCAACGGGTACCAACGTTGTTCTTGGCACATGTGGATTGTTATTGTTTTGCTCTATGCAGAGCGCTAAGGAATTGGTCAGCTAAGGAATCATGCACTCCGTATGCGTCCAGCAGCTGCCCTCTGAACAGTGGCTGCAACAAGTAATTTCATGAGCAACACAACAGCTCTTCAGCTTCATAACTGCACACAAATGTGACCTTAAAAGGTCACTATCTGCAAGTTCATAGTTCAACATTGCCACCTTTCTTTTGTAAGATGTTATTTTAACAAATGTATTTAAAACAAGGGACCTAAGACACAGACGTTGTCTCAAGCCTGACATATGCATCATTAATCGAATTTCAGTTCTCTTTGAAAATCCTTCCACCTCCCCTCCAAGAAAACCCTCAGTCCATGAAGAATCATTTAGAAATACTCATACCATTTCACAGAATCACTGAATCACAAAATGTTAGGGGCTAGAAGGGGCCTCAAAAATCATTTAGCCCAACCCCCCTGCCAGAGCAGGATCACCTATACCAGATCACACTGGAATGCATCCAGGCAGGTTTTGAATATATCCAGAGAGGGAGACTCCACAAACCCCCTGGGGAGCCTGTTCCAGTGTTCCGTCATCCTCACAGTAAAAAAATTTTTCCTCATGTTTCCATGGAACTTCCTATACCTCAACTTCCACCTATTGCCATTCTGTCATTGGGCATCACTGAGAAGAGCCTGGCTTCATCCTCTTGGCACTCACTCATTACATATATATAAATATTAATGAGGTCACCCCTTAGTCTCCTCTTCTCCAAGCTAAAGAGACCCAGCTCCCTCAGTCTCTCCTCACTCCCATTTTTTTTTTCCCCAAACAGGATTAAGAAGAGTTAAAAATGTAGATGTTATATAGAAAGAGATAATAATGCATGGTGTTCAAACTATGGCATACTTAGGGCATAAAACCTAGCAGGTCCTTCAAAAGGCAAATAAACAGATGTACCAGCTGCAGATATTGCTGACTCTTCTTTCAAAGGCTGGAAAACTGTGTGTAGCAGGGGTACAGCTTCCTTTTTTTTTTTTTTTTTGCTCCTTTCACCCTCACAACTTGCTGAAGCTGTGTCAGCTTCTCCTCATCTACATCCAGCAAACTAGAAGAGTAGTTTAGCTGCTGGTAGAGCTGATTTGCAACAGGGACAGTTTTAACACCACCAAATTAAGAGCTGCTAGAGACAGATAAGGTTACAGCAAATTAAATGGAATTGAGAAAGTAGTAAAGACACACAGGGTAATATGGAATTTTGGATTAAAATGATAAATTTGAGGGCATGCCCTCAGCAGTGAGAAGGAACATGGACAGAAACAAAGTAAAGAGAGGAAAGAGATTCTTGAACCTTATGATATGCTTCTCCCTATAACCCATCTTTTCAAAAAACATTCCCCAATGTCTTTTATGAATTTTCACTTCAGAAATACTTGATGTGAAAGCACACCAGGTGGGAATTAAGAAATCTTAGCTTCACAGCATGGAAAGGACAGAAAAGCAGCACAGGTGCAACGGAGAACAAAAGGGTTAGTACCGTGGTGAGCGTGTAAGAGTAGTCAACAGAACTGTGGGTGGAAATGATGGGGAATTGCCATTCATGGACTGTGAAACTCACTTTAGGATAAGGATTTATGTGAGCCTCACTTCCAGTTTGTGCTTTTCAAATGGTGAGTGCAGTGTTTGCCTAAAAATATAGACTATTAAATCAAGCAGAGGATTGAGAAGAAAATTAAATAAAAGAAAAAGGAAGGTTAAAAGTTTGCCATCAGCACATACACAGCTGTTTTTAAAAAGTTTAATTAATAAAAAAATCTATAATTGGCAATTTATTTTGATATATACTAAATCAAAATGAAGCAGCTAATTAGTAAACTAAATCTCTTCTGGTCTGTACGGTCAGAGTTTCTACTGAAGTTAACTTCAAAGGAGTTCTTTAAAAGTATGAGCATCAAACACATTTTTGAACAACAAAGGAATATCCTTTGATAGGAAAATGCTGTTGTCCTATATTTGTAATATAGAATTCTTATTTGATAATTCTCAATGGAATTATAAGGTATCACACAAGACTTGTGGAAAGAAGAAGGATGCTGTAATTAAATGATAAACTAATAACATAAATATGACAATATTGACTCAAGTTCTGCAAATTTTCATATTTTCTTATTCAACAATAACTCAGATGATTTCATTTTTCAAGGAAGATCTACAGCACTTTTTAATGTGGTCACATTAATATATATCATGAAGTAATATTTTGATTTATACAGCCATCCCTGAAAAACAGGAAAAAAGAGAAATTCCACCTGATTTTGATTATATCAAGTATTAAGAAATTTATGTCTTTACTGAAAGCCACCTGTAATTCTGACCACTGAAAATACATCCAAATCTGCAGAATTATTTGTAGGACATCATGAGATATACACTCCCAGTGTATGTTTATCCAGTACAAATTCTTCAAAGAGAAGTGTTGTCATTGACATACGCAGTGTACTGAATTAATATGGTATTTTAAATATAAATGAATTAGAAACCCTTTAGAACTGTACATCCAGTTTTGGCTAGCTAGAGTTTTGGTTTTACCAGATGAAATTTGGTCTACCTGTAAACTAGAACGTGCTGCCCAAATGCTTCTCATTATTATGATGGGGTTTTACACCTACTTGAGGGCCTAATGAAAATGCATTACCACAGTATGCGATTCGGTACTTGCATTTTGAATTCAACTGAGTCTGGAAGGCTTAAATGACCCAGGCTTTGAGCTATCATCAATGACTGTCTTAAAATTATACAAATCACCTCCTGTTAATGTCTCTTTCTTCTGATTATAGTGCCTAAGGTGATCAGCTCCTATCAGCACATTTAATTACCAGACTTATAAGACAGCTAAACAAATTCCAGTCCTTCTCTGTCTGTACAACCACACCTCAGCAAAAATATCTATTCCTGCCCTCATTCCCACCCCCTAAGGCTTTTAAGTAATTTTTAAATTAATTGATAGTTAATGGTGCTATCCTACAAGTGCAAAAAGTAAAAATATTTAAATCAAAATTGCATCCATCATTGCCACACATTCTCTTCTAAGACACAAGTTATATTCAGTTATTCAGCTTTTTTATTCTTCTCTTGAATAATCAGTTACTGGTTATCTATTCATGATTAATGCTGAACTGAAATGGCATGTACAGCATAAACTGTACACCAACTTACCATGTGGATTTTTTTGTGAAAAAGGAACTTCAGTTCCATCATTACTACAGACAATTTTCCAAATGATCTGCAAAAACAACTACATTGGTTCATCTACACTCACTGGTATTACTGTCCTTTCATTTAGCTGATAACGCCACTTAGGAATGTTTTTCGTTGACTACATTTGCATAATCACCATGAAAAGCATTCACTATGTGCCTTGTACATTTACTTATCTGTCTCAATATAAGCTCCTTACTAGTTTATGCAAACACAGCATACTTACATGTGGAACAGTCTTCTTAGAGATCCAATCAGTCAAGTAGATTTAGATACCTAAGTTCCATTGAAGGAATGAAATGGGTACAAAACAATTTCTGGAATTGCTGAAGCACAGTGCATCATTAATTCCAAGAACTAGGCAGTCTTCTAGAAATGTGTTCAACGCTAAGCATAAGCAATAAAGCAAATTTCTTACAGCCATAGTAAATTTAAGGAACTCCCTTTTTTCATTATATTCATAACTTTTAGAAATAAAGCACTAGTTTCACCCATACATCCCTAAATCTTCATGTTTTTAAGGAAAAATACTTAGCAAGATGTATTTAGAGTATTTTTATTTGTTTCAAGACTGTTTGGCATTTAGATTTACACAAATCTACCATTTTTAATGACTCCAAAACCAATGCTGGACATTTACATTAGTGTTAAAACCTTCTTCAGTACAGCAAATGGCAAAACACTTGATGAGTTTGATGGCGCCTGGGTTCTACTGTTTCGCTTCTGCGCCTCCCCAATCAGAAAGAGAGAAAATCTGGAAATTCAAGAGAGTGAATAAAACTGCACTTACCACTCCCCTTTTCCTCCTCACCTCTTTTCTGAGTGTCAGGTAGAAGGTCTCCAAGCATCAGCAATTGCTCTACTTAGCTCTGTGGAACACTGAGAATTCCCCAACAAATTTTCCTTTGGAAACCCAAACCAAGAGCAGCGAATCATCCTCTTTTGCAGCTCAATCAGTGTGTAACAATCCGCCTCAGAACAGTCAACTGAAAGACTGGCAAGCCAAAGTTAGTATTTCTGTATCATACACAGCTCTTTCTTTGCCCAAGGATCCTTGCAGGCAGATCACTGCTCCAAGTTTGGTTTTAGTTAACTCAATGAACAGCATTCTCAGCTGCAATAAACTGCTCAGTCTGCTCTGTTACCCAGGATGTTACTCCTATCATCCCTTGAAGGATGCTTACTCACTGCCACCTCAAATCTCCTGGCATAAGCTGTGAGATCCTAATGCTGTAACACAGCTACATCTTGCCTGGCTTCATCCATATCCTTTGCTACCATCTCCATGTGAAGCATGCTCAGTAGCATCTCTGAAAAAGAAACTGTGCTCCCTTCTCTCACAGAAATTAAATAAATGCCATCCATGACAAGACACATTGTAAACAAGACTCACATCCATAATTGCACCCTTACCTTTCTACAAACAATGCAAATGGCATCAGTAAGAGGACTGGGCACTAAATAATACAAATTTTAATTACTTTAGTGAGATTTATACATATGTCTATGCTTGCTGAATTGGAAATTTTTGCTGAACAAACTACTGGTATTCAGGAAATAAAATGAGGACTCATATACTTAATAGCTTCTTAGTTGAAAATCACTTCTTGTTAAAAGTAAATCTTTTTTAATAACAGAATGTTTCATAACAGAATGTTAATAACAGAATTTAATAACAGAATGTTATTAAATCTATAAAGATGTGAATTACAGAATCCTGGAATTAAGGTCATCTGTGTCTGGAGTGTGCAAGCTATAATACAGCCTTTAATGACACAGTCACCAAAATCTTGAACTTTTCAGTGAACTTCCATGAGCTATAAGATGCCCATCAGTAGATAAAATATCCTGCAACATATGGTGTCAGTAATACAGAGAATGGCATATGCAGGATACTTGCTTGTAGAAGTGTATTTGGCTTCTAACTGCCAAAACTTTGTTATGCCAGTCAACCTTTCTGAAACTTTTCCTAGACAGTCATTAGTAGAGTGTTCCTCATTTTGAAGGTATCTGACCTCAGGGTGAAAACGCAAATTTCCCATGACTTGCTGCCATTTCCTGTTGTGATTTTCAAAGGTTGTGCCTTATAGTTGTGTGTTACTATTACCACAGCACATTTTTCTGTTGTTATTTTTTTGTTTGGTTGTTTTGTTTTGTTTTTTTTTTTTTTTAATTCACTGCTACTGGTATTTCAAATTTGTGTTCAACAAATTTCAAAGGAAGCATGCAATGTACAGGAAAATTGGAACTTTACTTGAAAGGGTTAATGTACAATTATAAGAAAAACAGGTTGGTTTGAAGAATTTATGATCAGCAAAATTTTGCCTTTCAAACAAGCTGATCTTTGAGTGTTTAGTAGAATGATTGCAAAACACTTAGGGTAGGTATTTCTAAAGACTGTCTGATTTCTGGCAGTGCACAAAGCACCATTTGCTTTAACGGGAAAAGATTTCATCTATGCAAAAGGAGCAGTACAGGAGGTATTCTGGTTCCCAAAGCACACAACAGGCAGGCACTCAGCAGAAAACCAAGATGCCACACAGAAGAAATGGTTCAGATTAGCTACCAGAGGCATAGCATGAGATTGTTCACCAATAGCAAACTTGCTCCGAGAGCTCTTTCAGCTGTCTCTGCCCTGTTTCAGTGACTAACATGCATAAAGGTGTCTGTGTATATGAGTGAAGAAATATGAGTTCTGATTGAGTAGCAGCAATTAAATTGGTTGCTGGATGTACTAGTGGTGCCTTCTACGCTATGAGGCATTAGAAAATTTTATTTTGGGCAGGAGATTAAATGGAGTGATTGAGGGTAGAAACAGTAAGACCTCTCTTGCAAACAACCATGGATAGTCAGTGGGAGGCAGTTTCCCAGTGAAAGAGAAATAGCTAAAGAAAACTAAGAAGATTCATGGATTCATAGAATACAGGGTTTGATGGGGCCTCAAGGATCATCTAGTTCAACCCTTCAGGGTAAGAATATAGTTTAGATATCCAAGACGATGGTTCTGAGCCAACAGAATAATAAACTGGATGGCACAACTGTATGCAGACAAAGTGAGGGATGAAACTGGGTCAGCTTTCACTAATTAGTGTTCCAGTTCCTCCTCTGAGAATCTGGGATCCTGCTGAATGAAGTGGGGGTCAGAAATGTACTGTACATGTACCACCAACTGCTATATTATCAGTATCTGTAGTAAAATACCTTCTGAAATCAAGCCCTCTAATGTATGTATCTGCTTCCCTTAGCTGAACTTTTCTGAAAAGTTTATGATAGAGAAGATTATTTATATACACTCTGGGTACTGTGTAATTAATAAAATGTCATCACATAATTATATACACCAGGTGGCATTAATGGCAAAATAACATATGGCACTTAAAGTATGATGTCTCAAGCTACTACTCAAAGCGTAAATTGAGGATTACTTGGAAATTATCGTGGAGAGCAATTAGGAAAAATCCTGAAACGCTGGAAATAGGAAATAGCATGTTAGGTCTAAGCTTATAAAAATATAAAAAATCTGTCACAACTAGAAAAGAAATTACCTGCTGAAGGTGCCTGCTTCTCTCCACTAAATATAGCCACTTCTGTGACTCAGTTGGATACCTAAATTTTAAATATCTTAAAGTAAGTAAAATGTCCATTCCTGCTCATAGGAACAACTGGTTATTCTGTTCTAGGAAAGAACATGATAGTGTTTTGCCAACTGTCCTGGGAAAAGGAAGCCCATACAATGGCTCTGCATTGAGCTAAGGTGGAAAGATCAAGGCTCTTACGTAGATAAAAGGCAAAGCTAAGGAAAGAAACCAACGTAGCTGCGCACCAGTTTTTCAGTTGTGATTAATTTTGGTATTTCTCTTCTTATGAGAGAGTAAAAGAAGTATCTACTGTACTTATCCCTACCAATGCAGAATTATTTTTCTAGCATTCTGTCCAGCCTGGCCTGACAACGGCTGAAGCCATTGGAGGGCATTTCCCTGATTCCACATAAACACTTTCACAGAATGACTATATTCATTGGTCCCCATAAATTCTCTCTTTCTTAATTTCATCCCATTAGTCTTAGCCATACTTGCTTGTACCATATAATGTATAACCTGCTCTATTCTATCCTAGTTTTCTGCCCTCTCTACTCACTCCTTTAAATTACTTAGTATTAACAACCAGGCATGTTTGTTTTCTGCATCTAAGTATTGTACTTTATCCTTTTTGCCCCCATGTTATAAAGTAGTTTGTTAAAAACTTTTAATCTGGGGAAAACTCACTCTCTGGTACCATCTGGTACCTTTACTCTGCTAAAGGAATTAAAGCCAAGAAGCAACTAGAAAAACTGATCATCATATCCAGTCTGCTTAATTACTAGCTGGGCTGCATGGCTCTGGTTTGGACCTCTTTGATTAGTTCTCCTTAAAACATGTGGTTCCTTAAAAAATGTGGCTCTTTCCCTTCTGTACAATCCTCTAACATCACAAAAGTCTTTGCACTTTGAACAACCTTGCTTACCCTGGTATCAAACCTCAGAGCATGCAGTGAATGGTCTCAGCATCAGACCACAAAACTATCATTTTTGTGGGCCACAAAACAACCCTGACATTATTTTGGATGCTCAGAAACAAAAAAAAACAACCCCAAAACACCAAAAAAAGGGCAAGGGCCTTTAATGACATCCCTTAAAGACACAGGGATGCCACAGAGGCCCAGAAGACTCAAAGGGGCAAGCATGGTGTAAAGTGGGAGTGACAGATATAGTCTGAAAAAGGAAGTATGGAAGGCTGTAGTCCATGTCAGATGGCCTCTGGGCCAAGTATTCATCCTGGCTCTCTTTAGCTAGAAAAATAAACATAGCAAGAGTCTATAAAAGGGGATGCACACTCACTGTCTACTTCTCTGGAGACTTTCAAGGCCCATCTGGATGCGTTCTTCTGTGACCTGAGCTAGATTGTATGGTCCTGCTCTGGCAGGGGGGTTGGACTTGATCTCTTTGGGTCCCTTCCAATCCCTGACATCCTGTGACCCTGTGATTGTGACAGCTGTTTTGTACATTGTCTGAAAGCTCTGAGACAAGAACATAAAAATAACTAATTGGTTGCTTTGGTTTTCATTTGGTTGGGTTTTTTTGTATGGAAGAACTAGAATTATCTTCAGATTCATGATGGGAATCACTCTCTCCACTGACTACTGAGGAACCCAAAGGATTTGAGACCCCCATCAATAACAGAAAAGGTATCACAACATGATTTTTAAGTTCCAAAAATCTGAAAAGAACACCTATAAAGAACACCTACAGAGCTGTAGTACATGATGTACTTTGCAGTCCTAGTGAAAAGAGACCTTTATTTGAGAAACCTAGAAATATGGAAAATATTGGGGAGAAACATAAAGGGAATTTTAAAAAACAGCCCTGCTAGTTTTATTCTAAGACTCTGCAGTCTTCCTCTTTGTTCAGATTTGCCAACCAAGTTATAGCTCTAAAGGAAGTCATGCTGCTGCTGCTTCCAATGCTTTGATTGCTGCAATTGTGCTAAACAGACAAAAAGGTACACGACAATTTAAATACCTGTTTTCAGTTTGATGGGATTTGAAACGCTGGACATATTTAACTCCAGAAATACAATTTTCTAAATGAGACTCAGCTGAACTTTAATTTAGTGGCTTTACTGAATAGTTTCTACAATCTACTGTCACTGATGTGCCCCGAAATTTCTGAGTGCAAATTATGAGTACAAGTTGTACTGAAGTCCATTGCTGAAAAGAATGCTAGAAAAATGGTCAACTCTGACTGTTCGAACTACAGAAATAAGACAGAGAGCTAAAATAAAGTACACTGCTGAAGCAGTCTTTTAAAAATATTCTAACAACTTGCATATTTTTACCATTTGAGACTTTTAGTTTATTAATTTGACCATAATGTCACTACTTAATGCCATTTATTGGTGAACTGTGCAGGCCTGTGTGAAAGATGGTCAAGATTCATTAAGATTCTTTCTGCAAAACATATTAATTGTGAAGGCCTCACATGAAAACTAGGGAGTTACACAAAAAATTTTTATTTCTAGTTTGTCCAAAAATAAGAGCAAGTCTGATTAATAGGGTCAGCCAAGGCTTCCATAACTGACGTACAAAGATTTTGAAAACCTACTGCCTCAGACAAATTCCAAATCACAGAATCATAGAATCACTGAATCACAGAATGGTAGGAATTGGAAGGGGCCTCCAGAGATCTAGTCCAACTGTCCTGCTAAAGCAGGTACTCCTAGATCAGGCTGCACAGGAATGCATCCAGGCAGGTTTTGAAACTCTGCAGGGAAGGAGACTCCACAGCCTCTCTGGGCAGCCTTGTCCAGTGCTCCAATAACCTGAAAGTAAAGAACTTTCTCCTTATGTTTAAGCGAAACCTCCTATGTTCTACTTTGTGCTCTCTGTCCCTTGTCCTATCACTGGTCACTACTGAAAATAGCCCAGCTTGACCTTCACCCCTGAGATATTCATAAACATTGAAAAGATCTCCTCTCAGTCTTCCTTTTTCTAGGTTAAAGAGACCCAGGTCTCTCAACCTTTCCTTGCAAGAGAGATGCTCCAATCCTCTCATCATCTTTGTGGCCCTCCATTGACTCTCCAGTAGTTCCCCATCTCTTTGTCAAGGAAAACTGCTACCCTTTTATAAGATTAATCATAGTTTAACTCCTCTCCACTGTTTTCTCTTTGTAGTGGGATTGTGATACTTTAAATCTGCAGGAAAATTACATGTTCAAGCTCAGGAAGTCGTGTTCATTAAATGTTTTTTCAAATGCAAACCAGAGAAATCACTAATATGTTTTCTTTCTTGTTTAGTTTCTGTGGTTAGATTGCTACAAACTGTGGCTAGTAATTTACTTTGACTGTAATGAACAAGAACAGACAGCTCACAAGTAAGTGGAAAACTATGGAGAAGAAACTGAACACAAAAGAACTATTTCTCTAAACAATTGTTAACATATATGCTTTGGTGTAATGGTTATAAAGGAAGGCACGCAAAACAGAGGAATGAGATAGGAAGGGAGGAAGGGAGAAAAGGGAAGAAGGGAGAAAAGAACTTTGATTTTCTGTAGAATGGAAATAAGCTGCAATTATGCATCCCCTTGAAATTACTTTTCTTTTACATGCACATATAAAATAGCAGAGAAATAGAAGCATAGACAAAATTACAAAAGTAATCTAGTAATCATTGAATTAATTAACAGCTGTTAAGGCCACAATGTTACCTATGAGAGGTTTGAAAGTCATCTTACAAATTACAGCCTTGCCATCAAATACACTAGTCTCTTTTTTTTAACAGCCCTTCCTGATATTCAGCCTATTTCGCTTTCTGAAATTTTCTCATCACTGATAACTCTATTTGCACACACAAGCACAAACAGAATCAAACATCCCCCATATTTGGTATTTATCATCCTCAGACAACTCATGTCTGCCCTCCTCTTGTTATTGCATGTTAAAATAGATTGTGATCCTGTATTTGCCAAGCTTTATTGTTTCAAATTCTTATTGAAAAGGAGCATCCATCTCAAAATTACAAACAATATTTTTTGCACTATATTTCTTGTAATTTTTCAGTAATATCAGCAAAATAATTCCTAAATTATAATCTATTACACTGCTATATAGTTGCTTTATGTAACTTGTTCCTACAAGATGTCTTGAGGCCAAAACAATGAATTTTAAAAAAGGTTAGACAAATTGAAAAGTAATAACTCCATCAATGGATACTAAATATAATGACCTAAATTTAACATTCATTTCAGAAAGTTCCTAAATGAATGACTGCTGTAGTCCAAGACAGAGAACAAGGCCATAAATGGATATCCAGAAACTCAGAGAATGATCTATATAGGCCTATTTCTGGTACTGTCCAGTTTTAGAGATATGGTGAATGCATTGTTTGCCTGCTAGTTTTATACATTCTCTGATATCTGCATCATGAGGCTTACTATTTTCCAGGTCACTTTCAGTAAAAATGGCAAATTTAAGTATGCTAAAATATATACAGGCAAAATATGTTTAGTTCCCCAGTGTCAGGAGTCTTTTAAATGCATATCAGATAAATACAGTGGTTCTAAACACCTCAGCAGCAGCACATGCACACTTTAGTTGCCCTGCCCCCTCTTTCCTCCACTTAGACAGACTGCAATAATTTCATTTGTCTGAATTTATGACTTCTTTTACTATCACAAACTGAACATCAGTTTACATGATCAAATGAGACAACAAGCTAAGGTGTTCCAGGAGTAAACTCACTGCCTTTTCAGTTGTCATTGCTACCGTGGTTAAAGACCCTGAAAAAAGGTTTTGAATAGACAGCAGAGGATGGTAACAGCTTTACCTTCCCCATCTGAAATGGCATAAAGCTGAAACTGAGTGCACATCTAACAACAGTTCATTTTTTGAATCCAAGTCACCATTTCTTCCCACACCCTACGTACAAATAGAAAATACTTGAAGTCTCTTTAAAAAAAAAAAAAAGTATTTTCTTAATGCCCAACATTTATTATCTTCCCATACACACCTAAGGATAGAAAGGCTGGACAGGGCTGGACTTCATTGTGTGTGCTCTTCTGTCACCAATATTTTTAGTTTCTCTGCAGAATCTTCTATTCCATCTCACTTTAAAAAAATGTTTTTACTTCATCAAAACTAACAGATTGCATCTACATTACTTTACATACTTTGCTCCCAAGTCTCCTCAATAAAACTAACATAGATGGTTTTCAGTAAAATATAGATGATTTTCAGTACTGTTTCAAGTTCCAAATACATCACTGAAAATCCCAAGCTTCTGCTAAATGATGCAATTTCTAGGCTAGATGAGAATAGGGCATTGAAAAAATAGATGCGTGGTGTTTTTAATGACAGCCTCAGAATTTTAGAATTTGTATTCAATTTAATCTGCTTCTGAATAAGCTAATATAATATACTCAATTAATAACCTCATTACAATCAAAACAGAATTCTAGCTAACTGAAAGAGAAGATTTTTCTTTCACTGGAAGAGAGGATTTCAGTTAATTGGAACAAATGCATTATATATGTATTTACTTTAGTGAAAGACACTGTAGAACTGAGTAGGCATAACTTCTGCTTGATTACAAAGTACCAGTAAAGGGCAAATTAGTATGTAAATAGACCACCACACTTTTCTAGTCCAGCAATAATTACTTCTCATTAAAAAGGAGAAAACCCACTTGTGCTCTTTTCTGTTACTCTTGCAGTGAAAATCCCCAAATACTGTTTTGTTGCATTTTTTCTCATTTAATATATCCATTATGAAACTGGTAAACCACACAATTCCTGCATCTCTGGCCATGTCACATTCATGTTCCACGTGTTTTCTACCTTTTGATGTTACTTTTGATCTTTTTTGTCTGTCCTTCAAGGTTTTTGCAATTTCTGTAATTGTGCACATTTCTGTAGCACATTTGGTTAATAATACACATCATGAAGGACTGTGATAGAAAAGCTCAGGAGATGTGGCATAGATTGTTGGTCAGTGAGGTGGATTGAAAACTGGCTCCACAACAGAGTTCAGAGGGTTGTCATCAGTGGCACAGAGTCAACTTGGAGGCCTGTGGCAAGTGGTGTCCCCCAGGGATCAGTACTGGGTCCAGTTTTGTTCAATATCTTTATCAAGGACCTGGATGAGGGCACTGAGAGTACCCTCAGCAAGTTCACTGATGATACAAAACTGGGGGGGTTGGCTGACACCCCCTCAGGCTGTGCAGCCATCCAACGTGACCTGGACAGGCTGGAGAGCTGGGTGCAGGCAAACCTCATGAAGTTTAATAAGGACAAGTGCAGATCCTGCATCTGGGGAGAAATAACAACAGGCACCAGTACAGGTTAGGGGCTGCCCCGCTGGAAAGCAGCTCCACAGAGAAAGACCTTGGAGTGCTGGTGGACAGCAAGTTCTCCATGGAACAACAATGTGCTCTTGTGGCCAAGAGAGCCAATGGGATCCTGGGATGCATCAAGAAAGGTGTGTCCAGCAGGTCTAGGGAAGTTCTTCTACCTCTCTACTCTGCCCTGGTGAGACCACACCTGGAATACTGTGTCCAGTTTTGGCTCTCCAGTTCAAGAGACAGAGACCTGCTGGAGAGGATCCAACAGAGAGCCACGAGGATGATTTGGGGACTTGAGCATCTCCCCGGTGAAGAGAGACTGAGACCCCTGGGGCTATTTAGTCTAGAGAAGAGAAGACTGAGAGGTGATCTCATAAATGTGTATAAATATCTGAGGGATGGGTGTCAAGTGGAGGGGGCCAGGCTGTTTTTGCTGGTTCACAGTGATAAGACAAGGAACAGTGGGCTCAAACTTGAACATAGAAGATTTCACCTCAACATGAGGAGAAACTTCTTTACAATGAGGGTAATGGAGCACTGGAACAGGCTGCCCAGGGGGGTTGTGGAGTCTCCTTCTATGGAGACTTTCAAAACCCACCTGGAAGCATTCCAGTGTGGACTACCCTAAGTGATCCTCCTCTGGCAGGGGGGTTGGACCTGATGATCTCTTGAGGTATACTGTGATACTGTGACTAAATCTTATCTGAGGCAAAAAGGATGGGATTAAATTCCTGACATGAATTGTATGTTCAAAAGCACTGTAGTCATGTCACTTGCTTGCTTTGTAACCTTCTATTTCTTCCCTAGATGGAGCGCATAAGATTAAAAGTGAATATAGTATTTTTAATCTTTTGAAGGTTTTACCATCAGTACAAGTATACATAGTTTGTGAGTAAGTAACCATTTCCATTCGTGCTGACACATCACACAGAGTATTCCTAAGCTTTTTCTGACCATCATTCCATCTCCAGCTATTATTTTTGCTGGACATAAAACCTCAAAATATTACCATGAACAGGTAATGACTGTCTGACTCTCAGTTTCCGACAGGAACCAACAGTTTCAGATTTTCTCTGTGCATTACAAAATTATCTATTGAGAAGACTGAAGATGTCATTTCTTGGTCTTAGCAATACTAACCATAGTTTCATGGAAGACATGAGTCGAATCTTTCTAGTTCAACTTTAAATGAGTATGTGTGTTTTACAAGTCATTGCAGACAGGAAGTCAAAAAGAAGGAAGGAGAGAGAAAACATCAGCAGTCTTTAAAATTAACAAAAAAGGAATAATAAGAGAAATGATGTGGGATTAAAGGGGTAAATACCTACTCAAAGAGTTTTTTAAAGGGTTTTTTTCTGGAACCTGGCCTCAGTTTTTCTTTAGTTGTGAACTGAGAGGTTCCTACTGTGCTGGTAGGAGTAAATCATGGTAGGCAGGAAGTTCTAACACACTACAGTGTGTTAGAAATAATGTGACAGTGTGGGAGCCTCAGCATGCATTTGTGCCAAGTGGTTCATGTTGAAATGGAAAACATGAAGATTATTTTTCAGTGACAAAAGAAAACCAATATTTAAAATTAATGTCAGTCATGGGAAACAGTGACAGGAAGTAACAAAAGACCACAGAGTACCAAAGCATCTTTGAGGACACTTAACAAAAAAACCCAAACCAAACCAACCAAACAAAATCATAAAACAAAAGAAACCCAACCAAATATTAAATTGTTATACCAAAATAAAAAGCCCTTTTGCCCCATGTTAGGATAGATTTGTAAGTCAAAATCAGAAACCATACTGATATCTAATTTTTCAGTTGCCACCTCCAGCCACTTCAAAAAAAAACAAGGGAAACTTAGGTGTCTGAGCTGAAGTTCTTTGAAAACACATGAGTAATGGCAATCTTTCTTGTCCATCCCTCATGGTTTGGTCTTATTTAACTTTAACTGCTATGGTGCTGTACACACATGCTGGTTCTGTTCTGCTCATATGCCATACAGCCATTGTAAAGGCAGCTGGCCTCTCAGGAGAGACAAGAGACCTGGGTTAGTTTTCATCGTGACTTCAGCTACATTTTACCCACATATCTGAGACTGGTACTTGAAAACACCATGAATAATTGCTGTTGCTATCAAAGTTAAGGATTAAACTCAGGAAGAGAGAGAAGCATCAGTGAAGGCATATGCTATAATTAAATTATATGGCAGTGGTTTGACAAAGCAGAGATATTTGAGAATGAACAGCTTGTGGAGGAGATGAAAGGTGCTTGCCATTTTAGTATTCATCTATGTACATGCTGCCAGGCTGCTGTATTTTACTTTACATATTAAACAAAACATAACCAAAACTTCCAGCAAACATCATAGTATCAGATTGCTATAGTAGGTTTGGCTTTCCCCTCTGAAGCAAGTTTGTTTCATCGAGAAGTGAGATTATTTAACTTGCAAATAAACATTTGAGCTCCTGTACAACGTGCTGCAGTAAGAATGGATTTATAAAAATACTGCTTATCTTAGTCTGGATCTTTATAAATGATGAGGATAAACTTTTACAAACTCACCCATACCCAAGTAAGAATACTAAATTTGGAAGTTTCAAACACCGTGTAGCTTACTACCTATGTGCCTCTTCCCCCTTTTTCTGTGAGCCTATTTTAAAAATATAACAAGAGAAATGAGGTACTTCTGTGTTTATTGTCATTAGTCATGCTTCTTGACATTTGTTGCTGTATGTTGCAATTAATAAACATGCACTTCTGATGTAAATAACCTAGGAGCAGAATTTGTTTGTGTATAAAGTCTGAGAAATAAAGGATGATTACTTATGTAATTTTGTATTTAAAATACCTCAAAACACTCTCTCATAAACACACACACAAAAAAAAAGCCTCCTGTCTCTGGGTGTGGTTTACTGTTTTATGTTCATCTGTGATATGCCTACACTGCAGAAAGCATGGGTTTACAAAATTCATGACTAAAACTTTTGTAGCTATTTCTTACCACAATCCCTCATTATGCCAATATTTGAGTGGTGCTGGTTACACACACTGATTTATTAAAAAGCAATATTGTACCTGTAGACATGCAGGAGCTCTGCCCTGGGGTTTATTCACATCAACAGCCACAAGCTGCCACCCTCCAGCAGCATCTTCATGAAACATCTTGAAAGGGAAAACTGTTGTCAGAAACGCTTTACATGTCAATAAATACAAACAAAATCTAATACATTCCCCTTAAAGACCTGCATACATTTTGATGCTAGCTACCTTAAGGTAAGTGTGAATTGGTTATTATTGCTACAGAAAAAACCCCAACATTTTCTTTTTCCACACAATGTGTGCCTCTTAGTGCTAATGTACCAATAACCTCTGGAAATGTAGGTATAGGTATTCAGTTTTGTTTGGTTGGGTTTGTGGTTTTGTCTTGTTTTGTGTTTTTTTTCTCAGAAATTAGGACATAAAAATATGCAGATCGGTGGACATAAGGAACAGTAAGAAACCACATCTTGAGCTGATTAACGCTGTCCTGGAAAATGTCCTTGAAAGAAAATGAATGGCTCTAGCATTTTGAATTGCCACCTGAGAGTCTGCATAAACTATGTAATGAAGTGCAAAGTTCCCACCTCACTCTCATCTTTTCCTTGATACCCAGCACTCAAACAAGTCACCTCAAGAACACAGCCACAGCAGCATGGTTGAAGCTTAAAAGCCATCCTGAAAGGAGTGCCCATCAGACTGAGGACAGTGTCACATGAACAGGGTTGTAATGCTACTGAGTCCTTATGGAAGAGTTGCCAGCTCATCAGCACTGAGTTACTCCTCTTTGTATCATGCTTTAATGTGAAGAGCTAAAGTGGTTTACAAGAATGTCCTTTAATTTTTCTCCCGAGAATCTTTCCTCAAATTTGACTCTTGGACACTCATCTTCTTTTGTATAGGACTAAGTTTTGAGACTGGTTTAATCATTTATGAAGTGAACAAATGAAGAAAGATATTGTTGTTTTTTCTCAAGGTTAACTCATGCACAAAAAAGGAAAGTTTTTAACTTTTATCTGGTGCTTTGAACAGGAAACCCTGCAAGAAATTTTCTGCTATTCTTAATACAGAAAAAAAATTATTGTTTTTGTAGTTCAGTAAGATGGACTCCCTTTATGTTTCACTATGTCAGTGACTCAAGGAACAAAGTAACTATTCACTTATCTGCAGCCAATATGTTATTTTTATTTTGCACGATGCAGTTTATATTCAATATGTTCATATTCCTCAGAGTGATGACATTGTTTCCTTTTATCTCTGAAATTTCTTTATCTCAGCTGCTTCTTGAGTTTCCCTACATTGACTTCTCTGGTACAATTTCTAGTTCAGAGTATACCAGTCAAGCCTGTATGTCTCAGGAATTTGTCCCATTACAGACCAAATGAACGTTATGCTGCTAGGGCTAAGAATGTGTTATGCAGAAAAGTTTTTTTTTTTGTTAGATTTTAAACTGATGTCACCAACTCTGCTTTGACAAAGACATATATAGAGTAGAAATTATTGCTATTATTGCCACAACGTCTATTTGAGGTGAAAAATGTAGCAGCAGGTAGAAAAGAAATAGATTTACATCTGAAATACAGGAATATCCACAGAAATATTAGAAAGTATTTAATAAATAATTTTGAAATACTTAAATTCACTGGTTTAAAAAGAAAAAAAATCCATAGTTACAGAAGTTAGAAAAAATTTCCTCATGGGTACATTTCTCAGATATCTTCCTAAGGGTATTTTGCAGGCAGTTGGTACTTGTTCCTCTTATAGTTGGCAAGCTGCACTAAGCCTGGAAGCCTGGAAAGCCTGGCCTTATGTCCACTCAAGATACATAATTAGACTGATACAAAAATGAGTGGGAGAATTTAAATCTCAGTCTGCTCGTCCTCATTTTTCATACTGAATCTTTCACACTACTCAGCCCACACATAATACACTTCATATCATGGCTTCTTCCTGCCTGTTATCTCATATGCAGGGTCTTGCTTTCTGTGGCTACCTTGACCATTAGTATGGCTCTTGCCTTGGCGTTTCACTCCTCCTTGGTTTCAGTGTGTCCTTCTCAGTTCCTGACCAGCTTCCCCAAACACTTCATCTATCTTTCCACCTCTGCCAGCTACATCTTGCAATTTCAGCTCTCAGCACAGAAAGTGATACTCATAGCAACCTTAATTCCAAATTCACCAATGACATGATTAAAACAAGCATTATCCTACTTCGTTAAAAGAACATGAAAACGTAGCGGTACCATACCTAGCCATATAGAGACCCATATTAAACTTTGTAAGAAAGCCTACTTGGTTAATATAACATAGAATTTAACTTTGTATGAAAATTCAAGATCAACCTTAAAATATATGTAGCAAAGTAAAGTAAACCAGATAAAAGAATAATTAACAAGGAATTCTTTGCTTATCATTCTTTCATAAAATAAACCAAGCTGAGTCCCCAGAGAATCTCAGCATCTTAGGTGCTTCACCTGGGTGGTGGCAGTTGAGGTAGTACTGCTCCTGGACCCCCACATCTGCTGGAACTGCACTCTAATTTCTGCAAACGTTTCAATGATGACTGCGATGAAAACATTCTGAAAAACAAATAAGAAAGAATGGCTGACACAAAGCAAGTGGAAAAGAGAAGAAATTCATTCTAAGATGAGCTACATTTCAAACAAGTTCAAAAGAACACATTTTCCAGTACCTTAACGAGCCAGGCCAGAAAGAAAATTAAGGTGATGAAATAGAAATATGAACGCCATCGGGGAAAACTGTCGATTGCTCGGTACATAAGGAAGACCCAGCCCTCCTGGGAAGCAGCTTCGTAAACAGTAAATATGCTTGTGCCTGTCAGAGGGAAAAATAAAATGTCTGGCATTAAGCTCCCATAAAACTTTTCAATATCAACAAACAACCATATTTTTATCTATCCTATTTTCCCTTTTTTCTTTTTTGCCTAAACAGTATAACCCCCTCACTCCTCTTTCAAATGGAACTTTGCCTGGTCTTTTATTGTGTTTCTTCCTTTTGCAATTGAAGATAAATTGGTTTTCTATCAAACCAGACTGACTCCCTTCTCTCCCTGGACACACATGCAAAATCCATTAGATGGGTTCACTGGCAATATGCAAATGTCTCCAAAGACAGAATCTATCCCATTATGTGACTTCAGCAGCATCTATGAAAAACCAGCAGACTTAAATAAAACTGCCAGGATCAACATTCAGTAGGTGAAAGGAATCACTACAGTATCAGCAACACTAACTAAGCAGCAATATATTGAGAAGATGCCCAATATTAGCAAGCACAGTTAAGCAAGCACAATAAGCTACAGAACAGTTCTGAAATTCAGGCAGGTATCCAGGGTAGCTGCTTTAACATACATGTGTTGCCCTAAAAAACTATAAAACATTTTAAAGTTGAACTTCCTATAAGACTCTGGGAGTAGGGGAAGAAACCATTTTTGAATAAAAGCTATGAAGTTACTCATTTTAAACTTCAGATTCAAACTTATCCTAATGTCTGAGTGAGCATATGCTTCAGCTAGCTCTCAGCTTTATCTATGCAAGGAAAGCTTCAAAATACAGATTGTGGTTAGGGCTCATACAGCATTCTTGTTTGAAGTAATAAAGTTTGCTGGGGTTTTTTTGTTTGTTTGTTTTCTCCTGAGAAGGAACACAATTAAACTGCGAAATTAAACTGTGAAATCTCACAAACTGCTGTGAAATCAGGGAATTGTCCCTGCTAGCTCTGCTCCACTACTGCTTTGTTCACAAAACATCTTGGATAAAAGGGAGGGAGCATGAGGAGTACTGCCCTGAGCAAAACATAGCAGCTGCTGGCAACACATAGATCATAAGCATGAACCCACCAAATGTCTGATCCTGTTCACAGAGAAAGGAGTGGTTCTAGTGAGAAATTTGTGAGTCCAGGAGTTTCCCAAAAACTCACACCAACTTATAAGGAGCTCTTCGCTGATATTCTCCCACTGAATTTGCAGAATCTGCATCCTTTTTTTTCTGCTAACACAGGTGGGATTAACCTGGAAGTCTTCTTGCTTTTTTGAGTCCTTTTGTGGATAAATTTTCACTGGTGACAGGAGATTTTTTTTCCCTGTATAAACTTGCTCCTTTGATATTTAGGTGTTGAATGGTTAACATGGTCATGCTGGGTAGGAAAAAATGTTAATCCTTTCTGTTAATTTTTCTGGTTATTGGATTCCATTATATTTACTGCACATAGTTCTCAGGACCAAGTGACATAAATAAGAATAAAAGGAAAGAAAAAGCATTCAAGCATACATAGGAAAACCCTTTCAATTCCTTCAGAAAAGAGAGTGGTCTCTCTCAATACTGAAACATTCATCAGTGATTACTCCATGGGTATTTTGCATTTTAAAAATTCTTAAAGTAATGGTTCAATTATGTAATATTATACTGTTTCTGAACTTATTAAATTATTGAACAAAACAGTGCTGTTGAGGACACGCAGAGAATAAAAAAAAAAAAGGAATCTATTAAAAGTTGCTGGCTAGGAAACTGCCATTAGTCATTACCAATGGGAAAGTCACAGCCAAGATTAGTAAAATAGAGGAGATGTCATGCAAAGTATTTATAACACATACATTGGGCCATCTGCCACAGTAAAGCAACAATGAATAGACAAAAAATGAACAATTAACCCAGTTAAAATAATATGTGTTCATCTGTGACACTGAAGTGAAAATATATCTTGTAGACACTGGTGCAGGTGTTCTTAAGGCTATTAGAAAGCAATCACCACTAAGAATATATATTCTTACTTAACATATGTGACTAGAAGGTAATAAAGCTTTCAATACTGATGCCAGGAACCATGCTGTTAACTACTTCTGTAAATGCTGTTTCAACTGGATACAAAATAAAGGCATGGCAGTAAGTTTTTAGTTGACACCAAAGAGTAGTTCTTAGCTAACATCTGCTGTTCTGCATGTTTTTGCTCTTCTAAAAGTTACATTTAAAGACAATCAGCAACTGATTCCATTTTTTCTGAGGTTTTTTTTAGTATTTGGCTACATCTTTCTAAAGCCAATGTGTAAGCTATTAGAAGGTCTCTCACAGCAGCACACACTGTTTTTCTAACCATGTTCAAAGCCATACAGAGGGAGAAAGAGTATCAAAATTTTAAGTGATGGTGGGATCCATCACTAAAAAAGCTAAACACGGTGATGCTGTGAAACCCTAGTGAAATCTATCTTATTCCCTTAGATCAAATGGCAAAATCTGCCTTTTCCACAGGTGTCAGTATTCTGTATATCAGTGACAAGTGTCTTTTACTAGATCAGAGGGCTTACATCTTGACCACATTGTGCTAGGAGTCCCATGGCAAATGGCACATGAGAGCACAAGACTTCTGTGTGGCAGTTCAGGCTGGGTGCCTCCTGTCACTGCCACATAAGCTTACACCTGCGGTGTCCTAAGTGCCCAACCCAATCAGGTGGACACAGGAAATGGTGTATTGCTAGCCATAAATCCTGTGCCCTATAAATCCATCTGCAAAGTCATTCTCTTTCTCTTTCTCTTTCTTCCTCTTTCTTCCCTCTCTGCTCCCGTGGGAGATGCTCCCTATCAGGTAATGGTGGGGGAGTATCTCAAGGCCCCTTTGGTCTGTCTAGGCCTAATGCCAGGAAGAGAAAGGAGGGGGGGGCAGTCTCAGACCTGGCCAGCCTGAGACCAGCCTAGCAGTGGGGGGGAAGAAAGAGCCCTGGGGGTTTTGGGTATACCATCAGGTGGGGAGAAGGGAAGAGTTAGGAGGCCTTTTGGTGTGGTGTAAGGGACTCTATGCTTTGGGATTCTTTGCCACTATGCTTTGTAGACTTTGCAGTCTCACCAATTGCTTTTCCAATTAAACTTTCCATCACTCTCCAGTCCGTTTGTGTGAGTGTCATTCTTTTGACCCTCTTGGGGCAAGAGAGGATCTGTTTTGGCCCCAAACCAGCACAACCTCTTACAGTTTGTGTAAGAAAAGCTGAAATACGGGCAGTGAGGACTTGAAAACCTGCAGAGCCTGGCTATTCAGCTACACAACAGGCCTCATATACTTAAAAATGGAGTCATCTCTTGTCAGTGTCCTGAACGTTTAGATCAAGATTCATGCTATCTAACTACAGGCATCAGTGAGACACTTAAGTCATGAAAAGGCTTTCAACCATGAAGATGGTTAAACACAGGTCTATAATGGCATTACTGCTCAGTTTGGGCATGGGTAACTTGATAAATTTGGGGGGTAGGAGTTCAATATCTTAATCTAGAATACTGTTAAATCTTAGTATATAAAAATACCTAGAAAATATTTATGATAGTCTTCCTATTTGTTTCAGTAGGCAGCTAAACCTTGGTAGTGAGAAAGATTTAAGTCATTTGGGAGGAACTGTCTGATGACAACAAAGGTACTTTTGTTGAACTTGTCTCATAAATTCTACTTTTTCATATTATAATAAAACAATTCATTTAACTATGCTGATGGTTAATCAAAACGAGGAAGGAAAACATTTCTCAATACCCAGATTAAAACTACATATACTAGTATCACAATCTGCACCAGTTTCAAAAGACTGCTTTTATGCAACCAGTAAACACTTACACCTTTTGAAATGTTACACTGTGTGTGGTCATTATCAAAAACAAAAGAAAAGAAAGTCCAGAAAAGATTTAGTGACGTATTGGAAAAGAAACTGTATTTTCCTCAATTTATGCAACATTTTCCCTTGCTTCATACTGTATAGAAAAGTCAGCAATCAGAAACAAACCATACTGTTACTAATCATGCATGTTTAAGCTTAAGGGCATCCAGCACTGAAATGCTAGGAGGTTGTATCCTCTTCAATTTTTCTTTCAGATCTACAAGCTGAGACCATTAATGTGAAGGTCATGGAGGAAGCAGTTGCTTTAACACCTAAACCATTATAGTAAAAAAATATTCTGCTGGTTTCTATGCATAACCAGGGAGCAACACGACCTGGTTCTTCCATGCTCTACAGATGAGTACATGGGGAAAAAGAGAATTTAAAAATTCAGAGCACATAGGTGGTAACTTTTCATAAGGGAGCGAAGAAACCTACCCTGCCAAAACCCTCTCTTTTAAATACCTAAGGAATAGAGAAGGATTTTTTTTTAAATGACTCATAGTTGACACACAATAGTATCATTATGCAGGAAAGCAATTTTACATAGTGTATTTTGTATTTTTGCATATTTTGTAAACACACAGGATTTTCCGCTTGTTTCAGTACCTCTGTGACACCACTGTGCTCTGTGGCATCAGCTCTTGCTATAATCAGCTCATTCTGTGAATGGACCTAAATGAAAAAGGCTTCAAAGTTAAAGAAGCAGAGCTAAAAGGTCATATGGAAAATTCACTAAATCTGGAAACAAAATCCTTTCCTCCTAACTATATGCTACTTTCTTGCTTCTTGATTCAGAATCCCGTATTATTAGAGGAAGAAAATACACGGTATTAAGGTGGCGTCTTTTATTAATAGCTTTGTGATTTGTAACTATTCCAGGGGAGAAATAAATAATAATGATAATGATAACGAAGCACAACCCCCCCCCCCCAAACAACTAAGCTTAGATATGCCATTAATGCCGACATTATCTGCACACGTAATGTGTGTTTATTGACTGCCTTGCCTGACCACATCAGAGTTATCTCAGATTTCACTGCGTGCTATGAAGCTGCTTTCCCGTACTTTACAGTGCTCACTAGGTGGCGATCGTGCACCTTGGGCACATCTGGAACATTAGGCAGCGGAGGACATACTGCTCCGGAGAGCGCAGCCCGGTACCTCCCGGTGCGCTGGCAAAACGGATTGTTTTATCTATTTCCCGGCAAAACTAAACAGCCTTCTAACAGGTGCTGCTGTCTAATTCAACTCTATTTGTCGTCCTGAATACTTAAAGTTAGCCTTTCTTTTAGGATGGTTTTGTGAATTCTATGTCCATGAAGAAAGGATCTCTCAGGCTATAGAAATATTACCAACCTTGTTTCTGTCCCTGCTCATTTTCACTGATAAAATAATGTTCTTGCAAGGCATGGCTATTCCCGCTGATTTTTAATTTATGTCGCATCTGCAGGCAGTCAAGATTTTCCAGCTGTCCTACACTATTGCTTTGGTGAAACTAGAAGGGAACAAAAATTACCCAGAAATGAAACAACAAAGTTAGCAATTCTGGGAAGCACCTGATAGACAGAACTGAAATCAGTAAAAAAACCAAATTCTGAATGGCTTTATGGGGTTTCTTGCTTGTCTCCAAGTGAACAATTCAGTCTGTTTTACTGTCCCAAACCAACTCACATCAGCCAGTTTGCCAGTCAGCAGAAATGAAGAGGACAAGAAGAAAATGAAATATGCCGATGCTCTGATCCTCCTTTGAAACTTCAAACCCCAGTGCCATTTCCCTATGACTGAGCTGTGGAAAAGATGGCAAAATGGAAACCATGCAGAGCACTGATTTATGACACCCTCAAAAATACACAGTCTGAACACAGTATTTTAACCTTTCTTAAGTGCAGAGACTTCAGGCATACAGCAGCAATGTGCTACTGACTCTTCATTTTGAATGACCATTTCCTGATCAGAAGATGAAGCTTTTACTATGAGAAAAGACTGTATACATAAAACCACCAATAAGGAGGTAAAGAAACATTGCAAAATAAGTTCTAGGATCAATGCAATTTCTTCTGTAGACTTTGTAATGGAACGATGGAAATTCAGTCAGCTTTCAGAAAAAAATTGATGGATTTAGTCTCAGTGTTTGCAAGTATTTGAGAAATGTGCTCACTACACAGAAGCGTTAGCTTACCAACATGAATGTAGCTTACCAGCACAAATGTTGACATATGTATTGGCTGCACAGGGTAAATAGATGGCAGTTTATGCTTGGTTATATCACCAGTGTCATGTATGATTGTGATTGTGCTCCCTGATATAATACTTTATGCTTTTAAAAAAGAACTCTATTTTACATTTGTCAACAAGTCCATGGCATAAACAGAGATGAATATTCTTCAAAATTACTCTAGGTGTTCATCTTTATGGATATTTATCCAGACTAGTATTCATATTTGCCTTTTTAAAATACTTTTTTGATTAAAATGCTCCTCAGCTATCTGTTCACAAATAACTTATCAAATAGGGATCCAAAATGTCAGCAGAGTACATAAGCTGGCTTTATGTGTATAAATAATCTGCCTTTTACTTTTTGCAATTACACAGCTGTAGTGCTAATATGCACTCTCTCTTATAATCACTGCTTTTTGTGTGTGTGGCAACTTTACAAAATTTACTGGCAGCTGATGAGAATCAAGGAAATGCTGGGCTGTGAATTGTTCATACCTTACACACCACTACCTGAGCTCTGCAACACAGTCAACAACTCCCACATCTCCTTCTTCTTAGAGAGTATTTTTAAAGACCTAACTTTTCTCAGGTCTCTGGGATCCCATCCTCAACAGAACAGGCAGAGCTTCAGGCTGGAGCCTGGAAGTAGGACACTGCCCTATCAGAAACTCAAACTGTAATAAATACATTTCAGATCTAGAAACCAAAAATACAGAAATGCCAAGGCCTTGGTTTTAACAGCAATGGCACATGTGAAGATGGGCTTGCTACCAGTCTTTTTGGTGAAACATCTCTGATTTAAAGTACAGTCATAGTAGAGTACAAGACTGCTACAGTCAATGTTATGACAAAACTGTGTAATATAAAAAACGTTGAACAGAAGAAACTCTGTAATTTATATTAACTTATTCCTTTGAAAACGAGTTATCTATTTATAGGACAGTTACTTCTTTTAAGATATGTTACATATGTAGATGCTTTTAAAATCATACAGTGAAAGTGACCATCCAGAAACTAAACATTCAGAAATTCAAACAAATTGTTACATTTTAAACATAATCAACATTTTAAGGGTTGTTATATGGAAAAGACAAATTTAAAGGTGGTTATCAGTATGGATATTATGTATTTGGATTGTCATTCAGGTATATATTAAACACTGGGAATGACTATTAAAATTAAGGTAGTGATGGATCCCTTTGTTAGAGTGAAAACGAAGTATGCAAAACTTCCTTGACTTAAGGCATGTAAATTCAGCACTGACTTTCATACACTGTCAATCAAAACTATTCACTTGCTGCATGAACTTTCCTAATAGTGATAGACAGAACAATCTAATTTAAGTGCAGTCATGAAACAGCAAAGCTTGTGTGCACTAAGGGATCAATTTGCCTAATTAATAAAAGAAAATGCACCTGCTTTTTAGGATGAAAGACGTATGGAAAATGAAACCACAGAACATATTCATGTAGCAACATTTCCCCATCTAGAGTGACCATGATGACAGAAGCAGAGTTAAATAAGTAGCTTTATTATAGAATTACAGAATCATAGAATTGTTAGGGTTGGAAGGGACCACAAGTTCCAAACCTCCCTGCCATTGGCAAGGATACCTCACAGTAGATCAGGTTGCTCAGAGCCACATCCAGCCTGGCCTTAAAAACCTCCAGGGATGGGGTTCCTACCACCTCCCTGGGCAACCTTTTCCTGAGTCTCACCACCCTATGGTGAAGGACTTCTTCCTAACATCCAATCTGAATCTACCCACTTCTAGTTATGCTCCATTCCCCCTAGTCCTATCACTACGTGACACTCTAAAATGTCCCTCACCAGCTTTCTTGTAGGCCACCTTCAGATACCACAAGGCCACAATAAGGTCTCCTCAGCCTTCTCTCCTCCAGACTGAATAGCCCCAACTCTTTCAGTCTGTCCTCATGGGAGAGGTGCTCCAGACCTCTACTCATCCTCGTGGTCCTTCTCTGGACACTTTCCAGGACACCCATCTCCCTCTTGTAATAGGGGCTCCAGAACTGGTCACAGTACTCCAGGTGGGGTTTCACCAGAGCTGAGTGGAGGGGGAGAATCACCTCCCTCAACCTGCTGGCTACACTTCTCTTGATGCAGCCCAGGATGTGTTTGGCTTTCCGGGCTGCAAGTGTACATTGGTGGCTCATGTTGAGCTTCTCATCCACCAGGACCCCCAAATCCTTTACTCCAGGGCTGCTCTCAAGCCAGTCCCTGCCCAGCCTATATTGGTGCTTGGGATTGCCCTGACCCAGGTGCAGGACCTTGCATTTGATCTTGTTGAACTTCATGAGGTTGTCATGGGCCTACCCCTCCATTTTCATAGAGGCACTTCAGCTGGGCTGGCCGTGTCACCCTCTTACGTGAATCCCCCTTGATTCCCTTGGGGTGTCCCAGTGCTTCATCCTTGGCTTGCCTCAGGGCAGCAAGTTGAGAGCCCTTGCTAGTACTCCTTCCCTCTGCTTCTGCTGAGCTGCCCCAATGTTTGGGAAATATGGATTACAAGAGATTAGCCTGACCTAAACAGAGCACTTCCAGTGTGATATTGGCAAGAACTGAACAACTGGAGAAGTTCAAGATAAAAAGTTTTACAGGAAAATACAGGCTAGCACAGGTCATAAAGAAAAAAAGATCATGTCCAGAAAGTACTAAAAAGTATCTTGCAAGTGATTTTCTTATTTTATTTGATCTCACAATGTGTTTCGTGATTTCCAGTTGCAGTGCAATTCCTTCATCCTAAAGTTTCAAATGGTCCAATCAATCAGCCATTGGAAAAACAATAGTACATTTATTTAATAAAGGGAAGAACTTCCTTGCCCCAGAAGAGGTTTAAGAGACAGAAGAGGACCAAGGAGAGCTTGAAATTCTCTCTACAAGGACCCATACTGGTGATTTTTTGTGGGAAATGGTTAGCCAGTCTGACAATGAATAAGAACAGGCTAGGTATGCTGGCAGACAGGAAGGTATTCGAGGAGGAAATTACTTGGTATATAATTTTAATAACCTGTAAAGGCCGTTTGTAGTTTCGCTTTGTTTAGTTTTGTTTTGTTTTTTCTTACTGCATGTAGGAGAAGTAACAATTTAAGGGAACACAAGCAACCAAAGCTGCTGCTCTGCCCTAAAGCTCCATTTCAGTTTCATTCAGTTCCACTGGGCATCTTTTGTGAATGGTGGACACTCCTTTGAAGATGTACTCTCTTCAAATGAAGAGATCTGTCCTTTCCACTGGCATGGATAACATTTTCAAAAGCAATTGCTCAAAATTTCATCCATCAGTGGTAAAACTGCTGTCATCTTAAATAAATGTTTTCAAAAATCTCTCCCCAGAAATTTGCTCCAGCTACAGTGCATGTCTGAACAAGACTTTTACTCTTTTCTGTATAAAAGTTTCACCTAAGAATGGTAGAAAAACAACCAGCAAGAACTTCTGAGTATTCAGTGAGCATATTCAGTATACAAGATAGCAGCAGCACTGAGCTCAAAGTATTTCTGTTAAGAAAAATAAAAGACAGTAAAGGTGGCAAACGAGACATTATGAAACATGTATGTTAGAAATGTCATTTGCCTTCACACATCTGAATAATAGGAGCAAATATACAGTGCCAAATGCACCTTAAGAAGCTAGTCTAACTGCAGCAAAATCTGCCTTTCCTAAAAAAGATAAAGGATTGTTGCAAGAAAATCCAAACGAGACTCAGTCACTGACCTGTTTAGCTATTCCTGAATTAAGAACTCTCTGTTACCTGGTACATGACACTAGAAGCAAAATAATTTAACTGCTTTGTTGATGTGAGGGAGATGTTTGCTCACTAGAAAAAGTAGCCTAATATGGGCAGTTAGGGAGCAGGAAGAGACAGGGAGAAGTGCTTTAGTGTGCTGATAGCTCACTGAACATCACACCATCTCTGTGAGATAAGTGTGTGTTTAACTCAGTTTCAGAGATGGGTGTATTGAGTTACAGGCTCTTAGACTTTCCTCATACAGCAATACAAGCAATGTCTAAGGCGAACCTATCTTAAAGATTTCTGATTTTAAAAGAGCTGGGTGTCAAAGGAGAAAGAATGTGCTTTAAAAAAAAAAAAAACGAAAAGCATACATGGATGTCAGCAAAAATATACAACTTCTTTTTCTCTCCTTCAGAAAAAGAAAGGTAGAGTTGAAAAGAAACCAAATTCTTATAACATCTCTCTTCTTTTATTCTTGACTGTCAAAAGTGTTTGCATTACTAGAGATGTACTGGTTATCAAAAGAATTCTTGGAAGACAAGCACTAATAGACTAAGCAGCTGGCAGGTTTATCTGAAGAAAAAAACAAAAACCTTTGGCAAGAAAGGCTGTATAAATTGCCAGATATTTCTGAGGAAAGAGAATGTTCAAAGTTTTAATAGACCGTCTGAACCTTGTTTTCAGTATTATCTGCTTCTGCAGAAATCCTTTCTGATCTTTATGCACTACTTAAAATAGTTCCACACACGTGGCAGAAATTTCCTTAATTTCTCACTGTTGAATTATATTTTTTCTCTCAGATATGCCTTTTCTCTTTTCCTCTCAGCATCAATTTTACCTGCAAAGATGTTTACTCTTTGTGTAGGTGTGTGTCAGCTCTGTGCTTTGACTCAAAGTTGCTCTAATTTCTTATAAGCCTATGGTATTTAAAATATTTTTCTTCAAAGCTTTTTGCTAAAGTGCAATACGTGGCATTTTGCACAGAGCAACATGAAAATGTGGTTTGAAAAAAAAGGACTGTGTATGAAAAAAATTAGCGTTGGTGTTGCTCACTGCAACAGTTTCCCAAGAAATACAGTTCAGAACTACTCGCAATATTTTTATCAAAGGATGAGCTAAAGAGGCCTCATTTTCCATATGAAAAAAAATTTTTCGTTGGTGAAATGATATCAGAAGTTTTCAATCTTAAAGCACAAACAAGTAACATGCATAAACTTTCTGCATGACTTTCTGCATGCCATTTACTTCACGGTGATGACATCTCTAGATTTACACCTTAATTAGAAAGACCTTTGGAAGTCTATCCACTCCCTTGACTGAAGTAAAAGGCACTTCTCATTATCTATCACTTAGTGATAAAAGCATGCATAAGGGTAGTTACTGATGGACTTCATAAAGACACCTTGTTGTTCTCAGTAATATGTCTGCAGGTCCTGCCATGGCTTGGGTAAAGGCTTATGTCATTACACTATATCCCTGTATCTTTCAGAACAGAAAACAAATCCTGACCCTACCTTGAAAGTTCTGCCAGCATATTTCTGTCATATTTGTGAAGAAAAAAAACTGTGTTCACAATTTTAAAATTGCACTACACAAAGTCAAGCACGTGAGCTGATGTTCAGATAGCTGGTATTGTCTGATTCTTTGAGAGGCTGAAGGAGACAATTTTGAAACCTTCAGTACTGGTCTGAATGCTAGTGCTTGAAGCAAAAAGGAATTTTACGATTCCTTTAGTAGAAAAAGAGTTAGATCTATGGTTCTGAGATTCTACCACAGAATTTCCCACAAAATATATATATATATATATATATATAAATGTGAGGAAAACTGTGTATTTAATCAACATACTGTTTTCAAAATGCTTATTAAACTGCCTGCTCATTAAAAATAAAGCTAGAGATCGATATCGTAAGACATAGTGAAGAGCATCTGGGAGATGAGCTTCCTAAATGAAAATAAAGAGAAAAGAGAATCACAAAAAATGGATGCTTTCAGAACTGGCTATGAAACAGACCTGTGGTGTCATGGCATTAAGACTCTTTTCAGTGGCTTTCCTTAGGAACTGGTTAAAGTACCAACTACATGCTTTTAGTGGGATTCACGTGCTTAGGTCAGAAATAATTGAAATAAAAGGAAATTGACTGCTAGCAGGCAATAGCAAGCACTGGAATAACTCTGAGGACTGCACAATTTGTGTGCTCTGAGCTCTTTAAGAATACATTAGATAAGCATCCATAAGGAATAGTGTAGGTGACTCAATTTTGGACTACACAGGCAATGAGCTGGACCCTCAAATTGATACAGTTTTGAGGTTGATACTGATTTCCCCCAATTTCACATCACTGAAGAATTCGTGTTGGAAAGAAACTCTTGAGAATACGACACTTTACCTGCAGGTGTTGTCTTCCTTGGTATAACCATCTCTAACTGATCTGATTTACTCCTAACCAAGTATCATACTCAATTCTAACAGTAACATTCAAAAACAGAAAGAAAAATGTATTTATTCCCCATTACCAGATAATATTCTGAGTTACTATGTGTATAATGAACAGGAAGTTAAACAGCCACATCTCAGGGAAAAGAATCCTAACAACAAATCACTGATGAAGTTTTTTAAAGAAAGACAAAACAAAACATAGTAATGTGAGTGAACATGAGCATGAAATCATACAAAGAGAGAAATAGAAACCAGTATCAGCTGGACAAGGTATGTGCTGAAACTTGCACTTGTAGAGAAATCTAGTGAGCAAGAACTTCACTGATTAAAAACATGCACTGGTATTTTTTACCCTATGGATTACATCTATGAGCAACAAATGATGATCAAGCTTCTTTCTATAGTATTGATAGTGCAAATAATTTGGCCTGGTAACTAGATCACTTTCTTGTCTAATATCCCTTTATTTATTGTGCAAAGAGCAAAGGAAGCTTTACAAGGCCATCTTCTACTGATTCATCACAAACAAGAAACTATGGAAACTAAAGCTGGGAGAGGTGGTGAGTGGAAATCCTCTTAACTGTTTCATAGTCATGTAAAGCCAGTACAGCATCTGGTAAAAAAAAATAGTATTACCATGCATAAAGTAATCTCTTTGTCTTTAGGCTGCACATAGACACTAACTTTTCCAAATGCTGCACATTAACACCACAAAAAAACACTAATTTCTAAGTGAAAAATGTACCTTGCATTAGGGTTTTCCTGTAAAACTGCTTCAGGAGTTGCAGAAACAACTTCTACTGCTTCTGAACCAGTTAAATCATATTCTTCAGTAAAATGCCTTCCCCTCGCCCCTTTTTTCTTCCACAAAGGAAACATTTGTGAGTAATTGGTTGTAGATTTAACTTCTGTAAAGTAAGAGATGTGAAGCAACACTGTGGATAAAGAAAACGTCACTCAGGACATGATTAGATGGCAACAACTGTGTCTGAGACTCTGAATATTATGTTAAAAGCATCATATCCACACAACACAAAGTACTGACTTGCTCTAAGATGAGTCTGCAACTTAAAAAATACCCTTTTTTGAGGATCTCACTGAAAGTTTGCACACTGCAATGTGTATTGTCCATCTGCACCCTAACTTGTTCTGCAGTAGATATTGCCTATTCTCCTATCCTAATGCCCAAAAGGCATTAAGCTGGTATAAAAACTCAGTATTATGTGTCTTCTTCAGTGACTCTAACTGTAACACATTCATGTGCCCTGCCTCATCCTGAACAATCCCTACTGTGGGTCTTACAGTTCAAATCATAGCCTGAGCCTATTGCAAAGCAGCCCTTCTGAAAGTGCTTATGTAGCCAAATACTGTAGCTCCTGTTCCCATGCATGTGCCTGCACCAAGTGTAGCTCCCTCCATCCCATACATACCTTCAATACAAGGTTTCATCAGTAACTGTGATCACACAAGCCTCAAACAAAACCTCACTAAGTCAAAGACAGTCCAGCTGTTCTAAATAACATAGACTTAATCCTTAATTAGCAAATAATACAAAAAAATGTTAACTATTTCATTTTCACTGGCTTCCTGACAGGCCAAATTTCTAACAATGCTTCTAATGAAGTTATGCAGGAAGGATTAACACTGTGCTCTGGTCTGGAAGTTCTCAGCAAAGTGGCTAATTTAGTGAAGTACTGCTCAACTGCAAGGGAAGGTCATTCTCTGGTACAGCCTCCCCTTTTTTTTACAAAGTATTTGTTTCCTCTGCACTGCACTGCAATCTCCAATGAAAACTCTTCCTAAATTGTACCTTTCCTGTTGTGCCTGAGGACACTGGACACAGCTGCAATCCTGCATCTGTCCATGGTAATTGAATTGCATAAAAACCTAACAATATCCCCATACTTTGGTCAAAAATTTTTGCTACAGGAGCCCTAACCATTTGAACAATGCAAAAACTGCTCTCAGCATAGTGGGTCAAATCTATCAGTGATGCCAATATTTAACTGAAATTAATGACTGCTTAAGGACCAGAAGGAAATAAACATGTTTAGGGGGGAAAAAAAAAAAAAAAGAAGAAGTTATAGCTCTTGGAGATACCAGGAGTCTGCAGATACATGAAAGCATGTGTGTTATGGATTTCATGGCATTTCTAATGAAAGCAGAAAGTACCTGACTAAAGACAAGCTGATAGAAACTAGCTGGTTTGGTGTAATATAAAGCATCGTATCCAACAAACTTGTCAAAACAGGTAGAAAATAGACAAATGTGAAGCAACTGGTGTGCTGTGAGTAGCTTAGCACACATGAAATTACTGTAGCAAGCAGGTTAAACACAGTTTGAATAAATGCACAGCAGAAGCAGTATTCTTCACTGGATAGAGTCACCAGTAAAAGGCTGCAAAGACTGAGAACATTGTGAAAAAGCCATACGGATGTCTATCAAATTAATCCTATAAGCTTCCCAGAGCAACTATTCAAAACCTGATAGTCCAAGATTTTTTCAGAATTTCTCATGGTTCCCCAATGACTGTGGTCAATACACTCAGCTAATTCCAGGGCATTTACCATATTAACATGTGAATGCCAGTGAAATAAATATCTGTGACTATGGCGGTAGAATGTTGACTTTTAAAAAGGATTGTACAGGAAGTAATTTTCATTCACTGTCACTACACTTCTGTGTTTCACCATTCATGCTCCATAATTCTGTATCAGATACGAAGGATAAAAATGAAATATTCAGGTAAGCATATAATTGTATTACTACATGAAATGCAAATAGGAAAAAGAAAAACATAGAGTTTCTTCTAGAGAACAGGGCTAAACGGTAATTAAAGCTTTTTTGTCTGAAAGATGATGATAGACTTAATTGTCACTTAACCTCAGAATTTTAAGCAAAATGCAGAAAAAGAGTAGACGAAAATCAAGTGCAAGAAAATATTCATATTTAGAATATAGAAAAGTTGGCTAATACAGAAGGGTACATAAATAGTACACACGCCAGTATAAAAACCATGAAAAACCTGCCACAGGCAACCAATCCAAACAAAATACTACCACAGTTTATCAGAAGAGCCATACAGAAATCCTGTTGTGATTAATCTATTTGTCAGCCTCTAGGTAACTTTTGTCAAGATGACAACTCAGCTATGTACCAGCTCCTTGAGATACATTTTTATCTCGTGCACGTTACCACCGAGCATCTATGTTCTATGATCAGTTCAGATTTCCCAGTCCCACTGGTGACTGACAAGATCTTCCAGCACAAATTTGCTGTTTTCACTTTTGAATATTAGGCAATAAAATTTAATTCTTTCAGCATCATGAATTAATAAAGCATGTAACTTAGCTGGAAACAGAGTCCCAAAGTCATCCAATCTCATTGCAGCTGTTTAAATTAAGTGCCAAATTTGGGAGCTTAGTTACTATAATCTTCTTCATAGTGGAAAGAAAAATATTGTACTGTTGTGTGATTTACTCCTTTTCAGATGTGAAATAAGAATCTTAAACTGAGAGCTCATATGAATTACCTAACCTTAGGAAGCATAAACTGGGGTCAAAATTTCTTACTGAAATGAGGCAAAGTACTGATCATTATGATGCTCTACTGCAAGGTGACAGTAGTGAAGATTGTTGGGAAAGTAGAGGATAACTTTCTAAAGGAGTGTTTGGATGAGTGGAAAATGCTGTCCACAGTATGAGAAAAGGTGTATCTTGACACTTGCCAAGATGACCCACACCTTCCCTGGAGATAGAATAGCATGTCTTCAAATTGTCTTAAATTCTGCTGAGTATTAAGGGGAATCTCCAAAGGAGCTTTCACCATTAAAAGAGCCTGTCCACTGAAAATATCTGTGAAGAATTCAGGAAATTTAGGAACTACTTGCATATTGAAATATTTCACAATGTATTTACCAATACTGTCTTAAGTACAGAAAAATACAGAAGTGGTAACTGTGCATTAGATGTATTAAAGATTTATTCAGATCACCTGTTAAATACTGTAAGATGTAGTTCCCCCTTTGATCACAACCAAAACATATGATTAGGGTAATGAATACATAATGTATTTAATGTTCATAGATAACACTTTACCTCTTTCAACTCATCTCTGTTCTTTCTCAGATAGTAACTGGTAGTGAATGCTCTCAGAGTTTTTTTGAAGAAGCATTTCAGTTGTGCACAGGGGTTCAAAAATATTATACTTTCCTTTTAGCTTGCAACCTAGGCCTTTTCCAATGCATACTTTTCCACTCACTGCATACTAGATACTGTGTAAGAATTTCTTCACATGAGAATGTCATGATATTGACCCTGGAGCAGAATACAGTAACTACTGAAAGTCCCCAAAAACAGTAGGGAAAAGACACTTAGAAAAAGAAAACACTCAATATTTAAATCTTTGAGTAACAGAGTAATAAATTGAGACTGTGCAATATCTAAGGGCCTCTACATATCTGCCACAGGGTATTGCAAGAGTAGCAGCATATAAGAAGTCAGTTACCACAGATGAGGCGATGTGCTGGAGAGTCATACCTAAGCTGCTTCTCTGTGTGTGCTGCCCCCTCTAGAGTGACCATCTGTGATCTAGATTCTCTGGAACAGCATTATTCTCTCCCTCTTAATCCCCAGCAGAAGTGGGAAATCCAAGCTGCAAGCTGGCCCTGTGTTATCAAATCAAAGGTATTAAATCAAAGATGATTTGGTAAGCTGCTCTAATTACAGTAACAGAGGGCATGTTGCATGACTGTCATAGATTGTGTTTGTAGTAGGTGGTTTTGCTCATTTCCATCAACTTTACAAAAATGCTGTGTAGGATAAAATAACCAAATCTCAGGAGGCAAGATAAAAACACTCTGTCCCATGTTTTATGCGAGTCTGAAGGTCAAAGCCTCCAAACTGGTCACATGCACTTGTCTGAAAGTGAAAATCTTCCACTGCGAAAACAATTACCTTTATTACCCAGTAACTGCAGCTTTCATTATGCAGAGCTATATTGTCTTAATCACACTGACTAATAATTAAGCTGATAGGATCTAATTTTCTTGGTATAGAATGACAGGTTTCTAATTGCCTAACTTCATGCTTTGCCTATTGGTTTAGAGTTTTTTGCTCCTTAGTGTGGCTGAAATTAGTCACACCTTTTGTTTCAGGTCACAGTTTTCACTCTATTTTTTCACATCCTCTCTGTCAGACTGTGAGCTGTTGAGTAGCTATCCACACAGATAGTTATCGCCTTTGACGTAAGCCTCTCTTAATTTTCATGCAGAGTGCAAACTGGTGGCCTGGGAGGTTTTTACTTGAAGCAGCTCTTGCCATTTATTTTCTTAGTAAGTCCTCATTAAGAGAATGGTCTTAATGTGCATTTATTTCCCTTTGTCCATGACATTCCTAGCACATGTGACCCCTGATTGCTTTACCTAACCTCTCAAAGTTATCTGACCCTTTAGTTAGCATTCTGCATTAGAGGAAAAAGAAATGTCACTGCAGATAATAGACCTGAGAGTTTTAACTCATGCTTCTCATAGGAATTACAAGTAAACAGTAGCAGCAGTACAAAAGCAAATTTCCTCTTTGCCTTCACAGAGTATGTATCACCTCAAAATCATGCTGGGAAGCCTAGCTAAGAGAGAGCAAGGGCAGCAGAGAGTAAGCATGGAGAGGTCATATCTGGAAACAGTAGTTACATTGACCATCTGTACCAGCGAGCACTGACACACTGCAGACTCTCAGAGTGGATGCAGCGCAAAGGCTTCCTACAGGTGCTCTTTGGGAGCTTGGCTCCTCCAGAGCCAAGCACAACCTCTCCAGCACCACATTGCCCAGGAAGCTATATTCCAGGACTCCTTGCACTCTTATGCTAGAGCAAATAAGCCATCTAGGGACACAAAACAGTAGGAAGCAAGGGGTAAGGATATTTAAGTGGTTCAGTAAGAGAAGCCAACAGCTGTGCTGGTGCCAGTGAGCTCTACTGAATTTTCAAGTTTTTTGGTTACTATGCTTGTGATCTCTTACTAATTACAGGAGAAAACTTACACATCATCAAATACATTGCATGTAGGCCCATTGCTGAATGAGGTGGGTGCCTTGGTGGCAGAGGACACAGAGAAGGCAGAGTTGCTAAATGCCTTCTTTATCTCCGTCTGTACTGCTGGAGGCTGTCCTCAGGAGCCCGTGGCCCCCGAGGCCCCAGAGAAAGGCAGGACAAATGAGAAATTTTCCTTGGTTGATGAGGACTGGGTTAGAGAACAGTTAAGTCATCTGGACATCCATAAATCCATAGGTCCTGATGGGATGCATGCAAGGGTGCTGAGGGAGCTGGCAGAGGTCATTGCCAGACCACTCTCCACCATCTTTGGTAAGTCATGGCAGACAGGAGAGGTGCCTGGGGACTGGAGGAGAGCAAATATCACTCCAGTCTTCAAGAAGGGTAAGAAGGAGGACCCAGGTAACTACAGACTGGTCAGCCTCACCTCCATCCCTGGAAAGGTGATGGAGCAACTTATCCTCAGCACTGTCCTTAGGCATATCAAGGACAAGAGGGTCATTAGGAGCAGTCAGCATGGTTTTACAAAGGGGAAGTCATGTCTGACCAACCCTGATAGCCTTTTATGAGGACATAACCTGGTGGAGAGATGATGGTAGAGCAGTGGATGTGGTTTATCTTGCTTTCAGTAAGGCATCTGACACTGTCTGCCACAGCATCCTTGCAGCTAAGCTGAGGCAGTGTGGTCTGGATGATCAGGTAGTGAGGTGGATTGAGAACTGGTTGAAGGAAAGAAGTCAGAGAGCTGTGGTCAATGGGACAGAGTCTAGTTGGAGGCCTGTAACTAGTGGAGTTCTTCAGGGGTCAGTTATGGGACCAGTACTATTCAATGTGTTCATCAACAATCTGGATAACAGAACAGAGCACTGTCAGCAAGTTTTCTGATGACACCAAACTGGGAGGGGTGGCTGATGCACCAGAAGGTTATGGTGCCATTCAGCGGGACTTGGAGAGGCTGGAGAGCTGGACAGGGAGAAATTTAAGGAAGTTCAACAAGGGCAAGTGTAGAGTCTTGCACTTGGGAAAAAGCAACCCCAGGTACCAGTGTAGATTCGGGACTGAGCTGCTGGAGAGCAGTGAAGGGGAAAAGGACCTGGGGACCCTAGTGGATGAAGGCTGACCATGAGCCAGCAATGTGTTCTTGTGGCCAAGAAGGCCAATGCCATTCTGGGTTGTATTGGAAGGGGTGTGGTCAGTAGGTCAAGAGAGGTTCTCCTCCCTCTCTACTCCTCCCTCTCTACTCTGCCCTGCTGAGGCCACATTTGGAATTTTTTGTCCAGTTCTAGGCCCTCAGTTCAAGAAGGACAGGGAACTGCTTGAAAGAGTCCAGAGCAGAGCTACCAAAATTATTAAGGGAATGGAACATCTTCCTTATGAGGAGAGACTGAGGGAGCTGTGGCTCTTCAGCTTGGAGAAGAGGAGACTAAGGGGTGACCTCATTAATGTTTATAAATATGTAAAGGGTGAGTGCCAAGAGGATGTAGCCAGGCTCTTCTCAGCGATGCCCAATGACAGGACAAGGGGCAATGGGTGGAAATTGAGATATAGGAAGTTCCAAGGAAACAGGAAGAAGAATTATTTCACTGTGAGGGTGACAGAACACTGGAACAGGCTGCCCAGGGGGGTTGTGGAGTCACCCTTTCTGCAGATATTCAAGACCCACCTGGATGCGTTTCTGTGTGATCTGGTACAGGTGATCCTGCTTTGGCAGGGTGGTTGGGCTAGATGATCTCTTAAGGTCCCTTCCAGCCCCTGACATTCTGTGATTCTGTGAAGTTAAGACTATGAGATAAATTAAGAAACAGTCATGAAGTTCTCTGTCAATAAGGGATCAATGAGTCTGAGGTGGTACGAGTTACAGTACAAAACAGCATAGCGAGATGCAACTAAAGCTTGCAATTTACCTGCCTTGATCTTAATTTCCTTATACCTTTCCAGTAAGATTGCCTTTCTGACACACTTTGCTCTTTCCCCTCTTCAGCTTATGAACAGTGACAGTTTGTGGGTGTTTTACCTAATAACAGCAAGTAAGATTTTTTTTCTTTTAAGGTTGCCATCTCTATCAAGCAAGTACTTATCAGAAGATATATTAGAAGGAAAACTTAAAAATACTTCCTTTCAAATTGAAATCTGTCTTTACTCCCAGGTACAGATGGGAATGAAAGAGAAATAGGAAGAAGCACTTAGCACAGATGTCAGACAAGTCATTAAATTCTGCGCAGCTTACTATAATGACACAAGTGATATATCAATCCATACATAGCAGAAAATGATGGCCACCAGGAAATATCCACAATTACAAACAAAACTGAGAACAAAAGAAAAGTAAAACTCTCTGGAAGGCTGTTTTATTCCATTATAGATCCAACTATTTAGCTGCTCAAACTAACTAGGGGAATACCCTGAAATGGCAGGGGTAAGCATGTTCCACTGACTTCTCTCAGCAGCATTAAATTTTTCTTAAGACTGTCAGTACTGGACAACTGTACTAATCTATTCACATTAGTTTTACCTGATTGCCTGGTTTAAAGAAAGACTCACTTACTTTGAGATTAACACAACAATAAATCAAAATTCTGGAGGGATGCTCAAATTACTCTAATCTTCCAAAACTACCACTTCCCACATATCATTTGTAAGTGTAACTGAGCTAATTCTATAGATATTATTTGTGCTATTTTTTTAATGTCTCTAAATCATTGCTTAGAATTAGAAAAAAAGAGAAAACCTCTTAATTAACACAACTACAATGGCCAAATTCAGTTGTCAAAAACCAGAAACATTGTCTTAGTATCCTTACTTGAAAATCTGCGTGTTTAGGCATCTCTGTGTTATTCTTTCAACACAGAAATGCAAAGAGCTCACTGTGGCCATCAGTAACAGCCAATATTTAAATTGCTCTCATGCCCTTGAACCCACATAGCAACCACTTTAAGCAGTTAGCGTGTGCTGTGGAGTGCCAGGACACTGGTGCCTCAGCCCTGGGGAACGGACACAGGAGTTGCTTTCTGGTCCACATATTAAGGGTTCTTTCTCCCAACAGCAAGAATTAAGAGAGCTTGAAGAGACTGAAAATTTTCAAGAAATGTGCACCCTGCTAGAGCCTGATTATTTTGGCATTGAAGTTTTGTTTAATGTATGAAAATATCAGAATCATAGTTAGAAAAACAAAGCAAATGATTAAGACTACTTCTCCTATGCTATGACCGCAGGTCGTTCACTTTTCAGCCATATACAAGACTAAAACAAAACTGTGAAGCTAAAGAATAAACAATATACAGATCAATCTTAAGGCCCAAAGAATCCTCTGGGATAACTGAATCCAGCATTAAATGAATGAGAAGACTTTAAAATTATTTTGTATAGCAAAAAAGTCATGATTTTCACCAAGTGTTTTCTGCACCAAATCTAGTAACTTCTATATGTGCTTCAGTGTGGTTTTAGGAGAGATAGCAAGTGTTTTTACTTTGATCTCCTAGTGATGATTTTTAAAGGTAATGACACTTACTGATACAAAATATTCATGTCTTCCTAATAAATCTGCCTGCATTTAAATTCCAACCACTGAATTTCATTAGTATTTTTTCTTCCAAACAAAAAAGAAACCCCAAAGCAAAACAAAAGATGCCTTCTGCACTTGAACTCTTTCTGATGAGACACTAAATATGGACTTGTAAGCAGGTCCTTAAGAAGCCGTGACCAGTGAAAACAGTATTGTACCTTAAGCCTAAACAGGGATTTATTAATTGAAGCCCCTTCAACTTTTTCATTATACCTAAGGAACAGAATGAACTTGTTTATCTTATTTACACAGCCATGCTTCACTCCTCTCAGTATTCACCATCATTTGTAACTAGAATTATTTTCAAGAGGAACAAAATGAAAAATGCAAACTGTTCTCACGTGCACAGAGCATATGAATTAATTTCTTCACTCTATGCTCACCAAAAACCTGCAGAACTTTCTGATGGTGCCTATGTAAAGGCAGTCTAAGATGTCATGCTGAGGCTTTTTTAGGTGCCTGCAGTAGGCACAATTGACAGGCTTATGGCAGCAGGGAGCATGCCAGAGCAGGGACACCTGTGAAGGGACTTCAGCCCATGACTATGCCTGTTCTGGAGCAAAAGAGATTGATTAAGAAGGAAGGAGTAGCACCAGAAGAGTAAGAAACAAGGAGCAGCAAAGAAAAGGAGTACACTTACCCCACCTTCTTACACCACTACCTGCCTCATATGCTGCAAAAGCAGAGCTGTAGAGACTAGGACACAGGGAGGTGTGTGGACTGAAGTTGAGACAGGTAAAAGAGGAAAGGTATTTTCCCTAAGTGTCTCTTTAACTGTTTGTCTTCCTTGGTTAATTCCTGAATGAGTGATTTTAAGTTTATGTTAAATTCCCTGAGTAGAGACTCTTTCACCCATGACAGTGCCTTGGTTGGGATCAAGGTCCTATTGCTCTCCCTCTGCAAGGCCTAGGAAGGAATTCCAGAGAGAAAAACACAAATCTGTCACCAAATAACGATTTTCCTGGTTTCTTATCAGTGGACTAGTGGTGTATGCTTTAAGTAATTTTGGTGGAAATTTACAAGACACGAGTTTTATTGTTAGACACTCTGAATGGCTTCCCTAGCTACATTCTAATGCCTTCACATATTAACATCGTTATCACTTGTCACATTACTACATGATAACTCCACAGGCCATGGTCATGGATGAAGGACTCCGTAATAGGCACTGTACATGCAAGTGTCTGAATTAAAGAGCTAAGTGGAATAATGTTAGACCTGTTTATCAATGTATTTAATACTATGACGTACTTGCTAGGATCAACAGAGCATTAGGACTCAATATGCATAAAGCATAAATATCATTTGTAGAGTAAAAGATTCTGACCACAAATTTTGATTAAATTAACCAATGCCTCTTTCCTAAGAGCTCAATCCCTCAGCCTCTAACAGGTACAATTATATCCTCCCATTGCTCTGAATTATCTCAGATACCAAATGACTCACAGCCAAAGAAGTCAGGCTGCAATGGTGATTCTGATCTGCATTTCTGGCCATCTATGTGCAAAATGGTGCTGGTTTCACTCAGGTGGAGACAACTGTCTGAAAGGGCAGTGAGGGGAGGAAGGCAGCTGAAAAAAAACCTTTGCAAGCCTTTTCACTGTAAGCTCTCTTATTTTGAGCAAATAACCTGCAAATATAATTTTTATTCTGTTCATCAACTCATAATTCACTATTCCTCATGGACCTTGAAGTCTCAGAGCTGACAAAGTAGGCAATTGTGCAGGATAACTCATCAGTCATATTTCTGTCTCTCACCCATGCCAGCAATCTGGAAAGACCAAGTGACTGCTAACACTGCCACCAAGCGACAAGCAGGTTGTGTCAGGTAGGTGTGGAGAAACAGAGAAATTAAAAGGTATCAGTATCAGTATGTCCTGCCTGGCAAATCTGGCCATCTATGAGGGGCTTAGAGCATTGGTGGATAATTGGATAAACACCTGGACTTGTACAATGTCTGACACTGTCCTGCATGACATTCTTGTTCCTAAACGGAAGAACCATGGATTTGATGAATAGACCACTTCATGGATAAGGAATTGGCTGGATCGTCATACTCAGAAGAGTTGTTGTCAACAGTTCAATGTCTAAGTGGAGACCAGTGACAAGTGGCGTTCCTCAGGAGTCAGTACCAAAACTGGTGCTGTTTAACATCTTTGTCAGTTACACGGACAGTGGGATCGAGTGCAGCCTCAATAGGTTTGTCAATGACAACAAGCTGTGTGGTACAGTCAACACACTGAAGGAAAGGGATGTCATCCAGAGGATCCCTGACAGACTTGAACCTCATGAACTCAACGTGACCAAATGCAAAGTCCTGTGTGTCAAGGCAACCTCAAGCACAAATACAGGCTGGGTGGAAAATGGATTGAGAGCAGCCCTGAGAAGGACTTTAGGTGTGTTGGATGATGATAAACTTAACACAGCCTGACAATGTGTGCTTGCAGTCCAGAAGGGCAGCTGTAATCTGAACTGCATCACAAAGAGTGTGACCAGGAGATAAAGGGAAGTGATTCTCCCCCTCTATTCCACTCTTATGAGACTCCACCTGGAGTACTGTGTTTGGCTTTGGGGCCACAGACATGGACCTGTTGGAGCAGGTCCAGAAGAGGGCCATGACAATGATTAAGGAGCCAGAGCAGATCCCCTATGAGGATAGGCTGAGAGATTTGAGATTGTTCAACCTGGAGAAAAGAAGGCTCCAGGGAGACCTTAGAGCAGCTTGCCAATACCTAAAGTGGACCTACAAGAAAGCTGGAGAGGGACATTTCACAAGGGCATGTAGTTATAGGACAAGGGGCAATGATTTTATACTGAAAGAGGATAGTTTTAGATTGAATGTAAGGAAGAAGCTCTTCACAATAAGTGAGGTGCAGCACTGGAACAGGTAGTCCAGAGAATTTGTGGATGCCCTATCCCTGGAAGTGGTCAAGGCCAGGCGGGATTGGTCTTTGAGAAACTTCTGCCAGTCTAAGATGTTCTTGCCTGTGGCAGAGGTTTGGAACTAGATGACCTTTAAGGTCCCTTCCATCCCAAACCATTATATGATTCTATGATTTCTGCAGACAAATTCATGATATAGGTGTCCACACAGAAAAAATGGACTTGTAGCTCTGAATGCCTGCTGTTCCTAGAAGTATTTCATTGGGATCTGATTTAGGCTGACTTTCCAGCTTTTATTCTGAACTGCTATCAGCATCTTTCCTCCCTTTTCAATTGTTTGACTTTCTTATCTCCATCACACCTCATCTCTTAATACACTATTCAGCCACTGCAAATTCTAATCTTAGAGACAGGCACCCAAACTCTCAGGAACATTAAATCTCTCAAGGAAAATGTACTTAACCCTAATGGCAGTAAGGTGCAAAACCCAGATTCACTGTCTTAACCTTAATTCCTTCCTTCTGAACACTGGACCTCATGTCATCCCAATCTTCTTCCTAAGCCTAATAGAAGCACCTTTCATAGTTCAAAGTGGTTGCAGTCTCAAAGTATTTTTCCCATCATAAAAGAAATCCTAAGAGAAACAGTGCTTGGTAGATAAAATTTTAATTTATGGGTAAACAAAAAGGTTATTTTGATTCCTGTACAAGTGCTTTATTAAAACAAGAACTGTAAGTGAATTGAGGAAGTAGACTTCAGCCCCACTGTAATGTTTCCTTTTGGAAACATTAAACATGGAACAAAGCTGGAAGTGGGGAGATTCAGACTGGATGTGAGGAAGAAGTTCTTCACCATGAGAGTGGTGAGACCCTGGAACGGGTTTGTCCAGGGAGGTGGTTGAAGCCCCCTGGAAGTGTTTAAGACCAGGCTGGATGAGGTTCTGGCCAGCCTGATCTAGTGTGAGGTGTCCCTGCCCATGGCAGGAGGGTTGGAACTAGATGATCCTTGTGGTCCCTTCCAACTCTGACTGATTCTATGATTTTATTCTATGAAATTTCATTTCCTTTAAACCTAGTCATGTCTTTTCTTCCAATTACTAATTTAAAAAAGGCTGCCAACCCTAGGCATGTCAAGAATATTTGAATTCTGTATCTCATATTATAAGGGAAAAGGCCTTATAATAAAATTGGGAGATATCTGATATATAAAGCTCTGTTGCTATTTTACAGCCCAGAAATTTAGACGGTTTTGTTGGTTCATTGTGTGATTGAACAGTTCTCTTGTACTGTGAGGCAAGTAAGGTGTACATGCTTTGAAGCACTTCTTACCCTTGAAATTTGACTGTCTCCAAGATACAACATGTGCATATTTATCTCCTATACTTAGGCATTAAAATGGTAGTGTTTGTTAAATACTCTCTGTGGGTACCAGATGCAATTAGGATTATTTATTAGAGCACTGGCTCTGAAATTGACAGATAGGTTGATGATGCAGCATAGAATAAAATGTTTCAGAATGATCGTGAGTGGTATAAAATTTCTCTCACTTTGTATAATATTTTTTAAACTTTCAGGTTTCTTTCACTTAGGACTTTTCCTTTCGAGAACATTTGAAGCAGTATGTGGCACTTTAAATCATGAAAAAAACATTCTCTAGGATTACGCAAAGAGTAAAATCAGTAATGTAGCTGCAAGTGTACATCTGTAGATGATTACAGATGATTGCACTCATGAGGCATGTGGAATGATTACTAGCCAGATGTTACAAAAATCTGAATGCAAAAGAATTGGTACCATTTAGAAAATACAGGTGAGGAGGAGAATTGCCCAGGATTCAGAAACAGTGGGGGTTCTACCACCTTTATGTCTATGTGGCACTCTTCCCAACAGCACCCCCACAGACAGCTCTACCAGCATCCTTAGCATGGTCCTGACAGCGATTCCTTTCATGTTAGACTTAGACTAAAGGTAGATGCACACACACATAAATGGTAACATGGAAAGCAGAAGTACTTGTCATAGTTCTCCAATTGCTAAGTCTTGCATGCTCTTATTTAATTTAACAATTATATTTATGCTTTTTAGATCTATCAGATGTAAATACTTCGGCAAATACAATCACATGCCTAATGAAATGTACAATCACTGGGGTTTATTCACAAAACGAAGGTCATTTTTCTTAATATTTAGCTCGATTTTTATTGCACATCTCATAACACTATCATGCTATCAGCTACCACCTAAGGAATTAAACACAGATAAGGAACACACAGAGAAGAAGAGAATAAAATCAGGAAAAAGAAACAGGCCAGCTGTGAATGTACCTGCATGCTCTCAGTGGGAGACGAGGTTGAAGGCTGTTCTATTATGAAGGAAACATCAACCTTTTTATAGGAACCTGAATCAAAATCAACTAAGTAGTCTGAGAAAGAGAAGAGCTTGACAGTACCATACAAGTAGAGTCAATAGTAAGGAGCTTTTCCACCCACATCCACATAGCCAGCCAAGCCTTTCATTCATATCCTTTCTCTTACACCCACTCAGCTTCACAGGTAGTATTCAAAAAATCTTTCAGGTATCCTGATGGATAAAAGACTTCATTTAATATGAAGGCTCCCACTGTGTATGAACAACTCCTAGTGTTCTGTGTCAAACTGTTGGAAAGTGTACTTGGGTTTCTATGGAGTTCATGAGCAACTTACTAGAAGAAAGTAGTAACTTCTTGCAGCCTGTCATCAGCTAGAACCTGAAACATCTGAACTCACCTCACTTAGAAGAGTAAATTATTCTTTCTCTACCATTTCTTCCTCTCATTTCATAAGATCACAGAGATAGGGATTTTAGGTACTGAGGATTTAGCTAATTGGTTCTCCACTCATTTCATTCATTCTTCAGTTTCACAAACAGTTCATAGACAGACTTAACCTTCCTAGAGGTATAGCCATACAGAACTGCCCCAGTTTTCATTAACTTCACTTTCATTGGAGACTACATTGGTAAAGTTGACAAAACCAATTGGTGTTAATTTCATTCTACAGCCAGTTCAGAAATACATATATTGATGAACAGACATTAGTTGTAGATACATGCTGATGTGGCCCATGTTTGAAAAATCACCTTCACAAACATCAGGTATAAGAATTATATTATTAATATATATTGAAAGGGTGAAGGCACTGAAGAACTTATATCACAAATCTTACTGCAGTATTGCTGTACAAATGCAGAATGGAAGCCAGTTTTGTAAGAGAGAAGCACTTGATGGTTTACATCTTGATTTTAAAAGGTTTTAAACATTGTCTCACCCTGGCAACATATAGAAATGCAGCTAGGTGAAACTACCCTATGATGGGTGCAAAATTATTTGTTAAATGCACTTACGAGCAGCTAATAATGAAACATTGTCAGAAAGTAAGAGTTTCAAACGAGACTTCAACTGTCTGATCTTGGCCTGGTTCTATTTACCTTTTTAATCTTGGATCACATTGATATAAAATAAATTATGGTCATCAAATTTCAGTTAAAATAAGCAAAGAGGCATTGGAAAAATTAATGAGGAAAGAATTACAATTCCAGAAGCTCTTCAAAATAGAAGAAATAGTTAAAACAAAACGCACCGATAACACAGCAAAGACAAAAGTTAAGGGTTTACATTTAAAAAGAAATAATAAAACAAAAACAAATAAAGGATGGGAAACAGTGATGGCAGCTCTTTCAAAAGGACACAAGGGCTGTAACAAAACAGAAAAACAAATGAATCACCCACACCCACAATGTACTGTTTCTGAAAATTGGAAACACCTTACTGGGACATAGAAACTGTAACAGAGCTTAAAAACACAAAGTAATGGCTCTACTGAGATATTCTGCCAGTATTGATTTCAACAAAGAGGTGAAACAGCTGCAGAAAGTCTAGAAAAGGACAATAAGAATAATTCAAAGTACAAATGTAAGTTCTATAGTAAAACATTGAAGCATTTGGAGCTATATGGTTCAGTAAGGTCATAAGAGGGTAGAAGGGACATAATGATAGTCTTGAAAGATATTGAAAAGCTTTTTAAAAGTTGTTTGTTTGTTTCTGTCAATAGTAAGACAGCAAATCATGATCTTAAATTGCAAAAAAAGAAAGATTCAGGTTATACTTTAGGAAAATCTTCCTAGGAGTACAGACAATGAAGCAGTGCAATAGATTTTCTGGAAAGACTGTGAAGTCTTCATTGTATCAGAAGGGGATGGCTTAGATTAGTCATCTATAAATAAATACACATTCTTGCATAGAAGCACACATAAAATAGATAAACAGAACACCTCAAAACTTAAAATAGAAAAATTGGGAAATAAATGTATCATCAAGTACCAAATTTGCACTATCATCTTCCCAATTTTCATCCCTTTAAAGCCAAAGCCATTTATAAAAGTTGGAGCAGGGCATGGCCAAAATTAAGGGATTTTCCAAATATGAAACTAACTACTTGGCACAGACCCTCACAGTATAAAAAACTCTATTAACTTTTATCGGATTAGGATAGCTTGGTCTTCACCCAGTAATAAAATTGTAAAAACCTCTCCCTTTTTCTTTAAAGAGATGAAAAACAACAGAAATTATTACATTCAAATATGCATAGCTTGTACTCATATATTGCAAATTAAGTGGCACTAATTACACAGTGGCTGCCAAACTGCTGTGCTCTTGTGATTTTTGTAATGATAGATTTCAGGAACCAATAGGACAGGCTGCATAATAATATCTGCAAGTAAAATATCAATAAACGTGTACAATAAAATAGTATAATCACACAGAAAAGATCTGATCCATTACTTACATTTTAACTACTTACAAAGCTGCATCACAAAATGGAGATTTATAAAATATTGATAAACTTGCTGGTTATAACCCTGTTTATAACATTCCTAATCTGAAGAAGCTTATTTAGCATTTTTATCAAGGCTGGTGTGTCTTAACGAGCATTTTAAAGTTTAGTAACCAGCTTTAAATTGATATTCAACTTAACTTTTGGCTGCTATACCAAGAGATGTTATGTCCTGGTTACCTATTTCTAGACAAAAACATATCAACATTAAGTCTACCAAGCCTACTAGCAATGTTTGATCTTTAAAATGCAGTGCTCAGAATGACATTTTGATAGAGTATAGGCTGCCACTCAGAAGATTGGAGTTTGAACCCTGTTTTTAAAACCAGCTTTGCAGGCAACCTTGGACAAGCTTTTTTACCTGTCTTTCCCAATTTCCCCCATCATTAAAAACATACTGGCCTCCTTTATTAAGCACTATGAGTGTCATTCAAATCATCTAACCACTTAAGCTTGTCTAAGTCATTGCAGCTACTTTTCTCTGGCAGGCAGACTAGATAGGCAGCCAGAGTAACTGCCTTCAATACCACAAATAATTTTGCATGTCAAGAGAAGAAGGGTAAATTCAATCAGAGGCATTTTTTTTTCTGGTGATACACATATCCCACACTCCCCTGCCAAAATATCTCAAACTAGAGAACTTATGCATGCATGTTTGTAGCTTCTAGTGTGATCTTGGCTCACAGCAGTACGGCATTAACTTAGGAATCTGAAGGTTGTCTGAGAGATCAGACAAGGTTATTTGATATCCACTGAAGACAAAAATGTATATAAAAGATAGGTACTATCAATAGCACCATTCAGCTAGCAGTATTGCTACAACTGACCCCCAGAAGAAAGCAAATTGAGCTTGGGTGAAATCAGTTTTTAACCTGTTTCTCAGAAGAAAAAAAGAAAGGACACAAATGGCAGGTTTTGTTCAGAATGTATTTGGTATCACAGGACTCTAAGACTGTTGCAACTCTTGGCTCATTGTTTATATTCAGCACCTTGGGAGCCAGCTGAAGTGACTTCAGTTGCAAAAGCTTTTAATATTCAGAAAAACTTTGTGGATTGCTGTCATTCAGTCCTTAAACCTTTTTATTACCTTCAGGTTCAACTTGGGGCCAAGATAAAAGTCTGGAGCTCAAGACAGGGAAACAAGAAAAAAAAAAGAAAAAGTCTTATCAGAGTCAGAGAGACGTATTAGAAAGAATATGGCCTGTAGGCATGCTTTATCATTTGAAGGGACTTCCCTAACTGTGCTGAAATGAAAATTTACAACTGCAGGTTCCTGTTGGATCTTTGCTAAATAAATGTGAGATAAACACAATGTTTTGACAGGGTAACTGCATGTTTTCCATTTGGATATAGATCTTGCCACCTTTCCTGAATTATTGTTCAGTGCTTATTTCCCCATGGGGATGGCATGACACACAGCAGCTAGAAAAGAATGTATTATCCCAGTGATTCTGCAAGTGCTGTTCGCAGAATACAAATTGCACTTCTCTTGCAAAATCTGTGCAACTCCCAATCATTGTTCTGGGTGACGTTCTGACTTAGTTTGAATTGAGACTCCCACAGAAACACATGAACTAATTTTCTCTCCCCCTTACTCTTTAGTACCAAGATTAGTATCAAAGTAATTCCCAGTGTTTGTTGTTGGGTTTTTTGTTTGTTTGTTTGTTTTTTTGCATGGGAATTGCTACTAAAATTAGACAAGTAGGATGGATTATATACTCTAAAATGAATCATAAATAAACCAAATAAATTAGTCATCACACTTGCATACTGGTGATAATCAATGGTTGGCTCTTTTCAGATAATGACATTGGTTTAAAGTTATTCAAATTCTGGAATCCCAGGCAATGCAAAGATAGGTTATAACTTTGTAATTCCAAAGCAAATAGCACAGCTTCTTTCTGTCATGTGCACTATTTGAGCAGAATACTGATTGCATTTGATATCCTTTAAGCACAGACATAAGCTATTTCTTAGATTTGTTTCATAAGCACTTTTAAACAGATACTGAAATGGATTTTACCAGTAGGACAGACCTATCTCATTAAAGCCACTGTAGCCCAGCTCTTGCCTGCTTAGTCCCAGATCTTCAAGGTCCATGCATTTAAATCCAGGTGGGCACTGGTAACCTTCTTCTAGCTCTCTGGAACAGTGGGTGTCTGGGATAGCTAAATTATTCCAGGTTACATTTCTGTGAAAAATACAAAATTCAGGTGTTATATAAACTCAGCCCATAGCAAAACTAAATACTTGAAAGCAAGAGAACTAAAGGGAAAAGTACATCAGCTATTATATTTTTCTATCTTATGTTCTTAGGTATATGTTATTTCCTTTAACCACGCACTTACTGCAAAGGGCAAGCTAACAGTCTCATAAGACTTCTGTAATGATAGTACAAATATTAACAGCAGAAGCTTCATACTAATTCCCAGAGACACCACCAAAAATGGAGACTCTCCATGACACAGAGTAGTTAATATTCAGATGTTCCAACTACTCTTCAATGCAATTTGGACACTACTGCTTCAGGGTCCTTTTCAAATCCTGAGAGCGTTTCTAACTTCAGTCAATACTGTAACTTTGACTTACACAGACATTACTTGAGTTGGCTTTGACACTCTTCAAAAGGATCGTTGTGGATGACTTGTCAGCCACCTGAGAATTTATTGTTTCTTGTACCTTGCTCTGGCTATGTTTCTACCACAGATAGATAGTAACAGGCAAGAAATCAAATCATTACTTGTTTCTGCAATTCGTACTTAGGTATTGCTATGACTGAAACATATCTGATTCACTTTTAAGTTAGTCCAATCATATTTGGTAGAACAGGTGAAATAATTTAAACTCTTTTCAACTGGTTCAAACTGATTTATATTGGTAAATGCAGCACTAAAAAACAGAAAGGAAGACAAGGGGCACTACTACAACACTGTGTGGTTCATTTCTGACTCCTGTCATAGGCTACGCATTACTTGTCTTCCCAGCTCCTATTGCACCTGGGGCTGAGCTACTGAAGAAGCTGTCATGCTGCACTGCAACAGGAATTCAGGTAGGTCCAGTGCCAAGAGACACAGAAGCTAAAAGGAGGAGGACAAGTTTGTCACTCCATGTCCTGTTAAATCTGTGCCTGTGGCATGTACATATAAAGACAGGTATCCAAGTATTCCCAAACTTTGATAATGAGAAGCTCAGGCAGTTGATTCCCCCTAAGCATTTACAGTACCCAGTTAATACTTGCAATACACAGTCCTTTGTCCAGACCAAACACTGCTATCCCCATTTCACAAGAAGTTTAGTTAAGAGGTAACCTTAGCAAACTACTTTCCTCCATCCTGAGTAGGTTCCTGTTAGGGTCTACAATGCAACACAGCACAGCATCACAGCACAGCATCACAGCACAGAAGTGAGGATTCATGCTCAAGTGAGGATGCTATGAGCCAGCTGGGTAAATCAAAGAGAAGAAAGGTTGCAGTATGACGTAGCTCCAACTGAGCTGAACAGGCACACAGATAAGCAAAATCCAGTTTTCTCCTCGCTTGCAATCTCTCATCCATCAAATGAAAATCATAATTTTTGGTCCAGTCCTAGGGCAATTTCAAATCAAACTTGAAAAGCTAATCATGATGAGTTCTAGTTTGAGTTTAAAAAAAACCAAACAAACAAACACCAAAAAAACCCCAACCAACAGTCAATAGCATTTTTCCCTTCATGTTCAAGTTGATTCTGACTTTCTGGTCACAGCACAGACTTTTTCTTAAAAAAAAACAACTAAAATGAATTGCTGAGAGCTACAAAGAAATTCTTGTAGTATTCGAACCGTTATCCTGAGGCTTCAGACCATTGCCTTAAAATTCATCATTTTAATGAATCTTGCTTGTCCATGGGAAAGGTGAAATTTTCAGTGTGCCCTTTAGTATAATTAGTATCTTATTGTTCTTCTGAAAGTCCTCTTCTTTTAATCTAACTCACAGATGCATTTTGACAACTAAATTGGGTGAACAGAAGCTTTAATTACTTTATTTTTCTTGTCTTTATGCATTGCATGAGACAGTAATAGATTAGTCTAAATCTGTCAATGTGAAACTAAAGCTCCCTACAAAATTTTTCCTAAGAAATTATAAACACAGAGAAATAATTGCAGTTGCACCTATCCTGTAGCTATTATGGACAGTTCCAGCTGAAGATTTAGAGAACGCTCTGAAATTTAGCTATGTTTTTAACTGGAAAGACAGATACGCAAGCATATGTGTACTCATTTCACTTTTTTGTAAACAGGCTCAGCACACATCACTCAAGGATTTAAAACTTCATCTAGGCACTACAACTCCTTTATACTAGAATATGTTGATCTATACCCAGTTGTATACTTAATGTTGGATTTGTGGCCTGCTATCTGAAAGCCATTATAATATATAGAATTATCATAAGAAAATATTTTATTCATATTTTCAAAAATGGAAATTACCTCATTGGCTCGAGCAGATTCACAACCCTGGCTACTGATAGATAACGGATTTTACATTATGGTTTGCATTAGAAAATCCTTTAAATCCAGTAGGCTAGAAATGTGAGTGTATATTACTAAAGTATTCCTGACTCAATCACTACAATGGAAAGCACTCATTTTAAGTGCTTCACTTATACCTAGGTCATTTCCATACCACATCAACCCTCATTCTAAAGAAGAAAAGCTGCTTTCATGCACTGAGTATGATTTAGGGTATAAAGGAAGAATCTTTGCTTACAGTACATGTATAAATATAGGCCTTTTAATGAGCAATGTCACTAGGTAATTTGTGTTCTGCCTCAAGACAACAGATAAGCATACATCAGTCTACACAGACTAGGTATTTTCAATATAGGGTTATTTAAATTGATTTATTCCTTCATAGGCCATAATCAACATCAACTAAGTACTGAGATGCTGATTCAGAACATAAATAGTTTTAAGCAGATCAAAATTATGATATGTGGTTAAGTATCTTGCTGCATAAAGTGCATCAACCCAACAGGTGAACTTCACAGGAATGCAAAGGATAAAAGAGGTAACTGATTCCATGTTGCTTGATAAGAATCTTTCAATAATAAGATTTCTGCAAAAGACATAGGAGTGCTACTCTGACATGTTTTTCACTGCCCAAAGAATGTACATACATACATACGAACACCACTAAAACCCAAATTGATGTGTCTTCGCAGTACATGTGCCACTGGATCATGGCATTTGTAGCAAAACTTGTCTTTCAACCATTACATTCTCATAAAAGCACAATCTCTTTGAGCACCATCTCTTTATTAGGGCTGTCCTTCAAAGAGAGGTTTTCACTACTTAAGAGACAAATTACCCAAGGTAGCTCCCTAACTTCCTGCTTTCTGTTAGCCTGACTTTCTCTGATGAAAATAGAAATGGAGAAAGAATAATTTTTTATTCTGATATTCTATTATTTCTAAGATAAGACATTCAAAATTACCAATCTATTCATGTAGTTTCCAGATCCACAAAATTCCAGAAAAAAATTAAGAAGGATATTTATTGATAAGGTATTAAAAATACATTCCAAGTGCTCAATTAGGTAAGGAAGTCAATAACTAAAAATGAATTAGCTGGAGCTGAAGGATTCTCTGTATTAGTTAAAGAAACTCTATGTTCTCTACACCAAAACCAGGCACTGCAAAGCAGCTGACTAAAGAAGTACATTGGTAAAAATACTATAGCAGGCACAAAAAATAGCTGATGGACCTCAAAGCAAGTAAGTTGCCACTGTATAGCTTCTAAATAGGGAGGGACTCATTAAGTGGGATCTCAGAGGAATTAGCACTGGGTTCTGTGCTATCCATTTTCATTAGTGACCTGGAAGACTGTTCAAATCCTCCTTCATCAAAATCACACAAAGCATATGCTGAATGGTGACAAAAACTTTTGAGAATACAGAAAGATAATGTAGTTCTGAAGAGCTTAAAGGTTACTCTCAATAACTGTGATTTAATGTCATAGAACCTAAATGCAAAATGGACACTGCTATATAGAAAGTATAGAAAGTACTAATACAGAAATAGGCTTGGATCAAATGATTAATGATTTAATTTCTCCTTAATATATCAAGAATTCATAGTTGTCTGCTATATGAATTTAGTTGTCTAACTCTGAGCATGCAATATTTTAAAACAATTTCCAGTCCTATATATTTTTTTAAAGATGATTCTTTTTAAAGATGAACACAAGGCAAAAGCATCAATCTAATGAGAATACAAGAAAACATCTAAAACAAACTCAGAAGAGAGCACAGAGCTCCATGCTGCAGAGAAGTTCCTGAAGCTCAAATTAAATTGTTTCTGGGCCAGTAATACTCAATATAAAAAAACATCTTCTGATGAAGTAATGTTGCAGTTCTACACTGACTTTTGAAAAGTTATGAGTATTATTAATACTGTGTTTTTACATTATATAGGGGAATGATATCTAATTAATTGTGTTTATTCTGAAAACCAGAATGATCTACATCTGTGAAACACCTTTACTGCTCCTTTCTAGACAATTATTATTATCCATCAATATTTTTTTAAGCTTTACATTCTGTATTACATCAGTATTTTATGAAATGGAATGTAATTTACAAGCTCAATTCATTTTCAGAAAACAAGGTCAGCTGTGTCACAAGTATCCTGTTTTTAACAATGTTTCTGGAGCTTTCTTTGAATCACCAAAATATAAATGCAACATATGTATAGACTAATGATAACAAAACCTCTCAGGTCACAGATCTGATATAGCAAATATTAATTTCTAGGATAGCAAACAGTAACTTCTTTCTTGCTAATTTCTTACTAATACATTTAATCATACGAGAGGTTTTCACATCCATCATGGTTCAGGCCAGCTGGCACTTGAGCCCCTCACAGCCGCTTACAAAAACTCCCCCCTCACCACCACCTCCTGGTTAGAATGGGAAGGAGAACTGAGTGAAAAAGGCAAAGCGCTGTGAGCTGAGGTAAGCAGAACTCACCAGAGCAGCACAAAGAGGTAACAGCAATCAGGAAGAACACCACCGATGAAACAGGATATACACCAGGCGACACAAAACACAGCACTGACCAGGATGGCCCAGCCCATTCATCTGATCATGCCCCACTGCCACCAAGTCACAGTCACCTACTCAAAGCACCCACACTTGCCCCAACCAGCCCTTCCCTTTTATAGTGGCACAAAGTCAGTATGATAGCAAATATTCATTGGCTGGTTCAGCTGTCTGTCTTGCCTGTGGCCCCTCCCAGCTTCGTATGAAGGGGGAAAAAAACAGCACCAAAAAAACAAGGAAACAAACAAAAAAATCTAACCCTATCATAGCCGAACCCAGGACAACATCAAATGCAGTTTAATCTCTACTTAGTCACAAACGGTTTGCATTCTAGATATAAAGATCCCTCCTGCAATGAGTCCATGCAAATACCCAAGTCTTGTAATTCAATTTGAATTTCCTTGCATAGATTGCTAGTACTATTTGGGATGCCTGATGGCAACCCTCTTAACCTTTAGATATTGATCCAAGAGATCACAGGTCTCTGTAGGTTCTGTGCTACAACTAAGAGCCGTGTATCATACTAGAGTGTCTTGGATACATTAGTTACTGCAAGTAGCACTAAAAGTTTACACATGAGCAACTGCACCATGCCCTTCAAGGTAAAAAACTGATGGTTCTTACGGTCAATAAGCCAAGTCACCTATACCACCATCCAGTTCTAAAGTACAGAAGCTTGCATTCCAATCAAGAGACCTTCCTTAATGAAGAAGATTTACAGTAATAAAAGATACTGCAGGGATATCCATAATTATGGCTGCAATTTTATGCCAATAAAAATCAGGAAATCTGAGATTAAGGTTCCTGAGACAACATTATACCAGTAACATTGTGCAGAAGGAAAGTTTTAAATAACTTTTCTGTATTTTCATATTCTAGTTCATCCTCTTAAAAGCTCAAATAGCTCATGCCATCTACTATATAACTTCCAATATCACTAGGTAGTTAAAAATATGTCGTTCATGCTGCAGGTTATGCTTGTGTTCAGAGACTATGGGAATTTAAAAGATATGAGGCCTAGATGGAAAATTACTTGCTTTTTATCTGACTCTGTAAAGAACAAAATGGAGAAGTGTTAAAGGTTATTTGTTGCTTGGTGACCATGAAAGCATCCTAAGCACCTAGGCAAATCTCCTTTCATTTGTCCTTTTAAATGTGTCTTTCACTCAGAAATCCATATCTTAATTCTTACTGCCCTAGCCCAATCAAGTCTTTTTTCACCAGTGGCGACGTCTGAACATACAACTTCTATTAACAGATGATTCCTCAACTACTTCCTTACACTTCTGCTCTTTTTACATTAAGAACTAACAACAACTGCTACTGTACAACTGTAAGAATAACAAAATTGTGTTACAATAACTATAAGAATTTTGTTTCTATCATGAACTTTTCTATTTTTCATTTAGGTAATTATTATCACATTATGACCTCATCTTAACAAGGAAGATACTAACATATAAATCAGTGATATTTATATTTTTGAAATTTGCAGTAGTAGTTTATCATTATTATTATTTGCCATATTTTTTTCAAAGTGTACTCACTGTCAGCTAACTCTCCTGTCAGTGAAGTCAGACACATATATAACTGTAACATTCAGTGAATGCAACTGAGTTCTATTGATAATCTTCCAATCTGTGCAGGAAGAGATGGCAACTCAGGACAATGCTGCTGCAGGTTCTAGGTAATCAAATAACAGTATCATTCAAACTCACCAGTGACATTTAAGAAATTTAAGAGAGCACTTCTCCACCTTAAGATAGATAGATAGATAGATAGATAGATAGATAGATAGATAGATAGATATGCAAACTCTTTAGCAATAATTCTCAAATATACAGCATAAAAACATAGCCTCCAATGCAAGATTTGCAGTTACAGCAGTAGACACGTCTGGGCACAATCCTTCCTCAGATATTTTGTAATCTTAGTATTCCCAAGGGCCATTTTTAAATGTTATGTTTTACTTTTAGACAAACTTAGGTCTAAAGTCATCACGTACCATACTTACAGAATCAGTTTCCAGTTTTTAATCTGAGAACAAAATCTGTTGCATCTTTTAAACTGTAACTGTGAAAATTTCTTTCATATTTAATTTTTCTCATAATTATATCTGCAATTGTAACTATACAGCTTTCAAGCCTTTCTGGTAACAGATTATCTCTGATATCTATTTATTACTTTTGTCACATTAAAAGATAAGATAGGGCATGCTTAAGGGACTCATGACTTTAAGAACATTGCAACACAAAGATTAAGTTTTGGCAACTTCCCGTATTTTACATTTTAACTTAAACACAGATTTCACTACTCAAGAATCATTGGCTGAGAAGAATATAGACAGTGCCTACTAGGGCCCTACAGGCCCAAATAACTGAGGACATCTCTCATCTCTTCTATTAATTTTTAATAAATCTTGAAATAGCAAGGAAATTCCAGAAGAATGCTAATGTGCCATTAATTTTTAAAGAACAAGCAGCACCACTGGTTAGCTTGACATCAACCAAGATAAAAGAAAGATGAACTGATACAAAGTTTAATTGATAAAGAGTAAAGGACATGAATGGAATTAATGGCAGGCATCATGGATTTAGAGGAAATAATTTTCATCATACTAACATGATTTTGATAAGATTTCACATTGTCCAATAAAATTGCTTACTTTAGACTTCGTAAAGCAGTTCATTCAGTAACACATGACTAATTTGAAAGTTGGCACTATATAATATCAATAAAGTACATGCTAAATAGGCTGAAATCTGATTAACTAACATGGCAGAGAAATACTTGCCAATGAAATGATCATCATGATCTACTGTAATCTTAGAGTGAGAAACGTATAAATTCAAGAATATGGATAGAAGCATAAAGAGTAATGAGAACAGGGCTGTTCAATAAGTTATGAGGATCATTTGTTACCTGGATCCAGTAAAATGAAATGTGCTTCTATACAGCCAGATGCAAAGCTATAGAGGTAGGATTACTGAAAGCAAACATTATACTCTTTCACCTATGGAATAAAAAGGGATAACAGAGGATGGGAATACTGTATGATAGAATATAGGTGCTACATGAGAGCTTGTCCCAGTAACATCATGGCAAGAAAGAACCAGTGCTTTTCCAGCCTGTACAAGCAGAACAGTGAATTAATGTCCCTCTCTGTACGGCACTCACACAAATTATGATTATTACGAATGGGGCGTTTGTTCATATTTTTTTAATACTTGGAAAATTGAGGAAGTCATACAAAAACACCAGCTGAGAACATGGGAGAACACACTTTGCAGTAAGAGGCTTAAAGAGCTAAATGATGTTGGTTTATTAAAACACATACTGAAAGGTGCCTCAGTTGTTGTGTATAAGTGGATTCACACAGAGATAATACTGGGAATTAAGGTACTGTGCAATCTAGTGTAAAAAAGTATAACAAGAATAGAAAGTTAACAGTTGAAGCCAGACAAATTAAGATGATTAATTAGAAACATATTTTTAAACAGCAAAACAGTTTTTGGTATAAACAAAAAGATCCCTTGCATATGAATTGTTCTTCTGCCAACTAACAGCGAATAGATTCATATCTATGAGACACACTGGAGTCATGTATGAGCTATACAGTCTCATAGAGGGGAAATAAAATTAAGTCTGACTAGATAATTCAATTGTTCCTTTTTACTCTAAATTCAATATATAGATACTGTAATATTTTACTACCCCAAATACATTGTCTTGTACTATATTTGCCCCAAGTTACAGAGGTTTTTATATCTTACCATTCAGTTCAGATCCTTTATTCATTATTTATATGTTCAGCTTTAGTATTGGATATTTTTGACAGATTTCACAGTCCTCTAAAGTCTAAGTTTGACACTTTGTGGACAGAACTCAAAGATTCTTATTTTTTTGGTCAATATTCCAAGAAGAAAATTGTTTTACATGCTTATTCAACAAATAAGAAAGTCTTACTTCTTTTCTCTTTCCAACCATGTTCAGTAATGAAGAATGACTAAATCAGGCTACCTCTTACATAAGGCAGTAATACTAGGTAAAGTTTAATTTTATTTTGATTGTACCTCTTTCTCATTTCATATACAACCTAAATTAGTGTCTACACAATGTGCTTTTGATGTTCTGTCTATTCCTACTCATCGCACAGGAATTTTGAAGAGATTCAAATTAAATCGCCAACCTTATCTCATACTTCAAGATGTGAAAAATCAAAGACCCAGCACCTCTTAGCTGAATCACTAGAAGGAGCTGAAATAAAAGGCTGCAGATCTGCTGTCCTGACTTAACCCACCTCATTTTAGGCAATGAATACAGAGAAGGAGAAATACATCTCTAGAAGTTCAGAGGTCAGTGGGTTCAGTCACAATCCAGAAGCATCATTCTTTCTCTGCTAGCCAGAGAGGGAACTCAAGGCATTTAGGTTCCCATCAAAAACATCAAAACCAGATGATTCTACTCCTGGCAGATCAATTGTATCACGCAAAGCCAACGCTGTCATTGCCTAAATGAAAATACGATGGTTGTAGCTACTTAGCAGTTTTGACAGTCTATTGGTTTGATAACTAGGGAAACTAATTGAAATCACTCTGTCATTACCCTTCAGAGTAACAAAGACACTAAAGAAAACTGCAGAAAAATAAGTGAAAGAAGAAATCTTTCTTATGGGCAGTGCTAGAATGTACATCCAGGCACTTTCTAGAAAGCAAAGCTTAAAGAAAATTTTCAGAAGTTCCAGTATGGATTTGTTCTTAAAGTAGTATGCATGAACAGTACTATTTTGAGATTTTATCAAATACCACATGGCAGAACAATTCTGTGACAGCCCTTTTTTTGTGACTGCTACGATCAGTCATGAGGGAGCTGACTTCAAACAGTAATTGCATGATGTGTATGCTGATGCAAGACTTGTTTCACAGGAATCAAAGCAACATGAATTAATGGCATTCACACAATGAATGAGGCTGTCACTAGAAATGCTAATACATAGGAAATAAACAGGAAGATTTAAAAACAAATCTAGCTTGCTCACAGGAATCTGCATTTCACTGAGGTGCATCAAATTAGACATGTTTACAAAGTGAAGTGATCTCATACCTATCTATAGTACCTATTACAAACCAATATGCATTTCCTTAGAGAATTTAAAAGAAACAGTGAAAAACACCTCTGTTATCTGTAATTGCAAGGACATAAACTGAAACATATCAAACAATCTAAGCTGAAGATTGCATTCATTTTGATTTCAAAGTATGTTTCTTAAAGGATCTCTTAAAAAAACCTGTTTGCATATTAGACTCACCTTGATTAAATACAGAAATTACCTTCTGAGTAGCTGTCTACCAACCATAGGGAAAACATAAGGTCACTAAACTGCACTGTAGATTTAAATTTCATAAACCTGAAGTTGATCTGGGAAACATTTCCAAGCACTTTTACTCACAACATCAAAGTTAGCAGGGCAGGTTTTCTTTTTTCTCTCTTTTGAATACTACACTGTGCAAACTTTCTGCTTAGGCACAAGATCAGGTAATCCTCAGCATCTTAAAGGAATACTGCCCTGAATCCAAGTCAGAGCTACATGCCAAAAGATTCCTTCCTAAAGCTTGTATTGCAAAGAGTCAAGAACATATACAAAAATGTTACACAGCCCACTCACTAATATAACATCTGATGTGGCAGGAAACATGACTCTTCACATAGCAAAAGAAAGGCACTGGTATCACTGAGCACCTAAGGACAAATTTTCAACATTATCCAGCTAGTTCCAAATGGAAACTATTTATCGTTTGATGACCAGCTGTTTGACTAGCCAGTTCCATTTGGTGGGACCGGCTGTTCCACCAAAACTCTCACTTTGGAGAAAGAAGCTTGATCTCTCCATTTCATATCATGACTGAAACACAAGGTGGACTTACTGCTAGAACTGGATCATCACTGTTTTTTCTGGTGAAAGGGCGTAACTGACAGGGAATTTCAGAGAACACCACCATTAAAATATGCAGCCGTATACCTCTAGCAAGGTCAAATAGTTTTGTAAATAAGGGATCTGATATATTGCTGGGGCTTCAAGGAACCCAGATGCAAATGCCCAGATTTGTATAGCCTTCAAGCCTACAGCTCAAGAGAGAAAACTAAGTAGGCCACTGACAGTCTGTAACCAAATCTTTTTCTTCAAATACCAGCTGAAGAGCCCTTCTCATTAACCTGCCAGGTAGAAGGTGTACAATAAATTGGTCTGGATTGCAGTTTAATACTGCTCCAAGGCAATGTCCATGGCAATCATACAAAGAGGCAGGCAGCATAAAAAAGCAATCCATAACAGGTAATAACTTTTCTTTCACCTGCCTTGACAAGCATCCCATATAAGAAGAGAGCACGTGAAGGCTAAGCCTTTGTCTGAGGAGAGCTTGAAGAACAGGGATGAAGACAAGGAGCTGGAAGGTAGAAGCTTGACATTAAACTACCTGTAAAGGAAACTGGACAAAACAGGCATCAGTGAGTCCAGCAGAGCCTGCCACAGTGGGGACAGAAGGGTGGCCACGATTTTAGGCACTGGAAAAGAGGGGCTGTGATGTATTTGTGTCAAATACAAATAATGTGGTTCACCGAGTATAAAAAAAGTTGATAAATCTGTTCTATGCTAAGGAGACAGAGAGCGATGTGGGACTTTGGGATCTTTTCTGGAAATGTCTTTCAAATTCCTCTGTCTTATATAAAAGTGAAAGGGTGGGAGACTGAAGGACTGAGCAGGTAAGGGCCTGGAAAAGCAGTGGTAGAGGAAGGGGATGTGTGTAAAGATTGAGTAGAAATATATTTTGTTACTGTAAAACAAAACTTAAGAATAACCACTCTGATAGTAAGAAGCATGTTTTGGTGAGAAAACTTGATAAGCCATGTGTGGTAGGAGGACCATAAGATGTAGTAAGCCAGTGTCTCACCTTTGCCCTAACACACAATAGGTACCCTCCTGCAGCCAACCCTGCTTCCAATGTGGGTCCTTTTAAAAGGCAAACAGCTCTTCAGAAGCAAGGATAACAATACTTGACTTTCATTATGTGAAGAGGTACAACATAGAATCATAGAAAAATAAGGTTGGATATGAAAACTAAACAGAATATTAAATACAGTTCCCTGCCCCAAACTACCTCTCTCTGGGTCCTACACTTGAGTTACAACAACCCCATGCAACACTACAGGCTTAGGGCCGAGTGGATGGGAAGCTGTCCAGCAGAAAGGGACCTGGGGGTGCTCACTGACAGCCAGATGAGCCATCAGTGTGTTCAGGTGGCCAAAAAGGCCAACAGCATCCTGGCTTGTATCAGGAATATTGTGGCCAGCAGGGGGAGGGAAGTGATTGTGCCCCTCTGCTTGGTACTGGTGAGGCTGCATCTTGAATAATGTGTTCAGGTCTAGGCCTCAGCCTATTGATCCAGCCTGACAGGGTCTCTCTGTAGACGCTTCCTACCCTTGAGCAGATCAACACTCCCTACCAGCTTAGTGTCATCCACATACTCACTGAAGGTGCACTCAATTCCCTCATCCAGATCACTGGTAAAGATATTAAAGAGAACTGGCTCCAGTACTGAGCCACTTGTGACTGTCCATCAACTGCATTTAACTCCGTTCACCACTACTCTTTGGCCTAGTCATACAGTTTTTAACACAGCAAAGCCTCTACTCTTCCAAGCCATAAACAACCAGTTACTCCAGGAGGACGCTATGGGAGATAGTGTCAAATGCTTTACTAAAGGCCAGACAAAAAACATCCACGACCTTTCCCTCATACACTAAGTAGTGGGTCACCTTGTTGTAGAAGGAGATCAGGTTCATCAAGCAGGACCTTCATGAACCCATGCAGCCTGTGCTTGATTACCTGGTTGTCCTGCACATGCTGCATAACGGCACTTAGGATGTTCTGCTCCGTGACTTTCCCTGGCACTGAGGTCAGATTCACAGGCCTACAGTTCCCCAGGTCCTCCTTCTGGCCCTTCTTGTAGATGGATGTAATATTTGCCAGTCTCTGGTCAGCTGGGACCTTCCCAGTTAGGCCGCGACTGCTGATAAATGATGGGAAGTGTCTTGGTGAGCATTTCCTACAGTTCCCTTGGAGCCCTTGGGTATCCACTAAAAACTGCTACATGTTCACTACATCTTTCCAGTTGAGCGAAAAAACTGTCAAATGCTCCTTATCAGCTCTGCTCTACAGGTCTAAGCTCACTCCTTTTTCACCTCCTTTAGACTCTCTCCAAATGATGCCTGTAAGTTGTCTGATACAATGTATACATTTTTACAGGAGCACAATTCTGTTGATCTGTTCCTCCATTATGCTCCTAAATCACTTTATGAAGTACTGCCTCCTTAGCAATTGTTCACAATGCTGTATTTGTACAGCTCATTTTTCCTAAGTGCAGTATACTGTCCCTGCTGATTTCCATCCATTTTTTTCAGAGAATGTCTTTAATTTGTCAAGATCATTTTCATTCTAATCTTGCCTTCCAAAATGTCTGCAGTCTTTCCCAACTTCATGTCATCCTCACTGTAATAAGTATATTCAATCTGCCACCATCCAGGATGTAAATCAAATCTCAAATAGCACAAGACAGACTTATGTGGATTCCTGCTCTCTCTGTTCTGAGAACAAGCCATCAATATCAACTCACTGCACATGATTTCTCATTTTGCACCTATTCTATGATTATTTTCACTTTAACCACGATTCTTTTGCCAGTTTACAAATATGTCCTGTGAGACAGTTACAAAGCCTTCCTAAAATAAACATACACAACATCCACTCTTCTCTCTAATTCACATGGCTGTTATCCTTCCATAGATAATTATATTGGTTTGACTTGATTTATTCTTGACAAACCCATAACAGCTGCCACTCACTTCCTTGTTATCTTCCAGCTGCTTAAAAATTTTTGCTTGTTTATTCGCTACAGAATTCTTTCAAGGATAGAGGATAATCTTATCAGTATTCCAGCCATAATTCTCTGGCTTGTCGTGCCTCTTCTCTTATCCTTTGCTCCTTTTTAAGCTTATGCTATCTTCCTGCTACCTTCCTGCCTCCCATCTCCTCACCCACCTTCCACAAGTTCTTGGAAATAATAAAATAGCTGAGATGACAGCTTCAGTCTGCTCACAAGTATCTTGGAATGAATATTCCCAGACCTTTTTGAATTGCAGTAATCAAAATGATTGCGATAGGGATCAAATTTAGACATTACACTCAGCTTCCAGAAAGTACTACAAAACTGGAAACAGTCACCTGGATTTCAAAATAACATATGAGATCATCCACAGAAACAGGGCTGAAGTACCTTTTAGAACTTCTTTCTTAGTATTTCTTGTAACTGCCTGCATATCCAGAAGCTACTCCTGCTCATAGTATTTCCAGGCAAAGGAAGATGCTCTGCTCAGCGATAACTGCTATCTAATCTATGAATGTCAGGACATCCACAGTCTTCTCCATTAGTTGTTTGGCTTCCTCTTGCAATATAAAGTGCAGCTCTGCCAGTTCTATTCAAGAAAGGAAACAGCATCTGATCACCCATCTGACAGGCTCAGTGGAGATCACACTCAGAACCATGTTTTTCGAGTGATATCTGGCCCTTCCCTCAATTTTATGATATATTGGTGGTTGTCCTGACTTCTGGTTCCCTGGCCTCCTGAAGCATTACTGAAGTAAGTTCAGTACTCACCAGGCCTCAGTTTTGTACAGTGATTCTAGCGTAAAAATTACGTGGATAAATACAAAAGTTTCCATACAGCAAAGAAGAGACATAGTAGTTATGTTATTCAAATTCTTGTTATTTATACTTAGCCAACTTCACAATAATCTGTAAATCCACTCCAGCTCATTCAAAAGAACTTATTAGCCAGAGTAAAGAAATTCCATAAAGGTTGACAGGCTGAGCAGAAGTTCAGTAAGCTTTGATGTCTGCACTGGGACGAAGAATTGTGTAAACCTGAACAGCTCCATATCTTAATGCAGAAATTCATGTGTCATTACTGAGGCACCAAGAGCTGAGGCTATTGAATTCCCATCACTCTGTCCTAGACCTTCCTTAAAAGACTCTTGCTCAAAAGGCAACTGGACAAACAAAAACACTAGAAAGCCTGTGTGCAATGAATAGTCTAATTGTTTTGAATAACTGTCTGTAAAACAATTCTGTACAAAATTGGGACTTCTGTTCAGGAATCATGTGCCTTGTGAAATTGAATAGAGTCCCACTTCTGAAGACCTCTCTGCCCTTGGCCACCACAACTGACCATAACCTCAGCACTCTATTCCAACCTTTTGATAGGATCCTATTTAGACTAAACTACTTCCTTTTTAAATTGTTGATATATTTTTCTTGATTTTGGTTTGGATCTAAACAACATTAGGCCTAGAAAAGTAAGAATTCTTCCATTCCTCTTGTCCCTGAAGAATTTGTACTAGAGACATATTAACCTTAAGAAAAACTGTGAATAAATTCCAAAGGCAATATTAAAGTACTGCTGGTTGTTCAATTAGCATCAATAACACACTCTGTTAAAGAAGTCCCGTTATGTTGATTTTTCAAGTTTGGTCATTGATTTTTTCCATTCTCAGAAATCCAATTACTCACTGTCATTTTCCTGCTGCTGTTCTAAGACAGTATCTTGAATGCCTTTTGTTCTTTTTAATCATATTTATTTCCTCTATTAGATATTGTGGTGAACTTTTAGCTTTAGAGTCTTTGAAGCTGTTTTCTGACATTTTCAGGGCTTATCAATAGACAGATGGAAAGATGACCAAGAACCTCTTAGATCTTTCTATTACTTGGTAATTATTTTTCTTATCTATTTCCCTGGGTTAGTTCCTACTTTAAACAAGAGACCTTGCAAAGAAGGAATTTAAATTGACTGTCATGGTGATGATGCAGCCAGGTCTATAGAAATAATCAGTCTACACCCTACCCTTAAAGAATGACTTTGGGAGAAGAAATAGGTAAGTACTACATTTTATGGCAATTAGCCATATTAGCCTTTCTTCTGATGAGGCTTCCTTTCCCTTAGGTCCAGTACAAACTGAAAATCACAAAAGGAAAATCTACTGTTGTGGAATAAATATAATCTAAACATGTGATATGGAAGCATTTTTATGTCGTCAAACCCATCTTGGTAATAAAGAAAACAGGCAGTAGCTGATGTGTGAGGATATATAAAATACTTTAACAGCCAGAACAATTGCTTGGAAAAAATTTCTCCTGTCCTTGTGAAGTGCCTTTTGTATACTGAAGGTGCCCAAGAGTATGTTTTAGCAGATTCAGGAATACAACCTATTTTCACCATATTCATTCAAATCTTTGAAATTAATCTCAGATATAACAAAACAACCTGCCAAACTGCTTATAATGTATGGAGTTACCTAGATAATTGAGTTATATATACATTGCATTCCAACCATACTGTGAGTCTTTCAAGCAATGAAAAAAGATCTGTACTAAGGAAATCCATGTAATAAAACACTTACTAGCAGGAAAAATATATACTGGTTGGAGAAATCATCAGAGAAAAGCTGTGACAGCATAGCTGCAAAAAAGGTTAAGTAATAATCACAAGGGAATACTAAGTGAGAAACTGCTTTAGGAAGAAGACAGTGTTCCCTGTAGGAAAAAATGTCTAGCAAAATAAAGGTGATTGTAAGAATGGGGTGGGGGGAAGATTTATTATCAAACAACAAAACAACCCTTTTCAGTCTTTGGAAGGAAGTCAGATTTTGGTGGTTTCACAAATAGAAGGAAAAACTCAGACTACAATTAGCTTACTTCAGTATTTCTATTTGTCAGAGTTAGTATCAGAAAACGGCTGAGGAGGTGGAGAGACAGGAGGTCAGGAAGTGTGGGCGTCCAGAAGGATGGAAAGATAAAAGAACCTGCAGCAGTCAAAGAGGCAATGAGTATCTGATGAGACTGCCACATCTTTTAAATTAAAAGGAAAAGCAAGATTTTAAGGTGCCATTTTCAAAAGACACTTGCCTCACTCATAGTTCAGAAGGTGCCAGATTTATAAAAAGCAATTTCTAAAATTTCTGAAATAAATTAAGTCTTGACCTCAATAACTAGATTTTACCCTTGCCATAGAATTCTGCATAATATGAGGCAAATCATCTAAAATTAAAGTTCTCCCAGGTGGCCAGTAATTGGGTGCTTTCCATTTTCTAACCTTGATTTGGGAGCCTGGGATCTGGTTAGCTGAAATACTGAGTATTTACAGCTGGGGCTCATTAGACTGAAGTTATTCAAGGCCAAGTACAGCCAGCTTTGGCCACTTTCCACTGCCCTGAACAGAATCACCCGAGACAGACAGACAGAGAGGCTAAACTTCTGAGAGGAAGTTTAATCCTCATTATGAAGTTGAGAAACTGACCTCAAACATAAAAGTAAAATTTGTGTAGGCAATTTTCATGCTTTTGAGCTGCACTACATTTCAGCTAATAAACTCTCCTGGATTCAGAAGTGGCATGTTGCCCCATTTCTAACTGCATTTTGGAGCAACATCTGTGTATCAATTGTCCACTTTTGACACCAGAACTGTTATTTCTTTCTCTGTATTTATTTTCCAAGTCCATGGTGTTTTTTCTTGTAAATTCTACAGTCAGCTCTGTAAAGGTCAGCCTTGACCTTCACTAAGAAGGCACAGCCTAGCTCCACCCAAAGCTTCTGCATTGCATTCCTCAAATATTAAAAACCAAGGATCAGGTACATCAAAGTGTTCACAACGTATAATGATGAGTATTACAGACAAGAAATGGAAATGAGTGTTTTCAGAGTAGGACTGAGCAGTATGTCAAAAGTAAGGTATAAGTTCACAGGTCAAGGAACAAAGAGCAAAATATATTTTCCTTTGTGTAAGCATGATCCATCAGAATAAAGGAGCAGCACTTCTAGGGGGAAAGTGTCTTTCAGTGTAACTGTAGTCCTCATACACAACCATAGGAGCCTATTAAAGTTAGAAGTTTGGTTTGCAAATGGCAAAAGTAATTATTTTCTGAAGGTGCCTATCTCAGATACTTAGCAAATAAGTTAAATTATAATTCTAAATTTTAAACAGCCCAATATATATATGCTTGATGATACTGAAAGAAAAAGGTTTTTAAGGCTAGACATTCAGTTTCAAGTGTAAAATTTCCTTGATTCTGCATACTTGGATTTTCCAATTTTAACTCACTTTAAACATGTTTTAATCTTTATTTTGTACACTGGGTATTTGACCCTTTCAACTTTTCCTGTAACTCAGTCTTTCAACAACCTAAAATTGAGGTGTTTTTGTAAATCTTTAAAAAAAAAATGCAGCACTCAGAAAGTACCTAACACATGCAAGAAATTAGACACATATTTTATGGGCAAACTTAATCTTTTAAACTTAAGTTTCCATATTGCAAACATTATTATGTCCTACTTTATCTTTTTCTACTGATCTCAGGGAAAAGCAATTATATGATGCCTTGTCTTTCCTGTATTGTTCATCCCACTTCCTGTTTTTCCAAACATGAGTAAATCACAGAATCACAAATTTTCACATTGTCGCAAACAAATTTTTCACTAAGACTTATTTTTTCCACCATGTCTATGGGAAACTGGAAAAAAAATCTGTGCTATAAAGATTTTCTCTTTAAAAAGAGGAAAATTCATAATTAAATATCTCATTTCCTGTCTAGTGAAGATCAGCTACATATTTTACTATAGCATTCATTAAATAAATTAGAAAATATCCAAAAGGATTTATTTTCATTTAACAAAATATCATATAATGTCAAGTGTATTCTCAAATAATTTTATAACCTTTTTTTGTCTTCTATGTTTAATAGCCTCTTTTCATATTTGATAGCTTAAAAGCCCTAGTTTAGAAAAATCTTTAACACAGAGCTAACACTTCCTCATCCAAAGAAACAGGAACAAAATTAAAAGAGAGATGTAATAGAATAGACATAATATCATGGTGGTCAAGCACACAGTCAAGCCCTCAGTTCAACAGGACATAGAATCATAGCATACAATGGGTGGGGAGGGACCTTTAAAGGTCATCTAGTTCAGTTTTCCTGCAGTAAGCAGAGACATATAAATGTATACTTACCTGTAACTTTACCAGCCATCACAGTGGCAAGAAACCACTTTGAGTTAATCTTGTGATTAAGTATGTGCTGAACCAAAAAGGTGATGTTTACTCAACTGCTAGTGTAAAATTTTGATCATAAGTATTTTCCAAAGGCTGGGTAAAAGGGGTCTTTAAATCTGAGCATCAGGACACAGCAACCTTTTAATCCAGAAAGGGCATGAGATTCTGGCATTAGTTCTACCCTGTACTTTAGATCTGGCTCCACACTCAGACATCCTGAGAAAAGATAGCGGAATATAGTGAAAGCTGATGAATCACCTGTGACTCAAATCAGCCACAAGTGGCAATGCCCCTCTTAAAGCTTTCTCTGCACTTCTGCTCTCTCTCACTCCCCTACTCTACAGGCAATCATGCCCTAATCCAGACTGCAGAAAAATGCCACAATTTGTAATATATCTGTCAGATAAAATTTCATAATATCTAACATTTTATTTCCCCAAATTTTTCATAGTGTATTTTGATAGATTGCTTTTAACACATTAAGTCTATTTTACAGATACTAACTACAATCATACATGTGATGAAAGAATGGCCCTACATCACACCTGCACAGGCTAACTTACCCTGGCTGCGTGTCGTCAGTTACACAATGGTACGTAAAAGTTCCAAACATTTGCACTCCCAGGATCCCATACAGGAGGAGAAAGAACAGAAGGAAAATTGAAACACTCCAGATTTGCTCTCCAGAACGCCTGGCAAAAAGATAAATATGACACTGAAGGCACTGGCAATGTGAGACTCTTTGGAAAGCTCCAGAATAGAAAATCTGATCACACAGAGAAAGTACTATTTCATCTTATGAAAAATGTGTCCTTAAAACTGATCTCTCACTCTGTGTGGAGATAGAAAAGAGAGCCATGATTTTTTTCTAAATCCGTAAGTTTGAGTAATTAAACCAGCTGTAAGCTACAAAAGGTAGGGAGAAATATGCAATTAAAATGTAAAAAGTCTACCTTTTGTAAAATAGTGCATTATACACCCAGGATATGATTGTGATGTAAAGTTAATAGCAAATAAAGACCAGCATCGGGTTGAAAATAGCTGGCTATAGTTATTAGCAGAATGCTTTTAGACTTATTTAAATATTTGACAGTTTGGATCATTTTCTAAGAAACTTGATGATTCCTTAAACATAGAGAATAGAAAGGACTTTTTGTCCAGAACTAAGAAAGAAAATTCCCAATAAGCATAAAGGGATATTTTCTGAGCTGCACAGTTAGTCTTCTAAGTCAAAACTGAAATTTCCCATTATTCTTCAGATAACAGCCTTACTTACTTCAAGATATTTGTTATCCTAGTTCTTGGCAGCTCAAAACGAAAATATATCCGGAAAGCTCGAATCATAATGAGTGGTCGTGGAATCCGTAACATGCCCCATGGTGACATCTGGTCAACTATTTCAGCAATTTCAAACACCTAAAACAAAACAAAACAAAACAAAACAAAACAAAACAAAAAAACAAAACAAAAAAAAAACAACCCAGAAGTTTTTCTTGATGACCTTCTCCTGTTCCTCTATTTATTTACGGAACATTTAAAACTATGAATCCTATCCATGTATTTTATTTTAATCCTCTCGGTTTATTTATGGTTCATTTTAACTGGGCTTTTTAAAAGAAAGGTCTTGCTAAATCTTTTAATCCATTTCTAAGTTATCCTAATGAAATTCCAAAAATATACTCTGCCTATGTTCATAATGCTTCTCTCTCTACTCAAGAAGATTGTGCAAGCTTATGACAGCTTCCTACTTCTGTGCTAGTCCTACCCCACAAGTGAACCACAACTGTGTTAAAAGTTAATAATTTATATTTCCAAATATGAGTATCAGTATCTGTTAATGACGCAAACCACTGAGTTTTTTGCTATGATATAGAAGTACATATACACAGAATGCCTTATGAATTGTAACATGATTATAAATTCTCCATTTAATTCCAAGTGGATAAGAAAACTCTGTATGTTCCCATCATAGACTTTCCCTTGTAACAAAAATTCCATCCAAGCCACAGAACAAGGAACATTTCCTTAATACATTGAAAGGTTAGGCATTCCATAAAGACTATTTAGCTTAATGGCTGGGTGAAAATGTCTTGGTTTAATCCTTGTCTCTCATTCTCTAAGATTAACTGCTTACTTTAGTATTTGTTCAGAGTACTAAGGAAATGGGGAGGGAATCTTGTAATACATAAACTGGGTATCTATGGTGTTAATCTATAATGATCAGTCTCTATTCTACATGTACATGATGTATCGAACTTTCCCCCACATATTACACTGTGTCTTGTACTTGTCTGAAGTGGCTAAGTTATACCTAACAGCAGTCAGTACAGAACTTCTACAATCCTTATATTATTGCAGCTCCAGTCTTGCAGTCTTCAGTCTGATCTTACCCAAAAAAATGGCTATGGTTTGATTGGTTTGCAGGACATAATTTGATTTGTACCTTAACATCCTACGCTTTTTTGCAACATGTCCAAGTTACGTTCTTTAAGAAAATTTATCAAATTGTTTCCATTTTTTCCCCATTGTGTTTTAACATGAACTTTGGAAAAGTTTTGTTAGATGTGGGCCATAACTCACCATGTCAATATGGTTACATGGCAAACATCTACCACTGAAATCGTCCTTCCTTTAGTTTCCCAAGCTAGACACCATGAGATTTAATGGAAGGAGCACAACTGCCATATAGAACAAGATACAAATGGTGCTTTGAAGCTCCTTCTCTGTTGCTTTGACTATGCAAAGGGTTTATGGTAACAGATGAACGCGTAACTTCTCAATAAGTAAAATTAAACAAAATAAATTCTACTACTAATGCAGACATGCTGCAATTTGTGATTATGACACTTCTGAATTCAGCACAGCTTTTTTTAAAAAAAATTGACCTGTGTATAACTATACTTCCACAACTTGCAATTATTTGGTTGTGCTATATATTCTTCACAATTAAGGAACTATTCATTGAAAAAGGAAAGTGAAATAATTACCTGCAAAACCAGTGACACCCAAAGGCAAAAGACCATGAATCCATCAAACACACACCAACGATCCTTTACATAGGAGCTATCACCCTACAAGATAGAGAAAAGCTAAGAGGTTAATTGTTGTCGGTTTCCTGTCAGGATTTATAATTATCATAAACAAAATTTCTTGGAAGGAGATGTCTTCTCTGTACCACTTTCAAAATGCCACTTTTGCGAGACTCCAAAAGCCTGGACTACAATATGTTGTTTTTCCTTTCCCTCTGATTCAGGGGCTACTAGGTGACAAATGAAGGCATGAACCCTGCTGCCATATAGCAACCAGATTCCAGAAATGCAGAGAGCATAGGATCTCAAGTCCTCCCAGAAGTCCTTTATTGCCATGTTGTAGAATCCCCAGCATTACAGTCTCAGTGTCCCACTTACAGAGCAGAAGTCCTGGAAGCCCTTAACAGACAAAGTCCTGAGCATATTCCTAGCAGCACCCCCACACCGAAGCCCTTGCGAGAAGAAGTAGCGAACTAACAGAAGCAGAAGTCCCTAGCAGCCCTAACTGAAGCCATTCCTACCTAAGTCCCTAACCCAAGAGAGAGTCACTATTGCTCAGAGTGGCTGTCTTTTATACTCTTTGCTATCAATCCCTTTACCAGTAAAATACAACCACATATATAAGCTAAAATCTTTTCCCAGTAAGAGGTGCCAGCATGTCAAGGAGGTGGCTTCTGCAGCATGTTCCAATCAAAGGGTGCCAATCTGAGGATGTTGTTCTTGGCACATGTGGAATGATACTGTTTTGCTCTACGCAGACTGCTAAGGAATTGGTCAGCTAAGGAATCATGCACTCCGCATGAATCCAGCAGATGCCCTCAGAACAGTGGCTGCAACACAATACGCTGGAAACATAAACAGATCCTCTGGGTGAAGAAATGGTAGCTTCATTCTAGGCTTGTGTCAAAAAGAACTTATAAAGAAATCTCCTATTTACACTTCAATGTAAATCTGAAAACCACACAAAAAAAAATAATATGCGACTCACTTTTCCACTATATTGCCATTACAAAACACTTGCACAGGAACTTAAGTGCACACTGCTAGCAATTCAGTATTCTGTTGTTCAATTATTTCTGTACTGTTCAGCAGCTTCAACTACAGCAGTATAATTTTATATTCATTTTTGGCAAGTTTCCAATTATTCTTCATGCTCTAGAAAAGCCTTGCCATTTCAGAAACACTAGACAACAGCCACCATTTCAGCACAGTGCAAAGTTTCAAGTTTGTTTGGACATGTCCTGAGCAACTCTGCTATTTCAAAATGACCATTCTTTAGACTTCATTAATAATGTGCATGGTGAACTTTTAAAATTGATATTATTGTCACTCCATTGTCTAGCACAAGGATTCTGATAATACCTTTGCACTACCAAATAAAATAAATTCAGGAAAGAACACTGAGCACTGGATCTTTGATGACACATACGCCTTCCTACGTGTTCTCTGGCTCTGATTTAGACTCCTTCAACTAAGCTCTCTCAAATAATTCCTGAACATGGTTTTGGTGATAGCCCAAATCCAAAGACCATTCCTAAAAGGCAGCATGGAGAAGACTTCATCCAAGCTCAGTTTCCTCTATACTACAATATTTTCAACCACTGCTCCAGTCTGTATGCTACAATATCCTCGTGTCCCTTACAGTTCCCTGCAACACAGGTCCTACATCGCAAACTATAAAAACATTTCTTTGGTGATGAAGGAGATTCAATAACCATTTTTCATTAAGTGTTTTCTTTCTGTTAGACTTTCTGTCCATTAGAAAGTTTTCCCAGTAGCATAAGACAGAAATTTTAGCACAAGAGATAGGTTTTAAAACATAAATGTGTTTTAATTAACATAGGTATTGGTACAACCTGGATCTCAGACAAAATTGCAGCTGCTGAATGTGGAGGGGCCAGGATAAAAGTTCTCACCCAATCATTAAGTCTTTTACCCCATCAGTCAGCTAATAGTGCCATGCACTTAACTTCAGCCATTGAACAGAAAAAAATTTACATTTCTTAGCATACATAAACACCCGTTTCCCAATGAGGTTTCTGCCAAAAGATTGAACATACCCTCCGCTGCCTTATACATTCACTGGTTCCTTTTCTCTAGTGTTCTTCCAGATACAAACTACAGCATTAGACATTTACTTTCCATAGGTAAAACTGGGAAAAAACTTGTCATGTCTCAAGAATCTTGAGGACATTACTGGTCAGTTATGTGATTCCTGGCTCGATACACGTTGTTTCTTATCTCAGTGACAGTTATTTAAGTCAATTTGAATTTGTTTTTAAATGTCTCAGCATTTTCATTAATCCTAAATGCACAGACAAGATGTTTTGTTTTAATCTAATACTTTCAATGACACACACTATCCTAATTTATCATTCCTTGCACTAGGTGATAGCAAGATATATTGTGTAGAGAAGAAGTACATATTTTTTTGATAAAGCTTTATTTCAGTTGCAAAAATTATTCAAGGCAGAAGTGAACAAAGCAAGGACATACGGTAAATATACCGTAAGTGATTTTCAAACCAGAAATAAAGGAGAGAGAACTTCAACGCTATTTTCAGATGGAGAGTTTTCTAATGCATTAAAGTTTACAGTCTAAGAATTAAGAGGAGGAAGACTGTAAATCAGATAAACATCAGAACAGCAACTTTTCCATCATGTTTTTAACTTGTCCTTCCTGAAGAAAGTCGACTAAGTTCCCTAAGTATGAGCTAATCAATAACTCCTCAGGGCTGAACAAACTCAGATATTTCAATGATTAAATTCAGTAACTTTGAAGCAGATACATGTTGTTTCTCTATATAGCTAACACCACCTTGAATCTCTTACCCCCTTTCCTCTCCCCGTGTTCCCTCTCAGTGAACAAACTTCAGGTTAGATTTGTATCAACATGCAATTTGAGTCCTTCAATTGCAGATCTTAACAAAGATGTTGACTGGTCTTTCTCTTGCTGAAGAATTCTGAAACTTACCTTTCTTCTCTTAAAGTACCCTTTGTGTACAGAAAAAAAACAGTTTTCCGGAGTTGTGCTATATACAGATCTGAGCATGAACTTGTGAGGGAGTTCCTGTATTCACCTTTCTCTGAATAACCTGTTAAGTACTCACTAAAAGCTAAATCTTTTTTTTAGAAATTGCTTTTTCTCTCCACAATAGGAGCAGCATGCTTGAAGCAGCTCTGCTGTTTTCCCCTTACAAACAAAGATGTCCTGACCCTTTCCAGTTTTCTCATCAGTCAGGCTGCTCCACCACCTCACTTCTCTCATTGTGACGTTAGTCCAGCTTCCACCACTACATCCTCCCTGTCACGGAGGCTTTCAGTGGATCACCACAGAAACTCAGGGCACCTGAATTACATATGTAGAAACTACTCATCTGGGGGGAGGTTCTGGCTCTTTGTGCTTTGCATGTTGGGAATGCTTTGGCTAAATGTTTTTCGTGTTTGTCATCTGGCTGGCAGCGGACATGGTGGTGAATCTTTAATGCATTTATACGGTGTATTGGTATATGGGATGTTATTTGCTGCTGGAAGCATTTTTAAGGCAGGACCATATCCTGCTTAATGTGAAAATCAGAATGTACTTTTTAGTATCAATCTTGATACTGCCTTCTACTGCTACTTCCATGAAAAATCTAATTCTTACTAAACACAGGCTAGCAGTTACACATTAATAGCAATGAACAGTGAGTTTCATTCACATTTGAAAAAAGCCTTGGGCTGAAATTCCAAGCTCACAGTCAACGGTGACCTGTTCTTAGACTTGGAAAGGAATACAGATATGTGAAATTTAAATACATCTGGTGACATCTTACCTAAAATAGCTGAAGTTAATCTTTCATCCTTTTTCCATCATGTCTACTGAAATTTAAGAATTACTGATGAAGTTTTTTTAGCTTTTTTTTTCTGAATGCACTACCCCAGATACTAACACTACAGTTTGTAAGCCTTCAAAACATGTTATAAAAATTTGCAAAAGATGAAACATTAGCACTGCAGACTAGAAGCCTCATGGTTAGATGAATCCAAACCTCTTAACAGTCACTGACTTCCTACTGCCTACATTGGACAGTGAATTCTTTAATCCATACAGCAAGTCCCATTTTGTTTCTCACAGTGCAGTGAATGCCAGTCCACTTATACATTCTATGACCACAAGCTTACGACAGCCTTTGGAAGGCTTTTGTATGGCAAACCATGCCCTCATTTAATGACTCTCCCAGGCAAAATAAGAGGCATCACTCATAGTCAGTGGACAAACTAACTAACAGCTATTAAACACAAAGCATTTAAGATACATAAAACCCCTGAAGTTCAAACCAGCAATACTGTTGTTAGATGTATCAGTCTTTTCTTTGTTAACCTGAGGCCTATTTGTTATTTTGTAATACCCTTTCTAGTTTCCCCAAACAGTTTCTCCTAATATGCTTCCATCTTTTCCCTTGGTGTTTATTTACAACAGGTCAGCATCACTGTCAGGCTAGTGCACCACTGTGGAAATGGCCTCTTGGTAAACTACGCATGGAACAGATTGAAAGTCTGCCTCTTTCTTAGAGATGCTAATCTGAATTAATCTGAAATATCCCAAAAGAACAATCTTAACATAGCAGTCATTAAAATATTTTCTAACCTATAAGATCTTAATTTTCTATGGTAATAACTAACTTTTCTATACCATAACTAAGGCAAAATTCCTCAAGTTCAGCATAAGATCCTAAAGAGATCTTATGAAAGATTTTAGCATTTGTTTACCTATTTTAAATAGGACCAACAAATAAATCTCTTCCCTTCTCTCTACATTCTTCTCATTTCACCAGGTTTGGCCTAACTCTAGCACCATTACATTAACTGAGTATAATGTATTAGTTCTTTTTTTTAATTTTTTTTTTTATTTTCACATGCAATACTGATAGTCTAATAACTGCACTGAGATGCTGGAAGATACACTTTCTCAATTGTAACCAGCACATTAAAGATAAATCACCAACTGTCGGTATTAGATACTCTAAAGAATTGTCATGCAAGTTCACAGAAAAAAAACAAAACAAAACAAAACAAAACAAAACAAAACAAAACAAAAAAAAAACACAACCCCAAACAACAAACCACACCACATTTTATAAGAACTAACTCACTGGAGACATGACCCAATATAAAATACAGACAAAACCATAACAGAAGTAATAACACCTGAGGCAGTCACCCCATGAGAGACATTACAGTTTAATTTAAACCTTGAGGGAAGACTGGCTAGACTGTTAATTTTTTAATAAAAGTTTGTGTCATTATCAACCTTGTTGAAAACTAAATGCTCTACGAAATCAACATCCAAATTGCAAAAACAATCTGCTAGAAGATTGATTATGTCTGCTAATCTTATTAAGCAATTTCAGTATAGCTTAGTTAGATGATAGCACAGTCACTTCCTAGGTCCTTTCTGTCCTGCTTATCTCTTAACATCTCAAGAACCTCAGGATGAACAGCAAGTCCCTGCAAGTAAAAAAATCCTCCTTTGTCTCCTTGCTTGCCTTCAGGAATTTCTTTCTCTCTCTTATTCCTGACCAAATATGTTCTCTGAATCCTTCCTTCCCTCCTCTTTCCAGCTTCCTCTGTGGGCCTAAACAAAACCCCTGCTTTGAGTAAGAGGTCGGTCCAGACCATCTACATTGGTCTCTTTCAACCCAGACTTTTCTCTGGTTGTGTGCATCTAAGACAATCTCCTTGGTATGCCCGCTCCTGGAGGCAAACTCCAGTTCTACATCTACTTTCTCATGCAAGGATGCTTCTTTATGCTTGGAAGTACTCTGTAGCCTTGGGAAGGTGATGTGCGTTAAACACTGCTGTGCTTCATCTGGCAGTATGCTGCCCTCCTTCACATTCAGTGTTTATGCGCCTTCAGGAATTTCTTTCTCTCTCTTATTGCTGACTCCAACGTTCTCTGAATCCTTCTGTCCCTCTTCTTTCCAGCTGCCTCTCTGGAAAAGCTAAATAAAAGAAGTGCTATGACATTTTCACTGAGTAATCAGATTTATCATCATTTGCTCTGGAAAGGAGTCCTGTAGTCTTGGGTCTGTCATTAGGAGAAGCTTAGTTTCTCACTTTTCCACACAGTCTCTGACAAACAGGATAGCTGAAAGATGGTACAAACATGAAGGGACCAGCAAGCTCAGTAACAACCAATCTACTTTGCTATTCCAACAGGGTCACTGGATTCTTCATGTGGTGGTGGCAAATAAAGCATATCAACAACTCTAGCAAATTCTTCAGATTACCTGGGGGCTACTTTGTGTAGCACTACAAACAAGCATTAAGGGTGGAGGCTGACATTCATTGGCATTTTACGTGCAGCATAAATGCAGAGGAGGAAATAGGAGGAATCAGAATTTGAGAGCATAATTTTTTACTTCTCTGCTATGTTCATTATAACACAAAAAGAACAAGTTAGAAGAGAGGGCACAGCTGAATCAGGGGAGCAAGATTCAATTTCCCTCCTCTGTTGCCTTACTCTGCACAAACACCACAGGGCATGAAGGTGAGACTGCGACAGAAAATGAGAGCTCAGAGGAGCACCTTGCCTAAATTCTCTCTATCTCCAGCAAATGCAGATCACAGAATCACAGAATGGTAGGGTTGGAAGGGACCTCTGGAGATCATCTAGTCCAAAGCCCCTGCTTGAGCAGAGTGCAGCCTAGGGCAGGTTGCACAGGAACACATCCAGGAAGGTTTTGAAAGCCTCCAGAGAAGGAGATTCCACAACCTCTCTGGGCAGGATGGTCCAGTGCTCCATCACCCTCAAGTAAAGAAGTTTCTCCTTAAGTTCAAGTGAAATCTCCTGTATTCGAGCTTGTACCCATTGCCCCTTGTCCTATTGATACCATAAGGTACCAATACCCCTCAAATACTAGCAGAGACCACTCAGAGACCACCACAGAGATGCACCGCACACATGCAACAGATATACAAATATGGTGATTGGTTATGGGATATTTAATGTATGTGCATGTGTTTAAGAAATAAGAAGATGCTACTTTGTCTTGTTAGTGTGCTAGATCTGAGACGAGTCTCCCTGCACCGAATGCTGCCAAAAAGTGAAAGCCTCCCTCCTGACACTCCTAAATGAATCTCAGAAGATTTACTTATATTGGAATTTTACAGTATCACTGGCCACTGACACTGACTTTCTTCAGTAGTTTCCTGGCCCTCTTGAACTGGGGAGCCCAGAACTGGACATGATACTCCAGGCGCAGCCTCACCAGTGCAGAGTAGAAAGGGAGGAGAACCTCCCTTGACCTGCTGGCCACATTCTTCTTAATGCACCCCAGATTACCATTGGTCTTCTTGGCCACGAGGGCACATCACTGACTCATGGTTGTCCACCAGCAGTCCCAGGTCCTTCTCTGCAAAGCTGCTTTCCATCAGGTCAACCCCTCATCTGTACTGATGCATGGGGTTATTCCTCCCCAGATGCAGGACTCTACACTTGCCCTTGTTGAACTTCATGATATACATACATACATATACAGAGGGCATGTATCTCCTACCCAGTCATAAGTATGCACACATCCCTTATGTTTCTGGCTCAACATCAAACTTTTCCTATTTCCTTAAAAGTCTGCAGTTTACAGGTTTGTTTAGTAGCACAATGATGTGGACAATCCAGTCCTGTCCCAATCTGTCAAACACTTTTAACATTTTCCTCACACAGAAAAAAGAATGAAGAGATAAAGCCTAATCAGGCTGCCTCTAACTACTGTTCTACCAAAAATAAAACTATTTCTCAAATGATTTCATGTGTCAAGCATTAGCCCCCTCATTCCTCCAGAACTTTGCAACTCCTCAGCTGCCCTGGGGATCAACTGTCAAACAGATGACTCTTGGCTTAAAGAGTCCATCTTAAAGTCCTACCTACTTAAAGTCCATCTTTTACTCTGTGTGATGTTAAAAATTCAACCTGAAGCATTTTATTACCCAACAACCAGCAAACTATAACTTATCCATCCTTTAATGAAAATTACTTCTGCAACTGCAAAATGATGGTCCATGCAAGAGACAAAGGAAAGTGAGTATTGTTTAGCTAAAAGGAAAACAAAGATTACTGAACTAAAAGTGCTACATTTTAAAATGGGTAGCCACCTCCAAGTTAGCCCTCTGCAATTGTGATAGCATCACTTCAAAATTAACCAATATTGTGTTTTTAAAAGTCTGGGTTTTGGGGGTGTGGAGGGAAAGGCACAATAGGTGGGGTGGGAATGGTGGCATGGCACAGCTCATTTCTTTGTCTGCTTTTTTTTGATAAGGTGTCTTCATTCACAGTGAAGTAACTTACTAAAAATATATTCAATAACAGCAATTTATTTGTAACAGCCAATGGAATTAGAATTGGTGTGTGAAACTTAACTCTAAATGGTTATAGTGGATGTAGTATCACCTTGTCATCACTAAGTTAAACAAGTTCAGTTTGTAACTACTCAGGCATTGTACTGAACTCTTCCACTGTCAGATATTTCCATGTAATACATTACATAATGCATAATTTATTGTTGTAATGTGCAATCTTGTAATCTATGTAAATAAAATTGCTTGATGTTACAACAGACAATACAAAGTTACTTCATTTATAATTTAAAATGAAGCACAGCTGTTGCTGGTTCTTTGGATTAGAGGGTGATTCCATGCAGGTTACACATATACAACATACAGAGTTCCAATTTATCATTACAAACGACCTGTAATTACTACAGAACCACTACTTAATCCTTCGTAATATTTTATATTCAAGAAAAAGGAAAAAACATTTAAGTTAAGATTTTCAGATAATTTTAGAAATTACCAAGGAAGAGGTAATGTTATTTAATTCATTAAAGAATACTCTCAAACATATATTTAAGGCGCACTAGATTTCTGTTAATTTATACACTTAACTTCACCAAACTTAGCATTTCATGTTTCACATTGCAATGGGAGGCGTTTTAACCACAGTAGTCACCATCTCATTTGCTGTTTCTAACAGAAAGGAAAAACAAAACAAAACCAAACCAGAAAAAAAAAGTAAAGGAAGAAACAATTCAGGTGATGAAGTAAGAATTAAGACTCTCAAACAGACAAAGATATTTCACTCACTGAAAATCCTGTAACAGTATTTGCTGAAAATAGGAGAGGGGGGAAATTGGAGGAAATTGGAAGGACTTTAAAAATGGTTTAAATAACAAGAACATTACACAACACTCCCTGCTTCAAGTACAAATGGTATCAAGTGGAATAACCACTTCCACAAAACAATAGAAAGGAATACCTCAGCACACTTCCCATATCAGCCAAATTATTGGACAGCATTTCAGTTCTGAGTGGCACAGCCTTCATATACAGTTAACAGTGGACAGGTCCTAATACTTTCTTATCAGTATCCAACAGTAGGTATGGCTACAGAACACGTGAGGATGGAAGCTTTGCTGATGTGCTGCTTTGTTGTTTTCTTGATACACCACTTTACCTGCCTCCAGTTGCATGTCAACATGCCCTACAGAGAGATTTTATGGGTTACTGTACTGAAAGCCTGAATTTCCACCTCCATCTGCATATTAGTCAATTGTATTCAGCACCCTAAGTACTGCCTTACCAGCTGACTCGGCTCCCTTGGATGTCTTAAATGTTCAGCAAATCTAAAAATGGCTGATCAGGAGGAGGATTAACAGGATTCCCCCCTATCTGGAATGGTACTCACTGTTTCCAGGAAGTTGCACAGGATAAAAGTCTCTACCATGAGAACAATTAAACATTGGAACATGTTGGCCAGATAAGTGTTACCATTATCCCGCCCTGGATAACTATATTAAGGCCATGCTTTGAGTAAGAGGTTGGTCTGGACTACCTGCATAGGTCCCTTCCAACACAGATTTTCTCTGGTTGTGTGCATCTAAGACAATCCCCTCAACATGCCAGCAACTTGAGGTAGGCTCCAGTTCTACATCTAGTTTCATGTGCAAGGATGCCTGCTTATGCTTGGAAGTACTCTGCAGCCTTGGGAAGGTGATGTGTATTAAATGCTGCTGTGCTTTTTCTGGCAGTATTCTGCTCTTCTCTATACTCAGCGTTTAAGGGTAGATGCGATGTGATTTGGATTCAAACGTTTCAAGGTGAAAGCCTTCAAATATTGCCTGGAGATTGAATAGGGAGATTTGAAAGGCAAACAGTCTCATCTAACACAACTGAACTTGGAATCAAGATCATCATTCACAGCTCTCCTTCAACAGAAAAAAAACCACAATGATGAAAATTGGCATAGATACGAAGGAGGCAGTTTTCAAAAAAAGGAATTCATTACTTATTAATTGGCATAATTTTGTAATTGTCATGAAAATACAGATCCACAAAAATGTTCATATTGCCTTACATAGGGAAAATGCAAGTTTCAACACAAAAAGGCACATTAGGGATGAAGTTCTCTCTCTTCCTAACTGAATACATAACACGTTATCCAATATATTGATTTTACTGCTATCCTAGCATGTCATTTTACCCTGTTTTACAAATTCATACATTAAAAATATTCTTTGATAATAGTTGCATTCATGAGGAAACACTGCAGTCTCTGAAAGTGCTGTTTGAAAGGGGAAAAAGTAACATTACTGAAAAGTAAAGTTTTCTTCATCTAACCGGTCTGAGTGTTGAGAGAGCAATTTCTAAATACATTATGGAAGTCAGGTATGTTGTATATTTCTCTCAGCAACTTTAAGGTTAACTTTTGATCACCACAGTAAGTCTTTATGTATTACATGGAAATATATTTCAATTCATGCCCAAAAATAATTTCTCACTAAAAATTTCTATAACCCATTGACTGTTTGGAAAAAAAAAACTCTTTTAGAAATAATGCCCAAATTCACTAAGTAATTTAAATGCAAAATATTCTAACGCAAAAATGGTGCAAAAAGCCCCACTGTGTAATATGAATCATTACTTTCCTGTAATAAACACTCCAACGAAACCAGGCACAAGTAACCATAGAAACAGGTGCGTAAATTCTAGTGCCACGGTCTCTAACCTTCCCTGGTCCACAGGCAGCAACACCCAACTAGCAGAGCATGCCTCAGGCAACTTTGTATTTGTTTTCCTCATGATACTCAGTTTTAATTTTTTTAATTTCCTGTGACTGGAAACAGAATTGGAGTATTTCACTAGCAATACTCCCAGTAGACTGGGAACAGATGTCCTTGTGATGGACCTAAGTGCTTAGTAGAACAGCAACGAACACAGGAAAAAGGTGAGACAGAAGGCTCAACTTCTATAGATTGAATGTCTAATTCAAATAACAGATATCAATACTGTTTGTTATAATATTTAAAACTGATAATTAAATCTGTCAACAGCAAAGTACTCCTGTATGTGTTAAGTTAAATGTAGAGACAATTTGAAATAACGTACTTTTTGCCAGCACAGAATAGCATGGGACCTGCACTACATGTCTAGGTTTCCAACAGTATTATATATAGTACATAATTCTACTTTTTTTACTATAGGTAAGTAATTTGTCAGAAGGACAAGTAATTTCCACTTTATAACCCCAAGAAGTAGAGTAAAAGGGGAAACTAGAATCTGCAATCAACTGGGTCTTTTCTCATGTTTTTTCTGTGAGCTTTTCACTAGAACAGATAATTTTCTGGGTTTTCCCTCCACATAATTAAACTCTGTTTGATGAAAGAATCTCATAATTTTCTCATCCTCACCACTGATTTCACTTCTTTTACCTCTGCCCTCCAGGATGAGGTTCTCACATGATCACAGAATATCAGGGGTTGGACGAGACCCAAACAGATCGAGTCCAACCCCCCTGCCAGAGCAGGACCATACAATCTAGCTCAATTCTCACTCCTGTTTGTGAGTTGCGCACCCTGAGCTTTCACCACCAGGCGTCATGAGCACATCAGAGCATGCTGATACAGGATGACAGGGGCCACATACTGTTTTACTACCTGATCTTCGAAAACAGCACGATTTCCTGATCCTTAACCCTCTTCTGTGCCATAAGGTATGCAGCATATCAAAAACCAGGAGTGCAGTCATTTCAGAATTTCCATCTACCATATTTAGTCTGTAATGCAGCAGAAATTCCCTTGACAAAGTTATTAGAAACTGGTGAACCACCTGGCAGTGTTTCACCACAATTCAATTAATATTTCCAATGTTTATCAGAAAGATTAAACTAATTTTTAACTTCTCCATTCTTGTTAAATGAAGATGCAATGTTTAATATTAAAACTACTGAAAAGAAGGCAAAACAGATACTTGTAATAAGGTACAGTACACAACAGTTCTATAATCCATAGCAAAAGACAAATTTCTGAATTAGGATGATTACGGAAGAAACTCATTTAAGCATAAATGAGTTAATGCCATGAGTGTTAGAGAAGAAACTGGCATTCAGTTGTCTGTATACTTTCTGTAGTGCCCACCTATTCACTGACAATGAATCCACGAAAGAACGCTAAGAGACCTGCCTGGATGAGCAAGGAGCTCCTGCACATGCTTTCACACAAAAAGAAACTCTACAAGGAGCGGAAGAAAGGACAGCTAGAATGGGGGGCATGTAAGGAAGCTGCCTGAGCAGCAAGAGACCTGGTCAGAAAAGCTAAAGCTCAGTTAGAATTAAATCTAACCAGGGAGATCAAGGGGAACAGTAAAACTTGCAGTAGGTATATTAATGGTAAAAAGAAGACTAGGGAAGTTGTGGGCCCCCTCAGAAAGGAATCAGGTGAACTGATGACAAGTGACATGAAGAAGGCTGAGGTTCTCAATGACTTCTTTACCTCAGTCTTCACTGGCAAGGGCTCCAGCCACACTCCCAGAATAATGGAAGATAATGGCAGGGACTGGAAGAAGGAACTGCCCATTGTGAATGAAGATCAGGTTCGTGACCATCTGAAGGACCATAAAGTGTTCAAGTCCATGGAATCTGATCAGATACATCCACAGGTGCTGAGGGAACTGGCAGATGAGGTTGCTAAACTGCTGTCATTATATTCCAAAAGTCATAGCAGTCCGGGGACGTTCCCACTGACTGGAAAAGGGTAAACAAAACTCCCATTTTCAAAAATGGAAAGGATGACCTAGGGAACTATAGACCAGTCAGTCTCACCTCTGTGCCCAGTAAGATCATGGAGCAGATCCTCCATGCACTCCTCAGAGGCACTGCTGAGACAGAAGAATAATGAAGAGGTGATTTGGTACAATCAACACAGCTTCACCAAGGGCAAATCCTGCCTGACAAACCTGGTGGCCTTCTAAGACAAGGTCACAACATTAATAGATGAAGGTTGAGCAACTGACATCATTTACCTAGACCTGAGCAAAGCCTTCAACACTGTCCCACATGACCTCCTGGTCTCCAGGCTGGTAAAGTCTGGGTTTGATGGATGGACCATTCAGTGGACAAAGAACTGGCTTGATGGCTGCACCAAAAGGGTGGCTGTCAATGGGTCCGTCGTGTCCAAGTGGAGGCCAGTGACAAGTGGAGTTCCTCAGGGATCAGTCCTGGGACCTGGGACATTTTTGTTGGTGACATGGACAGAGGCATTGAGTGCACCCTCAGCAAGTTTGCTGATGACACCAAGCTGTGTGGTGCAGCAGACATGCTGGAGGGAAGGGATGGCATCCAGAGGGACCTTGACAGGCTGGAGAGGTGGGCACAAGCCAAAACCATGAGGTTCAACAAGACCAAGTGCAAGGTCCTGCATCTGGGTCAGGGCAATCCCAAGCACCAATATAGGCTGGGCAGGGACTGGCTGGAGAGCAGCCCTGAAGAAAAGGACTTAGGTGTGCTGGTGGATGAGAAGCTCAACATGAGCTACCAGAGTGCACTTGCAGCCCAGAAAGCCAACCAGATCCTGGGCTGCATCAAGAGAAGTGTGGCCAGCAGGTCAACGGAGGTGATTCTCCCTCTCTACTCAGCTCTGGTGAGACACCACCTGGAGTACTGCGACCAGTTCTGGAGCCCCTATTACAAGAAGGATATGGACATGCTGGAACGTGTCCAGAGAAGGGCCACAAGGATGATTAGAGGGCTGGAGCACCTCTCCTATGAGGACTATTTAAAATCAGTAAGAAATTATAGTCTGTATTTCAATTCTCAGAGAAAATGAGTTTCAAGGTAGACAGACATACGTTTATCAGTATTTCACTTGTTTCTGATAAGTAACAATACCCTACAATACCAAAATATAATACAGTTATATCACAACCTTTCAGTACTTTACTGAATGTAATCTGCTATACCACACTCTTACACCCATTCCAATTCTTCCAGAGAAGTCAGTGTATTAGATAGTGTATTTGAAGCAAACAGGGTATGATAGCACTAATAAAGATTATCAATATACTGTTTTGAAAAAAGAAGCACCTTGCACCCTATAGTAGATATACCCTATACTATCATCTTCTGTTTTAATAGTTGCCTTTTGTGCTTCTTGTCTAAACACATCAGTGCCTATTTTCCTTGTAGGTGGTGGACATCTATAGGAACATGAGTAATAAAAGTCACAATGCCACAGCAACATTTCTGCTTAACCTTTCTCCTGGAGCAGCAAAACACTTAGATGGATTTATCACTTTATTTTATCACTTAGTTTTACACAGCAAAAAGCAAAACTTTTTACAGACAGAAGTCTAGGCTTTTCGGAAACCACTTTCCTTCTCTGAAAGCCCCTGGCAATGAAAGAAAGTAAATTTCTCATTTGTCCTCTGAAGGTGTTAATTAGAAACTACTGAACATTTTCAAAATCTTCTTAGATCAGCTATACTTACATTGTCATTAACTGGGAGTTAAGTGGATGGTGCCTACCTTCTCCATAAAGTCTCGCTGGACTAGAATTTTGCATTAATCATGGTTCAGAAGTTTATTAGCATTTAAATTCCTAAGGCCTTTAGAGAAAAAATGATTTATGGCAAAGTTCAGTAGGACCATGTGGCAATACATAAACTGGTCCTATGTAGACTAAAAGTCTTGAATGTACTTAAGATTTGTTCATAAACAAATTCCCTCATATACAGATGTTTCACATACAAACATCTTTAATAAATACTAATAGGGCCTTATTTAACTTTAATTACCATTGACTTTGGAAATCCATGGATCATTATGGTTTTGGCAAAGTTATATTTAACCAGTATTTCACCTAGAAACAGTAATTTTATTCATTGCTTAGCATTCAAAGAAACAATTTGATAACATATTGGAAAAGCTCTGATTTAATACCTGAAAAAAAGGCTAACCCAGTTCTAACACAGTTTTACAGAAGCCCATATCCTTTTCTTAAAGTTCACTCTCATTCACATGAATGGTGTCTAGCCATGTCCTCTGAAACCATCCTTCTCCTTTATTCTGCAGCTGTGAGACTTGCTCTCTAGACCCTTCACCAGCTTTGTTGCCCTCAGGATGCTGTTGGCCTTCTTGGCCACATGAGTACACTGCTGGCCATCATCTAGTCCAACCTCCTTACTAACACAAGTATGCACAGGAATGTGTTCTGAAGGGTTTTTAAAGCCTCCAGGGAAGGAAGACTCCATAACCTCTCTGGGACTCCTGCTCCAGTGCTCCGTCACCCTCAAAGGAAAGAAATTTCTCAAGTTCAAGTAAAACCTCCCATGTTCAAGTTTGTACTCACTGCCCATTGTCCTGTCACTGGCCACCACTGAAGAGAGCCCAGCCCCATCCTCATGACCTCCACCCTTTAGATATTTATAAACATTGACAAGATCCCCTTTCAGTCTTCTATTTTCCAGGCTAAAGAGGCCTAGAAGGTCTCTCAGTCTCTCCTTGTAAGAGAAATGCTCCAGTTTCCCACTCACCCCTGTGGCCCTCCATTGGACTCTTTCCAGTAGTTTCCTGACCCTCTTGAACTGGGGAACCTAGAACTGGATGCAGTACTCCAAGTGCAGCCTCACCAGGAAAGAAGAACCTCCCTTGACCTGCTGGCCACATTCTTAATGCACCCAGAATACCATTGGTCTTCTTGGCCACGAGGGCACATCAGTGGCTCATGGTGAAATTGTTGTCCAGCTGCATTCCCAGGTCCTTCTCTGTAGAGCTGCTTTCCATCAGATCAACCCCCCACCTGTACTGATGCATGGGGTTATTCCTCCCCAGATGCAGGACTCTACACTTGCCCTTTTTGCATTTCAAGAGGTTCACCTGTGCCCAACTCTCCAGCCTGTCCAGGTCTCACTGAATGGCAGCACAACTTTCTGGTGTTTCAGCCACTCCTCCCAGTTTTGAATCATTAGCAAACTTGCTGACAGTACAATCCAATCCTTGCTGAGAGTACAATCCAAGGTTGTTAATGAATACCTTGAACAGTACTGAACCCTGAGGAACACCACTAGCCACAGGCCTCTGACTAGATCCTGCACTGTTGATCACTTCTTGTGCTCTTTCAGCCAGTTCTCAATCCACCTCTCTGTCCACTCCTCTAACCCACACTTACCTATGAGGATGTTACAGGTAATAGTGCCAAAAGCCTTGCTAAAGTTGAGGTAGACAACACCCAATGCTCTTCCCTCATCTGCCCAGAGAGATACACCATCACAGAAGTCTCAGATTGAGGAAGTATGATTTCCCCTTCTTAAATTCATGCTGACTATTCCTGATAATCTTCTTTTCTCCACACACTTAGAGAAAACCTCCAGAATGAGATGTTCCATCACTTTTCCAAGGATGGAGGTAAGGCTGATCAATCTGTAGTTTCCTTGGTCTTCCTTCTTGCCCATCTTGAGGATTAGAGTGACATTGCTGTTCCTCAAGTCCTCAGGCACCTCCCCTGTTCTCCAAGACCTTTCAAAATCAAAAATGATGGAGAGTTGCTTAGCAATAACGTTACACAGCTGCCTAGGCACTTAACGGGTGCATCCCACTGGGGCCCGTGGATTTATAGGTGTCTAACTTTTCTAGGTGATCTCTAATCCGGTTCTAAGGGAGAGTCTTCCTTCCTCCAGACTTTCTCTCTTACCAGGAACTGAGGGCCAGCCTTACAGTAAAGCCTGAAGCAAAGAGATTCAGTAACTCTACCTTCTCTGTATCTTCTGTCACCAGGTCACCCACATCTCATTCATCAGGGGACCCACATTTTGTCTGGTGTTCATTTTCCTGCTCATATACTTGAAGAATCCTTTCTTATTCCCTTTTACACCATTTTCCAGATTTACTTCCAAATGGTCCTTAGTTTCCATTGCAGCATCTCCACAAATCCTGAGAACATTCCTATAGTCCTCCCAGGTGGCCAGTCCCTTTTTCCACATAATCTTAAATTCCTTCTTCCATTTAGGTTTTTCCAGAAGCTCCTTGTTCACCCGTGCAGGTCTCTTGCCTCCACTGCTTGATATCTTACTCATGGGGATGCAATGATCTTTAGATCATGGAGGAGGTGGTGTTTGAATACCAACCATCTGCCTTCAGCCCCCCCAACCTTACAGAGATTTAACCCATAGGATTCCTGAAAGTAGGTCTCTCAAGAAGTCCAAGTTAGCTCTCCTGAAGTCCAGGTTTGGAATCCTACTTGCTACCCTGCTACTTTCTCACATGATCCTGAACTCCACCATCTTATCGTCACTGCAACTGAGGCTGCCTCCAGCCTTCACATCTCCTCACATCCCTAGTTTTGTCTAGTTTGGAGAAAGGGAGAATCAGAGGACACCTCATTGCTTTCTGAGGAGGGGAAGTGGAGAAGGAGGTGCTGATCTCTTCTCCCAGCATATTCAGTAACAGGACATATGAGAATAGTTCAAAACTGTGCCAGGGGATGTTTAGACATGACATTAGGAAGTGTTTTTTTTAGAGAGAGGGTGGTCAAACACTAGAACAGGCTTTCTAGAGAGGTGGTTGATGCCCAAATATTTACATTTCTCTGATGTCCCAATGTCAATGCCTGTCAGTGTTTACAAGGCATTTGGGCAATGCCCTTAACAATGTCTTTAACTTTTGGTCAGGGAGTTGAACTACATCATTGTGGTAGGTCCCTTTGAACTTTCTCTTCCATCTGTTCTAGTCTAGTCTAGTTTATTTTATTCTACTGTATTCAGTTCCATTCTATAACTGCAAATCCATAAATTTAAACAACACAGCCAAAGACGTTAGAATATGCAGCAACATATTACTCTCATGCCCTAGGTAACCATTGTGAGCAAAACTGTTATTTCCATACACAAAGGCTGAGAAGTCAATCTTTTTACAGAAATCACACTGCTGGCCATCCCCACCTCCCCCTATGTGTCCATTTCTTTGCAAAGTCTGTACTGGGTGTTACAGTAGCTTGTTACTTCCAAAATGTTCATATGTGCATGCTGGTCCCTAATTCCTCACTCAGGATCCTGTGTCCTCATCTTGACCTCTTTAATGGACATCTCTGAATAAAAAAAGAGTACAGGCAGTCTCCAGAAATAGCACTTCACAATAGATTACTCTGGCCTCATGCAACACATGAAGATTTTATCAGAATCACCTTATTTCACTAACTTCCTAAACATTAATATTAAAGATACTTTAACAATTACTATTAATATTCATTAAGTGTGATGACATAGTAGCTTAGTTTGGCAGTGAACAAAAAATGTTATCTTAAAATGCAGAAAAAAATGAATAGCTAAATACAACCTCAGATGCCTCTGGAGTCACCAGACCTTTCAGGAGTGAAAGGTAAGCGTAATACACTGATGGTCTATTCTGTGCAATAGTGACACAACTGTATTGCCAATAAGGTCTGCAGATGGATTTTCTGATGTAAGCTGAATTTGTACATTTTTATAGAAGATTGGAAACTATCAGTAAAAATAAGGCTACAATATAATGGTTACTGAAAAAATCTGCAGCTTTACATTTACCTACTTACACACAAATTAGTCCAGCAATAGCAGTGAACATGAGAACAGAAGCATTTGTTTACCAAAATGCATTATATTAATGAAAAAAACTCACTAAAGCAAGATAACTTTCTCATTTAGCTCACACTAAGACATATGTTCTTATTTAAATAAAGTAACCACACAACAACACAGCCAGACTTCTGAAACTAAAATCAAAGTTCTAAGTCCACATATGGATTTCCAAACACGTACAAAATATTCTTGCTAACATACGTGTAGTTTATTTTTCCTTTAATTCTTCAGATTCCTACAACGAAAAGGATCCATTTCTTAGGAGGAAACCATTATTATGAATGTCAGTATTATATATCGGAAGGATTCAATATGCAGTAAAGTAGCATCTTTGTCTATCTGTCTTTTCTGCTTATATGCCATGGTGTTGCCTGCAGTTAAAAACAATCATTCCAAAAAGAGCTGAGAAGTTAAAAAAACAAAAAAAAAAGTACCATATGTCACCAGCCAATATTCAGAACACTTTCTTCAGCACATACAGAATACTGCTTAAATACTTACCTTAACTATCCCACGGATATGCATTTTTGCTATCATCTCTGCAGTGTAAAGAAACATCAGTAGAGTATCAAGAGCAAATGTCACATATTGGAGGGGAGGATAATGCTCAAAGGTCTTTGGAGTGTTCATACAAACAGAAATAACACTGATGATGGCACAGATTCGGAGCAATGAGTGTACCCACTGAAAAAAATAAAAAGAGAAATAATGAAGACATTGGAAGATTGATTTGAAACTCAAGTATTTAGCCTCCACAACTTGTTCTGACACTTCTTGTAAAAGCACGTTTGCATTCTTTCTTTTACATCATGATCCACATATTAAAGGCCTTCATTATAAAATAACCACTCTTTTGACTTTAGTTTTTTTATATATGAACACACACATACATGTATATTATGTATTTTTTATATATATATATATACACACATGATTTTATTAGTTAATTTGGGCAGAACTAGGAGGAAGGAAACTGAGAATTAGGATTCTATAATTTCTATTTTCCAGTTTTTATAATTCGATTTCTTTTAAAATGACAACTTGTCATATCTGTGTACAGACAATAAGGGGAATAAACTGATGTTATAAACTGAGGGAATGCAATAAATGAAAATTTAATGGAAAATTTTAGTTCCACATTCAGATAAACTGATTTTTAAATTAGTTTACAACTCCAAAAATTAAGTGAGAGACATAGGGATTAAAAGTACCCTTCTGTTTGTCAAAAAGAAAAGCAATAGAAAAGCTACTATGTCACAGAAAGCTAATTCTTAATATCAGGATTCGCTTTTGTTCCCAACAAGTTTTGTTGCTATAAGAGAACAATTAATTTCCATGACTACTTAGGTCTCAGAGCCACTACAGTCATTATTAATAAGGCTGGTATTCAGTGCCAGTCACAGCAGGTCTAATGAAAAAAGCAGAATGTATCAGTACAGGGGTTTAAAGTTGGATTTCTTTTCTTTTACATCAAAACACCTGTGGGGGGGCACACCCATCCTGGATGGGGCTGAGAAGAACCCAGCCCCAGGTGGACAAAAGAAATTTAATCTGAGGAGGGCTTGGCCCCTCCCCTGCTGGGAGAAGGTGGTCCCCTGACTCAGAGGTGGTCTATTCCACTTCCCCTTCCTGTCCAGCAAGCCTATAAAAAGGGCGGACATCGTGCTGCTCTTTCCTTTTTTCCTGCCTCGTCCGCTCGAGAGGATCTCCTGCTGCTGTTGCTGTTACTGCCTCCTGCACCGGACCACGTGGCTGGGGCCCTTTCTCTCTCTCAACTGAATCCACCGACATCCAGGGGAACGCAAGGCCATCCAGGCTTGGTTTTGTATATTTTTCTTCCCACTTACCCTCATCCCTCACCTCTGTGAACCCCCCCCTGTTACTGAGATAGAGATAGATATATATATATATATATATATATATGTAAAAAATTATTTTTTTTTCCTTTCCCTTTTGTGGAAAAAGAAAAAAATTTACTCCTCCTACTTCCAAACCGACTTCAGAACATTTCTTTCACAATTTTTTTTCTTTCCCTTTTCCCTACCCCTTTTTTTTCCCTTTTTTCTCTCCACCCTGCCGAGAAAAAAAAAAAGGGAGAGGGGCGGGGGGAAATTTATATCTATTATCATTTGAGCTCCTAAACTCAGAGCTCAAACTACCACAACACCATTGACACATCTTGAAGTCAGGCAAGAGGAATGAATCAGTTGTTAAGGTCGTATCTATCAAAACAACAAGAAGGAAAAAAGACACTTAAGAACAGGAAACAAAAAATACCAAAGTATTTATAACTGTTTTTCACACCACTTCAAACGTTTTGGTATCAAGAATACTCAAGAACACTCAAATTAATATTGACTGTATGCTCACCTAAGTATAATGATATTTAACCTGAATTGAATAGCTCTATCATTTGCATACTCTGATCTCAAATTAATAATTTGGAATTGGAAGGCACCTGATGAATGATCTCTCAAGTCCCTTTAATATCGGCTTTGTTTCAAATCCTGTTTCAACTGACTTTTTAAGTATTGAAGTGTGGCAGATAAAAAACAGTAAAATGTCAGTATTATACACACTAAGCAATACACAACTATGCCACCAGCAGAACAAAAAAAAAAAATATTCCGTCAAAAAACATGTACTGTGAAACATAAATAAGCCAGCATATATTTCTGCAATGATATTTTAAGCTTATTACAGTAGTAAATACAAACATTCTACTTAAGATTATGTTAGCATGAATTAATCTAAGAGTTCTGGCTTGCAAATGTTTTAGCTGAAAGGATCTGTGATCCATCCCAGAAATGAGATAATAGTTCTATCAAATGAATACAATGCCAACAATGTGCATTATTTCAGAATAATTGCAATGTGCAATATTTCAGAATATTCAACTTTCAGCTTTTACAAAGTAAAAACATATATAACTACTTTAGGAGAAAAGTGAAAATGCCTTCTTTGCAAAAAGATGAATGACTGAAAATATAGAAATCCCAGATGTACACTGACTGTTAAATAAACAATTTAACCAAAATAATCATATTTACACAGTAAAAGTATTTTCTTACTACTTCACACTCTATTAATAACTACTCCCAGTGAAGCTTTCCCCAGTTTCAAATTGCCAGACACTTCTACATCCACCTGTTTCTTAGGGCTCGCTATAGGTTAAACAATATCAGAAAAAGATGAATAGTACTTCAAAACAATCAGTCAAAATACACTTTTATATTCATAAGTGATGTGAAAGGAGAGATTTTGAAGGTCAAAAGTGCCAACTGCTAGCTACTACTTTAGCAACGAAATGCTCCTTCTTCACATCCTTTTCAAAAGCTCATTTTGCAAAGCTAAACTGTAATTTCTATAAACATGTTAGGAAATGGAAGAATTGACAGGATGGCTGTTTAAAAAAAAAATATTAGGAGATGAACTTATCAGCAAGCACTGCTTGACCACCCCATTGTTGTGCAACAACCAAAAGAAACCTTTTTATTTAGTTTTGGACTCTGCAAAAAATGAGCCAGTAAATTAGCAACTATAGCTCAACATTTGTTTCTAAGAAGTATCTATTTCAGAATCTTCTGTGCAAATCAATTAAACAATACGAGTTACATATAACTTAAAATTAGTAACTATGGAAAGAGATACATACTGGTTTGTTAATCCACAGAATATCTGCATTGTCTGACAAAGATTCATCAGGACCAAAATCTGTAACTGGCTGGGCTTCCACCCTTGAACTCTGTTTCCTTTTTAGCATCCTGAAGTTAACTTTTGTTATCTATAATCATGAAACCTGCTTGGGAAAAAAAAGGCAAAAAGAGAACACATTAATTCACTAAAACCATTTGATAATGAGTTTTGAACAGTTTTATAAATAACCTACAACATATTGTTTCCATGAAAACTGCTTTTGTACTTAGTGAGTAACAGGATCTTCACTTTATTTAAAACCTTTGCCTGTATAAATCACTGATATGACTCTCATCAGTTCATAAAAATTTACATAAAGGTACACAACTCAAACAATTACCAGAAGCTTAGGAATGCTAGCAGAAAATGTGTACCAATATGCAAAGAATGCTATTGCTGTGAACTTAAACACAGAATAATCACTGGATGGATTTGACCTGGAGCCATTTAATAGTGACATTTCCATTTATTATGCTAGGCTAAGATAAAACCCAACATACCAAAGGCAAACAGGCAATGATAAGCAACCAACAGATGTTGGTGTTCTTTACTGAAATCATAAGTCTTTTTGCAATATGCTACTATTAACAAGATTTTTTTATAATACTTTTGTTGTTGTTAGCAATTATCTGTCCATGAGCTGAACAGTTGGCCGTCACTGGGACTTGTGTTGGAACATGAAAGCACTGAGGAAAATGTGATGTTTTGACAAGATCAGGCCATGTTTGGAAATTCTTGCATAGGTGGCACTGACTGAGCCTTGTTTATATTCATCAGTGTGAGCCACAACTAACAGATACATCATGAGAGTAGAAAGGTGGGTTAGATCTTATTACTGACTTCCCCACAAACACAGTTCATGGATCCCAGAGTCTAAATAAATCCAAAGCAATGAAGAAGATACAATCGACCAAGGAGAAACAGACTGTTCATGAAAGACAATTCTGTCACTCATTAAATACAGTGATAGGTTTACTGCAATGTCTTGGGAGCTGTGCTTCTCAAGACTTTAGGAGTTAAAAAAAAAAAAAAAGACACTTTCTAAAAAGTGTTCCTTGCAAATGTGTTTCTTTGGGAGGTGAATGAACAAAATAACAATTTTATGTTTCCCATTTCTGGTTATGGCAATGAGAATGCTCCGAGTCAACTCTTTAATAAAACACCTAGCAATAAAATCAGTAAGATATGTAAAATAAATAATTATGAAAAAAATCCTCATGATGTGAATCACTGATGAGCCACTAGTTGTTTTGTTTTTTTTTTTGGTATAAATGACAGTAAATAATGAGCTATGTCCATTGGGGAAGAAAACAGGTAGTAACCAACTGGCTATTAGAAAGGCTCTGTTGTTTTTTATGCCTTTTTTTTTTTTTTTCAGTATTTCTTGTTTATGCATCTGATGTCTAGGAACATTAGCCATACCCTTCTAATGAAATTTCCATTTACCCTTTTATTTATTACTTTTTGTGGTGGGTTGGAAATTCCCCCCCCCCCCAACATTAACTTTGCCAGACTAGCTCAGTTTGGAAGCAAATGGAGCTGTATTTACAAGCCAAACTACAATCTACAATGGAATGCAATGAATATGTACAAATATACAGTATTCACAATATTTACAGGTATTTACAGTTAACAAACAGCACTAGGACCCCCCTGGCCAAAAGACCAGGGAAGAAGCTGTAATGGCTCCCCCCTCCCTACCCTCTGCTGACACCCCTGTAAAAAGGGAAGACAGAGAAGCAGAGAAAGTTAATACCAGACAAAACAATGCAGCCAAGGTCAGCAAAGCCTGTCAGTATCTCCCCAGTGAAGAAGAGAGAAGAGAGAAAATTGTTTTGGGAACCAAGTCTTATGGGAGATAGCCCTCCAATGGAATTGTTTTGAATAATCATTATTTTCCTTTTTACACCCAATAGTGATTTATTTACATTTTTACTACTGTCTGCTCGAAATATGTGAAAAATTTTAAAGGCATAGTCTAAAACTACCACTTTTTTTTAAACTAATCTGGGCACAGAAAGTATCGTGAACTTTAGATGTCCATTCACTACTTAAATGTGGCAACTGAAGAGATCAGAATTCTTACTTTGATCGGATGGCCTTGAATAAACATATCATGACCTATATATCAATCCAGTGGGAGGGAGGAAATGTTTATGGAATTTAAGAACCAGCTTGTTTACTTCTCTGCTTCAAATAAGCAGAAATGCCCACATAAAAGGTGCAGAATAAAGATGACAAGCCAAGAATCTTCTGGAAATGTCTTCAGCAAAATTATTCAAAGTATATCATGGTTGCTTTTTTCTTTTTTTATAGGTTTTTTTTTTTTTGTGGCTGATTTATAATTGGTTTTTTGTTGTTGTTCTCATTAGTTTTATTTTTCCATGGAACACAGTTTTTTACAAGTGTCTGTGGAACTCAAAGCCCACTGCAGCCTCACAACTCTGCCATGCATGCATATAAAGAATTTTAACACACAGTTTTTTACAAGTACTGTAGAACAACACAAAGCCTACTGCAGCCTCACAACTCTGCCATGCATGCATATAAAGAATTTTAACTCTTGGACTCCAATCGCTTTTTTCATCTGTTTCTCCAAGGGGGAACCAGTTGAAAGGTGAAGAGGAGGAAGGGAGCTGTGCACAAACTCCTTCCAGCATATGACACACTGTGAGCACCACAGCAAGCTGTGCTAATGGGAGGCTGTAGTCCTCGCTAACCCCAACTACAAAATCCACCCCTACAGTTCCCACATTTGTTCTGACATACATCATTAGATCTTCTTTGATCACAACTTGTTGTTAAGAAGAAAGGCCTAATACATTCTCTAGGATGTATTTGTAGCTTCAGATTTTTTAAGAAATGCTGGGTTCAGGGCAAAGACAGGTTTTGAGACAAAAAAATATCATGGAGTTTTAGGGCTACCTCCACTCCATATTTCTTCAGAGTATTTTCTTTACAGTAGCAATGAAAATCCACAGCACAGGTGTCGATCTTCTCACAGAATTGTGTAGTATCTTTGCTTTTAAATCTTTCCTCTATTTTTAGAAGCAAAGGCAAATTAAAGGAAGAAAACTGTGGTGGGTTGAAAATTCCCCCCCAGCATTAAATTTGCCAGAGCAGCCCAGCTGGAAGCAAATGAAGCTGTATTTACAAGCAAAACTACAATCTACAATGAAATTCAATGGATATGTAGGAAATACACAGTATTTACAATACTTACAGGTATTTACAATTAAACAGCACAAGAACCCCCCTGGCCAAAAACCAGGCCAGAAGCTAACAGCATCTCCCTCCCTGACCTCCCCCCCGCCCCCTTGGACACAAAGGAACAAGAGAAAAGAGTAGAGGGTTATTTTGTTAGACTTAGCCAACACAATGCAGCCAAGGTCAAACTGAAGCCAGCAGAAGCACAAAGTTAGTGAAAGAAAGATTGTTTTCTGTCCAACGGATTGTTTAGAACTTATCATTATTTTCCTTTTTACACCCAATAGTGATTTATTTACATTTTACCACTTTCTGTTCAAGATCTATGAAAAATTTTTAAAGGCATAGCCTACAACTACCGCAAAAACTAAACAGGAAATTACTCACACACAGGCCCTTCAGATCCATTTGGTCAGCCTTTTCACCTTTCCCTGAACCTGCAGATATATTTGGCAAACACTAAACTCTCTAAGCCACCATGAACCTCTAAATTTGCAGCTTCTGCTGAAACTAAATATGCTAGAACAATAGTTGGTAAATTCAGGACCCACTGTGCCCCTGAGAAAAAAGTCTGAAGAAGGACAAATCGCAGTTTGTGACATCCACAGTAAAAACAAAGACACTCCTACTGATGGGAGCTTGCACTTCCTACAAAAATCAGAAAGCAAATTTTAATAAGTATCTGATCCCACACATCAAAATCTGACAAACCTGTCTCATTTATTAGGCAAGCTCTCTGTATACAGTAGAGTAAGAAGGTAGTTGAGAAATGACCCCACAGAAAAAATAAACAAGAAAATAAAGCAGATATTCCTAATCATAATTTATGGAGTTTAAAAAAATCAGACACTTCATTGGGATTAGCAAAGTCTGGCTTCCAACATACTTTTTTCTCGCTGCCTACTGACTTTGTCACTTGAGATCCGACAAGCACTGCCAGAAGTTTCTCCCAGGGCTGGCCACCTACAAACACTCTTTGCAAAACCAATTCTCTCTTCTGAAAACGTCAGCTCCCCTTCCAACTTCTCCCAGAGCTGAGACACACAATGTGGCACATACATTTCTACGAAAATAATTACCTTTGAACATTTTACTATCTGTGAAGGTTAAAATAGGTGGCAGGAAGTAGATATGAACACCCAGATGGAAACTCTATTTCCATATTATACATCAAAAAAAATCCCAACAAACTACAGGCTACCTTTAAAGAAGAAAATGCTCTTAACTGTAGTATGCATTACGTAGTTATAGGAAAAATGTAAGGTCTTATTCTTCCACTTTGAATGCAGGTATAGGCGAATGGCATTTCAGTTTTTGTATTCATGTAGCAAAATATTTGAAGTGAGCAACTTATATATATAACAGTACAGAGTTAAATTTAGAGGGGTCAAAATGGAATTCCAATGACAACCCTGTAACACATGCCACTGCAGATATGTTATTAACTCCTAACAAGTTTCAAGGAAAAACTAATTTCAGTACTTTTTTGTGCTTTATTGTTACTGCATCTGAAAAGAGTTTCCTAAAAGACCTCATTATTTTGAACGCAGTACAATGCTAATAGCTGACCAAACTTTAGTATTTAGTGAAACCAGACAGGATTCTTCAGAAATAAGGTATACTAAAGGAAATATCCTAAAAATCACTTACATTCACATTTTCAAGTCATTTGGATACAAGTTAGAAAGACTAGATGGAGACATCTTACACTTACTAATGGCACCTAAGACCCAATATGCTGTGCTGCGGTTCTTGGATCAAGGAAACTGTAACAACTGCTTAAGGCTTCCAATGTAAGAACATCTTGTCTCAAAAAAAGGTAAATGTCCAGACTTTAGCCCTTTGCTCCTAAGATGTCTCCTGTGTTGTCTCTTGTTATAGGCTATGGACAGTGCTCACATAATATGCATTTCTTAAATCTTTTTCCTCTCAGACACAACCAAAATAATTCAGACCTACTCATCAGACAGAATCAAGTATCACATTGTATACAAAAGCAGATCTTATGTGAACCTGACATACAGCTCATTACTACTATCATGTAATGTCACAGCACAACTCCTTTTTACTATGAGCCTTTTAACATCCAGAAGATACACATGCATACACATGGTGCCATGATGCAGTCATTACATTAACTTCTTAATTTTAAACAGAATTGGCTAGCATTTTGACATTTTACAATTAAGAAGCTGAGTTGAATAAAAGAAAAAAACAACTGAAAACGATTTTTCAAACGGTCCTGTTAGAGCACACCAAGGTCCATGCCACCACACCCCTTCCTGAAAGAAGGGACGCATCTGAGTATGAAGCAGCTACTTCCCTGTATAAGTAACAAGCTTTTTCCCTCTGTGGAAACCAAATAGCAAGAGTGATAAGCATCCTGTCTCCCTCCATGTTGGCTGTTGACATGACTGGACCACAAGGCAACTTTCCCAGCCCTACAGTTTAAATATACTCTTTGGCATTTCTCCATGAGAGTGGTGGATAAAATGCTAAAATTTAGTGATGGCCACTAAATGCACAGTAATATCATGTAGAGAATATACAGGTGGCAACGTATTCCCTACGAAGCTAGACTGCTTTGAAAGTTCACTTTGATCGTGGGCCACCTACCCATCACTTGCTGGCCTAGAATTAGTATACTGCAATACAGTCCACAGAAAAGTCTGTAAGAGCCCACAGACGTACAGCAACATGCTTAGTATGAATCATGCTGGAAAAAATATGAGGGCAGAATTCTGGGATTTGGTTTTGTGGTTTACTCGTGTCCAGGTAGAAATTGTGTTATAGTCCTCTGAGAGAGCAGGGGGGCAGGCAGCAGCAGGACATTCTTGAGAGGATGCACGGAGCAACTCATCCTCTCTCTAAAATACCTTCACACTGAGTAACCTGCTATAAATACTGCAGATCTATATTTCAGGGCTTTAAAGAAAGGGGTAAGGGCATTCTTCCCAGAACGAAGCAGGGGTGGAAAGGAGTTTCTTTGTAGGCAGATGGCTGGCAGTATGCCTGCTTAAGTGATTATTTTAATGTTGCTTGGATTTTGTTGTCCTACTAATTACATGCTGGTGTACCTAGAATCTTGTACACACATTTTCTCATAATTTAAAAACATTTAAAAATAAAATAAACAGTGATTATACTCTTTTAGCATTGTAACAGTTTTTGGTAAAATAATTAAGAAATTTGAATATTCTACATCACCTCCCCTTCCCAAATTCTTTCCTTTTCATCATTTAAGAAATCGCTAGCAAAACAATGCAATGTCATAGATTCTCATTGCTGGAGGGCAGTTCCTAGAAGTTGCAGCCATAACCTTTGGTACTGTATTACCATCTTCATAAACACAATAATTTAATGTAATGCCCCAGGAAGTAAAGTCCCAAACCAAAAGCTTTGTTCTGGGTGGGAAAAAAAATAAAAAGGAAAACTAAGATCATATAATCATAAGCAAACTCAGGTTGGAAGGCCCTTGGGAGGTCTCTAGCCCAATGTCCTGCTCAAGCAGGGTCAATTCTGGTGTCTGATCAGGCTACTGTAGTTTACCCAGGTTGCTTTAGCCTAGTCTTGAAAACCTCCAGTGGCTGAGGGAAATAAAATACAGTTCAACCCATAATGCCCATATTAGGCTGACATTGCTCTTTAACTCCAAAAAGATCTAATGCCCAAAATTACAGAAAATCCAAGTAATTTTCCAAACACTGACACATGCTATTCAATTAGTAACACAATAAAACTAATTTGTGAATGCAACATCTCTGTTTTATAAACACATAAAAATTCTTGTTTACATTCTTGTCTGAATTCCTAAATACCTAGGAGAGTGGGGAGGAAACCCAAATTCTTTGAAGCCAGTAACAGTTCTATGTCATCATGAGATACGTGGGCCTTAAGAAGACATTCTTATCCACAAACATCCAAGACTTCATCTTCTCCAGTGCTTGGTCCAGTAGCCCATTACCCCCAGCCACACAGCTTGATATTACTCATCTCCTATGATGAAGATTAAGATCTGAAACCACTCCAACTCAGGACCTGGGTTTGGACGAATGCAACACAGGTCTACACAGTGCACATGGTTACCAGCAACATTCAAAACCTGGAAATAAGTCAAAGCAGAGTAAATTGTACTTCCAGGAGCTAATGCTTAAATGGGAATGAACTGTGATGAACCAAATTTCAGATTAAAATAAAAAAGACCCACCAAAAATACTATGGGTTTACATTTCTGAAGCACAAAGTTCCCAAAGGTATACACATGAACTTGCAGAAAGCTGGAGTCTTCTAGCAGCCGGAGACCAACTCAAAGAAATGTAAACTTTTTCTCCCTCCATTAAAATTTTTTTACTTTGTGGTTTATGCAGCACACCTTAGTTCATTGCCAATATGCACTATGTCTCCATTTGGTCATTTAAAGAGCAGGTGGGACATGGCTGTAGTACAATAAAATGGAAACAGAGACATAATTAAATTAAACAGGAAATTGAAGATGCTTAAGACCCAAAGGATTCAAATAGCATTTAGTCAGTATTTTATCACTGTTACTATTCCATTTATGAATGACTCAGAATGCAACAGTGGGTAACTGACCAAATCATAGCTGACTTAAAAGATACATCTCCATATAAAAATAAAAAGAAATCTCCATACTTCCTAGAAACGTCTCTGACATTACCGGGACTGCTAAAATAAAAGTATGTCAACAACAAAAATTGTTAAGCACCTCTGTCTCCACTCAATGAACGGTGTTTGAGACCCCTTCACCCGCACGTTTGAGACGGACTTCAGACCTTGGGACCTCGTTCTAGCCACACCAAATCCCGTTGCCACCAGCCAGGTGGTGCTTTCTCAGGGAAGCAGCTCTCCACACCACAACCCATCTCGCCCCGGCCCCATTCACGACCGCCCCATTAAATTAGTGCACCCCCAGCCTATGACAAATGGAGAGGCCTGTTCACCTCACGGCCCCGCTGTGCATCAGTAACAAAATAAGGTGATTTTTCGCCCCACTGAGGGATGCGGAGGGACCTCGGAGCAACAGTGAGGCACAGCGGCAGCAGGCCCCGAGACGGGCCCGGAGAGCCCCCTCCCACCGCGGGGGAAGGACAGTTCGGGAGGGCAACGAGAAGGGTGGGCGCAGAGCCGGTCGGCCTTTTGCCGGGCCCGTCCCCTCCCTGGAAGCCGCAAGCGTCCCCGGGTACCCACGGCAGCAGCCCGCGATCGAGGGGCCAGGGAAGGGGGCGGGGAGAAGCCAGGGCCCACCGTGTACCGAGCTGAGCGCCGCGCAGCAAGCCGCGCCCGACGCCTCCGACCTACCGCCAGCATCTCCCTTCATGGCGCGGTCGGAAGGGGCCGGTCCCGGCCCCCGCTAGTGTGTGAGGTGTTAGGGTTGTGTGTCTGCCGCGTACGCCGTCGTCCCCGCGGTGGATCGAGGCGGCGGAGCTCGCCCAGCAGTGGCGGCGGCAGCCGCCCTCGGTCTCTCGGCAACGGCGGTGGCGGGCGGCCGCGGGGATGGGGCGGGGGAAGGCCGGGCGGGGCAGCCTGCGGGCCGGCGCCGGGGAGGGAGCAGGTGAGGAGCAGATGATACCGGTCACACACGCGCGTTACAAACCCAACCACCTTTCACTGCGAGTGGCTAAAGCTTCCTAGCTGCGGAAAAACGGGGCTTAACGGTCCGGGAGCCAGGCCATGAGTCCGCAGTGGCTGGCGGTCCTGTCAGGGAAAATGCTTCCACAGCGACTTGGAAATGCGTTCGCTGCCTCCGGAACACTCAAACGATGAGCGAAATGGAGAAAAGCTCAGTTGCAGTTACCTCTTCAGTGAGCGGCACGGCCGCTGTCCAGACAGCCGTGTAGTACGGGAGCACGGCTTTGTGTATCATCTTCTTAGGGTGTTGGTCTGGGCTTGTGCAGGGTTTTTTTTGGTTTTGTTTTTGTTTGTTTGTTTGTTTGTTTTTTGAGGGTTTGGGGCTTTTTAAATTGTGTTCTTCAAGTACTAGGATAGTTTTCGTATTTTGGTAAGAGACCCCATGTGTACGCCTCAAAGCTTTTTTAGTACTCATGCACTTACTTGGTGCTGCAGAGCAGTATTTCACTGGTAACAGAGTGGACTGGTTAATTTTCAAATGACTGGAGAGCCAAATAAAGGATCAGTCTTGAGCTCCACAGTGAAATAAATTCATAAAATAGCATCACCTTTTGTAAAAAGATACCAGAAATAAATGAATAAATAAATTTTAAAAGTACTTGTGAAACAGTTGCTATAAATTCATGTATTTTTATCATCTTGGGCAAAAAGTTAATTAAACTTCTGTACATCTTTAAATAAGAACTAATGTGAGCCTGTAGCCTTCTGGAACATATGAAATTAGCAAAATTTAAGATGTAATCCTGCAAATGCAATCATTGCTATGATGGCATTAAAGACATGGAATAGGATTTGAAAAACAAAAGCCTTAGCAAAAAAACAGAAGGAAACCCTATGGCTTAATTGTATCAGGTTCCTTTAGATTACATCTGTTTGACCCTTAAAATGAAAATTAACAAGCCAGTTAGGGAGCTGGCCTCAGGATTATGGATATAGTCCTGCCAGGGCTTACATATTGTGCACTGCCAGCATTAACAATTCCAGTAAATTTAAGCACCTAATTTTAGTGTTGGCAGGACTAGTGTCTTTAATAGCAACCATCCAGCTGATATCTCATGGGGGAAAAAAAGAAAACAAATCAGTTAAAGAATAAGTATGCTCACAAATAATGCTCTTCACATTTTGTCTTTTTCCTCCTCGATTATATATTATTTGTAATTCTTGATAGACCAATTGAGGTTGGAAAGGACCTCCAACCAATGGGAAAGCATCTAGTTTTACCAATCTGCTAGAACCAGGCTCAGCTGTGAAATCTCTCCACCTTGCTTAGGGCTTTGTCCAGATGAATCTTGTAAACTTCCCAAGACAGAGTCTCACAGGCTCTCCGAGCAACCTCTTCCAATGCTTTACTGTCCTCATGGTGAGAGACTTTCTCCTAACTTTGTGGTTGGACCCTCTCTGGTCTACTATCTCTCCTCCTCCTGCCATGCACCCTTGGGAAGAGCCCAGCCTCATCCTCTTGACAGCTTCCTTGCAGACCGTTGCAGATTACTCTTAGGTGCAGCCAAAGCCTTCACTTCTCCAGACTGAACAAGCTCAGTGCCTCCAGCCTGTCATTGTGGGGCAAGTACTCCAGGTGCAACCACCTTGCTGGCCTACCACTTTCATGTATTGGAGAGAGGTTCATCATTGGATGCAGTATTTTAGATACTAGTTAATGAGTGCCAAATAAAAGAGGATTGATTTCCTTACATGTGGTTTGTATTGTAGGATATGTAGTTTCTTACACATTTGAAACTTCTGTTTGTGCTTGGTATCATATTTGGTAACACAGTGTTAAACTTTGCCCTACCTGACCATTTTGAGCCTCTATGAATTACAGACTTGCTAATGGGGACCCGCAGTTTCAGATGAAGGTTGGATGCACAACTTTGATCAGACGATGCTAATGCTGGAAAAAGGATTTAGCCTTGATGCACCTGCATATGCTCAAGGGAAAGCATCTTCCTTTTAAAGGACTATGCAGGCAGTGAAGGTCTGAAAAAGCCTTTTCTTGCTTTGCTGTTTCACCACGAATTTACTTTCACATCTGTCACATGAAGAGCAATTACAGATTATTAGAACTTGAGTGACATGTATCATGTGCATAAGGATAAAGTGGAAAACTTAGATATTTATAAAATTGCTGATATAATCTTGCAAAGAGACTACCAGTCATTTAAAGTCCATGCCATTTAATTTATTCTGATTTAGAAAATTCCCATCAACCTAAAGAGCAAGCCATAAACACACAGATAAGGACTGAATTTTAGAGTTAATCTTAAGATGTTGCTTTCTGGTAATGTGAAATAGGTCAAGAGGAAAGGTTTATCATACTAATAATTTACCTCTCATCTCTATAAATCTAGAATGCATAAAGATATTTCCTTATTCATTCTTCAAACTTCAACACATGGTTGAAACTTTCCATGGGGAAACTTCCATTTAAAAGGAAATCTTTGGAAATTTCAGAAGAATTCTGAGCCTTACCTATTGCTTAAATTTCTGTAGCACGATCTGCAAACTCAATCAAATCTTGGATAAAAGGTAATTAGCAAATCAAAGTTCTCTAGACCTACTTGCTCAGTAAGCCCTGATGAGAAGGAGGGAATGAAAAGCGTCTACTTCATTTTGCATGTTTTGTTGAAGAATTTGGATAGCTTCTGAGCCCTGGTTTTGGTTGTGGGTTTTTTGGTTTGTTGTTTTGGGGGGGGGGGGTTGTTGGTTGGTTGGTTGATTGGGGTGTTTTTTTCAGTCGGGTTGGGTTTTTTTGTTATTTTCTTTAGGGATGCAGTTAAGGAATTAAAGAATAAAAATTGAGTAAAGCGTTTCTAGAATGTGCTAAAGTAGGCAAGTAAGGAACACATTCTCATCTTCCCCATTTTCAATGTGGAAGAACAAGCGCTAAGAAGGGAAAAGACTAGTAGATCCCCACTACAAGTTGAGGATCAACTGTTCTGCCTTATGAAATCCAATTGTTACTCTCCCATTGGCTGGCATCTGCATAAATATGCATGTTTCCACAGTAATATATTTATTTTAATTGTCCTACTGTGGCTGAAAAGAGGTAAAGCCACATGAGAAATAGTGAGAAATTATGGATTTGTATTTCTGAATTTATCGGAGATTTATTGGTAGCTCTCTTGTCCTGACTTTCCATAAGTATTTGTTAAGGAGTTGAAAAGTAAAGCAAGCAAATTTTTAAAACATCCCAAGGAGCTGAGCTTATTGGAAATGCCATTGCTGGCATTTGGTTTACAGCTTAGGAAAGAATGCACTGCTTGTTCAGATTTCAGGGCTTCCATCATGAGTAAAAGAATTAATGAAATATTCATTTTGAAACGATGCTTGGTCTTTTCAAAAAGGTTACAAAATGTCATTTACAAACTCAGAATTAAACTTCAGACCTAAAGGAAGATTTAATCATTTAGGCATGGGATACAAGTTAATACTTACTCTCTTCCTGCTTTGTTGCTGTCTAGTCTCAGGGCATCCAAAGTCCTTGGTCATATTAATGGTGGCTTCCACAAAGTTCTCCCTTAGTCTGAAGTCATGCTCTGCACACACTGAGCAGCATTGTGGTGAGACCAAGGTTCCACATAATTCAAAGCAGCCCAGCAGCTCAGCTTGCTTCCATATGTTTGCTCTGTGTGGCTCAGTCTGAGCAGTGGTCTTGCTCTGAAGCATATACCTGAAACAGCTGAAAAAGAATAAAGGACATGGAGTATGGTTTTCAAAATTTCAGACATTAAGGAGCTTCTTAATTCAACTAACTATACATTAATTTAATTTGCTTTCATAAAGTACTAAGAAGAGCAGCAAACCCACTGTTCCTCCCTCTTTCCTTTTTCTGAATTTCTGTCTCTCCTTCATGTATGGTTTAGTAACAAGCAGCAGGACCCTGTGAAAGAGCGATGAAACCGTGCGAGATGGTTGCTGTTGCCTGTGTGCGTACGTTCAGCTCAGGCGCTCAACCTGACTTATTGCAGATTTGGTTCTAAGAAGTCAGCAACATTTACTTAATTTACTATTCTCAGAGCAACTCCTTGGTTAAAGAGATGGGAATGAACTTTCATTTTAATGAAAAATGGTTAGTTTAAAACATACAAAAATAAAAACGTTCCTTATTTTTATTGTATTTGCCACTATTTTAAAATTTTCAAGATTCCCAGTAACAAAGAGCATTGTCCTTCTGAGAATTAAGACAAATGTGATTACGGAGTGAGAATTTATGCTGGCAAATGACATGGCCATTTATTTCCTTTCTTGGCCTCTTCTACAGTACTGTTAGCTTGGATTGCACCAGACCTTGATTTGCTTTCTGAAAGGAGGCATTAGTGTGGTTTTAAAACCATATTATTAATGCTGGCATTCTGAGCTGTCTTGCAAGCTCATACTTAAAAATCTTATGCTTCCTTAAGGCCTCTGTAAAAGCAAAGTATTATTGCTGTTTAGGGGAATTAACTAGTAAACATTACACAAACACAAGACCTACCTGCTATTTCAAGTTTCAGCTGAGATCCAAAAGAGTAAGCTAAGGTTTTACACTAGAGCATAACACAATAACATCTTGATTAATGTTGGCTATGAACTGTTTGGGTAGCTTATATTCAATACTATTCAGGCCAGCTACATTCAGACCAGCTCAGCTTTAATCTTGTTTTAACCTTGATCCTATAATGCCAAAAGCTATTTCTACTCCCTGTGTGATATCATCAGCTGTCCTAGATTCCATGTCATGTCAGCAGAATGAACACAAGATTTTCTGTTCCACACAGCTCTGATGTACTCGATCTCTTGCTCCCTCCCAAGGATGCCACCAGCTAACATAGCAATGACTTTCAATGGCTGCATACGTTTCTGAATTCCTTAATTTAGACAAATTTTGATTAACTTCAGCAACTGTTTTGGTGCATGGGTGTTAAAAGTGGTTTGTCTTCAACCTTTACAGCCATTTCATTATCCTTGACATAACTGATCAATCACTGAAAGCTTCCAACTCTTCTCATTCCATGTTTTTTTTTTTGAGAAATAATTTGTGTGGTATGTGGGATTTTTGGCTTCTGGTTGATTTTTTTAAAATTGCCTCTGCAATGTCTCCACTCCTATAAAATGGTGTTACTAAAACAGCTTCCATAGAAATCCAGGAGGATTCTTTGACAAATTTTGGTGATCTCCAGTTGTTTTTTAAGCTTAATCTGTTTGCTGGATGTGCATTTTGCTTTATTTTGTTAAAAAAAAATCCTTTAAAATAGCATGAAACGTGGTTTGCAAACCTAATGGCTTTGTTGAAGTGACAACAAAATTAAGCTGACCACAAAGAAGCTATTATAAAGGAGTAGGCAGAGTCCATCTGCCTCACCATATAAAATCAAATGTTGTTCAGTGCACAGTATGTAATCAGAATCAGGGAATTATGGAGTATTTGAGGTTGGAAGGGATCTCTGGCAGTGTCTAGTCTAACCCGCCTGCTTGGAGCAGGGCTGCCTAGAGCCAGCTACATAGAAGCTTGTCCAGATGACTTTTGAGTAGTTCCAAGGGTGGAGACTCCACAGCCTCTTTCGGCAATCTGTTCTAGTCTTAGGTCACTCCTACAGTAAAAAAAAAAAACTTTTCCCTCTGCTTTTTGTTTTTTTGATGGTATTGGGTTTGTCTTGTTTATTAAAAAAAAAAGGAAGAAAAAAGTTATTCTAATTCACTTTATCACAAAAACAACTGTGAAAAAGTTAAGATACTGCTTACCTTTAAAAACAAACAAACAAACAAAACAAAACAAAACAAAACAAAAAGCTCGACCTAAATCTAATCACTGCTTATGAATTACTTAGTCTATTCCAGGGCTTACAACTTGTTTTTCATGTTGGTCTTGGAAAGAAGTTCTTCACAGAAAGAGTGATTGCCCATTGGAATGGGCTGCCCAGGGAGGTGGTGGGGTCAATGTCCCTGCAGGTATTTAAGAAAAGACAGGATGAGGCACTCAGTGCCATGGTCTAGTTGGTTAGTTAGGGTTAGGTGATCGGTTGGACTTGATGATCTTGGAGGTCTCTTCCAACCTGGTTGATTTGGTGATTCTGTGATCACACTTATTCACAGTTCAGAACACTATGAAAACACAAAAGAGCTATCACTAGTTTCAAAAGGAAATTACTATTGGTTCCTCTCCTGGTAAATAAAATTGCAGGAAAAAGGCTTATCCCAGTCTCTAGGCATATGAAATCCTGCAGACTTTTGAAAAGGACACTGATAATAGTATACTTAAACTGAAGTTCAAGTGTAGATATGTGTAGCAGCACTTATTTTCTTGATTCTGCATCTTTAATTGAAGACATTTCTTGTCTGACAAGTACTATTTAAACCTGTTACCTACTTTTCAAATGGCTGTTCCGTATTAACAGTATGTTCAAACTCCTCCTCCTCCACAGCATTCTTTTCTCTACCTTTACTCTGCAGGTGGTGACATTATTATGAGTTAAATGTACATCTACCAAGTGTCTACAGATCTGAAGCCTTAGTCTGAAACTCCAATAGGTAGGAAAAGTAGTATCTCACAAGCACTATTCTTCATGTAGGTATGTGTTATCCAGTAGAGAACAAAGCTTCTTAAAATTTTATATGGAAGTGGCTGAAAGGAAGTGAGTGATCCTCAAGGCATCATGTCAGGTTCTTATTTAGAAAGAGACTGGCTCCTTGTAAATTGAATTTACCTTCTGTTTGAGAGCCATTCAGCTCCCAAATACATATACCTCATGTGCATATATATTCATATGTATGCATGCACACATACAATCATTCTAGACTTAAATGATTAATAATAAATCTAAGCAAAGGTCAAGATTGAGTAAGGGAGCACTGAGATTCTGTATTAGAGGCACGTACACGTGAATGCAATTATTAAACTTAATCTCTGGGTGCACATTTTAAATACTGCTCCCTTGGACTGTGTAACTGCACCTTCCTCAAAATCAAAAGGTCTGCAGCCAAAAGTTATACATTACATAAAACCTTCACAGATGTAAATAAACTAAAAAAACCTCACACAAAGCAAACAAACAAACAAACAAAAACCCGAAAAAAGGAAATTGATAAGGTCAACATATGATGGATGTCTTCTCCTCATATATTTGAAGTTATAATTTACAGGCTGCTTGAAGGTGCTGTGAATACCTATCAGCACCAGTCTGCACAGGAAAAAAGGAGGAAGATGAACAGATGGCAACTCTTGAGTTTGTGGATTAAAGATAAATTTCGTGTCAAAAGGGAATTACAATTGTTTAAAATGCAAGGCTTTCTATTTATTTGTCTTTAACTCGAGAATTCTGGCAGTACAATTTCTGACACTCATATTGTTCTTCAAAGTGCTCTCTTTTTGTAATATAAGGGCATTAGTTTTATTAATTTTTATTGTAGCACTACAAATAAATTTGGAGAAATACTGTGCAGATAGAACACATAGTCATGCATTAAGCATGGCCTTCAAAGATCAAGGACTATCAGAAATAAAGGCCTGCTAATATTCCCATCCATCAAAGTCATGAAGTTAGCACAATCGTAAACATTAGCAAGAATGAAGTCAACAGATCACTCTAATATAGGATCTTTACCATCTGCATTGCATGAGAAAATTCTGTAACATATTTGCAAATAACTTAAAAATTAGTATACAATATGCAACAGCTATGTATGGGGCTTTCAGATTTTTTTACATTTTAATTTTACTTGCTTATATTTTAAGGCAAAATTATGTATAATATAAAGGAGAGTACACTACAAATGGAGAAAAAAGTTTTACACCTCACAACTTCAAGACAGTCTATTAAAATAGGACCAAGTCTTCTGCTTTAATAGTTCTTTAGAATAATTTTTGCTTTAACTTCTATATCTTGAGTGTACAAGAATATGAATTTACTAATATGCCAGAACAGATTTTGTCCAATTTCTTCTTTTGTGTTTCAGTGAAAGTTTATCCTTCAGCTGAATGGGTACTTGACTAAAAATGGATTTTGCAGGTGTCAAACTGGACTTTAAAGGTTCTTTTGGCACCTATAATGCCAGCAGATAAAGTCAAATGCTAAAATGCCTTTTTTTTCTTTCTTTTTTTTCTTTTTTTTTTTTTTTTTTTAGGAATATCACTAGCAGAACAAGTTGTGTTAGCAGGAATCCTCAGAATTGTACCCTTGAGTTAACTATGTAAAATGCAAGACACCTAATTACACCTTCAGGAAAGGCATCATCTGAGTCACATGGCCATTCCTGACATACTGTATTTACTTAGAGAGACTGTAGCTTAATTTTAATGCACTTCCAGTCTCCCACTGCTTGGATGAAGTATTGTACTGTGTGTTTTAGTGAGGCATTCAGAAACAGCTGGCTATTAATATTTTTTAATTTGCAGTTGTCCAGGCTGGTGTAGGTCGGCAGCTCATGGTGTTGCACAGTACAATGCCATGAGCCACTAATTCTTGGGAAAGGAGGGCAGAGAAGGGACCTGGGGAGGCATGCAGGAGGCAAATGCTCCAGCAGCCAGGCAGGGATGCTGCAGCTGGGGAGCACTGTTCCTGTCTCCTCAGCCACTTGCATTTCTCCCACCATGTTACACAGATTATCCCAAGCAGCCATCTGTCAAAGGACAGGGGGATACACATACCTCAAATATTTACGGTGTCTGCACTTTGGGAAGGAGATAGTTCATTCACATCTGTGAACAGGCCATTTTAAAACATCAAAATAAACCATGTGGCTGTGCAACTGTTTCTAATTACTTCCCTGCCTAGACTGTAAACTTCAGGGTTTGGCACCGGCCTCCCTCCCAGAGCGCTGCCCAAATCCTGTTCCCAGGCAGCTAATCAGAGCCACTGCAGCACAGGAGGAGCAGCTCCAAAGCTGGGCTTGTCCAGCTTGCAGCTCTCTGCACACCAGCAGATCTGTTCTGCCGTCTATTCAACCGTCTGTCTGACTGCAGGAGCACTCCGGGTGCTTCATAGAACAGCTCACACTATGTACGTGCAGGGGCTGCCGGGGCTGGTGGCACTGCTGCTGATCACCTCACTGCTGGCCGGTCACCCTGCACTGCCAGCTGGCCTCCCAGCCCCATGGTAAGTGTGGCTTTGAAGCCTCTCAAGGGAGTTATGACTGATTTAGGAGATATCAGAACTGTGGAGGCTGGGGTTGTGGAGGGAGTGGTGGAGAGGTTTGTGAGCTTTTATCTGGTTGAAAGTGACACTTAGGGAAGTGCTCTGGGTCACTGGGAACCTAAAGAGGTGTTGTGAAAACTGAGAGTTTGTTGCAATCAAGTAGTTCATACCTGAGATGCAGACTTTTAAAGCAGTGAAGGAGGAAGAGCTGGATAGTGATGAATCTTTACACCCACTCCTGTAAATTCTGCTGCCTAAGCACAGCAGGCGCCTAACCACAACCCGCTGTGTGTTCCTGCCCTTTGGTGCAGCGGCCCAGCAAGGCACACTGGCCTTTGCTCTTCCCCTCCACCAGGGCCAGCACCCGCCTGCTCTAACAGGCACCAGCTCCTTTGCTCCAGACCCTGCAAAATCCAGTGTCTGAGAAGTGCAGGTACTAGTCTGAATTCTCAAGGTTCCCTAGGGTTGTGAATACCTATTTTTGTCTCAGCCAGTCCTTTGCTCTTTTTTGGTACAATCCAGCTCCTGATGAAGCAACCTGTGATTTTCACTAGGTCCTGAAATTCTTGATCTCTGTGTGCACCAGTGCATGATACAATTGCATTGCAGAGCTAGAAATCTTCAGATCTGTGCTGTACTTACTAAGACCACAGCCACAAACTACACTAACTGCATGGAAGGCAGTGATTACTTTGGGTTCCTTTTCTGATGAAACCATAGATCCTCATGTTCCTGGCAACCGGAAGGATTACATTGGCAAATATATTTATTAGAATCTACCATATGTTTGCTTTTTGTATCATATATTCCTACTATGCTACCTGGATGTTTGGATATGTATGTCCTTTCTAAACCTTTTGGAATAATTAAAATCAAAAGGTTTCATTATATTAACCAAACTATGCATATATACCAGATATGCATAATGACAAAAAAGACAAGCCTAATGCAATTAACAAGGTAATTGAAATACAGTATTAGCATTCTTGCAGGTAGCAAATGATATTTCTGATGAAAAAGAAGAAAATTGGGTGATTTGAGGCAAGTAATCATTTACAACCATAACTAAAGTGGTGACAGTAGAAACAATATTCTGGGGATTGGCTAAAGGCATGGCAGGAGAGTTGGTTTCTCGGGAGCCGAGCTCTCATCTGCTCTAACTGCAGCCCCTGGCTTTCACCGTAGCATGTTCTCTTTGCTGTCCCCTGCAGGAGTGGTTGGAGTAGTCCTCCTTCGTGCCGGCTCACCCGGACTGAGTCAGAGCACAGGTGCCGCGCCCCAGGGGGGAAGCTGTGCAGTGATAGAGGCAGATGTGAGTGCGGAGTCTGCATCTGCCAAGTGACTGAGTCTGGCAAATACTACGGTCCACTCTGTGAGTGCCACGACTGGGTGTGTGAGATCTATGATGGGAAGATCTGTGCAGGTAAGGAGGCGGCTGTGGTGACAGAAGTTTAGAAAATTAAGAGTATATATTATAAAAAGACATATGGTGGGAACGCAGCACACTGATACAGCAGAGACACGGTCATGTGTGTCCCCCTGAACCATGACTAAACAGGATGGTGGGTGCATCCAGGGATTTCACCAGATAAAAGGATACAAGTCAACAGCACTGTCTCCACCATAAAATGGGACTTTGCCCAGAGTGAGCTTCATCTGCAGTAGGGGCAAAAGCAGGAGATGCTTTGGGTTGGAGGCTCTGCAAATTGTTTTGCACCTTATACAGGACAGAACATTGCTTTCATTTTTCAGTATAATATTGCTGTGTTTGACCTGCTTGCCTAATGATGCATATGGTATCTACCAAGGCTTTAAACTCTCTCTGAACAATCAGTTTTGTCCTGTTATTTATTTTTTCTTCTCCTGATATGAGGAATAGTATTTGGTGTAATGGGTACCACACTGAGGGCATATAAATATGAAAACTCTGGTTTTCTTTAATGATAATGCTTTGCAAATAGAGATGTAAAACAATGTAATTATATCGTGGTTTCAGAGATTTCCTCACTGACACTCTTCTTTAACAACAGATGAAATAACATACATTTCTGGGACAGAATTTAATTATTTAGTTGTTGCCAGTTGTTGGAACATGTTGCTTGGTTTGCATCGAAACATTATCAGTCTTTCATCTTTCCAGATGTCTTTATTTAAGTTTCTGGGCTATTTTGGTCAGATTTTTTACTTTTTTTTTTTTTTTTTTTTTTTTTTTTTTTTAAAGCAGCTTAGAATAGGATTTTAGAAAAGAGCAGGGAGAAGAAACACTGTCACATTCCTAAGGGGATTCAGCCTGGAGCTTGATGAAAGGGGCCAGAAGGGTACTTAATTTCTAGCATCTCTACTTCAACAGCTTTACCAGATTCACACAAACGTGTCATCTTTTCAGGCCAAAACCAGCAATGAGGTCAATGGGAATGTTACAGGAATTCTTCTGGTAAGAGGATAATATAAATGCATTCCAGCAGTGGGTTTGGCAAATTTTATAGGAAAAAAAGAGCAACTTATTTTAGCAACAATGTAGCTAAGAAGTCCAATAATAACATGAAAATTCAAGGATGGGATTATGAGGAAAATATTTGTATTTGGCACCTCTGATTTTAGAGTTTTGTGGAGAAACTGATTTATAGGTTGTCTAGTCAGCAGTGTTAAGTCCAGTTATAAAAGAAATGTTTGGGATCCACTGATCATTTCAGTGCTTTTCCGTTCCAAACACAAATTTTCTAATTGGTGGTATGATTTCAATATGCTTGTTATTGTTGCTGGGCTAATTGCATAAAGTGAAACTTAAATCTCCTTCAGTTTTAATATTCTGTTACAAACTGCACTTGTTCATGTCACAAACAGAGGCTGCAAGTTTTGTCGGTGGATCCAGGCAGTGAAACTTCTTTCAGGCTTTGCTTAGTACCCTATTAAATTTTCCTCTGCATTTTTAGTACTTTAACCAGAAGTTGTGGAGCATAGGAAAGATGGTTAGATCTAGTCTAATTGGCAAAAAATTGATCCTTGTGTTGTATGATTAACATGCCCACTCACCAATGATTTGCTGAACTGCACCTTCTGATGTTTCTTAACATTATGCCACCAAGCTGATTTCCCATGTGTGACATACTCCCCTTTCTTTGCACTTTTTAGTTCACTTTTTGACTCAATGAAATTGTGTTTCCTCCAGGTGAATGGCCAAAATATCTTACAGCAGTTGTAGTCTTGTTTCCTGCACTGTTTGGGTTTTGTTTGTTTGTTCGTGTTGGGGTTTGTTGTTGTTTGTTTGTTTGTGGGATTTTGTCTATTTTTTGTTATTTTGTTTCATTGCAAGTCTCACCTATTAAGTACAACAAAAACAGCTGACTGGTACCACATGCAGAACTTCTGGACACTCAATTTTACTGTAAAGAACCATAGTATTTGAAATTAATGCCGTTTCAAACAAACTACTTTTCAAGCTGCTAGAGTGATGCCTTTTTCAAGTGACTGACATCTAACCACTGGGGATGTTCAACGCAGAAACAATTGATTCTATAATTGTATGAGTGCCAAAGATAACTGTGGTTTGCTGCCAGTCAGTTCAGACTATGCCTCCACTTCTCTTTCTTGTCCCAAGCTACACAAAATACTTTGTTGCTCAATATGTAGCTCAATACTTTCAAGGCACTTTCTGGACCGGTCATTGGACACCCATACTCTGAAGAGGCATGGTCTGAAGATAGAGGTGATGTCCATCTGTTTATGATGTGCTTATTCTTATCACTTTGTGTAAGCATGGGAAATGTATTATACCACAAATAACGAAGAAGAACAGATTCAAATGTCTCTGTCCTTTTCTGTCCTGTAAGGCTGTGCTGTACTACTCTTCCATGGTGGTTCCAGTTGCTTTAGAATGAATTCTGTATTTTTTTCCCCTTTTATCCCACTGAGATTAATAAACCAATAGATGTCTCTTACAGAGTCCAAAACAAGGAGGAAGAAAGAAATTAAGTGCTGTAGTTTGAGTCACTGAGTCTCCTGTCCTCCTCAGTGGCCTTTATATCTGCTTGCTGTATCACAGGGTGTAGTGGAAAGAAGAGTAGAATGCCAGTACTGTCAATTTTTTTTTCAATATTGGTGATGTCTTTATTTTATCATTTGATGCTGGTCTTCAGGGAGATGGGCTAAGAGGAGGAACACTGAATCAAATACTGAATTAAAACCCCCAAGGAGTTATGCTTTATTTGGAGCAGAAAATATATTTGTTGTTGCTTACTTGCAAATAGCAGTTCCAACCTCAGATGGTTTTGTATTGCCTCAGGCTTTTTCTTAGCATAAGGTGAGCCTATGTTGTGTGCAAAGGGGAGTAAAATGTAGCACTAATTTCTGTCACACCACTACTTGATACCTATCTTTTTTTCTGTGGTTTTGCAGTATAAAGGAAAATCAGTTTTAGTAGTTTGGGTTTTTCTTAGTTAATCTTTTTTTATTGTGCTTGTCATTAATGATGATAGGAAAAGTGAACTAAGCATAGACTTCCATGGTCAGCTGAAGTAAGAACACTCTAGATGCTACTAGGACCGTGGAAGTTGCCAACTGAGACATGAGATGAAACAATTGCGCTGCTCAAAGTTGGTGAGATCAGGGGGCAGATACAGTTCAGTGACAGTATATAGAGCTACATATAGACATCACATAGAGAAGGTTCCTCTTTGCTTGGATCTATATTTTGTTTTTCCATAATTTTCAAGATTTTATGAACTTTTCTTTTCAAAACTGAAATACCTTTTACACCTACTAAATAACAGTAGCACTGCATGATTTACCACTGCCATAAGCAGTTGCTGGGGAACATTTTTGCTGCTGTTCAGGATAGTGAAAGATATTTTTTTTGTCTCCAAAGCGGTAGTTACAGTAAGTGCTGTATCTATTTTAAGACCAGTTCAGCAATGTAATGGCAGTGTTAGTCATAGGTTTTCACAGCCATAAGTGTTATCATAGTTATACGAGGGACAGAAAGATATCAGTGCCATTATTTTTCACACTTCAAGGCTTTAAACTATGCAAGTGAAAAATTAAATTGACAATGAGTGGATGTGGAAATGCAAGGTGAATCCAAATTATTGATGGAATACATAGTTATATATATCCATCTTAGTTTATTGCTTATGTGGACCTATATATCAGTTGAAAAGAGTTAGCAAATTGAGAATGGAATTTGTAGAACATTTTGAACTGAGGACTGGTCTTTGCAAAAAAAGCTGAATAGTTGGAAATGCTCTAACTGTCTCTTTGTATTTGTACTGAAGAGGGGTCTGACACACTGATTTTTCATTGAGCAGCATTTCTTGCTAAAAGTGTGCAGAAAAGACAGTTTGTGGCCTTTATTGACTGCCGTTCGATCCAAAGGGAAATTCAAAGCCCTGGATTTTAAGAATAGGTGTAAGTATCTTCTCTGTCAGAGGCCACATTTGGGAAGCTTCAGCTGTGGCACAATTGGTCATTGGAGACACAACCTCCTAAAAAGACTAAGTTAAAAATAGGGCAGGAGGCTACTGATGAAAATAGAGGTTGCAGTTCTTCTCTGACCTGATTTGTTTTAGCCTGGATTTCATAACTTGATTTAAGTGACATTTCCTCCAGGTGAAAGGGTTTGTGGGAGTGATAATAGCATGCATTTTCATCTCAGAACAAGTCCCCCAGTTTCTAGAGACATTGTGATAGCATAGACCTCATTGTGGGCTTCTTGCCTTGCTAAGTGCATGAGATCCTGACAGACTTAAAAGCGCAAACTAAAGCCCATATTCTCAGCTTTATGATGTTGATACCTGACCTAGGTATACTCAAGTAGTCTTGGCTACATCTACAATTGCTGTAGTTCCAAATGCAGCAGTAGCAGTGGTGACTGAGGCATGAGGAGGTAGCTCAGAGAGAGGCACTGCAAGAGAGACTGCAGAAAGGGAAGCATTTTAAAAGTATCTCATTAATTGATTTGTGGCTAAATGCATAGCCCTCTTCTTGAGCACCTTCAGTGCTGTGTCCCTTTCAAACTAAAGCACTCATCTTTAGCTATTACTCATAGAAAATACATGCTAGTTTAAAAACTAGAAGTGAGTATGCTGGCCATGTGGCTTTTTGCGTTATATGACAGAGGTGGAATGCAGCCCCTCCGGCCATTAGCAATGGCAAAGCAGGTGGGAGGAGCATCTCCTTCACCTTTTGTCCTTCTTTAGACTAGAGTGGTATAGAGAAAAAGCAAATAATTGTGCAAGTTTTGAGAACATAAATAAATGTTCTAAAATGGGTTTGAACTTTTATGCTATTCATGGGCTGCTAATAAACTGAAGTGGTTTTTTATTTATTCAAAAGTATGCCCTTTATGACAAAAGAGCTTTCACAGATATTTTTGGGATGCTTGTGTTTCATTATCATTTATATGGAAAAGATATGGATGATAGAAAGTAGAAGGTATACTTAATGATCTTACCTGCCTCAGCAGTGGATGATTTTCAGTAAGTGTTCTTGTGACAGCATTTGTCAGACAAGCTGCCTGAACTGGTAAGATTTTCTGTATTTATTTAAAGCTTTACTGTTGATAGCTGGTCCTGTAAAGGGCTTCAAACATTTATCACTTTCGTTAAAAGGCTGTAGAGCTTTCAGTGTAGGTGTCCCAGGTAGTTTGTCCTGTTATCAGGAAAGAATATATTTCCAGAGCTATCTCAGGAAAAGGGGCAATTTGTACCTTAAAAAAAGACTGATCCTTAGCATCCCTGTGGAGAAAGACCCCAAAGTAGATATGCTGTGCTGGAACTTACCAGTGTTTTAACTGCAGTATATGGTGGTGGAGGAAACCCACGTTATTTTGTGTTGTACCACACTTGTATTGCAGAAGTCAAATTTACTTTGGAGCTGGCAGGACTGTGAAGAGCAAGGCCATGGTGAAGGAGCTGGAATTACTTGATTTTTTTTTTCTCTCAGTTTTTTTTTTTCACTTTTTTCTAGAAAGACGATCATTTTGGCCCTAACCACTTGCAAACCTTGCTCACAGCAATGATTATAGATTGAAAAGACACATGGCCAGCCTAGTGAAGTATGTTTTCCTCCATTCCTCTGAGTGCATAATGAAAAAAAATCCTTTTGAACAATATTTTAAAAGGCTAGTGACGGAGTGAATCTTCATTTGCACAGTTTGAGTTGATACATAGGGAGCTGGCTGGAATACCAACTTGAGCAGTTACACGATCAGATTCTTATTTGAAGAGGAGTAAAGATTCAAGAGTTTATTTGTAGTTGCATCTGTCCCTTTTCTTGAAAGAGCAGATGCATTCCTAATATTCATAAGACCTGCTTGAGCCTTCTGCTTGTCCACCTGAGTAGCAACAGTGATATAGTTTGGAGCATTTTCTTGTCAGTGGCTTAAAGAGTGGCAGTTAGAGTCTTTAGAAGCCTCTGGCATTTTATGGAGAAAGTGACTGGGAGTGCCAACTCTGACACTGTCAGGAGTGAAATGAGTAATAACTTTGTGATTTGTATAATGCAGCCAAACTCTTAGCTACAGCATACAGCAGCAGATGTTGTATCTGGAGCACCTATTGTGCTCCTGGGGGCCATTCTGGGATGGGGAGAGGTGAGAATGGACTGTGGGAGAATCCTCCTGTGCCACAGCCTGCCACAGTCCATCTTCCTCAGTCATGCTTTTTTCCAGTCCTCTGCTTCCGTCATCTCCACTGAAGTCTTTTAATCCAGGTGGTGTCAGTCATTTCACCTATTAGGAATGTTGTTCTTCATCATCCACAGTTAGAGTCTACTGAATGCAAAAGCAGTTGTTTTAAAGTACTTTTCCTGGTTTGCATGTAATTTCCTGTTTAATTAAAAAGAGGTATTACAGTAATTTAAATCTTTAAGTTGCATTGTTGATAGCTAAGAAACAGTAAATCTGACTCTAATGAAGAGTCCTGTGCGTTTGCACAATGATACATCTCTTGACTTTGTATCATTATAGTTTTCTCCAGTGTTTAGTGCTTCAGAGATAGGAGGGGGGTGATTGCTTCTTGATGTTTGAAGAGTTTTAGTTTACAAACGTGATAGCATATTTAAAGCAAGATATAAATGTTAATCATTTACCTTAGTCCATTCATTTGTCCAAAATGTGGGAAACAGGCATAGCAAAGCAGTTTGTTGTCATGTAATGCGGTTTTCTTCATGCTCTATTTCATAATTATTAAATATTTTAAACTGTATTTTGTAGAAAGTAACTGGATATTTGCTAAACTGAATGGTGCGAGCTGATCGAGTCTCAGAAGCAGGAAGACCTGTTCTTAAGAAAATGCTTTTCCTCTCCACTTCCTAAAATATCCAGGCTCTTTTCATACCTGTCCTTTCTTGAGAAATTCTTGTACACAAGTAGAGCTAGTACCTGGTTTGAATGGCTTTTCAGCAGGTGAAGATACAGGTGTTTCTTTCAGAGATGAACAGCGAATGGCATTTGTCTTTGAATGAGACATAGATGTGCATAATCTCATTCATTTATGTGGCTCTGTGTAGTGGTGAATATGTGCTTTAAAAAAAATTAGTTGAGGGATTTTCATTGTCTTTTCAGTTGTAGACCTATACAATTTTCGACTCCTGGGAGCAATGCCTGTGACTTTCAAACTAGTAACAAATCTAGATACCTAAAATTAATTTTTATTGTGAATAATCTCTTTTCCAAGGGTGTAGTGCAGAATTTGCAATTTAACCACTTTCCTTTTTCCCATGGTGCACCCTGTCCTGGTGAGACTACATCTAGCGTATTTTGTCCAGTTCTAGACTCCCCAGTTCAAGAGGGACAGGGATATACTAAGGAGTGTCCAGCAGGGGCTACAAGAATGATTAAGGAACTGAGACACCTGTTTTATGAGGAAAGGCTGAGAGCCCTGGAGCTGTTTAGTCTGGAAAAGAGGAGACTGAGAGGAGATCTTATTAATAAATAAATATCTGAAAGACTAGAAGAAAGCACTAGTCTCTTTTCAATGGTGTCCTGTGGTAGGACAAGGGACAATGGATACAAACTGGAACACATGAAGTTCTGCCTCAACATGAGGAAAAATTTCTTTACTATAAGAGTGATGGAGCACTGGAATAGACTGCCCAGAGAGGCTATAGCATCACCTTCTCTAGAGACTTTCAAGACGTGTCTGAATGCATTCCTGTGTGACAAACAGTTTGCTCATTCCGAATATTCTGAACTAATTTTTATTAATCGGGTTAAGAGTAAGCCTTTTCAAAACTATTCCAGATAGCTTTTTAAAAAGAAATCAGACTTTAAGTTTACGTTCTTATAAGCTTCTCATGAAAAGTTTATAAAGAAAAGTTGACAACTGAAGGTGCAGTGACATGCCAGGTAGACTCTGTTGCAAAGAACAGTCTTCAAAATAGTGTTTTGGAAGGTCATATTTTGAGGGTACCTGGAGAAGTTCTGACCTCTCACTTCAGGAACAGTGAAGAACTGGAGAAGGAAAATCAACTTTATTTTATGAGCATAGTTGCAGAACACCCAAATCATGTTAAAAAGTGGCAATACCATGACAAAAAGGCATGTAAGAATATGTTGCAGTGTGGTTCTCCTGAAGGAATTTGCAGAATTGTGCACTTAAATCACTATATGCTTTACATCTAAAAAATCACTTATGCAGGCTCTCAGAATGTACCACACTTTTACCCTAATGAACTGCACTGATTTGCTTCCTTCTCAAGTAGTTTTTAAATTAGAAAGGAGGCAAGAATGAATTAATTGTACAACTGTTGCCTGACTTGAAGGGATAAGGCTGAGACTTCTGTAAAGAATCATAGAAGTTGGTATTAAAAATTGACTTAGTTCTTTTTTTCTGGTGCCTTCATAGTCAGGTAAATTTTATAGGAAGCAGATAAACAGTAAGAAATATATCTAAATTCAGAAAAAGGTTTTGAAGCACTTCATTTAAGTACTGTTGGAGGACTGGTACTTTTACTGACCGTCTTTTGAAGGAATCTTGTTTCATTCTTGCTTCTGCTTCAAGCAACAAATAATCCTCATCACAAACACAGAAAGTATCATGAAGGATAATTTCCAGTCTGTGCTTAGGAAGAGATCAAAGGGCCAGCTGTCACTTGAAGAAAATTGCCCAGCACCTTGAGAAAGGACAGTTTCTCTAGATGTGTACTGAGAATATAGTTAAAAATGTGATTGAATACAACTGCTTTCCATTTATTGGGGCTTGTCTATTAGTCTGTGTTTTTGGAAATCCTTTTATTTAGGGAAACATGCCCAAGTTTTATTTTCACAGCTATCCTTTATTTTCAAAAAAAAGGAAGAAAAAAAAAGTCCACATTAGTTTCAGCTAGCCCAGCTCTCATTTAACATCTTAAACATGGTTGATTCAGCCACTGCAGCTTAACCTAAGGTTGCCACACCCTGCAGAACTCTTGGAGCTCTTTCCTGCTTCCATTACTGAAAATCCGTCTGAGAGCTTCCCAAAACAAGCCATTTTGTGTAGCCTGTTTCTCCATCAAGCCCAGACACAGTGAACTTTCCTTCTTTTTCCTGAGTATACTCTTTTTTTGCTCCCAGAGCTGTAGGGCATCATCTTACAGTGAGAGGGACTGGTACATTTTCTGCGGTCTTCTTCCCCCAAGACTGCTTAATTAATTGAAGCATAGAGGAGAAATACTAGAGCATATCTTTGGCTTTGGTTGTAAACTAATTTCATTTATATGTGGCCTCTTCTAAACAGAGAGGCTTAACTAACTGTGACACGAATCTGTGGATCACAATAAAAAGTAATTGTGCAAGGTCTTTTCAGGGTTTGTAATGCTCAACTTCCTTGTGTATGAGATGCATAAATATAACCAAAAAAATGTTTGGGGATGGGATTGGCAAAATAACCAACCCCCCAGGTCATGCACTTTGTTAGATTTGGTAGTGGATCCTGTCACTCATCTCTATTCTTCAAGTTAAAATAATGGTTTAATAAAAGCAAATGGTGTGGCTTTAAAAAAAAAAAATCTAAAGAGAAGCCTGTGTTTTCTGCTGGCATAAATCTAATGAAATCAACACACTAACGCCAACAAAGAATTGGTCTCACACCATTTCCTTCTCTTATTTGACCAGGATCACCAGTTAATAGCAGACAAAATTACAACAGCATCATGCAAACCCTGTTATTTCCCTTTAAATGGTAGTAGTAAAAAATAATAATAACAATCATGAAATGTGCAAAGTTTAGATGCTTTTAGGGTTGATAACATTTTATGTGGTTTTCTGTTTGTTGTTGTTGGGGTTTTGTTGTTTGTTTGGGGGTTATTTGTTTATTTTTATTTTTGTTTGTTTTGGGTTGGGTTGGTTTGGTTTGATTTTTCCTGTTTATTGTACTACTTTTAAGGGTTATGTGTTACTCAGCAGTAGTTTGACAGAATATATACTAAAATAATTTTTCTCCACATTGGCAGAGTTGAACTTATCAGAAATAAGACTTGTGTGAAAACCTTCTGATAAATGAAAAACAATTTTTCAAAGAGTTATATTCTGCTGTATTAATTAACAAATCAGTTGCACTGGCAGAACTATCCCTTTTTATTACACGGTTTGCTGATTTGGAAAGTCACAATAAGATTAAGATTTTGCAACTGGATGAGCAGGGTACTTGTCAATCCCCTCTCCTCCTCTCCTCTCACCATCTTAATGCTTTTGAATATGAGTTCTTCGAGATTTTGTTTTGTAAATACGAACATTTCATTTTAAATGCAACTGTTAATTACTTAAATGTATGTCTACTACACTTACATGCAGGTTATAAGAGTTTTTGTTTACAGATATTATCCAGAAAATATAGCGTGATTTCTCCATAGGTGGTTTCAAAGAGATTTGAGTTCCAGAAGGGTGGTATCTTAGAGGCTATATATAAATAATACAGTGGCTATAGAATTAATTTTATTTCATGGGTGCCTATCAAAGGAACTAGCTAGAGGTTTTTAAAATAATCTTAATCTGTCTGAGACATCATTTATCAGGCACTTCCAAAACAAGAATATAGCTCTTCTGGCCCTTCATATGGGCTTCTAGTTTTCTGTCTTTCATAGTTTCAGGTGTTGTCTTGGCTTTTCCTCCATCTTTTTCTGTATAAGCAGTGGTTGCCAGCCCCACTGTTAACATTTTCTTTATCTCCAATTTTGAAATTGCTTTTTCTAGTTCTAGGCCCTGTTCTCAGAGTCTTTTCTTCTTTTTAGGTGCTCTCCATCTGACCCATTTCCTTCACGCTATTCTTCATAGGTGCCCTAATGAAGTCCTCTGGTTCATCAAAGAACAGTTTCCATGAGGACCTAGCGGGATGGTATATCCACCCTTTACACTTCCTTGTGGCTCTTTCACAAAGCAATGAAGCAATGACCTCTACTCTCTTACTTGTGTCCCAGGAGTGTATTTACTTAGAGGAGTCATGCCTTCAAGGGGAGTTGAACTGCCTTGGGTGTTCACTGACCTTGTAAAAGTTAAACACAGTTGTAAAAAATCAAATACTGTTTCTTAGTTCATTCTTTATTCATGTGGGTATTGTTCAGATTAGAGGCTCCTGGCAGAATATAAATCTAAACCATGGGATCTTTAAAACAGGCTTAAAGCAGGTGTACACTGCTCTATCATTTCTTTCTTCTTCACTGTTTTCTGCTTCCTGAAGTAGGTGGCACAACACACTAACAAATAAACTGCAGTTTATTTCAGTTACTCTAAATTATCTGTGCTTTGGGTTTTTTTTATTCCCAAGAAAGGGAATAATTTTCACTGTATTAAAAAAGTTTGTCCTGGGAAAACTGGGGAATCTCTGTTACTGGAGGTTCATGAATTGAACAAATATCTACCAGGAAGGGTCAACACACACATGTTTGTGCCCCTAGGCACAGAAATGGATCAGATGGTCTCTTCCAGAGGTCTCTTTGAAGCTGATTTTCTTTGATGCTGCTGTGGAACCAATTCTCAGCCTGATGTTCTGCCTTAGTGAGGAGGATCTGTGGTAGCATAATCATAGTTTTTGTCTTGCTATTATGTTTCTAAATATAATAATTTATTGAAAGGGATGCACGACCATTGATTTTTATCTGTTAAGGCTAAGAACTTTTATCTTTAACAGTATTATTAATACTATATAAAAAATGAGTGTCTGTTCCCACATTCTAAATGACAACAATTCTAAATGACCATTACCAAATCTTTAAGCAGGAACAACCCTGGGAACAAGCTTGATTGTTCAAAGTTTAAGTGGGGTGTACATTATTGCTTTCTAGACGTGGTGAATTGACAGAGCTGTAACAAGCTTAGAGCCATGGCAAACATTTTTCTCCAACTGTTGCAATTTGATAGAAATTTAGCATTAAACAGAAATATTTCTACTTTTTAATTTGCTTTAACAAATAGATTTTTAGTCAACCACTGACTTTATGAATAACTGGCAAAATGTAAAACAGCAAGGGAGAATGAATGGTTGCCCTGTAGTTTGATATAGGGTAATACAGACTATGACATTAAAAGGCGAATAACATAATTCCTACTTAAATAAAGTCCACATCTGTGCTGCATTGTTCACTGGAAGTAAAAATGTTTTGTCACATAATGAAAAATGGATAGCAAGGAGTATTACGTTTTTAACAAACACAGTCCAGATTTCTTAAGTGCTGCCATGGGGATATGCATTCCCTATATTGTCTCAATGCAATATTATACCCTCTAGAAAGTTAATTACTTTTGGACAACAATGAACTAAACCTGGTTCTGATAGCTGCCTACACTGATGACAAGTGAAAACATGTTGTCATTGTGGAGGTACAACACTTCTATCAACCTGATTTCTTTCATATCAATGTGAATCAGAGAATTTCCCATACTGTTCTCTTCTTCACCTTAAAACCACCCACCTATACACAGGGTAATGCTATATACACAGCACAAGTCAGTATGAATATCTTTTCTTCCCTCATCCCCTCTGTTGGCCTTCCTGCATAGCCTAAGCATATGGTCTTCATCACACTTTTTGTGCACATTTGTAAAAAGGATGCGGGGGAGTTCTACCCCCACAGGGAGCTTCCTCAGTCTTGGCCTTTTCTCCTGCATCCAAGAAATATAAAACATTGCTGCTTAACTTTTCATTTAGCTCAGTTTCCTCCATATCCCTTTAGGCAAGCCCTTCAAGGAGCTATGTTTTGGTCTTGCTGCTATTGTGTCATTCATTGCTGATGAAAAGCAATGTTTTCAGAAGCTGCTGTAAGAGAAATAGATGCATTTCTGGACTGTGTATTTTATAAAACCAAATAACTTTGTGATGCTTAACATATTTTTTTACGTTAATCTCATAAGAAAAGACAGCACTTCTAGAGGGTGATGTTACTCCATCTGTACTGTGTGACACAATTATCACCTCACAAGGCAGAGGCCAGTGCTGGAGAGTCCTTTAGTGTCTCGGCATAATGGACATCCCAATCCTATGCTGTTCTTCCCCTTTCGTTCTCTTTCCTTCCCATGTGAGTCATATTAAGTGGTTCTAAATATCTTTCAGTGAGTCCTGTAGTATTGCTGATGGAAAGTTTTGGTCCCTACCCTGATGTCACTATATACAGACTCTTTGTTACCTAAAATCTAACATTCCATTTGGTCAGCTACTTGACACCTTTGTAAGTACTTGCTTTCCCTATACACATGTGGTTTTTTTTGGGTTTTGGTTTTTTTTTTGTTTTTTGCTCATAGCAATGTCAAAATCTCAAGCTTTTGTTTGTATTCTGAACTGTCAGTTTGAATTTTGATTTTTTTTTTTTAATGTATCAGATTGAGTACTACATTGGCTGCATATTTCCTAACACCTTCCGGCAAGAATCAGAAGCTGAGTTCCACTCTGCCCTGGCTTATTTCTTGGCTAAAAAAGAATCAAAATGCACATAGGAAATTTAACATGGTGAAAGTGAGAAAAAGTAAAGGACTGAAGGTTGGAAACAAATGTAAAGACTTTGTACACAAGCAGCAGCTGGAAGGTGTGAGACTATATGCAGTACAAAGTGTTCCATGTAACAGGAAAACGTAGGTCTGTTATAGCAGCCACATTTTTTAAACAGTGAATTACTTTTGTGATGGTAATGTTCATAAAGTTCCTAGCCTAGTGGTTTCATTCAGCCTGCAAATGAAGGAGACGGATGCCTGAAGGCATTGTACATGTGGTATAGGAAGGGGAGACTGAGCTGGAAGATGCCAAAAATGAATGGGGATATACTAACACCTTTCCAAGCAAATAGCTAGGCAGGAAAATCCTATTTTAGACACTTGGATAGGCAAGATGCATTTCTAGAAAAAATGTGGGACAGAGCCGAAAAAGATGATTTGTCTGACTGCTGTACTGAAACATATTGTATTGGTGTTACAAGATACGTTTTGGCATATGACTAAAATGAAATGAGCAGGAAAATGAACATAGCTCAATGTCTTCATCGCTTTTCCCCCAATAATGACTTCTTCCAAGGCAGCATTTTAATGGTAAAAGCACTTTCACATTCTTTGTGATAATAAATTTACAAGAAATGCAATTTAAACAAAAATATTATTTTCTTCCCCAACCCAAAATACTGGAACATGCAACTAAGCAATTAAAAAAATAATGCATCGCAGCTTTCAAAATTTTTAATTCTGAAAAGTAAAGCAGAAGCAGTCCAAATGCAGTGGAGTGTCTTGGTGAGCAGAACCAGGCATTAAGAGTCATGCTTCTGGCTTCAACAGAGACAAATCCACTCAAAATCATATTGAGTTTTCTCTTGTTTTGAGATTTAAACCTTAAAACCAAAGATTCTTTGTGTAGTAAATGGAATGTAATCAACACAGTGCTTTACATTACCATTTGTTCCGTTGTTTTTGCATGCAGCCTTTCTGTTGGTATAGCATGTACATGAGCCAAGGATGCACTTTCATATACCTGTCTTTCAAACAGTTCCAGAGGTAACATAACAAGATTAGGGGTTTGGTTTTTGGGGAGTTTTTTGGGGGGGGGGGGGGGGTGTGTGTGGTTTTTTTTCATTTGCAAGATGTCCTAGTGATGTATTCAGATTTCAGTTAATCTTTTCTGCTACTTTCCAAATACCTAATGGTATGATTTTTCTACAGAAGTCTCTGTGAAGATAGTGTATTACATACGATTTATATCAGTCCAACCCTTGATTTCTGTCTTTTCTCTAAAAATGTTTCCACCTCTGTTTTAATATGGCTGGGAAATCTGATCACTTTTGCTGTTTTGCAAAAAGCCTAAGATGACCCTCAGATTTACAAATCCTGGTGAATACAAAGTGATTCAGAGCAGAGCAATCTGCTGAATAGATTTCTGGGCTTCTCTATGTAAATGTTTTCAGCTAGTGTTGTCATTGCATTTCAAGACATATTTTTTGATTACCGAGTAATGAAACGTGGTCCTTAGAATCTCATAAAGAATTGTGCATTTGGTAAACAAAGAAATAATTGATAGCAACATTGGTGTTAAAACAAATACTGTAGAGTACGCCCAGAGGCAACCATTCATCCTAGGGGATGAGCTGGTGGATTTCAGAGGATGAAAGACAGGATTTCATCCTAGATGATGAAATGAGGAAGAAGTAAATAGGTGTGGAAACAGCTGTTAATAACCATTAGAAACAACCGTTGTTTTGCTTCCTTATTTTGCCTACCCTGAAAAACTTCAATTACTTTGCCTACAGTCTCTGTAGTGGTAGTAGTGAAATTAGAACATGGAAAAAGGATTTAGGTACAAGTAGCAGAGGGTCTTTAGCAGTTGTTTTTCCAGAATATTAGTATTGGCTTTGCTAAGACAGTACTTTCATCTTCTTACAACTGCAGTGGCAGTGTTTGTGTGACAGTTTTGATTATATTGTACACTAAACACTACAGGCAGATTTACCTTGGTGATCTAAAGAAGGATTTCAGTGTTCCTTTCTTCAATTCAACTCTACACATCCAGCTCTACTCCCCATCAGGAATCCATCACATAGCAGAGTTCATTAGGGTTTTTTTGATTGTTTGGTTGGCTTTGTTTTGTTTGACCTGGTTTTTTGTTTGGTAGGTTAGGTTTTTGTTTGTTTGTTTGTTTGTTTGTTTGTTTTTTATGAAAAGTGCTGGTTCTCATGGTCAAGCAGAAATTTGGATGGGATTAAAAAGAATACATGAATGAAAAACCTCTCTGAGGCATATACTTTTTTCTATATACCTCTTACTATAAATACATGATAATGTTTTGCCATCACAAAGTAAGGCTTGTGCAGATCTCTTACTTTTTACTACCCTTTTTTTTTCAGTAGCATTGCTTAAATCATGACAGAAAGAATTGGTTTGTAGCCAGTCTGTTAGAATAGCATCAGAGAATGATTTCTGTTGGAAAGGATTTGTGGAGGTCAGCTGGTCAGCCTCTTGCTGAAGGAGAGCCAGCTTTGGAGCGTGATCATTTGCTTAGGGTTGTCACAGAGATGAATTCAAAACATGTCTATGTGACAGGATATGAAACAATCGAAAGAAGTACAGATTAATTTCTGCTGAAATAGTGTGCATCTGAGTCATTTGAAAAAAATTAAAGCAGTTGAAAATAATTTTTGACATGGGGAGACATGGTCTATGATACATTTATCCTGAGAGCTGTTTTTTTAAATCTCTGTAGTTTAAATCAGAGAAAAAAAATCACCACCGGCAACAAAACAACCCCTCCAAAACACAAAAACAAACCAAAGCAAACCAATCAAACAAAACCCTCATAAGCCTTGAGATAAATACGGAGGCACAAAAGAAAATGTTTCTATTGGATTGACTTTGAAGGAAGGACTGTTAATTAGGCTGGTTCTGCGTACCTTATTGCTACACAGTCAGTCCCTCTGCCCCAGATGGTTTTAATGTTTCTCTGACTTCTGACCTCTGACCTCTGCAGCAGACCTAGCTTTTTTAAAATTGACTATACTGTTTGGATTGATTATTCTTGCATTTATCCATGAAGTGGGTGATGAGCTATTGGGCATTTCCTGCTGGAAGTCAAGTAGAAGATGGTACCTGACATGTCAGAAAGCAGTGAGATAGACTTGCTTAGTCCTGAAACTAAGTATTTTTAAAGTTGCAATGCCTTAAAAATTCATCAATTGAAGATACCTTGATGTATCTTTCAAATAAGGAAAAAGAAAAAGAAATTCTAGGTTTATTGCTTGGGTCCAAGCATCTTTCTGTTGACATAGGATGCAGTCATAAAATACTGTCTGTATCTTGGTCCTTGTGCCTAGTAATTAATAATAATGAAAATAAATAAATAAATAAAAAATATTGGTAATAAATAGTCAAAAACAGTGATGTGGTTCACCATGGCTATACTCTTCAGTGAAGGCTTAATAACACCCAGACAGTTTCTGGGAGTTTTAGCCAAAGGGGTTTTTTTCCTAGCAATTGATTACAACCTTTGCAAAGCTAGCTTCTTTAACACTGCTTAAACACTGGATTAAGAACAGAAGGTGTTGTTGCCCCATTCAGTTTGACTGCAGGACAGGTGTGCACTCCCTGTGCTTCATCCTCCCTTCTGTAACAGGGACTTAATATTTTTCCATTCTTCCATAAACCCCTGTTTTAGATGGTGACTGAAGACTTCCACAGAGCTGTTTGGTGCTAAAAATACGTAGCACATTGCTACCAAATAGTCAGTATAGTCTTGTCTGTTAAGCCTGACATCAAGAATAAATATACCGTCAAGAATAAATCTACAAGCAAAAAGCTAAATAAAGAAATCCCACCTAGGTGACCCTTTGCCTACTTATCCATCAGCAGGGAAGTAAACAGTTTGTCTATGATTGCTTGTCTCACTTATCTGTTAATGTCTATTTGTTCTTCCTACTCTGTAATTGCTCCATGGGATCTGCTGAATTATCCTCTGATTCACATTCAAACTATTTTCAGAAACACCTTTTAATTCTGGCATGATATTTTATTGCTCAGTAAATATGAAGAGGTGCTTAAGATTTGCTTTATTAAAAAGTTCTGGATAGCATTGTAAACTTATTGCGGTGTGAAGTTCCAGTTTGGCAGCAACTAAAATCTGATTTGTTGCATAAACTGGATGCCATGAGATGGAGGCAGAAACAGCAAGGGGCACAAACTTGATTCCTCCCAGTATTAAGAAACTAAGTCCAGGCAGTCCTTCTTCAGTGGGATAGTAGCTTATTTTCATATTGTCTCTTTATTAAGAGTTCTGGTTTGGCTTTTCACTTAAAACAAACAAATGAACAAATATACCCCCTACCCCCCTCAACCAACCAAAGAAAACCAAAGCCCCCCCCCAAAACCACTTAAACTTTAAAAACCCTATTTTAATATAGTTTTAATCATTTTACACTTTGACCCTGTGCCATAAAGTGTAAGGAAGAGAGACCTAGCTGGCTGTCTCAAGTGGGCCAGGTGTTAAGACCATGGTTAAAATTCTCCTGTAAGGAAATTAATGGAGGTGTCTCAAAAGGGTGGCTGATAGCCTGGCTGAGTGAAGGTAGTGAGCATATGTGTGCAGACCACCTTGAAATGTGGAGCAACTGTACCTGCTCTCTAGAGAAGCTGAGTATGTATATACCCTTCCATGTATGCCTTACTCATGTATACCTGTGGTTTCCTGGGTTTGCATCTAACTTGTGTGACCACAGAGTTTTACTCCTCATCTCCAAACAGCAGGTGAGAAACGAGGAGACACAGATTTACTGGATGTCAGTCAGAAAGTGTGTTTCTGGACCTAAGCAAGCTGAACATGAACAAAGAAATCTCTACTGCCAGAATAAACACAGATGTGTTTCCATCTCTGTACCGAGAGCTGGAAAGACAGTGTCTAGGCTTTACACAGAAAAGACAAGAGCACACCATATCCAGGTTTTCAGCCAAGTACATCGTCCTGGTAAACATTTTAGAGACCAGAAAGACTTGGGATACTCCATGCTTTTTCTCCTGCTAAGAAGCAAGGACTTATGTTACATTTTCTATGCATGAAGGAATTACCAAGTTCAAAGAGGAACAAGATCTCAGTGTAAGGTTTTGCATTAATTTTTAAATTCTGAGATGCATATTTCCACTGTGAAGTTTATGGCATAATGACTTTCCTTTTTTTGTTGTTATTGTTCCAATTCGCCTTTACATTTTTGTTCTTTCTCTATTGTTTCTGGGATATGCTGCTAACCTTGCTTTAGCATTATTGGATGTATACTGTGATTTACTACCAGACCTGACAGGATGCTCCTGGGGATTTCTGAGTAGAGGATGTTGATTTAAAAATAGAGTGACCTTACTGCTTTCTACAACTACCTGAAAGGAGGTTGTAGACAGGTGAGGGTTGGTCTCTTTTCCCAGGCAACCAGCACCAGAACAGGAGGACACAGTCTCAAGCTGTGCCAGGGGAAGTTTAGGCTCGAGGTGAGGAGAAAGTTCTTCACAGAGTGATCTGGCATTGGAATGTGCTACCCAGGGAGGTGGTGGAGTCACCATCTCTGGAGGTGTTCAAAAAAGGATTGGATGTGGCACTTGAAGCCATCGTTTAGTTAGTCATGAGGTGCTGGATGATAGGTTGGACTTGATGATCTCTGAGCTCTTTTCCAGCCTTGTTGGTTCTATGATTCTATGAATGGTTATAGGAAAAAAATATAGCAAAACCTTTGCCAAGCCAAGTAATTACTTTTAGGACAATCTCTTTTCAATATCCTAATGTTCGTTCAGAAAAAAACTTTTTAGAAATGTTCCCGGTGCGTATGAATCAGTGGAGTAATACAGTGGTACATTTTTCTCAACACCGATGACAGAATTAAAAATTCTGTAGTGCTCCAACACTCAGAAAGACACATTGCTTTTAGTAACAACAAGAACAACAAACCCCCCAGAAAACCAAAGAAAACCCAACAACAAAAAATACTAACTTTAGAAGAAACAGTAGTTTGAAAACATCAACAATAAACTTTACAAAATTATCATTACAGGCTCTTGAACGAAGGGTAATGAAATTATATGCAGATGTGAGCTGCTTACAGAGCTTTTGGAAAATGTGTCAGACTGAAAAGTGTCAATAAACATTAACAACTTTTTAAAGGAATACAACAGCACTGAAAACTGTTAAGAGAAAATTAGGTTTTGTTTTCCTTTAAGTAATATGTTTTCCGTTGATGCTGCTATGTTTTAATTAGCATTGACACTTAAGGAGAATTTTATTGTCCTCACTGCTGTCAGACTATTCTCATGAAACATGTTTAAACTAAAATTCTGACTCTTGCCAGTTTTAATTCACCCTGTTTTCATAGAAAAAGGTATTTTCCATTTTACCTGCAACTGGTTGCCTTACTTATTTGAAAGCTGCCCTCTGAAGCATAAGCATACTTTGCATGGTTATGGCTAGGATAATGCAAGGAATTGCATATTAGATCTCTTTTCACTGGATTTTGTTTAAAATTTTCTTCCATTTATCTCCTTGGCTGTTTCTGTAATCCTAAGTGGAAAGTAGTCCTGTTTAGAAAAGTTGCTCTACTAGAATCATAGGGTTGTTTGGGTTGGAAAGGATCATTTAGTTCCTCTCCCCATGCTATGGGCATGGACACCTTCCTCTAGACCAAGTTGCTTAAGGCCCTGTCCAACCTGGCCTTCAACACTTCCAGGGAGGGGCATCCACAACCTCCCTGGGCAACCTGTTCCAGTACCTCACCACCCTTACTGTAAAGAATTTCTTCCTGATACCCAGTCTAAATCTACCTTCATCCATGAAAAGGAAAAAAGAAATAAGGTGGTGGCTATGGGAGGCTTTTTATAGGATTGTCCCTATATCATTCCATCTGTGAAATAGCCTGAGACTGCCATTTGAAGGAGTTCAAACAGAAGATCTTTGATGCTGTTGTGAGGAGAGAAGTCACACAGGAAAACTAAAAACTGCTGATGCAAAAAAGTAACTGTTTAAACAATATGTTTGAATAGTTGACCAGGAAATTATTTAGGCAGATGGCTACTGGCTGTTGGACTTCAGACTTGAACAAGGTCTGATCCATAGGACTGAAAGGGCAATTATTACACTAAAGTACATGCAGGTAACTGGAGAAATCCAGCTTCTATTTAATTGGATTTTTTTCTTTTGTGAGAAGTAGTATTCCCAGTGCAACTGGATGAGAAATGAATTTTGCTTAAAGGCCTGTCAATAGTTCTGAAATGTTAATTTTTTTTTATAAGCCTGAGCTTGGCAAAAGTCCTCTGCCTGATGTAGGCACAAGAAAGGACACATCTTGCAGGATGAACGGGGAGGGAGGACCTCTGAGTCCTCCAAAGTAATTGCACCATTCACAGTTCTGCACACTCTTTGAATTTGCTGAAAATTACTCATGAGAGGCATTGTTGGAAAACTATTATCTGTGTATGGATGATGGAACATGGAAAAGCTTTTAAATTACTGAAGGAAAAAATGTGTGTCTCTGTGTTGTCTCTAAATGGACAATTAAGAATCTCTTAATCAAATATGTTGATGACATCAGTGGTTGCAAGCTTGTAGAAGTCACAAATTGAACAGGAAACAAGGTTTTCACAAATAAATTTATGGGTTTGGATGCTGTATAGATTTTCATGCTTACCAAGTATACACTTTGTGCCACCATTCTTCAAGTAGATCTTTGTGTTGAGTTAAGGTTTATGTGAAAATAGATATACAGATGAACTTTTCACATAAACTGGGAAGACAAGCTGCAGTATTAGATGCTCTCATGGTAGGATGAAGGCAGTGAGACTGCAAAATGATCTAGAGACATCATTTAAAACAAGAAGCATGGAATTGTGACTTTCTTCAAGATGCTTGCAGGCATTCTGCTAAAGAATGTACAGGATATACTCTGTGTCTTCAATGCAAATCCTGAGTTTATTGATTCAGTTATCATCCCACAGGTGAATGATGGTAATAGGACTGCTTTTGCCACAAACTTACAGAGAATGGCAAGTATATCTTTTCGTGATAATGAGCCATTGGCAAACCACAATGAAAACAGCAGTAAAAAGAAAGATAGGTAGAACTTTTGCTGAGATCAGAGTCCATGTGCTGAGCACTAGTGGTGATGAACCACACAGCACAGTTGTCCCCAGCACCAACTGGAGCAACTATTTCTGGAATATTAGAAGCTTCAAGCCAGACAGTGTTGCTAAGAGAGGATGCAGCTCTCCACTTCTGGGGATGCCTGAAGCCTATCCCTGAGGCAGTGTCTGGGGAGATGGTGCCTGTAACTACAGATGGAGAGTCTATGTCACCAAGTATTGAAGCTGCAAGAGGAAGTCATCAGACTGTATGGCATCAGAGATGATTGAGAGCAAATTGGCCAGTTCTTCTCCAAGACCATGCGGCTTCAGGAATCTGACCAGCTGTACTAAAGGAGAAGAGGCAGAGTCTGCATTTTTCAGGCCAGAAAATTATGAGAAAGACTGGAAGCTTGAGACTTCAAGCACCTACAGAAGATCAGTGTACTGGTAGCAGAAGCTGGGAACTATTTTCAATAAAGAACCAGATCTGACTGATCCTCAGATAAACAGCAGTACCAGGAGGAAGCAGCAAGAGATCACTGTGGTGGGGAATGGAGGCCACAGTCTGGTGTCCTAATCTGCTGTCAAGGGTGGTTTGTTGCTGGCCAGGGTCATGGATCTGATATATATAGAGACTGCTGAACCTCATCCAGCCCTCAGACTATCGACCCTACTGTTCTGTTGTGTGATATAAACAAGGGTCACCTGGAGTATATCAAGTGTGACTACACGGCTCTAGGAGTAAGGGTCAAAACCTTGAGGACCCAAGTGATTTTCCTCATGATCTTGCTGGTGTAGGAGGAAGGTCTTTTATTTTTTTTTTAAGTCTTAATTTTAAGGGTAGATCCAGTTATTCCTTTAGATTTTATGAGTTTCTTTCGAAATTCATAAATGTCCCAAACATTCCATTAAAAGTGTTTACATTTTGAAATAGTGTTAGCCTTAACAATGTTGTGGTTTAGGTCTCCAGAATATCTGGAAATAACTTTCAATAATCCTTTTCTTTGTTTTGATTTGAATTACAACCTTCAATGTTGGGGAATATTTCTATAATGGGTAGTATCCTTGTAAATGGAATAAACTTCAGTAAGTTTTAAACATCTTTTAAACTTAAGTTGAATGTGTACATCTCATATGCAAAAGTACTGCACTCCTTAAGAGAGCAAAGTCCAGGTCTGTGAATTTTGAAGACACATACTTCTTTTCCTTTCAGTGCTGGGAGACATTTTATTAAAGTAGACATTCAGAGTTTATGTGAAAGATTAGGTTTAAAATTTTCATATGGTCTTTGGGGATGCAAATGAACATTTATATTTACTTTAATTCACTTTTGTTCTACTTGCTACAATTTAAGTTTTGTCTCTTCTGCATGTAAAACAGTAACATGGGCAAACATCAAAGAAAGAAAAACTTCATAAATGATGTTTGGTGATTAGAGAAACGTAGAAACTCAGGCTAGGCTCTAGGTTGTCTTAGCATTATTAGTTATATTTTGTCAACCAAGTTATTTCGCTACAGAGAACAGTGAAAGGATCACATCAATGACCACTAGAAATATTAACTTTTTAACGCTTCTGTTCTTCCAGTGCAGAGAATTAAGGTTAAAGGCAGTATTTGTAATTTTGCTCCATTGGAATGGTTGTGGAAGAGTCTTTTTCAATTTTGTCAAAGAAACAATTTCTATTGATATCCCTAAAATCTATGATTTTGTAAAGGCTCTAAAAACAGATTCTGTCATCTTCCTTTTAACTACTTTTCTACTTTTAATGTGAGAAGGTTGTGATCTAGAGTTCTTTTAAACATTCTGCTACTCTATACAATCACCAGTGAATTTGTTTTAGTTATTTTTATGACTCATCTCAGAAATCTTTACTAAAGTACTGCAGAAACGGGTTTCTGTTTCAATTCTTTGGTACGGGATGACAGTAGTTACAATGAATTAGAGATACCGTTATCAATTAGTTGCTTGGTAAATTTCTTTCTCCTGTGATTATTCTAAACTTTCTTGACAGCAGTTGGTGAAAACATCATCTAAAATGAACATTTTTTCCTACAATAAGCTTTAGTCATTTATTTTGTACTGTAGTTATCTGTGGTAGGAGTCCTGTGCTGAGTTCTGGGTGGGCTTGTGTAGCAGAAATATCTGGTTATTTGTTATGTTGCCATTCAGAGATGTCTCCTCATTTGCCTCATGATTTGGCTTTGCTTGGCAGATTGACTTGAATTCCTTAATGCCATGTTTACCTGATTTTCTTTTCACATGACAAAGGCAATAATTAAAACAAATTAAGTTTATCAGTGAATCTTTATGTGCTGGAAGTTCTGCTTGGAATACCATTGAAAGAGCACAGTGACAGGGCAGAAGAAGTTTGGAGGTATTACATATTGCTTACTTAAATTAAAAATAACCTCTCTGTATTTTCATGTAGCATATAAACCAGCAGAAAATCCTAATCAGGATAATGATATGTACTGTCCAAACACTGATAACTGATACTTACTGCCCTGGAGAGCATTATGCTCTCACAGTTCCCGCACAAAACATATCTCAGCATATTGTATGTAGATTTCTGCAATTGCATTTACCAAGGCCCTTGAGAAAGCCCCAGGATATGTGGTAGCTTTTCTTAAAGCTTCCTGTGTACTGAAAATGTAAAATAGCTTTTCAGGAAAAATACACAATTAGATGTGGGGAAGTCCTGGTTATAATCCTTTGAATAAGGCTGATCAGGGACAAATATCATGATACTATGCAATGCCTTTAAGATATACTAAACTCTGTCAATAACATAACTCATTTTGTGCACACTAACAAAGTAGAATGATTATCTTTGTGCATTTTCAACATTGCAGACCATTATTGTTTGTTCATATTGTCCAAATAACTCTTCTATCAGTAGATCATTTAACTATTGATAGAATAAATGATGTTGCTCTATTCACTTACACTATTCTGTTACATGGCTGCTCTTAGAAAAACACTAGGAATTGGGTGCCTTATACCTACATTTTATTTAACAAATTAGATTTGTTTATAATGAGAAATTATTAATGTGCATTTTAGGTTGTGCTTACTTTCATACTTAGGATTTCTACAGTGAGATTCTTTTTCCCTAGATAATAGATATGTTAACATAATCCTGCTGGCTATTTAAATTTTGATCTCTTTTGTCTCATTCATATAAATGCTATTAGTGAGGGTTATTTGCTTCACGTTAGTTTCTGGAATAAAATTGACAAGCCCCAGAGGCAAGGTTAATCTTTTCTGATGCAAATTCTGCTTCCTTTGCTGAGACCAGGTGGCAAGGAGAGGGATTAATGGGACTTTAAGGAGTTTAGGCAGTTTCTTCAGCACGTAATTTTTCAGTCTGTTTTATTCCAACCAGGCCATTCATCTGATTGCATTCACTGAATGTCAGTCTTCATGACTGCCTGCTACTTCTAATTGTGTCATATAGTGCACGCAGAGTTGCTACGTGTATGAGGGCTGTGTGGTGCACAGGCTTGTCTTCCTGCTTCACCTGAGGTCCCCAAATCATGGTTTGCCTGTGGATAATACTGCTGAATAGGAGAGTATTTCTAAGCTGTAATTGCTAAAGATTTATGTAAATGCTACATAGTGAAAAAGCAGAAAGGTTGGAAAGGATTTTGTGCACACCTTCAGATTTGTTACAGCCTTTTAAAATAAAAGTTATTTTAGTGTTTTGAAGTTGATCAGCCTTTAAAATGAATCTATTTAATAATTTAATGATAATTTAATGAATGAAATCGTATTTGACATCACTGGCTTTACGTACGTAAACATGTGCTGTGTTGCTGTATCAGTGAACTATCAACACAAAGAAAATTAATGCTAGAGCAGGGTTTGGTGTATTCAGAGTTGGGAAAGAAAAAAATTGCCTTGTGTAGCCACTTTTGAATATCTTTATTCCTGATACACTAGAGCAATTATTCACCTATGTGACACTACGTTCCTTGTGGTGCTATCAAAATAGCTGTGGCTTTACCACAATCGCTGCAAAAAGCGATGGCCAAACAAACAAGTACAGCTTTAATTTACTTGCCTTTTTTTAAAACCAATGGACAAATGAATTTATATAATCTTTCTTTATTTTTGGCCTAATTTTCTTCTTTATAGAAATGCTTGTTCCACTTCTAGTCATAGGCACTTTGGTATAAATGAATACTGATGATGAATTAATTCTGTCTACACTAGGTCTGCATAGATTAAAAGTAGGTTATGATACAAAGCTCCGTTTTCTTGCCAAAATGATAATTTGAGGCTAGCAGAGGTATACAGGAGTGAGTTATTTCACTCTCTTGTTTTTCTTACAGGAGTATGACACTAAAAATGAAGCTGGCTGTAAAATGCCACTGTAACATTCTACTTTTACCTCCTGATTGCATATTGCTAACTTGTTTACGTGTTTTCAGTGATTATCATATTCTCTAATGTTAATATTACTCTTTACAGGTATTGACTTTGATTTGATTTTCTTCTTTCGAAATAAACTGTGTTTTTGTACTCCCTGTTTTCTGTCAGCTGTGATTTTCTCTTCCATCCTATCAGAATTGCAGTGAGGGCCTCTTGTGCTGTAGCTAGAGAGGGGTTATCAAGTACCCAAATAAACCCAGTGGAATGGGTTTATTTTTCAAACCTCCACCAAAACCAGGCTAGCACAGACGTAAAAGAAGGCTATTGTGGTTACTTTTTATTGTTGGGAAGGAATTGTTAGGTTTTTGGACATACCTTGTTTCTTCAACAGGGTCACCAAATAAAGTCAGGGAAACCTGACAATCAGACAATGGCTTTTCCTCTGTGACCTTCCAAAGAGATTAATCAGAAAGAATTTGTGTCTGGATTTTAAAAGATATTGAAGTATGAGTGCTCAGGATTCATTCCTGGTAAGTCACTTCTGCAGGTATTGCTTGGATGATCAGACTTCATTCATCCTCTTACAGTGTGTGAACCTAGACAATTCTTTATGTTAGAAGAACCAATGGGGGGGGAAAAAGTCAGTATTGCTGAATTATGCGGCTGTTTGTGGTAATGTGTGTTTGTGAAACTTGATGTAGCTAGTACCTTTGTCCCCACTGAGTCCTTACAGAAGTGGATTTAAACTTCCAGTTTGGAAGTTTAAAAAACGCTGAAAGTTAATTTATCAAGTATTTTTTCTGGTCAGGTGGCCACATATAATATGTGTTTTAAGGAGAAAATATGTGATTGAAGATTTTTTACCTATTTCGAATAGCTGTGCTTGAAGCTGTTGTAATTGCACTACTACGTTTAATATGGAGTTCACACACTAACTTCAATGGGATCAGAATTTAACCAGTAGGTAAATATGATGAATGTGGTTTAGTAATTTATGAAAAGATGAAACATGAAAATTAAGTTTTATTAATATTAAATATATTATTTATTAAATATATTATTTATTAATATTAAGTATATTAATAACCATTTATCACTATTTGTATGGATATTCTAGTGCGTGATCGTGGATATATCCTGTAAACTGGCACAATATAACAATTTTGAACCCGATTAGAAAAATACAAAATAGTTATTCAATTAAGAATCAAGGTTTCAATTCTACCCCTTGTCCACTGGATGGTGACTCGACATGACACTTAGCGGCTGCTTATACAACAAGGTATCAGGCACGTACAATTAAGGAACCTTTCAAGAGACTTAAATCGATTTTGATCACGAATGATGGCTCCGGGCATTCCGGGGAGGCTGCTTGTAAATCGTAGATTACAATACCACGTGAGCCAAGGCGTGGGGATTTTAAACAGAGCCATATCTGCTGCTAAACACGTGAACACTGAAAAGATACACGGTTTCCCTTGTAGCTAAACTGGTTGCTAAGCTACTGCTATGCTGGCTGCCTACGCTGGCCCCAGGGAAAGGGACCCGTCAGGGGCTGCGGCTGCTGTGGCTGGTCACTGCTGAGGCTCAGAGCTTTGCAGAGATCTGTGCTGGTTCCCAGGGGTGGTCCCTCTGGACGTGGCGGTGGAGGCAGCTTTCTCATCCTGTGGCTGTGGGGGGGAGTGAGGTGTACACTTCTGCCAACAGGCATGTTGCCTGGATGGGCTTGGGCAGCTCCCTCAGGGCTGCAGTCCCTGCAGGGATCCGCAGGGTGCTGTGGGGCGTGCGGTTCTCTCCTGGAGCTGCTAGAGAGTGGGGGGGAGGGGGGGAGGGCAGTGCGGAGTGGCGCGGTTTTCCCCTGGCTCGCTCTGGGCTGTGCGAGTGCTGCTGAGTTCCTCTCAGTGACTACTTTTCTGTTTCTAGGGTTACAGGGCAGTCCTTTATGAAGCCATACAGGATGCTCACAGGTGGTCCTGGTGCCCTGAGTCAGCTTTTGACTTAGAGGGCTGTGGAGCAGCGGTGGCTCCCCTCCCGCAACTGCAGGGTCCTTTGTTGTGAGCAGGCACATAAAGGGCTTTGGCTCGCAGGTCTGTGGCTCATGGCTGTAGAAGACTCTGTTAGGACTTGCCGAAGGGATCAGGCTAGTCCTCACCCTGACTGGCTAAGGCTTACCGTTGGGGTTCAGTCCTTTTAAGATGCGGTGGCTGCTTTTCCTACCGGTGGGACTGAGATACAAAGCTAAGCTGTAGTTGCAGCAAAGCAAAGGACTCTTTGCAGGCTTCTGGACAAACTGAGGCAGGGCAGCTCTTCCTGGGTTGCTGGCTTCTCTCTGGACTGCAGAGGCCAGCAGTATGCATGCACATGGATGGAGCTTAATAGCAGAAGCAAGAGCAAGGAGAAAAGAGCTCAGGCAAAGAGTGACTTTTTTACAATTTGGGGAATACTTCTACATTCCTCGAGGCTTGGATTTGGCCAATAGTCAACTTTGGTAATACCTTTAGCCTATGGCCAAGCATGTGGCTAGAATTATGCCCAAACTTGAAATAAACTCAAGCATCACATGAGCATCCCATAAGGTGGGGGTGTGATGTTGTTTACCCCAAATAAGGCAGGATGGGTTGTTTACCCCGGCTGGCTGACATCTGGCCTTTTGTTTCCTCTGCTCTGGGCTGAGCACCCACTCCAGACAGGACAGGGAAGGGGGGATGTGAGCAAAACATGTTGGGTATGGGCACCCTCCACAACAGTAAAATGTGTTCTGTCCAGGAAATTTTTACACTTCAGCTGAAGTGACACAAGTGCAAGAATAGATCGTAGGTGGACACAATGTGACACTCTTTACCCTTAAGGACCAAAAAAGATCTTAAGAGTGACACAAACGTGACACTCTTTACCCTTAAAGACAAAAAAAAAGCATGGAGTACAAACTACAAAAGCTTGACGTGTAGACTTGCATGGTCTACCTTACTAAATGCTCTAAAATTCCTCACGGCTGCTGTTTTTTTTTTTCTTAAAAATAAAGAGAAAATTAGTGTGCCATTGCACTTTATAAATAATTCTTACACATTTAACTCATCATTTGCATCATTAGTCAGGAAGCAATTAACATTTTAAATGCTAATTTTTAGACTATTAAAGAAATATCTGACGATATTAGACTGCTGAGATGGGAGCATGACATGGTAGATTATTATAGCATGGAGAAATAGGGAAAAAGTACTACAGATAAGTTTCATAGAAATCTGGGAGATTTACTTTAAACTCCAGAGGAATAAGGGCAAAGCAGAGATGTATGGAAAGCCTTACCTGAGGAAAAAGAAAGTTAAACAAACAAGGGGTTTTTTGAATCTCAGAGTTGTTTTGTTTTTTAAGCAGAGCTTTCGGATTAGTTTGGTTTTGCACATCTAACATTAGAAATGTCTCACTTATAAACCTTTTCTTGGTTTAATCTCACCAGGATCATATTAAAACAATCCCACCTGGAGAGCTTCAGCACTCAAAGGAAGAGACACGATCAGAATATAATACTTAAGGTACAGAAAACTAAAACGGGGCCTGAGACCCTGCTTTCAGTTCCTAGCTTAGCCAGTGAGATGCACTGTGATGTTCAGCCAGGGGTTTTGCTTCTAGAAACACAGAGTAATGATACTGCTTTCCTTCTCAGAGTGCTTTGAGCTTTGTGTTTTCTAAGCTCTGTCTTAATTGCTGTTTAAAATATTAACCGTGTAATTGTATCCTTCTGGACAAAGACAATCAGAAGAGAGAAAAGTTGTGGAAATACATGTAGTCTCTGCTGTCCTTCTCTCATCCTATTGCTTCAGATGCTGGCCTACTCAGTTTTAGAAAATCCCAGTGTTAGCTATTTAGACATGGAAACGTGTGACAGTCTGTTTTTCTATTTTGTCATGTTACTAGTTATGAAAATTGGCAGAGTCTTGTTTTGTTGACTAGAGAAACAAAACTGCTAGATCCATTGAATGCTAGACACTGTTGGTTAGGACATACATATTGCCCTAGGCAACTTCATATTCTCAGTTTGCTACCATCTGTATAACACTTAGCCTCACAACAAATGGGTACTTTGATGAATTGACTGAATGGTATGGGCTCTGTAAGCCCTTGGCTCTCTGCTAGACAGGCAATATTGTTTGAAGACATAAGTTTACTAGTAATAAGACACAGTAATGAAATGCGGTTATGACTGCTCAAGCTGACTGGTTATACATTCAGAAAGATGCACCTATGCAGCAAACTGCTGGCAAACGTCCATCTAAACGGGGATGTTATTGCACACATGTGCATTTTGTTATTTCCAGCAGGTAGCTGCTCCCTGGAAGTGTTCATTGGGCTCCATCAAAGAATGCTTGTTTACATATTGATCTATATCCTATGGGCCTCTCCTTGTTGAATGCAAGTACTTTCACTTAATACCAAATACAACTTTTGAAATCTTTTGTTTTCTACCTATCTAATAGGAAATATTGTTAATTTAAGTGTGAAATGAGTCCAGATGGAGTTAATGAGAGCATGAGCAGGGCCTAGCCGTGAATATATCATCAAAAGTGCATGGGTGTTTTCCAAAAAGCCAATTACAAGAGATATCAGGATAGCAATGGGAGTGTTCAGATAATTCTGAAAAGTAAAGAAATAATAAAGCATTCAAAGTAGTCAATCTTTAAAAAGTCACTCATTAATAAATATTTATGTCAAAAGTTTAGTAGAAAAAAAACCAAACACACCAAACCTGCAACAAAATAAAACAATGATAAAACCAGTGCCAACAAAACCCAAACAAACAAAAACCCAATGAAAAATGACTGGAAGGTTAACAAAGTTGAATAAAATCTGACTACACAGAAACTGAAAATCACTTTATTGGAGCAATTGCCCTCTCTAAAACACATGCATGATGTTCTGTTTACCTGATTTTCAGGGCATGTTGCAATGGAATTATTTCACTTGTTCAACACTTGAAAATTTAAACATTCTCTAAAACTGAATTTTTTTGCTAAAAATGTGAGAAAAACCATGAAGGTTCATAGCAAGACTTAAATCCACATGTGCGGCTGCAAGAGTTTGCCCGGACAGAAAGTGACTTACAGCTACAGCTCTTTGTACAAGAATCCATGGCTGATCTGTAAAAGAAATACCTACCTTAAAAACACATTACTCATGGGAAGTCCCAAATGGAGATTACGGGTCTATCAGTGTATACAGGCCCTGTAGCTTTTATTACTGTTTTAAGATCAGAGTGATTCCTCCTGTTTTCATTCAAGACAAAAATTTCCCTGTTTCTGCAAAGGAAAAGGCACTGCAGAATGTCCCGTCCTCCCTTTCTTATAGGAGCCTGTAAAGTTACTGTGCATTAATTAACACTCACGGCTGTTTCAGACCATCAGATAAGACAATTCTCAAAACAGAGGTGAGAAGCTAGTTTTATGTGAGATGTTTCTGTCCTGCACTGGTGAAATTAAAGTGGAAAATGCTACTGAAATAGCATGAATTTTGTTCTCGGGTGCTTTTTCCTTTCTGCCTGCTTTTAAAGAGGCTGAGTTAGAGTATCAGAACAAAATGTGCTGGGACTGTGGGTGGACACAAGATCCTGAGGATGAAATCTGATTTCACTGAGACTGGTTTTCATTTTGGTAGTTTGCACTGCAAATTAGTAGAACTATGAATGCCCCTTGGCCTTGTATCTTAATAACACATGGGAAGTCTTCTGTGTTCAGGTCAGCTCAAGATCATACACAGATCTAGCTTTTCAGCTTTACTCAAATCCTGGTGTTTCCTTCCTACTAAGCGTGTGAATATGTTTAGAAGAATTTTCTCACTGATCTTTTTTTGCCAGAAATAGTGAAAAAGGGAGAGATTCTGGATGTGAAGTAAGGGAGGGGGAAATACATATTGAAACAAAACTTGCAGAAAAATGATATTATAACTTGACTAACAACTGAGTCTCAGTTAGCTACCACAAATGTAATACATGGCTCTTCAGGGAAGTATTTGGGTGCTGCATCTCAGTCTCACCTTGAACCGAATTTAAAACAAACAGATCTCTACTTTCAGAATTATACAACTTGCAGTTTAAAAAAATCATAACACTATTACTCTTACTGGAAAATAGAGTAAAATAACATTTTTTAAAAGAAAAAAAAAGGTAAAAAAGAGGTCTGTGTTTCTTACCCTACACACATTCCCATGTGTAATCCAACCTAAAAGATCCTAACCTGCTATGTGTTATTGTTGAAAGATCTGGAGGTATTTTGCAAGACTATTCGTGCTAATACAGAGGAAAAACACTTCCAAAGAGGCAAAGAATGTAAGAGTTTAGAAGCAGTTAAGGGCTTGGTCCAAATCTTGTGGAAGTAAAAGAAAAAAAAAGGTAAATATTGAAATGAAACAGTTGTCTGATTCATATCTCAATATAAAAAAAAAGGAACGCAAAGATAATATAATAATTTTCTCTATGCTTATCAATTGAGCATTCGGGAGATGTCATGTTTGTTGGCATACGATTCATATATATTTGTTGGGGAAATTATCCCAGTGTAGACCACAGAGCAATAAAGGTAGTATAGATTTTAAAGAATTTAGTAATTTCATTACTTGGAGTAGTAGTGTTGCATTGTCCCTCAAGTCTCCTGTGTACTCCATTTGGAAGTAGCAAATCTGACAAATGATGGGGAGAGCAGGCTATGTTCCAGAAAGAAAAACGGAAACTAGAAGAACTAGGAAGAAGTGTGTAAGATTTACAGAAGACTGTAGAGAAAACCTGTTCCGTTCTGTGGTATTGTATTCCCGGGAACCCGCATCACTTTCCAGTTGGGGTTTTCTTTTTGCTTTCTTTTCCTCTCTTGTGGTGTTGTATAGCCACAACATCAGCCAAAACAAGAGCTGGAAATTATCCCATATTTCAGGGTTGTGCTTATATATGTCCCCGAAACATAGGGAATGTTTCCAGTTCCAGCAATTCTTATTGTGCAGAGTCTTGCTAACTGTGAGGCTTAACCACAGACTTAGAAAGTCCTGAGTTTTCAATGGAGCTCTGTTTTGGAGGGTGTAGAGGCAGAATAATCAGTATAAAACTAAAGCACTGCATTGCTCTTCCAAGGCTGCCATTCTTTGTGAAAAAGGAAGAAAGGATACTTTTCTTCTTATATCTAACTAATAAGTAAATTTATTCTTAATAAAAGCCTATTGCCATTAGTATTTGATCTCTCAATTTCCTTCAGAAGAAAAGCTTATTTAAGAGAAAACATTCCAAAAGTAAAAAAATTAAAAGCAGAGCCTGTAAAGGAAAAGAACAAAACCCAGTGTGATCTAATTACCTTCCTTGAAATCTAGTTCCTATCATTTGATGATTTCTGTTGAAAAAAAAAAATCTCGCTTCATACTGAAAAACTGTTTAAAAGAGACTTACTACTTTTCTCTGCTTTTTTGATTATTGTGTGGTTGATGCTTATTTTCCTAATATATTTTACTACTTTTTTTTAAAGTATTTTGACCTATATGGCAGCATATACAATAGTTAATACCTTTCCTTCATTTTAATGCTGATCTTGTTCTACCCTTCTTGCAGTGCCTTCCCCAAATGATGTATGCATTTTTGTGCTAATTAAGGTATTTTTACTTTTATAGATATATATGTAGCTATATTTTCTCTGTGTGTGTGTGTGTGTACAGAGCTGTGCGTGGAAAGGAGCTGTCTGAAAAAGCATTGGAAAAACTACAAGGTAACCTTTTTGAATTGTTTAATGCCAGAAAAACATTGTTTAATATTTAGCTTTTTCTTTAAAGGTGTCTATGTGCTGTTCCTTCTTTTAGACATCCAGAGTAGCAGATACATGTATTAAAGTGCTAAGTGGGAAGCTGTGTACTCTCCCAGTTAGTATTTATTTTCATTTACACAGAGAGCTTTAGAAATAAGAGAAATTGTTAGTCTTATTTCTGTTTAAAAAAATTATCGTAAACCAGATGTTTAACCTGAAGATTAATATGCACTTAAGTTAATGCTAAATATTGGTGGGGGTGGGGTGATAGGGTATGTAGTTTATTTGTTGCTTTGAAAATTTTAACTTCAGAGTGACAGGAAATGCCAATTTAATAGCAGACCAGGAAACATTTTGTTCAAAATTGTGATCCTGCTCCATTCTAGGTCCATTGAAGGTCCCAGGTCCTAAATCCAGGAGAGATATCAAAGCATTATCTGGGATAGTAAAATTAATGTAAATTTTTTTAAGGCACATACAGGACTACCTTTGATGTCACATGATATTGCTGATAAAATGTTGTGTATAGAAGGTAAGATGATAATCATTCCTGCTAACTTGGTAACAGGCAGAAACACAGCACTGTTCTGTTTTCAATTTTAGTATTTCTTTCCACAGTCCTGTCCCTACCTTATTCTCCATTGCCTGCTCCAGCTTTCTTTTCATTTTACACAAATATTATAGTAAATTTTCCACTGTGAAGTTGCACTCCCATCATGGAACAACTAAAGACCAACCTAGTTAATACATAGGTTGATATTATCCAGAACTGGTGCACCTGGGTGATATTTTGTAAATAATTGCTTAGCTTCTTTTTGGTTTTCCACATCTTCATTCTTTCATGGTATCTCCTTTAGTGCAGAATACACATCCTAAAATGTTTTCACATTCTCATTTTATGAGCAATAGACCTTGTCTTTATTAATGAATACTTTTTCTGCTGGTGCTTTCCATAGCCAAGTTTTTTAGTTTGTGTTATCACACACTGCTTTTCATCTAGATTTATTTTCCCTCAGTTCTTCATAAACATTTGTGCTTGATTAGCTCTCTACAATATTTATGTATTACTGATTTTTTTTACTTTACAATCTGACTTTTAAAATATTTTTCTGTTTGTTACAGTCTCCATGGCATCTAGATTAGTGTATGGTCTTCTCTTTCTAAATATGTGTTTATAAAAATATTTTTGCTAATATGTAATGTAAACTTTCCTTTGAAAAATCACAGGTGTTTGAAAGAAAAAAAACCCACAACAATCCTAAACAAACCAATAGCTCCTCCCATGTTTGTCTTTAGAAATGTTCATCTATGTTAAGAGATTGTATTAAGTATGTGCAAGAAATTCTATGAGGATATATTCTGAGCAGCAGCTGTAATTCAGGAAAGCTTAAAGCCTGAAGCAATTTATGGACCTCTATTGTGTATGCAGGAAATGGAATGAAATCTGGCACTTGTTGCTAGGCAAAGCATGCCTACCAACATAGCACTTAAAAGTAATCTGGAAAGATCTGGCAGTTTAACTAGTAGGAATGCTAAATTGCTCCCAATACAGTTTGCCTCTGATGTACTTTCAAAATGAATGTAAACTTCTTCTCCTAACCAGTAATTCATGCCCACAAAATGTAAACCCTGCTGCTTCTGTAGGCTGTCAGCTCCATGTGGGAAAAAACATAAACACTTTTGGGGCCTTTTTACTGGGATGTACTGAGCATCTCTGAAAACTATTGATTTTTGCAGGAATGAATGAAACTCACAATTGCTCTGTGATGCACACAATTTGGCTTTTGAAAATCAGCACTCATATTCAAAGCATATGACATTGAGAGGGATGTGGATGTGGCAAAGAAATTTAGCTAGCATTTGCTGTAGGTTTAGTGCTCGCTTCTGCTCTGTTGTGTGCTGTGGACACTGATGTGAAAGGGAAAGGATTATGAGTTTTGAGGATTTGAGAGTTCACGAAAACACATCCTTCAGGGTCTTGCTGAAACAACACAATCAAACCAGCAAATAATCAGTCATTCTGGATGGGATGAAATTGTGTTTGAGTATTATATGTGTACATGGGTGGGCTATGTAGAAGCAATTTGAAACATAAGTGATGATTTATGTGTTCTGTTTGTCTGATCTTAAAGCCTTTCTAAGATTGAAAAAAATATTCACACTCTAACTGGGATTAAACTAAGCAGAGTTCTTGCTGATATAATGAGGATACACCTTTATCAAGAATGTCACACTTTATTACACTTACTTTAAAATGTTTGTAAAAGAGAATGTTTGGCTGATTTATATTCAATTAAAGAATAAAACCTCTTTTATTCCACTGTGATCCAATTCAATTTTCTCTTGCAGACTGCTATATTGTAGGTATCTACCAAAGATCCTGGTTATATATTTTGTATCTTTGTAGCTTTGATTGACAACTGTCATATAAATGAGATTCCATATTGCTCAGTGATTGTCATTCAGACATTCTTTGCAGGGAACATGAATTTGAACTAATGGCAAGAAAATTAAACAGTTCTATTCATTATTTCTTATTATTATAAAGGCATTTCCTTCAGCAAGATTGCATTCTGTTGAGGCATATCTTTTGCAAATCCAGAATTGATTTTTGATGTGATCACATCTCATCCTTTTGACTGACAAGTTTGACTCTTTCTGGCAAACTACTTTTTTATGTCTTTTTTTTTTCCTCTTCTTTGCGTCTTTTTTTTTTCCTCTTCTTTGCACTTTCCTCCCCATGTCACCACTTTCTTCCTCCTTCTTTCACTTCTTTCTGCAACTGTATATATGTTTTTACAATTCTCTATGTTTTCTAACCTTCCCTCTTAACTTTTCTTCTTTTTTTCTGAATCCTCTCTGCAGTCTTGTGTTTTTGTTCCCTGTGTTCCACCTTGTATCCCAGTCCTTTCTACTCATCTGTGCCTGCCTCTTTGTTAACTCCCTCAGGATCTCTAACTTATTCTTTTGCTTGTGGGCTCTTTACATATGCTATATTTAATGCTGTCCTCATCCTAGTTCGTAGTCCATATTCACTGAAAGCAATTCTGATGTTTTTACCCAGTTCCTCTCCTGTTCAACCCTCTCGAATACTGTACATTCACCTTTCAGTCTATGTTTTGTTTTGTTTGTTTGTATTTTTTGCTTTGGGGAGCACTGACTTATACTTAAGGAGAAATATGTTCCTTTTAGATTTTAATGTTTTAAGTACCATTGCAAAGCAGTTGTGTTGATCTGTCATTTATTTAACATTTGTTGGTCTAAGCCATCAGTCAGCCGTACACATAGCCATATTCATCATTTTCTGAGTGTTGACATTAATTTTTTGACCTTGTCTTATCCATCTTTCAAATTAATATGCTTCTTAGAATAAATAACATATTCATAATCAGCAGATATTTTTTATTTCTGTGCTAATTGGTTTTCCAAAAAGTATGAAAGCTTGCCAGGGTTACATATTGGAAAAACGTTGTGAAACAAAGCTATGCTACCAAAAGGGGGAACAGGGGAACTTGCAGTTAGGTTTTTTGTCTTTCAAGGCACTATTTTAACAATTGGTTTTTGCATTATTCCTGTTTTCTGTGGTTCTTGTAGATTCTTTTTGCAACTTAGTTTCTTTCTGTCTTTTCTTTAACATTCTGTTAATAATAAATTATCTGACTAGCCAAGGTCTTGATGTAACTAGGTGAGTTTGTAATTATATCATGCTTGAAAAGATATGAATAACCAGCACGAACAGAAGAATTATGAGTGGAATACATGTTGTGTTAGAGTTCCTATTAGTGTGTCTCAGTTAGAAGCAAAAATGCCTTGTTTTTATCCTTGATTTCTGAACTTTTCTTATTAGCTTCTTTTGTTTTTATTAGACCTTTCACCTCACCTTCCCCCTCAAAATATTTTTGAAGTCTACAAGTTAAGAGGCAGCCTAGGAAAAAAAAAATACTCCTGTATTGTCAAGCTAGCTTGCTGAAACTTAGTTAACTATTTGAAGCCTTTTTTTTTTCTATATCTCCTTTAAAAGTTTCATCACAGAAGCATAGAATTGTTTTGGTTGGAAAAGTTCTCTAAGATCACTGAGTCCAACCATTGACCTAACACCACCATGGCCATTAAACCATGTCCTGAAGTGTTACGTTTACATGTATTTTGAACATCTCCATGGATGGTGACTTCCACCTCCCTGGGTAGCCTGTTTCCACTCTTTTAGTAAAGAGAATTTTTCTAATATTCAATCTAATCTAAACCTCTCCTGGTGCAATATCCTCTTGTTCTGTTGTTTGATATTAGGGAGAAGAGACCAACACCCACCTCACTACAATGTCCTTCAAGTAGTTGTAGAGAGCAGTAACGTCTCCCTTCAGCTTCCTCTTCTCCATACTAAAGAATCCTACTTCCATCAGCTGCTCCCTATCCAAGAGCCTTCAACAGCTTCATTTCCCTTCTCTCAAACTCAGAAAAGCAGTACTGTTTACTGTCTTGTTTACTGAATCCCTGATTCAAGAGAAGGAGTTTTTACCCCTCTTTTTTCATTTATTGCCACCAAAGTTCTTAGGAATTTTCTCTTTTGAAAGCTGATGGAGAATCAATTTGTCTGTGTACGTGAAAGACTTGCTAACAAAAACTACCCAACATCCTTTGTTAGAACAGCCTTTTTGTCTGCTGCTGTGATTGAGCTTTTGAAGATCCTCTGATCATTTCATTAGATGAGAGGACTTCCCTGCAATGAGCAGAATTATTAGACTTGAGATTGAAACCAGACATGTGAAAACCAGCATGAATTTTGCCATTAACTTCAGCAGACCAGTCTCTTCTCTCTCCACCTCTGCTTATGGGATTCTATTCCATCCCAGACAGCAAATATAAGAAGGACGTGCACAGTGCAAAGTGTAGGAAAAAGACCACTGACTTACATGACCTGATTTTAAAGACAGAGTCTGTCTCACTCTGTCTTATGAGTACCTTGGGAACATTAACTAAACTCACTTGTCTTATTTTTCAGTACATTTTCTTTCTTATCTGTTGAGCATGGGTAATTCTTTTCCCCGCAGTTTTTGGCCATTATAGATGTAAATGGCCACACAATAGAACTATATAAATACCTGAAATTAAAAAAAATTAGGACTCCATCTGAACTTACCTCAGAAATTTCACATATATTTTTCCCTATGCTTAATACTTTTTTGGAAATTGAAAATGTTGTTTGGATTCAGTTTGAATTTTTTTTTTAATAAATTCATTGCTTACTAGTGCTAAATGTGCTTTGAGGAGAATAACATAAAGGGACTGATTAGTTCAATTATACCACCCACACCTAGAAATAATCTTTTTACAGCAGGAATCTGAAAAAACATTCTAAAAGCAAATAAAGCAATCTGTTCACCTTTAATCCATTATGTTCTTCTACTTTAAGATATTTCTCTGATTTATTTCAAACCAAGGAATAAAAATAGACTTAATTTCAGTTTGCCACGAATTGCAGTCTCTGGTACTTTAAAAACGTATAATATTGTGCTGATTGCACTTTGAAAGGATGGTAATCTGTGCATACTGTCGCAGTTGGAGCCCTATTCCCACCTACCAGCTATTTTCTCTCTGTGTCTCTGGAGAAGTAATCTTTCATTTTGCTCTTTAAGTTATCTGACATAAAGAATAAATAATATAACGTGCGTTACTTTGCCTCTCTCTACACTTTCTGACTGTGTGAGAGGTCTGAGCATACTCACCGACCCAGTTTTGGTGATGTACCTGAGACTCCTAAATTAGGAGTCTATAGAATCATAGAATCACAGACTGGTTTGGGTTGGAAGGTCATCTAGTCCAACCCCCTCTGCAGTAAGCAGGGGCATTGTCAACTAGATCAGGTTGCCCAGAGCCCTGTCAAGCCTCACCTTGAATGTCTCCAGGGATGGGACCTCAACTACCTCCCTGAGCAACCTGTTTCAGTGTTCCACTACCCTCATGGTAAAGAACCTGTTCCTAGCATCCAATCTGAATCTGGTCTTCTCCAGTTTGAAACCATTGCCCTTCATCCTATCAATACAGGCCTTTGTAATCAGTCCCTCTCTGTCCTTCCCGTAGGCCCCCTTCAGGTACTGCAAAGCTGCTATTAGGTCTCCCTGGAGCCTCTTCTTCTCTCAGGCTAAACAACTCCAGCTCCCTCAGCATGTCTTAATAGCAGAGATGCTCCAACCCCTTGATCATTTTCGTGGCTCTCCTCTGGACCTGCTCCATCAGGTCCATGTCCCTCCTGTATGTAGAATCATTGCTAAAATGTTTGAATTGTTTTTCAGTCTGTGTTGTGCATATCTGTGAGAGGCTATGAACTATATGGAAAGTTTTCACAAAAGGCAACTGAAGAAATCAGGTTCTGATATGTATTTGACAAAATAGATAAGTTTTCTGAAAAGAACGTCATGTTAACTGGAAATTGTCTAGGGGTCTGTAAAGCAAGAATAACGTACATCCTCTGTAAGCATTTTTTTCTGCAGAAAACAAGCAGGCCTACTTAAGATCTGAATCAAACCAAACTACTTGCTAGAGCCATCTCTCTCTCCCTTTGACAAGCTTACAGTGGTCCAACATTTAACTTAATAAAGGAAGCAAATTGAATTAATGTTTTTTTTATGGGAAGGACTGAAGTATCTTGTAAAAACTAATATTATTGAGATATCAGGCTAATCTAAAGTGCTTTTATAATCCTCTCTAAATAAATATCTGGGGGGAAAAAGGTAGTTTTCTTTTTTCATATCCACTCTCCCTTCTTGTCTCTGTCAGTCTTCCTATTAGCAAAGAAGGTGCAATGGTTTGTTAAGGAATCCTTTTGGAATAGGTTATTTCTTTGCTGATCCTCCTGTTGTTCCACTTGCAGAGCCCTCCTTCCGACTAAATCAAGTCACTAGATTTGAAACATTTTCTGAAGTCAGAATGTTACCAATCCAGCTGACCTTTTTTTGAAGACTGATTGCAATTTCAATATATTTTAGCATTTTGTCACTGTTAGGGAATAAATTTCCTACATACTATACAGCATGTTTTGGGAAGTATTTTAGTTTTACTAAGGAGCCAGTGCACAACCTGGTAAACCAGGAAGTCTATACTTTGGAGACTGCGATAACAACAGGAGGTGCTGCAGGAGGTTTGGCTGGACTGTAGAAAAAACTGTCACCTGAGGTATGTGCTAGGAAATAGGATCCATCTTTATTTTGCTGAACTTTAGGTTCTTAAAGCATATAAAAAAACCCCACAATCTCTGAACAAGTTAAAAGTTCACAAACGTTTAACTTTCCTAAAAGCATAGGGAAAATGATTAGATGGTATTAAGAGAATGTTAATGTTCAAAAACAAGGGAAGGAAAACCTAATATCTAGCAGTGGGAAGAAAGTATAACCAAAATAAATCTTGAGAAGCATTTGTTTAACGTTTGGCACTACTGAAAACAATGGATAAATGTGAGAACAACTTAACATCCCTAGAATTATATTTCACTTTTGACCCCCAGTCTTCACTGAAATGCTGGAGTATGCCACTCTTATTTATCATTGGTAGTGAGATATTTTTACAACTTTCTAAACTAAGATTTTAATATACCTGTATTTCTCCCCTCAATAATGGACTATTGAAATTATTCACAATGTTTAGGGTTTTTTTAAATGTCACTGTAAGCTGGCACATGCTTGAATACTCCGGTTTTATATGCCTCTGCTTTTTGTAATGAGTTTTCTCCATGTGTTAACAAAAGTTTTGGAGAGGTTATTGGCTCAGTTTCAGGGACTAGTAGCTGATATTTGTTGTGGTTGAGGGGAAGAATGTTTGTTAATTACCCTCACAACAATAATTAATAAACGATGTGGCAAATGGGTATTAATAAAAATAGTAACCCTTTATTAATATGAAATATGCCAAAACTCATTGAAAGGATCGTTGTACGGTTGGAAGATATATTTACAATGGAATTATGCAGTCTTAGGGCAAACACAAACTATTCTATGCAAATTAGGAGGCAACAACTTGGAAAGAGAAAGTCCCCGAGAGCAGATAGTGCTCGATTAGAGTGGGGGCAGGGGGAGGAGGCTTGATAAGAACCGTTAAACCCAAAGGGCAGTGAATTAGTTACTCACAGCTAGTTTCACCCACATGGGGGGATGCTGCTGCTGTGTTAGCTTTGGGGCGCTCTTGTAAGGCGCAGCACGGCAGATTGCTGGCAAGAAAGGTTTACCGCGTGGTCCTAGGCTGGTCTGGCTTCAGCGGATGGCAGGCAGTTAACGATGCTCTTGGTGATGGGCGCTTGCTTGGTTTCTGGCAAGAAAGGTTTACCGCGTGGTCCCAGGCTGGTCTGGCTTCAGCGGATGGCAGGCAGTTAACGATGCTCTTGGTGATGGGCGCTTGCTTGGTTTCTGGCAAGAAAGGTTTACCGCGTGGTCCCAGGCTGGTCTGGCTTCAGTGGATGGCAGGCAGTTAACGATGCCCTTGGTGATGGGCGCTTGCTTGGTTTCCGGGTAAACTGAGGCACGGCATGATTCTGGTGGCAAGGGGAAGCAGGCTAGGCTTGTGGCTTTTAGGCTTGTGGCTTCTCTGGCTTGCATGTGTGTGGCTCATGGCTTTATCCCAGGCTCTGGACCAGGCACTCAAGGCAGGGCAGGGCAACTCGAGGCAGCAAGGCTTGAAGCAAGGCAAGGCTTCAGCAGGCTTGAGCAGGGCAAGGCAAGGCGAGGCAAGGATGACTATCAAGTCGCTTGTATATATACAAATTGCCAGTGATCGATTGGTCCCATGGGGCACTGAAGCTAAGGTGTAGCTGCACAATGGAAAGTGTTCTGCCAGGCTATAACCATAAAAGGCAGAAAAAAGGACCTTGTATCTGGGGGAGCAGTGGTCAGCTTATGTGCTCTCACCCCAGATGAACATCTTGTTTACCAGTCAGGCAGGAGGGTAGAGAAAGGGACCCTGTCTAGACATCTTAAGGCCTGTCTGGGTTTGTAATGGCCCATGTCATGGCCCTACCAGGACAGTATTTAACAATTTTAATCTGTGCTGTGACAGGCTACAGAACTCTTGCTTCCCATTTTTATTTTCTATGCCAGGTGTGTAGCATCTTCATTGTTTTGAAGAGAGAGTAACCAGATTTCCTACCAGATGTAAGTCTAAAAGAAATGGTTAATATTTATGATCGTAGCTTAGGGATTTATATATTGCTAAAGAACTTTCTGGTTTAACCACAAGACTGAAAAATATGGTTTTGATGTAAATCTGAGGAAAGTCATTAGCTTTGTTTATGCTTTTTTTTGTTGAGATATTGCTGTGCAAGGCACAGCTATGAAGATTTTTTTTTTAAACTAAGCTTTTCAACGAAAGCTGTAGGAAAAATGTGCAAGTACTTCCCTTAATTTGCTACATATGTAAAACCACAATTAAATAAAATTGTTATCCATTCCAATTAGCTAACTATGCATATCATGAGAGAGATCAAGCATAGAAACAATTTTAATAATAATTATTAGAATTTTGTCATTAATAGATAACACTATAATGTAATTATTTCAGATAAGAAAGTATATCTTTGTGGTGAAAGAAGCCTATGCCCAAGGCTATAGCCTTAAAGTGGTGCGACATGGCCTATGTGTTCAGCTGGAACCCCCTCTCCCCTCTGGAGTGGTAGGGGAAGGCTGGGCGCCACTCTGTCTGAGTAGACAATCTCCTGGGTCATTTGGGACAATGGCACGCCGACGACATGCCCATACTTGGCTTTGTTCACAAGTTAGGTTCGCATTATATTTGGTGAAACACCAGTTCATTGGCCAATTGCTCTGTTTAACAAGGATGCTCACTGGACCAGTGTCCCTGCGGCAAATGTTAAATAGGGGTTGTTTCGCTAAACTCGTGTTCCGTGTTCCGTGCCCGGTATCCGTGTTCGGTGCTCCGTGTTAATACCCGCGCCTGTTCCCGCGTGCGTGCCCTTGTTCGCCTCGTGCCTTCTGCCGCCGAGAGATCCGCCTTGCCCGAGACTCGAACCGGCAGAATTCGAGTGCATTGCCGCGGATCGCCGTTTCTGCCCAATGGACCGGCACCCTCCCCAGCCGATCTCCGTAAGATCGCGGAAAGGGTCGCTCCAGCTTCGCAGAGGAGCCGCTTTTGGCCGTATCCTGCGGCCGCATCGACAAGGGTTTTCCCCTGGAGCGGCAAGCTTGTTTACACAGCGCACCCGGCGAACTGACTTGCAAAGCCTCCGGGAATCACCGGGAATCTTCCAGGACCCTTTGTTCCGAGAGAAGCCGCTACCACGCGGCACGGCACCATGCGGTCGGCGCCATTTGTATCACGTTATTACGATACATCCGTGCTACGATTTCCGGGACTATAAAACAGTATCAAGAAAAGAACCTCGAGAACTTTCTTCAGTTAGTGAGTAAACGGAACGTTTCTTCATAGAGTTTCTGGGGCAGTTTCTGCAAACTGCCTGTTTGTGGGCTTGCAATTTCCCGAGAAGCGCTCACACGCCCCCCCCCCCCAATTTAGTTTCACTTTCTAAACATACAGACTTCCTCAAACTATTCAAAGTGGCTGTATATACACATTCTGCAGAGTTGATTCTTTCCGACTGAATACTAGAACCTGTAAATACGAATTGTATATCACTTGTAATATAGTGTTAATAAATATTTATTAAACCTTTATAAATATCTCCACCGCTTATTCTCGCCGAGAATTTACATTTCATAACAGTCTTCTAGGAGACTCCTGGTTTGAAAAAACTCTTTGGATCTTAATCCTCAACTCATCAAGCATAATTGCTGAGTAATGATAACTTTTCACGATGGTACTAAATTTCACTTAAGTGTAGTGATTTTGCGAGGTTTGTAGCTTTTTTATGAGTGTATGTCCTCTTTTCTCCCCTCCAGCTCTCTATGCAAAGGACAGGTAGCAAATGTTTAATGGTTTCTGACTCAGTGGTGACTACATCAACAGGCATTGCACAGTGATTTGGCTTAATTAGGTATAGGTCCTCCTATGTGCAGCTCATGCACAGATTGTGCGAGGCTTGTCATTTTGACCTTTTGGGCATTGTCTTTGCTATGCTGTGAATAATATCTAAGACTCATCTTTGTACTCTGTGGAGCTGTCTTACCCAGCTGACTTGATCCATGTAAAATTTATGCAACTGGCATGTTTATTGTGAACTTGTTTGACCAGCTGCTAACCAGCATATTGTGGAAGGTCTGTAATTCTGAGAGTGCTACAGAGAACTGTTAACACACCTGTGCTAGAGTGCTAGAGTTTGTTATGAATCTCAGTAAGAAAGACATTCAGACTTGATAAGGTATTGTTTTAAAATATCTTTCACTGTGATAACACAAGAATGAAAAAGGGGATAGTGCAGATAATCTTCTGTCTCTTCAAATGCCGGAAACCTGAAGTTGTGTACTATCAGATGGACCTCTAATCGTGGCATAGAAGGCTGCCTGAATCCTGTCTGTGTTGAAGTTCACCAGTGTTATGGCCTTCAGGCTTCTCATTGTATTTTTGTAGAAGTAGACATTATGGCACATTTTGGCTGTAAAACAAGAATGTGCACATGAGAACTTTAAGAAAAAGGCAAAGACACAAAGGAGGCATCCTCACCAAGTATTGCACGTGAGCCTAGCCACACATTTCATACATAGCAAATCAGATGTTACTACTGCTAATCTGAGCTCATTTAGTCCTTAAGGCAAAATTCATGGTGTCAATGTGATCTACTTAGACTGTAGTACCAGCTCCCTATGCTTTGAATGTGCAATGTGTATAACAAAAATTTACTCCTAAAGAACTTTCTGTTTGTTTTTTTAACTAGGTGACCTAATAGACTGGTAACATTCAGTTTGTACCAAAATGGGTATATTTTAGCCATATTGTCTTTAATTAACTCTTCAGTTTAGTAACTAAGCTTTTTAGTTTTAGCCACAAACTTCCAGTTAATGCTACTCTTCCTTCAGATAGTAGGTGATGAACTAAAAGCAGCTTTCCCCACACGACGTCTTACAGCATCCATTTAGGGTTTAGAAACCCTGACTTCACTGCAGTGAGTGCTTGCTGATGTTACACTGCTGCTTTCTTCAGCAGGTGGTTCATACCTGCTGCATCTCTGGCTTTAATAACAGCTAGAAGCAAAGCATCTGGGTGTTGAAGGGGCACTAGAGCAGCCCCAGAATTAGGTACCACCCTGAAGATGAGGATGGATGGTGGGCAGGCTGGGATGTGGCTCATAGATGAGCCTGGCTCAGTGGTTTCTGTGGCCAGGTAAGGCTGTGGGGAATTGGAGATTAGGCCCTGCTGTAGCATCACTGGGACAGGCCCCAGGAGTTGTGTGCCTTGGGAAGGTGGGGACCACCCTTGAAAAATGGGCATGGACAGAGGGGGCTGGTAGTGCTGTCAGGGCCCTAAGAGGCTCACTGACTACATTTACCCTATGTCCAGGGCTAAACTATAGTATTTGTCCTCTGACCCGGTGACCCTTCACCAGCAAGGAAGGGGGATCAGGAAAAGAAGAGAACATGTGTGGGTTGTAAAGAAAATGGATTTCATAAAACAGCAAAACTAATACCAAAATAAAGTATACAAAGTTATATTCAACCTAGCAAATGTACAGCAATTACAATGAACAGGAAAGCAGTTCTCAAAAGCAGAATGGTAAGTGAGTCCCTCTGTGAATGGGGAGAAACAGGATCAGAAAGATCCCACGTCATCAGCAAACTTCCCATTTTTACTGTGCATGATGTTCCTGGTATGGAATACACCTGTGAGCCAACTCAAGTCAGCTGTTTGGCTGACTCTGAGCTGGTAATTGCCTGCAGCCCAGGGCTGACCTAGGATCCTATCCCAACAAAATCAGGATACTCAGACTTACTGGCAATCAGCCAAAGAAGTAAAAATTCAGAGGCCCTCAGATTTTCATGTTTTCTTTCTCCTGCCAATGCAAGTCTAAAAGTCCTTTGATAGTTTGGCTTAAATCAAGTAGCTGCTGAACACGCTTTTGAAGTTACAGTTGTTAATAAATTGATGTGTCACTTTAAAAAAAAAAAAAGTTTAACGTGTGAGGTTTTTTGGAATAGTGGTAGTGAAGGCAAGCATCAACAGTTTAATCTTATGTTGATTCAGGGATTCTCTTTCAGTTAGTTTTGGATCGTCACTTTTGGACTAATGGAGCCCAAAGATCATGTGCAGCCACAGGTCCTGGAAAGAGCCAGCAAAGGGTCTGTCCACCAGCGTTTCTTAGCATACCTGGGGCACACACTGAACAAGCTCAGACTCAGGAAATGAGGTTTATTTAACTTGGTTATTTCAGCTCTTGAGCGCAGAAACACAAAAATGAACCTGCTGGATTTGCAAATCTTTCTGTCCCACAAGAATGTAATTCAGAGCATCTGTAAGTTACAGTGTCTACATAGCTAAATATGTGAGAATCCTTTGTATTTTCTTTTCTTCTCCACAAGTTATTTAATGGAAAAGAATTGCTCATGTCTCAAGTATAATTTTGTTTGATATGTGTGGTATCTGTACAAAAACCTTCACTGGGAAACTAGCATACAGCAAAGTCATCTTCTAGAGAAGACAAAGAATACTTGCTCTGCCTATTAAAAGAGCTTTCTACTTAAAAGTTGATTATTTTTGGTCTTCAAAAAAAAAAAAAAAAGAAACCATTTGGTTAAAAATAAGTGAGGAATCTTCACAGAACCAGTGAATTATTAACAGAAACCTTCACTCCAGACTGCTGTGATGGATAAAACTAATTTATCTCTGTCACCCTGAGATATTTATATCATCTGTCTAAACAGCATGGATCACATTTAAAATTGTATCAGCTCGTGGCACCTTCAGGGTAACAAACTGGAGCTGATTCAACTGAGTCTTGCTTTCCTTCATTTTAATAATTCACAATATCTAATTGGTTTTTATTACAACGGAGTCCGTTCACCTTAGAGAGAATTTGAACTCATAGACAGGAAGGGGGGAAAAGGAAATGCCAGTGACCTTTTATTTTGTACCCTTTTAGTACATGTAGAAGAAAAATGCATATTGTCTTTGATTCTTGGACTATGTATATATATACACACAAACTTATATATACTAATTCCACATAGGCAGTAATAAAACATATAATTTTTTACATATATAAATGTTGGGTTTATATACTCTTCAAGTTAAAGACTCAAGCTATGAAAGACAACTTTAACTCAGAGCACTGTTCAGTACATAAAAAAGTGTTGAATGCATTTATTACCATTGCCATGTGTTGCAATTGGGAACAATGAAATTGAAGTAGCAATGTTTTGGAAAATTTAATGTCATGCTCATTACTTTTTTTAAAACAATGCCCAAAAATAATTTCAGAATTTCCCATGAAATGAATTTACAAAAATTTTTTAAGTAGTCTGAAACTTTTTGATATTAAAAAAAGAGAAATCTTTCATATTCCATATACTGTTTTAATACTTATTTGCCAAAAACTTGGTTTCTAATCCCTTATTTGTTGTTTAAGTAGAAGCAGCATAGAGATTTAGAAAGGGCAACACAATCATATTACCTGACATTCTTTGTGTACAAGCAAATTTTAAGATCCCAGTGCACAGTCTCACATCTGTTTCTTGCTGTGACTGATCTACAGTATTTAATTAAAAATTAAATCAAGTAATGGACCATGTAAAAGAATAAAAATCCTTCCTGGTCTCTTTCAGAAACTGTTGTTCTGAAGTGCCCAAATATAGCAAACCCCCTTATGACTGGCAGGTGCAACTAAAGTTTTTGATAAGCATTGCTGTAATTTAAATTCTAATCTTGGCACTGACATTAGAACTTTGTGTAATTTTAAATTTCAAGGCTAAGAAAAAAACATGCATGATATTCAGACAGAGAAAGATAACTAGTTTCATTGATGAAGTGTATTACCTTTTTTTTCCTTCCCCTTCCCCCCTCTCCCAAATTTAAAGATGTTAGGTAAAAGTTCAAGTTCTTTAAACAAAGTCTGATAGTTTTTTCTTCCTGAAGTATTTTCTACCAATACTATTTAATTAATTGTCTAAAATACCCTCCAGGGGGCAACATTTTGACTTTTTTTTTTAAATTTCAGTTTAATTTATTAGTCTATTTTCATTTATTAATGTACTGATTTTAAAATATTGCTCGATCTGATTTGTGGTTTCTTATTTCTGTTACTTTAAAAAACATCTTTTTTTTTTTCTAAAGAGACCATATTACTTATAGATCACGTATGATGCTGATGAAAACTTAATTTTCTTAAACTATTCTTTCTGCAAACGCTAATGCTTGTCATCTCCAAATTTAACAATAGTACTTTAAAGTCAGCGTATTTACGCAACTTGTATGGGGATTAACTTATTTGCACAAGTAGTCTAGCCAGCAGGTCAAGGAAGTTTGTTCTTCCTCTGTACTCGGCACTGGTCAGGCCACACCTTGAGTACTGTGTCCAGTTCTGGGCCCCTCAATTCAAGAGAGATGTTGAGGTACTGGAACGTGTCCAGAGAAGGGCAGCGAAGCTGGTGAGGGGTCTGGAGCACAAACCCTATGAGGAGAGGCTGAGGGAGCTGGGGTTGTTTAGCCTGGAGAAGAGTAGACTCAGGGGTGACCTCACTGCTGTGTACGACTACCTGAAGAGAGGTTGTAGCCAGGTGGGAGTTGGTCTCTTCTTCCATGCAACCCACAGCAGGACAACGGGACACAGTCTCAAGTTGTGCCAGGGGAGGTATAGGCTGGATGTTAGGAGGAAGTTCTTCACAGAGAGGGTGATTGCCCATTGGAATGGGCTGCCAGGGAGGCGGTGGAGTTGCTGTCCCTGGTGATGTTCAAGAGGAGACTGAATGAGGCACTTAGTGCCATGGTCTAGTTGATTGCTTAGGGCTGGGTGATAGGTTGGACTGGATGATCTTGGAGGTCTCTTCCAACCTGGCTGATTCTACGAACTTTTATTACTAGAACATTTTAAAACTGCTGTGTTCACATTTACTCAAGTGTTAGAGAACACTCTGAAATATCAAGTTCCTTATGTAAACATGAAACATAGATGTTATTGCTGTGGAATAATGACTGCAGGGAACATGGAAATTAAGCTTAATATTAAAGGTATGGCATTGTTCATATGTTAAGGAAAGGTGTAATATCAAAGGAGCTTCAAGGACAGAATGCGAGTGGTATGTGAGGAATCGATTCCATGGTGGTTCCCTGGGTAATGTAGCCTCAGCAGGCTGCAAAGAGCATGAAGGGTGGAGTGGAGTGAGGACTCCAAGGCCAGGCTCTGTGATATCACTGTAGGGATGGGAACTTGATGTTACTATGGAACTGATAAGATACATATCTATATATAGATATAGATATATATGCTACCCTGGCCAACAAACTGTCATTTTTTTGACAAAATCCTGTCCTTTGTGCAAACTTTGCTTATTTCTATTGCATTATAATACCAAAACACACCTCAATCCCAAAAGATACCTTCCTTCAGAGGTGCGACCACCCCTCTCTGAGCTTGCTTTCTGAATATTTCTTAGCATACACCTTTAAAATCAGAGCAAGAGAATTTTACATCAATCTTAATAAACATATGTCAAGTATATTTTCCTAAAGTTCCACCTGAAAGGTAAAAATAATATTAAAAAAGGGCCTGGGGGGAGGGGAGCACTAGGGAAGATACCATTGCTGACTGCTTGCAACTTCTGGGATCAGTCAGCAGGCTGAGCCTCAAAAGAGGCCTCTCATAGGGTAAAATTTTAATCCTTGATTTTACTGAGTGCTTCTGTGGGGAAACTTAAATCTTCATAGAGTGTTTCTTGATTTCATGCATTTATAGCCGGGTTGTATCATTTATATATTTTTAATGCGTGCATGTGCTTTGCAGACAGTATATTTAACACCAGCAGTCCACAAGAGCCTGTACTGTTGCTTCAATGAACTGAGCTTTCATTAAGATAGTTGTAAAAGTTTCTCATTAAATAGGACCACACTCTCTAAGTATGGTTGTGGGAGTTCACAGAGGGTTACTAGTCTGAAAGTGCAGTGCGCTGTTACCGCATCCGTTATTGTGATGGTTCAGTAAATGTGTATGGGACCTGACTCGACTTCTGGCATCGAACTGGGCATCACTCAGGAAATAAGCTTAGCTACACACAAGCCAGAGAGTTTGGTGGAGGGGAACCACATGAAGTTCAACAAAGGCAAGTGTAGAGTCCTACACTTGGCAAGGAGCAACCCCATACACAAGAACAGGTTAGGGGCTGATCTGCTGGAGAACAGCTCTGTGAAGAAGAGAGTCCTGGTGGATAACAATTTAACTATGAATCAGAAATGTGCTCTTGTGACCAAGAAGGCCAGTGGTATCCTGGGGTGCATAGAGAAGAGTGGCCAGCAGGTGGAGGGAGGTTCTTCTCTACCCTGCCCTAGTGAGGCCACATTTGGAGTATAGTGTCCACTTATGGGCTCTTCATTTCAAGAGAGACTAGGGCTTACTTGAGAGAGTCCACTGGAGGACTGTGAAGGCCATTAGGAGATTGGTGCATCTCTCCTATAAGGAAATGCTGAGAGACATGGGTCTGTCTTAGCCCAAGGAAGAGTTGAATGAGAGAGGATATTGTTATAAATATATGATAGATGAGAGTCAAGAGGTTGGGGCCAAACTCTTTTTAGTTTTTCCCAGTGACAGAACAAGGGGAAACAGGCACAAACTAGAACTAGGAAGTTCCACCTGAACATGAGAAAAAGGCATCTTTACTTTGAGGGTGATGGAACACAGGAACAGAGTGCCCAGAGAGATTGTGGAATTTACTTTTCTGGAGATGTTCAAAATGTTCGTGGACATGATCCTATGTAAACTGCTCTAGGTGAACCTGCTTTAGCAGCAGGGCTGGACTAGATGATCTCCAGAGGTCCCTTCCAACCTCTACCATTCTGTGATTCCGTGTTTCTGTAAAGTGTTCTGCTATCATTAGGCATCTGTTATCCTTCAAATTTCCCCATTTTGCATTTTTTTAGAGTTTTTTTTCTAAATTCAAATTAAGGAGAGAAACAAGTGATTGGGATGTGAAGTAGTAACAGTATTTTTATAAAATCCCCAATATTTTTGAACCTAATTTCAGTAGGGGCAGAATCCCTAGGGTATACTATAAAGGTCTGGAAGTTGTCTAGCTTTCATCAGAGGTAGCACAACATAAACAACCAAGACCCCAGCCTTAAAGAGAGATTCATTTCAAGCACATTGACACAGAAAAACAAACAAACAAATCCTTTTTTTTTTTTTTTAGAAATCTCAACAAGTTTTTCAGAAACTGCAAGTCCAACACTTCTGAATACAAACAAAGAAAAAAAAAAGACTTGGAGATATGCTTCAACTGAATGCAAGTGATAGGTATTGAGAATCATAAATGCAGATAAAAATACCAATTTTCTAATCTTATCCTTGTGTAATCTGAAATAATTTCACTAGCTTTATTTTGGTGTGGTAGTGTAGTGGGCTGAAATTCCTCTCCCGCATTAACAACACCAGACTAGCTCAGTTCAGAAGCAAATGAAGCAGTATTTACAAAGCAAAAGCTACAGTCTACAATGGAATGCAATGAATATATACAAATATACAGTATTTACAGTATTTACAAATATGTACATTTAACTGAAACTGCACAAAACCCTCCTGGCCAAAGCCAGGAAAGCTGCCCACCTGCCTCCCCCTTCCTTGCCTTCCCCACATGCCCCTGGCAGAAGGAAGAAAGACAAGAAAGAGAGGTTGTTAAACTTAGCTTTTCAAAGTCAGTATGCAGGTGTGTGTTATCTTCGAAAGCAAAAGTCAGAAGAGAAATGCAGACTGCCCAGCAGAGAAACACCAGATAGATGGACTGACAAACTGTACTTTGTTTTGAGTACTGACTCTTAAACATTTCTATCTCTCCAATGGAAGAGTTTAGAATAATCATTATTTTGCTTTCTTTTCTATTGTGATTTATTTACATTCTTTTACTTTTCTGCTCAAAGTCTGTGAAAAGAAATTAAAGGCATAGCCTTAAAACCATCACAATTGTGGTAGATTTAGATTATGCCTTTGAAATTTTTCACAGATCTTGAGCAGAAAGTAGTAAAAATGTAAATAAATCACTATTTGGTGTAAAAAGGAAAATAATGATTATTCTAAACAAATCCATTGGAGGGAATCTCCCATAAGATTTGGTTCCCAAAACAATCTTTCTCTCCTCTCTTCTTGCTTCTTCACTGGGGAGATACTGACAGGCTTTGCTGACCTTGGATGCATTGTTTTGTCTGGTATTAACTTTCTCTGCTTCTCTCTTTTCCTTTTGTATGGGGGGGTCAGGAGGGGGCAGGGAGGGGGAAGCAGTTATGGTTTCTTCCCTGGTCTTTTGGTCGGGTTGGGGCGTGGTGGTGTTCTTTTGCTGTTTGTTAACTGTAAATACCTGTAAATATTGTGAATACTGTATATTTGTACATATTCATTGCATTCCATTGTAAATTGTAGTTTGGCTTGTAAATACAGCTCCATTTGCTTCCAAACTGAGCTAGTCTGGCAAAGTCAGTGTTGGGGGAACTTTTTAACCCACCACATGTATATAGCAGAATCTACTAATTATAGGAAATAAAGCCATCCATTTAGAAAGAACTATTAAAAACACCTTCACTGTGCTGGTCTAGGTTGAAAGTGCAGAAAAATATTTTTATTTTTCAGTTTCCCAACATTTGCAACTCTTAATCATCTTTCCTTATCTAACATCCAAATTTAAAGCAGGAATCTCTAACAAGTTTTTCATATTTCTTCACCTGTTTCATGAAGTGCTTTTTAGAATTGAAAAGCACGTCATGAATCACTCAGTGGTTGCTAAAAATGAATAGTAATGAGCCCAATTCAGTTATCATGCCAGCTGCTAATTTGCCTCTGATGGCTGACTTATCCTATGGAGAGGAATCCTTATGCTAAATCTCACCTGCACATAGGAAATTGATTCCATTACATTTTTTAAATGATAACTGCCCTCAGTTGTGTTCTTACATAGAATAATTGGGCTATAGTTATAAAAATAAATGACAGCGTGGATGTCTGTGTCTGTTTTAATGTCTGGTCAAACAACCTGGTTCTTTGTACTCCATTAAGAGACTTCTTTTGTAGTGACAGTTATTGTGCACTTACTAGATCAACCATATAAGCAGGTATTCAACCAAAGGCAGTTTCTCCAATATTGCTGGCCTAAAGAATGAAAAAATTATTTAAGAGTTTGGTCCTTACAGTTTAAAAAGCACATGATTATAGTCTTACAATTGCCCTGGGTCAGGAGGTACTCTTTTCATCTTACTGAGAAAAAGGGTGAGCAGCTGAGGGAGCTGGGGTTGTTTAGCCTGGAGAAGAGGAGGCTCAGGAGAGACCTTATTGCTCTCTACAACTACCTGAAAGGAGGTTGTAGACAGGTGGGGGTTGGTCTCTTCTCCCCGGCAACCAGTGGCAGAACAAGAGGACTGTGCCAGGGGAAGTTTAGGCTCGAGATGAGGAGAAACTTCTTCACAGAAAGAGTTATTGGCCAGTGTGCTGCCCAGGGAGGTGGTGGAGTCACTGTCCCTGGAGGTGTTAAAAAAAGAATTGGATGTGGCACTTGGAGCCATGGTTTAGTTGTCATGAGGTGTTAGGTATTAGGTTGGACTTGATGACCTCTGAGGTCTTTTCCAACCTGGTTGATTCTGTGATTCTGTGATTCTGCAATGCCAAGTGCACTGTGTTGCCTCATTGGGGGTTTTGTTCAGTTGTCTTTTAAGTGACCTATCTCCAATCACACATAACATCTGAAAGTTCCCGAGCATCAAGAAATTTGTTCTTAACAAATTTTCTATGACATATTTAATTATGATTATTGGTTTGATAAAGAAGATAATTAAGCTTATCTCCTGGGGCACTGGTCATGTCCTGTACCAGAAGTTATCCAGAAAATCAAAGATTCAAGAGCTGAATCCATATACGTTTCTTTCCACTCAAGATCTTAACCTCAAAATCATTCTTTTCTTATTTTTCTTTTCTGCTAAGTGTTTCCAGGGAGTTTCCATTTTTGTATCCCACCATTGCTGAGTTGAAAAGATAAGCATGACATTTAGACATGAATTCATTTGCACGCACTTTTAGGAGGCAAAAGCATGGTAGCTAACTGTGATGGCTTGGCCCTGGCTAGGTGCCGAATGCCCACCAAAGCTGCTCTGACACTCCCCCCTTAGATGGACAGGGGAGAGTAGAAAATATAACAAAAGCCAGCTTTAAGATAGAAGCAATTTAATAATAATGATAAGCAAAAGCAATAGACCACACGGAAGCAAAAAGCAGAGTGGTGGTTCCTCTGGAGGATGGACACCGCGGATGAATCCCCCCCACAATTCCTTCTTTCACTTTATTCTTATATCTGAGCTGCCATCATATGGCATGGAATACCCCTTTGGCCAGTCTGGCTCAGCCGTGTCCCCTTAGTGCATTCTTGGGGTGAGGAAATGTTGGAAAAGCACAGCCTGGGTGCTCAGCACAGCAGTAGCCAAAACACTGGTGTGTTATCAACACTCAGCTGCAGCACTGCAAAGCACAGCACTAGAAAGATGCTTTGAGAAGAATTAACTCCAGCTCAGCCCAAACCCAATACAGTAACAGAATGGGACATTTGTTGTGGCTGTTGGTATTGCTTATAGAAAATTTAATCATTGGGATGTAGCAGAGCTTTCAGACGCAGTGAATATTAGTATGAAATAAAAATAATCAGCCAAAACTGGTACAAAGTTGAAGAGAATCTTTTCCATTGGGAAACACAGAAATAGCAGTAGCACTGCTGAATGCTACAATTTGTATATGCTCACAGAAATGGAAGTAAAATTTAAATTAAATTTACCCAATAATTATGTAATGTAATCATTTCCATGAACTGGTAGAGCTAACCTGATATCTTTCTCCTTTTTTATTCAAAGTCTGGCAGAATGTTTAAGATCCGACACAGATTATTGTATAGATAAGTGAAGCAAAAGAAAATAAATGAACAAATCTTTATTTGTGTGCATACATAATTAATGATGCACCAAATTCTAAAGCCCCATCAGGCAAGTTTGGGTATTTTATTCAAGCATTGTATGTTTCACAGTCATTTAGTGAAGAAAGACAGCCAGCCACTGAGGACTATTCAACCTGTGCTGGACCTAAGTCACTCTGAAGTGCCTTTTTCTCTTATGATGGATTACAGACAGATCCCATTGAAATAAGTCTTTGTAACTGGTTCCTTGAATACATACAGTTCAGATTTAGAACTACAGGCGTGCAAACATGTAGTATAAAAACATCCTTAGAATGTACTTTGGATGAGGTTAACAGTTTAAGGGCAAGAGCCTGTAATCAGAGCCAGATGATTTTGGTTCAAATTACATTCTTTCAGCTGAGATCTTTTAATTCCTGTCTTATTGCAATTTTGCAAGACAATAAAATTCTGCAAGTCTTTTCCCTGGAAAACTTGATTCATTCTTCTAAGTTTTTGAGACCTAATAGTAATTTTCCAGCATAAACTGGACCCGTGTCCATTTTACATATGTTGTGTGTAGTCTTACGAATGCAGCTTTGCTACCACTCTTTGTCCCTACTGATATATCTTAAGCAGGTGCTTCTCAGATTCTTTTCAGCTAAAGACTTTATCATGCCATGTTTCCAGGGCTGACATGAGTATACAAGTAGGCTCTGCTTCTCAACTGAGGAGTCCTTAGCCCTTGGCATCATTTCCCTGTCCCTGGTGCGTGACTCTTGAGCTTTGTATTTCTAATTTCGATCCAGTTTTATAATTTCAGGCCTTCAGACTTGTAGTCCAGCTCATTCTATATAATGTTCCATTCTTCACCTTCCTACTGAAAGTTTACAGGTTTGTGCCACTGGCAAGTGTTGCTAGCATACTCTGAATTTTTGTATCATTGTTGGTAAAACACATTTGTTTCCAAAAACACCCTTTGAAACATCCCAGTAATATCACTTTTGGCCCTAATGTTGTTTTCTCCTCTTAAGCCAAGTTGTAATTCTTTTATATTTCTAGGGTACCTTACCCAGAATATTTTTTTTCCCCAAGTAGCATCGTATCTGTCCTGGCTTAGAGCTGGACAGATCCTCTATTGCCCTGAGAGGGACAAAAGAATGGCGTTCACACAAATGGATTGGAAAGTGCTGGAAAGTTTAAATGGAAGAAGCAGTTAGTGTTTTACAGAAAACCACAAGCATAGTAGCAAAGATATCCCAAAGCATACAGAGTCCCTTACACCACACCCAAAGGCCTCTCAATGCTTCCCTTCTCCCCACCTAAGGGTCTACCCAAAGACCCCCAGGGCTCTTTCTTCCCCTCCACTGCTGGGCTGGTCTAAGGCTGGCCAGGTCTGAGACTGCTCCCCCCTTGACCCTTCCTCCCCCCCAGCCACCTTCTCCTCCTGGCATTAGGCCTAGACAGACCTAAGAGGCCTTGAGATGCTCCCCCACCGTTACCCAATGTGATGGTCTGAAACTGTCTTTTTAATTTTTCCTTGCAAAGTTCAAACAGAGAAAGCGAAAGAGTGTAAATAAGTCACTATTGGGTGTAAGAAAGCAAAATAATGATTGTTCTAAACACTTCCATTGATAGATAGAAATGTTTAAGAACTACTACCCAAAACAAAGTGGGGCACTCTGCAGTCTGCAGTTGGGGCAGTTGCTGGGCTGTCTGGTTGCTGCTTCTTCTCTTCTGGCTGAAGATAACACACTGACCTTGGCAGCTAAGTTAACAACTTTCTGCTCTAACTAACTCTGCTTTCTGTCCAAGGGGGTTCTGGAGGGGGAAGCTCCTGGGAGAGGGAGGCCCCTTTGGGAAAGGTCCCCTTTGGGGGGAAGCAAAGGGAGCTTGGTTGTGCTTTTCTGTTGATTGTTTATATTTGTAAATGTTGTGAATTTTGTATATTTGTACATATTCATTGCATTTCATCATAGATTGTAGATTTTGCTTGTAAATACAGCTTTCATTTGCTTCCAGACTGAGCTAGCCTGGTTATTATCAATGTGGGGGGGAATTTCAGCTCACACTGACACACCCAATAGGGAGCATCTCCCATGGGAGCAGAGAGGGAAGAAAGTGGAAGGGAATGACTTTGCAGATGGATTTATAGGGTGCAGGATTTATGGGTAGCAATATGCTGTTTCCTGTGTCCACCTTATTGGATTGGACACTGGGGACACCGGAGGTGTAACTTATGTGGCAGTAACAGGAGGCACCCAGCCTGAACTGCCACAGTATATCATATATGTGATGATATCAGATGGATTTCCTGTCCTCTTTTTCTTAAAATTTCAGTTATCTTATCAAGAGATGCCAGGTTAATTTGCCATAATGATAGTCTATTTTGGGATAAGGCTGTTAATAATTATACTCCACTTTTCATTACCTCAGTGTCTCTAGCTATGCAATGTTTCATAATTTGTTTCAAATCTTTGCATAGTTTATGATGTCAGAGCCACTTGTTTTTATGTTGTCTGGATCATGTACATCTTTTTTTCTTAAAAGAAAAACAAGTTGGTTTTTTTTTTTAATCTTTTTCAGATACTTGAGTGCCAGCTGGATAGATTAATTAGAAGTCTTTATTATTAAACTGGCCTTCATGTGCAAGTATTTTAAATGGTCTCAAGTGGAGATTATGGGGTCTTGCCCTCCTGGTCTAGACATTTCCTTAAAAACATTTTTATGTCTTTGTTTTGCTCTCATCTTAGATGAGCAATTTTGATAATCCGCAGTCTGTATCATTAGCCACACTGCATTTGCTACTGTAGTCAACATTACCATATTAATTTTGTTTTGCACTGTCTATAAATTATCTTTAATCTTAACTTCCTTTTGCTGCTTGGTGAAGCCAGTCGTTTTCTTGTTTTCGTCTTATTGGGTGACGAAAGTACATTTTAGTACTTGCAATTTTGCAAGATCTGACCCTGCTTAACATTTTCTGTTCTCACTTTCTCCATCTATTTTCTGACATCTGACAGTTTTCTTGCATATTAGTTTCATTTTCCACCCTACAAGCTTTCTGCATACTCCAGATATACTGTCTGAGGCGACTGCTCATCTAGTTAGAAATGGAAGCCCTTTTTATAAAAGGTTTTTCCACACATTTGAAGCTACATTTTTTTTCACAGCCCACAGCCACAGGGTTTTTCTTAAAGGAACTCTAGCACTTCCTTGAACCTTCCTTATTTCCTTTACTGTCAGGTATTTTAAAAGTGAATTTCTGATTTTTTTAAATGTTTACCGTTTATTCATATTACAGCTATCTTTTAAAAAACAGATGAATGTCATCACTTGCTCTGAGATACAAATTTCTTGACCAACTATTTAGTAAGGTCTTGTAGTTTGTTTTTGTCATGTTACGAGTCACATCCCCAGATACATGTGTCTACTCCTTATTGGTAGATTTAATTTTCTGGGAAATTACAATATCACCTCAGTTTTCATAGTGCTAATTACTCCTTCCTTCCTTACTATTTAGTAATGTTATTTGCTTTCTAAACAATAATAAAAAAATATGTACAACAAAAGGAATCCCACACAAATCTTTCTGAAAGCAATCTGAAACCTTCTGTACCCTCTGTAATTTTCTCACACCTTACCAAGTACTTGCTTTATAGTTCATCAGATCAGTATTTTTGCCACGAGGAAGACCATTAGATCGGTACATCTGGATGTGGGAAATAAGGAAGAGCAAAACTACCATGCCAAACAGACTTGCAGATCTCCTGAATCACCTATGCTGTGGGGCAGATACAAGCTATTGGAGGAAGTTTTATGGCCTTCTGTACTTCAATACAGTCTTCTCACCCCAATTTTTTGAGCAGAAGTTTATCATTGCCTATTATATGCCAATTGGCAAAATTAAAGTATTTCAAGGGAGCAGTCAAGGCATAAATCATTCATGCATGTTTAGTCACATTCCTTATAGTTGCTTTCCATTGCATGCAAAGCATCTTCCATTATTTCTTTTGATTTAATGTCATTATTCAAGGTTTTTGTATTTTATGGTTAAAGAAAGCCAAGAAACTGCTCTATATGGAAGGAAGTTTTTCATTCAATTTCTTTTAACTGGCAGTATTAATTTTAAGTGATTTTTTTTCTTTTATGTGAGACTAATGCATCTGTAATTAAGAGAGGTTAGTGCTGCTGGGTTATAAGTACTAACCAGCAGTGACTTTTGCCTTACTCTGTTGTATAGACATATAAATGGGAAAATAAGTCCTCTTTTTGTTAGAGCATCTTTTCTTCACCAGCAGACAATGAACTCTGAAATCACGAGTACTTAACATGGACAATGTAAAGTCATTATAATAAGTAACCTATGAAAGGAAGGAGAATGCATGCAGATGATGGTGTTTGATCTTTAGATTTTTTGAACCACCCTAGGATCTACCACCATTTTCTGTAGTGTCACCTGTTAGTGAAGCAGAATAATTACAAGAGTAGGTTCTTGTTCTATAATTTATATCCTACTATTATTTTCTTGTCCTTTACCAACAGAGAGTTATTTAGCAATTTTTGAGGCATCAAGTTCTGTTTCAAAACAAGAACTAGTATGATTCTCTCATATGATTTTGAACTTTTTTTTTTTCAGGTATTGAAAAAATGGTCATAGGACCATCTGTAAAGGCAAGGAAAGTTTTATTGAGCATCAAATGATACTCCTTTCTCTTAAAAAAAATTCTATTTACAATACTTATTTGAATTCCTTCTTATTTGCAGCAGACTGGGCTTATATTTTCAGGCAGTTGACTCTAACTGCAGGCAACAGATGCATTTAAAATAGACTGCAATAAGAATCTATTTTTGACAGGTAGTGTTTGAAAGGGAATCTTCTGTCAGTCAGGTATTAATTCAAATGGTATTTATTTTTAAATTGAATATTCTGGTTTAAAATGTTTGCAATTCTTTTTACGTGTAATAAATCAAGTGGTAGAAATTTGCACCTGGAATTTAGCATGGAACATAATACCTAACATGCAACATAGTTAGTGTAAATTGTAAATTCCTCTCTATATTTGAACATTTTTCAAGAAAACTAAAGAATTTGAAAAAACATCTTTACTTTTATAACTCTTCATGGTGTTAGATATATTACAAATTTTAAGCAACCTATTTGTCCTGATTTTACTGTGACACAATCACAGGCTGTAGGCCATTAGTAGTTCTGAGTCAGCCAGGGCAGCTGATTGAGTTGGCTCACAACGTATCCCATACTGTGGGCATCACACTCTGTGTAAAGAAGGATGTTTGCTAAGGAAAAGGGAGCTTTCTGCTTGGGTTCTTCTTAACTGCTCTTCTTTGCTCTCCTCCTGTTGAGGCCTGCCTTACTGGGTATTGTGATTGCTGGGCTGAGTATAACTTTATATATCTTGTATTGATATTGGTATCAATTTGGCAATTTCATAAAATCCATCTTCAGTTTACCCTGTGGGTCTTCACCTTTTCCTGATTCTTCTTCTCTGCTGGTGAGGGGGTTATTGGGAGGTAGAACAACTGCTGTAGCCGTATGGGCTAAATTTAAGAACAATATTGAGATACTTGAATGTGTGCAGAGAAGGGCAACGAGGCTGGTGAGGGGCCTCGAACACAAGCCCTATGAGGAGAGGCTGAAGGAGCTGGGACTGTTTAGCCTGGAGAAGAGGAGGCTCAGGAGTGACCTCATTGCTGTCTACAACTACCTGAAGGGAGGCTGTAGCCAGGAGGGGATTGGTCTCTTCTCCCAGGCAACCAGCACCAGAACAAGAGGACACAGTCTCAAGCTGCGCCAGGGGAGGTTTAGGCTGGAGGTGAGGAGAAAGTTCTTTACAGAGAGAGTTGTTAGACATTGGAATGTGCTGCCCAGGGAGGTGGTGGAGTCACCATCCCTGGAGGTGTTCAAGAGGGGACTGGACGTGGCATTTGGTGACATGGTTTAGTTGTCATGAGGTCTTGGCTGACAGGTTGGACTTTGATGATCCTTGAGGTCTCTTCCAACCTTATTGATTCAGTGATTCTGTGATTCTGTAAATGTAATAGAACAGATAGATGAAATGTAGATTCAACTGATAGAATGCTGGCATGCCATATCCTAATAGAACGAGCAGCAGTGTTGGTTCTTTAAAATACTTGGCACATAGCAAATAATCATAAGTAAATGTAGTCCTATAATTATCAAAATATACTACATTGACAATATTGTATCAACATTTAAAGATAAAACCCCAGTTTTGCAGCAGCAGCCAAGTAGAGTCTAAGTGGGTGGGAGGGGGCTAAAGGGACCAGTAGCTTGAGGAGGCTTTAGGAAGAAGGATTTGCAACTTTCAGTAGAGGTAGGAGCTGCAGCTGCTAATGTATGAGTTACTGCTTGCTGCTCTACCCATTCCATCGTCCGTTTCAGGGTTTGTAGCGTAGCAGTCTTCTCAGGCTGCAGTTTCCAGCTATTCCTTTCCTGCAGATGGCCAAGGAGGTGAGTGGAGTCTCTTGATGTTCCACTGTGTTAATAATAACAGTAGACAAAGATGGGAATGATCTATAAATTAAAGCAGTAAGAAAGCCCACACTGGATGTTTTTGTTCTATATTACTTCTTAAAGTAATAATTCACAAATAGACCTGCCAAAATGAAATAAATTAAATTCAAAGTCATGGTGATTTCAGGTGTCTCCATGTATATAAGATCATATTTATTAATTTCTATTTTTAATTGCATATGAACTGTGTTAAGTGAAGCTGTTATTCATGTTCATTTAAAGCTATAATTGATGGAAACCATTTTTAAAAGTTGGATTAAAAAATGCTGCTTTCTGAATGGAAAAAGGACTTGACACATTCTTACCTTCCATTGCTAGGCCATGGGAAGTGTGACTGTGGGAAGTGCAAATGTGATGAAGGATGGTATGGTGAAGCTTGTCAGTTTCCAACTACTTGCAATCTTACACGAAAGAAAAGCAATGAAATGTGCAAGAATTCTCAAGATATCATCTGTTCTGGTGCAGGTAAGATGTCTTTTGTTATTTTTGATGGCTTGGTGTTCTCTCCGTGTCATCTCAAATCACTGTAATTTTTGCTCTAATTAGGAATTTTGTAAAGTATGTTTCCAGAGACTGAGAAATAACTGTATGTATACTAAAATGTTTAATTTTCCTATAGGTGTATTCGTGTGCATATGATATGCATTGATTCAGAATTCCTACTTCGGTACTCTAGTTTTTCCATAGCTGTTCTGGGTTGATGAAACTACAGCTGTGGCATGTATTTTGCCCATCAAAATGTTATGGTAATTGCATTAGCACTGTGATGTAATTATTTTGTTGTTGTTAATGTTTATAGCATATAGAGATGGCATTTGCAAATATTTTTTTCCAGGATATTTATATCTGTCAGCTCTAGGTTTTTTTAAGACATTTTCGAGCTGTAATAATGATTATTAAAAAACAGTTGTGGAAGATCTGCTGAATCATTTTAATGGGGTAGTTTTATCTTTGGTTCTCTAATTTGGTCACTCTTTTCTCTAATTCTGTAATTCTATAATTTATCCTATCCTAAATGGGAAGTAATTTCCGATGAACAAGAAATAGCCCTTTAGGAGAATTCACTGAAGAACAGTAAAATTTTGAAGAGCATTTGCTGCCCGTCAAAGTTTGAGATCAGAAACTACCTTCCAGATTTTTCATTATGTTCATCTCCAAGGAAGGGAGGTTGCAAGAACCCCAATTCCGTTTGCTGTTGCTGATATTCAATTTTTGAGTCCATAAATTTTCATACAACTAGATTTCTTACATGGTAGTAGCTAAGTTGAGCCAAGAATCCAAAGGATTTGTGGAACTTGCTACAGACATGCTAGGCTCTCGTGGAATTGTAACATTGGTCCAGTTGGAAAAGGTCTTGAAGATTAAGTTTAACCATTATCTAACTCTACGAAGTCTGCTGCTAAACTGTGTCCCTTAAGCATCACATGTATACCTTTTTTAAACACCTTCCGGGATGGGGACTCTTACCTCCTGTGGCAGTCCATTCCAGTGTTTGATAACCCTTTCAGTCACGAATCCAATCTAAACCTCCCCTGATGCAACTTGAAGGCATTTTCTCCCATCCTATCATTTTTAGTAGAGAGAGGAGACTGATGCCCATCTTCTACAACCTCCTTCTGGGCAGTTGTAAAGAGTGGTAAGATTTCCTCTTAGCCTTCTTTTCTCCAGTCTAGACAATCCTAGTTTCTTCCTTCCTTCCAATCCTAGAATCCTAGCCATGCCTCCTAAGACCTGTTTTCCACACCCTTCACCAGCTTTGCCTTTCTCTGGACCTGTCCCAGGACCTCAATGTCTGTCTTGTGAGGACCCCAAAACTGAATACAGTACTCCAGGTGTGGCCTCACCAGTGCTGAGTAAAGAGAGAGACAATCATTTCCCTACTCCTTCTTTTCATACTGTTCCTGATACAAGCCAGGATGCTCCTGGCCACATGAACACACTGCTGGATGATACTCAGCTTGCTGTTGATCAACACCCTTGGGTCTTTCTCTGCGAGGTAGCTTTCCAGCCACTCTGCCCCAAGCCTATAGCATTGCATGGTCTGTAGAGCCATCCCACCCTCAAGCAGATCAGCACTCCCTCCCATATTTATGTCATCTGCAAGCTTAGTGAGGGAGCACTCAATCCCCTTATCCAGATCATTGATAAAGGATTTAAAGCAAACTGGCCCTAGTATTGCACCCTGGGGAACACCACTTGTGACTGGTTGCCAGCTGGATTTAAGTCCATACAGCATCACTCTTTGGGCCTGGCTCCTTAGCCATTTTTTGACCCAGCAAAGAGTACACCATCTAAGACACAGGCAATCAGTTTTTCCCAGATGATGCTGTGGAACACTGTCAAACACCTTACTAATGTCCAGGTCAATAACATTCATAGCCTTTGCCTCATGCATTAAGCAGGTCACCTTGTCATAAGAGGAGATTAGGTTTGTTAAGCATGACCTGCTCTTCATAAATTGATGCTGACTGGGCCTGATCCCCTGATTGCCCTGTACATGCTGCATAAATGCACTCAAGATAGTCTGCTTCGTGACCTTCTCTATGACTGAGGTCAGACTGACAGGTCTGTAATGCCCCAGATCCTCATTCTACCCTTCCTGTAGTTGGGCATCCCATTTGCCAGTCTCCAGTCAGCATAATATGTGAAACCAATTTAACATTAAATTTTAATTATACAGCATACTAAGTTATATTTTTCATTTATGACAATAATATACATTTTATGAAACTCATTATTGTTTGGCTTACAAATGAAAGGCACCTGAATGAGAGAAATGACTCTCAAAAATAAACAGATCATTGTGATCAAAATACTTAAACAAGAATGTTAAGACAGTTTTTTTTCTCTTTCTTTCCTTGCCCCAATCTCTCTATCACTGAACCATCAAGAGAAAGCCAAAGTAGCTGAACAACCACTAAAAGTGCCTGAAAGGGAAATGTTTGAGAGATCAGGAAAAAGAGTAAATGCTTTTGGTTTTGCTGGTGTTAAACACAACAGGAATTCCAATGAGAGTGGCTAGGAAATATGTAGTAATTTTGCTGAGCTTTAGCCATACACTTTCTGTCTTGATGGGCTTTCCTTTTGATCTACTGCCAACATTGCCCTGGGGGGCTGAACTCTGGTTTTTAATTGTCAATAAAAGGTGGGGCAATGTGAGTTGTTGCAAATCCAGGCCCTTTCTGTCACATAGTTTACTATTTATTGTAGTTCTTCTCATGAACCAATGACTCAAACATTCCTAATAGTTTTTCAGACTTAGTAGGGAATCCTACCTAAATTGAGATTCTCAGTGTGACCAATTTCCAATTCTAGTCAATTGAAAGGAATGGATATTTTTAGGACACTGTAAATAAAAGTTTTCTGAAATTTTTTATAAATATTTTTTGCATGTAATTCTAGTTCTGTAGGTTACTTGTATTGCATTATCTCTATTATTATTATTACTATTCTATTGTGTTAGCTTTTGAAACCATTTTTGAAGTTTACTTTTTTAGACTGGCCATGAATGTCACATGCTCTGTTCTTCAGATTGATATGACATTTAGTACAACTTGTTCTACACTTGAAATAGTGAAATGTAAAATGGTGAAATGTAAAATGGTTTATGCAAAGTAGCTGTGTAATGTCAGAGAACTTCTTTGGTATCAATTATTATGTTTTTGAACATATGTATGGATGTAACATGAGGAGTATGAACCTTGTGGATTAAGTTTCTTTAAAAAAATCTGTATTTGCTGGCATAGTAATGCCAGTGATTGGTGAAAAACTTTGTGCAAGTCCATTGATAGTGGGATCCCGGTTAATGTAGTATTGCTGAAGTTCCTACCCTTGCAATTTTAATAAAGATCACAGAGGCAGGGTAATGGAGCACTTTATATGATCAGCATGACAATACTTTTGTTTCTAATGCAATTTTATAGTGTTTTTGACTGTATAGTTCCTTAATATATTTATTTATATTCGTTATATTATCATGCATTATGTTCCAAACTAGAAAATACTCAGGAGGAGGAGGAGGAGAAAGCAGTTGTTTGCTTTGCCGTGGCAACTGCATTCCAAGTCAGAAAGACTCTCTGAGGGAACAGGGCAGATCCTTCCTTCCCTGGGAGCAACAAAATTATCTTTGTCATGTTTGGGAGGGTGGGTCAAGAAGACAGACAGCTACTGAGGTGAAGAGGCCACCCTTCTCGAAAGACAAAGAAGCAAATGTGCGACCAGACCAGATGTGACAGAATAGAGATCTGTTTACACACCCATTTTCATCCTTTGCATTCCCTGTGTTCTCTGGCTTTTCTGTATGACAGAAGGTTTTCAAAGGTGTGGTTTATTTTGTGAGATAAAAATCCACAGCTCTACACTTCCAAAAAATCTGTGAGTCTTGGGGATACTTAGATTGAGGCAGCATATCAGGCAAACTCATTTTCTCCAATCACTTACTGGTATGACATGGGTAAACCCCACCTTGTGACAAGTCAGCAAGTGTCTTTATTATAGTCTTTAATGTTCTTGCAAGATCTACTCTGATCTGAGACATCAGGCACAAACAGAGGAATAATAAGCCCTAAAAGTGACTTGTAATGTGGACATCAATACCACTAGAAAAACACGTGCTTTGCAGTGAAATTGTTGATATGCTATTATAATACTTATGATCTGTTTAATAATACTATGAATGTATCTCTCTGCAATGAGCTTGTCTGTTGTATAATTAGTATATTGATGTGGCAATTGCTTCCTAGCTTGAGTCCTTTTTACCTGACCTCTGATCATAAGGTCTTTATGCAGATGTTCCTCACTAATGTTTCCTTCCTTTGATTCCTGGCTTTTTCTCCAAAGCTATCCTTACAGAATTCTAATCCTCAGATGATAGCTGAAGAAAGGAGATTAGAGACTTGAGCATAGGGGTTACTCAAGTAATTTGGCTGTGGAACGGGACAAAACCAGGCTTCATTGTTGAGAAGATGACTGAGTTAAATTTTCTCCTTTCTATAGACAAATTATAAAATTTTCAAGTCACACCAAATTCATACTTTGGTTGCATGAAGTCAGACAAGGCTACTCTAGGAGTGAATTTTACTTAGGAATATTGCAGCCACTTTCAGCTAAGATTATGCTTTTTGTTGATACAGATTGTTTAAGTGTGTGTCTTTTTTTGACTGCATAATCTTTTAATTTCGGTGCCTTTTCAGGAAGAAAATGCATACCATCTCTGATAGACTAATCAAACTCTTTTCTTAACTGCAATTATTGAGTACTGTATCAATTGTTTATAGGCACATGTCAATGTGGCAGGTGTAAATGTGCAAACTCGGAAGGAAATGGACTTGTCTATGGTAAATTTTGTGAATGTGATGACAGAGAATGCATAGATGATGAGACAGAAGAGATTTGTACAGGTACGTATTTTAGTGAGTATAAAGAGAATGGTGAAGATTAATACAGACTCTTATAACATGATTTGTGTGGTGCTGTAGAATGTCTTTAATGAATGTGTGACTTAAAAGTAACTGTATTTGCAAGAGTTTAGCTTGCAAATTCTACATGAGAATTTCAGATGCAAAAGGAGGTTAAAGGATGAAGAAATCCTGTGATACCCTCTTGTTTTTAAGAGAATTGAAAACAGGATTATACAAGGTAATTCAGTAAGGTAATTCATAGCTTAGTGCATCTGTCTTTGGTGAAATACAAGAAATGTCAATGCTTTGTGGCACAAATGAGAGCAAGATGCAGCACATAACAGTTTTGTCAAGGAAGCAAAAATTTCAAAACAAATAGAAAATGAGAACTCAAAAGATAAAAAGAGAAAGGAATCAGTGAAGAAAAATACCATCTGTGGTAGGAACAGAAAGAATAAGAAAGATAAACACTGCTGATAGAAAATCAACCAAAATTCAAGCTGTGCTTTCATTTTGTTACAAGATAGGAACTTGACAATTAAAGATGGTGCAATAAGTACTGTTTATGGCATTACAAATGCTGTTGGCGATATTACTAGGGAGGCTTGTTCCTGAGCTGGGAATTAAGAGAAATATTTTTCAAGCTGAAGACATGCATATTGTGTCTGTATGCACACAAGAGGGTTCAAAATTGCTCTTAGACTGTTCATACTCTGATAATAGTGCTTGCTGTGTATATGTGTACAAAGAGAGAGACTAATTCTGTAAAATAGTTTATCTGTCTTTGTCCTTTAACAGAGAACAAAATAAATTTTATTTAAGTGCCTTTGAAAGCATAAAGAACTTTTTATCCATAGGATTAGGTAGGGGTTTTAAGTGAGGCTAAACAAATTTGTCCTCTGAAGTTCAAATCCAGGAGTAGTGTCCAATATTTCCAGTAACTACCTAAAAAAATGAATGGAGGACAATAATTCTTGTGTGTCAGTGATTCCATTTATATTTAGTTGCTTGTTATGATTACATATGGTACCAAATATGATAAAAATGTATTTAGTTCCAGGAGTCCTCTTTCTGCTGTTTTTGTTGTGTTGGTTGCTTTGTTTTTGTTTGTATTTTTGTTTTTTTTTGGCTGGTGGGTTTTTTTCCCCACTGCTGTTGCTGCTGGTTTATATAGTTGTTTTTTTGTAGTTTTTATTTCACCTTGTTTCATAGAAGAAGACTCATCTCTGCAAACACTAGTGTTATGTATATGCAAAAATCAAAGGATAAAGAAAATCTTGGTAGATTCAAGTCTTTAGGGTCTGTGATTCATCAGTGTAAAAGACTTGACACCTTATGTAAGATTTGAAGCCTAATAAAGAAGATACAAGCTAATGTCGTGCTCTACGTGGTTAGGTTACTGTAAGATTAAAATTTTATGCACATAGGTTAAGTGTTGGATTTTGCTTTGCTTTCTAACAAACCACTATAATACAAAACCCTATATTGACCCAGGCCTTATGCATAAAAAAATGGGCAGCACATGAACTGGCCTTGATCATCTCAGAGGTTTATTTCAGCTGCAATAATCCTGTGATTCTGTGAACTGAAGGTTAAAGGTACATAATTTCATCACGCAAAAGAAGACCACACGTGCCTATCTGTTTATTGCTTTTTCTCTCCCATCATGATGTCTCCTTAAAAAGTCTTTATGCCATCTTTCCTTCCACAGGAATCACTTAAGTCTGTTTCTGAAATACTGAAGAAAAAGCATTCCAAACCTGTTCTCCTTAGCTAGCAGTGACCCCTGAATACTCTCCACAGAGAGAGTGAACCTAATCATTGCCTGTTGTACTTGCTCAGCTTGTGTAGCTTTATTGCTCTTGAAGGTATAGATAAGTCTTGAAGATTTTAATTGTCTTTAAAGAAAACCAACTCAAGAGGTTCAAACTAATGAAAAACCCAGAAGTTTATATTTATGTGCATGTTTCCAAAGTTTGCAGCTGTGAGCTGGGATTTTATCCTGCAAAAGCATAGAATACCATGCTGAGATATAGGTAACATATTAGTTTTTGCACCAAAGGAATGCATTCTTTAAAGCAAATAAATTCTTAGGTAGGGCAGAATTACAAAGATGTGCCAGGGTTTTCCAATCTCAGTTGGAATTTTCTCAGTCTTCTGACTGTATCAGTTTTTATTTGAGGTTACATGAACTTTGGAATTGAGTTGTAGCTTGGTTTTAGTACAGTATTGCACTCTTGATAGCTAAGGATATAAATGAACCAGTCTGATAGAGACAGCTAGGACAGCTAAGCATAACATAAATAGGAGGGAAGAAAGGACAAGATCCTGAACTAACATTTCTAGGAAACAGTAAATTTAAGATTAGAGTTGCAGCTACTTAAATGCTTTGTGTCATGCACATGGCAGAAGTACCTTAGTGGATCGAAATGTTAAGGAGCTATTTGTCAAATTTCAGATCACCCAACTAACTTTTTGGAGAAGTGTTGTTTGTTAAATGAACATCTAAAAGGTTCGTTTTACCAACTCTTATCTTTCTTCAGCTTGATTTTCAGTGTTCAAAAAATTTTAACAGGTCAGAAGGGAAGCCATGTACAATGTAGACAGTTTGTCTACAAGGTAGACAAGGTCCCTTTGCTGGAATTATCTGAGTCATCAAGAACGTACAATGCTTTCTTAGATATGCCAAATACTGTGGACAAATGAATGTGTCCTATCTCACCAGCTAAAGCTCTGCTTAAATTTTGGTTGCTGCTCTTAATATCTTCAAAATTTATTTGTAAAGTTTAGAAAAAATAAGCTTACAAACTAAAAGGATGTATTTTCTCTCTTTTGTGTGTGTGTGTTTATTGATTAAATCAGATATTAAATGAAAACATTCTAAAATACGCTTGTGGAAAAGTAATATTCCAATAGATTTTTATTATTTTATGTAGGTATACGCAGTCTGTAAATTGTTTCTATCCTGTCTCTAGCACTAAAAGTTTTTAAAAGAAAAAAATCGAAACAGTTAAATTGTTAATGCCTTTTAAAAGCTTGCCTCTTCTCACTGTATATAATTTGTTTTGGCTTAAGGCCATGGAAAGTGTTACTGTGGAAACTGTTACTGTGAGGCTGGTTGGCATGGAGATAAATGTGAATTCCAGTGTGACATCACCCCCTGGGAGATCAAGAAAAGATGCACATCTCCAGATGGCAAAATCTGCAGCAACAGAGGTGTGTCATTCACACGTTCCTTCTACTCATATTGTTATGGTTTGCTTTTATTTTACAATATGCATTTTCTGCAGTAGGACATAGATTGTGTTTGACAATAGTTTCTAGTTTGTTCTCACTTATTTCAAATCTGGATATACGTTTCCAAATGAATTGGTAGATACCTGTACTTACGTATAGGTAGCCTACTTACACAAAACCACACCCGTTTTTTAAGTACTGAAGCTGCTCTTGTCCTTTGAGCACGATAATTTGTTAGTACATATGGTTTAGCAAGACACCTATCCCTGCAAAATAAAATACTAGCAAGTTTTTGACTTTGAGTGGTTTAGTGTCAACAGGATTGTATGTCAATTCACTCTTAAAGAAGACCAAGGACTCACAATTAAATAGGGAATATGAAACTACAAAGTTTCTGGCGCAACCTGAAAATAAAGTAACCAAGACGTGTTCAGTAACAATGTGGAATGCTGTAGAGCTGGGAAGGTAAACTTCACACAGTATTTCTAGATACATGAAATTTCATTTGCATAAAGTTCTGGAATTTGACTTTTATCTTGTACTTCCATCTAATATTGTCATTTTTGGGGGAAAAAAAAGTACAAAAGAAGGTTGTTTTTCTCTAGCTACTGTCTTTGGTTGCATTGAACAAAGAGTTAAGAACATGTTTGTGTTTTTTTTTTTTTTTTTTTCTGGCAGTAGTCCAGAATAATTACAGTACATAAGTAGAGAACATAAGTGTGATTCTCAGATACCTCTTTCTTTAAAAACATCTCTACTTACAACACCTGCTATGGTGTGAACATTTAATTATCACGAGAACACTTGGAAAATGTCCTTCTCTTAATTATGAGGAAATTGAAAGTTTGGCTCAAATACAGGCATCATGGAGGATCATTTAGTCTTGGGACTCCAGCAGTAAATTTTCTGTAATTCTGGAAATAATAAATATTGAAATGGCTTCAGCTAAGATGCTATACTTGAACTGAGAATATAACTTTTTGTCAAAGTGACATTTTTGTTCAAATTCAAAATGTTACTGTACAAGTATTTCTTTTAATTTACAATGCAATTGGAACAAATGAGGATTAATAGTATAGCTGATATTCTGAACAGCTCCAACCTCCTATGCAAAGGTATGTTCATGGAATACTTCTGTATTTTTAGCCTTTCATGTATTTGTGATTTTTATCCATGTAAAAAGTGCGTAGGCTTTTGACTACATAAAGTTGATTTCCAACACAGTATTTCCACACTCTTTAGTCCTATTTACCCTTTTTTTTCTCTGTTCATACATCTGGTGATACAGGTGCAGTTCAACTCATCTGCCTCGAGCCTTCTAAAAATTAAATATCAAGGCTAACCTTTCTGTCCAGCCTCCTTCAGTACTAGGATGGATAAATTGTCTGTCTAAACAGCTGAGACCAGATGTGAATCTTTAGATTCACATTCCAATATCCAGGACAACTGATCCAAATTCACATTGAAGTTTATGAGAGGATCCTTCACAGAAGGATTAATAATTCACCAGAGGCATTTTCTCATTTTCTGGGTTTCTTTTTTGTTCGGTGGCAGTGTGGCAGTTCATGCTGCGTGTCTCCTGTCACTGCCACATAAGCTACACCTGTGGTGTCCTGAATGTCCAGCCCAATCAGGTGGACACAGGAAACAGCATATTGCTACCCATAAATCCTGTGCCCTATAAATCCATCTGCAAAGTCATTCCCTTCCTCTTTCTTCCCTCTCTGCTCCCGTGGGAGATGCTCTTTTATCGGGTAATGGTGGGGGAGTATCTCAAGGCCTCTTAATGCCAGGAGGAAAAATGAGGGAGGGGCAGTCTCAGACCTGGCCAGCCTGAGACTAACCTAGAAATGGGAGGGGGAAGAAAGAGCCCTGGGGGTTTGGGTAGACCCTCAGGTGGGGAGAAAGGAAGAGTTAGGAAAGCCTATTTAGGCTACAGATCTGTGGCAAGACATTGCTGCTCGCATTGAGAGAATCCCAGTGAATGTTGTATTTTTCTGCTCCTTCATTAATGCCACTGAATTGTGAAAATATCAAAAATCAGGTACAAATATCTTGAGGGCTGTCTTGATAGCTGTAGCACTAAACAAGACAGCACATTTTCCTACTTCATGTAACCATCATGCATGCCTGATTGTGTAGACTTTCCCGTTTCAGACAATGTCCCCGTATCTATAGTCTGAATCAGAGGGCAAATGTTTTGGTGGAGTGGCAGGAAGTGCAGCTACACTTCAGGAAATAAATGGCATGCATCTGTAAGGTTAAGCTGTGTCTTTATGCCTATCAGCATCTCAGAAAAAGTAGTGAGTGTATATCCCTGAAGCTTGTCTGGATTTCTGAGTAAGGAAACTAACTTTTTTTGTTCTGACTTTGCTAAGTATCTGGGGTGCTTGTTCTCTGCATATGAGTAAGGTTGTGCCAAATTAGCGTCTCTGCCAAATTTCACATTTTGCTTACTTTAAACAACGGTGGGGCCTGAATATGGGCTTGGGAAAAGTGGAAAAGTATTAATTTCATGTATTTCTTTGCTGATCTTGTTCTTAAGTAAAGAGCAATCTAGGTATTTTCAGCTGCATTAGAATTTGGATTTCCTTCTAGTTTAAATATTTATGCTTTAACAATCATTAATTATCCACTGTGCCCAAGCCGAAGTAATTTAAGCAGCATTGATTTTCATTGTCATTAGTGTCAGGACAAATTTCTGTTGATGTCAAAGAATGTTCCGTGCTTTTCTGTTGATTCCTAACAAGGCTCAGAAAAAAAGAAAAAGAAATTTGAACAGGAACTCAGCTCGCTTGTATGAAGTATTACTACCAAATAATCATAGAAGGTTTTTAATCATACATGAGCGTATGCTCATGATTAACACCTGCAGCTTGGAAAATGCACTCCTGTAAGAGCAGAAAATTCACAAGTGTAAATTCCTATAATCAGGCTACTATTGCTCTGAATTGCTCAGTTAATCTTCCATCACTGTCTGGTGCAGGGTTTTTTGTTTGTTTGTTTGTTTGTTTTATTTTGTTCCATTTTTTTCTCTCTCTTTCCTAGGCACATGTGTATGTGGGGAATGCACATGCCATGATGTGGACCCAACCGGTGACTGGGGAGATATTCATGGAGACACTTGTGAGTGCGATGAAAGAAACTGCAAAGCAGTGTATGATAGATATTCTGATGACTTCTGTTCAGGTAAGAAATATATATGAAGGGCACTTGTGTGCTTTCATACCAACAGCATCTAATTGGCCTGATCTAGCTGGTGTTTTTGGGAGCTTTTTACATTAAAAGACATAAATCTGTTAACAACAGCAACAAAAAAAAAGCAAACAGGAACAAAACCAAGAAAAAGTTTCCAGTTCTAAGGCTCTTTTCTATGGCTTTTAACATAAGTCTGTAAATTTGAATTACTTTTCAAGTTTCCATCTCTCTTCTAATACTCTTGTCTTCAGTGTGTGCTGACATAAATTGAAGAGGTGGAACTTTAAAAGATATAATCTCCTTCCTTGAGGAAACTAAAATTTATTGTATCAAATTTTGTCATTTCATTATATATGACAGGGAGAGGACAAAAGAGAAGAAGAAATTCAAAGGAATATGAATTAATGGGTCTGTGAAAAATACTACTCTAAGAATACCAATTGACCTGAGAACAAGTAAAGCATCAATATGTGGAAAATATGAATGCATAGTCCTGCTACACATCACTGACTGTACATCTTAAAGACTGTCATATTTTTTCTTCTCCTTGTACTTCAAAGCACTATAGTCAAATTAGTTGACATCCATACAGCCATCCAAGTTTTCCAAGTTTTGCAGTGCATTTAGATTACGCCATATAGAGTCTGTTTATGCTAATTGATGGGTGAGACCTTGCATACAATTTCACATACTGATAAAGATGCTAATACTGGGCAGGAGAGGACTTTGATCCGTATCCATACACAGCATGTAATTTGTACACAAAGGAACTTTGCAAAATCAAATGAGGGTGGTTTCAAAGGGATTTAACAGATTACAGGTTGTCAGCTCTAATGTGTCCTGTAGAAATCTGATCTGGCCTAATTATTATGAAGAATGCAGTCACATCAAGGAAAATAATGATGTGGTATGTTCTCTTCTTATTACTAGAATGAGAGATCCCTCATAGAAAGATAATAGGGGTTTTCTGTAATGGGGAGAGAAGGCTGAAACAAACATGATACATAAAACTCTTAGCCTCTCCTTTGCCTGTTATGAAGGTGAAAGATTTATCAACTATTGTAGTTTGGTGTTTTAATAAATAATGATGATTCACAGGCTCACAAAACAATGGGAAAAATAGAAGCATTTCTAAAAGCCTTCAGTGAATTAAGTTGTTACTGTTTCAGCCACCTACAAATATTATACATGTTTATTTAATTAATAGACTGGAATGGTGTAGAAATGCAGTCATGAGAGCTGCAGGATGATTGAATTCAGGATATTGTCAATTTTTGAATGTATTATTGTGTTGCTGCATGTTTTTTAGCACTCGGTCTTATCAAAATGTCAGCATCAGCTAAGGAATACCAATCTGAAAATCAACATGGTGAATATGTTCTGTATTTAAGGGCAAACAAAAGAGTTTCAAATCTAATTTGATTAAAGAAAATCTGTGGCATCGACAGTTCATGCTGCATCACAAAACAAGATTTGATCTCATTCCTGAACATTATTGCCATTGCTACTGCTACTGCTCAGAGTGGTGTAGGTTGTGAGAAGGAGTTGCGGGGGGGGTTGGTACTGCTGTTTGACATTAAATTAAGGATTGGCACAGTGTTATTTATTACACAGACAATTGTAAATGAGAAAAGTCTTGTGTCTTGCTTCATGTAACTACAGTGCACGTTGAAACGTTGGGAAAAAATATTAGCACTGCTTATTCTTCGGACCCCCCTTTCCTTTATGGTTTAGGAAAGCTAATTTATCCTTAGCTGGCCATCGAAGTGTGCATTTCTCAAACAGACCGTGCAAAATAGCATTGTCACATGAAGGTGTGTAAACAATGCCTTATAGCCCTGATGCTTGGTTCTGTTTCAGAAATGGACAAAATGCATAAGTATTCAGTTTGTTTAATTGTGGTAGACAGAATCTGCAATGAAATCAAACATCTACTCTCAGAATTTTAATTAGTCATTTTTCTTACGTCAACTAAATTTACTAAGTGTGCATGTGTTATGTGTGTCTGCAAAACATCTTCATCTTTCTAACAATTGTTTGTAAATTCATTTAGGATTAATCCAAGCGGGATTATCCAGATTAGGGAAAATAAATCAGATCTCTTTAAACCTACATCAAAAGAAGCAAAAATTTTCCAGTCTTGTTCTACCTCCCAAATAGATAGGAAATCACATCTGAGTTGAAGATTGAAATGATAGCAAATCATGTTTACATGTAAAGATTTTTAGTGTAACTGAATGAAATGTTTATTTCATAAACTACAAATGACAGGAATTGACAGCCCTGCTGTGAGAATTTAACATCCCACAACAGCAGCTTCCTCCAGAAGCTTCATATGGCCTGGGGTGGCTGTCAATTTGTAGTACCTCATATTGGCAACTGGGTGCCTTCTTTTAACATCTGATGTGCAGTGTTTGGTATGTTATCAAGTGATTTTACTTCAGAAGTGTTCGCAACATTAAAGTGAGTCTATTCTTTTGAAGAGTGAATAGTTTTCATGACTTGGCATAGGGAGAAAAAAAGGCTTCCATTAGGCATTCACACACCTGATTAGATCCTTTGCTGTGGCTACAGCAAAAAAAAAAAAATCATATATGAAAGAACATCATCCTCTCATAGGTATTTATCTGTATCAGGGAACATAGAACGTATGTCCAATTTGCAACCTGTCAGCAGGTACGCATGAAAGCAAGAGACAGAATAATGGACAGAATGGTTTGGATTGGAAGAGACCTTAAAAATCACCTAGTTCCAACCCCTCTGACATGGGCAAAGACACCTTCCACTGGATCAGGTTGCTCAAAGTCTCATCCAACCTGGTCTTGAACACTTTCAGAGAGGGGACATCCACAACTCCTCTGGGCATCTTGTTTCAGTGCCACACACCACCCTCACAGTAAGAATTTCTTCATAATATCTAATCTAAAACTGCCCTCTAAACAAGAGGAAGCCTTTAACATTTTTCAAGAAAAATAAGTAACTAATGTAAAGTTCTTGTGAAACGGTGACTTGTATTCTGGGAACTACTTGGATAATTCTTCTGACTGATAAATGCATATGTTTTAGAAATATAAAACAGTCTTAAAATGCAAGTATGGTTAGAAAGATATCTGATTTGCTATGGTTTTCAAGAAGTATCTAGATAGGCAAGCAGATATCAAAACAACGCTTTGGAATCCTCTGTTCAATGAATGACAACTATGTGAAAATTATGAGAGGAGAACTAACCTACTGCTACATTTTTCTAAAGAAAATTTTCAGAAAAACTTCCATGGAATTCAGCTTTTCCTCACCTCAACTTGCATTGTGGAATCTGTGTTTGTGTTGCTATGTTTAGACATGGTCAGGAAGAGTCAAGTTAGCTAATGAGATACTAAAACTGCTTCCAGCTGCCCTATTGAAAGGCACTGATTTGAGACTTGTAATTTGTGTGATCTAGTGGATTATGTTGATTGCAAGTAGATAGAAGATGATATTGATAAATATGCTGCAAGAACAGTAACATAAAGGTAAATGAAATATTGCCTTTTGATGGTCCAACTTTTCCAAATAGTGGTGAAATTTGTGTTTGTAGCCTTTGTTCCACACTTTTTCTTGAGCAGTGTGTTCCGAGTGGTAAAACATCCCTTAAGGAAAAAAAACCAACCAAACAAACAAAGAAGAAATATATCTCAAATGGAACGATAGACAAGTGCTATTTAAAAAATAAAAGTAGATATAGTGAATTGATTATTTAATGAGACCACAACTTTCATAAAGTTCATCTACCTTGAGGTTTTAATACCTGTCACCAGTATGGAAGCTAATTGTTAATTATGTTCATTATAAAGGTCATGGACAGTGCAATTGTGGAAAGTGTGACTGTAAAGAAGGATGGACTGGGAAGAAGTGTGAACATCCACGTTCTTGTCCATTGTCAGTTGAAGAAAGTGCTAAGAAGTGTCAAGGAAATTCTAATTTACCTTGCTCTGGAAGAGGTAAACACATTTCTTGAACATTTTTCATTGCCCTTAAAATGTACTTCCATTAAAAGTATTTTTACAGCTGTCCGGCATTACTAGTACTGGAGAATGTGGTTTCTTGGCTTATTGTGCATGAGAAACACCTGCATAACTTGTGAGTTATGAGAAGGGAGAAGAATACAGAAGACATCTGTTTTTCCTGTCATCAACTGCTGTGTATTTTTACTTTACATACCAGCTTTGAAGATTGCTGCAGTTAAGTATTTACTAAAGATACATTAAAAATGTGAAAAGTAAATATCAGACAGACTTTTGCCTGAACAAGTAATTGAAGTTGTTACAAATTCCACCCACTTAAGTATATTCTGGGAAAGGTCTAAAACTGCTCTTGAATTATTGCATTTGACCCTAAATGTCATTTCATTTGCAATTTCTTCTTTTACTAATACTGTCTACCACAGTCCAAAATTGTAGGTTGTCCACCCAAGCTAGCACTGTGATAACTGTATTTTTCCAAGTAGCTCATAACTTAGTAAACTTAGTATGAGCTGTACTGAATGGTAGAAAATATGTATTAACAAATTGTTGTTGCTTTTTTTTCTTAATTAAGCTACGATTCTTCACTGAACTACATCTTTCTTTTTGCTAAAAATTCTCAAAGGAATATTTGGTTACAAGTTAGGTGAAACATGGGCATCTGTAGAGAATTAACCAAAGTCTTCATGATTGCAAGAATTATAAGTAAAAGAGTATTGATACTTGATTTTTATAGATATACATATATATATATGTTTTGTTTTCTTGTATTAGTTTTCTTTTTTTATATTGGCTCTCTTCCTGGACTCATTGGATGCTGAATATCTCTTCTCTAAACTGCTTCACAAGGAGTTGAGTATATTGAGCATTTGGAGTCAGTTCTATGGTTTAATTACATTGTACACTGAAAGTCAGAAGACAGAGAAAAGAATGACAGTCATAAACCCAAATTCAATTTGAATAAAAATACAGTCTCAAATTATGGAACATATTTTTCTATTTATATTTTAAATTTTGAAATTTTTTAGGTATAGCGAGAAGAGTGAGTTTAAGATTTCAATATTAATGGCAATAATTCTATCCTTTTGGCTATCTGAAAAAAAATACCCAAATACCTGAGTATTAATGCTGGCAGTGTCCCCCTGTTGAGATACTAGCAGTGAAATAAGTCCCTTTCAGATGAATTAGTATGGCTGATGATATTTTGGTGAAAACGTTCAAATAAATTGCAAGCAATATCTGTTGGAACAGAAAGCTTAACTGATAGTGACTTTCACTTCCTTAGAATATTAAACAAGAGTTTACCAAGGTTTGTGAGGAGTGCAAATGGCAGAGACAGAGCTAGGACAGAGAGCAATAAATGGCTGCTGTAATGAAGGAATAAGAAATTATGCATTCAATGCTTGAAAAAAAAAACATTTCCATGAAAGATGTCATTTTAAAATAGAATGTGGTATCTTGTTTAAATGTTATGACCAATTTTGTTTAGGAAATTGGGAGAAAAAAATAAAACAGATTTTAGTCTAATCATCCATAATTTATTGGGTAGTGTTTATTTTTACAGATTCACAGATTGCACTGGGTTGAAAGGGACCCTCAAATGCCATTTTGTCCAAGCCCCCTGCAGTGAGCAGGGATACCTCCAATTAGATAAGTCTGCCCAGAGCCCTGGACTCCTTGTATTCTCCTTTTATTCCATCATGTTTTGGATGTAATAAAAAAAGTGAGAATGCTCATATACTGCTAATGTTGGTGACAGGTCCTATGAAAAACTGCCATTGGACTTGCACAGTTAAATATTTTGGTCCCATTTTAAAATCCTACTATTCTCATTCTACCTTGTCATGGGTGAAAGTGTTACACAAGCAAATAAAAGAAAGAATTCTAGTCAAACACAAACTCTTTCAAGTCTTCTGGGATGGGAAAGGCCATGGACTTCTAACACCAGCCCCCATTTTCCTGAAGTTCATAGTGAAGATTTTGTAACAAGGAAGAGGAAGTTCCAAAGTAAATGAAAGTGTTACCTTTCTCCCTTTGAACACAGCTTGGTAGCATTGTTGTAATATTTCACATGGCACTTCTGGAGCTGAGTACTTAGTCATGCACCTACATCTCCAGATTCTCCATTCTCCATCCTATTCCATGCACGAACTGCTTTGACCTCCTATTAAATAAGGTTGTTATGACTGTGTCATGCATTGTGGTTCCTTAAAGAATATTTTCTGTTCATCTATACGTTTTGTTTCTAAGTTGCTCTGCAGCAGTTGTAGTAGCTAATGTACTTTTTTGCAATCATTTTTATGGTCTTGGATAATGACACTGCAGGAGAAAGTATCTTTAGGATTTTTAATGCCATATAGATAACTAAAATGTGTAGACAGAAAGAGAGAACTGTTACATTTCATAGTCTTTTTTTATATCCCTGTCTAAATGCTGACATGCACTCAGATTTTTAGGTGGAGGAGTCTGAAGTTTCAGTTGTGATATTCTGTTCCCAAGATTAACAAAACATATTTCCTTCAAAGCTCTGGCTTTTTTTAGCTTTTATGCATTTTGCAGAACTTGTAATAGTTCCACAGTGAAGTACCTTTTAAGAACACACTATACAACATGACCAGCGTCAGAGATAAAGGAAAACAGACACGAGAAGAGTCCTTATGGTAAGAAAGAAAGAGATAGCATATTGTTGTCAGGGTTAGGGGACAAGACAAATTACTTTTCTCTTTAAAATAGTCATCATTCACTTGAGTTTCCCCTTAGGGCAGAAGCACATTTCAAAATAGTTATAATGAAAAAAACCTTCAGGAGGAGAACTGAAAATAAAAAGAGCAGATTTTGAGAATAATAGATGAAAGCTCTTTTCAATAATCTTGTTCTCATCACTTATGCTTACTGAAGGTAGCTCTCCCATGGCAGTGATCCAAAGACAGATAAATGACAAATCTTCTTATTGGTAGTGTCTTTTGCCATTTTAATCTCTTTTCTATAATGCTTCTATTTGCCATAGGGAGAGTATGAAATTGTGAAATTCCCCTTTTACACTTGTGCTCTAGTGTTGGCTATCTGAAATATGAAAAGTTACTTTGATTCTCCACTGAAAAAGACTTGTGCTGTTTTTGCAAACTTTCCCATTTTCAAAATATTAAATTTGTGAGTTCAGAAGTTGTATGACATTTTGAAAGTTTACCAGTGGAGTTGCCTTATGTATCTTTGCTGTTTCTTCTCTATTTAAAATCACCAGATTTTAACTGACTTAGTGGAAGAGCAACAGTATTTGATGCATTATTAAAGATTCCTGGTGGTGAACTGAGATGGTGAATCAATCCCTTATGTTCAGTAATGAATTCTGTAATGTATATTACTAATCTGCAGGACGTCATCTCCTGGAGTTTGGAAACAAAGATTAGGAATAAGGGTCAATAATGGCCCTAAAGAGCAGTGTCATTGGCCAGTGACTGCTGTAAAGTCCTAATCCATTTTGGGATATCTTAGCTGCACTATTTTACAATATACGTTTTATGCTGCTCTGAAACATAGCTCATTAAAGCCTTGGCTGATACAGAAAATACTGCAAGTTTCTGGGTACAACACACTAGGATATGCAGAATGAGAGAGGGAGACACATAGAAAAACTCTAGTCTATGTACCGAGAAGAAAGGATGGAAACCAGATGAAATAATATGTGCTAAATAGGTGCCTAAACACATGCAATTTTCTTCTGACCTTCTGATCATAAATATAACATAAAATATTCAGATTGTAAATAAGCTCTGGGGATAGATCATATCTATCTACATATAGCTTCATATAAACCTGTAAGATTTCTAAATTTATGCAGACTGTAACACAGTAATGACAATCTGAACATCTCTCCAACAGGTAGGTCTCTAGAGATGAGTATGATGCCTTAAAAGGGCAGAAGGGCTTTTGGTGGAATGTGCCAGATCATGAAAATCAGTTCTGTGATATTACCCCTGGAGCCTTATTTACTATAGTTTTATGTCTCTCTGGTTCTTTTGTTCTAAGTGCAATTACTCATTGAGAACTCTGGAGTCCCCCATATCATGACCTTGCCAAAATCAGTCAATCAAAAAAATTTCCTATTTCTATAAGTTGCCTATAGAAAAAACATTTTTTCCCCTAAAGCCTATTGCTTCTTGACTTAGTAAAAGAACATGACAGTAGAAGTTGCAATTTTAATAATTCACTATACTTTATACAGGACAGGATGAAGATAGAGCAGAAAAGTGTAAACAAACCTAAGGTAAAATCTAGGTTACTATTCCTGCCGCCAGCTCTTTACTGAAGATTCTTATTATGCAAATTGCACTGTTTAATTGAAGTGTAAATTACTTTAATGTACATCATCTCTGAATCTGGACTGCTGTTTTCATTCATTTTGCATGACCCCTGCATTCTGAAGGAGGTCTTAATTAAAGCACTATAGTAGACAGCCTGGCAGCAAGTTATGTTATTAGCTGGTGTAACAAGAAATGCAAGTCACACATCACATCTCTGACTTTCACCTCATCAACTTTGTGGCTGAGCTCTTACACATCTGTGTGCTTCAGGCTGAGAAGCACTCTTATTATACCAGTACTGTACTGCTGAATGAGTGGGTGTAACAGTGCTGCCTGTACAGTTTGGTATACCCTTACACGCTGGACTGGCACTCTCAGTTCCACTTGTAGTGTGTTGAAGTTTAAGAGGAAAAAAAATCAAATACATAGCTACATCATACACCTCCTAGACTGGTTTATTAGTAGTTTAGATTACTGATTTTAAACTACTTTCATTCAGGCTCTGTATGTGCCTCTCTATATATATTAATTGAAGCAGGATCCTCTAGAAGCTGCCTTTTGTTTGGAAAGCCAGTTTGGAACTGCTGAAAATATTTCACAGTTTTCCATTTCTGATTTTTTTTTTAAGGTAATTATCTTGATCAGAAAATATTCAGCATGTCTCTCTAGAGAGAGCTACTTATTTGTCAGTGAGCCACCTGCACCACCCCTGGTTATTGCTTTTGCCTTTTAGTCTTGTCTTTTTGGGGAGATAGCAGATAAGGACAGAGGAACCAAGGAAAGACTGTAAATCAAGAGAACATTTCATTTCTGCAGTGAACCCATGATTTGCAGTAATCAATGGTTCAGGAATCACTTTGTTTCTGTATAAATGTTTTTTTAATCTGTTCAGGTAGAAGCAAGGTATCTTGGAAGTTGTTTCTGGGATGTAGATGATATTGCAGAAGTGAAGTAGTTCACAAAAACTTCTGTAATGCAATTTGCTAATTTTCTGAAGTTACGTAATTGTTTTCACAATGAGAAGTTTGAGAGGAGGTAAAGGACAGAGAAAGTTAACATATGTTTTAAGCTGATACTTGGTAATTAGGACTGTGGGATATAATATAACAGAAGAATCTTTAAATGTTTCATTTGTGGCTGGCAGAGTAACAACCACTTTGCAATGAGAGTAACTCGACGTGCTCTTTTTCAGTATAGCATTTTTATATTCCAGTATATTTTCTTTTATTCTCACCAGTAAGAAAGGCAGTGATGGACAAAAAAAAAATTTTGAATTTTAAATGCATATGCAAGAGGCAGACACAATTATTTATACATGGTATATTTATGTAATTATTCAGACATGATATATTGATTTCTGTAGCAGACATCTGCTACAGACCACCTGTTCAAGAAAGGATGCAATTGAAGCCTTCTCTAGACAGCTGAAGGAAGCCTCAGGATTGCCTTGCTAATTTTTTCAATTGCCTTGCTAATCAGAGGCAATTTCATTCACCTTGATTGTCTGATGGAAGATCAGGATAGCTCAATGTAAGTAATCTAGGATATTTTTCCCACATTTCTCAAGCTTCTGGACTTCAAGGCAGGGACTGCTAAATGAAATCCTTCCCATTTTAGGAGAAGATCAGGTTTGAGATCAGCTGAGGAACCTGAACATACAGAAGTCCCTGAGATCTGATGAGGGGAATGCCAAGATTGTAAGGGAACTGGCAGATGTTGTTGCCAAGCCACTGTGCGTTGTATTTGAAATGTCCTGGCAGTCAGGTTAAGTCCCCATTGATTGGAAGAAGGGAAAGATTGCATCCGTTTTTAAAGATAGTAAAAAGGAGGACTCTGGGAACTACCAACCTGTCAGTCTCACCTCTGTGCCTTTTAAGATCATGGGGCGGATCCTCTTGGAATATATATCAAAGCATATGGAAGACTGGAAAGATAGATAGCTAATGTGGCTTCACTGAGGGCAAAGTGCGTGTGAATAATCTAGTGGCCTTCTATGATGGAGCATCTGCATCAGTGGACAAGCAAAAAGCTACAGATGCTAGCTACCTGGAATTCTGTAAGGTCTTTGATATAGTCTGCCCCAGCATTCTTGCCTTTAAGTTGGAGAGAGACACGTGTGATGGATGGACTGTTAGAAGGAGGAGGAATTGTCTGGATGGTCATGTCCAAAGAGTTATAGTCAATGGCTCAATGTGCAAGTTGAAACCCGTACTGTGTGGTGTCCCTCGAGTATGTAGTGGGATCAATACTACTTGATATTTTTATCAAAGATGTATTCAGGGTGCTGAGTGCACCCTCAGCAAGTTAGCAGATGATAGCAAGCTACGTGGTGCAGTTGATATGACTGAGGGAATAGATGCCATCCAGAGGGACTTTGACATGCTTAAGGAGGAGGCCCATGTGAACTTTAACGTAAAGTTCCACAAGGCAAAGTGCAAGGTTCTTGGCCTGGGGAAACGCCTAATATCAACAAAGAAATGAGAGATCGATGGACTGAGAGCAACCCTGTGGAGAAAGGCCTGTGGATACTCATGGATGAAAAATTAGGTATCTCCATCGTTGGATGTTTTCAAAAGTTTGGGGGCCACAGGCAAGAGCAATCTGCTGTAATAGGATTGGCTTGGGCAGAATTTTGGGCTCTTGGAACTCTGGGGGCCCTTTCAGCATACATGATTCCATGAATCTGTGATATAACCTGTGTACACTATACCCTGGGGTCAATCAGCTTTGATTTCTTATGCAGTTTTGAAGAGGTTGGAACTGTGTAACTGTCCGTTCTGTGAAATGTGTTACTTCTAAGTGCACATGCTTGCTCTTTTTAGCGTTTATATACTAAAAAGAATAGAAACAATTCCACAGAGGAGCTGGAACGCCTACTGTGACATTAAATTACCTACGGTTGCAAAATTTGAAAAGTAACCAGTTGGCTTTGTTGTATGTCAGTCCTCTTCATCATATTAATGGCTATTAAATCAAAGCACATAGCTTCACCTATCAGGAAATAGGATTAATACCACTCATTTTGTTCCAGAATTTTGAAATCTGGCATGTGTGTTCTAGTTCGGCTTTGCACTCTTTCTGCTTACAGGCAAGAAAAGTAAAGGAGTGTGTTTCCTTTCTCTGTTCAGTCATTACGCTCAGCTTTAGCTTTTCTTTCTGAGATGACCAGAAAAAATAACTCAGTTTGCAAATGCCTTTATTGGGAGGTCTTAAGAGACAAGATTCTGTGTTGTGCTTCCACTGGTGAAAAAGAAGATAACATACAGCTTTTTTTTTTTTTTTTTTTTTTTTTTTTTTTTTTTACTTACAGGGCCAATCTGCATGAATAGTTTTGTTTCTAATAAGCCATATGCTTATCGGAGTGTGTTTGGAGGCATGGGTTTATGTAAGGTTAATCTGACTGATAAGAATGAGTAGGTTACAAAAGGCACAAATAGGTAAAAAAATCGGACTTGTAAGTTCACAGCTCAGGGAAGAATATGTTTCTCTGATGGTTGTAAGTGTTAATCATGTGAAAGATCCCTCTTATTCTCTCAATGCTTCTGAAATGCTATGATCTGTGGACACATTGCAGATTTCCTTTTTGTGGTGGTTTAAGGGTTAACAGGAGGGCAGGCGGACCTTAGGACCCCAAGTGTGGTCACTGGGTCGTATTATTCCCTCCCCTTTCCTGCCTATCCTCTATTTAAGAGAACAGGAAGTTCCTTCCCTCTCTCTTCCCTTTTGCCTTCTGTCCTGGTGGGGAGCTGTTGCTGGCTGCTGGAAAACTCATTGTGGTTGGGCCTGCAACCACATGTTGTGAGGGACTCCGTTGCCATCTGAGATGGGGTTTTGTATATATCTGTATATATCCTTTTCCTCAATCTCTCTGTACATTCCTTTTACATTAATACCTCTTATTATTTGTTAAAATTACTTTATTAACTTCCAGTTCCATGCAAGCCCTTTTGTTTACCCCTTACCTCCTCTGCCTATCTTTTCCCTGAATGGGGAGAAGGGAGGGGGGAAAAGGGGGTGGTAATCTAAATGCTGTTCTGTGGGTTTTTTTTCTGTAAAAGCTTAAACAGTCACACTCTGTATATTATGTGGTCTTCCTTGTTCCCTAGATTGTAGTTCTTCCTCTTCAGACGAAGATGACCTCTTTCACCTGTGAAAGGCATCTGTGGAAGAGTCTGAAGGCCAGTACTGCCTCCTCTCTCAGAGCTAGCTTTCCTTTGAACACAGTCTTGTCTGTATCCCAGTCTTGCTTAATTGTTTTTAGCCTGTACGTTCCCATTTTCAGTTGGTAGGAGTGTCTCTTGCTGTTTTCTAAATGTCAGTATTCAGTGGTTGTTAGTGTATCTTCTGACATAGTTGACCTTTTTTCAGGCACCTCTGTTTTTTCCAATTGTTTGAGCTTGGGGTCTTGTTCAGTAAAGCTGAGAACACAATATGGAAGGCAAAATGAAAAAAAGAAAACAAACCAAAACCAAACTAACAAACAACCCAACCAAAAAGCCCCCAACAAACCAACCAACAAAAAACCCCAACCGTAATGTATTTACTTTATTGAATAGCAATTTTGATGCTATTTTTTTAATGCAGAAAAAGAATACATGAGAAATAATAGTTTCTTCATAATGTTGCATGAAGTTTCAGTAGTGCCTGTTCTCTTTCCAGTGAGATGTATATCTGTGGATGAATGTATGTTAGAAGAATTTACCATATTAATAATATATAATAGATCTCAGCCTGGAGTTATCAGGCCAACTTATGTGGCATAGAAGTGAATATATAATGAAATAATGAATTGTAACAGTGTGAGAGCTGAAATTCCCCCACACTGACAATAACCAGGCTATCTCAGTCTGGAAGCAAATGAAAGCTGTATTTACAAGCAAATCTACAATCTATGATGAAATGCAATGAATATGTACAAATACACACTATTCACAACATTTACAGATATGCACAATCAACAGAAAAGCACAACCAAGCTCCCTTTGCTTCCCCCGAGGGGCCTCCCCCCAGACCAGAAGGAATCCCCCCCAGGGCCCCCTGGCAGAAGGCAGAGAGTCAAGAGGCAGAGAGGCTGTTAGACTTAGCTTGTCAAAGTCAGTATGTTATCTTCAGCCAGAAATGAAGAAGCAGGCAGACAGGAGCCAGGCAAGACGAGAACCCAGACTCCGACTGCCTCAATTCTGTTTTGAGTACAGATTTTTAAACATTTCTATCTATCCAATGGAAGTGTTTAGAATAATCATTATTTTGCTTTCTTACATACAATAGTAACTGATTTACATTCTTTCACTTTTTCTGCTTGAACTTTGTGAAGAAAATTAAAAAAAAATCAGTTTTAAACCATCACAAAGGATATAATATTTAAACAGTTCAGGCCAAGCTTGACGTAAATGGATACTTGCAAGTACTTCTCTTTGCAGCAGGCTGTCAGCTTTTTAAACTTTTCGCTGTAGGGGATTGCTGCAATTGTCATAATTGCCATTACCTAATCAAAGAATGGACTGACTCTCATCTGTGCTAGACTTCCTCTGAATCTTTTGCCTAGTCTGTCTCTTTCATTTATTTGGATAGTCAGTGGTACATAGACCTGGAACACACCAGCTCTTTTGGTGGATGATGTGTGCTTGTGGAATTTAGAAAGGGAATATATTCCTGTTAATGCTAGATGGAGAAACCACATTCACTTAAGCAGTAAATCTTTAGAGGTCTGAGGTAAAATTTCTTTAGTTTCTGCTAAACCATGCCTTACAAAAGTTAAATATACTTGCTGTTTTGATATACTAAATCTATGTATAAGAAAGTAGAACATAAACTATTCTTTCCAGTCAGAGGAGATACAATCAATTAAAATTAATGATAGTTTTAAAATTAGATAAAATTTTTGCTGCTCCAAGTTGTCATCATATTTTGTTCACTTCAAAAATTGTCTGACATAAAGTACTCCATGTCTGGAGTACATGCAGAGAATAATTCACGCTGCAGAAAAAAAATTATTCATTGAGACGTGCAAGGGTAGTTGTATAAAGGAATGTTTATGCAATGCACACAACATGCAAGATAGGGGCATTGGGGAAGCATAGCAGCTATTTAAAATGAAAATATCCTTAAGTACCTTCTCTCTCATAACTTTGGTGTATCAAATATTTGCAGTTTGATCACAGTAACAGGAGACATTCCAAAAGATTCTCTGCTGGGGGAAAAAAAGAAGCAACTGAAGAGTGTGTACGTGTTTATGTGCAAGAGCTGATTAGATATCACAGCTTGCTGATCGGAAGAAATACCAAATGTAAAGTCATGTAAAAGTTGGACATTGCAGCAAAAAGTGAGAAGGCCTGCATTGTCCAAAAATTTTACTAATGCCCACAACAAATATATGTATATCGAAACATTACTATTTGAGTCAGCTTTCAGTTGGAAACACAGAATTAACCAGTTCATGCACGACAGACCATTTTTAACTTTGCAGGTGCCTACAGGAAGGGAAACCAAAGTCTGTCTTTACTACCACACAATCCTTACTGACAGAGTAATTTCACGTGATGATCGCAATCAAGTCCCTGACTGGTGTATTTACTTGCTTCTGGAACAAGTGAGGTGAGACCCCACCAGAAGTACTATGTCCAGTTCTGGAGTCCCTATTGCAAGAAGGATCTGGACATGCTGGAATGTGCCCACAGAAGGGCCATGAGGATGAGCACCTCTCCTGTGAGGACAGACTGAGAGAGTTGGGACTGTTCAGTCTGGAGAAGAGAAGGCTCCGAGGTGACCTTATTGTGGCCTTCCAGTATCTGAAGGGGGCCTACAAGAAAGCTGGGGAGGAACTTTTCAGGGTGTCAGGTAATAATAGGACTAAGGGGAATGGAAAAAAAATAGAAATGGGTAGATTCAGATTGGATGTTAGGAAGAAATTCTTCACCACGAGGGTGGTGAAACACTGGAACAGGTTGCCCAGGGAGGTGGTAGAAGCCTCATCCCTGGAGGTTCTTAAGGCCAGGCTGGATGTGGCTCTGAGCAAACTGATCTAATGGGAGGTGTCCCTGCCCATGGTAGGGGGGTTGGAACTGGGTGATCCTTGAGGTCCCTTCCAACGATTCTATGTTAAATATACTCTATATTGTAATCTATCATAAACATATTCTTAGTAAGGTTCATCTCTTGAACTTAGACATCAAAATGTGAGATTCTTCAACCTTTGTTCTCAGTGGAATGACAGTACCTCTAAATTAGAGGCAATTTGCCTATTTCTTCTATGTTTCTCTGTTACTATAAGATGAATTGTCATGATTCATACTTTTCCCTCCTGCCCTTAAAGAGAAGACTAACTCTTAGATAGACATATTTGGATTCTATGAATCCCACAAATTTATGAAATCATTTACCCAAAAAGTAATATTTTACTACAGCACAAATAAAATTAATGGAGGTCTGCCTGATATTTTTTGCTGTTGATATGCAGATATTAGTCCTTCTTCTGAATATCTTGTAGCTTATGGAGTGGTTTGAGTTGCTTTAGCAGCTATAAATAATTCCCAGGCACTACATCTTGCTTGCTTGTAATGTCAGATTGTTAGAACAGTCACTGGCCCACTTCTGCCCTATGCAAGACTGTATTCATTCCAAACACATCCTGCTTACAGTCCAGGATTTAGCGTGGGCTAGTGACTGGTCCCAGTAGGCAGTCTGGATGAGGCCACCTTCACGAAAGACAGCTTGGTAGTATGGATGCCAGCTCTTTGTGCCAATTGGCCTTGGTGCCAGGAAACAGTCCCAATCCCATGTAATTAACTAGTAAAAAGACAATTATTAAATACTGTACTGTTGTTATAGTAATGAAGATTGACCTTCTTTCTGCATGGTGGTTGGTGTGGTATCTATGTAGCCACAAGAAAAGATGAAAGAAAGAAGTTTCCAGCACACTTTGCCAAGGACCCATTGTCTAATCCGAAGCTGTTACATGCTATGTGCCTTCTCCAAGACCTTGTGCAAAATAAATGCATCAGTGCTGTCCCAAAATTGATTTTGTATAATATGACAGAAGGTCAATAGATTTCCAAGTTGACTAGTTCGATTTCTTCCTTCTTTTGTGATTAATTCATGAAAATTTTTACTTAAATACCTTAAAGGCCCTGAAAATTCAAATGGAAGCAATGTTTTAAGCTGAAAACTGCTAAGAGTTGGAAGTGTTCAGATTTTTGGTGAACACTGTGACATGTTGTTTTCCAGAATTTGTTTTTTGAAAAGGAAGCCTGGACTTCCTTGCCATAATTTCAGGAGTCCAGCCTTCCATGGGAAAAATGACACCCTACGCTTTTCCTGTAAATGGCTTTAGACCTAACCTGGTTTTAAGCATATCAGTGCTTATTTCCGTATCTGTCTCATAGCTTCTTGTTTAAGGAGTTTTTTATTTCTCAGCAAGTGTTTTGCTATGTCATGCATATTGCACAGAATGAGTTATTCTACTCTCATGGTAGCTGCGTATCGATACAGTGTATCTGAAGCATATGGGTATAAAGATTAGAAAGACCTTTAAATTCTGTAAGGAAGAAAGCTATCAAACAAACTATGCAAACTTAATTTCTTTATTTTTCTGATAAGCAAAAATAATCTGGCATGTTTATATCACTATTAAATTTGTTAGACTTAGAGTGCTAAATTTGTTAAGTTCCAGGGAACTGTTTGCCAACTTTGGATGAAACACTGACTCATACGCTACAGATGCAGGCATCTATAAAAGTCAGAAGACTGTAGTCAGTGAATCTCATTTTCAAAGTACGTAGGATTTCCTATGAGGAACAACAAACAGTTGTTGTTTTGAAGCTGTTGTTTGTTGGTTGGGTTTTGGACTTTTTTTTGTTAACAAAGTAACTTTAAGAAGTTAAAACATTTAACGAATGCTGAATTTAAATCAATATGGTGTTGATACTTAAACTGATCTTCTATACATCTTTTTGAGGTTGCTTATTGAGTGTGTGCAGTTACCAATTACATTATTTATAAGGAAATATTTAGAGTATCTTGCAAAAACATGAAATATTTACGTCTTTTTTTTTTCCTGAGGAAGATAAAAAGGAAACTTTTTGATGTGGTATTAAGTAAGAATGGTGCTAAATAGATGTTGTTTAGAAAAACAGTTGTTTAGTATTTTAAAGGTCTATCAAACACTGATGTAAGTCAGCAATGATTATGTATGGATAGTTCTTTTAAAGTATTTTGTTACTTGTAATTATGCAAAAACTTGCATTGTTACTTTGAGTAAGAAACTGAAATGATAACAGAAGCTCCATGAGACAAAGATGTGGAATTGTTTTGCTGCTTCTAAGAGAGATTTGTGTATTACGAGAACAGAACACAGACTGGAATAAATTTTTTAACTGGAACCAAGGAACCTTGGGAGAAGTGAGGTGGAGGGGAAATATCTAGGCTTCTAATATCTCAATGAGAATTTTTGCAATTATCAGTGGAAAAAGGGAAGTATAGTTAGCAACAAGGAGCCTAAATACTTTCTGAATTCTTTATTAGATATAAATCTAAATATTGATATGAAATCCTGGGAAGTAACTTGAAGGTGAGGTTGTTTTCTGCATCCAGTTCTGGAGTCCCTATAACAGGAAGGATCTGCAGGTGCTGGAATATGGATGATCAGAGAGCTGGAGCACCTCTCCTGTGATGACAGACAGTGAAAGTGTTGGGGCTACTCAGTCTGGAGAAGAGAAGGCTCCAAGGAGACCTTATTGTGGCTTATTGGGGCCTACAAGAAAGCAGGGGAGGGACTTTTTAGGATGTCAGGTAGCGATAGGACTAGGGGGAATGGAGCAAAACTAGAAGCGGGTAGATTCAGATTGGATGTTAGGAGGAAGTTTTACTCCATGAGGGTGGTGAGACACTGGAAGAGGTTGCCCAGGGAGGTGGTAGAAGTCCCATGCCTGGAGGTTTTTAAGGCCAGGCTGGATGTGGCTCTGGGCAACCTGATCTAGGGTGAGGTGTCCCTGCCCATGGCAGGGGGGTTGGAACTGGATGATCCTTGAGGTCCCTTCCAACCCTAACAATTCTATGATTCTGTGAATTCATGTTTGGAGAAAGATAGTGCAAAGTTCAATGACAGTTCAACATCAAGAAATGTCAGGTGGAAAGCCAGTCGTCATGTGGAAAAATTCGTAAGTAAGTCTCATTCCAACTCAAAAATCTTTGTCCCAGAAGTTGCAGGTCGTCTTCTGAGATAGTGTCTCACAAAGAGCGACTAGAAATTACTCTAATGCATTATGTCATTTTTTCCCCCCTGAATACCATTAATGCATTTCTTTTACAGAAACTGCTAGATTTTTAATAATAGGCCCACGGGTTCAAATGTTCTTTTATTACCATCTTCATTTGTCGAGTGCTCAAAACACTTTCAGCAGACAGCTTTGTCAGTTTAGTTAAGAAAATTATTTTATGGCACACTCGAAGTCTGGTATTTTGTCTTTGTCTGTGTTCTCTTCAGCTTGTCACCTAAATCACACTTCAGAAGGCCAACAAAGCAAGACGTGACCTAAAAAAAATAAGTGCTCCTGATTAGATCATAATTTCTGTGAAATTTACTGGAAGTTCATCTCTCCAGTTCTAAAATTGAAAGCTCAATGTCAGGTAAAACCAAGAAAAACTATCTTACAGTTTTAGAGGTTTTCAGAAAGATAAATACCAGATCCAAGAAATTGCTATCATAAAAATAGTAATAATTGCTGAATGTCTTCACTCTAAGGCATAGAGACAGAGAATGACAGACAAATGAGATGCTAAACATTAATGGTTTTATTTTAAGCTTTGGGGGTTTTGTTTGTTTGCATTTTGGATGTGTGTCTTTCTGGTGTTTTGGGTGTTTTTCCTCATGGTTCATAGTCATGCTTTTAAAACCCAGCTATCTGAAGATGTGCTGTTCCTAATTTCTTATAGTACAGTATGTACATCCTTTAATCATATTTGTACTGTAATAAATAATTGCTATCTACTTTACTCATTATAAACCAGCTGTTGCCTGAATGCCTGTTTCAAAATTACACCCGTTTAACAATGACTCTTTTTTGAATGTTTTGTGACAGAACAGAACGTGAACCTCTGTATCTAATAGGGTCCCTTTTTCTAACAATTTACTCATGACTCTCTTCACTGCTTCTTCTGCCTTCCTTATGCTGACCAACTTTGGAACTGTGGAGCTAAATCATACTATTGCTTGCTGTATGTGCCTTTCTTCTCATTGTGAAAGGTGTCCATTTTATAACTGTGTCAGTATAGGTATGTTTGTAAAGCCATAGGGCATGCACACAAAATTTCTTCTGAAATTTCTTCTGATTGTGGACCTGGCCTGCTATTTCCTAGTAGGGACTTGCTTCCAGACGTAAGGCAATAGTTAAAAATAGACTTTGAGGAGAACTCTGGAACGTCTTGTTTCAGTTTTAGAGATTTCTCTTCTTAATGGACCTTTGGACTCATTTTTGGTGTGTGAAAGTGACAACTTTTCCACGTCCAACTTAAACAGTGCTACGTATTGTTGTTGCCAGTAGGTGGCATTCTTTATATTAACTAAATAACTAATAGTTTGAAACTTTTTGTGTAATTTTTTTTTTTTGAAGGAAGGTTGATAGACATTTGATTTTCAGAATATTCATGGAAATCATACACATATTTGCTACTTCAAAATGTTTCATCAGAATTCCTTATTTCAATTCAACAAAGCAATCTTTTAAAAAAAAAGTTAATAATTCCAAATTCATGTAATGATGCAATTCAACTGATTTAGTAATGTCTACATTTATTGGAGGTGAGGGAGAGGAAAGGATTTTTATTTTCCTTTTTTTGGAAGATAAAGCAGAATATTAAATGGAGAGCTTAGATTTTAATATCACTGCTTTTGAAATTCATGAAAGCTTCCATAAGAGTTTTATTTCTGCCCTGTTGCTTACTGTCTGCAACACCTAGACTACTGACATTTTTTTTTTTCTTCCTGTAGTAGAGCTCTAATGACTTGTGGCAGAGCTGAGGAAATAACCCAGCAACCTGAATCCAGGTGAAATTTATAGCTCAGTAACAGGGTTTTGGGTTTGTCTGGCTCTTTTTTTTAATTTTTTTTTTCCTTTTAAGCGCTTAATCTAAAGCCCACTAAAGTTAACAAGGAGATGTATACTGGCACCAGGAAATCTTTTGACCTTTTTCATTTGATACTGAAATGAGAGGGCTGCTCACAGAAGATTTTTTTAGTCTATTAGTCATATTGGAATCTATGACCTTTGCAATGATAAATGAGCAACTGAAGTATTGAAGGTATTTCAAGATCCATTGCTTTCAAAATGTGTTGTATATTCCACTGCATAATCCAGACATTGATCCTTGTGGCTTTTGCGTGTGCTGTATGTTTATTCCGTAGGCACCAACCCATAGGCAAGAACAGTATGCTCCTGGAGGTGTGTGAACTAGAAGTCTAGTAACCACAGCTGGGATACTGCAATACTGTACTCTTGAGTCAGTTTACTCTTGCATGCAAACTAACTCAGTGGCTTTATGCCTGTACAGCCACTGTTTACCCAGATGTGAGCTTCAGGTGAGTGTGAGCAACAGCCTCCCAGATTCTGGGCACATGAGCCTTCTCTGATTGGAGGAGGTACTGCCAAATGTGACATGCTTTCCAGATGGCATATATATATTTGTCAACAATAATAATTGTAGGTAATTAATTCAGCAATGGAGTGATTTCTAAACCTAGTCTTTGAATGGCAGTGATTTTCAGTTGTTGGTAGCATACAGCTGTGTCAAACTGAAGAACTGATTTGGAAGATCATGTCCCAGTAGGTCAGCTGACCTACACAGGCTTACACCCTGTGGTACTGAAGAAAGAAAAGAGAATTTTAATTTACTGCACATTTTTTCTTAGTAGAAAAGAATCTATTATTCCTAGGAAAGAATCTATTATTCCTAGGACAATCTGAACTCCTGCATGCAGTGCCCTGATTGCAGTGGTGTTTGTTGTCATGATTTGGTAGTTAGGGGACCAAGCTGAGAGCTAGGGAAGAACAAAAGTGAGAACAAAAGTGTTTTAATTATGGTTATCATTATGGACAAAATGCCCATGAAAGGAATATTGAGGTCATCAGTAGTGCTCTACTGCCAGAGGTTATTGCATTTACTAATCTTCACTTGAAATGTTGCTTACTTAAGCAAGATGCTGGCACATAGATTTGTTCCAAATACTACTTTGCCACACAAGGAGTCACATTAATTCAGTGTAGCTTGAGGAGTAAGATTTATCCTTCACTGCACAGAAATTTGGACTTTTATTCCAAACACATGCTAGAGCATATTCAAGAAACATCTTAAAGTGTCTTCCACCTTTTACAGTTTTGTATAACTTTAAGAGGACTTTGCAAGTAAAAAGAATTAAGAGCAACCAGAAATATCACAAATATATGCAAACATGTTTTTATGTATGTAATAACATACTGGAATTCTCTTTGCTGCTTATATGTTAAATTAAACTGGAGGCACAGTTTAGTCTTTGTTGTGATTAGTAAATTTGATTTAGTCATCCTTAATCCATGCCTTTATCAAAAAGCACAGGCTGCATATCTTTTTTATCATTATTGAAATTATAATTAACATGAGCTGGCATGCAAATGTTACAAATTCTGGATCTTTTCATTCAAATTTTTACCTCTAGTTACATCTTTTGGGCTCATACCCAAATGAGTGATAATTCTGTTTTCATAGTTTCAGCATGTTTTAGTACTTAAATGATGTTGCTATCAGCAAGAAATACGCTCATCTTCAGTCTTCTGCTTGTAAGAAAGAATGGCTTAGTTAGTTTCAAGAGTCTAAATTTTGATTTGTATTAGCTTTTTATTCCATGACACAGATTCAGAGATATTTCTAGATACCTCTCTGTAGCCTTTTGCCACTGATCCATTAACAATTTGAATGTGATGCACCATTGGTTACCATGTAATAGAAATATTTGCAAGAAACAATCAACTTGGAGGCCTCTTGGTCTTATGTATAATGTACAAAATTTCGTTATTGGCATCTCACAATCATTAGTCTTAGGTGACAGGCCTTTGACTGCAGATATCGCAGTAATATTATGGTCAGGAATGTTTTTGTCCAGTTTTTGTGAGGCTATAAATGAGTCGTAATTGAATAATAAACATCCATTACTTTATAAGCATTTCAAGTAATTACCTATGAAAAAAAAATAGGTGTGCAATGATGAAAGAAGTTAAATCATAAGAAGTATAAATATGGCTTTATCATTTCCTAAAACTTAGTAGTTCTTTGATGTCAATGGCAACTAAGCAAAACATGGGGAGAAACAGAAGGAAGGTCATTAAGAACATAAATGCATTCATTAATATTAATACAGGTTTTCTGAGGTCTGAAATGAAGTGTGTAATGATTAACAGTTGTATCTAAATCAAAGCAAGATTTGCAAGAATCTGTCACTTGTAGAATTATCTAGCATGCCAACTTCAGACAGTTACAGTTTGGTTCTCGGTTCACCTCAGAGAATATATTAACAGTAGGTCACAAAAATTTCACAGAAAAACTCTAACTCAGTCTTTTGGGTAGGAAGTTTGCACTTGTGTAAATTTGCAAGTTGTGTACATTTCTATTGAGATCAGGTAGATAATTTCTTGGATATCAAACTTTCAAGGATGATCTAATAAATGCTCTATAGGAAGAAACAAGTGACCTGCTGGAGGTCATTCTCCCATTCAACAGCTTCTATATTTAATTTGTGAATTCTTTAAATTAGAGTAATTTTTTTATAGCAAACAGCTGTGAAACCTGATGTGATGGTTTGGGGTCAGCTAGACTTAGACGCAATGCAAACAGGACATGCAAACTTATAATAATACCTAAAGTAAATCTGAGCTATGTAGATGTAAATGATTACTCACACTAAATGATCTTATAAATAGTGCCTACTGATACATAATTGTATACTGACTGTCATTTTAGCATCTGAAAAGTTTAGTTGTGCTTCTGAAGAGTTCTTTCCAAGGTGGTAACTGTGGTTCATTTCTCAATAGAAATTACTCATTATCACCACAAATCTGATATTGTGACATTTTCAGATTTTGTTCTGTTTTATCCACATGTTATACTCTTCAGAGTATTATACATTGACTGCACTGACTCAGCAAGGTGACATAATCTTGTAAGCTTCTTTTAAAAAGATTGTGGAGTGCAATAGATCCTTCAGATAATGGAGTGTGATAATGATTTGTTCTGCTTAAAAACTTGTAAAAAAAATTCTATCCTCATAGAGGGGTGACTTCTCAACAGCTGTCTCTTATGAGCTAGAAAAAAGGCTATTCTACCTTTTATAACAGTAAGGGTTTTGGGGGGGATTAACATGCTTAGATTTCCAATGGTGAACCGTTTAGCTACAGTTAAGGTGGATGACTATAGGCACCATCATTTTAGAACATTAAAAATTAAACTTAATTTTCTTTCATCTTACTTGTGCCTTGTTAAGAATTCACATCTGTGAACAGCTGAGAGTGAGGTCTACTTGCACAGACACAGAAAGTGAATCTTGAGTTCAGAAGCTTACAAATTTACACTTTGTTTGTTGTTGGTTTTTTCTGTTTGTTTGTTTGTTTGTTTTTTTAAACTGTAAGGCAAAGTTTGGCTCAGAAGACCAGCAGAATTTTTCAGCCTCCTACCATAGAATCATAGAACTGTTATGGTTGGAAGGGACCTCAAGGATCACCCAGTTCCTAACCCCCTGCCATGGGCAGGGACACCTCCCACTAGATCAGGTTGCTCAGAGCCACATCCAGCCTGGCCTTAAAAACCTCCAGGGATGAGGCTTCTACCACTTCCCTGGGCAACCTCTTGCAGTGTTTCACCACCCTCATGGTGAAAAACTTCTTCCTACCGTCCAATGTGAATCTACCCATTTCTAGTTTTTTTCCATTCCCCCTAGTCCTATCATTACCTGACACTCTGAAAAGTTCCTCCCCAGCTTTCTTGTAGGCCCCCTTCAGATACTGGAAGGCCACAATAAGGTCTCCTTGGAGCCTTCTCTTCTCCAGACTGAATAGTCCCAACTCTCTCAGTCTGTCCTCACAGGAGAGGTGCTCATCCTCATGGCCCTTCTGTGGACACATTCCAGCATGTCCAGATCCTTCTTGCAATAGGGGCTCCAGAACTGCTCACAGTACTCCAGGTGGGGTCTCACCTCACTTGTTCCAGAAGCAAGTAAATACACCAGTCAGGGCTTGATTGCGATCATCACGTGGAATTACTCTGTCAGTAAGGATTGTGTGGTAGTAAAGGCAATTAGACTCTGGATGTTTTACAGAGAACATGTTACAGTTTCTAACTCCTTTTGCCAGAATCCCAAATACTTTCTACATGAAACCTTGCAAGACTGGCATTTCAGTGTGGCTAGTATGATTGAGATCTGCCAAGTATTTCTGTATAGTTTTACCTGTAGGAGGCCTTTGGGGGGCTTCATTTGCTGAAATATGTGTGAGCAGATAATTACTTCTAGATTTCCTCAAGACGTTTTTTCTGACTTTCCATATTAATTAGGTATATTTCTATAATATAATTTGCCTAACAGCAGAAATGTTTCAAGTGTAAGGCACTCTTATCAATAATAAAAAGCCATGCAATCAATGTATGATCTAAATATTATCTCAGTTTTAAAATCTCCTTTGGTGACAGTGAGGGCTGAAACCTTTAAACCTTTAGGGCAAGGTAAAGTGTTTGTGCTCTGTCTGAACAGCTATGTACAGCTCAACAGTGAGACATTTTTAAAAAAACAAACAGAAAAACTCCAAATAGTGTAAAATAGATTAAGAAATTAAGCAAATACTGGGAAAAATAGCCATTCTAATTTCCTCTGCATTGGGTGCAGGTGGCAAGGTGGTGGGGTTGGGGTGGAGGTGGGGCTGCAGGTGGGATTAGCCCACTTGGAAGCAGGAAATTTTTTTACCTGGTGCCAGACTCAAAAGTTCATGGTCATCAAACCTCAGTCTCAGGAAAAAGAAGTTTTATTCATTTTATTATATTTGTCTATACACTTGCTAATTTAATTAATTTGTCAGGTGATGGTTATCTTTAATAAAGGTCAAACCAACTAAACAAAAAAGTCATTACCTGAAACTTTGGGTAATGGTGGTGTTGGCACACATGTACTAAGAGAGAAGAGTGACTACTAATGCCTGGTCTGATGGATCCAGACAGGTAAAAGCACCAACTTCCAATACTTTTCTGAAATTTATTCATAACTAACTTCTGTGTGGTATTATTAGCTCTTTACTTTGTGTCATGTTAGTAGAACTCTCTGGGTACTGCAAATATACAATCCAAAAATCATCATTCAAGAAGTTTAGCCATTGCACTGTATGTTTTTTTGAATATGTTTTAAACAAGGGGAATTTGGAATTTCTTTACAGTTGGCACTAAATAGCTACTCATATAGGAAATAATGGCAGATAGGAAAACTGAAGGCCAGATCTCTAACAGTTGTAGAGGGTGATGCTATACTAAGCATAAATACATAAATTTCTATAAATTTACACAATCGTGACAAAAACTAGTGGCAAAGAAGATTCTTTGCAATTCTCTCCCCCTCTGTTTTTTTTCTACTTGTGCTGGTTTCAGGCCAGACAGATCCTCTCTTGCCCCAAGAGGGACAAAAGAATGACACTCACACAAATGGATTGGAGAGTGATGGAAAGTTTAAATGGAAAAGCAATTGGTGAAACTACAAAAACTACAAAGCATAGTGACAAGAATAACCCAAAGTGTACAGAGTCCCTTACATAATACCCATAGGCTTCCCAACTTTTGCCTTCTCTCACCCAAAACCCTCAGGGCTCTTTCTTCCCCCTCCTACTGCTAGGCAAGTCTCAGGCTGGCCAGGTCTGAGATTCCCCCCCCCCCTCCCTTTCTCCTCCTGGTATCAGGCCTAAGAGGCCTTCAGATACTCCCCCACTATTACTCGATAAGAGAGCATCTCCCACGGGAGCAGAGAGGGAAGAAAGAGGAAGGGAATGACTTTGCAGATGGATTCATAGGGGGCAGGATTTATGGGTAGCAATACGCTGTTTCCTGTGTCCACCTATTGGGTTGGACACTCGGAACACCACAGGTGTAGCTTATGTGGCAGTAACAGAAGGCACCAAGCCTAAACTCCCACACTACTTCATATTATTTTTTTAAAAAAGCAATAGTCAGAGTTATGTAGTCTCTTTATTCAGCTTTTCTATTTTAACCCAAATCAATACAATTCACTAAAACTGTGTATCCTAAAAAAAAGAAAAAGGCACCAAAAGATATGCTAAGGCTAGTTTTACTGTATTCACAGGTAACAGTAGATCTCTTAAGTTCAAGCAATAACTTATTAATAGAGACTTATTTATTTATTTTCCCCCAAGCTCCATTTACTTCATTAAGAAAACAGTGAAATAGTGAGATGATATTCTGGATGATAATGATGTGGTGAGTGGGACCTGTTCTCCCTTCCAAAAGGCCCCAGCTAATGATGCTTTCTAATTCTCTTAGTGTTTGTCTTCAAACAGTGTTAAGGAAGCATTATAATACTGCATGGTGAGTGTTTTAAACCACATTGTTTGTGTGAGAATAGATGCATAGTGGTGAGCTAGTGATTCTGTTGTGTCTATATGTTTAATAAACCAAACTGAGGTTTATGTTTAGGCTCTATATTTAGTAACCAGTTGTCTCAGGCTTGGTTTCAATTACTCTGTGATCATTTCTGTTGTCTTAGTGCCTCTGGTCTGTGCTTAGGAGTTGGCAGCAGTATTTCTGCAAGCCAGAAATGTGGCAACAGGTGAAGTCTCTTGTCTGAAGAGGTTTATGGTCTAAGGAGGGACAGTTCCGTTCTGTTGACAATGAATAATGGCATATGATAAACAAAAGGGAACACTGCCTTCTCAGGTTTAGTGTTAGCTGAGATTTTTAATTGTTCTCTTGTTTTCTGTGTCATCAATTATAATGTCACTTTCTCTGCTCTGGGATTAAACAAAGTAAATGTTTTATACTGAAACCTGATATTCTCCAGCAAGAAATACATAATCAGATACTTAAAAATATCATGAAAGAATATTTTGATCTTTTAGTCTGAAATATTGGATAACACCTGCTTTTACTGCCCATAATGGAGCTCAGTAACCTTACTAATTGCCTACTACATCAACAAAACAACAAAGAGTAATTACTGGTGTTCTACAATATTTCAAAACAACAAAGATTAATTGGATTGCACCATACCTTTATTGCTCACTCCATATATACTGTCAGGAATTATTTGTGTGGCTTTCTGCTTAGGATGATGTGGATTTGGTATTATGAAGGCTTTTGACGAAGAGAGATATTGGGCAGTTCTAGCAACTAGTCAAGATTTGGCACCTGGATGAGAAATTTCCATGCAGTTATCTAGCTAATCATTTTATTCACAACTTGAAAGCTTCTGTCAACTGCTTTAAAGCTGACTTTGAGATACTGTAAGGAAAAGGAAAATTTTCAAAGCAAAATGGAGTCTTGCATATTTTTTTAAGTGCTATTTGATAGCAGCTGAAAGGATTATCTTAAAGTCACAAGTGCAAACAGCAAATATATCAATGGCAGCAACATTTAAAATTCAATCCACAGCATTAATGTCACTGAAATCATATATAAGACCTTGTGTTCATGGCTGTGTTCATAACACCACCCGTATTTATGTTTGGATTTTCATTCTTAGAAGGCAATGAGAACTGCCTGCATCTCTTTCAAATTTTTTTACTTCACTTGAAGGTGCTGAAATAATTTTTCTAATTGTTGTTCGATTTCTTTCGGGGCTGTGTGTGGGAATATTTTGAGAATGGAATGAGGCAAAAAGTGACTTATTTAGTTTTCTTCTTTAGTTTTCTTCTCAAAGTTTACCCCTTTGATACCTGGAAATAAATGAGCTTCTCTGTATTCTTAAGTCAAGTAAGAATGATTATAATTAACAAGTGTTAAAAGTTTTTTGTTTTTTTTTTTTCCTCATCTAACTTTCTATGGATTATTGTGTGGATCCTTAGGTAATCTTGAAGGGATCCCTGATCTTGTGTGAGAGATGCCAAAATTTGTGAGGTGGTGTTTGAAATATCAAATCTGAATCTTGCAAAACTTTTCATGGTCACTGAAGGGGTACAGAATTAGATATCCTACTGCTTCAATTCAGTACAGCAGTTCTTGGATTTTATGTTTTGCCTGTGCTGAACCAGGATCTCTTGTGTTTAGGCAGATTTATCCAAACTATCCTCTTAATGGATCTTCCATGACAGGCAGTACTTCTTAGATTCCAGTTTTTTAAACACAGTAGGACAAAATTATTTTCAGTGTCATCTGTAAAAGTAATTGCCTTCCTTTGATACACATTATGGAGTTGCATCATGTTAACATGGCATCAAAATTCCATCCATGGACAGGTTTTAACTTCTGGGAAAAGAGAAAGAAAAATGATGCAAAATGTGCATGCATTCTGTAGTCAAGTCATGGGAGCAGAAATAGCTGAGCCTGTTTACATAGACTTCTTCCTATTGAAATCACCTTCCCCCACCCCATATCTCTGTGAAATCTACATTTGTCTTCCCAACTGTTTCAGACACGTCCTGCAGATTAAGAGCCAATGAGTGGTTGGAGTTTCCCTCAGTGCTTTCCACTTACTTGTTTTTGTTTATGATGTGCTTTGTTTGCTTCATTTCTGTAATACATTTGTACAGTCTTATTTAGCCTTCAGATCATCAAGTTACTGAAGCATCAGTGCACATGGCATGAAAAGAAATGAGTCATTCACCCATCCCCAATCTTTTGTTTCCTCAACTGATTGAAGGGTTCAATAAATTACTGTGGTTCATAATGACTATAGAAGTTAAACACTATTTTTATCTATTCAGCTGTGTTTTAAATACAGCATGGGGATCTATCATTGTGTCATGGAGAGAGGCTCTAGAAGCATTTGACAACTTATAATCTTTCCTCCTTCACATATTCATGAGAGAGGAAAATTATGCATGCAAGCAATAACTTTACACATTAATTATTGAGTCAGATATCAGGAAGACCATAACTTCATGAAAGACAATGCACAAAAATACTTCATTTTGAAGAAAAGATAAAGCTCAAGGGCAAAAATCCTGAGGTTTGAAAAACAACAGATAATTTCCTGTCCTTCCTTCTCTATCCCTTATCTAAGTCTCAGGCTCAAATATCTATATTATGAGAAGTCCCTAAGGAAGAACAGAAGTGAGCAGCAGGAGATACAGCTGTTCATGGGGCTTGTTAATGAGTTTGGGCAATGCCCGATTGGTGCCTATTACAGGTAGTGTAATGAGATCCATCTCTCACCAATAAATCAGTTGTGTTTCTTTGCATGCTGCAGGGAGTCAGCAGGTACATGACCCTATAACTTTCTACACTGATGTATTACTTTCTTTCTGGAAAGAAGATGGAGACAGCCACTTGCCTTGCCCAGACTGTGCAGTGTGAGTGGTGGGCTTCTGGTACATGCTTCTCCCTTCTTAATGAATCAGTTCACCCATCGCAGTACATCAAACAGCACTGAGGTAGCCTCTTTAATTTTTGTGGCAGCTGTGGTGAATCATACTACTAACCCTAAGTAATGGCTTTATTTTGGAAGCCCCTACACTTGTTCTTAGACTCTTAGTGCTTTTTTAGATGATAACACTTATAATTCATCATGGTATTATGCAGGAATAATTCACTGAAAGGATTTGTTTTGAAAGAGAGAGGGAAATGCTTCTAGGGCCCTTTCGCCTACGCACTGTAACACAGGAAAAATGTTTGGCAGGAGTTAACCCCTGCTCTTGAATAATCTTTTTCAGATTAAAAAATGGAGGCATACTAAGCAATTCTTTTGATTCAAGTGACAATTGGATATGAAGCTACCTACAGCACTATTTTATTTTTTAAGATAACATGGACTGGATATAAGAGGAATTTAGTGCAGAGAGCTGGTTGTTTTCTTTAACCCTGCAGACTCCTGATAAACCATAGACTAGAGCCCCTGTGGTTTGAGATCATAAATAATTCCATTTCTAGTCATTTTAGCTTTTTCTGTATATTGCAGATGATAAGAACAAAGCAGTTAGTTATCTACGTGCATGTAAGGGAATGAACACAGTAGCAATGGCACTAGGCATTGTTGCATAATTTGTTCTGTGTTCACTGTAATATATCCTGCTATGCAAAAATGGCACAGGTAAGTGGATCTGGGTTATTTCATTTACAGTTGTCAAGCTATTAAGGCTTTATCCTGCTGTCATACTATTTTTGCCAGAAATTGTATTAATGCCTCTTAGAATACACTTAATTGTTTTTATTTTTAAAATCTATTTTTGAGAATGTACATTTATGTGCTTTAAACCTGTCTTGGTACATAGCAAATATCCTTTGTAGACTTATACTGACTTTGTTTCTTCATAGTTGTGGACTTAAACTGCTGCTATTCTGAGAACTTGGTATACAACAAGGTTACTTTCAACAAAGCACAGAAAAATGCATTGTCTAAAATATACAGAGAGCAATCTATGCTTAAAATTTCAGAAATCTCCTCACCTTGAGGTTATTGTTTCACACCCATCTTCAGTCCACGTAATTAGCTTGAGTTAAACATATTTTTCTCGTAGGCTGCCCTGTTTATGACCCTCTCTTTCCAGAATTCGCTTATAAAATTCTTGGCTTAGCTTTACATTCAAGTTGTTTATCTGCTTTTCAGGCTTCCTGCCTTGCTTTTTTAAGCACCATAAGTTCTCTTGAATTTCTTTGAATAACCTTTTTGGTGTTTGGAATTCATTCTAACCTATGAATGCTCTTACACAACATCCCCACCACATGAAAGTGCCTTTCAGTTGCCTGCTAAGAAAGAGTGCTACCACCTAAGATTTGCTGTCTTCCTCACCCTTTCCCAAAGAAAAAGTGCTTTGCTTTGAGGAGGGGAATTGATGATTCATGTTAGGAGATGCTGAAAAAGACCCACACCTTGTCCACTTGGCAGAGAATGGTAATGTTTGTGGCAGTCTTCATACTGCCATGTAAATTTTTGTTATCTAATCGCAGACTTCCTCCCAAGACTCTCATTGTAGTGTAGAGCAGACGTTTTAATTTTGTTTTAATATATTAAATGCCTTTGTGCCTAATCTTGATTTGACATGTTACTGTAGACCTTGTGCTAGAGCTTGAGACAAACCAACAGGTGTTACTACTGTAAAGATAAGTACAATGAGTTTTTTATTTTTTTAAACTATTTGATTCTTTGATCAAAGAAAATTGGGAGGGGGTGGGGGGGTGGCAGTGGGGAAGGGAAGGAAAAGTTTAAATTGCTTGATGGAACATTTAGAAAGATTAATCAGAAAGAAATTGTCTTGTCTCTGATGGGATGCCCTGTGAACATTCATCTTCCCTAGGAAATACATTTTACGATAAATGTGGTGCCCAGTTTTGACAGTCAGAGACTGAAAACTAGAGTACTTTGTGCTTTAGTGAATATCACTTCGCTTCTAACTCTGACATTCTTTCTGAAGACCCTGCACCCCGCAGGGCAAGGAAAGTGAGTTATTTGAAGTGCATCCTTTATAAAGAATGGAAACACATCTCTGTTTTAAAGGTAACTGGAAAACTCACACTTTTAGGAATGAATTCCTGTGTTACTTAGGAGTCAGTAAAATGCATTACATATTGTTTCCTGTTCTAATTTATGCATTTGAAAAAAAACATAATCTATTAGTTGAAAATAGTGTACAGCCTTTCCAAAACAGATATCTAACTTCATTTTCAAAGGTGTCCACTGTGGAGACATTTGGTTCTACAAAATACTCAATTTGTCTGATTGTTTCTTTGGGTGTTTTTGGTTTTTTGGTTTTTTGTTTTTAATTGGAAAGTGTTGAGTGCAAATACTTATTGCACATTTCACCACAAGCTTTTGTTTTTCCCCAAAACCCTCGATGGTCTCTAGTTAACCATTATTTTTGTTTTAATTGTTTTTTAAATTCACCTCCTATAGGGGAGGTGTTGTAGTAATTTGTCTTAAAATTATGTGGGCTTTCTGAGTAATGGAAACCCATGAATATCCTGTTGTCACAGTTGATCAGAGGAGAATAGGGTTTAAGATGCAAAAAGATTTTTTTACTGTTATGGTGGCCACACACTGGAAGAGGTTGCCTAGATATTTTGTACTGTCTCCATCCTTGGAGTCATTCAAAACCCAACTACCTACAGTCCTGGGTAGCCTGCTGTAGGGCACACTGCACTGTGCAGCTGGGGTGGACTAGATGATTTCTAAGGATGTCTTTGAACCTCAGCTGTTCTGTGATCTCCCCACTGATTCCACTTTTACTCACATTATCTGAAAAGACTTTTCCAGGACACATAGATCAGTTGAATTTTGTGTCATTGCTTCATGGCAGCATTTCCCCACCAATACAAATGAATTAATTTCAATTAAAAACCTGCTGCAGTGCCTTAGGAGTAGGTCACAGCAGTACTAGACATTTAGTCCATCTCTTTGCGATGGCGTGATTTCATGGTACTAGGCTAATGCCTGACAGCAGTGTAATTTATATATTCTAATGAAAAAAACAGCTGAGATATTCCTCAGTGTGGGTTTTTCTCTGGTTTATGTATCTATGCAGATATTTCTGTTACTTTATGCTGTGCTGTGTTCCCTTTTTGCCTTGTCTAAAAAGTACATGAAAGGTAGAAGGTCACTCATTACTTAACTCAGTATCTTGTTTCCTTATAGCAAGTAATCTCTGCCACTGACTATGCTGTCCTGGAAGGAGGGCATTAACAGCAAGAGGAGAGCTAAGGAGGAGAGTTCAGAGAGCTGCTCCTTCTGGTTTCAGGTGCTTTAAGAATACATCCCTTGGTCACTAGTTTATGGTTCACTTCAGCCTTTTTGCAGACTAGTGGGGCTCTCCTTTCCTGAGATATTTGGGGCCAAAGGCACTCTTAAAATTGAGTCTACTTTCAGTCTGCAGAAGACAAATTTATGAGCTTCCGCACAGCCTGAGTTCCAGACACATCTCCCTAGTTACCACGAATCACATCTAATAAAGAGGCTTTGTATGGTATAGACAACAGGAGTTAATAATATTCTTCAAACAAATACATCATTTCATTAGGAACACAGGATATGGATCAGCTCAAAACTCTTCAGCTTTGCTAAGAGTTTATCCATAGAGTCTTCTGTACAGAAAGTCCTGAGCTTTTGTTTCATGGTATGTTAGCCATACCAGATCTAGCCCCAGACTTGAAACCACATGAGCATAGCAGCATGCTTGAGTTCTTAAACTCTGCTAAGAATGTTTTGGATCCAGATTTGTTTGGAAAGACGTTACAGAGCAGTCCTTGAAGGTTTTATCTCATGCCTGGCAGAAGCAGATGGATGGGGTGAAGCTGACATGTAATTTCTTAGCCTTTACTACAGAAGCAACCAAGAGCTTGTTCAGTGCTTGGTTTTTGAGTGTTGTTGTTGAAAACTACATGAAACAGAGCTGCACCTTTTGACTTCTGAATGCCTATCATGCTGTTGCAGATGTACACACGTTGCAATCGACACTGTACCTGCAATTCTAAATTTTCCTCTATTCGGAAATTATTTTGATCTGACATTTTGAGGTGGTGGTAGAGGTCTTCTCGCTAGCATTACACTGATCTTTAGTGTCAAGTCATGTGAGCACATGATTTTGGCACATCTTGCTGTGAAAGCTCAGCATTTGTTACATTTCCCTGGAAGAAACCACTTGCATATGTGTGGTCTTACATGGGTTTTGTGTACAGAGGATGCCTGTATCAATCTGCACTACATTTCCCTTTTAGGGAAAAATGCTCATGAAAATAATTGCATTTTCAGTATAGAAACACAGAATCATAGAAACATATAATCACAGAATAGTCTGAATAGGAAAGGACCTTTAAAGGCCATCTAGTCCAACCTATTGCAGTGAGTAGAAACATCTTCAATTAGATCAGAGGCTCATCCAACCTGAATATCTCCAGGGATGTGGCATCTACAGCTTTTCTGGGCAACCTGTGCCAGGGCAACCACCTTCATCATTAAAAAAATAAAAAAGTCTTCCTTATATTTAGTCTGAATCTGTCTTCTTTCACTTTGAAATTGTTACTCCATATTCTATCAAATGTTGCATTCAGCATGACTCTTTACAATTGGGGTGGGGTTTATTTGGCTTTTTATGCCTTTTTTCCCCCTTTTTCTTAATTTTATTTTTCCTGAACACCAAACCTCTAACTAGCAGTGATTGTTTTTTTTTTTCATGGTAAGCCTAGATTGTCTTTCAGACAGATAAAAGAAGTGAGGAGGAGCGTGTGTTTGTACATTGTTTTTGTGCTTTTCTTATGCTGTATAAACTTTTTTGGTCTGTAGAGTTCTTTTGTGAAGTGAAACTTCTTGGGAAAACACATTTCTTTTTCATTAATTGCAGCTATAAATAAAGTAGTGGAGAAACAGAGATGAGTGCAGTGTTTCCTGTTATGATCTTTGAGACAGGATGGATGAATGAGTCATTCATTTAAGTAGCAGTGCTGATAATGAAGGCTTCAAGAAAAATATTAAATTCTGTCATCGTGATCTGCCTGTACTCAGCCTCTTGATCCAGAGAGTGACAATCCCAGACTGTCTAGGTCTACTACAGTGCAGCCTGCTCTGGCAGTCACCCACTGCTGCCCTGCCTGCTGGCCCCTTTTCCCATCATAACTTCTGAAAACCAACTAATTACTGTGCAAGGTGGAGAGACCCAATGTCTCCAGCAGTGATACTGAGATGTGTGCAGTCTCACTACTGGGGAGGAGGTAGGGTTGGTGTTCTTGGGAAGGAAAAACCCAAATGTTTCATTTCCATGAGCATACACTGCAAGAGTTTTGACATGTTTTGCATGCTACTGATGTTACAGTACATGTAGTTGCTGCTTATTTTCAGCCAACTTCTCTCCACTGCTCTTTTTCCTCTCACAACTGAGTATCAGTTTCTGCCCTTGTCTGATCTACAATTACCACCCCCTATAGCTTATGCCTCCCACTTTTTCTCACAGGAAAAAAAATGAGTTCTACTGATTATTTTCCTTATTTCTTCCCACTCACTCAGCACCAAGCCTCACTAGCCTCCATACTCCATGAGAAGGAAATGAAAATAGTAACAAAATTACTAATTCTTCTGTGGCAGCCTCTTATTTGCTGCTGTCACTGCTCTGCCATAACTCAGGTTCCTGGGGAAAAGCGTGAAAATCCAAACAATTGCTTGGACCTTACAGCATCCTGCACTGGAATTTAACAATACATCAATTTTCCAGTTGCGTGGAACTACTGTGAGGAGGCCTAAATAAAGTTTTCTTATGACTATATTAGCAAATAGGACCCAGTTCACCTTTATAATGAAAGAAATGTGGGTAGTTCTTTAATGCTTGCTGTTAGAAACAAAGCAAACCAAACCCAAACCTTTATTATCTTCAAATTCAATCTACAGAATTAATTGCTTTTTAAACATAGTATTAAACTGTTGCTTGTATTTGTCTAAGTAATTTGGGGTACTTTGCTCTAGAATAGCCATAAAAATAAATCTGACATTCAGGCTGTATTTAAAGCAATTTTGACAAATTTAAACTGGTAATAGCAGGCCTGTTTTGTTTCTCTAATAAGATGTTTATGATAAGTGTGGAATGCTCCATCTAGGCCGATTTTCCATCTGAAATCATGTATGTAGAACAGAGCTTGCCAGACTCATTCTCTTCAATCTGCTTAGCGGTAATTGTTTTTATCGCACTCTTTTTTTTTTTTTTTAATTATTATTATTCTCTAGACAGAGCTCTAACTAATTTCCCGGAAAAGGGCTGGAATAAATTTTTTATAGTCTTTAAAAATCCATATGAGCAAACATGGCTTCAGCATCATCACACTAAAATCAGAGATGGCATCCTAGTGCTGGAACATTGTTTCTCACCACTGGATTTTGCCTTCTGTCTGCTCTCTTAAACCAGTTTAATCTGTCTCAGTGAAAGCCTTGAACAGCAAATGCTACTTTATACTTGCAAATCTGCCCAGCTCATCTCCAGTTCTTGTTGTGCATAAACAAGTCCAAGTTAACAGCTGATGGCAGCCAGCTTCCAGCAGAGTAGGATTCTACTGCTGTTAAAAGATGCCCTGGAGCTTAGGGCTTGACAGGACTCAGGAGCACCTTCTGCTCCAAGCATGACGATACCTTCAGGAGCAGCAGAGCTGATTGATTTGTAAGATCCAAGCTCCTGTGAGTCATCGTCTCTCATACTAACCAAGAGCTGTCAGCTCTTGTGGTTTCTTTGAGTGCAGCAGGAGCCAAGGACCAGGAGCACCTGGCTTTCACAGCAGCACAAGAACTTCTGTCAGCTACTAAATGGTATCTTGCAGCTGTAAGGGGCAGTTTCTCCCCATGTTGTCATTCTCCATCTGGAGACACTCTCTGCAAATTTCCTCTTCATGCAAGGCATAGGTTGTGGGGTTGTTGTTTTATTTTTTTTTCCCCATATCAGCACTTTGCACACTGACCACTTTTAACGCATGGGCTGCTAGTGCTCTGCTCTTGGGTACCATAATCCTGCTTCACTCTTCTAGAAAAGAAAGTTCCTTAAATTGAGACCCATGGTGAAGCTCATAGGGTGCAACCATGCACTTTGACCCTCTAATTATAATGAGTAAGCATACAGGAATGGGTGTTTTTGCTGAAAGAAAGATCTAGCTTGATTGAACAGCCAAATGGGAACAGGTTTTGGCAGAAGGTCTCTGTGCTACCACACTTCCCAAGTGAGCTTCCTTATGAGCCATGGTGGTTCAGAGGCAGTTTGGGGCCACTGTGTAAGAGGAAAGGTGTCCATAGTAGTGATAGAGAAATTGTTCTTGGACAAAAATCAAGTGGTAAAGTTTTGAAGTATAATGGAAATAGTGTTTCATTCTGTAGACTTAGTGGTCTGTAAAATTGTAGGTAACATTGCTTTATATTTCAGCAAGGTGAATGTATTGATTAATCAGACCTGTCTTCCTATGGGAATGGGATCAGGTGATGATGATGATGATGATGGAAAATGTGTTGCCTCTTTCCATAGATAAAGTTATTTTCACTCAGAGTTTTGGTTTTAGATGATAGTGCAGATTTTCTCTCTCTTTACACCACTGCTTGAGCTAGATGTCTTTAATTTTTTTGCTTGAAGTCACTTCTTTTCTGCAAATTGGAAAAATTTTCCTGGGGACATCTGGATTACCACTTGCTGGAGCATCTTCCTAACTACTCACCCTCTCCCTTTTTGCATATCCTTGTCTGTTTGCAATTAATCTCCCTTATTTTGCTCAGTGTCAGTCATGTGTATTTCTTACTTTATTCTTTCCTTTGGCAAATCACCTCACTTTCTATTTTCACATCATTGCTCAATTATTCTTCTGTGGGCTCTGGTATTTACCTGCCTCCCTTGTCTGTTTGTCAGCAGTAATGGGAGACCTTAGCATTCTCTACAGCTACATGAAAGTAGGTTGTACTGAGGTGAGTGTCAGTCTCTTTACCCAAGTAGCAAGTGATGGGATGAAAGGAAATAGCCTTAGATTGTGCCAGGGAAGGATTGGATATTAGGAAAAAATTATTCACCAAAAAATGTTGCTAAGCATTGGAACAGGCTGCCCAGGGAAGTGATCAAATCACCATCCCTGTAAGTATTTAAAAGATGTAGAGATGTGGTGCTTAGAGGCACGGCTTGGTAGTGGACTTGGCAATCTTAGGTGAATGGTTGAACTCAAGGGTCTTTTCCAACCAAAATGATTCTGTGATTCTATGATTTACATTCACCTTTGATCTTCTTTCCTTCCATTTCACATATTTTCTTCAATTTTCTGGATGTTTGGGGAATGCAAAACTTATCCTTCAAGCCTGATTCTTCTCTGTTGCTGTTTTTGCTGTTGTGCCTTGAATTCATTGTTGGATATTTCCCATTCTCCTCATCTGGGAATCTGCTGCCCAAATCTTGTTTGCCGGTTGTGCAAGTCTTCAGTTCATCTAGCTTTCCCTGTTCTCTTGTATCTTTTCATTCTACATCCAAATTTTACCTCCATCCTCAGCTCTGGCTTTAGTTTTGGGGTGTTTTTAATGGAACCTGTTTATGTTATCATTTCTTACACATGCATATTCCAGAGCATACTTACTGAAGTGTAAGTAGTTATTGTAATGCTCTTCTCTCCATGTCCTGTTTTCTGCTGCCTTGGCAACCACTTAACTACTTCTACTCATATCCTTAAACACAAAAGCATGAACAAAGAAAGAAAAAGCTCCCAACAATCTCTCCCACCTTTAAATACCCAGGAAATGTTCAGCGTCTTTCTGTTTTGCTGACTTTAGCATTGACTATTTTATCAGTGAGCTTTTGTTAAGGCTAAAAATGTTCTTTAAAAATGTGACTTTTATAGGGTTTACTTCATGAACCTGCTTTATCTAAAGGGTTGAGTTCATTTCTTTTCCGTTCTTACTCTGAAGTGGCAAAGACCTGCTCCTAAACAACTGGAGTGGGTAGGGAGTTGCATTGGTGGGGAATAGACAATTTCAGTTTACAATTCTGTGGACGTGCTTTGATGAAGTATTTTGAGGGAGGAAAGGCACACAAATTGCTACAGCAGATGGCTTGGATGCATTCTTTCTCTACCCAGAGAAATAAAATCACTCAGTTCAATGCTAGGTCCAGAAGATATCATTTAGTCATTCTTTTGGTTGGGAGATTTTTTTTTTTGCTAGAAATTTTGTAATGAGTATTGCTTTATCCTTGAAAGGATTGCCTTTTTTAGTTTTGTATTTTTTTCAGCTAGCAATGTCATTTCTGATGAATTTTTAAATATTTAATAAAGCAATTGGTTGGTAGAAAGCACTATTTGTTTTGTCTTTGTGATCTTACATGATGACTGAAGTGATTGACAAAGCAGTACTTTCTGTAGTATCTATACTTATTTCCAGAACAGAAGAGGATAGATGTTTTCAATTTAGCATAGAATTCTCTACAGTACTTATCAGGCTTTACAGTCTTAACATTTTTAATCAGTTGTAAAAGATCCTCTTACTCTCTGATTTATATAATAGACCTTAGCTTTTCTATTTTTGCTTCATTTGACTTCAGAATGCTTCCGAAGCTATAAAAACTTGACATTTCATTCTTATTTTTATATTTTTGCATATATCAGTATTGATAAAATTATTACTTTTAAAGTGACTTTCAAAGACAAAAGATTAGCCATATTCTTAAATAAAAGAGGTGCAATCTATAATATCATGCATCTTGTTTACAATTTATGTGACCATTTTTCCTCAAAATAATATTCATTAAATTGTCAAGGGCCTAATGGCTGGTCATGTGTTTCAAATTCTCTGTCTTCTGAAGAACTTCTAATGCTTTCTGGGGAGCGTCGGACTATTTCTCCTCTCTGCTTCCTTTTCTTGAGAGAGGAATTATAGGAAAAATTATGAGTTATATAAACCCTCCTGCTGCTCCCAGAAGTTAGTGTTGTATGGTAATATAGCAGTTTCTGCATTGATGTAAAAGATGCTTTCTTATTCCCTAGTTTCCATTAAGTTTTATCCACCTATTTTGCTTATCAGTGACTGTTGCAGCCACTGTTCTGACAGCAGCTGCTGGATGCATGATTCCTTAGCTGACGAATTCCTTAGCACACTGCATAGAGCAAAACAATAACAATCCACATGTGCCAAGAACAACATCCCCACGTTAGCAGCCTTTGATTGGAACATGCTGCAGAAGCCACCTCCTTGACATGCTGGCACCTCTTACTGGGAAAAGATTTTAGCTTATCGATGTGGTTGGATTTTATTGGTTAGGTGATTGGTAAGAAAGAGCACACAAAACAGCCATTCTGAGTTATAAAACAGAGTGGGGGGTTAGGGCTTCTCTAGGGATGTCGGTTAAGGATTTGTCTAGGGCTTCGGTGTAGGGATGCTGTGAGGGATATGCTCGGGACTTCTGTTAGCTGCTTCGTCTGTTAAGGGCTTCCGGGACTTCTGCTGTAAGTGGGAGTCTGAGACTGTGTAATGCTGGGGATTCTACAATACAACAATAAAGGACTTCTGGGAGGACTTTTGAGATTCTCTGCTCTCTGCGTTTCTGGAATGTCATTGCTGTATGGCCTTTATTCATCACTCTATGGCACCTCGTTATAAGGGCTCTTCATAGCAGTTGCTTGACAACTAATTAAAGCAAAATGCCTTAATTTTAGTGTTTCAAAGTACTGTTGTATTTGTTAGGAAGATTTGGAGACTGATCACAAATCCAGGACATTGCAGGAATAGTGTTAATGGCAAACAAAGCCTTTGTGGTAGGATTTAATTACTTGTTGCTTGTGTTTTGTCTAGCTTGGAAACTGCTAACTGTCTCTAATTGCTGTGGTTTATTCAGGTTCTCCAAACAAAAGGCTGAGTACAAATTTGTGAATCTCATAATTATACCTGTTCTCTCTAACTCAGTCTTAACAGACAGTGTCTTTGGCTGCCCAGGACAAATGAGCAAAGACAATATTACTTCCAAGAAATTTAAACAAGTACACCTGTTGGGTGACTCGTAATGTCTCCTTTGCTAGCTCTTGGCTCACTGTTTTATTATTGCTATATGCTCTTCCTGAAATCTGTAGAGTCAGGGTTACATGTAACAAAGAACCTAACTGGAAATCAGAGAGTGGGAAAATGAAGTATTGTGTTTTTTTTTCTAAAGATAAAGTTTGCATTTAAAGAGCTGTTACAATTATACCTTTAATTTCATTACACATCGAATACATTTCCTCAGAGAAAACTTTTTAGGATGCTGGGAAGAAATACAAATTCACAGATGCAATTACATTTGGAGCAAAGATTTTAGGAGTCATAACGCTGTATCTTTACAACAAATTAAATAGAGAGGCTTGTAGTGAAGGACTATTACACAATCTGGCTAGTCGGCAAGAAGAAGGAAAAATTTGCTTGTAAGTGAGGGTTAAGAGCACTTTAACCTGGAACAACTCAGTGGATGATGCAGTTGCTAGGTAATGTCTTTCATTTCTGGAAAAAGTCTTGAGGTGAAAGCTAATCAATAAGGTAGATACAGTGTGATGTCCTTTGTTGCCATGGTTTCTGAATTTAGCAGTCTTATCTGTAAATAATATTGATGGTTGCTATGCAGTAGAGAATTTTCATATTGTTGTTTTGCCATTATAAAGCTCTTTAATCTTGGCTAAAGATTCAAAGAGCAGAGTGTCTAGAAGCTGAATGTTTCAATAGACAGACTTGTATTACAACCCTAAAATATCTTGAAATTTACTACCTAATAACAGGCGTCAGCAGGAAGTGAACAAGGTTAACATTTTTGTGATTAAACTTCCACAAAGCAGTTGACATTTTCTAGTAAATTAATCTGCAAATTAAATATCTCAGTGGAATTAGTGCAATGACTCATTACATGGCAGATCATGTAAAAAAGGGGTAAGCAGTCAATCCTCTGGATGATAAGGCAGTCAAATATAGAAAGCTATAAGTGGATCAAAGGCCGTCACAGCTTCTTGAACAATGTCCTTGTGTTTCATATATCTTTTGCTGTTAAACTGTCCTTCTTTATTATGATTGGGTTTTGCTAGAAAATATTTTATAGCAGTTCGTGCTAAGCATCACACAACTAGACAGGCTGAAAGGGAAATGAGACTTATTTTTCCCAATAGCTGTCAAGGTGAGGAAAGGCATTCCCAAGTCAGATTCTTTTAAATCAAACACAATACTTAATTTTTCATAGTCTGTGAAGAAAACGTTAGTTTTAGGAGAATGCTGTATATCCTTTACTTGATTTATTGGCATCTCTTTACAGTAGTTTTTCTTGATAATTTCAGTTATTGAAAGCATTTTGAAGGAAAACAATAAAAAAAGAGATGAAGATAGACCACAGGGTGATGTGAAAGGTGAGGTGATTTGTAAAAGTACAGAATGTTCAGTAAGGGAGGGGAGGGGCCCATTGAACAAAGTGTGAAAAAAGTAGTAGAGATATAAGAAGAAAAGAAAAAGGCTGATGAAGGAAAGAACTGTTTTCACTGGGGTGAGAGAAGAGGGGTGGAAAGGTAGAAAAAAATCAGATCATTGCTTTATGAATTATAGGGATTTTACATCTTCAGAGTGACATTTGCCATGCTTTTTTTTTTTTTCTCTCTTTCCTCAATGTATTCCTCCTCTTCCATTTCCACTGTTCTGTGCCTTAAAACTACATTTCTTTAGGAAGAGTTTTGTCACCTTCTTACTTGTCTTCTTCACACATCTCTCCTCTGCGTGGTAACATTGACTATCACATTTCTTTAGAACAGAGAAGTAATTGCCTTCATAGTCCTACTTTGTCTTAATATAGTGAGCAAATTGTTACAGATGTGTCACTAATGGGTGATCTGGGGAAGAACTCACCAAGAAAAGTGAAGTATGCAACAAAAACCCTACTCTTTCAAAGTGGGCAGTGGTGGTGTTCATGACTCTGCTCCTGGAACTCCTCTAGAAATTCCTCGTTGGCTGTGCAGAAATACAATAACAGTCTTCAAGGACTGTATCCTCAAAGCACTGCTGCTGAGAGGAGGAAGATGGAGGAGACATACCAGCTTGATGATGACCTCAGATGTCACAAGTTACCAATTTGAAAAAGAAAGGAACAACACAGCAGTGCTTCTTAAGTAAATGTTTAAAGAGAGGGAGGAGGGGGAAGAAAAAACAATGGGAAAAAGCAACATGGAAAGGAAGATACCAATCAGTGGAGCTGATCAGCAAAAGCTGCAAAAGACTGTCTGATGCTAAATCTGTAAAGTGGTACTGAGTGGATTTATCTAAAGAAGTATTTCACTCTTAGGCTGTCACAAAGGGAGAGCATTTACTTCAGATGCCATATGCCAACTGTGCAATTAGGTTTCCAGCCATACATGCAGTGAGTCCTGAAGTGGGGAGCAAGTGTCAGCCACTTGCGATTGCTCTTGTGTAACGCTGGCTTTTACAGTCCTGGAGATTCAGTTGCTTGTGCTGATGTCAGAGTTCTGTCGTTTGGAATAGCGTACTTATCTTTTATTTCTCCAAGGTTTTTATCTTGAAAATATTTGTTTTCTGTATCATTTTCTGGTGGTTTGCGTTTTTTTCTGCCTTGAGGAAAGAAACCTAAGTTTCTTATAACTCTTTCTCATTATAAAGCAACCCGGTTTTAAAAAGATTAAAAGAAACATGCATCTTCTGTCTGAGAAAAGTCCCACACATCTTATTACATGAGTACTAGTACATACTAGTACATACATAATACATACTAGTACACTTTGTACTAGTGAACATCATAAATAATACATACAATAGTGGGAATTCTTAGGCAGCTTTAGCAAAAGAATTTCTTAATTTGTGAATTTCTACATTTTTTCATAGGCTGATTTTTTTATAACAACAGCTGTTGCAACCTGCTGAGTGTAGGTGATGAGTAGGCATGGAATTTGAGGTGCCTTCTACTAAAGGGAGGGAATAATAGAAACTCTACACAGCAGTCCTCAGAGCCGCCATGACGCTCCCTGAATTGCATATGACTTGTGAATCCTTTCAACTTGTTCCCAGCTCTTTCACAAAGGACTATGATATTCCATGTAGCACTGGATGTCCCAGAGTCACTAAGCACTTAACACAGAGTTGGTTTTCCAAACATGATATGGAAATTAAAATAAAAACAAATGTGTCAATATAAGCAGGGCCTAAGGCGAGCCATGGGCCTGTGGTGAGATAATGCAACCTGGCACAAGAAGTTATCAGCTACAGATATAAGTCTTCTAAGCGTGTGATACCATTACATGGTAATAGTTTAATGCAATTACTTCAGCCCTGTTGTTGGTGCTGAATGTAGTAGCTGATGCTATTACTGACTTCGAGAGGTAATTAGACTAAGGAAAATACAGATGCTTAACTACATGATCTAGGTACTGTTGGTGCTAGTTAAATAAAAACCTCAATGCTTGCTGCTAAAAGTTCACTTCAGTGTACAAAAATCCTCAAAAAACCACCATGGTTCAAAAATACGAAGTTTGGGAATTACTTTAGATTTATTAAAGCAATTTTAATTTCTTTTTATGTCTGAAGAGCTAAGCTCTTCTCTGGAGCTTTTATTTTATTAGTTGAGGCTTTGGGTCAGTCGTGCTGTAAATAATCTTTTTATGAGTAGACTTAAGGCATGTTTGTTTTCTGTGTCTTGATTTGGAAAAAGAGTGTTAGTTCCCAGCCCAAATCCAAACAAGTAGTTGTTCTTGTAATAGCTGCAGAACATTTTTTTGACTCATGTACAAGGAGATAAATGCACAATTTTATTTTTCCCAATGTACCGCAGGGAAAGAGAAAAAAAAAAAAAGTACTTGTTGCTTGAAACTTGTGTGGAAAATCCAGTTCTCACCAGAAGATTTCCCCCCACACCAAGTCCCAAACAGCCTAATAGAGCAGTCCTGTGCACACTAATCACAGAATCTCAGAATGTTAGGAGTTGGAATGGAGCTCCAGAGATCATTGAGTCCAACCCCCCCTAAGAAAATAAATTCTTCATGGGTCTTGCACCTTCAATTAAAGTACTGTTAATACATGAATATTCCTATATGATGATTCAAATGCAAACAAGTTGCTGTCCGCTCCTGGGATGTTTGTTTTATATTTTTCCTGCAAAGACTTGTGAGGCAAAGAGCACAGCAGAGCTGTGTACCAATGCACCTCATTACACATCTTTGCTTCTATCACTCTGCTGCTCACCAGGAATGAACTAACATTGGTTCCTGTGAAAAAGGTCAGCATGCTGCAATGAGCAGCACAGTGCACCTTCCTCACTCTCCACCTACAGCTGCGTGCTCTCTACAGAGGCCAAACCACATTTAAGGATTCTGATGTTCTTTCATTTCTCTGAGATGGCAAAATATCATTTCAGTGCAGATAACATTGTTCAAGTCCAGTAGGAGAGGGTTGTTTTTTTTCATGCAGATGGTGAACTCCTTTTGCACCAGAGTTATTCTGGCCGATCTAGTTGTTCTCTTACGAAACTTCAGACATATTGGGGCATTGAAGACAAATAGACCTGCACTTAGACAAGTTCATAAAGTTTTTTTAGAAGAGGAAAGCTTATTTTCTCCCCAACATAACTAGAGATTACACATGTATTACAGGTAGAACATAACTCTTGCTCAAAATCCTTGTAAGAAACTAGTTCCTGGATTTTCATTGTTTGTGCGAGATCAGCCACATATTCAGGTGTTTCAAGAGGTTCCAAGGAGACTTTTGTACAAACTAAAGATAATTCCAAAGTTTCCTTTCTTCCTGGCACCTCAAGTAGGGTAGAATATTTTTATATGTGGTGGGTTTTCTTTTGTTTGTTTCTTTGGGTTTTGGTGGTGGTGTTTGTTTTGTTTTGTTTTGTTTTTTCAAATGAAAAGCCATTCTAGGAGTGGGAAGTCATTCCATGACATTTTGGGGTTGGGACCAAACAATCTACGTGTGTCCGCTGGCAAGTCCATAGTTGTTTTCTATAAGCTTCTCCCCATTGGTCAAGCTCAGCTGGATCGCACTGCTCTTTATGCCTCAGACTGAGCAGGGCATGATGAGATTGTCCACCCTATTTTTGGTAAGCATTGTGTTTTGTTTGCCCATTGTAGTGCTGTTTATTCTGTCTACTGGTCTTTTTTTCCCTCCACTGCTCAGTCAGTGAATTTTCTTTTCTCTTACTTGAAGCCGCTACATCCTATTAGTTTTTAAGGCACATCTGCTTCCCCCCACCCCCTGAAATTTTGTGATCTTCTCTACAATTTTCCCATTCCCCTTCCCTGATTTACCATTTCTGAACATTAATTCAGATCATCTGTTCCCATCCCAGCATGAAATGGGTTCTGCTGCCAGAAATGCACAGCAACTTCACTGAATGTGCTCAGGTTGCCTGAGATCATTTGATAACAAAGAAATTGCAATTTCTGATAGATGATGCATTCAGATGTTAAGCCTGGGACAGCTATGGGGCAGAAAAATTCTTCCTAAAGGCACATTGCCTTCTATTTATCACCAGCCTGAAACACTGTCCTTCCAAGATATCAATGGACCTGGTTTGTTTTTATCACAGTCTTAGAGCAATCTGGAATGGTAGTCCTTAAACATTTAAAACAAAACAAAACAAAACAAACAAACCAAAAAAATCCCAAAAAAAACAGACAAACAAGAAAACCCCCAAACAAACAAATCATTTATTTGTTTTCATTTAGAAGATAAAAATTCAGTACCATGCACAGAAAAATCCTTTATGCTATAGAGTTACAGACAGGAAAAGGCAATGAAGTACATCTTATTATATTCAGTGTTTATTTTTACATTGAAAGTTATTGCTGTTTCTTCCCAGAATTTTTGCTGGCAATAACAGGATAAAAATGTTTTATTAAGCAAATTATATACTTCTAGCACAGTGTTTTAAAATAAAAATTATATGTACTAAAGGGACTTGTATTCAGTCTGTACAGGCAGCTGGAAATTGGTTTGAATGCATGCAGCTAGTGGTCACAGCAATTTGCTTTGGAGCAGGTTTTATATGAGCCTAGTCACTGTTTACTTTTGTTTTGCTTTCACAAATGTTGGCCAAGAGGAATTTAAAAATGCTACAGTAAATGGTAAGTAAAATTAAAATCTAAATGCTTAAGGCACAGATGTTTTGAGTTCTAGAGTCAGTTATCTAAGAAACTTCTGTGTTTTAATGAAATGTGGCACTTGAACTCCCTCTGAAAACAAACAAAACCCAGCTATTCTAAAGGTGGGGTTTTTTTCAGTCTTCAAGTAATAAGTATTATCCCTACTAAGTTAATACTCCTATTGACATCAATGGGAGGGAAGAGTGCGAGGAAATATTAAGACTGTAGATAAATGTCTTGTATAAATATTCTGGTTTTGGAGTCTTGCATTGCAATAAGTAGGTTAAGCTTTTCAATGCTATAATACAACCTCAAGCTTCCTTCATCTGAAGTCAACAATGAAATTTACTCTCTTTGTTTAGCAAGCATGAGAGGAAGCCACTTGCTAAAAATGTCTGAGGTGAACTTGTTTCTTTTTACTCATAAAGTGTAGCTCTTGCACAGATGGTTGAGAAGGTACAGAACATTATAGTCCTCCTGTGTTCAATTGCTTCTGTATGCCCTGGAATTCAAAGAGAATTTAGGATGTGTTTGGCAGTAGCTTTCCCTCTACAATCAGGTTGCTATGGTAAACCTATTATTCTAGACAAAGGAGGAGTATGTTTAGTAAAGTGCTGATCCCCTTTCAGTATAATGTGAGCTTCAAATTACTTTTCAATGATTGAATTTGTATGGTATTTTATTACAATAAGTAAGAGAAGATGATCACAGATAAGGTGTAGCTTCTCTCATTTCGGTAGCAGATACACCTGCCAGAACAGTAGTATGGCTGAAGCAAGCCTACCCTACAAATATTCTGGTTGTTCCAGGGAGGCAACCTCAAATTTATTGTTACAGAATTATATTATTTTGTTTGTTTGTTATCTGGTGATAAACTGAGCCTTTGAAGTCTAACTCCTATGCAGCTAGCTATTAAGAATCAAAAGAGATTTTATTCTCTATTAATTATCTCTGCAGAGTGAGCCCATTTTACATAATCTAACCAAAATCTCAGAACTTTGGAGGTAAAGCATACTTTTTAAACCGTCACCAAGTTGCGATTATTTAGTGCCACCATTCTAGTACTGATGTTGTCACATTTGTAAAAGAACAGGAGTGATGCTCTAATAATTTGATCATCAATTCCAGCAGCCATGTACTAAATTAACTATATATTTGAATATTTACAAGTAAATTAATAGCTCAGAAATAATTTTCCAGACCATTTAGTGACTGAGGTTTCTGTCCGTTTTCAAGACGCTTCCAGTTCTGCTGAGGTCTGAAGTCAGATGTTGTAAATCATACCCTGACATTAGGTGGAAGATAGCCAAAATAAAATATGAGGCACATCTATAAACAAGGAATTTGAGCTTTTTGAATATAGGTGTTGCTGTTTTATTCATTAGATAAGAATGTAGAGAATGTAGAGCCTAAATCCTTTTTGTGGTTGATTTTTAAAAGACAACCTGCACTTGCATGCCCTATGTGACAAAGATGTATCTTGTCTTCCCATGTGTTGTTTTTTGTCTTGTGTTTGGTTTGGGTTTTTTGTGGTTTGTTTTGTTTTGTTTTTTCCCCCTGGTGAAACTGTTGCACATTATCTAAAATGAACAAATATTAATCACAGCAGGGACTGAGAGGAACCTGTTCCCATTACAGGACAAGTGCCCAGCCACTGGGCTCTCAGGTCATTCTGACTTACTAAATTAAGAATTACGGAAGGTAATGCTTCATTAGAGAACATGCAGAAGCCTCATTACAGAACCTTCCTTTGCTCATCCCTCTGGATGATTTTCCATCTCTGCTGACTCCTTTCTTCAAAGCAACCTGCTTAAACTGATTTTATTTTCCTTCAGGCATCACCTTTAATACAGTACTATCTGGACAGGATACCAGGGTTAAAGATGGTTCTTTAGTTTATTTTACAGAGTCTCCACAACAGATAGGTCCTGTTCATCAGGTATCTATCTGCATAAGGGTGACTGTGCTTTAGGACGCTGTGATGTGATGTTTTTGTAGAAGTTGCCAGATTGTCTAAGGTAGATGCAAAGAGTCCCAAATAGTGACAAGCTTCCTCTTAGGGCTTTGGAGTGGAATGTCTATGGAAGTATGGATGAGTCTATTTCCACTTTGTGGAGTTCTCCTGTGAGCAGGTTTTTGGAAGGGAAGGTTCTGACAGAGGTTTTGCTTTCAACTGCTATTTCCTAAGATCTAGTCAAGAAAAATTATGGGGATTTTTGCGTTCCAAATGACTGACAGTATCTGAAGAGTTCTATTTCTACATAGATAAAGAATGTCTTAGAGTTTTCCCTTTAAAGGAACTTTTAAAGGTAATCTAATCCAACCAGCCTGCAATGAGCAGGGAAATCTTTAACTACATCAGGTTGCTCAGAACTCCATCCAACTTAACAAATGTTTTTGGGGATGGGGCACCTGCCACCCCTCTGGGCAACCTGTTCCATTGTTTCATCACTCTCACAGTAAAAAATTTCTTCCTTGCATCTGGTCTAAAACCACTACCCCTTGTCCTGTGGCCTGTCCCAATCTTTCTTATAGCCCCCCTTTAAAGGTTCTGAAAGTTTGCGGTTAAGGTTTCCCAAGAGCCTTTCTTCTCCAGGCTGAATGATCCCAACTCGCTCAGCCTTTCTTCAAAGGAGAGGTACTCCAGACCTCTGATCATTTTTGTGGCTCCAATTTTTTTTACAGAACCGTTGTATTATTAAGGTTTGGAAAGATCTCTAAAATCATCAAGTCCTACCATTAACCTAATACTGCCAAGTGCACCACTCGTCTATGTGCCTAAGCACATCTACATGATTTTAAACACTTCCAGGGATGGTGATTCTGCTGCTTCCCTGGGCAGCTTGTTAAAAAGCTTAACCACTCTTTCAGAGCATAGCTCTGTTATGCAAAGCCGAGAGATGAAAAACATACAATGCCAATGATTGCTTATTTTTGCCATTTCCACCAAGATCTAATTGTCATATATTTTGCTTCCAGTTACCATGGAGAAAGGATAGTTTTGGATTGGCTTGTTTTGTTTTGTTTGTTTTTTTTTTTTTTAATGTTTTATGTTCATATTTTAATTAATTCAGAGTGACTTGTAGTTTGTCTTGGGAGGTGTAGATAAAGTTTGGGAATTTATTTTATTTATTTTCCTTCACTGAAATCATGACTCTTAACTATTGTTAATTCTTACAGGGAGATGTGAATGTGGCCAATGCACTTGTTTCCCTCCAGGAGACAGCAGAGTTCATGGCAAAAACTGTGAATGTGATGATCGACAGTGTGAAAATGTGGACGGCATTGTCTGTGGGGGTATGCATTCCTTTAGTGTAATATTTGTCTAGCATAATCAATATAAATCGTGACAGCTAGTAAGTTTCTGTTCCCCCTGGTTTTATAGCATAATGTGAGTATAGTTGATTGACATAATTGATGAATTACATTAAATTACAGATTTTTTGTAAGAAATAAGCTCTGTAAATATCATTAGTGAATTTTAAAACTTCAGAAATACTAATATTGAAGTAGATTAAATACGTCTGGTAGCATAATGCAAGTGCTGTAGTGTATGCCAAATTCCATTAGTGTTCGTTAGAGAAGAATAGAGACACAAGGGAAAAATGTGAAAAATTAGGTGATTTACTTTGTCTTTAATACAGCTGATGTTTTACTGAGGATGTTGTCTTTATTTTAAAGGTAGTATTCTCCGGTAGTAGTTTTGAATATTTCATATGCACTGACAGTGATATGTCTGCTTTCTAAAAAAGTGGTGAAATACTCTATGAATTAATCTAAAATGCTTGAGATACGTTGTCATAGTAATTGTACATGAAGATGTTAATGTTGGTGGTGAGAACCTCAGTTTTGATTTTTTGGTAATGCATGCTGATGCTAAGCAGTATTGCAGTTCAGTTTTACATGTGGAAATGCATACATACAGTATGGTATTTTAAAAACAGGTGTGTGTTATTTGTCCTAAATGCTCTCATTCTGGATTTTATTTGCTTTATTTTTAAACTTACTCTTTGATTCTTAATATCTCTATGTAAAAAACCCCACCCTATTGCTTCAAATCTTTGTATACGTAAAAAACCTCCATAGGGAATATTTCTTCCAGGTTTCTGCTGTGCGGAAGGTAGGCATGTGTGGAAAATTCTAGTTTGAATGTCCAACCATAATAGTAGTTTATTACATTCAGTGTAGTTCAATAATGTGAGTGTGCAAAAAAAAAATAATTTGAAAGTTAATTTAGTATAAAGGACATAAAGGCAGATAAAAGCACAGAAAAGCAGGGTTGTGTTTATTAAAAATTAAGTGTTTGGGAACCAAAATTCATCACCTTCCATGGTTAAAATATCTCTTCCATTTGTGTAATTCACATTTTACATTATGTGATGACAATGCTTTGATGTTAATGCTGCTAAATATGGTGCACATTTTGAAAATTATAGACAAAAATTCTATTCTTCCTTATTAGGAAGTGATAATTTCAATTTCTGTTGCGGGCTAGAGCACCTCACGCTTGAATCACCTCAACACCTGAGCCAGTGTCCAGTTTTCTCCTGTTCAAGAAATACTCTAGGTCACATTACTACCTATATAAACTCTCCCATTTAGTCTAAATAACTTTGTCCAAAGTTTTTTTAGACCCATAGAGTGATTTGTGTTGGAAGGGATATTAAAGATCTTTTAATTTCAGTCTTCCTACCACTAGATCAGGTTGCTCAAAGCCACAAAACTCTGGCCTTGAACACTTCCAGAATGGGGCATCCACAGTCTCTGGGCAACTTTTTCCAGTGTCTCACCACTCCCAGACTAAAGAATTTCACCATCACATCTAATCTAAATTCCATTTAAAATTGTTGCCACTCTCACTACATTCCCTGACAAAGAGTCCCTCCCCACCTTTGCTGTAGCCCCCTCTTAAAGTACTGGAAGGCCACGATAAGGCTTTTTTTCCTAATTTTGAAATAACAAATAGAAAGGAAAGACAGCTGCTGAACTTAGGAAACCGTGGTAGTCTCCAGTTCCACTTTCCTACTTTCATTCAGGCTAATGGTTTAATTACTAATAATTCTCTGCAGGTGAAAGGATTGATATGGCAAAATGCAGTTCCAGTGGCTGTGCCCCATTTTAAATTGCACTGCATAGCATCTGTTGACAAGACTTCAGAAGTCCTGCTGTTCCAGGGAGCCGAGTTTACTCCTTATTCTTTCCCCAAAATAACAGAACAAATGCCAAATCAGGAATATACTGTTCTGGGCTTTCCTCTAAGTAAAAAGAGAGGAGGAAGCATATAAAAAAAAAAAAAGATGATTGAATCTACCAAGATCTGAGTTGGGGCCTCAAGGGAAAGTAAAGCATCTTTGCTCACTCATAGCTGTCTGAAGTTGGTGAGGTAAGGCTGGTGTCTAGAGATTTAGTTTACTCAATTAGATATTAAGCTACTACTAATACTGTCCTCTACAATTTTTCTTTTTATTTCTGTGGTAGATTTGTTGGAAATCCAGTGGTATGGCAGTTTTGACACAATTTAGAGAGTTCAGAGACTGGAAAAAGCTATGATGCAAATAGCTTCACCCACTTACAAACCAAAGGCCAACCAATAACCCTTAGGAAGATATGAGCAGGCCGGGTTTGCTCACGAGAATCAGAGTAGAAATTTGGAGGTGGTTCCTAGCTCGCTCTCTCTGCTGGCAGGCTCCAGAAACTGTGGGTTTGTAATCCAGATCGAGGCTCTGGCTTTCCAAAATCAATCCCAGGGAGAAGCAAAACGGCAGACAAGTCCCAGGCAGGCAGGGTCACGGCTTCCATGTATGGCTTGTGGCTTTATCCCAGGGCTCTGGATCAGGCACTCGAAGCAAGGCAGGGCACTCGGGACGACAAGGCTTGAAGTGAGGCGAGGCTTCAGCAGATGTGAGCAAGGTGCCTAGGCTCCCTAGCCACTTGTATACATACAAAATGCCAGAGGTCACTTGGTCCGATGGGGCACTAAAGCTAACATGTAGCCGCCCAACGGAAAGTGTTCTGCCAGGCTATGACCAGAACAGGCAGAGGCCAGGACCTTGTGTCTGGGAAAGCTTTCGTGCTCTGACCCCAGATGGGCATCTTGTTTACCAGCCCGGCAAGGTCCTGTCCCCTTCGTTCCTTTTCCCGCCTTGCCCTGTTGTTGTGGCAGGAAGGAGGGGAGAGAAAGGACCTGTCTAGACATCTTAAGGCCTGTCTGGATTTGTACTGGGCCATGTGTCGTGGCCTTACCACCACATTGCCAAATTGCTTATTCCTTTCTCTTTCTTTCTCCTCTTTCTATTCGCATTTTTCTACCACTATTGTTACCTAGGCAGTCAGGACTTAAGCCTTTGCTAGTAAGTGGCTTCAGAGCATTTTAAGATGGCCTGCATGAATGTGCAGGGCCTGACAATGAGCACTGGGACAAAGAAGACCAATATTTTTGTATTAAATGCATGTTGAAATGAGAAATACGAATGACAACCTAAATGATTTGAATAAGAATTGTTACTGGTCTCCTCTGATCAGCAGAGATTGATTAATAGCTTGCTTTCCAGAACAGCTGTCCATGTGACAGCACAAAGACATGAGGTGAAAGATGTGATAAATGAGGGTACCACTGAGTGAGACCCTATCACCACGTTTCCGCATGATTGTAGTGAGTCATTCACTTAAAAATTCATCTGTCCGTCATTGCAGTACCAGGAATAGAGACATTACGTCTCCACAGACAGAGGTTGCAGGAGGACTTGGCATAGATTCCACAGCACTCTGCTATTAGAAATTGATTCGCAGAATTATAGAATGGTTTGGGTTAGAAAGGACCTTTAAAGATCATCCAGTTTCAACCCTCTGGAAATGAACAGGGACTTTAGACCAGGTCACTCAAAGCCCCATCCAACCTAGCTTGGAAAACTTGTACTGGCAGAGCATCCACAACCTCTCTGAGCAACCTATTACAGTATCTTACCACCCTGAACATAAAAAAAATAAATTTCCTTATGCCCAAGATAAACCCACCCTTTTTCAGTTTAAAACCATTGCCTCTTGTTCTGTCACTACTTGCCTTGGTAAAATGTCTCATTCTGTCTTTCTTAAAGGCCCCTTTTATAATATTGAAAGGCTGAAATCAGGTCTCCCCAGAGCATTCTCTTCTCCAGATTGAACCACCTCAACTCTCTTGGCCTTTTTTTTTACAGGAGAGGTGTTTCAACCCTCTGATCAATTTTGTGGCCCTCCTTTGGGCCTCCACTGTAACACATGCATGTCTGTCTTGTACCAGGAAACCCAGAACTGGATACCAGACTCTCTCCTGAGAGCTCAGTAGAGGGAGAGATTTTCTTCCTTTGACCCACTTGCCAAGTCCTTCCTTTGTCTTCCTCTTTCTTTATCTGTGCCTCTGCACAGAAACTTAATATGGTATGACTGGAGGAGGTTTCTCGTGTAGCCTTTTTGACATAGATATGTTGTAGCTAAAGGCCCATTCCCTACAGTTCTTTTTTTTTCAGTTATGTAAAATTTTCCCTGGTGTATTGCAGTGCTGATCCTCAGCAATATTTAAAATCATGCTTTCTTTGGTTGCTTGATTCTTTGAGTCTTTCTTGTACAAGTTAAGCATTTTTGATGCACACACATGACTGGAGATTTGCCAGCACAAGTTCTTTCTTGGCATGGACGTGTCACTGATGCACACCAGGCTTGATATTTACTTATCCTGTATCCTGGTGAGAGATACTTCTCTGTCCTCTGAGGTTGTAGCTGTGCTGCAGATGTGTCCTGGATGTTCAAATGTTATTTGTTTCCCTACTGTGTCCAGTCATGTTTTTCAGTGACGCTCCACCTCATTGGGCTGACTGTTGTCCATTATGTTCTATTCTCTTTCAGGACTGAGGGCAGGCATGCAACAAGAATTCAGAAAACTATTAAAGATCAATTTGAAATTGATTTGATAATGCTCTTAACTCCATTTGTTTTGATTTGTTCTCTGGTCCAGTTATTGGCCTAGATGTGAGTTCTTGTCACAGTAAAGTAGCAACTGTTAAAGGCCTAAAACAGAATGCCTTTTGAGTTCTCTGTGTGCTACTGGTTGGTGAAGGAATGTGCTGCCTAAAAGCTCTATAATAAAAAGAAACCCAAATAATAGGAAAAAATTGGATGGTGTTCTACACAAGTTTGTCACTAGAGCCACTAGCAAAAGTTGAAACTCATAACAGGCAACACATAGCAAAGTCCTTACATTTTTTTTACAGATGTTCTCATTTTCATAGAATCATAGAATCAGTCAGGGTTGGAAGGGACCACAAGGATCATCTAGTTCCAACCCCCCTGCCATGGGCATTTTGCTTTATGTCAGTATTTCAGTCTCTGCTTCATACAGTTGGACACCAATTCTATAATCAGCTTTGATGAGACATTTTAATATTTTGTTTGCACTGCCTTCAACACTATGAAAGAACAATGTATACCAACAAAGAGAAAAGCAGGGAAGAATGCTAGGAGGCCTGCCTGGATGAGCAAGGAGCTGCTGGACACGCTATCACTTAAAAGGAAGCTCTATAAGGAGTGGAGGAAAGGACAGCTAGAATGGGGGGTATATAAGGAAGCTGCCTGAGCAGCAAGAGACCTGGTTAGGAAAGCCAAAGCACAGTTTGAATTGAATTTAGCCAGGGAGGTCAAAGGGAACACTAAGAATTTCTACAGGTATATTAATGGTAAAAAGAAGACTAGGGAAGGTGTGGGCCCCTTCAGAAAGGAAACAGGTGAAATGGTCACAAGTGACCTGGAACAGGCTGAGGTTCTCAATGACTTCTTTACCTCAGTCTTCACTGCAATGGCCTCCAGCCACACTCCTGGAATAGTCATGGAAGCTAATGGCAAGAAGCAGAAGGAAGAACTGCCCATCATAAGTGAAGATCAGGTTCGTGATCACCTGAAGAACCTGAAAGTGTTCAAGTCCATGGGACCCGACAGGATACCCCCACGGATACTGAGAGAACTGGCAGATGAGGTTGCTAAACCCCTCTCTATTATATTCCAAAAGTCCTGGCAGTCTGGGGAAGTCCCCACTGACTGGAAAAGGGGAAACATTACTCCCGTTTTCAAAAAGGGGAAGAAAGGAAGAACCAGGGAACTACAGGCCAGTCAGTCTCACCTCTGTGCCCTCTGTGATCATGGAGCAGATCCTCCTGGAGGCACTACTGAGACAGAAGAGTAGTGAAGAGGTGATTTGGTACAGTCAGCATGGCTTCACCAAGGGCAAATCCTGCCTGACAAACCTGGTGGCCTTCTATGAACAGGTGACAACATTAATAGATGAGGGGAGAGGAACTGATGTCATTTACCTGGACCTGAGCAAAGCCTTCGACACTGTCCTGCACCACATCCTGGTCTCCAAACTGGTGACACATGGGTTGGATGGGTGGACCACAAGATGGATAAGGAACTGGCTTGATGGCTGCACCCAAAGAGTGGCTGTCAATGGCTCCATGTCCCAGTGGAGGCCAGTGACAAGTGGAGTCCCTCAGAGATCAGTCCTGGGACCAGTCTTGTTCAACATCTTTGTTGGCGACATGGACAGTGGCATTGAGTGCACCCTCAGCAAGTCTGATGATGACACCAAGCTGTGTGGTGCAGCAGACATGCTGGAGGGAAGGGATGGCATCCAGAGGGACCTTGACCAGCTGGAGAGGTGGGCACAAGCCAGCCTCATGAGGTTCAACAAGACCAAGTGCAAGGTCCTGCATCTGGATTGAGGCAATCCCAAGCACAAATCCAGGCTGGGCAGTGACTGGCTGAGAGCAGCAGCCCTGAGGAGAGGGACTTGGGGGTGCTGGTGGACGAGAAGCTCAACATGAGCTGTCAGTGTGCACTTTCAGCCCAGAAAGCCAACCAGATCCTGGGCTGCATCAAGAGAATTGTGGCCAGCAGGTCGAGGGAGGTGATTCTCCTCCTCTACTCAGCTCTGGTGAGACCCCACCTGGAGTACTGCATCCAGTTCTGGATCCCCTATTACAAGAGGGATATGGACATGCTGGAACATGTCCAGAGAAGGGCCACCAGGATGATCAGAGGGCTGGAGCACCTCTCCTATGAGGACAGACTGAAAGAATTGGGGCTGTTCAGTCTGGAGAAAAGAAGGCTCTGAGGTGACCTTCTTGTGGCCTTCCAGTATCTGAAGGGGGCCTACAGGAAAGCTGGGGAGGGACTTTTTAGGCTATCAGGTAGTGATAGGACTAGGGGGAATGGAATAAAACTGGAAGTGGGGAGATTCAGGCTGGACGTGAGGAAGAAGTTCTTCACCATGAGAGTGGTGAGAGCCTGGAATGGGTTGTCCAGGGAGGTGGTTGAGGCCCCATCCCTGGAGGTGTTTAAGGCCAGACTGGATGAGGCTCTGGCCAGCCTGATCTAGTGTGAGGTGTCCCTGCCCATGGCAGGGGGGTTGGAACTAGATGATCCTTGTGGTCCCTTCCAACCCTGACTGATTCAATGATTCTGTGATAACTAAGCCTCTGGTCATACCAGTAAGCCAATTCTTTGCTGATAATAGAATGCTTTGAGAAGTCTGATTTTTTTCTTTAAAATATTTATTTATTTATTTTTGTTTTAAAGTGAGCAGATTCACTTGTTGGCTATTTATTTTGGCCACGGCACATCAAAATGTAATCCTAACAGAGATTTCCTAACTAGAGAATTCAGTTGTGTGATGTCAAACCACATCAAAGAGTAATTGCAGCTGTCTCTTTTGACTATTTTTAACGATGTCTTTTGGTAAAAGACATTAGTTCTCACTAGTTTGTGATCCAGGTTGTAGTATGAAGGCTTGTAAAAGCTGGAGGAGCTGATTTGTTCTTGAAGGAAATGCTGAGGTAGTTAATATTACCCTCCTTACTCAGGTCTGCCTTCACACCTGGGTTGAAGTAGTTTGGTCAGGTTCACAATGGACAAAAGATGTTGTCCATTAAGTTATCAATAGATTATTTTATTTTACTTGACCGACAGCAACAAACTAGTTTTTAAACAGTTCTTTTATATTATTTAGGATCCATCTATGAGGATGATCTTTTGGCTCACAATTTTTCTTACTTTCACCTCTGTAAGTTTCAGGCAAGCGTGGTGCCTCTTGTCTGTGCTTGCTCATTTTTTACATTCTTAGGACACTACTGTTCTTGTTGGGCTTACATGAGAAGGACTTAGACTCACCGTCTCTCTGTTGTCATCCTTTGTTGCTGAGCACACTGACTTCTGCTGACAGGTTTTCATGGAAATCACCACACCATTGTTTTGTGAAAGTGCAAATCTTATGATTTTGACAAAATAGTACATTCTTCAGTTTTACTGATGTGTCTTGTTAGTTATCAATACAGGTCATGTTTTTAACCTCATTTCAGCGCTTACCTAGACATTTCCATTCCTTTCATTCACAGTCAAGATTTCCAATATAATTCTTTATATATCAACGGAGAACAAAGGAAGAGCTGTGGTTAATAAGGCATACATATACTTACAGACACAATTCAAGATTTAAACTTTTAAAACAGAGGCAGAAGCTTCCACATGAAATTATTACAATTAGTGAAGAATTCTAGGATCACATAGTCATCATCAGGATGTTCAATGGGAGTACTCCCTCTCAAAAGGCTGGTATGCCCTTAATTGCCATGCACCTTTGGATATAAAATTCTCATTACTTTCCAGCTAGACTGAGTAAATTTTATTCATAAAAAGTACTGCCTTTTTTTAATATATATATAACCATGCATTATTATATGATAAAGATACACAGGAGAAACCGTGAATTGTTTTTATAAGAGTTCTAGGTCCATACAGCAGAAATCATGAATGGCTTTTTTTTGTCACCAGTTCAACGAAGCAGAAACATGATATTTTCAGATACCATGTTTTTATGAGGACCAATAAGACCATAGCCATAAAAATGAGAGAATTGTGGCTAATGATACGCTTCATTAAGCGAAACTAAGTGTTAATATTATACTGCAGTTGCTGTCAGTTTCCTCATTTCTTGCACTAACATTGCTTCACAGAAACAGATGTATAAAGGACATTCATGGAACTCTCCAATATACCTACCTAGGCCGGTATTATTTTCCTCTCCTATCTCCCAGCTGAAGAGAGCTTTTGACACTGACTTGTCTGAAGATTCAGAAATATTAATTCAACTTCTGACTTTACTATGGCTTCTTGGACTACCTGAGACAAAATTTCAAAGTCTTCAGTTGCCTAAATTTAAACACCTTGTGTGATTTCTGATTCTCAAGGCTATCCTTGGCTGACCCCAGCTTGGCTCCACAAAGACACAGGAATGCCTGCATAATGTCTGCTGTCGTGATATAGGGTATGTCAAATGGCACTAGGAATCTGAATTGAACCTCTAATTTGTCTATGCTTTCTGTTACAGTAAAATAAGAGTTTATTTCCTACCCAACAGTTTTCTGTTCTGATCACCCAGATATTTGTGCAGGGCTTTTAAAGGTTGAGATTTTACAAAGATGCACAGAGAATGTAGTTTGATTAGCTTTTCAGATAGTATAAAATACGATCTAGGATTGTAAAAAAATAATTTTATTGTTCTTTTGAAATAAGCAGTAAATGAATTGCTAATGCATCAACATTTAAGTTGATTGATAAATAATAATTTGCAAATACAAAAGAGACTTGGATGTTGAGCTTCATACATTAGGCTATAAATAACCATTACAGTATATCCATGCTTCCCCTATTCGGAAGGCTATTTACTGTGCACAACTCATGGCTATCTCTTAGGCTGTGCTCTGAAGACTCTAAGACATGTGCAGCCCATGCCAACAACACTTGACAGTTTGCTCCAATGATCATCAATCTTGTTTGAAATGATGGGGTTTTTTGGTGGGTTTTTGGTGGTTTGTTTGTTTGTTTTCCCAAATGAGTGTCAGTATCAGATTTTCTCTCTGGTTCTTGCTTTGTCTTTCTTTGGTAGTTTGAAAATGGCCATTCTGGTACCTTCAAATGCTGCTAAAACACTTTGCAGTCTTTCCCCCCCCTTCCTCTTCTGTTTTATTCTTTTCAATAAGCTAAGCAAGTACAGATCTTTGAAGTTCTTTCAACAAGCAATATTCTCTGCCCTTTAAATTCTGTTTGGAACTTTTTGAGGAACTTCCAACTTTTTCAAAATCTCTTCAGACATGGATGTCACAGTGAGCTGCAGAACTTTAATGTCCATCTCATCAGTGCTCTAAATGTTCTTATTCAATTCTGTTCCTACTCTCTTCTCTCCTGCTGTATGCATATAAGGATGGTATTAGCCCTGTTCACTGCGGTGTTTCACTTGAAGGTTTTACTGAGCTTCCTGCCTGTTGTATTGCTTGAACTGGAACCACAGTCTACCTTTGTTAGACTTGGACAATACCAAGTAGCCTATATATATAAAAAATATAATAGACAATTGGTTTTTTGCTTTATACTTATATTAAGATCCTCTAACTGCAGTTGTCGGAACTGTTCATCTTATTTTCTTCTCTTGGTATTCAATAAAAATAACAATGAAAATAAAAATAACAGAAATAAAACCAAAAATCAGTGACCTAACAATGTTTTTACCAAATCCTATAGCATATTTGAAAAAGTTAATGAAGCCTGCTCCCTTAGAAATATTTCTTCCAGATAGATGTTGTTTAATATTCTCATATGTTAGTAATATAATGGGAAGTTCTTTATCATAGTCCTATTAAAAAAAAGTCTGTTTCTATTTAAATACAGAGAGAAATATTAATTTCATTTACTTCATTGTCCTAAATCTGAGATCCTGCATTATGATGAGATTAATCACATTCATAGTACACTTTTGCAACTTATTATTTTATCCAGTTAGCTTTTGGGGGTGGGGAGTGATTGCTTGGTTGGTTGGTTTTGTTTTTCTATTGTATCTGGTTTATTCCAAACAAAACTTTTCATTTACATTAGTTGCTATCTATTTAACCTTTCTTTCTTTGGCTGTGCAGTCTTCTTCTTTCTAACTCATAGGATCTCTCCACCATTAGATCTGGGTGGACTTCTCTCTTAGTGTGGAAAACTGGTTTTTGCTTACAGGATAAATTTGTCACTCAGGAAAGTCAGATTCATATTTTTGTAACTGAAGAGTTGTCTTTCATTTCTGGAAAATATTGATTGTAATATGTATTAATTATATTGTATTAGTTTGAAACTTTTGTTCTCCTGAGGTGCCATATTTTGTTTTGGACAAGCTGCGGTTTGCCCTTCATGAACATTATCTGGTTATAACCAGTTCATGTATAAGTAAGAACCAGCATCCTCTGCAGTGATTACTTCACCTTTTTTAGCATGCTGATATTCACGTGTAATGATGCCTTTTGTATTAGAATATTATCATGCAGGTTTTTGGGGAATTCCAACAACAGTCGTACGAGTAGTTCTAAAATGAGGCTTCCCACAATCACACCATTTTATTTCCATGCTTGATAAAAAATAGTTCATCCTGGTGTCCAGGTTAATTTGGGTTACAATGGACATCTGCTAGTAATCTGCCACAGTTTTCAGATATAATCAGTTTCTACATTCTGTAAATCATAATGACTATACAAGAAAAATGATACAAAATTTTTCTTTTAGTGAAATCAGCCAATGGATTTCTTGCTATTTGCTGCTAAAATGAATACAAATATTTATATCTTTACAAACAGTCTTCAAACATTGACATCCAATTATATATCCAATTATATATTTTGCTTTTCAGAGCTATTCTTGAGTCTTAATCTACATGGTACTAATTAAAAATAAATAAGGTAGATGAAAATGCTCTGACAGAAGCTTAACTATAGTAAATCAATGGAACTGCATGCCGTCTACCTAGAAGATGTGTATGTGGCAGTGTATGCACTTCTTTTTCTACCTCTTGTACTTTGGATTGCAGTATAGGATAAAAGTCAATGGTATGTATGTGCTTCTATTAAGACCAGTAAACTGATTAACTAAGGAATGATCATCTCTGCTGCAGAAATATTATTCAAGGTTTAAAACTAAAATTCTGTTTGGGAGACATTTCTTCTTCTTCTCCTTCTTCTCCTTCTTCTCCTTCTCCTTCTTCTCCTTCTTCCTTCTCCTTCTTCCTTCTCCTTCTTCCTTCTCCTCCTTCTTCTTCTTCTTCTTCTCCTTCTCCTTCTTCTCCTTCTTCTCCTTCTTCCTTCTCCTTCTTCCTTCTCCTTCTTCCTTCTTCTTCTTCCTCCTCTTCTTCTTCTTCTTCCTCTTCTTCTTCTTCTTCTTCCTCCTCTTCCTCCTCTTCTTCTTCTTCTTCCTCTTCTTCTTCTTCTTTCTTCTTCGTTTTTTTTTTCTCTCTGTGTTCCATTTCTATATTCTTATCTGCTTGACTTTTCCCTTCTTCCTGGCCATATTTTCTACTCAGTTAGCTATTAAACATATATTTTTTTAAATTAATCTTTTTACAAATAATTCTCAAAAAGAATCTATTTAATACTTCCCCCCCCTTTTACAAACATCAGGTAGAGCTTCTAGGCCTTATCTTAGACCCAAGTTCTAGGATTTATTTTATATTTCTCCTGCTTGTCATTCCCTGTCCTTCTTTACCTAACATTTCAGAGTGTATTCCTCTACACTTGCCCTCTATTTAATTTTTTTTCTCATGTCTATTTTCTTTCTGTCATTTATTTTTCCACTATTTTCCCCCTTATTATTAATCATCTTCTGATATTTATATCCTTAGTACTATATTCTTCTTCTCCCTGTACATTTTGCCTCTCATTCAGGCTTCTTGTTTTGACCTGATAATTGAAATCTATGTCCCTGTGGAAAGAACCCACCATAGTAGCTTGCCCACACTTCTTCAAAGTCCTGCCTTTGGGTGGTGCAGGCTTGTGCACTGAAGAATGCTCTGGTGTCCTCCTCCCTCCTTTTCCTCCTTCAGAATTTCACTGCAATATCAGGAGTAAAACTGCTGATCTGAGATAGCTGTGTCTGGAGAAGAGGTGCAGAAGAGAAGGTGGTTGTTAGGGTGATGAGAGGAACTCTTTGTAGGTTGCTAGTTGGGTTTATATAGAACCAATTTTAGCAATTGCATGAGAACCTGGGGGAATTATCTTTGTCCTGTACTGAGTGAGTTAATCTGTAGTAATTGCAGAGCATGTGGAGTCCAGGCTTTGTACATCAGCTGCTCAATGCACTGTAGCAGATAACCAGCAGTACTGGGCTGTTGGAAGAGACTGCAAATTTTCTCTCCCTTGTTTGTTCTGCTGTGCGCTGTGCTGCTCTTAGCCCTGTGCTGGGTGTCCTTTTTCAGGCTATAGTATGGGATATGCAGGTGAGACTTCAGCACCAGGCTGCAGAATTAAAGACATGGGAGGAAAGCAGTTGCGTGTGTCCTCTGTATGCAAGGGAGTTGATGCTGAGCTTTATTGGATGAGGGGAGACATGCTTATGCTGGTCTGCACATCACCATGACACTCTGTTTAAGATAAGAATAAAAAAACTGAAGAAAACTGCACCTCTCTGTCTATCCAGCAGTATGCAATTCAAACTGCAGAGCTCAGAAGATGTTCTCAGTTGTGACCACATTCAGTGCTTTCTGCTTGTTTTGCTTATAACCATCCTTGCTGTTGTTACAGGACATGGTATCTGCTCATGTGGCCGATGCATTTGCCAGGATGGGTGGTTTGGAAAGTTGTGCCAGCATTCGAGGAAGTGCAACATGACAGAGGAAGAGAGCAGAAGTCTCTGCGAGTCAACGGGTGGCATACTATGCTCGGGGAAGGGTAAGAACTGGCAGCTGAGCTATTCCACGTCAGTGCCCTGCCAGAGGAAAATGATCATGTTCTGGAAGAAAAATGTTTATTGCAGTGGAGTGCTGTTTAGTAACCCTTTCTTTCAAAGCCACCTGCTATTAAAAGGATATTATATTTGTCTCTGTGACACATCCACTTTGTCAAATACCCAGCACAGCTGTATGTGTCGAGCAGTGTTGCTCTCCTATGCAATTTCTTAGTAGCATGTAATTTCCTTGATGTGTTTATCCAGTGCTCTGTGGTCAACAGCTGGACATTATAAACTTAATGGTTAGTGCTCCATCCAGTTTGAGGGACAGGAGCATTATCTGCAAGTAGCACTGCAGTGGGCAAGATGGCAAATGTAGTACCTCAGACAACAGCAAGTAGAGGTGTGTGTCTAACAGTAACATTTTGGATACTTCATCACTTCCCTTACCAGCATGGCAGCAAAGGCAAGGCAAACATTTGCAGCCCCCGTGACAGAATTCAACAAACTCTCTCATTTACTAATTTTTATTCAGGTGGCTGCATCTAGCTAAAAAAATTGCCACAGGGAGTAATAAAATTTAGAAAATCTTGATAATTATTTGAAATTGTTCTCTACTGTTCATAGCTTGGAGTCTTTCAGGCTAGGAAATTGCATTACTGGAAAGAGGGCTTTCTAGCTCCTCCATAGTGCAAACTGCCTACATTTTAATATAATATGTCTAAAAGAAAATAGGCAAAAATGGGTGGTAGAACTGACTGGAGGCTAGAATGCACTCATTCCAGGCTGGATGTGGCATTTCCTCTATTCATATACTTTTTGCGTAGACAGAGAAGAAACCTGCTAGCTGGAAAAAAAAAACCAAAACCAAAACCAAAACATTTAGCCTTCCACGTCAGGCAGATTTCCATTTGTCCCTTTGGTAACTTTTATTTTAGTGCAAAGGAATTTCAGATGGGGTTTCCAGGCAGGTATTATCACCTATCATAATTGTCCCCCACAGCACCATTTTCTTTTATTATTTTTTCCTGCACTTTTCTCAGTCATAGAAAATGAAGCAGTTGCACTGTTTCTCTATTGTTTCCAGAAGATGTAGCTATCTTTAAATTAGTTAATATGTAAGAGGATGCTAACTTATTGAAGAAATTAAGTTACTCAATTTTACTGCAGAAGTTAACTTCTCTCAGTCTTGGTCTCCCTGTGATTTTTAACATTTTTTTTTATGAATTGTGAAGGTGGGACTGTATGCTTAAAAATCAATGAAATGCACTATACAGCATTCTAAATATATATAAACATGAAAAATGACCTTGAATTTTAAAATATTTGTATTATCTGATACCTTTTTTAAAGTATGGCTGAGAAATACTTAGATGGTAAATCTTGCTCTGAGAACAATTTATTTTGAGTACTGTATCAAGATTACAATTTACTTTGAGGCTTTGGGAGCAGATAATCTGGCAAGAATTTGCAGAGACATCAAGGTGTGTGTGTGTCTGGGGTTTTGGGTTTTTTATGTTTTTTTTTTTCCATATGTTTTTTTTTTTCCCTTTCCCTCTGTTGGCTGTGCTGCCCAGGGGGTGGTTTGGGTGGAGCAGCCTGAAAATTGCCCCAGCTGCAGTCAAATGGTGCTTTTAAACCTGACTGTGTGAATGGAGGCCACAGAGGCCCAGATTTTCCAAGGTGGTAGCACACTGTTGACCTGCATTTACTTTCTATGGCATTTACAAATCTGACTCTAAATACATATTCAGCAACACTGGTGTGATTTTATTTATTTAAAAGATATATTTGGCTCCCAAGAAGGTCAACAACATCCTGGCCTGTATCAGGAACACTGTGGCCAGTAGGAGTAGGAAAGTAATTGTGCCTCTATACTCGGCTCTGGTAAGGCTGCACCTCGAATACTGAGTTCAGTTTTGGGTCCCTTACTCCAAGAAAGACACTGAGTTGCTGGAGCATGTCCAGAGTCAGGCAACCAATCTGGTGAAGGGTCTACAGAACAAGTCTTAAGGATGAGTGTCTAAGGGACCTGGGATTGTTTAGCCTGGAGAAGAGGAAGCTGAGGGAAGACCTTATTACTGTCTACAACTACATTAAAGCAAGTGCTATAATAGACTAAGGGAGCTTGATTTTGTGTATGGTGGAGTTAGCAGATTCTAAGCAGTCCTGGTTTTCAGCAGATAACTCTAACACTTCCAGGAAATTACACTCCATTAATATAAGTGAAGTTGGACATCCACATTCCTGAGCTGTTGGAAAATCTTGGTTCACTGATTATGCCACCTGTTGTAAAAAACTCTTCCCATGCAAAACAGCAACACCCACCAGGCTGCTGCCTCCCTGGCAGATAATGTAGGGCTGCAGATGGCTACTGTAATAGTGCAGGACACAGGCTAGGTAATGAGCCAAATCCCATCCAAGAGGATCTGGCTGGGATCCCAGGGAACACCCTGAAACTCATTAGACTAATTTTAATTAAACTAAGGAATCTCCAGAGCAGTGTGTTCTGCTCAGAGAAAAGACTTGATACATTCGTTCTTCCTAATAGATTTTGCATACTGAAGCCTGATCTTTCGTGGTTGATGGTGTTAAATTTGCTGCATCTTCTGCAGAATAGTTTTAAATATTGTGGGCATCTGTCAGTAGCAGCATCAGTGCTTGCTTCAGGTTTCTTACGATATCATGCTCTTAATAACTGCTTAAATTTCATTGAAATTCTCGTACTATTCGTCATTTTTTTTCTGCTGTCAGTACCTGGTAATTTGTATAAACAGAGGCATTTGGTTTAAATTACCTTCAGGTATGTCTTTGTGTAGCTCTTGCACAGCAGTCATGGAATACGTGTGCTGTCCTCCACTGCCTCTTTGTACAATGGCATTTGTTATACTTGCGGAGAACATTGCTATTTTCTGTAGCCATGGCTCAGTAAGTAATACTCAGAACTCAAGATGCTTAAGCAAATACTCCCCAAATATTCCAATCAGTAGCTCTTCCTGTATTTATTTACATGTTCAGTATGTTACAGGTTAAGACAGCATTTCTCTAAATTAGGCAATTAAGATAACTTTTGTCAATTTACAATAAACACTGTATAACTTACATTTTTAATTGAAAATGTCATATACTCTTCTCAGGATGTTGTGAATTTTTAAAGAATTAAGTTTCAGGGAAAATTGGATGATATTGATAAACCCGCAGTTTAAATAAAAAAGAAAAATGCATTTTATTTTTACTATGGATTTCATTCACAGGTCACTGAAAGGAATGGAAAGGTGAAAAATCATTGTTTTGCACACTCTGACTTCAGCCTCTGTTAAGTAACCCACGAATTCTATTTAGATTATATTCTGACATAATCAACCTTCTTTCTATGTATTTTTCTTTAGGATTGCATCATTCTGGGAACATTTCAAGAGTGCAGGATTTTCAACAGTATCTAACTCATGTATTAAGTGTATTCTGTTAAAGGTTCCTTGGTTCCTTTTTTTTATTTTTCTGTCTCCCATAATTCATAATTGTATACTATCTGTGTATTCTTTGTTGTCATTTATTTGCTGCTTTTTTTGGCCTTTTTTTCTTTTTTTAATTGATTTGTGCTGTAACTAGTTCTTTGGACTTGGACCACAAAAGGATTTTTTTCTCCCTTTGCCCTTTAAATGTTTGTGATCTACATAAGGTCAGGCAGCTGAGGACAGGCTCTGTAAAACCAGCTCAGACAGGTGTGGGAATCAGCCAAGGGGTCAGCAATGTCCCCATGTGGCCAAGGCGGCCAACAGCATCCTGGCCTTTATTAGAAATAGTGTGGCCATCAGGACCAGGGAGGTGGTTCTCCCTCGGTACTCAGTGTTGGTGAGGCTCCACCTCGAGTACTGTGTCCAGTTTTGGGCACTGCACTACAGGAAAGACATCAAGGCACTGGAGCAGGTACACAGAAGGGCTACCAAGCTGGGGAAGGGCCTGGAGAAAAAGCCCTGTGAGGGGTGGCTGAGGGAACTGGGGCTTCTTTAGTCTACAGAAAAGGAGGCTGTAGGAAGACCTTATTGCTCCCTACAACTAACTGAAAGGAGATTGTGGAGAGGTAGGCACTGGTCTCTTCTCACAATAACTAATGATAGAATGAGAGGGAACAGCTTCAAGCTGTGCCAAGGGAGGTTTAGACTGGACACTAAACAAAAAATGTTTCCACAGAAAGGGTAGTCAGGCACTGGAATGGACTGCCTAGGGAGGTGGTTGAATTGCCATTCTTGGATGTGTTTAAAAGCCATCTAGATCTGGTGCTTGGGGACATGGTGTAGTGACAGGCTTGGTGGAGTGGGGGAAATAGCTGGACTTGATCTTGGAGGTCCTTTCTGGCCTGGATGACTCTATAATTCTGTGATCTCCTAGTGGCATTTCTAGTTGCAGAAAACTGTTTCTCACACCCTTGTCAGGCTACAGGCTTCCTGACACCTGTTTGCCTGGAGGCAGCTGTCTCTTTCCAGGATCCAGAGTCACTAACCTTCTATTGAAGGTCCTCTCTGAGTCTCTCTTAAATGGAGGTTTCTGGAGTTCTTGTTGGGTTACAGCATTAAGCATAAAGTCCCTCCTTTGCCTGTGGGGGTGTGATGTGGCATCCCTGAGGAGAAGGAGAGTGGCTTATCCCAACATGGGGTGATGGGATCAGACTGCGCATCTGCTGTTATATGCACAGACCTAGAGCAAATACTTAGTAATTCTGTGGGAGGTGGAGTCTCTTCATTTGTGATGATGAGGATTTTAGGGGTCCAAATGTTAGTCTTAGGCACCTCTGGTCTTTTCTGGACTTGTCCCTGGAAGCTTCAGATGAGGAAGGTCATATTCTTCGTGGGTACGATTTTACTGCCTGGGACAATTTGAGGTTTTCCAGTTAACCCTTACCACAGTTTACTAGGAAAAGTAGACCTGATTATAGTACTTGGAAACCAAAGAAAAGCTTCAAAATGTGTGTGCTGATTAAGTGAAATAGCTGAATGGAAGCATTTGTAGTAATGCCTCACCCAGAAGAATCCCTTTAATCAAAAAGCTTTTAGCTTGATTAATTTCTTTTATACAATAGCTACCAAGGCAAGAATTTTGTGCGTCTGCACATGTGTGTGTCTGGGGATGGTCTCCCCTAGTCTAAAAGTGGTCTTTGACTGCAAGTAATAATTTCTTGTGATTTCAGGTTCCTGCCATTGTGGAAAGTGCATCTGCTCACCACAGGAGTGGTACATTTCGGGTGATTTCTGTGAATGTGATGACCGAGACTGCGACAAACATGATGGTCTCATTTGCACAGGTGCAGTACAGGTTGACACTTAATTGCTCTAAGAAACACAATGGGTTGATGGGAATTATAGTAGACAAAGCCCAGCTTTTTCTTTCTCCTCTGATGGAGGAAGTGCATTTGCTGGTTATTCAAACCTGCTCTGTTTCTTTGTGTAGCATGATAATCAACTTCAGGTTTCAAAACAACGGTTGAAAGCCTGAGTATGAATTTAAATAAGCCAGCTGTGAAATCCATCGACAATTTTCACTGTACAATTTTCACTGACTCTACAAGTTACTGCTTTTTGACAAAGGCAGTACAGTGTCAGCATTGTGATCATGACAGTTCTTTAATTTTTTTTTTCTCTTGTTAGATTTTCTATGTGTATAATGCATTTAAGTCATAGATAAAATTCACTTGTGTGATGGTCTCTGGTAGGTGAGAGGCATAGCTGTGTGCATAAACAGAGCTTCCCAGCAATCAGACAATTCTCAGTGGGAGGCTGAAGTACCTGACAGTGTTTCTTATGAGGTGATGGCTGTGATTAAGGTAGCTTCACCTAAATATTGTCTGAGAGTTCATATGGCAGATGCAGCTAGAAATAGGCAGGCTGCCAGCAAACCTTCAAGACAAATCCAGTGACAAGAAGCACCGTGGGAATTGCTAAATCAACTCACTGCCTGCTTCCTGTTACAAATCTTAATTTTAGAAAATCTTTGCTGAGCAATTATTAGATGCAGAGGAAATCTGCAAGCCGATTAGAGAGTGAGAGTAGGAGGGCTGACACTAGTAAATTTTGTCTTCCAGCTAGACTTAATTAGCAAGAGACCTGTTCTGGGGGCAAATACCCAGTACAGAGGCAAGAGGAGCCTTATCTTCAGCTGTACTGGCTATTCACAGATCTTCATAAAGTCAGCGGGAAGAGGAGTTCATGTTGGAAACCCACCATGTGGAGGTCTCAAGCTGAGCACCCAGAAGTCATGGAAAATGTTGAAATAAAATGAAAATATGGGTCTCAGTACTTAATATGTCGCTACTGCAAAACAGGGCCAACACATTTTTCATCTAATAGAGACTTTGAGCTATTATTTATTTATATAGCACTTCTGATAATTTAAAGTTTTCCATGATCAAAGCGATGCTTTTATTGATATTCTGGTTTGAACTTTGTATGTCTTTTCCTTTCCATGTTATAGTTAAAAGTAATCTTGTTTTTCCTTGCACCTTGAGGTACAGTGTGAACACTGAGCTTCAACAGCTGGGTGCAAGTAGTGGTGGCATAATTACAAGATTTGTGATCCTGCTGATGGAGTTATTGAGAGACTGCTATTAATGCTTTGGGGCGGCTTCTTAATGCAATGGTACAGTAATTGTTTCCTTCCAAAAGGGAAAAAAAAAAGGTGTGTGTGGGAAACAATAAAGGAACAATGCAACCACTTTAGCATGGCTTTTCAATTCCCATAAACCACATTTCAATGATGATAATTGCCCTTTTTTCGTTCTGTTCTAGGCAATGGTGTTTGTAGCTGTGGAAACTGTGAGTGCTGGGAAGGATGGAATGGCAATGCTTGTGAAATCTGGCTGGGAAAAGAATACCCTTAACAAAGGACATCAATAACTAAGGAGTTTTTTTGTTCATTTGGTTTTGCTTGGTTTGTTTTTAGGCTGCTAGAACATTTAATTTCAGAATTACTCAGTGTGTAGCTGTGGGTGTGCATTCATACACATATACATAGGTCTAAATACTCTAGAACACTCATTTGAAAGCCTGCTCCTTAAAGAAATGCATGATAATACTAAAAGAGAAAAATTAAAAATGCCTTGATAGTAGGACAGTCCAAGCTCTAAAAGGTCAAGTCTTAAAATACTGTCCCTCTGGAACTTCTCCAGAGTGTTTTTGTAAATTCAGCTGGACTAGGATTACACTCATAATGCCTATTTATTAAGCAACCTTTGGAAAACGTGTGAGAAAGCCTTTTTTAAACATTATTTACTTGGTTGTCACCTCTCTGTATTTGTACGCAACAGCATTCCTATAGAAGGTGAATGTTTGTCAAGTAATTAATTTGACTAAATGCATTTCACAAATACGTTGTTTGCCCCTCCCCCCCCCCTTTCTTTTTCTCCTAACAATCTTAATTAGACATCAGTTTATAATTTGAGAGATGCTGTTAAGAAGCTTTAAAAAAGATGAGTTATTTTTTTATTTGGTCAAAGAATTGTATTTGTATTAACCAATGTCCTGATAATCTGACCAAAGACCCAAAATGTTTGAGCAGAGCTTGTTCACAAGACAACTTCTTCATTTCTGTGGTTAATGTGTCAGTAAGCTGGTTATCTAGTCTTCATATTACAATAATTTCAAATGCATAACGTATAAGAGTATAAAAAATTAAACTAATAAAGATATAAACGTGTGATTAGCTATTCCATGTATCCTGCAATTCATATGCACTTCTGTCAGACTGTTCTATGCAGGTACAGTTGCCTAGTCCTCTTAGAAGTAAAGCCAATGAAAATTTGTTATACTAATAACTTTCAGGGTGACAGTTCTGTGTGCTATTAGAAATCACTCTCTGGAACAGATTGTGCTGTCACACATGGTATTCATCGAATTTGACTGCTCTTACAGGAGTCGGGTGCTTGAAGGTTGACTGACTTGAAAAACCAGCTATACTATGCAGCAGCCTGGTCTCAGCCAAAGATACTCAGACAATGGCAATAAATTAATTAAATTTTTAACACAGTAAATACAAACAAAGCAGTGGTATGAACAAAACTTTTATTTTTATTTTCCAATGGTGAAATGCTGCTCAGTGTGAAATTCACATTGAGTTATGAATAATGCACAACTATTGGGACTTCCCTAACTTATTTACATATGAGTCTGGATTGATTTGGTGTGGTTTTTTATTTTTTTTTTTTTTAGTAACATGGAGATTGGCAGCCCTTGAGTTCTTTAGAGCAAAAAAAAAAGAAAAAAAGAAAAAAAAGAAAAAAACAAATCAAAACATACATTTTTTGTTTCAAAAGTGTTTTGTGAAACCATGATTGAGTGAGAAATTGCTTAAATGGTTGGAGAACATGTCTTTTTAATACCAAACTATAACATTGTGGTTTAGGTGCCAAGGTCCTGATTTTTGAAGAGATACATGATTCATGAATAAGGGAAATATGTATCAACCCCAAAAAAAGATATTTCCATTCTTAGTCGAGAAATTAGTTTTCTTTTAGAAAGGACAATTCTGAAATAGGAAAATACAATGGTATATAACATGTAATAGAAATGAAAAAAACAAAAAGAATTTATTTAATCACTTCCATTATCCCCCATTCCCATGTAGTAACTTGCTCTTTCTCTTACCCATTTTTTTCCCCTTAACCTGGATTTTCTCTTTCTAAAAATGAAGCTTGTGAAACCCACGTTCTCAGGGACCATAATCACCAAACATCCATGCATAACTTTTACAGAAGTTATGCAGATAAATAATGTGACACACATCCCAAAGCTGCTAGCTGCTCTCTTTTTAGATAACCAAAGTATCAGGAGTTCTAAAATGTATTGATACAGTAAAAAAAAAACCTCAAAGCAAAATTCATCTTGAAAGGATAGTTATATTTTATAACCCTCAGACTCTGTAGAGCGTAACAGGAATATCTCCTTAAGTTTTTAACATTCTGTCAGCCCTGGCATTCGTGGAGCATAGACTATGGATTTTATTTGTATGTATGAATACCACTGACCTTGAATTATCTTATCATGTGGTTTATGCACATACACATTTGGCTGCTGGATCAGAGTGGAAACAATGAATGATAGAAAGTCTTCCCTATTTTCCTTCTGATTGTCTTCAGTACTGTAATAAGAAAGCGCTAGACAATCAAAACTATTATCTAAATTCAGTAGATGCTTTTGATTTATTTCATGGAATGATAAGCAAATCTATATATACTTAAGATCAGCTGTGGTCTTAGGGTACTCATATTCATGGAAGAACAAAGTTTTAGAGGGTTGCAATGTCATCTTTGATGGATTTTACTTTGTAATTTGGCTTTATTTAAAATTTATTAATTTCTAATTAGAACCATTTTCTTTTTTTTTTTTTGATAAAAAAGAAAAATCAGCTCCCAGATTTTGGCTACTACATTTGGCTATTACATAGTCACAGCATTTCAAAAAGTTTCATCCAAGTTCTTTGTTAAGGTACACCTGGAAAAAAGAGTGTTCTAAGACAGCTACTGTCAGTGGTTCATTAAAATGTAAATTATCAAAGAAAATGGTGCTATTAAATAAGACTACTAAAATTATAATGTATACATAAATTCCTTTCCAATTTTTATTGTTTCTTGTAATGGTGCTTGAACGTTCCCCCCTTGCTCTTCATGCTCCTAACTGGTGATATAACGCCCAAAAGATTTGTTTTGTGGCTCATTTCCTCACTAGTAAAATGAAGTCAGAAGGAATTTCACAGCTGTGAATGTAATAGCTGTATGAATACATTTTAAGTTTACACCTCATTCCCTGTGACAGGAATCCCAGATACTGTAAAACTGGGAAGAGGAGAAAGGCAGTGAAACATACTGCTTGATTCGTCATAACTGGTGACTGTAGGAACTTGCTTCCAGGCCTGTGTCAAGTAGCAGTTCTAGGTGGCAAAACCAAATAGGCTAAATAGGGACTTCATACTGCCTAGATGGAACACAAGATACCATAGCCTGGCTTCTTGACAGAGCACAAGCCAGAAGTGTGCCATATGCTTCTGCAATGGTCTTGCAGGATTATGCCTATTGTATATAACGTATCTGTAGTATCACCTATAAAACAATTGTGGATTAACTTGCTTTTACGCATTATTAACCTACCTGTGATCCTTTTTCCCCCGGCCATGCTTTCTTTTAGAAACACATAGATGAATGTTTCCTCCTGCACCTGCTCTGACATTTCCGATGTGCTGCCCTTGCTTCTCTGGAGAATGACATCTTGCTTTGTAGCTAAATGATACTGAGATGAAGAAAGATAAACTGAGTATTTCTGTGTCTATGTAATAGAAAAAGAATTCTATTACAGCTATGAAAATAAGTCATAGCATTTGCATTAGTCAGCACAAAATTCTCCTGTTATTGGACATTTTAAAATGCATCGCACAGAATATGAGTTAATCTACAGGAGCATTTAAAAGAAAGACAATGTCTTTAGTCTAACTTTATTTGCATTCCCATTTGAATGGAGATAAGTAATTTCTTCTTTATACCAATAATCAGATGGATCAGCAAGACCCACATTTAATATTGGACCAAACTGACTGTTTTCATAGCTAACTGCGTACAGTGGTTTTAAACCAAGAGAAAAAGTTTTCATATATATAGAAAATGTCAGAGTTCTTACTGTTGTTTCCAATATTCCAGTATGAATTGCTTTATATTTGGGGTGGAGGAGGAGGTTTATAAAGAACCAACCTGACTCTAAACAAGTTTATGAAAAAGTCATTTAGGAGTGGCTAAACCTCCCAGCAAATTAAGCAAAAGCTCTTATGTGTACTACAAAGCATGTAAAAGCTTTAGACACCTTTCTATAGGCTCGAGCATGTGAGCAATTTCATATGGATTCTTTTGTGTATTTATAAAACTTTTCAAGTACAACAGAATGATGCTTTGTTGAAGTGGTTCGTGTCGACTTAAAACTGTCTTCCTAAAACTGTGCAGATGAGACTGATTTTGCCAAATAGAACTGTAGCTGAAATACAGATTTTAAAAACCGAAAGAGATAATGATTATGTGCAAGTGTCACCTATGAAATGGTAAGGTGAGATCAGTTTGCTGTGCAAACAGTCTCTCAGAGATTAGATTAAACTCAGAAGAACAAAATACAAAGCAAGCATGCAAAAGATCTGGAACGCTGCAGATTCACAGACATCTGGACATGTTAGTACAAAAAACCCCAATCTGTAAATACAAATTGATTCCATCAGGTTTACTATACAGTACTTTAGTAGTAACAGACAGTTGAAAATAGTTTTCACTTATCAGCAAAATTAATTTTCGAGGGAAGAAAATGGTGAAGTCTCATCCTGGAGAACAGCAAGAGAGGTATTATATTAAGGAGCTAAAATTTTCTTTGGCATGGTAAAAGGGGAGAACTGAGTTTGCCAACCTATTTACATGAAGTTTCACCATCCCGTGGCCAGTGCAATAATGTTTTGCACAGTCTGCTTCTTACATAAACGTTTTTTTGTTCTTTATATGCCTTCATATAAAGGTTTATTCATCATGTTGAATCTGTGTATACAACAAATAAGAATAAACACAAACCGTACAATGCAGACAAACTCTTTGCATATATGTATGTAAATTTAGTAATACAGACCAACAGTTCTTTGATAGACACATCCTACTACATGCAATTCATTCTTGCTATCCTCTTCCCATGCAACAGATGAGACAAGAGACAAAACTAAAGGGAGGAAACAAAGCAAAGACCCCTTTGCTATGTTTACACAGGTTGTAGAAAAAGTTTTTTTAGGACATCTCTTCACTGGATTGAACACATACATGGATTTAGCACATAGAAACAAAAACAGAAATAAAAAAATGCTGTATTTTCAGTATGCGTTAAATGCTTAAAAAAAAAAAATCTTGCCTTAATTATAGTCTGTCCCACCCCCCAGCTGGTTTGGAGATCACAATTACTCAGGATCAAAAGTTTAATGTTGAAAACAATACTTATGTAGCATCAGGCCATCAACCAGAACCTCCTTGCATGGCTCAGCTGGGTTTCCAGCCCTGTCTCTCCCCAGGCTCTTACACCAGGAGAGTAAGAAGATGGCTGACTGGGGCTCATGAATTCTTACAAAAGCCAGGTGAGAGAGAAGGAGAATGTAGCCTTCAGCTGTATTATGTTGCTTGAATTATTGTGAATGCTCTACTTATAATTGTAAGAAAGCCTGGGGCCTCCTTTGGGACCCAGCAGATGCAGGGCAAGTCTCCAGCTCACTATATGAGTTGCTTTGGGTTTGGTTTTTTTTGTTTTGGTGGTGCACAAATCCCACTGGACCAGATGGGATGAGAAGGGTGCACCAAAATTTTTATTAGAGTGTAATTTCCCCCATGCACACGTATTTAGTGCTAGCAGGCAAGGGCACAGTCTAAGTCAAAGTTTCCTTGCATTTTTATCACAGTATTAGAGTATGTTTGTATTTTTTTTTCTCTACATGGATAGTGGGCTTCATGCGTAACTCATTCTTTCCCTAGAAAAACCCAAAATCATGTGTTAAGTTTACTGTTCCCATATTACTTATGCAAACAAGGAAGTCTGGCCTATGAATCAAGAATTATTATCTAGAATTTAGCAGCCTTACAGTAGCATCCTTGAAGAGTACACTATATTTTGCTTATAAAAACAACACGCTTGAAAACTAGCATGAAGAGTTCATTCAAACTGAATCAGTTGTTCAGGTGAGCATAGAGGGATTTTGAAGTAACCATCAGTTTCTGTTAGGGACTTCAGCACAATGATACGGTAAAACAAATGGTCAAAAGACAATGCTAAAGAAGGAATGGATTTCCTTCTTATTTTTTTAAATGTGTGTGTGTGTGTGTCTTAAAATATCAAGTAAGAGCAAGAGGACAAGTGAATGTTACCACATAGTTTTCCAGACTGAGGTACAGTTTGGTCCATGTTGCCCTTTCTGAGAAACAAATACCTTCTTAAGCATACAGAGAGTACCCTTTTTTTTTCACTCTACTGGAAGCCTGTGACTTAAATGTGCAACCCTTCAGTGGCATCTCTGTGGCATTTTTCTAAATTCTCCCTCACCCCTGCCCTGCAGTGTTGGTTTTACTTGTTCACAAGTGACAAACTCAAAGGTTGGATGTTGTTTCTGGTAACATGATCCAAGGCTTCAGTTTTATCATGTTTTGGATTTCTTCTAGGTTCATGTAGGAGAAAGTACAGTATACAGAGATCAAGGCAAGGCACCTTCAATCTAGCAATTTGGTGGGTGTATCATCCTAGGAAGCTCAGTGAAGGTTTGTACTGTGGTATCAGTGAGATACATAGGACTGGACATTGCATGCTTACCTAAAAAATAAAAATGAAGTTTTGTACTATGTCCAGTTTTAAACCTTTTTTTTTAAAACACCAGAAATATTAAACTATAATTTGTAACTACCCTTTGCATTGGTGCTGCAAAAAAGAACACAACAACATCCTTGCCCATGCTTTGCTAAGTAGGTGTGGGATTCAGCCAAAAAAATAACAATGGCATTAAGTTCAGTCCCTTAAAAACAGGAAAGGATTATATTAGAAATGGAGTTAGGTAGCGCAATTCGGGTAGGCTTATTTTTATTTTTTTAATTTTTTTGTTGTTGGTGGTTGTTTTCAAATAATGAAGATTTAGTAGATGAAAAATGAGCCTTAATTCAGGCCTACAAGGCCTACAAAATTCGTTGGACCCACTTTCCCAAAAATGAGTGGGTCTTGCTCGCTGGGCAAGGCAAATGTTACCATTACCAGTAAGCCTGTGACATGTATAAAACACACACACAAAAAGAAACTATAGGGGGATGCCAAACACTCGTTTCAGAAAACCTCCTGTTGGTTGTGTTTGACACTCTTCCCTCTGCTATAATGCCAACCTCAAAAGCACAGTATCTGTTACTAAAGAGTATTCACATATAATCAATATCATAAGCCAGAGACAACAATCCTATTCTTTATAGATATAATTTGTAATAAGAGATTTTTGAAGGCTTCCTGATTCCCTGATTACTTTCAAAACTAAGCCACCGTCAACACTTAAGTTATAGAGAAACACAATCCCTGCAAAAGGTCACAGACAGTGGAGCGAGCAGCCTTATAAAAAAGGGAAGAAGAGAAATCCATAATAGCACAGGTTTACAGCATCTAACTAGAAATTACTTGCTTATTTGTGTGCTACAAAATAGAACTTAAACACATGGATTTTGCTGAAACTGGACTCAAAAAGGGATTATGGGCAATTGTCAGCAGGCAAGGTATCAAGTGTACTTGTGAAGTATGTCATTCACATGAAGTGTCACAGTCACAGAAAAGATATTAAAAAGGCATTCCAATATCTGGTAGGGCATTCCATGGTCTGAGTTTAGCTGGTTCATCCAGGTGTCTTCTCGCTGTGTGTGGAGCTACATGTTGAGATTTATCCACTTGCAACAACTCAGTTCATAAACGGCAACAGGCAAGCCTGTGACTTGCCGCAAGCTGATCCACAGACACTGCAGAGGGGAAGCCTGGCAAGGATAAATCACTCAACTGTACTCAGGACTCAGTAAGTCACAACACCTGTGAGGATCTGGCTATGTCGTCTTACTCTTGTTAACTGGTTTGCCGCCATTCATTATTGCAGATGCACTTGTGCTTTTACTTGGAGTTACCCCAGCCTTTGGCACTGTTTCTCCAATATCATGCAAAGATGGTTCTCGATACATGGCAACTGAGAGGAGAAAAGAAAAGAGGAGAGACATTTTTAAGAATATATCTCATGTAAGAGCTCATCCTAAATCATGTAAATTTTTTTGCAACAACTGGTACTGAAATATAATCTATGCTCCTCTTGTGTGCAAGGGAAACTACTCATTTTGACAGACACTTGTTTTGAGCAACTGATAGCTTCTTCTGGGCCTCCAAATTTCTTGCTGCTGTATCTGACTTAAAAACATAGCAGGAAACTGTATGCTGGCTTGTTTAGTGGAAACTATAGAAGTGAAAAACATGCATGAGGCAGACACACGAAGATGTACATCTATTTAAACACATACATGAGTGTGTGTGTATATCTATCTATCTATCTATCTATCTATCTATCTATCTATCTATCTATCTATCTATCTATCTATATCTCCTTTAAGTAAATATTCTGCAAGTCTTCAGAAGTAAAATACAATGAGTTAAGACAGATGGTGTTTAATAAATGGGATCATACAATACAGTTGCCTAGACTTAAGTGTTTGTTTTTAGTCCTATGTTGCAAGACTAGGGTTGGGTCCAGGTCTATAAAATTATTTGTACATCTGTTTCAAAAATTTGAAAAGCTTGGCCAAGCTCACTTCAGGTGAGTACTGAAGAAATATTCAGCACAGTGCTGCAGAGTGTACACAAGCGTTTTGGGTTTTTCTCTCTGTCCTCCTTTCCAAAAATGTATGCAGTAGCCTCTGATCTCTGCTGAATGTAGAAGTGTAGAAAATTCCAAATTAAACTATTAACTGAATTCTTAGAGGAATTAAAAGTTTTGCCCTTGGGCTTCAGCTCTTATCTAATAATTTTAAATCCTTTGAGGAAAATACATGTGCCCAATTACATAGTTCTAGCATTAAGCTGTCTCAATGATTAATGCTCTTGGATAATTCGATTTCATTTTCCATGACACTGAATCAGGTAATATTTCCACTTATACCTAACTTCAGTAGCATTTATTTATATCAGAGCGATGTTAAAAGATATGTCAAAGCAGTCAAAGGAATTAATCATTACACTAGGATTTTGGGACTGGCTGTGTGCTGCCAGAGAGCACAATCCCTTCATCCCTTGGCTAATTAGAGTAGGAGGCTGGAGCATCAAAGTACTGACCTTGATCTTCAATGATGTGAAGTTTCATAATGAATATGAAGGACCCTGTAGCATCATTAACTAATCAAATACTTGTTCTAACATTTCCAATAACATAATCTAAATCCTTTTATGGCTTCTGAAAGTCTGAAATTAGTCTTTTCTAAAGTATGTAAGGATGGTTATGATCTATGTGTCTTCAGAGTGCCCCCCTACTTGCTGATTAATTGATAGAGCTTGATGAAATAACACCATGGCCTACAAAAAATACTAAGTCAAATAACATGAGATGGAACCATGAAGGAGCAATGTGGCAGAGCTGTTATATACTTGGTGATCCTGAGGGTCTTTCCCAACCTGAATGTTTCTGTGATTCTGTGAGTCTGTGATATAAAGCAAACCATGTCCTGGGCTGCATCAAGAAAAGTGTGGCTAGCATGTCAAGAGAGGTGATTCTCCCCCTCTACACCACTCTTGTGAGACCTCACCTGCAGTACTGCACCCAGTTCTGGAGCCCCTATTACAAGAAAGATACGGATGTGCTGGAGCATGTCCAGAGAAGGGCCACGAGGAGGATCAGAGGGCTGGAGCACCTCTCCTATGGAGACAGGCTGAGACAGTGGGGCTATTCAGTCTGGAGAGAAGGCTCCAAGGAGACCTTATTGTGGTCTTCCAATATTTGAAGGGTGTCGGGTAGTGATCTGACTAGGGGGCATGGATACAAGCTAGAGAAAGGTAGATTTAGATTAGATGTTAGGAAGAAGTTCACCATAAGACACTGGAACAGGTTGCCCAGGGAGGTGCTGGAAGCCCCATCCCTGGGTATTTTTAAGTCCAGGCTGAATGTGGCTTTGGGCAACCTGATCTAGTGTCCCTGCCCATGACAAAGAGGGTTGGAACTATATGATCCTTGGGGTCCCTTCCAACCCTGACAATTCTGTGATATTTGACGACTGATGGGCAATGTAAAGCAAGTTCTTTCTAAGCCCTGTAAAAGCTATTTTGATAGAGTCTGACCATCCAGACATTAATGAAAAAGTTAACTTCTTTCCTAGTCCATGTGAACTGATTAAAAATGCACTGCCTATCCCTCTATAATTCTTATTATTTCATATAATAGGATTGCTATGTGAAGTATCAACAATGTTGGGACCTAATGAAAATACTGTAAGCTTTTGAAACATGGGGAAAGCACGAAGGCACCTCGGTTCAAATCCAAAGTTAAAACATAGGATTATTCAGATTCTTTCTTTATAATGAAACTCTAAAACATTTAACAAACAGATCCTTTAATCAAAAATTATAAGTTAAAATGTTAAAACAAACAGGACTGCTAACTTCAGATATGAGTTTTCAAATGTTAACTAATGAGAAAATTTTCAAAATGGCTAAGGCTATGTGCAGCAATAAAATCAAATTCAGAGGGCAAGCAGGACAAAACACAAAAAGCAGCATAGTTTTATGAAGGCCTGCAGAACACACAGGATAACCCAAAAGTTCCATGATATAAGTGAATGAGTTTTTCAGAGAATGTGTGAAACCATTTTGGTGTGCAAAGTTAGCATAACTTCTGTTTCCTTCTCTCTGTATAAAGGACTATTTATGTAACTATGTGCATTACATCCATTGACTAAGTAGTACAGTATGAATTACTTTATAAAGAATTTTGGACTTTTGTGCTTTTTACCAGAAAGCTTTTACTGCAAAATTCTGACATTTCATCCATTCTCTTTATAACTTCCAAGTGCCCTACAATAACCATTATTTCATACAGCTTAATGAAAGGACTGTTTTCTCACTGTAAGGCTCAAACCAGCTTTTGTCCCTACTGAATGAATATTTTAAAAACAGCACAATGCACTTGCAAAAAGATTTATTTTCTTGTAAAATGACCTCTTAATCCATGGAAAAAAATGTTTTTACATATGCCATTTCTAGCATCACTATGCAGAAGCACAAAACCACTCCATGAATCCTGGGGACTGTCATTTGGAATGGCCCCTTGAGGGACACGCACACTTGCAAAGGTATTTGGCAAACTCTTCCCTCTTATTTTTGTGAGATTTATAGGAGGATTTGCCAGCGATGTACTGAGCCTTACCTTCCAATGGCTTGGGTAGAAAATGAGCTGCTGGTTTTGTTTTCTTCACTCTGTTTCCTTTCATGACCTGCCCTTCTTTGTTCAGCCCCAAGAACCAGGCCCTCCCGGACTCCTGTTGTCTGTAGAGCATGGATGAGTAGATTACATAATAATTTTCAAAAACAGACTCCTTGAATTTGCACTCTGGTGTAAAAAGTTCCTGTGGGAAGAAAAGTAAATGTTAAATGATGTCTCTCAAGTGCGGCTTCTGTTTTGTTAGCTTATATATAACTCTTGATGAGTTTTTAGTATACAACTTATTTTAAGGTTCTGCTCTGAGACAGAGAGATCTGTCTTCCTGTAGAAGACCTCCTGTTGAAGTTATTTCCCCTCCCATGGATGCTGTTTTCCTATCTGTACAACAGGGATAGGGATAATTTCTACTTACAGAGGAAGCTACACAGGCCTAAACCCACTCTTTAAAATATAGGCGTCATTGTTGTGCTTACCTTTCTGATAGGATGTCCTTGTAAAGATCAAGAAAGTCTATGCTAAAATACCATTAATGAGAAAAAAAGTTGTTCTGTTTTAACATACTAAATGCCACAAAATTCCTCTATGGTTTAAAACAACTAATATTTGATGCTTAAAAAATTTTGCTACCAGTATACTAGAATATGTATATAATTTAATAGAGCCCACATGGTCTGAAGCACCTCAGGAAAAAGCTATTTTGATGTACAAAGTTCTGTACAAGGAAAGTTATTTCCTACTGACATCGTCAGGATTCATCCCTGAAACAGGAATGCTTTACAGAAGTCACACAGCAGTTATCCTAAACACTTCAGTAAGGATAGCCTAAACACAAGCTTTTGTAGCCCAGTAGCCAAATAATAACTAAAATATTTTTGTTTTGCAGTAACACAAGTAACAGTAACAAAATAAACAGTGTGACAGAATTTACCAAAAATCCCTGAAAAAAACACAGCAAATTACTAAGGAAATAAAATTACACTTGAAATATCATGAGAAAATTGGATTCTGTGTGGATGTGATTTTCCTGTCTTTGGACCCATCTGCTGAAGCTTGTGGAAGATATAAAAAGAGGAGTTAGATGTGGAAAAGTGGAAGGTAGCTTGCTAAGCTTTCAGAGCACAAAGTTCTCTGCCCTAAATCTTCCATTTCTTTCAGTTATCTTTCACAAGAAGGAAAAATCTGGAAATGTCACATATTTTCACTTTCCCATTCACAGTGCTTTTCTCTTTTTTTCCTCCTGGCCCCATGTAGTACTGATTTAACACTCAGAAGGTAACATGTTTTCAGGGTCTCTGTGCCATCCTCAGCTGCCTATATATTGTAAGAATTTCACAGCTGTTTCTTCACAGGTTTCCTTTCTGGAAATAAAAGCCCTTAAAGACACACTTTGCCCTACCAGAAAGCACAGATGAAGTACTTTTCTGAACCTGCACTAAATCTCACTTAGTGCACAACAAACTCTCCTAAGTTATGTGGTACACAGGATTTATATTGCTGTGGCTTCAGTTACCACCTGTGAGCAGAGCTGTCTTGATGAACACCATGCACACTATTAACTTTATTCATTATGGGGCATCTTTTAACCTCAAAGAAAAAGAAATAAGTGTATTTTATCCAGCAAGGGACACAAAGCAGTTACTGCAGCAGTGGGAAAATAAAATAGGTTGCTTTCTGCGTGAGCAAGTACACTTCATTTACAGGATGCACCAAATGTTCTCTGGTCTTTTTGCACTACCACTTCCTTTATCAGCCACATGCACAACTGTGGCTATACATATACACAACCGAGGCTATACATATACACAACCGAGGCTATACATATACACAACTGAGGCTATGCATATACACAACCGAGGCTATGCATATACACAACCGAGGCTATGCATATACACAACCGAGGCTATGCATATACACAACTGTGGCTATACATATACACAACTGTGGCTATACATATACACAACTGAGGCTATGCATATACACAACTGAGGCTATACATATACACAACTGAGGCTATACATATACACAACTGAGGCTATGCATATACACAACTGTGGCTATACATATACACAACTGAGGCTATGCATATACACAACTGTGGCTATGCATATACACAACTGAGGCTATGCATATACACAACTGAGGCTATGCATGTACACAACTGAGGCTATGCACATACACAACCGAGGCTATACATATACACAACCGAGGCTATGCACATACACAACCGAGGCTATACATATACACAACTGTGGCTATACATATACACAACCGAGGCTATACATATACACAACCGAGGCTATACATATACACAACCGAGGCTATGCATATACACAACCGAGGCTATGCATATACACAACCGAGGCTATGCATATACACAACCGAGGCTATACATATACACAACTGAGGCTATGCATATACACAACCGAGGCTATGCATATACACAACCGAGGCTATGCACATACACAACCGAGGCTATACATATACACAACCGAGGCTATGCATATACACAACTGAGGCTATGCATATACACAACTGTGGCTATGCATATACACAACTGAGGCTATGCATGTACACAACCGAGGCTATACATATACACAACCGAGGCTATGCATATACACAACCGAGGCTATGCATATACACAACCGAGGCTATACATATACACAACCGAGGCTATACATATACACAACTGAGGCTATGCATATACACAACCGAGGCTATGCATATACACAACTGAGGCTATGCATATACACAACTGTGGCTATGCATATACACAACCGAGGCTATGCATGTACACAACTGAGGCTATGCATGTACACAACCGAGGCTATGCATATACACAACTGAGGCTATGCATATACACAACTGAGGCTATGCATGTACACAACCGAGGCTATGCATATACACAACCGAGGCTATGCATATACACAACTGAGGCTATGCATGTACACAACTGAGGCTATACATATACACAACTGAGGCTATACATATACACAACCGAGGCTATGCATATACACAACCGAGGCTATACATATACACAACCGAGGCTATACATATACACAACTGAGGCTATGCATATACACAACTGTGGCTATGCATATACACAACTGTGGCTATGCATATACACAACTGAGGCTATGCATGTACACAACTGAGGCTATACATATACACAACTGAGGCTATGCATGTACACAACTGAGGCTATACATAACCACAACTGAGGCTATTCATATACACAACTGAGGCTATGCATATACACAACCGAGGCTATGCACATACACAACCGAGGCTATACATATACACAACCGAGGCTATACATATACACAACCGAGGCTATGCACATACACAACCGAGGCTATACATATACACAACCGAGGCTATACATATACACAACTGAGGCTATGCATATACACAACCGAGGCTATACATATACACAACCGAGGCTATACATATACACAACTGAGGCTATGCATATACACAACCGAGGCTATACATATACACAACCGAGGCTATGCATATACACAACCGAGGCTATGCATATACACAACCGAGGCTATGCATATACACAACCGAGGCTATGCATATACACAACTGTGGCTATGCATATACACAACTGAGGCTATGCATATACACAACCGAGGCTATACATATACACAACTGAGGCTATGCACATACACAACCGAGGCTATACATATACACAACCGAGGCTATGCATATACACAACTGTGGCTATACATATACACAACTGTGGCTATACATATACACAACTGAGGCTATGCATGTACACAACTGAGGCTATGCATATACACAACTGAGGCTATACATATACACAACTGAGGCTATGCATATACACAACTGAGGCTATACATATACACAACTGTGGCTATACATATACACAACTGAGGCTATACATATACACAACTGTGGCTATACATATACACAACTGAGACTATACATATACACAACTGAGGCTATACATATACACAACTGAGGCTATACATATACACAACTGTGGCTATATATATATATACATATGCATAAATGGAAATGTAGTCTACTCTAGAGGTACTGAGAGCTACTGACATGGAATACCTTAACTGCACCCTCTCCTTTGCCACAGAGCTCTCTCTCTCTCTCTTTCAAGACTTTAAGACATCTGTTTGTGTTACTCTCCTTTCTCCTCCACTGATTTCAAATCACAGTAGGGCTCAAGGAGACTCAAAATAAAACCAGAAGGCTGGATGGCATGCTAGAGGGAATGCCTGCTAAAGCCTAGCAGAAGCATTTACATGTGAGTCATGTTCTTTGGCTGTTGAAACAGCAGATGCTAATCAGGAAATGCCTACACAGTTCTCCTTATTACCTGCTTCACTGCAAACGCTACCCACTGTGTTCCTTGCTAAGTTTTACTTCCTTGTGAAGCCCGATTACCATAAACACTACTTCTTAGTCAATACTCACATTTTACTATAAACATAAGCTGTTTGCCATTCCATGCTCCTCCATACTAGATGGTTGGCTGCCTGTAAATGCTATTTGTGTGTCTTCACAAACAATATCCAATATCCATCCACTAAACAAGGTACCTTCAAATCATATCCTGCCTCTTGGCTCTTTCCTCTTATTTCTTTGGCACAGCATATGAACTGCTAGGTATTTAACTTACCAAATTAAAAAAAAAAAAGTGGATGATGTCAACACAATTACTTGGCTACTTCTGCATGCAGACTGGTAGAGTGAACAAACTGTCATCATTGCTGCTTCTTAGTTATGAAAAGCATAGTAATAGCCTGATAACTTTAATTTTCTTTTCCTATGAGGAAGAGCCAAACCTGAATACTGTATTCTGCCCAAAAGTACTACAGCTATCCTACTCTAGATACCTGGGCAGTGTAACAGCTTTGGACAGCTTTGCATTCACCCTGCTGCACCAGGCAATTGCCTGGGATGAACTCTCAGTGAAAAAGTCACTTAAATATATGTTAAACTAAAGCAGGCTAATAGTTCCACCAATGTGGAAAGTATTAATGAATTAAAACTAGGTACCTAATGATGACTACGGTGATCTGCAACCACCAGTTTCTCTGAGGGAAGAATTACTCAGAAAGAGACTTCTCAAATAGGCATGTCCCTGGGACTCAGGTGGAAGCTGAGTATTTCTAAGTTAAGAGTGACATCTAAAGCCTTGCTTCAGACACCATCTCAGCTGGCTGAAAATCTCTCAGCACCTGCATTCTCTCCAGTAAGGCAGCCGTGACACCTAAAATGCTGTTTCTCTCTATGTACCTAGGCCAAATCTAGATCTGTGTATCTAAGGCTCAACCCAATAAGAAATGACTAATGTGCTCACAGCATCAACATAAAAAGAAAAAGTAATCCACAGAGAACTTTATTCAAACCTATTGCTGGAGGGAAAGGCAGTACAATGGCATTTTGTAAAAGAAACTCCATAGCTTAGGGCATTCCCCTAGGCTACCTATCTGTATCCAAATTGAAGTAACCTAAATCTCCATCCAATTGACATGAATCATCTTGGTTGTCCCTGAAAGAATGGCTTTTTGAGGTTTTGATTCCAGGATAGTCTTTACATTTTATATTAGGAAATGAACGAATAAATTCCAAAATGAGACATGACTTGCATACAAGAATGTGTGCTCACAATTTCTCTTCCAATGTCAGTGCCCAGATTTAACCTGTAGTCTTATATAAAACATTTTTTCTCCTGTCAAAGCAACATTTGAAAAATAAAGTATATACCAGCTGCCAATTTCCAAAACCCCAGGGGAGGCTCTGAACTGCAATCTGGGTCCTACAGAAGTGAGGGATATATTGAATTGCACCTTGCTGAGAAGAATTTTTACTTGGTATTTTTGCCAGCTTGCCATCAAACTTTTGCTTGATGTGAGCCCTATCTGGAGACATTTTAATTCTCCTAGTTGCTGTAGGATTAATAAGTATCACAATGTACTGACTGTGGGTGCAAGCACTTGCAGTCAAAAAATTCTGTCATTGCGGCATTCTTAATTTTGGGGTCCTCACCAGCACTGCCAAAATTCAGCATTACAGTGTTACATAATAACAGTGACACTGTAGGTCGTGGAGTCATGTGGCTATGCCACAATCCACTTTAAGAATAAAATACAAATTAAATAAAGGAAGAAGAGCCATTATCCACCTCTCAAATTTAGGAGAGCCTGAACAAGGAGCTCAGGTTACCTGTGTTGTCGACCTGGAGATATAAGGACTGTTAGAAAACAATTCAGAATACAATGGAGAGTTGTCAAGTACAAATAATATCTTTCTGTCAATCAGAAGCTGAAGTCTGACATGATGAAATTAGGCCTACATGCTAATCAATAATATGGCACAGTAGCAACATCAAAATCAAAGTACAGTAAACTTTACTGTCCCAGCAGTCATTGAGTAAATAAAAATATTTGACTGAGTTACCAGTGTAACTTCCAATTGCTGGGCTTTCACAATTCAGTCTGCTCAATTTAGCTGTCTTTAATGAAGTTACACATAAACATCTGTAGCCACTGCATTGCACTTAAAAAAATCCCCACAGAGTATGGAGTTTTTCTACTACAGCTCTCAGAAAGAAGAAATAATTATGCTATGGACAGGACACCTACGCTGAAAACCACAGAGCTGTAAAGTAAAAACCATCATGACAACACAGCTAGCCACATAGCTTCTAGATATTATTTGAAAAGTACATGAACACCTACAATTGTAAACTGTATCTCTGTTCAGTAAGCCAATCAATAACAAATTGTTTGGGCTGTCCTGTCTACTGCACACCATGAAGGTCGGTGTAAAATCCCAGCTCTATGACTGTCATCAAGTCAAGCAGTTCAAAAGTTCCTTCCACAAAAGTTTCCTACCTTCTACTCCTGAACATTCAAGCCCCTTTAAATTTCTGTTTTTTACTGAAACATAGGAAAAGAGGGTATCATTCTAGTTAGAGCTCACTGAAGGGATATAGCTAGCAGTCAGCAGCAAGCAAGGAGGCAGTGGATTCCCCTGGTGGTGGGCATAATGGGACGTGTTCATCACATCACACAGCAAAAGAACAGATGCAGGCTGGACTTAGCTACAGCTTCTCCTAGGTACAAGCAGAACACACTACTGCAAGACAAACTCAAAGGGATTGCCAGGCCAGGAATGGCCAGTCTAATTAAGCACTATAAAAAAGTTCTGATACTAGTTATTAATTGCACTTAGAAGTCCAGGTCATGGAAGAGGAAGGACCTCAGTGCTTTGGAAGCACAGACCAAATGGAATCTGCATGATACGAACACCTTACAACCAAAGAGTGATTGATACCAGGCAAAAAAATACCCAGACAAAACACTTCTGCAGAGTGAGAGAAGTAACACAGTCAGCAGAAAAGTATTTTTGGGGCTAGAGAAAGAAGTAACATTTTAATACTGGGTAGAAAGACTGTAAATGACTCATTGAGAAAGGCCTTAACATTGAAAAGAAGCAGTCTGTGTTCCATGAGAAGGCACTCAGAAGAGAAATACAGTTAAAATAATGAAGCTGGGAAATGCAATTTGTGTCAGACTTCTGAATGGAGATTGCAGAGAGAACACTGTATTTCTCAGTGCAGAGGGGAGGATGCTGGAGTATGAAATTATGAGATCCCAATGAATAGCTGCAGTGCTATAGAAGGGTGAAAGGCCCTATGACAGACATACTTACACAGTAAGACCTCTAGGATCTGGAGGCTACAACTGCACACAAGAACTGGAAAATACCTAAACTGCTGTTTCTCCAAGTTGCTGCACATTGAATTAGGTGAGATAGACTACATTCTTATAGTGTACCTCTTTGATAAATGCTGGTGTAAGAGAATAAAAAAGAGTTACTCAACATATCCCATCCATAGCACCAAATATTTCCAACTCTTAGGCTGGTCAAAAGGCTACAGTTCAAAGTTATTTTGTTCAGAAGTTCCTCTTCAAATGGCAGAAAACCCACCTACACCAGTTACACATAGTTTAGGATTAAAGAAAAATTTATATTATGCTACTTGCATGCAAAGAAGACATTTAGCCTATCTGGACCTAAAAGCCCCCCAGTACAAACATAACTTTAAAACCCCAAAACAAAAGCAAGCAAAGTTAGCAGTGACTTTATTAGCAAACCTTCAAAATAAAAAGCAGTAATAGCTGAACCTGCCAGTCTTACAGATGCCCCATGAATGCAGGTAAGTCTGTTCACAGTCTTCTGACAGAAAATTTCCTTATTAGAAAACAACAATCAGAGACCACCATTGATGGCTTTTCAGAGCTACTGTTTTTTCTGTTCTTTGGAAGATTCCAAAACACATAAACTTTAAAAAAGTTAAAATAAAAAAAAATACTACTTGATATCATGCAGACAAAACCCATGGACGATTCCTCCTGGATAAGGAATCACTGAGAATGCAGTAAAGATGTCCATGTGTAAAAGCCAAGCTTATAGCTATAATTATTGTATCTCATTTTTTACTTTTAATTAAAAGACTTGGAGATGTGAATGTCATTGCTTTTAAAGAAACAAAACACAACTTTTGATAAATTTAGACAAAAAGTAAATGCAAATCAATGCTGCTTCTGCAAATATTAGCACTTAACTGAGATTCTAATCAGCAGGGATATGACTGGTAGTATTAATAATGTAGCAATTCTTTTATTCATGTACATTTATAAGCACCTAAAATAAGGTCACAAACAAAAGCCACAGAGCATACAAAAAGACAAGCTAACAAAAAATAGCTTGCAAAGATTTTTGTGCTTAAGATGGTATTCATTGCAGCCTGAATTTGGCTTCATTTACTCTCCAGATTGAAACAGAACATAAACCAGCTTCAACTACAAAAACTTTCTTGTTTCATAACAGAAAAGTTGCTTTGCTTACAACTAGCAGCTATGGTTATATTAAAAAATAATTCACTGAAGGCAATAATTTGTATGGAAGGCAGAACACATACTCATCATTTTCATAAACTTACCATTTGCAAGACTAACAATGATGTCAGATACAAACCTATTTTAAATCATAACTTTAAGAATGATCCCCAAATACTACCTGTATACACTAACCAGGAGAAGTCTTATACGTCTCTCTCCTTGTCCACACAGTAATCAGTATTATATCATAAGCAGTGCTCAGGTATTCTTGCTGTTTTGGTGGACACCTACAATTCAGAGTCATCAACTCAGTAGGACATGGCTGAAATAGAGTGATGTTTCTGTGATACAAGCGTTTCTGATATATGTTATTTAAGGTTGTACAGGTTGACTCTAAAAGCAAACTAACATGTTTGATACAAAGCCCACCGCACAGATCTGAATCATGATGCCTCACATTAGGAGTGAGTGAATCAAGGAGGTTTAAATTTGAAAGAAGGTCTGGGGAAGCAGCCTGGAAAAGGTTACTAATTTTTAAAACTCTCCTTACGGCATTTCTGTGGAATACCTTTGCAAAAGTTCAGGAGAAGAACTGCCAAAAAAGTGTTGTCTCACTTGAATAAATGAAACAAAATGAATTTTAGAAACATTGTTGATACGTCAAGTTTGTAACTATCAATTTAGAATGGACTTCGGCCCACTGACAGGCATTACACTTCATAGCAATGGTCAAGTATATTATTCTCCTTCATCCCCACAGACATACAATGAGTGATGAAGTTACTTTCCTAAGTCCTGCTCTAAACTTTCACAGAAACATGTAATTTTTTTGCCTTGACTTTAATGAAAATGCAACCAGAATCTTTTACCAGTGAAATAAGACATTCTTTCTCCAAGAGCACAATCTCCTCCCTTCCTCCTCCCTCCTCAGCATCTATCTTCCCTCAGGATTTAAATTTGCAATAAAAATCTGCTTTAAGACTTCAGCTCAAACACCAACTATAACTCCTTGCTGCATCAACATAGACAGGACATTTTTTATCTCCTGTACAGAATCTTTGATTAAAGAAACCCAGTACAGATAATAAGAAGACACACCTCAAGCCACAGCTAAGAGAAACTGCATGCATTATAGGGAATATTTTCACTGCTGTGATGGGACGTTTCAGAGAACAACATGAGCAAACCAGACTGTCCTTCCAGGTCGCCTCCACTCAGTACAGCCATAAGTCATTGGCTTGTATACAGCACCAGGTTCTCAGCTAGAAAAGGTCAGTGCTAAGGGAAAAATGAGACAGCACTAAATAAAGAGATTGAAAGGAAGGATTTAATAACATAGATGTTGAAACAAACCACGATGGACTGGGGAAGAAATTCTCATCCAGTCTGCCCATCAATCCACTGTTCTGTCTCTGGATGAATAATGCAAGAGGAATACAGAGTATAGACAGAACCTCTCCAGATTACATTAGAATTTTTGGACATAATTTAACCCAGACACTAAAGATTCATTACTGTAAATAAACTTCTGTAATCCAAGCACCCCAAATACAAACTATCAAGAAGCAAAGCACTTATTGAAATGGCCAAGTATCCAAAAAAGAAAAAAGGAGGATGACTTTTTCTTACTATTTACCATCACTGAAATCTCTGCTCCTCTGCATTACTTTGGAATGTTAGGTAAAGTAAATTCATTACAGTTTTTGCTACTGGAAGGCTGGTATATTACCTTTAATTAGCTACTGTTGTGCAGTGTTAGATGGGATGAGACATTTTCATATATATGATCTTCCTAAATGGTACTTGCAGACCTCGCTGAGTATAGTAGTATGACATGTCCATAACTATCTACACATGCAAAAGTAAACATAAATAGATGCAAAGTCAGAGGGATTTTGCAAGGTATACTTTAGGCTCCTTCAGTTCTACATGTTCCTTCCAAAAGATGTGTGAATTTATGAAAATTTTAAATGGGTGTCATTTACAAGTTGAGAAGCTAGAAAAAGTTGTAAGAACACTCAAGTTACAAGAAGTGGCCTACTTTACTGTACTCTTTTTTCTTTCTTTCTTTTCTTCTTTTTCTGCTTGCAGCCCTTTTTTTAAATGACCCACCAGGGCATGAATTAAACTGCCTAAAGAATCAACTTTTGTAAAATACAAGGAGTGGAATGAATAAAAGCCCATCAGGATAGGTCAGTTTTGTGAACATCTTCCTAATGTCTCTTTTTCATCCCTTTGCTGTTTTACGCTGGATGTTGATGTTCCTAAGAGGAACCCTAAGTGGAACATAAAAGGCAAGCCCAAAGGAACCTCAGTCTGAGGACTCTAGCACAAGGTAAAACCCTTCTGTAATGAATGTAATAAATTCTCTGAGAAAATGCATTATCTAAGTCTGCTCTTAGTAACTCAGGTAAGCTGCAGTAGACCACTGAAGGCTAGAAAGCAAAGGGAACAAAGACTACTTTCAGACATTTGTTACTTAACGCTTGTTACACATCAAATACCTATTTTAGAAGAAAAATAGTAATTCTTTGCTTTCACTGTGCATCTTCTTGCTCAGCTTTGTCCTTCCACAGAAACAGAGCTGTAAGTATTCAACAGATTTTCCCCATTTCCTTCCAAAGAAGTTTTCACATTTGAAGACAAAGGGCTCTAAATCCATTCTCTGTTCCTTTTCCTTTCCAATGAGAAGGTAGAATATGATGGATTACAATTCTGAAAGATGGCCAAAACCTGACAGGCTGACAGACTTTTAAATATTCTGTACTGTTTCCTGTTATGCATTTTCATTCTTTCCTAGAGATGGATGTCGACAGCACTATTTCACACAAAAATAAAAAGTCAATGCACATGACCCCTCTTCCTCTCCCAGTACCTGTACTGTACCAAAGCACAGAAGAGTCATGAGGAGGCTCAGAGAGTGGTGCAATGAAATCTGAACAGATTGGGATTTAAAGTGCCCAGTTTCACAATTACTGTGGAAGCCTGGAGGTGTGGAGGGTGTGGATGGTGGAAACCCTCCGCAACATTGGGGCATTGGATTAGATAATCCTTAAAGGTCCCTTCCAACGTAAACCTTTCTGTGGTTCTGTGATATACGATGGAACGCCCAATGGAGTGCTGGCCACCGCATAATGCCTGTCTAAAACTGGTGAAATGCAAGTGCAGGAAACATTTATACAGATATATCTTAAGTGAATAGTAATTTTCACTTAAAAAGTCTATTTTCATTTCATATATATCAGCTCCTTCAGAGATCTAAATACATTTTCCTTTTAACATTTATAGCATCTACATATCTGTTACTTCAAGTAGAAGTAAAAAACCAGAAGAACTTTAAAGTAAAAAGATTCATACTCAAACATGAAAAGCTGCAGAGTGCATTAATACTACTGACAACAGAAAATCCATTCTGTTGCCTGTTTTAGCTAGACAATTAATGGGAAATAAAATGTCTGCCACTAAAAGGTATTTTTGGAATGGCATCACACCACTAACCAGCCAGAAGTGCTGAAAGGAAACAAGTCAGACACTTCTCTATTTATAATTTTATGTTAAAAAAAGCAGAAACTTAATCTATCTCATTATATAGGAGATCATTACACGCAACTCCTAACACACACACACACACACACACACACAATCAGCAGTGATGCTTGTTTATGTTATGGATGGGTAACAGCAGGATGATTATAGATACATCCTGATGCTCAAATAAAATTCCCCTTTTTGGCAACAAGACTATAAAGGCTAATTATGAACAATGTGAAAAGATAGATGTTCGGCAAAAGCTATAAAGGTATAAAAATCAGAGTGGTAGCAAAGAATCAGGGTTTTTATTTGCCTCAGCGTTAAAATACGCATTGCAGAACTGAAAAACACTTTGGAAATCACTTTACCAAATAGCATTCAAAACAGCAATGAACAAAGCAAGACTTTTACCCATAGCTGCTGGCAACGGAGTGATAATGCCACTATATAATTGCATCAGTCATGTTCTTCTCATAGGCTGTGTGTTATGGTGTTTCCAGGTGAGGACAAGATGAGAAGACTCTTATTGTGAAAGGCAAAAGCATTTATTGCCTATGTAACTAAGCACAGCACTAAGCAAAGCAAAAGAAAAGGAAAGCAAGAGCTTAAGCATAAGCCCACTACTCTGTTACGTAGTCGACTTACATACTTTTCTAATACAGAGCTGTCACATCCCAACTGGCTATCCTTTCACTGGCATGGGTCCAAGCAAAGCACACAATAGGTTCATACTGACAGACAAGCATCTCAACATATCCAGTCAACTTTTGCCTAGTCTCTCTCTTCAGTTACAAGGTGTTTACGTACTTTCCAACTCAAAGACAAAACATAGCCTTCTCAAAAGTTGTTGAAAGGTTTGCTATCTTCCTACACCACTACTCGATCAAGGTGTCAGAAATCTGACAATATTCCATAAAATAAGTTAGCTTCTTGCTCTCAAGCCTCTACATACCTCGTTGCCTGGTATACCATATTCCTACAGCTGTCCTGTGGAAACTCAAAGTTTAATATTGCATTCTTACCAACATTGATTCTAGAGCAACTTCAATCCATTCATGAACAATCCTGTTGTACAATGAGATGCACAACTTTAAACCCTTCTAATCTGCACTTGAGGAGTGCAGGCTGCCAAAGAAAAATAAAACCAACCAGCTGTGGTGAATGTTTTCAAAACACCAGTGATAACTTACTCAAGATTATGGTTGCTTTTGCTGCTACTTGGAAGTGAATTTACATCAACTGTGTTCCTGGGAAATAAAGGATGTTCTTTGACAACGTGGCATTAAAAATACATTGTCTATTGATTTGAACGGCTAATTGTAAAGATAAACTGAGCTAGAAAACATATTACTACTGAACTGTGTGTAAAAACAAGTGGAGGCAAAGGATCAGGTTCAAAACTATATTCTCCTTGAAAGAGTAAGCTGACCTGTAACCCACCTTTGACTGTCAAAGGAAACACAATCAAGATATATAGTAAGGTGTTCCCTACTGTCAGAAGGAGAAGCAAAATGCTGGATGCCATGAAAAGACTGTTTTAAGATCTTATAAGCAGCCTATTGATTTCTAAAGCGAAATGCACAGAGCTGAAAATATCAGGTAGTTTTATTTCCAGGTCTTTTGGAACACAATTCTTCACCAGTTCACCAATGATGATGGCAGTTTTTCATCTTTCTTTTACAAGCTAGGCATGGAGCCATACTACACAAAAGTGCTCAGCTACAAGGAATAATTCAGAAAGGCTGGAAGCAGGCTGAACTTCAGCCAGTGACTTGGTTACTCTCAGCTGGTAACTCATAGAACTTTCTTCTTACGCCTTTTTTTTTGTTGCTTACAATTTACCTGAAGAGCTTTGTGTTTTTTTCCTATATTAAACCCTCTGCACTCTCTTCAACCATAGTGGTGAGCCTATACTCAAGACATTGAGGCACTATTTTTTGTGGCCTGTTGTCCTCCTCATCCCTCATGCCCACCTGGTGCCTCCAGCTCTGATCAGGGGCTTTTTCCCCAAGCAGAGAAATTCAGACAAGAGGATGCACACACTCATACTCACATCCTCTCACTCTACAAACTTAATTCTAAACTTCGGCATTGTGGCCAATGGCAGTGGAGATACATCCCTAGATTGCCTGTCCATGGAGGAAGTTCACAAAAATTCTGTACTTGCTTTTCAGATGATATCCATTTCTGTCATTCCTGCTCACCAGTTCTTTTACAGTCTTTTTTGTTAATATGTATTTACATCATTGTCTTCTTTTCTATACATGCCCATGTCTCACAGACATTAAGAAAACCCACAAAAGTAAAATAAAACAAACCAAAATGTAACAATCAAAAGGATCCAGCAAGTTTATTACTTTTAGAGAAGCCTGGAGCAGAAAAAAAGGAAAAAATCTCAGCAAGGAAAACAAAAAGGTGTTCTAACACTAGACTATGCCTTAATTCCTCCAGAATAAATTACTTTTCCTGGATATGTAAATTTATTCACTGACTGCTGTCACATTGTCAAGCACTGGCCACACTCCTCTAAGATTTTGCCTCCTTGCTTACAAGGCTGTGGAATTTTTATCCTTTAGTATTTACCTGCACTCCATTTTTCTTTTCCATTTCGTTCAAGTCTTTCAAGAACTTTTGAACTGTATTTTTGTTCTTTCTCTCACAATAATGAAACCATCAACATACAAAAATGTTGCTACAGGCCATATGAACTCCTTTGTTTTGAAAACATCACAGTAATTGCACACCTATTTCCCTACGCACATATGCTGAGGAATGTATCTGTTTACCTTCACCTTAAACTGACAACCAAGACCAAGATTTGACGTCTTGCTTATACTTTCATCTCTTCAGTTATATATACACAACTCTTATTCTCAGCATTATCTGGATTTCTAATTTCTCCCACTGTGTCCCAAAGACATTGCATGGCCTGCATTCACAAAATGCATCAAAACTGCACGTGTTCTGCTCTGAGTAAGTTCACTAAGTCCTTGAAATTAAGCAAATGTGCAGTTAAAGAACGTATGCTTAGATTTACATTTCTGTTCTATTTATTTACACTTCTTTTGGCATCCACCTTTCACATTGGTCCAGATATATATAAACAGTCCTATGTAAGCCTGTATGTAAGAGCTTATTTTTCAATACTTCACTCACTACAATTAATTTGGTCCTCATGCTTGTATAAATACAGAAATAGAGACAGATGTGGAGTTTTTTTCATGAAAACTCTCTCTACTGCTTCCTTCGTGTAGTGAGCAGTTGATTTCTATGCTTTTTTATTGATGCTCATTCCTCTTCATATTTTACAGAACATGATTTTCAACTGTATCCTCATCAAAAATAAACATAAAACAAGCAGACTTGAAACAGGCAGCCAGAAAAGGAGATGTTAGATTTGTCATTATATAGTTCATATATCCATTTCACCATATGGAAAGAAAGACAGACCAGTGACAAGGGAACTTATTTTTTCTGTTCTGCAGTATTTTAAAATTTCTTTTCAAGGGAGTTGAAATAGACCTCTCATTTGCAGAAAACAGGACAATAGAAGACTGAATTCAGTATCTAAATAAGATATTGTACAGGATAGTGGGAATGAAGGAATCTATTGTGTATAACTGTATAATAAAAAAATTAATTTTTTCTCTATGGAACCTGACTACATTAATCATAGAATCATAGAATCATAGAATCAAGAAGGTTGGAAGAGACCTCAAAGATCATCGAGTCCAACCTGTCACCCTAAACCTCATGACTATCTAAACCATGGCACCAAGTGCCACGTCCAATCCCCTCTTGAACACCTCCAGGGATGGTGACTCCACCACCTCCCTGGGCAGCACATTCCAATGGCCAACCACTCTCTCTGTGAAGAACTTTCTCCTCACCTCCAGCCTAAACCTCCCCTGGCGCAGCTTGAGACTGTGTCCTCTTGTTCTGCTGCTGGTTGCCTGGGAGAAGAGACCAACCCCCTCCTGGCTACAACCTCCCCTCAGGTAGTTGTAGACAGCATTGTGGTAACCTTTAACTCACAGGGTTAGACACAGAAGCTCTACTAAAGACAGAAACAAATATAATTTCTTGACTGGGACACAAGCAGCTGGTTTGATTCAGTGAATGTCAGGGCTGATCTCACTGGTGGTAACTCACAGTGGCCCAGAAGAACTGCCAGATTACCACATCTCTAACCATGCTCTCTGCCATGCTGGCACACCCTGTGCAACAAGGGGCAAGCTTGCAGAAGTGGCTGTTTCTGCAGTGTAATAAAATGTAAACGAGAAACACATTTTCTGTGTCCATGATCAGCAAGTGTTCAAGCAAGGACAGAATACAGACACATTTTAAAATGCATAGAAGAGAACATAGGAGAACAAGTGAAAGAGTGGACAAAGAAAGAGAGCTTTGACTGCAATAAGTGGGAGATTTTCCAAACTATTTTCTGTTTTAGGCTGCCTTTTCTTGATTCTTTTCCTTCTATTTTTACTTTTTTTTTTTTTTAAGAAGAGCTTAGTTGTGAGTTTTAACCTGTTGTCAGTGCTATTTCCTCCAAACTTTGTTAATGCCACTTCCAAACCTTTGCAAGCATTTTTGAAAGCTAATGAAAAAAAGCACAGTTTAGAGACTACTACCTGTCAGTTTGTTCAAATACAAATTTCTATAATGTGTCAAGTATAGATGTGCAAAAATAACAGTAAAAAAGCACATCTCATAAAACGTTGCAGCTACTATATTTCATGCATGAAAACTGAGGTTGCAGAGTGTGTCGGTGTGAGCTGAAATTCCCCCCCCACCGACAATAACCAGGCTAGCTCAGACTGGAAGCAAATGAAAGCTGTATTTACAAGCAGAGTCTAAAATCTATAATGAAATGCAATGAATATGTACAAATATACAAAATTCACAACATTTACAAATATATACAATCAACAGAAAAGCACAACCAAGCTCCCTTTGCTTCCCCCAAGGGGAAGCTTCTTTCCAAAGGGGCCTCTCTCCCAGGGGCCTCCCCCCCAGACCCCCCCTGGCAGAAAGCAGAGTTAGCTAAAGCAGGAAAGTTGTTAACTTAGCTGCCAAGGTCAGTGTGTTATCTTCAGCCAGAAGAGAAGAAGAAACAGCAACCAGACACCCCAGCAAGCTGCCCTGACTGCAGACTGCAGAGAGCTCCACTTTGTTTTAATAGTTCTTAAACATTTCTATCTATCCAATGGAAGTGTTTAGAACAATCATTATTTTTGCTTTCTTGTACCCAATAGTGACTTATTTACATTCTTTCACTTTCTCTGCTTGAACTTTGAGAAGAAAAATTAAAGAGACAGTTTCAAATCATCATACAGAGGCATTACAGGAGAAACCAACAGGATATGCAATCAAGGGTATAAAACTTACAGCAGGTTACACTCCTTCTTCTGCCTCTTCAGTTTACCTGTCAGGTCTTTCTAATTGTCTGTACATTTGGCTTAACTAACAGTAAAGAAAGCAGGGATAAAAAACCCAAAACATTTACCTATTTTGGAAATGTGAACAACTTTTACTACATAATTTACAATACTTTAGCACAGGTATACCACTTGGCTAATCCAGGGTTAATTTAGGCAACAAACGTCTCAAACAGATGCAAAAAAAAAAAAAAAAAAGCCGACAATTGTTGCATGTTCTTGTCAGCTAATCAGAGATTACCTATCAGACCTATTACCACTTAGAACAATATGGCAACTATGATTGTATTGGGGATTTTCAAACAGTCACACATACTCTTAATAATAAGTAAACCCCAAACACTTATTTTAAAACCAACATTGAAATGGAGATTGTTATGTGGCAGAATTTGTGTGGTGTCCTGACAATGTAACACCTCTACAGCATTTAAGACCCAGGCATCTTCACTGATGCATCACCATGAAGATTCAGTATTTCACTAAGAGTTCACAGGTGCCAGTGAGCAGCACCAAGATATTTGGGAAATGAGAAGGTAGTTTGGCCTCCAGTAACAGGCTGTGAAGTTCCAATTGCCCAGAGAAAGAAAAAAATCTCTCTTCTTCAGGTTGTGTATCAAGAATCACTGATTCTCTGTCAGCAGCTCAAAGAGAAGTGCAGCTGCTGGGCACTGCCCCCTGCCTGTGTGGGTGCAGGTGTGTCACTTCTTCTGCTTCTGGAAAACCAGCAGACTGTGATGCGAACTTTCTTATGGGGGGGGGGGGGGGGGGGGGAAAGGCAGCAATTAAAACAATATTGCCATGAAATACAAGATCAGATGTGTTGGATGTACCAGCCTACACCAGTCACTGATTTCAGAGAATAAACTAGTATGAGATCAATAATTAGAAAAAAGGGAGCCACCATGAATCATGTCCACAGTTTCTGCTGAGGTGCTCAGTCCCCAGCAGTCAGAAGAACCAGCAGTCAGAAGAATGTGCTGTTCACATTATGTGTGACTTCATTAACAAGGCTGGTATTTCACAAAAAGACAAATAGAAACTCTTCTTTCTTTTCACTCTGGTTAAGCTTTATATCTTCAAAGGTCTGTGCTAGTAATTTTGCTCCCCATTGCCAGGTAGTAGGTTGAAAAAATATCTCTGGAGTACATTTTGTAGCTTGGAAAATCCAGGAAATCAAGATTAAAGCCAACATTCTCAAAAGCAATCTCTGATTTTGCAATTATCATTTCAGCAGCGATACCTGGAGGCCAGACCTTCAGTTGTGCATTGCTGGGCTGTCCCTGCTCCTTCCTCAGCAGCCTCAGTGCTTCTGAAAATCAGGCCAGGAATTTCAGTGCCCAGAATACACAACTATGGAAATACGCAGCTACGGAAATCTACTCCTAAGAAATTTTCCCTAAAGTCACAAAAATCAGTCCCATTTTTTAAGCCATCTAAAATGCACTGGTTGCCAATGCTATGCCTCATCAGTAAGCCCTGGGAATGGGCAAGGGCTCTTTCATCATGTTTTCACTACGATACCATTATCTCCATGCTGTTCCATTTATACCTGTTGCAAAACACTCAACAGAGAATCATATTTTTTGCTATCTCACTTAAAAGCAGACCACATCTAAATACGTATGCAGGTCAAATGCAATGCAGTGTTGTGGTTGCAAATCAACCCTCAAGCCTATTTAGTGTGGGGAATAAAACATTTTCTGCTGCTGTTTAAGCAGTGTAAACGCTTTAGAAAACCAGAATCTACTAAATGAGTTTTGAGGACAAAATTTGAAACCAGGAGAACTTACAGAGAAACAGAAAAGAGAGAAAAACATGGTCCAAACTTAGTCTGGGAAGACATAGACAAAAAAAAAAGGAGTGGACATGGGTCAAAGTTGTGTGATGAAACTACAGAAATTCAGAGAAGAGGCAGTACAGATATTCAAGGAAAAATGCACTGACCCAAAAATATTGTTAATAGAAACCTCTCCCCTCATTTATACAATGAAATGCTAGGCTGTGTTTGCAGAGCTTCTTGTAAATTTGACAACTGTAAAATTACATTTTTCCTTATTAAAAAAAGTACTTGGGATAAGCTAAACATACAGGACAGGTGGAAACGAAGGTATCCCTATTTTCTAGTCTGGACATGTAGCAGCTTTCTCTCACTTCATTGGCAGGAGGGGTACTTCAGCTGCCGAATTCTCCTGCCACTCCTCCCTTTTTAAAAACTACTCTCTCTGTGTGTTCTGGGTTATGGCAGTGAAGACTTTGACCCCAGAACAGAAAGGCAAGCAGATAATACAAATTTCCCTGCTTTGCCAACTGTCTTCTTAAGCTGTGGACCTTTGAACCTGTGCAGGACACTTACCTATACCTGGGAAATGACAGTTCTAAGAAGGAGCTATGTTGCCACAGACATTTTACAGCCTGTGACTGTAAAGGTAGACAGAATTCTATATAAAGCACTTTTCCAGAGCTCTGAAGTGAGCAGTGTTATTTGCTCATGATGATACCCAGGGGAGAGCCATCTGCCCCCAGCCTCAGTTGATCGATTCATGCTAGTGAAGTTATTTTAGATACTGAAATAGGTAGATGGGAGTCATGCTTACAAAGAAAAAGGGGGAAAGAAACCCCTCTGCTCTATTTTTCTGACTTATCACTGACTCTAGAACACCAGTGCAGGTATTTTGTTATCTTATCAGTAATAATAAAGAGGTGCAGTATTAGAGAAGAAAATGTATCCTTGCTCTACCCTCATAGTGTCTGTCTCTTGTGTGACACTTCCCAGGCTCATGACTTGTGTAACACCCACGGTTTGTGTACCTTTTAGCAAAGAGAAATCTGGGGACTCGGTTTGTGCATCTGTTAAACATAAGACTGACTCATGCTTAATTTACATTGGGTTACAAAGTAGAGGAAAAATTTTGAAATACTACAGTGCTTGGAAAACTGATACAAAAATACTCTTGGGGTTCTCATTAGGGGTTAAGAATTAACGTTTTTATTTACTTGTCTCCATGTGTCTGATGAAAGCATATTTGCTTTTAAAACTGAAGAGGAGTCATTCTCTTTGGCTGAATTCTAATTTTTTCATTGACATTAAGGGAAAAACTACACAGCTACCTCTGGCCAGAGATACCAAATACCAACCAGTAAATATCTGACATAGCTTTCTGTGTGGTTTCATCAGCACAGCTCCACACCTGCCATCACCTAAAAGCTATTGCCAATATGTAGGGTGAGCATTCTTCCCCTGGCATTCACCATCCTTTGAGAGAATCAGTAAGAGAGACAGAGGCAGGAAAAAGCAAGCACCACGCCTAGATGCAAGGGGTTTTCTTCAAGAGAAAGGAAGGAAATAAAAAAGCAGACTAACAACAGAATGAGATAAGGAGTGAAAAATTATATACCTTGCCTAATTCACTTAGACTTGTTCCCCTAGACTTCTTAAGGGGTTTCAGAGCATAGACTTTGATGGTTCTTAAATGAGCTAAAGCCCTGAGGTGAGCACAAAGAGTGCACACTGTGAGGACACTGCAGGCATATCATTAAAGGTATTTCTCTGGGACCAGCCTGGCTCCTGCTGGGGATGTGGGTGCCCAGCTTGGGAGAAGCAGTAGACTGGGGCAGGGAGTAGCCATGTTCCCTTGGGGTCCACAACCAGACCCTGGCTTTTGGAAGATGCATAGGTAGAGCCCAGGTTTTGGAGGCTCCTTGGAAGTCACCACAGTGTATGGCAGTGGTAAGCCATGACCTAAACCTCCCTGAAAAATCACCAAGCTGTGATGCATGCTCGGAACTGTTTGCTGTCCTTTTTTTCCAGGCAAATCCACCAGCCAGCGTGGGCAGCCGAAGGAAGCTGCTTCTGGCTGGGTCATGGCTCAGTTTCTGTATATTAAAATAGACTCTCTCCCTTCACTGAAAGTCAATGGATACCAGGCTTTCATTAGCTCAGCCATTTCATTATTATGCTTTTAGCATATTTAGCTTTTAAAATTATGTCCTCAAGCAATCAAAATTTTACATCTTACAAGAAGTATTTTTGCTCATATGTCACTTCCTGTTTACATCTCAGGGTAAAGGCCTTCCGTAAGTATTGTCACACTTCAAAGTAAATAAATTACCATTTCTATGTCATGAGACATTATTTTTCCTTCCTGGCAGATCACTGCTTCACAAGGAAAACAGAAACAGTAAATGGACAAAAGGATAATAACATTCCGTTTTATGTGCTTTTAAATGGAACACTAAACACTGTGCAAGAATTATATTATTAGCATAATCTTCTTTATTTTAATGCCATGAACATTTTTCTGATTTGCTGAAACCCCTACCAGGAGTCAATCCTCAGGGCCAATGAGCGGAATGGCAAGTAGGCAGAGCATATTTCAAAGCTCAGTAAAAGTACCCTTGAATCATTTATAATCATAAATGTTTTACTTGTCTAAATACAATATTTATGACTCTCATTTATGAAATTACTTAATGAAACATAAAATGTTATGAGTCGTAATTTATTTTATTAAAATGAAAATCAGGAACATTCAATTACTGGTATGGATAATCTCATCTGAATTGAACCCCCATTGCTGGGCACTTCATAATTCTTTCTAAGGCTCAGAAGCTACAGATACATGACTTAGAGAACTGTTCTGCATGAAGAATAGAGAGGCAATACAACACCCATGAGAGTGCTTGTTATATTTATTTTACATGGAATATAACAGCGGTATTAAAAATGCTCCACTGCCTTGGATAACAAACTCCAACCTGAAAACACTTACAAATATTAATAATCTTAGTTAGTATATCTGACGTTAGGAGGATATTCATATATTTAAAATAAAATATGCAAATAACTGTAATTAATAGCATTATTGTTTGAAGATAAGTACTCTGTGAAGTAATCCAAGTACTCATCAATGCAAATTCCTGTAAACCCGATATGGAGATAATCTCATCTATAACTGTTGCTGATAAAAATCACAGCTGAACACTGTCAAAACACATACATTTATAATCCAGATATTTGAAACCTAATCTAAGGCAAAATGGTTGGATTTGGATAAATTTCTCTCCCACACTTCCGGAGCTGAGCTAATTATTCTAAAGAGGTAACTGCTTTCATAAAACACTACTCTGCATGAGTAAGTTAGATGCACATGATGTGAGTGACAGAGAAGGGAACTAGGTCAGCTATGCTGTTAAAAAACAAAAGAGATACTAGCAGCTGTTCTGAAACCAGAACACAAATAATAAAGTTCTAGGTCTTGGACTGCCTTATGATTTTACATGTCCTTTCCTATTGTTCCATTAAATTTGTATTTAATTCTGTGTTTCTGTTTTACTCAAAATACAAGTAGATCCAATGTCTTGTGAAAAGTCAGATCCCCATTTCCTCAATGGTAAAAAAATCTCACATTTGAATTCACAGAATCACAGAATTATTACAGAGCAAGCATTATCATCTGATTCAGTAAATCAGTACATATGTAAATGTTTTGCCCTTTTTCCATGCTAAAAGTTATATGCCTCTTCAAATTCATCCCTTGCTAAAACATTCCTTTTTACACCTTCTCTGTTCTCTAAATATTGCTGATACCAGCAGCACTGCTCTGTCTTTACGAGCTCATCTGAAATCTTACTTTGAGACAAAGTTCTTTCTCCAGCAATGCGGATGTCTTGCTTCTTTGTGTATCCTCCCTAAAAGCCCACTGAGAGGTGTTTTCTGTTGTGGCACAGTTTATTATGATAAAAATCTAAATATATGAGGTACTGCATGACACCAAAATTACAGAATCCCAGGCAGTATCCTTAAGCAATAATTGATTTTAAGTTCTAGTTCATGAAATTGTTATACAAGTCTCACTGAAAGATGTATGAAACTCCCGAAGTGGAACAGTCAGTAAGTACTACCCACCCAACCCACAAAACTTTGCTTTCTGTAGCATTAAGTGCTTCAGATTCCCTGAGCAATGCTTTCATTGGATTTTGAGTATCTCAGTGCTCAAACACACCAGTGATAAAGGTGGTCAGAGATAGAGATGCTACTAGTAGCTCAGAACACGGCACTCAAAGGTTATGACAAGTCCAAGTTTCTCTGAACAAACTATAAGCATTTGATCATTTGGTGCCCCTTTTTCCAAAAGTGAACCTCTAAAACCATTTTTCTGCTCCTAGATAAGAATGGAGATCTTTTATATTTTCCCTTTCTTGTTCCTGTTTTTCCTTTTTGACCTCCTTATCAATTTATAACAGGTTTTTATAACAGTGTCTCTCTCCGAGTAAAGGGAGAAAATTACAAAATCTATCTTTTTTTGTAATCCTATCATTAAATATTTCAAGCAAATCAACATAGTAACCATGCACTCAGTCACAGGCTCATTGACCTTTTATTTACTCAAATCCCTCATCTATAGTGCCAATCCTGAGCCAGGCTGGGCAGACAGTTGAACAAATCCATGAAATTCTCCACATGGGAAGAATCTGTGTAAGTCTCGTGGCAGAGCAGTTTCATGAACCAGCCTGAAACACACACAGCTACACAGTCCAAATACAGAGGACCCAACAAGAACTGCATTTCTGTCATCACAGATACTCTTCCTCAGCGGAGGAAGACAAATGCAATTAGCCCCAAGGATGAACACAACACAGGACCATGAGTCCTAATATTCTGTTTAATCCTACAGCAGAATTTGGTGCAAGATCAAAACATTGTTCAACACCTGTGGAGGTAGAGTATAGCTTCAAAGAAAAGCTATGACATGCCTTGGGATTTTATAGGCAAGTAAATGAGAACTGAACACAGAGAGGTGATGAGAAAAGCCTTGGGAGAGGTGAGTTGAATTATTTTGTTGCAAAGTATTGCTAAGGGCTACCTTTTCAGAAAAGCCCAACAACAGAAAGGGCCGTGTGAAGCAGGAAGAACGACGAAGGTGTGCTCTCTCCTAATCAACACTTCATGCTTACTGCAGTCACAAGAGTGAAATAATGGGTTTTGCCTTTCTTCTCTGGAAGGGAAGCAGACCCAACTATGATTTCCAGAAGTGGATGTAGGTAAGGGTGACCTCACTGCTTACATAGGGCTACTGGCTGTACACTGAGCCAGTTCACAGGACTCCAGACTTGTCAGGGTCTCCTTGGGCATGTCCTGGCCAGCCTGGGACTTGCCTTCAGGCTGCTCAGGGTTTTTTTTTCTGGTATTAGTTTATTTTTCACACTGGTGGAAAGAAGTTACTGGGGAATTTCAACCCTCCTGTAATTAAAAGTTTTAGTTAAAAAGACTCTGAACAGTGCAAGGAAGGCAAGCTAAAATTAAGATAGCTGCTTATGTTTTCAGTAATTTTTAAATCAATGATTCCTAATGACTTGGGAGGAACAGTGCTGTACTGTACCAATGACAAAGTAGTTATGCATTAACAACTTACTGAGGCATTTCCAAAGCAGCTTTTATCAGATGATATTTACTCTATTTCTAACCCAAACTTTAAATTCCAAGCATTCCCTTTAAAACATGTGACATTTACTCTGACTTAAGTATCTGCTCTTAATTGACTTACCAGGAAAAAAAAGGAAAAGCTAGAGATTGTCAAGCAAGATCTAACAATCACAGAGATCGAATATTATTAAAAAAAGGTAACAATGCTCAGTAAACCCAATGCAAATTAATACTAAAATTAATAAAGAAATGGAAAATTATTTGTTTTAGTGGCAATCCACAGAGTCTGCATGTCCACAGACATGTCTTCAGTCTGCTTCTGAAGAAAATCAGAAGCCAAATTGCCAGCCAGAGAAAGACATGCGACCACTTTTTGTTCACACTGTTTTCCGTCTTCAAAAAGAAATTATTATTTTTTTAAATGCTTAATTAATGGAAATAATAATTTTTCTGTGCATAGCACTTAGTTTTGATTTGCAATAAACTTTTGCAGCATATCAGCATTAAGACTCCTACTCACCATATTGTTAATACCCTTTTATAGTACCATAAGAAATGGAGACAGAATTAACCTACTCTTCCACTTCTAATCACTTACCACTTTAAAAACAACATATGGCTGAGGCTAAATACATTTTTGAGAATTCTGCTGGTAAAATTTGATAGCATCTTAAGTTAATCTTTCCTTTAAATTCTGTTGAGATTATACTTAAATATATCAATAGTATTCTAATATATTTCAATCAGAAATGTACAATATCAAGGCAGGTTTTTGGGTGACACGTTACTAGCTGCTCTGCAGAACCAAACAAATGTTGCTAGAATGCAAGCAAAGGTAGATCCTGAGATAAACAGCCCCATGACAAGTAAAAGCAAAGGCGTATTTGCATCTTCCAAAATACCTGCTCAGATAAAGCTCTCAAAGTCTCCATAACACTCTGCTTATCTTCTCTTGTTTACTCTTTCCTCTACACCACTCTTCTAAGTATCTACACCACCATCTGTGCTCATAAAGTTCCTTAATGTCACTTCCAATATTCTGCACTTCTTCTGGCCAGGGTCAGGGTATCAGCTGGGCCTTGGGCTAGGGAGAGACACCTTGGACAAGAGGAATAGCCTTTGCATGTTTTCAGTCAGCAGTATAAACAGAGCCGTAGCTATACTGCAGATTGTGATTTGCATGGTTCTCAGAAAAATTCCCTTATTATTAAATAATAGATTTTTACCCATAGCAATATTCAACAATAAAATAGATGGGAAAACACAAACTTTTCAGTTCATCACTTTGTCCAGACAGCAACAAATAAATGGAAACAACAGGACAGAACGGTGAAAGATCCTAACTGATGTCTCTTTTATAGCCAAAACCCCCTAAATGTATACTGTGGCAATTTTTGGAGCCTGGAATATGCAGCCTGTCAAAGACTTTGCAGCTTTGTAATGACTTACAGTCAAAGGCTAGGACTGCTGCCAATCTTTATTATAATTTCTCAGTGCACAAAAGTGACTATTGCAGAGACAGTCACACCACATCGCTGGAGAACAAATTTAGCTACCAAAAACGCCCCAAAAAATGAGGACCAGTTGGTGAAGCTGTTTTTCTGAAAGTGTAGGAGGGAGCAAATGAGCATCTTTTTGTGGGGCACGTAAGGAGAAAATTCTCAGGTCAGAAGCAAACCAGAGTGCAGACGTATACAACGTACAGTAAAGGAGATAAAAGAACAGGAGGCTATCGTAAAATTGGAGCCAGTCTTAACCAAAATATATAAGCAGCACAATGAGGTTTTTGTCCTGCAAATTTCTCTATAATGAGTGTAAACAGAAAATACTCTGCAGACTCCATGAAGATATAAAATAGGTCTCTTTCTGGGGGTTTTGGACAGTTTTAAAGTGCACCCTGCAAGAATATCAATCCTGCGTCTGGTTCACTGTGCTAAAGATCATTCAGATCTAACTCTTGGCAGCTAGAGTAAATAAATGAAGTGAAAATTATTGCTCAGACCCTAACAGTTGAAAATGAACTTGTTGCACTACCCAGCAGGCATCCTACTGGCTTTAGTTAAACAATTTCACAAATTCAAAACACAGACTTTGGAAAGGATCAGCATCCTCTCCCTGCAGCCTCCATCACAGCGCAGATGAGTCTGGCCCTCTGACGAGACGGTGCGCTGGGCGCCTGCATGGCTGCGTGCCAGCTGATACTTTCGTGGAACTCCTGGAGCAAAGCACTGCACACTGACACATTTTGCAAGCTGCCCTATATTCTCAAGAATGATGACAAAATAAAAACATCTCATCATCTGACTATTTCCTGTGTTAATCCATGCTGCTTGGCCAACCAGTGTGAAACTGAATAGCTGATGGCATTTTTTAAATGTGAAAAGGCACCCAAATCTGGAGGCTTGCAGGATTGTGGAATTGCTCCAAGAGGTTTTTTGATGAGTCATTATCCAGCTGCTTGAAGCTTTTGGCAGCAAAGATATCAAAAACATATTACGACTGCACAGCTTCTGTTCTGGGTCCTTGCTCCAAATGTGGTGATTTTTTTTTTTTTTTTTTGCCTCTATGTATTGCTAACTATATTTTCAGGATATTTATTTATGTACAGCTAAGTAAATCATTGCAGGATATTTATTTACTAGTATTCAGCTTATGCCACAGTGTAAGACAGCTGTTGGGTGGCTTTGCATAATGCTATACAACAACAGTGGTTGTAAATGTCACATTTCCTCAAACTACATCTGCATCAGCCAAATTTTCCTGCTTGTCATTTTTTCCCCCAGATGCCCTGAGGAAGAGTTCCATTCCAGGCAGTGACCTACATTACAGCAGGCTGGCTGCTGCAGCCACTGGAATCACCTTTCAGTGCTGGGCCTACCTCCCTCCTGCTGAGCTCCAGCTCTGACTTCTATTTCCTATGTGAATTCTCTTGCACCCCAGTATTCCAGGAAATAAATGAAGCCTCTCGGCACAAAAAAAAAAAAAAAGAAAAAAAGAAAAAAAGAAAAAAGAAAAATCCATAGGAATTATTCAGAAAGGAATTACTCTCTATATACTACTACTATATATGGAAAAATTCTCCACTCATTCCAGAGAGGCAAAAAAAAACCAAACCCAAACAAAAGTAAGGGTATGTACACTAATATATGTGCATATGTGTTTAGGATGTAACTAATGCAAGTGTACACTCCTGAAACACAGGATGTTCTACATCTATGCTGTACCCAGTAGCAATGCACATATGGGATCTTTTTTGCAGAACTTTGGTTATCAAGTCTTGCAGCCAGTTAAGAGAAAGATGTATCACAGAGTGATCCCTTGCAACCTATGATTTTAAAAATATCTAGGATCAATTGCCCTCTTAGGATATTTCTTCTCTTACATTGGTCAAAAACAACATATAGGAGATTGATCCCATACTAATTGATGAAGTCTGGAAAAAAACCCTCCAAACCCATTGGATGCAGGAAAAATTGAATAGTAAATATATGGCCAAGTGTTATAACTGAGAACAGCATGTCCTTTAACAACTTAAACAAATGCATGTTTAACTTCTCTTATTTTGTGTTTAGTATTACAAGGATCTCTACTGCCAGCAACCCACCAGTACCTAGAAAAGATACCTATTCATAAAAAAATGCTAGGTGAACACCTGAACATTTCTAGCACTGGGCAACCTCAGGGTTTGAAGTGGTGCCAGTGTAAACTACCCAACTTCACAGTGCAACAGAGCAAAAATCAGAACTATTCCTACATGTTGGAATAAATGAAATATCATAGAAGTATATTTAACTAGCAATCATTGTTTCATGCTCCAAACTGTGTTCATACAGAGGGACCACAGGGTTCACAACCATAGGGTCTGCACTCAGACCTCACGGATACAGTTCACATGGCTTCAGTTATAGGATCAGGGCTAATACAGCTTGTAATAGAGAAGAGAACAAACAAACAAAACAAAACCCCAAAACCATCAACAAAAAATGCCAACAAACGACAGTTGTTTGGTTTGTAAAAAAGTGAAGTTTAAAAGATGATTGACTAGCATTGTTCAGGCAATCTATCTACATCTGTATACTACATCTATTGCCATAGCAACTACAGCCTGGGAGGTGTTTCCAAGACTCAAAGAGCAATTAATCTTCCAGAGGATTTAAAACAGAATCCTTATTATTTTGTAAAGGAGTTAGATGGCATGCACAGAGTACCCTAAGAGCCCAAATACAATAGCATGATTTATTTCCTAGCGTCATTTACTCATGGTTAAGATCGTCATTCAGTAACACATTAGGTGCATGCAACAGTAAATTTCCAGAAGGTGGGAAAGAAGAATATGCTCAGTCCACAGTGATTGAAAACCTGGGAGCTGGTTGAAGGCAAGTAAGGGCTGAGCAGCAGCTTCATCACTGCTTGCAGGTGATGTGGAAATCAGATGGTGTCTGCTGCCAGTGGGACATGCAGCAGCGCATGGACCAGAATGGCTCCTTGCTCTCTCAGGCACAGGCTAACTAAAGAAACTATCAATCGACTTAACTGAAAGCTTGCTCCACAACCACATAACATCACTAATGGTTGAACTTACATGCAGAAGCCAAACAGGAATTGACATCAGTATTTCTGCTCTGGGAAATAAAACCCACTCTAAAATGCCACTGGTTTTAAAACAACTTGGACAGTCTCTGTGAAAAATCAGATCAATGGAACAAAACATCCTATTAATCATCACCCCCATGCTGCACAGTTATTTCAGAAGCACACATGAGCAAGTGCACTGACAGAGCTGTGATTTCAGCAGAAGACAGTTTCTTTCCAGACAGAGAGTTTATCTTCTAGATAAGGGTGAATAATTCAATGGTCATAAATTAATTTTAGAAAGTATATTTTAAACTACATGTGGATTTCTAGAGACCAATCCCCATTTAGTAATCAATCTCATGAAAATCCAAGTGCAGAGGAAACTCCCCCATCCTCATCAGTCCCCCTTCACTACTGGTGCTGTCTGTGTCACACCTGTATGCTTATGCATTTTATTAAAAAATGAACGCACTTCATCTCCACCTTTTTCCTGGCTCACAGCAGCTCAACTCAGAAAGCAGCTCTATTGGTGAAACTTTAGGCAGAACACTGTGCTTCTTATGCCTGCATTTCCTGTGGTAGAATGCAGAAAGAAATGGCAACACACACAAAACCAACTCATGCATGTTCTGGAAAAATAGTAGCTCCTGAAGGCTATGACACTGACCAGTCCTGGCAGCCTCTCAGCTGGCATCATCAGAAACACCTACTTTTTTCACAAACTGCTTCTCATTTTCATTGATCTGACTGCAGTCTTATTGCAATCACTATTTCATCTGATGCCTCATCATCATTAATAACCTTGTCATTGCTTTCACTGCTAGGAACTTCTCCTCCATTCCTCTCTTCAGGTTTTCAGAGCTGACACTTGAGGAACTTCTGATTATCACAATTTCCTCTTCACAGGCCCTCATAATCTGGTCCTAAATTTATCATGGTGTTTTGCTACTGCTAGTCCCTCAGATGGCATTCATTTATCCTTTTAATCTCTTCTGGACGGCAGTTATCACAGGAACTCCTGGAGAAAAGCACCACACACTGACACGTTTTGCAAGCTGTCCTATGTTCTCAAGAGAGGTAACCAAATAAAAGTGTCTCCTTTGACTTTTTTCCTGTGCTAATCACTTAGATCATCTGAGAGCTGCCTGTGAAAAGAAGGGACTCTACTGTATAATCAGCAGATGAAAAACAGTGTCAGTAAATTGAAACATTAGGAAGAAACTAATTTTTGTTTACAAACTAATGAACCTTTCCAGTTTTGTCTCTCTTAAGTGTTATACAGCATATAGGCTTTTCAGAAATGCTTCCTTAGTAATTATGCCTATGTACATAACAGCAGTTATGTTTTCCTTGCAGTAAATTTCATTTTGGCACAGTATTGTCAAAATAAGCTACTTTAAAAAAATAGTTTGATAATTTAACATCTCTATTTAAAAAAAAAAAGTAAAATAAATAAATCTCCACAGCTCAGTGGCAATTCAGAAGACTGGCAGGAAAACCTTACAGCTCCTGTGTCACTACAAACCCCTCATTTAAAAGAAGACCCAAATGAGGACTTCAAGTGCCTGAATTTGGAGACTTTTTAAAGAACAGTTTATCTTAAACTAAGCTTAACGTTATCCAGCAGCTCTTTGGACCGTGGTACATCATGGTAGCTTCTCCCAAGATCTCTACAGATTCATGACAAAAATGAGTACCAGGCAGCTGAATCCCAGCGCCATTAAAGGTTGCTCTTAAATGGAGAAACAGACAGTTAAATATGAATACTCTTCATTTGCAGACACTGTGTGCCAGGCAAAAGAGCTTAAGTAGGAGCCAATAATACTTCTCCTACACGTGAAATGTCCTGTAACTATTTGAAATAGATGACATTATCACAGCAGTGCGAAGCCTGGGACATTCGGTCACTTCCACTCTCTTTATCAGAACAAGGACTTTGTCTTCCTTCTTCACCTCTCTTGCAAATACAATGCAACCCAACTAACACTGTATCTAACCCTTATCAGCACCTTCTTCAAATGAGTTCTGAAAAGGAAATGAGAAAATATGTTCATCTGAGTATAATGAGGAAAATAACTAGTACAGAGTATTTTCTTATTATTAGTGGAAAATAGTTCATAGTTTTAAAAAATATTTTCTCTCTAGACACATGCAGATAAGAAACACTGATAAAGAACATTTGTGTGAAAATTTACATGCTTGTCTCTACACGAAGAGAAAAATGGTTCTCATGGGCTACTCTGCATTTAATATACTATATTTTTGAACATAATGCTCTTCCCTTAATTTATAGATGCTTCAAAGAATGTGCCCCATGAAAAACAAAGAGTTAGCTCTGTATTAGAATTATCAAATGCATGCTGTCCTGACATGGGCCTTTAGGAAAAAGGTTGACCATTACTACCCAAATATATGCTGTGCTAAGCCTTAGAAATGAATGAAGTATGCACTGCAGGGGAACAAGACTACCAAAATAATAATAATAAAAAATATAGATTTCATGCTTAGAAATGTCTATACCACCAGAAATTAAATCTATCACACCCACTTCCCAGTGCTGTTTTCTTTGTGCATACAAAAATTCATCAGAAGCCTAACTGCTTCTTTGAAAAGTTTCTGCAGACATCCACAAATCTTGAGAATCATAGAATTGTTTAAGTTGAAAAAGACTTCTATGACCATTGAGTCCAACCACTGAACTAACACCACCATGGCCATTAAACCACGTCCCCAGGTGCCATGTCCACATGTTTCCTGAACGCCTCCAGGGGCAGTGACTCCACTATCTCCCTGGGTATCCTATTCCGATGCCTGACCATCCTGCCCATAAAGAAATTTTTTCCTAATATCCAATCTAAACCTCCCCTAGCACAATCGCAGGCCATTTCCTCTTGTCCTATCACTTGCTATTAGGAAGAAGAGACTGACCCTCACCTCACTACAACGTCCTTTGAGGTAGTTGTAGAGAGCAATGAGGTCTCCTCTCAGCCTTCTCTTCTCCGATCCCAGTTTCCTCAGTTGTTCCTCGTAAGATTTGTTTGCTAAACCCTTTGCCAGCTTTTCTGCTCTTCTCTGGACATTCTCCAGCACCTCAATGTCTTTCTTGTAGCGAGGGGCCCAAAACTGAACACAGCATTTGAGGTGTGGCCTCACCAGTGCCAAGTACAGGGTATGATCACTTTCCTGCTGGCCACATTATTCCTGATACAGGTCAGGATGCTGTTGACCTTCTTGGCCACCTGAGCACACTGCTGGCTCATGTTCAGATGCCTGCCAAGCAACACACCCATGTTCTTTTTCACCAGGCAACTTTCCAGCCACTCTGCCCCAAGCCTATAGTGTTGCATGGCATTGGTGTGAACCAAGTGAAGGACCCAGCACTTGACTTTGTTAAATCTCACACAGCTGACCTCAGCCCATCGATCCAGCCTGTCCATATTTCCCTGCAGAGCGTTCCTACCCTCAAGCAAATGAACACTGCCACCTAATTTAGTGTCATCTGCAAATTTACTGAGGGTGCACTCAATTTCTTCATCCAGATCATTGATACAGATATTAAAGAGAACTGAAGATATTAAAGAGAAGCACCTGTCCTGTGGTGCAGAGATGCCTCTCTATTCAGAACAATCTGTATTACAAGAAAAGAGATGGTTTCAAACCCTAAAGGACCAAAAAGCTATATCCATGCTTGTGGGCAAGCTTTCCAGCCACCTGCCTACATGCAAATGACACTTTATGCTGGTGACTCTACCAATACATTTGTGAAGATTGAACTTTACTCTGCTAGGCTCCAGTCCTCAAAAAGGAGGCAGATCAGCTATCAAGATGTAGATACTAGATGTTTTAATTATTACTTTCATACAGTGTCAGTGATGAGAGATGAGTGCTTTACTGCAGTGTACTGGACTGGTACTTCAGAGATCTTTTTTTTTTTTCCTTTCTTTGCTGAACTAAAAGAAGCTACTTTAAATTCAGATTTGCCCCTTACTGTCTGAAGGTTTCCTATCAATAATTTGATCACATCCACACTTCTGACAGGTGCTGTGTATCCCACCCTATGAATCAACCCCCTTAACAATCAATTTTATGTTCTGCTCCATTTCATGAAAATTACATCTACTCTAATCCTTCTATTTTTCTTTCTTTTTTTTCAATGGAGAGCCTTTTTATTTTTCCACTTTGACGAGAATTCCTAGGCAGTTTTCAGGGTGCTTGAATCACAGAATCACAGAATGGTAGGAGCTGGAAGGGAGCCCTAGTCTAACCGCACTGCTAAAGCAGGTACACCTAGATTGGGTAGCACAGGAACACATCCAAGCAGGTTTTGAAAGTCCGCAGAGAAGGAGGCTCTACTACCTCTCTGGACAGCTTGTTCCAATGTTCCATCACCCTCAAAGTAAAGAAGCTTCTCCTTACATTCAAGTGAAACCTACTGTGTTACAGTTTGCACCTGTTGCCCCTTGTCCTATCACTGGCAAACACTGAGAGGAGCCCAGCATCATCCTCATGCCTCCCACCCTTTAGATGTTTATATGCATTCATAAGACCTCAGTGTTCTCTTTCCCAGGCTAAAGAGCCCCAGGTCTCCCAGCCTTTCCTTGTAAGAGAGATGCTCCAGTCCCCTAATCATCCTTGTGGCCCTCCATTGGACTCTCTGTACTAGTTCCCTGGTCCTTTTGAACTAGGAAGCCCAGAACTGCATACAATACTCCAGGTGTAGCCTCACCAGGGCAGAGCAAAGCTGGAGAAGACACTGCCTCAACCTGCTAGCCACATTCTTCTTAATAGGCCCCAAAATACTGCCAGCCTTGACTACCACATTTAATTGTCCAGATTTCATCATTTGGTTAGAACAACATTCCATTTTGTAAGGACTTTTGCTTATTTGAACTTATTTCACTGCCCAGAAGAATCAGCAGAAGTTGATTTGCTTTCTGGGTAAGGCTGCTGTCCATCCAATGCAGGGCATCCACTTACAGTGACACGAGGGGAGGGCTAGCAATAGTGCTCTGTTGTGGAGAGCTGGAGAAGACTTCAGTAGCTTCACCCAAGTTAGCAAAAAAATCCTTTAGGTATTTCTTGAAGCAGAGCTCTAGATGCTATATAATGAAACACCCTTCACTTTACAGTCTTCATTAACTCACTTTGCATTTTACAATAATGTTTCACAGATATACTTTTTTCCAAAGGTGTGTTTTCAGGGTAGCCTGTCAAGCTGATTTTACTCTGTGCTTTCAGCCATCGTTTTGCTTCAGTAATAGCAGGTTTTAAACATTTAGGGCACACTGCTGTTGTGATCCTAGAGCTGCAGCAAGATTTTAAAGGAGAAATTATTTTTGTCTTGGACAAGTGAAAGGGACACATCTGTGAAATGTAAAATATCTATTTCTCTCTTTGCTGTGAATATAAAAGTTGAAAATCATCTGTAATCAGAAATTACATATTTCCATCTGTAAACTTATGCTCTTCTGTTTTTCAAAGTAAAAGAAAATATCTCAAGTACTGAGAGTACTGCTAAAGAACGAGTATATCACTAAGCTACCCGAGTGATGTGATACTGACCTTCCAGTACCTAAATGGAGCCTAGAAGAATGATGGAGACAGACTGTTTACAAAGGCCTGTAGTGATAGGACAAGGAGCAATGGCTTCAAACTAGAGAAGAAAAGATTTAGATTGGACGTTAGGAACGAGTTCTTTATCATGAAGGTAGTGTAACACTAGACCAGGTTGCCCTGGGAGGTAGTTCAGGCCCTATCCCTTGAGATACTCAAGGTGAGGCTCAACAGGGCAACCTGATTTAGTTGAGGATGCCTCTGCTTACTGCAGAGGGGGTTGGATAGATGACCTTTGGAGATCCCTTCCAACCCAAACCACTGTATGATTCTACGATTCTACCATGATGATATCACGAATAAGCAAGAAAAATTCTTTTTCTCTGTTTGGCCTGTTGTTATTTTCAACTGAATTTAATGGTGAACGATCATTCTTTCATTTTAGTCAAAATACTAAAATAATCAGTTTTGGAGGGATTCTACAGATGACACTGACATGTGTGAATAGCCAGGGGGTGAATTACAAAGATATATATAAACATTGACATGGTCTCCAAAAATGAGAACACAAAGGGCAAGCCTTCAGTCTCAGTCAGGATTTATAGAGGTTACAGATGGAGGAGGTAGAAGACCTTTAAGGTACATTTACTCCAGGACTACCCTCTCCAGAATGCCATTTTCATCATTTGAAGATATGGTGAAAAAAACATAACTCTGTTTACTTGTTAGATTTCCTGGATGATGATGTAAACGAGCATGTATTTCCTGTTGTTTATTTGATGTTTTGTAGCCACAGTTCAAAGCACATGGAGCCCGCAGGTTCTTGCTTCACTTTCAGATATCAAGGGATAATGAAGTGAGGCTGAAATCTCCTCTGATTTGCTGTTGCAGGCCTGTAATTAAAAGCCATGTTTGACATCTGAATGTAAATGACATGTATATATGGCTTCAGGCCAATCTCCACTGCCATTGTGGTTTGTATAACATTAATTGAAATGCTTCCCTTGAAGGAAAACTTTTTGACAGCTAAGTGAGTAAACAGCTTGGATTCCAGTTCCCTTCAATCACCCTACTGATGTGATACAGTAGAAAGTGATTTTAAATCTAAACTGTCACTAAAGATCAAACCTCAAGGTTAAAAATAAGAAGGAAACAGATATCTGAAGTTTTTTTTTCACAACAGAAAGAAAAGAAGATTCATAAAGAACCATGTTTCAGTTATGTCAGCTTTGAAACAGACTGAATCAGTAACAGGCTGTATGGAACAGAGACACAAAGAAATCAGGAAAACCCAGTTCAGTAGACTGAGGTAACATAAAAAACCAACCTACAAGCCAAAAAACATCCTTACCTTATGACTTGTGCTAAGAATGTTGAATCTGATGTAGACTTGGACAAGAGAGTGTTGGCATGAAACTGTTTAGCAGAAGATCTTGCATACAGGTTTACTAAAGTCCAGGGATGCTTTTCACAGTCACTGTCAACTAAGGACAATTTACAAGATCATTTCTTGATGCATCAACAGCCTTTTGCATTACATTGCTTTTACTTTTTACTAGGCAAGCAGAGGAAAGAAGCGGTTGATACGTCCAGCTGCATTAAAAAAGTAACAAAATAAAATCCCTAGATTAGGTCACCAGAAGCTCTGCCGCTTCCACAGTAGCCCAAAACATCCTCAACAGTTAAGGGTCCCCTCCTGACTCTATTGTGAAAATCAATGCCTCTCCAGTCCCTGGGGAGAGACTGTGACAGGATTATGCAGACCAGAGGAGAAGAATAGCTTTTAGGGATGCTAAGGTTATACATTTCAGAAATGTCACAATAGACATTGGGCTGCTTAGTATACTTTAATGCTATTTCAAAAGCAAGCAACAGAATAAGCCATTATGTACAGCACCCCTAAAATGACCAAATTATGCAATAACGATAGATAAAATTTGCCGTCACATTAGTTTGTGGTACTGGTTGGCATGTGCAGAACATTGTTCTAGCCTTGAATCATTCTAGTCTTTCGCTAACAAATTGTTCACATAAAATCTTTATCTAAAGAGGAGTCCTGTGCTTCAAAATACAAAGGCTTTATTTTAGAGATTTGAAGGAAATGTGTGACTGTAGCTGTTAGAGATTGTCTTTAGTCAGTTTTTATCTTGTATGTCTGTTTTATTTTTATTGATAAATGCATGATCTAATTTGGTTTTTAATTACAAAGAAGGATTTTTTTTTCTACATTACCTGAATTAGATTGCTTTGAAGAGAGAAGCTGCATTGGACTGCTGCAATTGATTTCCAAATTAGAAGAGAAAATAAAGATTTTGAGCAGAAGAAAATCTTAATTAGCAATATATGAAGTCTTATGAGGAATGTCTGAAGAAACTGGGGTTGTTTAGTCTGGAGAAAAGGAGGCTGAGGAGAGACATGCTCTCTGCAACTACCTGAAAGAAGTTTGCAGCAAGGTGGGGGTCAGTCTCTTTTCTACAGGTGGTAGGAACAGAAAAAATGGCCTCAAGCTGCACCAGAGGAGGTTTAGATTGGCTATTAGAAAAAAATTCTTCATCAAAAGGGTTGTCAAGCACTGGAACAGACTGTCCCAGAGAAGTAGTTGAGTCACCATCCCTAGTGGTATTTAACAGACATGTAGATGTGGCACTTAGGGACATGGTGGACTTGGCAGTGTTATGTTTATGGTTAGACTTGATAATCTTAAAAGTCTTTTCCAACCTAAACCAATCTATGATGCTATGAAATTAAAGTGGAAAATAACCTTTTTTCTAAGTATTATTTTAGCTGCAATTGAGAAAATTGCTTTTCCAAAACATTCCTCCTATGCATTATATGCTGTGAAGTAGTGTTAAAAGAAAATGACATACTTCATTGTAAAAGAATTTCATTAGACATCTGTCTCGATCTACAGCTGAAATACAGAAGAAAGTCAACCACTTCACCTCGCTTCTTTTTTTCACACATCAGAAATCAGCCCTGAATTGTGTCTCCCAAGAAATTTACCTACATTACTGCACTGAATATTTACATCCAGTGACAACTTGAAGCCTAGAACAACTAACACCATTTTTTAACTTCAATTTTTAATTTAAAGGTAGCTATAATTAAACTAAGCATCAAACCACATGAATGTAAGGACTAAAATATTTTTTCCCCTTTTTTCCAAAACCAGGTGGCACATGTACAAAGCCTTGGACAGATCTAAGATTTGCACCCTAGTAACTGCTGGTATGTCTTCTCAGACACTTCCACAGTAAATGCATCACTGCATACACAGCTGAAACCACTGTTTCCAGCCTATGGGGAACTCAGTCTTTAACTGAAAGGTATAGTCCATATTAACTCTAGAACACATTGATAACAGATCACCACATGTTGAAAAGCCAGCAAGAGCTTTCTGTGTTCAAAGCTCTGTTACACAGAGAAGCAGGAAAATACACACAAAAAAGAGAGAACAGAAACATACTGCTGGCTTTCTCAAAATGAAAACAATGTTTCTTCTTGAACTGGTAATAAAATTCAAAGGATTCCCAGTATTGGGCTTGAAATTATAAAGATATTGCCTATTTTGATTTGCAATGTGTTGACTTGAGTTACATCACCAGTGGAGACCATCTTTATCAGTTTGTAGGTATTGCAATCTTATCTGAAAAAATTTGAACACTGTTTCAGGAATGACCACTACCATAAGTCAGAAGCAATGTACCAGCACTACAACCTTTTCAAAGCTTAGGCTATATCTCAAACGGTTTGTTTCAGAACAAAGATTCCTTACTGGGTGGACCAAATTAACTTTACCATTCAGCAAGGAAGGTGTAGGAAGGTACCACCATTGTTCTTTCTCCTAACTGAACAGGGAAATCATTACTATTTGAAGCTTATGGAGAGACAATCACAACACATTAAGACTGAAAATAAGTGATTTTTTTTTTAATATAATACAAGTTATGTAGGTTTGCATAGCTAGCTGACAGATCATCTGTTGAGAAGGGAAACCAGTAAGCCTGTAAGAAAAATTACACAGTAACACACTGGGAAGAATTTGTTTGATATGCCTTCCAATATGACTGGTTGACTTATAAAAGTTTCTTTTCATGCTTCAGAGCTTCATTCAAGCTTTGACAACCAAAAAATTGCCCAACAAGTTGCACAGTATAGAATGAATGCAGTTATTGGGATATTTCTTTATACATAGATAATAACTGATGCTTTAGTTTAAAAAGTCACCAGAATAAACATGTATCATACCACAAAGAAAAGAACTGAAAAATTCTTCCCTTTATCTTTTCTCTCTTCTCTATTCAACTATAAGAATATTAATTGTGGATGGCAAAGGAAAATGTCTTCTTTTATGTGCACAGCTGCACAGTTATGTGGTGAACTTCAGCTACGAAGTAAAACTCAAAAAGTCATGATGCAGTAAATTACAACCTTCCACTGCTGCATGAACAGATTTTAAATCACAAAAACCGAACAACAACAAACATTCTTTTTGGATTTAAAATCATGAAGAATTTTCTTTCACTTCAGAATGACACTTGCTCCAAGTCCCAGAGCAAATCTCTTTTGCTATAAAGTTTATTTATGTTTCCCCTCACCTCCCACGGCTTTAACTGAAGTACCGAAGGAGTACTGTCACTAAAATATGGCTTGGTACAGTGATTTATACATCTGGCTGAAAATGCAACCACTGGATGTCACTGTTACTCCACATTAAGTGAGCAAGTAAAACCATGAGACCACCAGCACCAAAGAGTAGCTGCCTACTGCTAACTCCTTCCAGAAAAATAAGAAGCTGAAAACAACAGTGAGATTAAAATTCAGAAGGAATGCAAAGGAAAACCACGATTGGAACACGAAGTCATGGAGTCTGCAGTGCAAAGGTTGGTCAGTGGTGGCCTACGTTACTATACCAAAGTTCTGGCTTTGAAAGGAACTGCAGGAAAAGTTGGATTTTTCTTCTTCAAGCCCTTCACATTTCTGAGTTCTGGGGCTGCAGACTGTTTCCAGCTTATGCCCATTACATAAAACCATTGTTCTGAGGGGGCTTTTCCAGTTTGAAGAAGACTGACTGACATGACTCATTTAGGTAGCACAACAGACGCACACACATATGCTCAAAAATGTCCCATCAGTCCTTGTCTGTATATCCTAAGAGTGAATGGGTTTCAGCTCCACTTGTTTTCCCATGAACACTGGTTTTCTGGTATAAAGAGTTGTAAGTTGCTTCATGTTGCATTGCAAATGGATATTTTAATACTCTTAAAAAAAAATTAAAAATTAAAAAGAGATGTTCATCTTTCCTCAAGAATGAAAAGAAACCTCCTTGAACCCAAGTGATTTTCTCTGTGACAGCCTTGAACATGAAACTACTTCGATCTACTGGATAAGGCAAAAATCTATTTCTTTTTCCTTTTGTACATTATGCTTCACCAAGCAACTGTTTTATCCTTATTTTCATCTCACCTGTTTCTAGTATTTCCATTAACCCTTAAAAATAGAAATAACTCAGTTTGGTATTTCAAACATTACCTCCAAAAAGCAACACAAGGATTTCTATAGAATCTAAACCCCCACATTATTATATGTTAGGTTTGTACTTTAAAAACTAAAACAGTGCTCACTTGTAAACGGTGATGATTTATTCTCAATGGATTAATCTTACCTCTTCACAATCATTTGAGCTTTCATTTCAAACTTGGCCTGATGACTTCTGAGTATCTTACTTCTTTCAAATTAAAAGTGATAGGAATGAAAATAAATCAGAAGTTTATAATGACAGTTTTAAAGTTGTGTAAAATATGCAAGCATAAATAACAAAATTCTGTCCCCAAGTATCATTTATAGTGTCTAAATTTACTTTGTGTATGTGGTAACAGCAGAAAAAGAATTCTCAAAAATCATCTACACATTTTTCATTTTGCCTTTGCAGCTAAATATATGCAATACTACTGAATTAGTTTACCCTTGTTAAAATAGGACCTCTGTATTATCAATGTTAACTACAGGGAAACCATAATTCTGCTGAGATACAGATTCAAATTTAGCACAGTGCCTGTATTTCCAGCCAGTATGTGAATCTGTTGCTATAGTTAGATGCTACATGGTTTTATGGTGTTACTGCTCATGTACTATAATTTGTTACGCTTCTAATTAAACTTAAAGCTCTAGAAAAGCTTAGAAACATATAATCTGTATAATCAGGAAGATGAGAATGTCTGGTACTCAAAGATATAAAAAGCATATAGAATGCTGTAAAAATGATCTCCCTATCTATTAAAATGCAGTGGAAAACACCATCTTAATGATACAAATTGATGGATTTTCAGAGAACTAAAACCACACCATAAACCACACTGATTTCATCCTTTGACGTGACAGAAATAAATAAAGGTGTGGGTCATGAATTAAACAAAACTGAACAGTCACGGAAGTTGGACATCAGAGATATGAGAAATAAACAACCACAGTGAAAATACTTCAACCAAACATGGCTTTTAAACCACCTTGCTAGCTGCAGATGAGAGGAGATGAAAAATAATCACAGAGTTGACCTTTGCTGAATGGCTCATCAAACTTCACTTGTCCTTGAAACCAGCAGGACACACAGACCCAGCATTTCACAAGCTGGACATGGAGCCTAACATACTATGGCCACAAACTCTGCCAGCCCATTTTTGTGGCCATGATAATGTCCACAGTTTACTAATGAAATTTAATTTGGTGGAAGCATTTCAATCAATTCAAATTATCTACTGGAATAATAGATAATAAAAGGCAGACAATAATGTGGCACACAAACTTACCCTGGCCATTTTATGTCAGATTTTTGAGTTGTTTGACTACTCTTTTCACTTAGCCAAATAAATGTGAATCATTTAAAGCTGCAGTTAGCAATAGAGACCTACCACTGCCAGAAAGACAGAATATGGTCAAAGAATTTTCAGGAAAGCAAAAAAAAACCCTCTGAAAATATCTTTCTATTGTCTTTAGACTTTGACGTTATATTGTTACAATGATGAAGTGATAGAAGCAGGGGGGTAAGTGCGCCAGAGGGAGGAGAAGCCCTGATTACTGGAAGTCCACATACAGTGTATTAGCACACAGCGCAAAATACTGAAATTCCACATATGGTACCTTGAGGCATTTGCTGGCCTTAGATAAGTCCTTGTTTGAATTCTTTTTCCCTTTAATCTTTTTGCACCGACTTTAAACAGTTCCCTCTTTCATGGTGGGTTGTTAAGCAGCTCCCAGTGCTGCCTGCCGCAGAGGAGCTCTGACATTGCAAGGGTATTTTCTTTGATGAACTGTAACAAAACCTGAGTGAAAGGCTGCATTGTCTTCAGCCTTCATAATGGGATTGCTCATTAAATGGGAGGTAAACATATTAAGAATGACAATTCCCATCCAATCATTCAATTTATAAAAGGACAGACGTTCCTTGCAAAGTCAAATAGCATAGCAAGGTTATCCGTAATAGGGACTTTACAGTACAGCTGTCAGCATTCGGAGATCATCTGTTTACCAACAGGTATTGCTGTCACTGTTCTTGGTCTTTTCCCAAAGCAAAGGAGAAAAGAGAAGAATGACAGAATTACATACAGTACCTGTGGCCTAGAACATTCAACAAATGTTGCTACTGCAGAGATGACCAGTTTTCAGACACGCTTGCAACTGTATTATTTGATTACACAAGAAGTAAAGAGGAAGGTTCAGTCTCAAAGCTGCCAGAACTGCGCAGTCATTTAAATATTGCAGAGACTGATCTTGCAAATGCTTCTGAGCTTGGTGCTTATTACCGTGAATACCCTTACTAAAATTACTGGAAGCACTCGAGCAAATAAGGCTTTTAATGCCTTAAATTGCCTGAGTCTTGAGGTCCACAGGTGCGTAAATGTAGATCGTTACGCCTACATGGAGTCCCCTGACTTCCCAAAAAAAACTCTATTTAGGTGAAATCATCTGCCCACACTGTTCTTAATTTAAAGATTAGAGATGCAGTTTGTGGAATAACATGCAAGATAATTCCTCCAGACTTCAACAATTATTTGCTTCTTATTCAAACAGAAAAGGATAAGCTGACATAATGTAAGTGCCAAAATATAATTAAGTTTGACAGAAATGTGGATACAGCCACCTTTCATAAAATTTTTTGTGACCATGAGAAAACTCTCTTTTTATATGGTCATAAAATCTTCAACTACAATTTGCCATTAATATTTAATTTTGTAACATTTTTCTGCTTTTTATTTGAAATCTAAATTTTAGATGTGCTGATGGTCATGCTTACCCAATATTTGTCTCCCACCTTCCACTTTACACAGAGACCAAGGATCCAGAAACTAAAGTCCACAGCATTCATACTGGTGTCTCAACGTGCCACTGTTTTGTACATAAGACCCTTGTCCTCTCTCCACCCTCCTCCTCTTTCAGGGTTTATGAAAAGCTTTCAGAAGTTTCCAAGTAAATACACACGCAAAATCTCATAGAGATGTTAAGGCGCTAGAGCCAATGTAACTGCTTTCAAAGTTCCTAGAAGGAATGAAGATGACCTCAAGCAGTTTCTAGACTCAGCTCTATCACTAAAGCATCCCTTCAGATTGACCAGCCAGGAGAGCAGCCAGGTGGAAAGGGACCTGGGGGTACTGGTTGACAGGCGCTTGAACATGAGCCAGCAGTGTGCCCAGGTGGCCGAGAGAGCCAATGGCATCCTGGCCTGCATCAGGCATAGTTTGGCCAGCAGGAGCAGGGAGGTCATTGTACCCCTGTACACAGCACTGGTTAGGCCACACCTTGAGTACTGTGTCCAGTTCTGGGCCCCTCAGTTTAGGAAAGATGTTGAATTGCTGGAGCATGTCCAGAGAAGGGCAACGAGGCTGGTGAGAGGCCTTGAGCACAAGCCCTATGAGGAGAGGCTGAGGGAGCTGGGGCTGTTTAGCCTGGAGAAGAGAAGGCTCAGGGGAGACCTCATTGCTGTCTACAACTACCTGAAGGGAGGTTGTAGCCAGGAGGGGGTTGGTCTCTTCTCCCAGGCAACCAGCAGCAGAACAGGAGGACACAGTCTCAAGCTGCACCAGGGGAGGTTTAGGCTGGAGGTGAGGAGAAAGTTCTTCACAGAGAGAGTGGTGGCCATTGGAATGTGCTGCCCAGGGAAGTGGTGGAGTCACCATCCCTGGAGGTGTTCAAGAGGGGATTGGACGTGGCACTTGGTGCCATGGTTTAGATAGGCATGAGGTGTAGGGTGACAGGTTGGACTCGATGATCCTTGAGGTCTCTTCCAAACTTCTTGATAAAAAAAAAAAAAAAAAGATACTGTTCTGCAACAGAAATTGTTATGTATACTCTAGTTAATGCTTTTGTACTCATTTATGTTAAGAAATTTTAATTTTATTAATTAAATCAGAAATACTTTGAAGACTGCATACAATATAGGATCTGTCAATAGTTCACCACCTGCAAAGGTAATTACTGCGCCTGTTGCTTGTTGAATGTTCAGTTCTGCTTTTACATTAGACATAATGTATTGGTACATTTTGAAGCTGATAATGATTCACTTTGGATTCAAATTTTCTGTTGGTTTCTTTAATGTATGTCAGACTAGTCCTTGAATGGACTACCTGTACCAAACTCCATATGGTACACATAGAGCTTACCAGCAATTACGGAAAGAACTTCTCTCAAAAATCACAACTGCTAAATGAATGCAACCTGTCACACCAAATTAAGTGCATAAGAAGCCCGCTTTCATGTAGGCATAAAATATACATGTTCCCAATGGGCTACTGAGTCTCTGTGGACTTGAAGTTAGGGAGAACTGTGAGCCCATCTAAGTCCTGACTCCACTGACAGAAACCAGCTTACAACTTCGGAAACCAAGCTACCTGGTAGACTACAAAATACTAATAATTTCCTTAGGCCACTGAGAGGTGAGCATCATTCCAGGTTTGTTTAAATAGTGTTTTAGGGATGTCAGATTTGTTGGTGCCCTTTTATCTCTTGTGAGAGAGGTAATCCAAGTTCACAATTTCTGCCCACAGATGAGAAACGTATCTGTGGGTATGACATACATGTTATCTGTGGATATGCATGATTGGCAAATAATGTATATTGTCAAGCTTTGAGGTAAGAACCACATCTTCTATGCTTTATACTATTTTACATTTTTTTAAGTAACCACAATCATCATGAAAATCTCTACAAACAGCTGGCAACTTTTTGGTGTTGCAGAAAAGAACCGAACACGTAGTCTTTTTCACTAAAGAGCTGCATGAGAAGAATCTCTAACAACCATGTTCAATTTCAATACAAATAGGAATCAGTGGGGAAATTCTGGTTCTAATGTTGCATCGATATCTGAAGAGGGCAATGGACTGAGTGCATGTCAGTTTGTGGCAGTTTAGGCAATCCCAGGCAACAAAACAATCAACCAGGAAAAAAAATATATTGGATTTAAATAATAGAGAATTAAAAGTTAGAAATTGAATTAGGCAATTCAACATGATACTATAGAAAATACATTTTGCTGGAGAAATACTGTTCCATTATCAGAGATGACTTTAAATTTGGTAGCTAACAAACAAAACTGTTTATATTCAAATTCACAGACTGCATTGGGGTGGAAGGGACCCTCAATGGCCATCTTGCCCAACCCACATGCAGTCTGCATGCACACCTCCATCTAGATAGGTTGCCCAGGGCCACACGAAGTCTGATCTTGAATGTCTCCAGGGACAGGGCCTCAACCACATCCCTGGGCACCCTGTTCCAGTATTTTACCACTCTCATTGTAAAGAACTTCCTCCTTTTGTCTAACCTAGATCTACCCCCTCCAGTTTAAAACCACTGTCCCTTGCCCTATCGCTACAAGCACTTCTACACAGTCCTTCCCCAGCCTTCTCATAGGTTCCCTTCAGACATTGAAATGTAGTTATAAAGTCTCCCCAGAGTCTTCTCCTCTCCAGGCTGAACAGCCCCAATTCTTCCAACCTGTCTTCATAGGAGAGGGGAGAGGTGCTTCAGCCCTCTAATCATCTGGATTGGCTCCTCTGGACCAATAATTCACTTGGTAAAGCATCTTACTTGACACTGGAAAAATTAAGGTGTCTCAACCACATTTCTCTAAGAAATCATTCTAGATTGGTCCTCTGCCATATTCATTGATGATCAAGTGTTAGCTGATGATGTAACCAGGTCGGCTGCTTGGTACGAGGGGCAAATTCAGACAAAATACATATCAATATAGCCACATGGAGATTCAGGCATTTAGGGACAAGATTCAAGTAAGACTTCTAAAACAAGAAGGAAGTATTATGGGAAATGTTAACATTAGAAAGGAGAGAATGTCAGTAGAGACAAGCAACTTAGAATGAATTCTTAGTGTACAGTGCTTTGACAAACAGGGCTTTCAATAGCCTGGACTTGATGAACCAAAGACCAACTAATATTCAGAGAAAGAGGCTTTACCTTTCTGTACAGCACAATCAGGTCAGTGATGGAATAGTATTTGCATTTCTGATGCCCATTGTTTTAAATTAGGAGAGCATGGAAATAAACAGCTTTGAAGCTGGCTGGTGCTGTATTTATCTGTTCTTTCAACATACTTCTTTTTGTAAGATCTATACGACAATTTTGAGGAACGATGCAAGGTTGACCACTCAAAATACTGGGATGCCTAATCTTGAAATGCATAAAGCCTGAAATCTGGTAAATAAAGTAGCCATCCTAACCTAGCTACTTTTGTATCTTAGTGTTTAATGGAGACTGTCTGTAAAAAAGTTGCCTCTTGAACTATCTGATAGTCTATGTCATCCATTGTTTAAATTTATAGGAAAGTTTCCAAGAGAGACTAGAATGATAACGTAGGTACATCAAAATTTAGTTTAAATGAGTAATTTACCACTACAATACCTATTGAAGATTGCAGCGTAAAAAATCCCTTGCTGTGGGACACTTGGCAATATCATATAATGCAATGCCTCGGTAAGAAATTAACCGAGGTAATTTCTGGCATCATGAGCATACTTTTGTACCCATACTAATTAGTCTTGTGAGAAATTAATTAGGATGGGCATAGTGCTAAAATGATGCAGCTACAATGCTGTTAGATGGGCCAGTCAGCCCCTTTGCATTGAGCTTGGATGCTTGAATGTTTTTGTATTATGTGCTACAGCCTGTGCCTTATACTTAGGGGAAATGTTATTGATTTTCCCTTCACTCTCCTCCAATACCCATGCTGATTATAGGAATGTTATCATCCTATTATAAAAAGCAAGAAGTAATACAAAATTAAAATATATAAGTGGTGAATGCTAAAAGGATGCTGTAATGGTTTGTGCCACATCATATATATATACACAATTCTGAGCACTGCTGGCTGCATGGCATGACATTCATGAGATGTTACATAGTTAGTGTTCATGGGTGGAGGTTGGGCTCTCTCTCTTTCATGTTTTGTTTTTCCTGTGACATGGGTTCAATTGGGTATTTTCCCTTCCCCTGTCTCTTTTGGTGTAATCTGATATCCTTGCAATAGAGTAGTAAATAATTTTGCGTAACTCAACTGAAATTCTCCACTTTCCTTCTTGTTATCTCCTGCCAGTGAGGGAGAGGGAGAAAGCAGGGAAAACAGTCAGGTTAACCCGTGCATTAAGTTTTTACTGATGCCTGCATGACAGACTGAATAAAGTTGATCAAGCTTTGCTGGTGGTCTGAAGCACAAGGCAACTCTATTCCATAAGCTTTATGATACAGCTGTAAACTCAGGCTCAAAGGCTGTTTGAGAAACAGATTTTACTGGCTGTACATGCCAGAGCACTAAGGCAGATATATGAAACTTGGGTTAGATATAGGTCACAATCTAATTTGTCAAGATGCAGGTCAAATCTGACCACTCACCATCCACTATATAGGCAAATGCACAGCATACCAATGGTAATGCTAGGAACATATGTTCATTATTTGGTATTCCATAGCAGGATAAAACTGATACTCATTGTGTAGAAGAATTAGAATTCATTTCTGGCATTTTTAGTAAGCATATCTTAGAAAAAATATACAGTTTCCAAAAAAAAAAAGCTACATAAAAAGCAACTTGCTGTAGGTATAGGGAAAGAAGTATTCCTAGCCAAATCACTGAACAATCAACTTTAAAATACATAGTTGTTTATTTTACACAATATTAATACTGAAACAATACTTTATATTGCATTGTTACTAAATTATTACATATAGTTACAAAGCCATGAATGCTAACCTTTGACTTCCAGTGTAAGACTGTAAAGCATTTAGATGTGAAAAAATATCTTTGTAAGAGTAACATTACTTATTATCATGTTATACCATGAAATCAGGACATGTTTCTACAACTGACTGCATGCCCACTGAGAAATACCCTCAGAATAAAATTGTTCAAGCAGGCGTGCAGAACCTACTCAAGCAGGAATACAATGCACATCACAGCTTTGAAAGAAAAAACTTGGTATGACACAGTATGATATAAAAATATACCTCTGCAAAAATTAAAAAAAAAAAATTCTAATTCCTGAAAGACTGTAAAACCATCAGAATTGGATTATTCTTTTTTCTCTTATGAAAACAAAGAGCAAACCACAGCTGGGATATAGTCATTAATGGCATTCTGTCTGTCAGAGAGAAGCTTTTCAAGATAAGATTTTATGCTCCAGAGGGTACAGAAGTTTGAGGGGTGAAAAGAAGGAACACTATTGCAGCAAATAATTTCTAAAACATAATGAACCCATACTTCACAAAGCTAAAAACTCAAGCTGTCCAATCCATTTCCATCCCAAAGCAATCATCAACCTCATCAAATCTTACAACGTCCTTATCATTTGGATTTATCTCCTTTATATTTTGTATAACTTTTTTCATGAGTTTTACAGTATTTCAAAGTTTGTACTATCATAATTCTAGTTTTTCACTGAAAATGTCCACCAAGGTCTACTGGTCAGAAAATTATTCTGAAAGTCAGAAAAAATTATTCAATGAAAAAAATGTAAAAAACGATTTGCATGTCTTTGCTCCAAAAGTTTTTAAAGTAGAAAGTCTAGACCATTCATATAGGTCATTCAAGATAGTAAAAAGAAGTAACAATATGATTGTTTTTAGTGATCAGTGATTTTACATATGCAAAGTCTGCACTTGTTTTTCAGTAGGGAAGTATAGAGAACAGTGCCAATTCCAATTTCAATTAACAATTTTATAAGTAATCTGATGGGATAACAATATTAATTAGATTCACAATAATACTAAATTGAAAGTTGCTGGAAGCACTAATGAGATTGGGGATACGATACAAAGGGATGATAACTTACTACAACGATCTCATTTCCAGACTTGAGGATCATCCTGTATCAGTATGCTCTATTAACAGCTAATTGACAGTTAGTATTTTAAGTTTTCGATACCACCCACCATATTTTATTAAAATGTGCTCACTCTGCTGTAAAAAAATAGTATTAATGACAACACACACATACAGAAAGAAAGTTTGTCTTCCATATGGCGAATGTGAAAAACAGTTGGATAAAGTAACTTGGAACACAGACACACACACAGAGGAGGAAATTTTGACTACATTTTTCCCAATGTCAGTCCCAAAGACATTCAATGTGTTGAAAGCTGTGTGTTAGAGAGTCATGTATAGTGCAACTTTTTATTAGGAATCCAAGGTTTTGGTGATATGCTGCTGTACTCACAGAACTGATTTCTTAATCTGCATGACTTTGCTGATACTATACTTGGCATATCATATCCAGCTTAAAGCTTCTCCATATTGCCGAATGAGAGAAATTTGGAGGAAATGCACAGAAATGCATTGAAAATGTTCATTCATGCATTCATTAAAATAAAATAAAATAAAATAAAATAAATCAGAAGGGTTGATGAGGAGAGGACAAAATAAAAAAAATCACATTCAAATATGGAGTGTAGAAAATTGAGAAAAAGGGATGCTCAAGGAGATAGAACCAGACATACTTAAAAGTAACAAGATTCACATTTCTAAAACTGACAGATCATCACACTAACATCTTTCCCCCAGTTAAATTCCTCTGTATTGTGCTTCATTTAATTGCAGTCACTGTCTAAGAATTAATATTAGCTAACAGACTTGTTATCTTCTTTATTAGTGCTCATTATGCTAAGCTACACTGTGTTTTGGACAGCTGCCATTCCTATTTTATTTAAATTATGTGTACTAAATACATTTAATCTGTTCACTGCTGCCAAACACTAATAAAAAGAAAGAGCTCTGGGAAAGAAATATCTGAGTTTAAATATATAAATGAACACAATCCTTTAACAAAGTGTTATCAAATAACAAAGAATAATCCTACTTTGACAAAAAAGAAGAGCAGGTGGGATAAATCTTTTATATCATAAATATCTACCAAGCTGAGATTATGCTAAAGCTATTTTTAAAGGGTTTATCCTTTAAAGGGCTTTAAACAATAAAGTTTAAAACGTGCTCCATATTTCTGTAGCTACTTTAATGTTTATATAAAGAAAGCGTTGCTACAATGATGGCAAGACTGATATCTTATTTTAAGGAATTATTTTGAAATGGGACCATTACAATCAACTAGAAGTGTGGATCTTGCTATTTAGCATGCATTTTCTTGGAAAATGCTTATTAGTTTCTTAGAAGTATGAATTGCTATGCTACTTATTTGTTTTGGTAACATTTTTTTAAATTACTTGAAAGATAGTATTGCCATTGAATTGGTATCTTGTCATAACTTTTCTCATGCTTACGTTAAAACTCCAGTGACAATACTGAGTTGTATTAAAAATAAATTAAAATAAAGCCAAACCAAAACAGTGTAATAGTCTGATTCTTCGCATGGAACAACTCTCACCCACAGTAAAGCAATATAAAGCATGTTTAGCCAATGGTTCTACTGCAGAAAATTCAGCCATAAATGTGTAGCATTTGTAGCTATGGCAATTTGGGGGATATTACCTGAGTAAAGTGGGGAAGAAATCAGGCTCGTGTATACCCACCAGTGGTCAGTACAAACAAACATAGCTAGATCTCTCCCACTGCTAAGGACGGCAGGGTTCCCTTCTATGGTAAGCTGTGTGCCATGCAGTGATAAGTGCATGTCCTGGCCAGGTAACTCAGCTCTCCACAGTAAGGGGAGTGGTATTTTGCTAAGAGAATTCACTTCCTGACAATTATCTTTTTATTAATTTGTAGATCCTCATATTGAGACTGTCTGAACAAGCAGAGAAAGAATGAGTATCTACGTGTGAGTAACTGAACAGCACTCCTGAGAAGCTGCACAGTCACTTGGTTGGTGCTAGTTAAAAAGAAGGTAATGCAGGGATGGCAACCCACAACTTCAGCTATTTAGAAGCTTTTGACCCTATCAAACTAAATGGCACACAGCAGACTGTCTGCAGTCTTTACCCATACACAAAGGAGACTGAGAGTGTCAAAGAAGAAGCCAAGAGTATATCTATTCTGTATATGTAACTTACTGACTATGATGGTTGAAAACAAAAAATTGAAACTTAACTGTCATGGGTTAAGTTGTATATTTGCTGCTGTTATTCATATGCTGCTGTCCTGCCAGTTTCAAAATGAAAGTGCCTGCTGGAGCAAAGTATTATGGGGCTTGAAGTTCAGACTGGAGCATGAGAGGTTTCCTGTTCTGGTTGCTGCTTTTGGGTTCTGGGTTTTTGGGTGTTGTCTCTTTCCTTCAGGAACGATGGTGACATGGTTGGGAGTTGGTTAGCATGCTGGTTTTCTGCTTTATGCTTTTTATTTTTCTGCATTTTGCTGTACTTTATCTGCAAACAGGCTAAGCTAAGGTAATTGTGCACTGTATTATTAGGCACTTATGTTATCTCATTTTATATTAAACTCTTATCTCAACTCTTTTTATCTCAACCCGGAGTCTTTGTGAGTTACTTTTCTGTCACTTCTGTGTTGGCAGGGATAGGGGGGTGGGTCAGGAAACAGGCAGGTTAACCCTTTCTCAGGCTGTTACATTAACACAATTTTTGAAGTATTTTTTTTGAAAACTAAATACAATTAATGCTACATCTTTGGTAAAGGAAATTGATTTTTTTTCTGACAAAAAATAAAATTTTAAATTTTGGTTAAATAAGCAACAGTTTTAAATTGACAAAAGAATCAATAGTCATTTAAAGAGCATTATTATCTAAATGGATAGTGAAAAAGACAAGCTGAGTGTGGTATTTCAACATCTCAGCACTGATGTCCAGCCACACTAAAACGTTTGAATGAGCCAGAATTCATCCTATCAATGCAGTCCGAATTGGACCTGCAGTAGGGACACAAGGACCTCCAGAAACCAAATTCAGCCTAAGCGACTTCCTGGTAATTCCTTTATGGTCTTTCTCATTGTCTACAGAGGGTTATAGGAGGACTGAACTCATGAGTTAAGCACGCCACTTAGATACCTGAAGTCTGGGACAAACCTGGGCATTATCCCAGCAGCTTCTGACAAGAATGCTTTGCGTAACACACTCTGCTCACTATTAGCTTTTATCTGAAATCTGACATGATGGTAACCAAGACACTTGGGATGACAGATTTGAGTTCAGATGATGTTCTACAGGTCATTACAACCAACACATTCCTGTCCTCTCCAGTTTCCACTCCACCTCCTGTTTATCTCTTGCACACCAAGTACCCAGTTTTGAGGTTTTAGCAAATAAAGAGATGAAGGGCATTTGACTTCTATTGCTTTTTCACTACTGTGTTGGCAAATACAGCTGCTGGTCTTTCCTCAATTCACAGAATTGCTTCAGATCTTCTCTTTAAATTCACTGTCCATTGATTACAGTTCAAGTACTTTCAAACTGTACTTTCAAAAAACATATGATCAGGAAGCTCGTTCAAAACCTCTCCCTAAAAGAAGAACAAAAGCAGTCTCTGCTTTCTTTTGGGAGCCCAAATTCCCCACAAAGCAGAAAAACAGCCAACCAGAAACCAAGGAAAAGACTTGTTAATTTTATTTGCAGGACTGATAATGAATCAACAAGATAGGAGGGTGGGGGTTTTGGCAACCTTTTTTTCTATTTATTAGAAAATTATTTTAAACAGTGAAATCGCAAGAGTTTGCCTGTCAGTCCACATATAAATGCCCTCAGCATACTGAGTCACAAAAAACAGCTGAGGGTTCTAGGAAGGTAGGCTTTGAATACTCCTCAATGAGTTCCACAGGATATAGGCTACATTTATGAAACTGTCCAGTCCTTTTACAGTCAGTTATGTTTACTCTTAATTCTAGCAAAATCACCCACCACTGAAATTCCTGAGACTTCATTCTTCTTCCTAATTTCACTTGTAGTTTCCAAAAACACTGAATACCCTCTGAACCATGACAGCCTTCACTTCCCCTGCAGTGGTGTCGGGGCAGACCTGTCTAGCAGAAACAGCAAAGAAATGAAGAGGTGAAAAAAGTGGACTTTCTTAAATTAATATCTTGCTGGTGTTATCTAATACTTTTAGGGATGTATGAACACAACCTAATCCTCTTAGATCACCTCGTTTTCACAGAAACTGGTATTACCCAAGTAAGCTGCCTTACTTTGAAATATTTCTGTTCCTTTCACAGCTCTGCTACAAGACCCATCACAGTAAGAAGCACTGAAATAAGTAAAATATTACTTCCCAACTGTTTAAATTATGTAAAATGCTAACAATATTCTAAATACAGGAAAACTGTTTCTTTAATGCTCCTTTATGACAGTTCACCACAACTGCATCCATTTCAAAGGCTTCTGCTCCCCACACAGAATTAAGTAGCTGCTACAAACATCCTTTGAACAAGAACTGCCATCAGTGGAATAAGAACACACGCAGCCTGGGGGCTGGTATCAAACAGTCCCCCAAAAGAACGATTATGAAGGAACCAAGGACATCTAAAGAGAGAAATATAGGCTGAGAACTATTTGTGGAATTATCTTGAGAGACATTTCTTCCAGAAAATATATCAGACATGGTTTACTCTACAAAGCATCTTCTACCAGCACAGTCTGGCGCATACATGTATTCTAGTCAAGCTTCAGTCTGAACAGATGAACCCTGACCTTCTGCAAGCAAAGTAATAGCAATCCTTGGAGTTATGTGAGCCTTTGATTGATGCTGCTCCCCTGTGGCAATCTGTGTAGCTGTCTGTCAGCACAAATAGCTCTAATGTCACTATGACAATGCCACTGTCTGTAACACTGGTTATGCTGGCCAGATTTTCTAGCTCTGTTTCCCAGGATTACATGACTATACATTAATAAGCTTTAAGATGTCACTGTGTCTTGGAAATGTCCCTTCTTTGTCTAGGCTATCAGCACAAGTGGACGCTAGTGCCCTAGATAAGGAAAGGGATCTGGAATTTTTTTCAGCCTGAGGGTAAAATAAAATAGTGCAGAAGCCCAGATGCCAGAAATCATAGGAAATACAGCTGTTCCTTTGGATGTTAAAAAAAAAAGACACAAAATCTAATGGAAGCTGCTCTTCACCACATGGGGAAAGCAGAGCTCTGAAACAAGAAGACAAAGGACATTAACAAAAGACTACCCTGCCGCATGAGGATACTGTGTAGAGCGTAATGCCATTTTGTACAGGGACTCAGTAGCATTCCAGGAATGCAGAAGAGTCTTGCAACACCCAGAGGACGACTCCTCAGTGCCACAAAGCAAGGAAGAGTTCATAGGGAAAGGAAACACAGAAGACAAAGAGCCCAGAAAGGCCAAAGGGCTCTTTCAGACTCAACAAAACCATGAAGAAAGATGGAAAAGGAAACCAGTGATTTACAATGCTTTGTACCACAAGCATTAAAAAATAAAAGAAGAAAAAAAAATCATCCTACGTTGCCTCAGCATTTCATTCCCAATGTCCCATCACAGTCTCTAAACACTTCTCTTTCCCCTATAAATGCCAGGGAACAAAGACACTCTATTTCAAGATAGGCAGTTTGTTTCTGGGGCACGTACGTGGTAAAAGAAGGTACACAGGGTGACAAATTGTTAATCAATCACAACCTACGAAGATCATACCAAAAACATTGTGTCCTCAGCAAATCTGTCCCTGAGATCTAGTGTGTGGTGGTGTTTGTTGTAGGATGTGTTTCTTTTTTTTTTTTTTTAAAAAAAAAAAAAGCTATAAAGTCAAATTAAAAGCCTGGATTCTCAAAGAAAATATTTTATCAGAGCCTTTAAATGCAGTCAAAAGTAAACGTGCTCACAAACAAAGGAAACAAATCAAAATGTACATGTGTGGCAAACATACCAAGTATATTTGAAAAAGAAATCAGCAGCTGGATACCTGGACTACTGCATGCTGCAAACATACTAATAAGGATTCATCAAAAGTAGTGGTTCTACTAAAAAATACACTTTTTTATTCAAGATCAAAAGTTCAAGTACAATGGAAACTGCTTGCCTGCTGCACCTCAGTTTGATAATCAAGTAGAAATTACCAAATGCTGTTAAGAACAAAACAGCATCAGCAGATCTTCTCCGTAAGGACCGAGATTCATTTGAACTTTTGCATATCAGTGCACATTTATTGAAATTTTCCTGGAGTAGTGATGAACTGGCATGTAGGAATCTTGTGAGGAAAACTAGGGATTGTAAAATGAAAATACTAGAAGAGTGCTTCTCATCCTGCTGAAAGATGTCTAAATTATCAGCAGTAAAAGGTCTCTAAGCAAGAACCTCAACACTTCTGCTTTCAGACACACCATGGCATTGGATGTCTTTGAGGGCTAAATTCAGTACTGTGATCTAGTGAATATCTGGAAATCTTCAGATCCCACTTCTCGAAGGTAGTGAGACACAGTACTTAGAAGTGATGACATTTTAACACACAGAAAAGCTGCTATTGACCCTACAGTGATTGCTTCTTGCACTAGAGTGTAGGCAAACCTAAATCCGTATTTTGAGAAATAAGCACAAAGTGCTTCACTGACAGAATCAAAAAGCAAAATCAAAATGTGCTTCTTCTGCAACCTCTCTGGGATTCTGAATAAATTCACCCAAATCATAGTAACAGAAATTAAGTAATGTGTCTCTAGTCTGCCACAGTTTTCTTCCAGATGGAGGGAGGGAGGAAAGAGATGAGGAAACTCTATTAATCATCATTCTCTATACAGCTTTAGTACCTATGCTATCTTCTTAGAGAACTCATTTCATGAGATTTCATGCTAGAAATCTGTGTATGGGAAAAGCTATGTAACAAAAAATAATCAAGACTAGACAACCACATCCAAATCTGGATATATTTATGTGTGCTAAAAGAATTTCCCAAACTGACCTTAAAATTTTACCTATCAGCTCAAGTTGGCTTCCTGAAAGAAGTCAATTTCTGTGCTGCTAGGTTGGATACAATACATAGCATGGCTTAATTAGGAAAATAAGAGAATCAGAGAACTAATAAAGAATCACTTGGATAAAACTCCACAGCTGAGAATTCTGATGTGTATCTGCATAAAGCAGCACATAGCCACCGTCTGCATACAGGATGCCACCAAACAGATGTATTTCTGCTTAGGGTGGGCAGAACCAAGAAGCAAGGATATTCACTGCCTGGCCTCCAACACCATGGATAGGCAGTGCTGCAAAAATGCTGTGGGTGAACAACAGCAGAAAACAACACAGGCAGTCAGGATAAGGAATAAGATATAAATATGTTGCATCTTTAACTCTTTTTTTTTTTTTCCCTTTTGTATTACTGAACACACAAACAGACTAGATATTGTCCTATATTACATCTATAAAATAGCTGAATGGACAGCATGGGCTTTGGTGCACAGGAGATAGTAAGAAGGTCTTCTAATCTGGACTAGAATGCCACAGCACATGCCAGGGAATTTCCCTTCTTACCCCTGGGATTCCATCACACAAGTACTAGTCACTTGTGCATGCAACCATTAAGGAAAAGCTTGCAGGATTTTTCCAGTTTGGTGCAGAGGTTGGTTACTGCAGCTTTCAGGGACTTGCTGGGTCTGCCTGACTGCCCATTACTTCAGGGCACATCCTGTTCCTGACAGCAATGTTCACAAGTGACTACAATTAGAAACAAAGCTACTTCTTGTACCTTAACCTTTTCACTCATCATTTTGCCTTCAAGACTTCACTCAGCCCTTTGGCACAACTGCTCCATCTAACTACTTCTATGCAGAACAGTATGTGAAGGGATTTAAGTTGTGAATTAATTATGCTGGTATGAAGCCACTGGGGAAAATGCCAGTGCAGATTGCTCATTTGCCCCATGGGATAATATGTCAGAAAGAAAGTAGCAACAACATGTCAGGCAACCTAGTATTTCCAGAGCTTGGCATAGCACATTACAGGAATGAAATACACTAAACTTTATACAATTGTGCAAACAAACCTAAATCAAGTTACTTTAAAGAAAGGTTTATCTGAAAGCACTGTTACGCTTGTGAATAATGAGATACTCTTGTACCTTTGTCTGCTGTACTGACTTCTCCTGCATGTATCAAAATCTGTACAGAAGGCGAACATGTTTAAATAACTTTAAGACTGTAAATATCACCTGTGATAAGCTGGAAAAGTGTAGGTTAGTGGTGACAATCTCAACTTCAGATTGTCTGTTTTGGCCTAGTTTGCAATGAGAAAATCTATTTCAAGCTTCTTCAGTACTCAGGGAATAGCTGAAACAAAGACCATTTTTAACATCTATTTTAATTTTGCTCACTTGCCTATTTTGCCTCAGATTTTTGTCTCTAGTCTTCATTACTGAGTTTTGACAACAGCTTCCAGCCCACTACTTCACAAACCTATTAAAAGAGTAGTGCTTAAAATTATTACAAATGTAAAATAACTTTTAAACTGCCATTTAAGCAAACAGATGTTTAACCAGCATTCCTTTGTGATAGATGTTGTTAGGATAAAATGTGTGCTGGACTCCTTCAGTCTCAGGGACTAAAGAACAGGTACATGAAAAAATTACCTCCCTTTTTGCCAGCATGAATAAAATGCCACCATTTACATCATTTGCATGAATTGCTAAGTAAAATACGCTTTAGTTACTGCTATTTTAAACTAAGAAATCGTCATTTTTTGTTGTTAATAAAAGATCCAAATGTAATTTCTTTAATCCCTGTCAGTTACCAATGCTCTGCAAAATTAGGATTAAAAACCCCAGAAAAATCAAAACCAAACTAGAAACCTTAGACAAGTATTAAGGAAAGGAAGAAACATATATGAGAAGAGCACTTTACGCTTTCGTATCAGTGATTCTCTCTTGGTGATGTCTTTCATTAACCTGTCTGACAGTATGAAAATGATATTATCAGATATATGGGCTTGAACTGTGTGCATTGATCACCAGATCTGGATGTAGCAGGAAGCACCTCAGTAAGGAGCGGACAGCTGAGAAATGTCAAGGTTACAACAAAATCTGGTGGTTCCTCACAGTCCCAGTTGCAAGGGAGAGTAAGTGGCATGCTGCCCTCGCAACCCTGTGCTGTAAACGTGCATGCTGATACTTCTCAAGCCCTGAATGCCAACATGCCTATTCTTCTACAGTGGCTACTTTTACACCACTCACTGTGGGTCCAGATAAGGAAGCATGAAAATCAAAAAAAGCTACACAAAAATATTCTGTGAAAAGAGATGCCACACAGAGGCTACTGCAGCCCCCTGGCCACCATGGGTAGACAGATGATGATGATGTTAGCCTTGCTGACATTTCACAGCAGTGTAGCACAGTCAGCCAGCAGAGAAGTAGTCTGATACATCAAGACTCAACAGATATGTTATTTCTTATGTCTGAAGGGCGAAAGCACCAACTAATAAACACAGTATAATGCTCCCTAGTGGCAAACTGTAAAAAGATTTATTGATTTTTAGCAGTCAACTACATCTACTGAAGCAAGCTGTGTTTTGACACATACAATACTGTATGACACAGGAGATTTTAACCAAACATATGGCAAAATATGTAATTGCATCAAGTCCTTGACAGAAAATTATTTGGTCTCCCCTTACGTCCATTGTTTGGAATTGTTACAGGTTTATTTTTGGATTGGAGGAAAGTCATGAGATGCAAACTTAAGGACCAGGTTTGAACACTTCTGAAGAGAATACAGAAAATTTAAGTTGAATTGAACATGAAACATAAGCAAAGGACACTGTGATGGAATGGTAAGTGTGACCTGAGATGGGACATTTCCCAATCTAGGCTGATGTTTGGCACCACTTGCTCTGTCTGAGCAGTAACAGATCCCTGAGGGACACCACTTGTCACTGCTCTCCATCTGGACTTCAAGCCCTTGAGCACCACCCTCTGGATGCGACCATCCAGACAATTCCTTATCCACTGAACAGTCCACCCATCAATCACAGAATCACAGAATCAATAAGGTTGGAAAAGACCTCAAGGATCATCAAAGTCCAACCTGTCACCCAAGACCTCATGACCACTAAACCATGTCAAATCCATATCTCTCCAACTTGGTGAGCAGGATATTGTGGTGGACCATGTCAAAGGCCTTGCAGAAGTCCAGATCGATCACATAGGTTGTCTCTTAATCAGTGACATAGTCACTTTATCACAGAAAGCCACTAGGTTAGTCAGGCAGGACTTGCCCCTAGTAAAGCCATGCAGGCTGTCTTGAATCACCTCCCTGTCCTCCATGTGCCTTAGCATGGCATCTAGGAGGATCTGTTCCATGATCTTCCCAGGCATGGAGCTGAGGCTGTATGTATTGTTTCTATTCACACTTCTCCATTCATATCCAGTCCTTCACCAAACTATGCAATGAGTTTATTTCCATCAGCAAGGAGATGAACTCAAGATTACTCATATTCAGGTTTAGGTATAGGCTTGAACACTTAATTCAGTTGAAGCCTTAAGGATGACAATTAAGACTACAAATAGAATGACTGAAAATATCCTGGTGCTGAATACAGCTACCTGAGGCCAGATGTCTCCCTAAATCCTGTGAAGAAGAATGTATAAATTGGATTTGAAATATTTGCCATGCACAAAAGAGCAACTGTGAAATTCAGTGCATGCTTCTACAGAGATCTCCAGAGTACAACTGTGCTACGAAGTCTCAGTGTATCAGATTCACACAAGAGTTCTCTATAATGCTTTTCTTCATAATAAGATTAATGAGTGTTTAAGTCCTTTTTGTAAGGTGTTTATAAAATGAAATATGAAATGTTACATGGAAGGCCGTAAATGTGGTATTTTATTTTAGTTAATTTCAACATGTGTGCACAGAACTATAAAGATTGCTTATAAATTATAAATTTAAGTACGCTACATACATTTGCACACTATTAAGTCCTTGCTTACTTATTGAAGGTATTTTGTGTCGAATTAGAACTATCACAAATGTATTATTATTCTTACCATATTGAAGTATATACTGAAGCTATAACCAAAACTATGTAAACTATTAAGAAACACACTGGTGCAACCATTTTTTGTTTCACCTGTTTCTAATTCTTAAATTAAATTAATGGTATATTAAACCTGGGACTTATAGCTTGGCTAGAACCATATTTTAATGGAACACAGAACATGGAATAGCAAACTTTTATTTGGTCTAGATTGCTAAAGACTGGGTTAAGATCAAATAGGAAGTCAGACATGAAAACTGTAAAACCACAGAGGCGTGGTGGAGGTCAATGCCAAAATGTCAGCAATATTGCAAATTACTTAAATTTGGATCACTGACCACATGAATGAGAACCAACCTCCTTTCTCCTCTAGCCTAAATCTACCTCCCAGATGAATTTCTTTTGCAGTCTGCCCACAATGAAATATTTTGAACTGTTGGAAGAAACTTGTACAGCTGTACAATATAGTTGAGCAGAGTATCCCCTACAACACAGAACCTGGGGCTGTGTGGAGACCTTTCTCTTCTCCAGCAGCTCTGATCTGACTGCTATATAATCTGGAGTTTCACCAGGTCTGGAGTCTGAAATTGCAAGGATAATATTTACACTACTTGTTAAATGATGAAAGTAGTAATAACACTACCAGAATTGACCAGTTCTTGTTTGCAAAGCCTACTTGAGAAGTGGTATTAGTTTGGTTTCGCATTCTGAAGGCTATACAGTTTACTAAAAACCATGTTTGATGGAAAAAAGATTATTTGAAAACCCACAAATCCATAAATTAGATTTATACAGGTCTGAATAACAAGCCAAATGGAAATAAAAGAGCAGTCTTGAACTGAATTTTTTTTCATTAAAAAAAAAGCAAACTCACTTCATCAAATCTTCACATTCAGTAGTTAGTAAAATTAATAAACACACCATTATAAATCGAATTTGATTTGAACGTGAATCATGAGACAGATTTTTTTTTTTTTTTGAGAATAAAAGCAGACACAAACTTTCTACTCTATAGACAGAAGCAAAAAAAGATTTTACCTGGCAATTTAGTAAAAAATCTGAACCATCACAGAGTCTGCAAAATCAGAAGCTAAAATTTTATCAGAACAGCCAGTCTTCTTTCTGAAAAGGCCATTGGTTATTCATTGTATCAAAAACTCATGAGAAAAAAGGAAAAGAAAAAAGGTTCTAACCTTACCATATCTGAAAGCAGGAGATTTAAATCAAAAGCCAAGGCAAGGTAGGAGAAAACAATCTAGTTCAGTGTCCTCAAATACACAAAATAATTCAGGGCATGAATTTTACCCCATGTTTACTTTTAAAATACGTAAAATTAGTTATTTCACCATTGCCTAATAATAACTGTTACAGAAATGCCATGCTATTCTGATATTTTAGCTTAATTTGTTTTCAAATATTAAAACACTAATAAAAACATACCTTTGAAAGTACTGTCTTTACATAAAACACAGATGCCTCCTTGATTGGTGCTGAAAAGAAATATAGTCAAGAAAAGAATAGTAACAACTATCTGTACTTACTATACTAACAAGTAGTACTTACTAACACCTACTGTATATACACTTATACATCATTGCACTATATATCTGTTTATAGGCAACAGACACAACAGCTGTTCAACTCAAGCACAACAAATAATTTTTACAGCATTGATTTGCAAATTTTGCTCACTGAATTGCACTGCTTCCACCACTGGAAATGAATGTGATCACTACCAGTAATAATGGTTTTCTTCACCAGCACAGCAATCTCACTAAACTACAAACAAATCAGAAATCTGTTCCAGATTCTATAAAATAAATCTATCTTTTTACATGAAAGTATTCCTGAGTCTCATTAAAGTTAGCTGCACAAACCAAGAGTCAGGACTTTACCGAAAGACTCACTATAGTACAAAAAGCAAAAATTGATTTTTCATAGGTACAAAAGGCAAACATTGATTTTAATAACTGTGCTGTTCCCAGTTCTGTGAGCTAATGAATCCCTTTTTTATTGCTTAAGCCACATCCTCACATATTGTTACATACTATACACACCTTCTGCTGTTTCAATTGTATTTCTCAGCACAAACACTAATAAAAAATGACTATCATATTAATGAAAGATAATATATTTTAAGATTATATATTTCACTGCACAGCATTTGTTTCCATTTCTGCAAGTGGTAAAAAAATAACTCAAGTTCCACCTGAATTCTTTTATCCTTGTTTTATGTTTTTATCCAAAAATCTGTATCAGAATTATATGAATCACTGATTAAGAACACAACGAAATTTAATACATATTCCACATGTGTCTAGTCTCCTTTATGGTCTGAGTTTTAACAAGTAGATCTAGTTAAAAAGAAATAAAACTAAAATCACAGCCAACATCAGTGCTACTTTGGTAGCACTCTTCAGTCACATTTCAAGCTAAACCTGCAACTTTTAGAACTCAACTACCGTGTTGCCACTTAATGACTGCACATACAAAACCAGGTATGTCACTCTTCACAATTCATACCAACTTAAACATACACAAGAAATTTGATAATGTTAGTAGAATTTCCTAGATCTAGTCAGAGAACTGTAACAATGTATGCATCAGGCCTGGCAGTGGTTATAACGACTCCTCTGAAGGAGAATTAAAAAGCAAATTTAGTCATATGCAGCCATCTGTGGCTGGTTGTAGACAGCAGTGACCTTTGTACCTGTCCTCTCAGATACACGTTTTGAAACAGGGAGCCACACACCTGTGACCTTGAAGTACAGCTTGGCAATCCTTGCCCAGAAATGAACCACAGCATTCCTCTGCAGGTATCCCACAGGGCAGCACAGAAGCAGCAGCAACCTGTCCGTACATCACCCTGAGAGTCTCCTTTCTTGCATTACCTTCCTGACTCACAGACTCAGAAGGAAAAATGCTTTCTAGAAGTGAGCACAGTTTCTTTTCAGATTGATTACATTAACCCCTGTGCCCACAGCTAAGGCCCTGCATGTCAATTTCATTTTGCAAGAATAATGAATATTGGCAGATCTTAGTAAGAGGCAGAAATCTCTCACATGTCCACCTCTGTCTCCTGGGACTACTCTGATGAGGAATGACAACAGGTTCAGAAAGCTCAGGCAACAGCCAAGATGGCTTCATCTTAACACAGGTGCTCTTAAATTATACACCAACACAGCTCCCAGATAATTACTGTAAAACAAATAAATAACCACAGTGAAACTTCCTTCAAATAGCAAAAAGTAGAAGCAGCTATTAAATCACATTTTTAAAAACCCACTTCTTGAAGCTACAATTTAAGTCTTGATATTGAATTCTCTGCCTATAAAATACGATAAATATCTTTGCATCATCAAGGAGTAATATGTAGCATGATGCCAGCTGCTGGCTGTTATCATAGATTTATCACCATGAACCTGCTGCAATATTGCTATTGCTGAGAATAACAAGTATACAGTCCTGGGGGGACATAAAAACAGGGGAAAAAAATGCTCTTTGACACACGTCAAAGGGGATGCAGAGAAACACAGATGTGGCCTCTAAAAATATTGAAATACTGCCTAGAAATGCTGCCTTTACTCGGCCTGTTTCATGCTGTGGAGTTAGTTACAGTGCGTCACACAGCAAATGTGCAGTATTATAAACCCAACTGCAATCCAATTGAATGAAAGACTCCACAGAGAAGAGCCACGTCAGAACAAAGTCCCCGTAGTCCTGTAACATAGAGCAGTGGCCAAAAATAGAGTCATACAGAAAGTGTAAAAAAAACCCCAAACCAACAAAATGGAAAGCATATGATACACAGAGAATTAGCACAACTACTTTCTTTGAGAAAGTCAAAAAAACCCCACCAAAACACAACAGGCCAAACCTATAGATCACAGTCAGGGATGTTCCTATTCAGGGACGTTCCAAGTATGTCGGTGGCCTACATAAAATGAAAGCTGATTACTCATACTACATCCCCTCCTATCTTGTAAGAGGCCTAGCAACATCTGCACGTAGTATGAGAGAGATGGAGTAAGATGGTGGCAGAACTCTTTCAGTGAAGATGAATAATGTTCAAGCATGAACATGTTTCTTTATAGATGTCTTAGAAGATACTGGGAACCATGTTTATTTGTGATTTACATAAACTAGAAGATTAGTTCTGAATAAAGGATGTAGTGCTATTATAATTTGGTTTTGTACTTTAATTATAATTTGGTTTTGGACTTTTACATGTGGGATTTTCATGGTTTCAATTAAACATTTGAATCGATTTGCAATACACTAATGAAGAAGCAGGTATGGGAACATAGCATTCCCACAGCTACAATCTCTCTATAGAATTTCTTTGTTCCATGATGACTTCAATTACAATATAGTATTCTGGCAAACCCCCACAAAACTTCACAATATTTAGCTATTGCTGTACTATATGGCTTAAAACCTTATGTTGATCACTTAATACAATGAACATTCAGTACTCATGGACTAACTTTAGAAGCCAATCAAGAAAGAAATGCAACCATGACACTAAGTAATTTCGTGTGCCAAAACCCACACTGTATCATATATGGAGATTTTGCATTCTAAATAACACAAACTGACACCAGGTGCATCTCTTGATGACTCAGTTACAGTGTAGTAAAAACTACCTGCCCTAGGAGACTTCATTCAAATTCAGCATATATCAAAGAGAGTTTGATTATCTGGGTGATAGCCTCTGAATAATTCAGCACTAATTCATCTTATTTATTTTCAGTAATGTCTCTCCTAATCTATGTCTGTACCAGAGAACAATAAGGTCAGTACCCATTTTGCATCCCCAAAACACAGGGGTTTAGAACTTCTTTAAGCAAACCAAATCAAGGTAACCTTGTGCTCTATAATTAAGTTGTGGGGAAGGCACCACATTCATTTATATACTTTTCCAGACTCAAGTTCTTGGACCTGATCTATGAAAACTGCTGAACAACATATTTGCATTTTGAAGGAAGTAAGGTTAGATAGGTGTCTTCATCACCAGTATCTATTAGCTTGTTGAACCAAAGGAGGTTGCAGAATTGACTTCAGAATAATATTAATTACATTCCATGTCATGATTTTACTTCTTGAATATTTTGTGTCTACCTACTACTACTGTAATCTAAAAATTGAGAGAAATCACAGCAGTATAATGGATTACCTCAAATACTTCCTGAACCACTTGTGGTAACCAAAGAAAATTAACAGACTGGTGCAGTAGGTTTATATGGCTCCAAAACTTCTGGCTGAACAGAAACTTTTGCTGTTAAGCCTTTGCTGCATACATCCAAAATTCAAGTGACTCCTTGGCACAACACTGTTTTGTCCTGAAACATTTTGGCTGACTTGAAAAAAATGTTGAACACTACAGATTTTATTTTTTGTGCTGTGAAGGCTTTTTAAGTCTTAAAGACACAACCATTTATCAGAGTGCTTCCTAATCTCTGAAATAATTCTAAAGTACACTTTACCATCACAGCAAGCACAAAGGTTGTGCCCTACTGCACATTCATGTTATATAAAATGCCTTCAAGAAGAATTTACAGGCTTTAAAACTATTTCTAGGTTTTGATGGAAATTATGTAAGAGGAGAAGGAATAAGTGGTACAAACTACAGGCTTAAACTGAAGCTTCTTATGAAGGTAAATTTTAGAATGTAATAAAAAGTCGCATTAAACTTTGAGGAACTTAGTTCCTCAATATAAACTTCAGTTACTGTTGTTGCAAAGTATGCTAACAGAAGCTCCTGGAACCCTTCTTCTTACCTGTGATAGAATTTCATTTATTGACAATTAATGGTTACTTCTGTTTTTTCAAGTGGACAAATTACATGGTATGCAGCATTTAAACTCCATCTATGACTTAAGTGAAATATTTCTCTACTCCTAACACAGCTAATGAAATTTTCCTATATTTTCCTAACTTTTGTCCCCTCTCAATACCATGAAATATTATATCAGTAATAGGATTACTGTGTCATTTCTGAACTGTCATTTGGTCGCTATGCCAATCCTTTCCTGAACATTATTTGCTTCTTACAGTAAATAGTAACTCAAATGAACACAGCACAACATAGACCATAGCTACTGAACATTTTAAAGATGAACTATCCCTAAACATAGAAGGGTAGATTAAATTATAACTTTATTCATTTACAACTTGCAGAACTATTTAAGAGTTGTTATTATTGTCTCTCACTTCATAAAAACATCACCTCTCAAGAATATGTAAAAACTGTGCAGACCTCACAATAAAAACAATGCCATGAAAATACACCAAATACTGACTGACTCTCATCAAGCTTGCGAAATTAGACCTCACATTCAGAACTGCACAGCTCTTATCAGAAAGAAAGGTAGACTCTTATTACTTTTTTCAAATTCAGGCTGCTAACTTTTCTAAATGACATTTCTTACACTTAGAATTAACTAAATTCACTGGAAGGAAAAAAATCAACTTTAAACCTTTTAATTATTACCAGACTTAGTGAAATGAGCTTGATGAGCGTTGCAGTCCAAATGACAACATATCCAAAGTAAAGAAGGTTGCAGTTAGTTAATATTTGCATTATCTCTCGATAGCAAAGAATCACAGACTACACAAGTCAGAGTAATCATGGAAGTACTGGACTTGAAAAGGGTGTTTAGTTAGAAAGGTTATACACCCTGCTGAAGTTGCCTGCTCTGAATCAGAAGAAAGTCTGTCTAGATCATGCTGACAAGAGTTTGCCTAACTCATAGCGAGAAACCTCCAGTGGGATGATTCATAGGGCTTTCAGCTTTTCCTAGAACTTCACATAGCTTAAGATTTTTTTTCCTGACATTGTCTTCACTGACTTTAAATGCCTCTTGTCCTGTCCTAGATGAATATAAAAGTAATTTATTGCTTTCCATGCTCCTCTACAGTACAGATTAATGCAATTCAGTCCTTTCAACATCAAAACCCTACCAACTTCAAGATAGAGCATACAAAAAGCTTTTTTATTACCAGTAGGTGTGCTACACTATAGAAGTCAGCAATGTGACTGCCTTCACACAGAAACTTAAGGATCAATTTGTACAGAATCATGGAATCACAAAATGGTAGGGGTTGGAAGGGATCTTTAGGGATCATCTAGTCAAACCCCCATGCTAATGCAGATACATCCACAGCAGAGAGTTCTGAAAGTCTCAAGAGAAGACTCCACAACCTCTCTAGGCAGCCTGTTCCAGTGCTCTGTCATCCTCAAAAGAAAGAAGTTTTTCCTTAAGTTCAAATGAAACCTCCTGTGTTCTAGCTTGCAATCCCTGCTGTAACAATTTGCTATGATTCCTCTACTAAGGAATAGACATTTACTCTGAATGGAATGAAGGAAGTTGCTTGTATGTAGGACATGGTTATGAAAAGTTCTGGACAGAAGATGAAATAAAACCAGAACAATATCTTAGATGGGGATGACATTAATTTAAAACTGGGAGACAAGAGAGGAAGGGACAAATGGAAGGAAGGAGGGAGATGAGTCTTGCAGACTAGGATGCCAAAAGTAGTACCATGTTTTCCCATCTAAAAAGAAACCCCAAAGAGTAAACAATGTCACAAAAGCCACAGATTTCAAAACCTATCAACAAAAGGTCCCTTGGTCTTTTTGCTACTGGGGAAGTAACACAGTCATACTATATGAAGAGTAAGGGAGAAACAAAGGAAAAGCCTTGTTGCATATTAATAACACTTGTTTTTGCTATAGATAGCATTCACATTTACACAATAATCCTCTACTCTGTAGTTTAAAGTCACAAATTACTTTTCAGATCTCAAAAGATGAGAGCATGATATATATTTATTCATAGGCTTTCACATCACTTATCTCCAGTAACAGATTTGATTCAGCATCCTCTTGTGTATCTTTCTCATTTCAAAACAGTATCTGCAGCAATTTCTATTTTGTATATATGGGGTTTCAGGTGCACTTGTCTGCCTTCTGCCTCTCCTGGAAATTACTCTGTTGAGCCACTCAAAGAAGGGCATTAGAAAACTGCATTCACATTACCATCTTACATTTCCAGGTTAACTGCAAATCTTTATTACAGTATTTTTTTTACTAAGGTTGCCAGTGTCACACTACGCACTACTGGCTAGGTGGTTGTACTGGTTTAGCGCAAGGGCTAACCTGCCTGCTCCCTTGACACAAAAGTGAGGGGAAGAGTAACACACAAAACTCAGGACTGAGATAAAGAGGTAGAATAAGAGTTTAATATAACATATCATAATCACAGTGTGTAATTACCTTAGCTAATAATCTAATTAATCTAATAATGCAATTCATGATTGCCTTAGCTTAGGCTATCTGCAGAAGAGGCACAGTGAAATACAAGAAAAAACCCAGCATAAAACAGAAAAGCAAACCCAGCACCTACCCGACTTCCACTCGTTCCACCACCATACCTGCAGAAAAGAGGAAACACCCAAGAACCTGGAACCCAGAAAGATAACCAGAACAGGAAGCCTCCCATGTTGCAATCGGAACGTCAAGCCCCGTAATACTTTGTTCCAGTTAGCACTTTCATTTTTTGAAGCTGGCATGACTGCAGCATGGTATGAATAACAGCAGCAGATTCAACTCAGTCCTTGACAGTGACACAGTATATCCTGATCCACACCTTTTGAAAAATATTTTTTCTTTTCCCTGACAACTGGTACAAAAGTCAAGTCTTCCTTTGAACAGCAATGCAAATCATTACACATAACAAAAACGTACAAAAACTTATTGAAGTATCTCTGCTTAAGAGTTTTCTAACTTCATAAATATATATGTATCTATTTCCAAGTCTATTATAGAAAGAAGCACTTTTATTTGGCTTTGCCAGTCTTAGGGTTATGCAGCATGAAAAGTATAGCCTTCATGTACTCTCCCTATCCTTCAGGAATGGAAGTAGCAGTCTTGATCAGCAAAAATAGAAAACTGAATACTAGAATTTGTAGCTGGGTTTTGCATAAGCTACTTGCATAATACTCACCATTTTTATCCCCTTAGGCATACTGTTTGTAACATAATATTCAATTACATCAAGCATCTGTAATTTTACTTGCTGCATTATTGCAGGATAGAATTATCTCCACGATTTCTTCACAATAAATGACTGTTAATTATGCTCTAATGTGACATTTTTTTCTGACAAATGTAGTTGATATTTCATTTTTAATTATCTTTTCAGTGATTTTTTTTCTTTTAAGCAAGTTAGGGGGGGGAAACTACACAAAAGGCAGGCCCTACACTCCTCTTTGCTTCTCTATACTCCTATAGTTTTGTTTTTTTTTTTTTTGGCAAAAGATATACATTGGCATTTTAGGGCAAATGTTCATCCTGCCTTCTAGACAACTAATTTTCAATGTACAATCTAGAAAACATATGAAGCTGACTGTGATGGTTTTAAGACTGTCTTTTTAATTTTTGTTCACAAAGTTCAAGCAGAGAAAGTGAAAGAATGAAAATAAGTCACTATTGGGTGTAGGAGGGCAAAATAATGAATATGCTAAACACTTCCATTGGAGAGGTAGAAATATTTAAGAAACTCTACTCAAAACAAGGTTGGGCAGTTGGCCAGTCTCAGTCTCAGCTTGCTTGGATTCTCTCTGCCTGCTGCTTCTTTTCTGGCTGAAGATAACACACTGACCTTGACAAGCTAAGTCTAACAGCCTCTCTGCTTCTTGACTCTCTGCCTTCTGCCAGGGGAGTCTGGGGGGAGTCCTTCTGGCTCAGGGGGGAAACCCCTTGGGGAAGGCCCCTTGGGGGAAGCAAAGGGGGCTTGGTTGTGCTGCTCTGTTGATTGTACATATTTGTGAATGTTGTGAATAGTGTGTATTTGTACATATTCATTGCATTTCATCATAGACTGATGAAATCTATTTCAGATTTCAGCTCTCACGCTGTTACACTGATCTTCAAAGTGAAAGAGGTGACAGATGCAAAGTATATTTTCATGTATTGTTTTCCATGGAAGGCAGGAATTGAAGATATAGAAAACAAGAAAAATGACCAAAACAGATTATATAGGGATTTGAGTAAACAATGTCAAAAAGTATTTTTGAAGCCCAAAGTAAGTTCAGTCATATGGCGAGCTACACTTTGGAAAAGCATTCAGAGTGCAGTATTAAGCACCCCAGGGCTAGAAACTTGGACAAGTAAGAAGACAAGTCTCTTCAGATGTCACACTAACAACTAGCTTTAATTTTATTTTAATTTTATTTATTTTTAATTTTATCAGCATCTTAAAAAATAGTAGCTTTATGCTAAGGTAATGTTATGGTATCGTATTAGCTTTATTGTTCCAAAATGGATATAAAACCTTTTCAATATAAAGAAATGGAAACAGAGAAGTACCTTCAGTTACAACCTAAGATCTTCCATAATTAGAGAACTTTTAGGACGAAAGAGGAACTACTAAGTACAACTCATGAAAGAATCTTATTCAATGTTATTGACATAATGCTTTTCTAGCATAAAAACTTCATTTAATGAAGCAGTGAGGGCTGTAGAAAAGTTCTGCAATTTTTCTATAAGTGATATTTAAATTTCAAATCATCTATGATGTTATTAAAAAGTAGGGCTCCCACCTAAAAGCACCATTAACAGGATTGTGGCCTGGAGTGTTTTATCATATCACCACAATTCACTTAATTGTTACCCACAGAATATGGACTTTATATTTTTAAACTACAGAATTTTGAAATAATTATGGATTGCTCAATTTTTATGCTTAGTCTAGCATCTGAAATTATTACTTATGTTCAATCTGTTCAATATTACTATTCTTTTATTATTCTCAACTGCAGAAGTTAAACCTAAAGTACAATAGAGTCATATTTAACTTCCCCAAGCAGTAGTACTATAAGTTATAGCTCAGTTCCTGGTGCTGTTGCTTTTTCTTACACTACAGCAAACCTAGGAGATTCCCACAGTCAGGACCAAATGAGCCAGATCAGGTTGTAAATGTAATGTTTTATCTGTGTACTGATAAGGCAGCTCTACATAAAATTGCCCTGGGAGAAATTACATCTTAGTAGCAGTATTTAGGTAATCCAGTTAGCTAACAAAACTGACTTGAGGTAAGCAACAGTCACCAGAAATAGAAAAGAAAAAAAGGTGATAGAAGCACAAAAAACTAATTTCAGACAGCTCTGAACATGAGGTTTTAGCCCATGGCAAACAAACTGTATGAAGAAATGATACTTGTTTTTTTCCTATTCTGCCACTGCGTTCATCATTTTGTTAAAATGATAAAAAAGACAGGACTTTTAGAGAATCTACTTCAGAGACATTTGTGGAGACAACATGTGGATAAAAATACATTCTGACATGACTTAGCGGCAGAAATTAGGATATGCCACACTGCAGTCCTACCTACAGGTTTGCTGTAAGAACAATGTAAAAGTTTTGTCAAATTCATTCTATCATAATGTTATCTGAAATTATTTGAATATGTCAATCATATTAATAAAGGTTTGTCCAGACAACAGAAAGCTTTGTGACTACATTCAAACCACATGCTATGGCACTATGATTAATTTATAATGACTTTAACATTCAGGAAAGCAATCAGAAATTCAGGTGCCTGCTTTCTAACCCTGTCAGAGGCTGGTTTAAAAACAGTCCAGAGAAAGAACTAGGGTGTCTGTGCAGACTAGCTTCTGCTGTTACATGTTCACTTATCTCAAATCTCTGCTATATACACAACACTTGACATATATTCTGTTATAATGGTCAGTTAAACTCTTCTCAATTAAACACCTATCTCAATTTTAAGTTTTAAAAATTGTTTAAAAAGTAAGACAAGAAAGCTTACTCGCATTCTTGCACAGTGCACGTGGGAGCTACACTCATTCCTGCATGTCAAATTCTTTAGGGTCCCCAGGTGGAAGCCTTTAACAAAGTAAGAAGTTTCTGTCACCATATTATGGGTATTTGTTGGCACTGCTTAGCAGAGCTTTTTTCATGGAAGCAGCAGAGTTCTCCCCCTCACTAGAGACTACCCAAAAATATGAAACTGCTGAAGCATGTGAGAAATCCTTGGCATATTCTTTTATTAGCATAATATAAGATTATCACTTTAACAACCTGTCCTAGGAGCACCTGCCTTCCCATCAATATTTCAACACTGATGTTTAGAATGCATGTGGCAAAGAAAAAGATGTTAAACAAAATATTTCCTTATTTTTTTGTTTACTTGTTTTACCTATTCATGTTACACAATACACAAATGAGACCTTTTCTTTACAGATTTTATTTTTTTATACAGTTAAAAGTATATATTTATTCCAGAATATAGGAACAATATGTCACCTTAATAAGGGCTTATTCAGCAAAGCCTACTTTCCAGGTCATTCCAATCACAGAGTGGTATCAGTTTGACATGAACAGAAAGATACTAATAACAATCTTGAGCATGAGCTAGAGACCCCCCCTTTCTGTCTACCAGTCAAAGGAATTGAGCTGGAAATCTTTAGAAAAAGCATCAGACCATGAAATGTCAAATAAAATTCCTTCTTCCATTCAGAGATACAGCAAAAGTGTACAGCACTACTTTATTAAAGTAGCAACTTGACAAAAAAAAGAAAATAGATGTGGGTATTTTTCAACATTTTTTGCTTAGCTGAATGGAACAACATAATGAAGAAAGGTTGTTTCATCTTTTGGGAGGGAAAAAGCATATGTACATAAGCACATTTACTGGATTTCTGAAGCCTTTTTCTTTCACAAAAAGTCTGATTAGAAATTGCCCATCGATGGCAATAACCAAAAAGGCAAAACTATTGTCTAATTTTCTCTTTTTTTATAGTTACTGTCACATACCTTTGAGTGCAATGCTTCCTGATTTGATAAACAACGCTTTCCATTTATTGATAGAAGCATGAAAGAAATACTCAGAATTTGCAACATACATTTACACTCAGGAATTGATGTTGTGAATAGCTACACTATCACAACATCATTCCTTTATTCAGTAATATCCTAAGTTAACAATTACACTCACAGACCTCTTTTGTGACTTTTCAGTTAAACAACTCTTCACAAGTAACAAAATCTGTGATATGACAGGATCAGAGGACATTTTGTGTGAAATTTGCATTTTGTCTGCTTCTGACATGGCCAGTGCCATCACATGTCCTGTCAGGGTATTCCAACAATTTCAAATGATACTATTTTTACCATCAGTAGTTTCAGGCAAAATTTACTAGTAAGACTTTTTTTCATATGATTAGACATGTTTGAAGTGAACCTATTATGATCTACCTGTCAATCATACTATTCAAATTCTGTCTTCTACCTCCTTCATTCTCAATGCCATGCTTACGCATCCAAAGCTCTGAATTGAACACAGTAGTTTAGATACTATCTCACTATTTCACTCACGTCATCTATAGAGTAGTCACTTCCATCTTTGAAAACCAAAAATCTTCTGATCTATCGTCTACTTCAATGATATCAATTGAAGAAAAGTAGCTTTCACAGTTCTAACTAGGACAGCATGGGGCAGGATGATGCCAGCTGTCAAAGATGCAGTTAAATTTTTGTAAGTATTAAGGGGAAATATCAATTTTATCTCTCCGGTCTTGAAAGGCTATTCTTAGCCACCTTCAATGCTCAAATGAATGCTAAATGGGTGATAGAACTGCCTCATCTGATGCTTCCTGAAGTTGTCACTTCCAATGCCTGAAAGGCTGATTCCTTCATCTCCTTTGCTGCTGGTGCCAACAGATACTCAAAAATTAAGAGACAAGGGCACACTCCTGATCTTCAAATGTCAAGAAGAAAATAGTCAACTTAGTCTCCCTCATGAACAATGTAAGGGTTGAAAAAGAATATTAAATGTTTCCTTTTGCTATCTTACCCTAAGCCTTAAAACAAGTTTATCAGAAAACAGAGGAAGAGAGAAAAAAAATACCAAAAAACAACACAAGGGGCACAGGGTGAAGTTAAATATACTTTTTACTAACAGTGTTGCAATGTTGAATTAAAAGAGAGATTATCCCTATGATATTTTGTTCAAGAAGAAGCTGAATGACAGTGATGCTTACATACTCAAGGATAGCCTAATATCTCTAGATTCCACTGGAATGAATGGAAAAATTCCTACCAAATCTAAATCTATTCTATGCCACTATAAAAAGAAAAGTAATTTATGCAAAAGTATGAAATTACAACTGCAACTGAGTCCTGAGAGAATATATTTTTCAGTTAGTATTTCTCTGAGAACATCAATAATTTACAGAGATAGTGCTCATTCTTGGTTAATTATACTTTACTGTTTTGTCTGACCAATCTACTCTCACATTATTGCCACTTGCTCTTACCTTGGCAGGAAGCATCCAAACATATCCTGAGACAAAGGAAAAAAAACACCAACAAGAATTGCAGAATGTGGTCAATCACAGGCGGGACAACTTTTTAATTGATACTTCCCTTGGGTTCTTTTTAAACAAAGCCATATCCACCCAAAGTGTAAAATACTGATGAAGAAATAGTAGCAACATTTGGCAAAGAGATAAAATAATCTTACATTTCTGCCTATTCCCAACATCTTCTCAGCTACTTCCAGGAGTAATCTTTTCATAAAATTAGTCTCTCTCCTGATGATTTGGACCATGCTCAGTTTTGGCCTGTAGCCAGAATGGCAGTGTGATAGGGTATAACTGCTTAGGGAACATCAGTCACAACATGGAAATCAGATGCTGGCCAAGAGGGACATGTAAAAGGGAACATATTACACTTTTGAAATGTTGGCTGTATTTTGTTTTGTGCCTGTGGTATGAAACCCCTTCTCTATCTTTTTAAAATTCACCAGCTGTTAGGCAATTCTGCAATAAGTAAACAATTCTGTGGTGAATTAGGCAATCACATCTCTTTTGTGGAAAACTCTAGGTCTTTAGTTGTGTACATCTGCAGAGATGCCAAGTACTGGTATTTCGTTCTCATGCTGAAAACACTCTGTTTTCAGCTTGGAGGCCACAATCACTCTACAGATTAAGTAATATAATGTAAATGTCTGGCAATGCTAAAAAAATCATTATCCTGTTAATAAGCCATAACGTCACATGCCACTGAAAAAAGAAATCCACAGGAGCACAGAAAGAATTACGTGTTCAGCTTTTTGCTTCACTTACTCAAATTACAGAGTTTTCCTGCAGATTCTGCACAGTTAAGTCCAGGGGTTTATGTTTTGCCAGGTAGTGGTATCATGTCACTTTTTATTTCAAACTGCTTACTGATAATCCTATCAGCAGAACAGAATGTAGAGAATTGTCACAATTGAATTCAAACATGATGGGGTGAGCCATCTACTCACCCCTACTCCAACATTATTAGTGGAGGATTCATGTTGGACTGCTGATTATCTGCAGACTTATGATTCCTTTCGAGACACATTCAGGGAGAGACAGTATGTCCCCAAGGCTCTATTTGTAGCCTGCTAAAAAACAAGAATCCTTGTCAAGTCAACAGGAATCAATCAAGAGAGCTTCTCATCTGACAGTGAATAGACTATATTGAATAAACATCGCACAATAATCATTTCCAGTTTAACCCTCGTAAAAGGGATTTTTGAAAGTGCTCAGTAATGTCAAGTCTGCTATCTATGTGATCATCAATTGTAATCAGCACCAGAATTAGGCCAACACTTGGGAGTTCTGATAATTTTGGAGCCCTCCAATATCCAGATAGCATCGTCCAGAAATCTGGATGATGCAATGAGAAGTCTTCTTTACGCAACAAGAATAAAATTTACTATGAAAAGGATTTAAACTTACTATGAAATCCATCTACAATCATTTACAATATTTTGAATTAACCAATAATGGAAAGAAGTCATAGGGTTTTGGTTTGGGAAACATGTTTTTGATAATTGTCTAAAATCTGAGATTGAAAATCTTTTATAACTAGTTTTCATATTTTGATGCAATGAATAAGATTAAAGAGTAAAGAACAGAAAACCAGAAATTTCAAACATGGTATTTTTTGCTTCTGCAGTGACCATTAAAAGGGAAGCAAAAAAACAGAAGAGAAAGGAATATGAGAAGACTATACAATACACAGTGGTACAGTACTCAACATTTAGGATTACAGACAACCCCAAATGTCTAAGAGCACAAAACTGAGAATGAAGAAACATCCAGAAAAGTGTAGTCGTATTTATGCAACAAAACACAATGGCCAAAAACACAGGAAGGTTGCCATGAGAGACAGAATTGCCAGAAGCAGATATTTGACAGACTAGATTAAGCTGCTGGTCCATCAAGCCTGTTCTCAGCCTTTGGCTGTGACCATTGCACAACAATTCAGAGGCATGCCCCCTTCAGCACATCTACAGTAAGTGGTGCCATATATTGAAGAAAGCATTGCTCTTGATACCTGTGTCAATCACCTTTACTTCCTAAAGCATGAGATTAGATTACCTCATTTTAACGTGCCTACCTACTGTGACTATTCCCTGTCACACAATTGTTAGCTGAAAAATATCCAACAACAGCTGCTGACTCTGTGATCTTCCATGGTTTGACAAGAAATTTGGAAGAGCAGATTTTTTTAACCTTATTGCATTTATGCACACTTCTGTAGTTGTAAGGAAAGAGAACACATATATTAAGAGGTTTTTTTGCATGTGCCTATGAAAAATAAACATGGTAAAGAAAAACAGATATTTTAGGCAAATGTGAAAGTGTTTGTTATAGATAAAATCAAGGATACTGTAGACATTAATAAAGCAAACCGGACATGCTTTTGGTTTAAGTGGCACGAAACATCACTGCAAATTTTGAGTCAAATTCTATTACCCCCCAATATAGCACTTAAATGATGGGAGGGTAAAACAGCTGACAGAGATGAGTAAGTCACACTAAAATACTCTATAGTACTAATTATCTTTTTATATATTCAAAGCAGTGGTTTTATTTAACTAGTATTGTTTATGAGCTGTAGTTCCAATAGTAGCCATTTGCACATGGAAGACACAGAGGTAGTGACAAATGTAAGCATCAAACAGTACTGATAACACCATACACATTTCTACAATGATGCTATCATCACAGAGTTTTCTACAATTCTGTTCTGCTCAACTGTGTTATTCTCCACTTTCTTAAATCCTTGCTTATCACAGTCTTCTCATATCAGCCTCATTCTACTCACTTCTTTCCTTCTCACTTCCATACTGCCCTATCAAACTCTAATGTGCATGCCTTCCTTTTACCTTAGTTTGTATGTGAAAACTCAGGCTTCAGCACACCCAATCAAAAAAAGTACTGAAAACCTAATTCACTGAAAAAAATTCATGGACTTAGTATACTCCTTTTCCACTATACTGTGCATCAGGAACATCTGGCTCTGTTTTGTACAATATGGCAGGGCTATGTTATCAGTTGTTCCTGATAAATAAATACATTAGTAATTTTCTGTATTTATTTTTGGCAGGCAACTTGATAGACAAATTATCTACCTCCAAACACAGATATAAATAAGCATAAACCATGCAGCTGTTTTCCTCCTCACTGTTGGTATATTTCAACTACTTCTGGAACATGCAGAACTTGTTTACCTTTTGAGCAATGCAGCCAACTCTAGAGAGGAACACAGCCCTGGAATGTGCTATTTGTTCCACTCTCAAAGAAACTTTTGTTATATGAAGTAAATAAAGGTCACCTTCCAAATGATACCAAATTCACATAACTAGTTTTCAAAAATTTTTGTCAGAGGCCGTGATTTTCATGTAATTAAATTCACCCATTTTCCTCTCCCCAAAGTGTTCCAGAGTAGTTCCAAGACATGGATAATGGCAATTAAAGTCCTATCTGTGCCTCAGTAAAGTCTAAGATGTGAGGTAACAGTGTGGGTGCAGGTTGAAATCCCTAAAGCATAAGTCTGACATAAGAAAAAAAAATCCTGTTTCCTAATGATCTTAATATTATTAAAGGAGGCACTCCACTCTGATGTGCTTATGTTCACAAAACCAGAGATAACTCAAAAGCAACAAGACCTAGCCTATTCTATTATTCAGTATACCTCTGACTACTAGAACAAAAGCCTACCACTTTAAAATCTGCATGTGAGCTTGCATTTATCTGTGTCTCTCTAAACAGATATATTCCTGTTTCTACAGTACCTTGCAAGATGGGGAACAATCTCTGTCAAAAACTAGGACATTTATTATTATACTGTCACAACACAAAATCAACCCCAACATGCTGCCTCAATGTCACATTAACCTCTTTTTGATTATTCTTGTAAAAAAAAAAAAAAAAAAAAAAAAAAAGGGGAATTTTAGAACACTGCATTTCCTCTTTGGTTTTGCTTAGCTTAAACTTCCTTCTGTTTATTGTAAGTGTTTATGCACCTCTTAACCTTCAAAGTACTGCATACACCAAGTGGTGGTGTTGTTCCAAAGCACAAAGAAAGTCTCTATGAAAGGCTATCAGAAATCTTTTTTTTTTTTTTTTTTAACTTTGATTTAGATACTAGAAATATGTATTACTTCAATTCTGACTCATTTGCAGGCTGTACCTGTCTGTGCTCCTATCTCAGTCCCTGAGGCTCACTTTTGTTCTTCTCAGACAGGTCAATTATGCAGGCTTTAAGAAGAGGTGGAAATACCAGCACTGGGAAACTGCTGAAATGTCAGAAGAAACCCTGAAAGGCTTTTCTTTCGGGTGAGAGTTGCTTGAGTGTTATAATGAATACACTTCCCAGTAACATATATTTATGGCTTTTCCTCATTCGTGAAGGTTGTGACACACACTGACATCGTACTGCGGCAGAAGTACTACCCAACCAGCACCTTTCCAACACCCTTGACACCGCCTACCTCAGCAGATCAAACACAAACCCTCATAATCTTACAAGATTATTTCATAAAACAAGTAGTGTGCAGTCCCTAATTCAGAAATACTTTGTAAAATTTGACAAGACCTCCTCAAAACACAGCCACATTACTCCATACATATCCACATACACACTACTCTACACATATCCAGCAAGGTTCTCACTGCCACAGCACACAATGCCAGTCAGGCACTATACTGGAAGAAGTGACCAGGGTGTTGATATATGACCCTGCAGGCTCAGTTGTCTTTTAAAGAACTTCTCTTGCTCATCAACTTTACTAAGAAACCATCCAGCGAATTGCTATGATTTTAACATCTGCTGTTGACAATATCACAGGCATACTTTTCCCTTTCTGTTTTTGTCCATATCTCAGGTCACAGAGAAAACTGGCAGAAGTAATGGATAAAAAGGAAACACAAAGAATGCACAAGTAGGTAAGGTGGTTTAGAGTTAAGATTTTTCCTTTCTACTTTTTCCTTTTTCTCTTATTCTGGTAGCCACTAACTGTTGGAAGCACCCTGCTAAACTGCTCCTAAGATGTAAAAAACAAACAGTGGCCTTTCACAACCCCACCCTGATACATCACATAATTCTTGAGAGAAATTAATGGATTAATACGAGTCTCATGTCCTCATTCTAGCAAAATAGGAATGATGAAATAGACTATATAGTTTTCACCTTTGAGTTCATCCTGTTATGAAGAACACCCTAGAAGCAAAACAGCCCTCCTGAAACTTGAACTAATGACCCATTTGCAAAATGACCAAAATTAGCATCAAAGCCAACAAAAGCTTCTGCCATGTACTGCACTGCCATCTTCCTGCTACAGGCAATACCTGCTCCCCATGGAGAATCCCTGCAGCTGCACTCATTTTTTCAGCACATTGAGTCAGTTCCACTCCTTTTGATTTTGACAGATCAACCCTGGAAATAAAACCTTATCTTGCTCACCCTTTTCAAAAGTGAGATAGGAGTGAGGCATATTTTTGAACATTAATGTATAAAGTCTAAAACTATTACATAAGAATTCTTGCCATAACTAGGATGGTTCTTTGGAGAAATTCAACTTCTCCAACTAGCTTTCACAGTGATGAAGCCATTCAGATCTACTGAATTATTCACAGTGCATTAATCCATCTAAAATAATTGTCATTGCTCACTAGCATACACCTAGAATTGGGAAGCTGTCACTAAATAAATATATCTTAATTATGAGTGGATATATATGGATACACATAAGTATAGTATAGATATGCACAAACACAGAGAAATAAAGTTGAATGTAATAAACGAAAAACTCATAAAAGGTGAGCTTAATGGGTGGTCTTTAAGTGGGCTTAAAAGCACAAGAAAAAGAAAAGCTTCTTGTTCTCATATTTTATATGTTAGAAAATAATAAAACATGACATCAAAATAATTACTGTAGCAAATACATTGAAAAGGAATGTTATTATTTTGGAGAGCATTTTCTCTCAGGAATTCTGCAAAGCTTTATGAAACTTTAAAGATTTTGCTTCTCCTTTATTTGACAAGGCTTCGATGGTGTGTGTTAGGAGCCCTGACTTGATCAATCCCCAAAGGACAGAATACAAATCTCAACTGATGCAGCAGGCAAAGTAGGTATTAAAAGATCTTGAAAATGACTTTCCTACACAATTTGCCTTCCTTCTGTTCAAAGAAAAAAAATACTGCCATAACAGTCTTACACTCTTGTGGAATCTCCTTCTCTATAGACTTTCAAAACATACCTGGACACGTTCCTGTGTGGCCTAACCTAGGTGATCCTGCTTTGGCAGTATTGGGGATTGGACTAGATAGTATTCAGAGGTCCCTTCCAACCCTTACTGTTCTATGATTCTTTTATGTTCAAGTTCTGTTAATTAGATAAAAAAGTCGTAAATTTTAAATTCTTCACTATGATGGTGGTGAGGCACTGGAACAGGTTGCCCAAACAAGTTTTGGATGCTGCATGCGTGGAAGTTTCAAGACCAGGTTGGATGAGGCTTTGAGCAACTTGATCTGGTGGAAGGTGTTTTTGCACATGACAGTGGGGCTGGAAGTAGATGGTTTTTAAGATCCCTTTCAATCCAAATCATTCCAAACCATTCCATGATTTTGTGAAATACAGCATAGTAAAATAAGAAAAAAACCCGAAGCTCCTAAACTGACACAATCATTAGAAAATTGTTGTTAAAAAATATAAAACAAGAAAACAAAGCAAATCTGCATTTGATAATCTGTATGTAAAGCTGGTCTGTCACTGTACCTTTATTTTCCTCTCACCAAATACTTCATATGAGAGAAAGCAGGATCATACATAATACCTTTCCTGTCAGTGTTGTGTTTAATCAGTCAACATCATGTGAAACTTATGCTAAAATAACAAAATTGAGAACTTCAGCCACTAAAAAGAGGCATCAACTCATAGGATATTCTCACAAGCTATGGTTTTCATATCCTGTAAATGGAAAAAGGGACACTGAGGTATTCTGCAAAGGATTATAGAGGACTTTGGTATCAAACTTCTTTCAAAACGCTTAGTCTGTAGTGCATACTTTCATTCTTGCTGTATGTTTATAAGAAACTGTTCATATATCTAAATATATGTACATTTTAACTAGTATTCCCATTATGAGGCCTGCTCTTTATTTTTATTTTTTTAGTGACAAAACTTAGAAAACATTTTTCTCTCATCCTCTCCTGAACAGTCAAGGGAAAAACACATGAAAAGTAATACACAACTTCTGCATTTAGGTTCAACAGATACACAACCCTGACAAAGAGGCAAAAAAATTAACCAACAAAAGAGTAGTAGGAAGTGATTGGTTAAAAATATCTTTCTATAAAGGACAGTATATAAAATATTCTTCTTCTTGATCCTCAGGGAGGAGACACTCTTCTGTCTGATGCTTTGACTTATTTTCAAATGCATTAGTCTGTAAGCTGAAAACAGGCAATTGCTAAGACAAAAGCCTATTGTCAACGCTTTCAATACATCAACATAAAATAATCAAACCTGTATTACAACACTGATATTTGGAAATCACTGCTTTTAGATTTGTACCAGATGGTCAATACAACTACTTTTAAACTTGACAGAAGTGTAGTTGAAAAGCATTTTGTAGCCATTCCAAAATAACAGCCTCCACTCAGTTTTGTAATGTGTTCCGTCTCTTTCTCAACAGGCTGCTCAACTTTTATTCTCCTCATGAGGATGAGTTAAGTGTTACATTAAAAAAACCTTTGTTTCCTTACCTCACACAAGGTAAAGTGACAATATTGAGATACTCTCAAGAAATTTAAGTAAAACACACTCCAAAGAGAACAATCATAAGTATTTAACGAGTTGCCCATAATTGCAAGAATATATGATGTCACTGAGTCCAAAAATCTTGCCAGTCCTTGCCGGTCCTGCAAAACACTGAGCATGCAGATTGTATTTTCTTTATACATAATATTTTATTTACATCCAGGACACTGATCACAACCTAAGTTTAATTTCTCAAAAAGATGCACAGGGACAAAGCAATTCAGTTTCCCACTGGAGTAACAGAAATATCTTATTAAACCTAAGGATGTTCTAAGGGTCAGGTTCACGTCTATTCAAAGCTTGGATCCAGCCATCTCTTTTTATCTTTCCTTGTACTTTCCAATCCTTTCCCTTTTGCAGATGACAGCCTTCATTTAACTTGAACAACTTCCATAGTGGTGCATGAATTCATTAACTCATTCAGATAGGGTCCCCTCCCTCTGTAGACTTACCCTTTTGTAAACTGCTACATTATTTACATTTTTTCTTTTTTTTTTTTCTTTTTTTTTTAAAGATTGAAAAATCACTTCAGAAACAGCGTTGGTCAAGGATGTACTCTTAGCTATACCAACACATTTAAAAAAGTGCTGTTCATGCCATTGTACTGAAATTAACTCCCCACATGAAGTGATGGACCTGGGATGTCAGCAGTGCATTTTCTCTAATAGCTCTATGTTTTTCCTTCTAGGATTCTTCCTTCCGGCAGCAAATATTGCATGTCTTCCTGTGATTTTTTTTTTCCACTTTGAACAGAAGAAAATAAATGCTGTAGATCATACTGCTGGAGTTTCCAGCAGACATTCTACAAGGAGAAATTTTCTTTGTCCTGACATTGACATTCAAGATTAGTTCCACTTTTTAACTACCTAATTAGCTTTTCCTAGACAATTGCATATTTGAAACAAACAGAATAGTTTCCCTTAGGCCATCAGAAACTTAATCTGTCCATTTTCCTTTCGACGCATATTGATGACAAAGCAGTGTATTGTAAATCAGTGGAGAATTAAGAACTCTTATGACGTAAAAAATGGAAAAAGCACTATGTAAAAAAATTCAACATAGAAGGCAATAAAACTAGTAATCAAAAAATCCTTTAAGCCACCTTGTTAATACCTGACAGAAATGCCTGTTTATATTAAAGTCTGCTTGCCTTTCAAAAGAGGTTAAGACAATTTACACAAAAATGAGGATCTTTATATTCACAACGCACTGAGTGATGAGTATTAAATCATTTGGAATATCTTAAACAATCTAAAGACTTTTCAATCACTTTATCCAGCAGTCTTCTTTGTGACTCAGAAGACTTTTTTCTTAAATTTTGATCATCCTACAAAGAAAAGAGTCCCTCACAGAACTCTTTATTTAAAAAAAAAAAATCAGTAACGCTAAGCATGCAATTACACAATTATGGTGATAAACTAAGGTTATTAATGGCTTTTTAAATTGAATTTGCCCTTGCAAGTCTTAGCAATAAAAGTAACTGTTGAAACACCTTTTGTATTCTGACCAACGAATCACTAAAAAAATAATAGCAAGTCTTCATTTAAAACTTTTGGTGAATTTAACAGAGAATAAATTCAGTATATTGAACATTACCAGTACAGCCAAACAGAAAAAGATTTGTACAGAATGTTTTTTTAGAACTGCTAAGATGTAGGCTTCATACATGTATGCAATAATTTCTTGTATTTATAGCTATGCTGCATGCATATATGGGTACACACATACACCTGTGTACTGTATGTATATACATACACAGATATTATATAACTTGAAGTGAATATGCTTCTCATTCCTGTGTCCATATTTCAGCTTCAGCTGTTCCTCCTAAACAGATCTCAGAAAGGTACTTACTGATGTGTAGAGGAAACCTTCTCCATTTAGAGCTATATACAACCCAGTCTTTACACCCTGGATAGCAACAACTCGAAGTCCCACTGGTATAAGGTTGAATAACGCTGTGAAGGAAAAACATGACCAAACATGAATATACTATGTTTATGATAATATTATATTACATAAACATCATTATTAAAAAGAAAGAAAACTACTTCATGTATATTTTTTTCCTATTTTAAAATTAAACTGTTCAGAAAATCTCGCTTTTCGTAAGGTAAATTCTTAAAATTAAAACCTGAGTATCTATCTATCTATAAGTCCTGCAATAGTTCAGTATTTGGCACAAGTACTAACAAATACAAAGCACAACAAACTGTAGTATAATCATTTATGCATCACTGCACCCATGAGTATCTCAGGCAATCTGAAAAGAGTAGAAGAGCCCAACATATCCTTTATCAATGTAGACTGATCATAAGGGTAATACCTGTGAGATACCCTACAGAGAACATATCTCTGATTCTGGCAGACAGCTTTTTATTTTCTTAGGCTTTTTTATGGTTTTGCATTAAGATGTGCTCTCATCAAAGATTGCTTTCAAGGGGTCTGTGATTTCAAACAAAAAAATATTTTGCTTTTGTGAATGATATATTAGATACAACCAGTGGTACACATGCCTCAGATAAGAGCAGAGGCTTATTCCAGTTCAGAAAATCACTGAAATATGCTTGACACTAAATGTGCAAAAATATTATTAAGCTGAAAATAGAACATGTTCAAAGACTGAAATTTTAGGGGGGGAAAAAAATTGAAAAACCATCGAATATCAGATACTCTAGTAATAGCATATACCTCTGTAATCATAAAAACAGCCACAGCTTTGATCAGTGTCTGAAAATATCCCCTGTGGAGAGTGAGAGTTTACCAGCCTCACCACAGAGTAACAAAATAAAAAATTATATAACTAGGAGACACAGGCCAATTTTTCTTCTAAAAATTATGCCAGCACACACCTATACTAAGTTTACTGACTCATACTATGAAATCAGATGCAAAGCACACATCAAACAGAAGAAAAGTTCTGGATAAGCCAATGTTCATGCTCAGTGTTTTTCCACTGTGGATCAGTCAGGGATTCACAAGCCCTTGGATGAAAACCAAAAGCACAACCTGTGTGTTTAATATACGCAGTAAGGACCATGGATCCACCAATCCAGGTCTCAGGAACACAGTTAACACCTGCAGTGAGTTCCTCAGAATTTAGGAAGGACATCCATAGGTGTGACTAGAAAGTGTACCCTATGAGGCTAGCTCCAATTACAATGCCGGGCTAAAGCCCAAATCGAGAGAAAAAGGGTCATGTAATTGCAGTGGATAATTACATTTTCTCAAGGTGTGAAAACTCCTGGTTGGTCAAAGGACACAAAGCCACAGATCATTTATAATAATGGTCAAATCTTTACAACTGAGAACACATAGGTTGGCTACTAGAATTTAAAGATAGAAGCGTGTATTAAAAAACAAACCTTTCCTTCAACACTAGCACACACACACAAAAAATAGGCAACATAAGATATAGAACTATAAAACTAGGAAGTCTTGTAGAAGAGCACTTACAGCTGCAGAAAAAAATATATTCAGAAGAGCTCTAGAAAACTTGAGAACAAATTTATGGGTTTATGAAGAACAGAAGAGATAACATCAGACAAGTATTAGACAAATACATAACATTGTCATTTCTGTAGTTTCCAAAAGTCTCCATCATGCTAAATTTTCACTAGAAAAATATGGATACAGGCAAGTTCTTTTCTCTAATCTATACAAGACAAATATAAACCAATGTTTACATTTACCTAAGCTTGGTAACCTACTCCCACCACACACAAGATCAGGAAATGGGGGCAGAGGCAAATTAACAGCAACAAATGGCTTGAAGAAAAGTTATTGTTTTAGATGCAGTGGAGGGGATTTGAAGGAACAAATTTGAATTGGATGCTAATTCTCCAAAAGTTTTAGCCAAAGTCCACTTCTTGACAATAATTTCTTTCTTGAGCAAAACACAAACCCAACACATTTCTTTCTCTCACTGTTTTTTTTTAAATGTAATACCATCATAGTCCATTAACTTGAAATCTGAAATGCCTGAAATCAGTTATTTCCATAACCTTGCAAAAGCTGTTTAAATACAATGTCTTGTAGCTACAAGAAAATTGGCATTGTAGGTCATTATTTATTTCTTAAGAAACTTGCTACAGACAGATTGCTTAAGGCTTATAAACTTGCTGTCTGTCCTGCATGTCCTCTGCCCTAGCATCACTTAACAAAACTTTGTACAGCACAAAATCTGCAATCAGATCAAGGCAACTATTTCTTTAGTTTACTTCCATTTGCAGGCCTATAGGAAAAAACATCACCTCCATCAGAACATCTTTTAGGCAATGACTGCAGGTATGTTGGTATTCAGGGATGTTTCCATTAATTTCTTATGCAGCAAATCCATCCTACCCACCTGATCTTACACCAGGCATAATTAAAACATATTTTTCAGTATGGCTGAACATGGCCTCCATGAATCTTGCCGCACTGACTAAGATTATACTGATGGGAGAAACAGACTATCTCCCAAAGGTGATGTAAATAGATGACTAAATGCCTGTGTAATTCTATGATGACAAACTGCAGTAAAAACCAGTGCAAGAATCAGACGGAAAATATTTCAGTTCAGTAATCCAAATTTAATATTCAATAATCCAAATTCAACAGCTTTGCAGGTGTTGCTTTTTAATCTTCATATGCTTTCTAATTGTCTCTTTTACTTTACAAAGGTGCTGTGAACATTATTTTATTAATATCTGCAACTCAAAATGTGATAGTAGTAGCTAATAAAAAAGGCTAGTAATTCCATATTTAATTTGAAAGATATAAATAGAGTTTAAGGAGCATGTATTAAAAGTTGAAAAATAAAGGAATGTTAAATAGTTGCATGGTTTCTTGAACAGCAACTCTACCAGGTACAAAAGTGCCACAAAGGAAGTAAAGCATGCTGCTTCATAATTAGGCAATAGATGTGCACAGCATAACCAATTTCAAGTTGCTAGTGTTAACTTTGGCATTTACTAATTTATGAAATAAGGCTATAAATGTGCCTCTCTCTTTTAATTTGTTTTAAACATGACTAATTTCATACGAGGCACAAATAGCAACATTTGAGTGTCAAAATCATATTTATCACCCATCAAGGAAAGTGTTATAGTTTATGTTGAATTCTTTCAGTGGTTGTTGGCTAAGATATACACTTCAGGTCAATCAAAATCAGTGCTTTGGACTAAGAGATATAAGGTTTCAAGCTCAGAAATTAAAGAACCAGAAGTGTTTGTTTTCCAAATTAATTAGTCTTCATACTAAACCTACCTTACCTTAAAAAGACAAAACTTCGAAGATCGACCAAAGCTTAAAATGAGTTATTTTTGAGTGGGGAGGAGGACAGGAGGACACTGTAACACTTGTTACAAGCACAGCAAGAAAATTTATTCTGTTTCTTTATAGTTTTTGTGGAGCAGCTTGGTTTTCCTAACTAATAATAATTATGCCCATGGACAACAATGAATCAAGTTCCACTTGCACCAGTTGCTGAGAACTGTTGTAAAATCCAGAAAAATCAGACCTAGAGAGGGCCAGCATCACTCATTAGGACCTCAGTAATAATCAACCCATAGCTCTAACTAGTCACTCATGCATTCACTACAAGCAAGCCACAAAAACAAACCAGAAACTTCAAGGCATTAGAGGAAGGATAAAAACAGCTAAAAAAGGAAAGCAATGAAACAAAGCCTCTTTTAACGTATCACTGGGAGTTTGGCAAAAAAGTACACAAGATGGTTTAAGCTAACAGCCCTCATCTGGTGATGTGATTTAAGGAAACTCAGTACCGTTAACCAATAGGTTCATTGATTCATACTCTGTCAGTAAACATCACCAACTTGGGAAAGATATAAAAAGATAACAAAAACGATGAACTGAAACTCAACAGTCTATGCAGGTTGAGCATGACCACCAATATGAACAGATGAAAATATGTTCAGGAATACAATTACAAGCAGTCTCACATTTCCTCATTTTTCATGGGAGGTTTTGCGCACATTAAATATCTTGCCTTCTATCTCTGCAGACTGGCCCTTACTCAACCTTAAAGCAAGACACAACAATGACTTCTAATACAGCAGTTGCCTGAAACCACTAGTAAAACTCATTTTGACTTCAGATGAAGTAAAAAGTCACATCAAAGATACTACCAAGAAGCTTCAAAGACACCAGGTGTGAACAGAACCACTCAACTGGAACAGACTACATCTTAATCTTACTTTGTGCTACCTGTCTTCAACACTGACTCCAATACTGTATAATTTATGTTTAATGACATACATTTAAAATGAGTACAAAACAATATATGCAGTTTAAGGAATTTAACATTTAAGCACTCTTCTAACTGCTTGACACAGAATAAATTGCAACAGCATGAAAAGCAGTGGTATGACTAAGCTTCAGGTTCCTTGCTGAAGACAAAAAGGAAATTGCTCCTCTGTCCCTCGCTTCTCACTCACGCTGCCTTCTCCGACACCCACATCCTCAGATTGCCAGCACATGAGGAAGTCCCTCAAAGGCTTCTGGGACAGAAGGCCCATCAAAGGCTTGAGAGACTTTTTATGGTGTTGGGTAATGATAGGATTAGAGGGAATGGATCCAAGCTGGAGGAGGGTAGATTTAGATTAAACGTTAGGAAGAAGTTCTTCACCGTAAGGGTGGTGAGACACTGGAACAGGTTGCCCAAAGAGGTGGTGAAAGCCCTATCCCCGGAAGTTTTTAATGCCAGGCTGGATGTGGCTCTGGGCAGCCTGATCTAATGGAAAATGTCCCTGCCCATGGCAGGGGGGTTGGAAGTAGATGATCCTTGAGGTCCCTTCCAACCCTGACAATTCTGTGATTCTGTGACAGAGAGTAGCGCAGCAAGATGGAAGGCTGGCAGAGATACACACCCTTTAGTAGCTTGTATTTCTTCCATTTTTATGAAACAGACTTTAAATGGAAGTTATCCTCACTGTCAAGGTAAGCGTACTAACTGTCCTATTGGCAGCTGATATATATCCATTCCCTTGCCCACTGGGCACAATAAATAGGCAGCCCCCACTGGGCACAATAAGTAGGCAGTCTGCGAATTCCATGGTCAGAAGCAGGATTTTCCACTCTGGCAAAAGCCAAAACTTATTTACTGGTAAGCCTCAGATAGAAAGTATCATGATAAGGAGCTTGCAAAACAAAATCCTAGGAATTCTACCCATGAGAAAATTACTGTTTTAAAGCAAAGGAGAAAAACAAAAAATCTAAATATGCTGCAATAAAGAAAAATAATAGGAAACAAAAAAGTTCAACAGGAAATGGAAGGAAACATAATGTAAGGGGAAAACTACTGGGGAGAATGTCTGACAGCACAAAAACCCAGACACATACATTCATGAATCTACCACATGGATCAATCTTTTCAGCTCTTAATGCAGCATTGAGATATATATATACACACACACCAGCAAAATTTAAGGTGGAGTTTGTATACTTTTCTGGTGAGCCCATTAATTTCCCATCTTTATAGCCTAAACTGTCTTTACTAAATAACATCGTAAAATTTGACTAGTGAAGAAACAAATAGTGAATCACACCTGTTAAAGAAGAAAATCCCTTTATGGAAAAAAATCATTTTAGCCTAAAAAATTATCATGAAGTAAAACACGGTTATTATTGAACAGTATTTGCTCAAAATACACAATGCTACTATCTGGTATTAGGTTGAGTTTGGACAAGTTTTATACAATATACATACAATACATATAACATTGGCTCTGCATTTTGGAACAAGAATAAGAGGGATGGACAAACAAATGGAAATACAGAAAAAGGAGAGAAAGAGAGAATGACATAGTAAGAAATGAAAAGGAAGATTTTAAAAGCTGACAACAGCAAAAAGAGGAAAGTAAGGCATTATTGTCTAGTTTTGCAAAGATTCAAAATCCACAGAGTACTATGACTGAAAAAACCCAAACATTGATAACTGATTCTATGATTCTATGATTCTATGAACATTTAAACATTTCAAAATTTTTGCAGCCATACACATCTCCTCATTGAAGCTGAAGGTAAGAGAGAGCTAGGCAGAGAGAGGAGAGAGAGGGACATACACACTTGTGCTCTAAGTGTTCCCCAGACCACAAATAGGCAAAGCTTCTATAGAAAGCAATAATGACCTTGTCTTTACAAGCTCTTAGCATCTAGTCCAGTGCAGAAGTGGGCATGAGAGATGGACACACTCAGGGAAGAAAAGGAACAAAAGGAACAATAGGGGGAAAAAGAAAAATTCAAAAATAAAATGTACACATGAAAATCAATTCTTTTTCTCAATTCAAAAAGAAAATTGAAAGAAAATTAAAAAATTGAGCAATAAAGATGATCATGCTATCTGTTCATGAAGCGTGTTAAAAACGACAGCCATGCATTAACAGATAAAACAGAGACCTAACTGAAGTAAAGCAGAAACCTCAGATCTCTTAGTTTCTAGAGCCTAATTCCAACATTTTAAAGGAAACTAAATGCTTATTTATATATGCATAATAAAAAGATAAATCTTTTATATTAAGAATGCTTAAAATAGATCTCAAGATCACATAGAAATGTGTTACTTAAATATGTTATTATCAGTAACAAAACACAAATGTTCCCTGGTAAACAGAAAATTAAAAAGTAACTGTTTCTAGAGTAAAAATAGGTTTGTTTTGTTAGCATTTGCAGCTGAAGTTACCAAATATATACAGGCTCATTGAAAGAAAATGAGTGGCAGTATTATACGGAAAGGGTACCAAAGCAGCAACTCACATGGCCTTCCAAGACCATTTTTGTTTGCATTATTTTTGAAAACTGTCACTGTCGCAGCCCCTACACTGCCAAAAATTCTCACAATATCATTGGAACTCTTGCTGGTATAAGGGACTGTAGGATCTTTAGCCCAAAGTCAGCAAGGTACTTCAAGCATGTGTTAGTTAGACATGCACCTATTTGCTTTGCTGAATCAGGGCACATATGATAATAGTTTTCAAATAATTTTTGTTTTCATCTTTTTTGTTGTTGTTATTTATTTGAAGAAATTTATGTTAATTGCATACTTTCTATAAAAATATTTCAATATAATTTTATCATTTTCACAGGATTACCAGAAGACAACCATTGGCCTAAATATCTCACCCCTGAGGTCTATCCCTTCAGAAGGAACACATTTAGACCAATGTCCTTCACGAGCCGTGCTGGCAGTCATTATGCTTCAAATGGCCAGACCCCTTCTCCTTGTGACAAAACACATTCAGAAACCCTCCAAAGGCATTAACACTGTGTCTGCGCGTACACACTCAAGCGATGCAATCTGCGTGTGCGATTAAGACATTCCCCTGGGGCAGTCACTTACTAGAATTACTGCTGTCATCCTTGGTTCCATCGAGACTTCCATCGGGGTGCATTTGCAAGTAGTAGCCTTGCCTGCAATATAACCTGGTCACTATACCCTTGAGCTGGGGATCTGAAAGACAAACATATTTTGTCACTAGCCTCAAAACTTTTTCCAAGAGTTATCCCTACTTCTCTCACTGTAGGAGGAAGTTTGGTGAAGTAGCATTGCTGTCTTAAAAGTAAGTACTATAATAGCATGGGTCCTGGATGGAGATGGAGAAAAATCCCACCACCGAGTATTATTAGGCCAGTTGCGTGTCCTGTTCTCTGCCTTCAACATCATTACAATTAACACAGGTAAAATACAGAAATAAAAGAACACCCCAAACATCTCTAGTCAAAAGTCGTAAATCAGATTAAGCCCTGAAAAAAAAAATTTAGATTTCAGCAACAAGTATAGAGCCCTACAGAAACTAACGAAACATTAAAAAACCCTACTTATTTCACACATGTTAATAACTTAATATATTTCGCATAAGTTTTAATGACAGTTGGAGGGAAAGGTCTGTCTCCTTTCACTCTCTACCAAAACGATAAAGTTATATGGTACAGCATTTTGTAACAGTCCCATCTGAAGAGTTTGCAAAATATGTTATCAATCTAGAAACAGATACAATTCACTTGCCCTCTCCCACCACCCAGGAAATAACACTCACAGTCAGGACAAGGCATAAACCTCCTTAAACAGAAAAAGCAGCCTGAAAAGCCCTTTATTTTGCTAAAAGTACACCGGAAATTCAGGTAGCTAAACAACACAGATACATGTTTAATATTCTGCATTTCTGATAATTGCCAAGAATTTGGAAGGAGCTGCCAAACCACACGTTTATGATTCATCTGGAGGATGCTGCATTATCACATCACAAATGAAACTGCTGCAGGGATGGTTCAGTGTTGAGGAAGAGCATCTTTAAAAAATCAACAGCACTACCTCTGTGTGATGCTGGTATTAACAACATTAAACAAAAACCATTAAGGCCAACCCTAGGCAGCCACTACATGAACTTGTGGGGAAATCGGCAATAAAAGCATCTATGTCATATCACGCTTAACTTTGCAGTAGTGCACTAAAATCATAAAGACTTTGAGACACATATGTAATAAAATGAATAGGTGAACTTCTAAGGAAGACAGAAATTATTTCCATTGCAACCCTGTGGACAGAATATAAAATCCTCCTTGAATTTGTGTGTAATTGCTTTTACAACCAGTCATGCTAGGTTACTTACAGTATGCTACAGGGAGGTAAAGATGAACACTAATAAACAAAACTGGCTCTGAGTGGAATGCTTTGGCTTTCTACAGAGGCTCAGTTACATGAAATGATTATGAAAATATCAATTTTTCTTGACTAGCCAAATTAAAAAGTCGTATTAAACAATAAACACATCTAAACTAAAACTACAATAAAACCTTTTACTACAAATATTAACACTAAAAATTTTGAAGCCTGGTAATAATATAAACTTTTGATGATCAACATGTAAGCACGTTACATCTTTCTTTTTTAAATGCAAATTTTGCTTTCTGCAAATTTTTACATTAGCAAGTTTGTCTATCTTTATATAAGAATGCTCAGAAACAACTATTTTTAAAATTTATGAACAGAATAAACTGTAGCTACTTTTCATGTACTGTCTCAATTAACTTAGTAAGGCAACTAAAGGTATCTTCATAATTTAAAAATGAAAAGTGAGTTCTTGTTGCACAGGCACTATTCCTTTCATCATATACTTTCAGTGTGCACTTCCAAATTGACAATTTTAAACATACTCACTTAATACATATTAAAATTGCATTTAAAGAGATTAAAAGAAAATATTAAAAATACAGCTTTTAAACTTATTTACAGGAGCAAAAAAAGTATTTTCAAACAACTTCCACACTTGAAGAATCGTTGAAGGCAAAGTACAGTCAACCTACTATCACCAGTTGTTTACATCTCCTTCAAGGGAGAAAAGCAGAACTTAGAAGTGACTTTCAAAGTTGTTCTTGATATTCTATGAATTTTCCTACATTCCCAAATAAAATCTACTTTCTTACAGTAAATCATGTAATCATTTGTCTGTTCTCACCAAAAGCATTATTTAAAGTTAACCCTGTTTACCAGATATCCAAAATTATATCTAACTGAAAATAATTTATTTTTTTACTAGTTCTTGAACATAATATTTAGTTGATACATATCAGCACTTCAGATCAACAGATCCAAGTTAATAGGAACTAAATGTTTTAGCTGAAGGGTGCTCAAAAACAATGCAGGAACTGAACAATGAGACATGGTATTTATCTGATCTTAGCCAAAAAGCAATCCAGATTCAGTGATGGAGTTGAACGAAATAACTCATTAATCTCAATGGAAGTCCTAACAGTCAAACAGGCTACTTCATACAGCCTCAAGGTAAATATCTCCAAGATGAAGCAGACAATCCTGTCAGGAAAGAATTTATTTTTCCTTCTTGCAGAAAGATAAATAAATCTTTTGGGTCCTTTTTGAGACACCTAGGCAGTAAGCAGAGAAGAGAAAACCACTCGTCCATTTTTTTTCCATAGCATTTTACCTGCCTATTGTCACTTAATATTACAGGAACAGTCTTAGCTTTAGATAATTTACAAATTAGTTTCTCAAATCCTTTTCTACCACACTTGTATTTTTGTTAACTGTTTTCTAGAAAGCTGGAGCAACTAGCAATGCCCAGAAACTCACATCACAGGGATACAGGCAGACAGACCAGCCTTACCATTCTTACCCTTTACACCCCACATATGCCTTTTTCTTCCCAAATGAAAGAGAAGGAAAGGCAAGAGAACACAGCAAAATAATAAAATATGAATGAAAAGGATGAGAGTAGATGACCTTTACCAAGGAGTACCCATCTTTTGTGATTTTATCATAGATATTTTGCTAATAGTTCTCCAAAAGTCCTAGCCATGACAGCAAAGTGATTACGTGAAAAAATATCACTTCTATTTAAATTTAAACACCTTGACTTGAGGTTAAAAAACAAACAAAAAAACCCAGAAAACTTTACCACGGATCAAAATCAAATGACAGTTCAACATCTCCTAATGATTTTTATTGATCTTATTTTTCACCTTAACTTCTGATGTTGACCAGTTCAACATGACAACTCTGCAATGCCCTGACATGGAAAGGATTATGCTGACTTCTAGTTATTAGAGGTTGTCACTAAAAATTCAAAGACACTGTACTTGAATGGACAAAGCAACAGCATCTCAAGCCTCTCTTCCACAGCAACCTGCATGACAGCAGCCACTTGCAGCATGCTTTTATTGTTTTTTTAATTTGTCAGTGGTGATGGCACGATGCATGATTGTAGTTCACATGTACTGTCAGTAGCTATTCTCATGTCCTCAGCAAAGACAGACTTTAATTGAGACGTCTTCTCCCTTTAACACTGGCTACGAAAATGGCATTGGCATTAACTCATGACAGGCTTGAGTATAGCTTTTGCTTTAGAACAATTTATATTTTGAATTAAGAATATCTTTTGTTCACCAACAGAATGGTTTTAGTATGTCTTTCCTCACCCCACAAGCTGCTAGGACAGATCTCTCTAGACATTTTATAGGTTTAAAATAAATAGGGTGACAAACTCATTAAATATGAGTATTAAGGACTTTACTTTTGTGTTCAGATGTAGATGAATGTACAATGATAAAAGAACAATGATGAATATGCCCATTGTAACACCATGAAAAATGGATCCTTTAGCATCCACCCAGTTTAATTTTTAGTTTTAACAACATGAGGGCTTTTTTGACCTGTCATTATTTACTTAGTCCCTCTTTTGAGTAAAGGTACTAAATAAAAGCTTGTTTGAGCTGACAAGCAAATACTTAATAGTGTGCTAGTCTCATATCAGCTGACATCTTATGGAGAATAAACTGAACCATCCAGTCAATGACAAGTCTGTTACAAAATGAGTTGCTCAGTGAGTCAAACAAAAAACAATGTTTAGAGATGCATTCTGCTCAGATAGCATAGCATCAGCTTCATGTTAACAACCAGTAACTCCAGGTCTTTTACATTTTACTTGCCCTTTATTTTTTGCATTTCCTTCCAGTAGTTACTACTTCTGGATGTTTCTGCACTACAAATAAAACTCATACTGGTCCAGAATAACCAGGCATTTTTGGTGTTAAGATTTCTGGTGCTCCAGCAGTCACAATGACTCGTCATTTCTTCTCATTGGTGGTGTTATGATCGGCATTTGTTAGGAAACTTTTCCCTAATCTATTAAACTTTATTTGAAATATTAAAGAAATCTATAATCTCTATTGTGATTTTAAAAATGTTAACCCTCCCAAAAGTTGCAACCTCTACATTTCTGATGAATCTGGGAAGCAAAATACCCACCCAAAGCACCGAGCATACCACCCAGTACAGACCACTCTCCTGGTTAGTTTGTAAGGCCTGATAGTGTAAAAGGCCACTTTTCCTGTCTTCCCAAACAAAAGTGCCCTGACGATAGTGGCGTGTGGATGTGTGGAGCTCTGAACTAAGATTCTTTCAGTCTTTTGCTGAAGCCACTCTTACCTGTTTAACAATTAGCTACCTGCCACAGGTGGAACTAGAACCCACCCACTAGACTACAGTTCAAGGCAGCCTCCAGCCCTTCACTGACTTCTGCACAGAAACCTATTGATGCTTCAGATTAATGTTTGGATACTATTCAAAACTTCAAATGTGTTCGTACTACTATTAAAAAAAAAAAAAATCCACTAGGCAGTTCAGCTCCAGAAGGATGGATCAAATCCCATGTAAAATCACATTTCCTTTTTGGATTCTCATTTCAAGTATTTCAGTTCCTACTGTAATGCTTTTCCCAGTTTCCAAAAGTTGTCTTCTTCTCAAGCCTACTGTTTATGTTTAATTGCAGTGGTACTCTAACAGGTATAGTCAGTACAGATGACCATATTACACCCCTTTTGTCTTGGTTTTGGAAAGTTTTCCTTCATCATTCCAGGACATAAAAGTGCAGGATCCTCTGATATACATGTTACGCAATCACAAAAGTAAGATTCCTAAAGCAAGTACAAATCCAATATGGAATTCAAAATGCAGAACTTCCTTTAAATGTGATAAAATCCTAAATAAGAATCAAATCCCATATTTTTCCTTCATTATGAAACGTCCATTGTCCTTATGATACAGCTTTTGCATTCAAAAGCTTTATATGCTCCCAACTTCTTTATTATTTTGTCTGTCCTGTCACCTGGTGGCTCACTATTTCAAAGTTTCTGATCATGTTGTTTTTACTTTCTTTCAATGTTAATAAGAGATAAAACGTTGACATTTATAGGCTACTGCTCTCTGATTTTAATAATAATATTGTTTTCAATATCTCATAATACACACCAGAAAACTAAAATTTAATTAAAAACTTGAAAGAAAAATATTTTTAAAAGAAAGTTTTGCTCTATTCAGGACAGAGGGGAAAAGGATATAATGTGAACTCAGAAAAGCAATAGCTTCCATTATTCCCTGTTCCCATAAGTAATAACAGTACTTATTCTGAAACGCAGTGGCTTTGTGAGCCTATTTCTCTGTGCTCACTTATTTTTCTGTCCTCACAATGATTACAGGGCACTCCACTTCGATGTTTATTTTTAACTCTACTTTTTGTCCGTTTATGTCGCACATCAGAAGCTCGTCTCCCGCAGAACCTTGCTTTGAGAGCACATTTAAGAGACAGAGAGTCCTCCTACGTTCCTCCGCTCTCACTGTCATCAGTATTTCAACAGCATTTATGAAATTTCTTGGTAAACTATGAAAGTGGGTTGGAGTTCTGCAAAGTGGTTGCTTTTCTTGAAAGCACAGCATCATACCCTTTGTGCCAGTATCCTTGCCTTTGTATTGAAAATGTTTTTATGTTAACTGCAGAATGTGCTCCCTTCCATTTGTGTGCACTGACATTTTGTCTGTAGGTCCTACAATGCATTTCAAACTATGCAAGATTTGCTTCTTGCTATGTTGTTTTACTTTGAACTAATTTGATTGTCAGTGGAATTACAGCAACTTGGCTTCTAGCTGGGATAATTTATACCTGTTCAGATTCATCAGATGATTGGATCTAACAGACTTGTCTAAACCATAATTGTTAACATTCTCATTTACTAGTCATATTATTTTTGGAAGAATATTTATCACCATAGAATTGTTTTGGTTGGAAAAGACCTTTAAGACCAAGTCTAACCATCAACTAACTCTACCAAGCCTAGTGCTAAACCCTTAGCACCACATCTATCCATCTTTTAAATACCTCCAGGGATGGCGATTCAACCACCTCCCTGTAAAGCATATTCCAGTGTTTGATAACCCTTCCAGTGAAGAAGTTTCTTCTACTATCCAATGTAAACCTACCCTGATGCAACCTGAGGCCATTTCCACTTGTCCCATCACATACTACTAGGGAGAAGAGAATGACACCCATCTTGCTACAACTGGGTATTTGTTGGAAAGGGAAGAGGTTTTAAGTTGTTAAGAAACCACATTGTTCCAAAATCACAATTTTACACAGGTATGGTAGTTTAATTTTTGTAACTTTATTATAATTTGAATTTTTCTCTCTACTGGACTATAATGTGCATCTCCGATATTTCTGATCATGCAACACATGGATTTGTTGAGAGATTTCTCCCTAAATACTGCCTTTCACAGTTGAGAAACACTCCTTCTAATATGCTAAAACTAAATTTCTCAAAAACAAATATAGTTGAAGTTATACACAAGAATATTGAAAAGAAACTGGCCTCTACTTCCAGGCTTACTTAGCACAAGTCACAGTTTAGTGATTCTAACCAACAAGAATTATCTTCCACTAACAAAAAAAAAAAAATCTTTGCAATTATATTCACTTTCTCAAAGCTTACTTTGAAATGCTAAAAATTCTATTGTCTAAAGTTTCACGTTATAGCAGTCTTGCTGTTACAATTTTTATTTCTTATTTTACATAGGCCTAAAAAATATCCTGTCTTATGGAATCTACACAACACAGATAAAATATTTTTCCAGTGTTCTGTTCAGGACCAAATTTTATTTCAGTCACATTCAAAGAATAACAAAGTAGGCATAATGAGACAGATTCTATTACCGTTTAAGTTATGTATATGATTTGACTAATGCATTGCCCTTTGAATCAGTAAATAAATGGGATTTAAGAATGAGATTTCTCTGAAGATGTCACTGAACACTGAAAGCACAAAAGGAGGGGCATAATTACCTTTCCAAATGTAACTGAATATATTTCACATAACACCTAGCTGACCAAAGAATGATCATGATTCTCCCTTTCCTAGATAATTTGTATTTTTAGAACTAAATGTACAAACATTATGTTTATTTTTGCAATCTTGACTATTTGTCTCCTTGCATGCTGTGTCATGAAGCAGTGAAATATTTGAAGTCAGCTTTTATTTCTTTGACAAAACTGACTTAGAATTAAATTTGGAAAGCACCTAAACAATCTATTTTAAAAGTATTCAAAATTATCATGGTAATGCTCAACGAAAAGAGGAGAGTAGGATAATTTGCAATGCTAAGTACTGAATTCTAAATCACACTCTATTTTCTGTTGTTACATAGAGGAAGCTTTCATAATACTGAGTGGCAGGAGTCCTTAACTTGTTATTAACTTCATTTAATCCTTGCCAGAATACATAAAAGCCCACAAAGTGAAGTGGTATATTCCCTCTGCTTAGATAGACAACAGCAGCACTTCATGAAAAGTACACCTCAAGAACAGTGTATTGTACCTACTTTCTTGACAGTAGCACAGAATATGGAAAGAAGCCATTTGTATTACTTCCAAGAAATCTTGCATTTTCATCTACCAACTAGCATCAAAAATAGAGGCAGATGAACTGCACCACCTATGAAATGAGGTAAAGGAGATTTTACCTAGTTATGAAGCATTAACTAGGAACTGCAATATACAGAATCATAAAATCATAGAATCATTTAGGTTAAGACCTTTAAAATCATAAAGTCTAACTGTAAACCCAACACTGCCAAGTAAGTGCACCACTAAATCATGTCCCTAAGCACCGTGTTTACTTGCCTTTTAAATACCTCTAGGGATATTGATTCAGCCACTTCCCTGAGCAGCCTGTTCCAATGCTTAACAACCCTTTCAGTGGAGAAATGTGTCACAATGTCCAACCTAAATCTCCCCTGGCACAATTTGAGGCCACTTCCTCTTACCCTACTGCTTGTTACTTGGGACAACACCCACCTCACTACAACTTCCTTTCAGGTTGTTGTAGAGAGCAGTAAGATCTGCCCCCAGCCTCTTTTTCTCCAGCCTAAACAACTCCAGTTTCTTCAGACACTCCTCATAAGACTTGTTCGCATACGATATGTGACAAGATTCACCGCAGAACAAAGACACTCGGTTTTCTTTGGTATTTGAACAACATATAAGGAAGGCTTTGATGGTTTCAGAGGTAGCAGATTCCCAATACCTAGGGCAGCAGTCTCAATTTTTATTGCCACTACCATAAACAGATACATGACTACAAGATTACAGAAGTCCCATTAAACAAGCTGAAGTTTGCACTGTTAATACAAATTAAATACTTCTTTATTTAGAAGAATATTTATCTACATAGGAAAGTATGAATGCACTGGCATTAATTCACATAGAAGCTCTACAAAAAAAACTTTAGTATCGTTCTACATATAGTACCATTAATAATTATTTAACATTTTTTATAATATTCCATTGCTCTTTCTCAATGGGTTGCCATTTTCAGTTTAATCTCTAAAATCTCTAACAGCAACACAAACAAAAGCAAGGTAGTATCACCCAAAAAAGTATAATCAAGGATGTACTGCTTTTTTTTTTTTAAGAAAAACCCTACATACCCAAGAAATGTCATGAGTTATGGGAAGAAGATTACTGACTACTTGAAACACAAAATAGCAAGTCACACTAAATATTTCAGTTCTTCCATTTTTGCAGGGTAACTAAGTATTACTCTGGAATGCTATTTAATCAGGGACTTCCTGAAGAACTAACAGACATTTTCCTGTACTTTATCCTATCGTTTGGACAAGCACTTGTCTGTTTTATTTGCAAGAATGCAGTCAAATAGAGAGACAGAAAGAGAAGCAATACATGGCTGTTTTGGTTTTCTGAGATGATGTTTTCATCAAATCCCCCTTGTGAGAAAGACATGATTCCTGTTCAGCCTGCAGACTGGAAGGCCTCCTAATCTGTGGTATTAAACACAATTCAGATATCTCAAGAGAAGCAGCTTGGAAAAGTGATCTTCATCCAGTCTGACAAGAAAATAATCCCCTATGCTGAAGAACATAATCTGTACCATTTCTAATTCAGAACTACAGACTCATTTCTTCTATCATCGTAGTGACAAAGCCTCTTTACTGGAGGTTCTCCCTGCTTATTTTTCTAAGGTTTTTGAGGTTAACTTGGGCCACAAGCTTAGGGTTTCTTTGTCTTCTCCTCATCTCTACTATCCAAGAAAACTTGGAATACACAAAAAGAAATACAGAGTCTTATGACATTACATAATCCCAGGATCTGAGCTCTAAGGAAATCAGTAGATTTTGACGCTGACGATAAAGGACAGACCACAGAAAACTGTGACAGGCGGTCACTCAACAAATCTTTTTTGAGAAACATCAGCACAAACAGCCTTGTTTCTCTAGAACTGCTCTTGCTTTGGGATTGACTCTAGTAGGAAAAAAAATGCTATATGACTTTTAGTTCACCTATTGCTTGTAGAGGAAAAAAAAGGAAGACAAAAAAGCAAACAAAACCAAACCATTTATCTCCCCTAGATTGCTCTGGCTCTCTTGGAAAAGCTATTTAGTCCAAATATTTAGCTCCTAACTAAACAGATCTATGCTTACGGCATCTATGAGAAAATAGGCAGGAACAATTCAAGTCCACTCAATTATTCACTAGTAAGGAGTAAATATTGCAGTTCTGAGTCTTCTGATGATATGGTGCAAACAGCTGGCAGAGACTATCCTAGCCCCTCACTGGCATTATGAACTAAACCTACTGTTTGCCTACAGAAAAACAAAGGTATTCTATAAAATTTCACAAAATTGCAAGTATCTGCTAGGTTTTGGAGGAGCTCGAAGCTGGTTCATGCTTTGACAGAGCCTTGCCCAAAAGAACCATCAAAACACGGGAAGGACTTCAACTTACTAGAACACAAACCATAACAAATAGCTTTTAAATATGTAACATGAAGGAGAAATAAAATGGTAAGAAATCTCCCAACCTATCTAATGCATTATTGTAGTGACCTCAGGATCTGTTTTGCCTTCAGTTCAGCTTTGTCACCATGGAGAACTAGCTATACACCTACTATCTGTACCTTTTCTAACCTGTTAAGGTTACAGGCTCTCCTTCACTTTTTTCTCACTCCTTACCTGCTATATTCTCCAGTCCAGCATAGTTTCCCAGCTGTTCTGAATGTGTTTTCTTCTAAGATGTGAAATATGAAACTGGAAAAACCCTCTAAACCAGAATATATACTCCAAGTCTGTTGAGACACAGCAATTCCATGATGATAGTTTCTCCCTTTACCATTTGATTGGTCAAAACCAGCTATAAACACTATTCCTTGCCAAGTCTGACATAATTTCTTAATTATGGATGCCAAATTACATGTGTTAAGATATTAAATGAGGTGAACTCCAGACCTGTTGTTGGTGTCTTCCAAGGACATGTGACATTCCTCTGACAAAGTGTGCACACCTGCCCCAGAGATAGTGATCTTGAACTCCTTAAGGAAGAAGTGCAGAAAAGTGGGCAGCTCTAGATATGACTTCTCTCATTTTGAAGGACAGCTCAAAAATGTAACAAGTTAATTACACCCGACAGAACTTATTTATCCACCTAAAACATCTCTATCGTGTGCTCTTCAGACCTGCTCACCCTCTGGAGACACTAATGCTCTCACCCCTTTGACGAGCCTGTCCTCCTGAGGACTCAACTCCAGCCCCTATCAGACTACTGTGTTTGGACTAGGCTTATCGTATCATTCAGACAGCCACTTATTCACTCTTAGATTGTGTTAGAACACCCACCTATGCTGTAAAAATGCAGCCATATGGGCATAACTGTATTTAAAGTGGTTTGCTTAGCATCGTCAACTATCAGCTACTGACTTTTCTTGCATCAGGGTTTCCACTCCACCCTTTAATTTGAGGCTTGTCCTGAAAACTGCTTTACAGAACATACACATTCAACTAGTATGTTTTAAACAGAAATTGAAAGCAATTTAATTCTCCAGATATGTTTGCTTGTACTTCAGCAGTATCTTGGTAGCTCCAGTGAAGGCTGAGGCACTACCATGAAAGCCAGCATTCAAAACAGCGAACAGGTCCTAATGCTCCTAAAGAGCAAATTTACATTTTCTGAGTATTGACATTAAACTATCTTTAAATCTCTCATGTTTCCTGCACATCTATTGTAATGACAAATAAAACATTATTTAAAGCTCAAAGATTAGAGATCGAAAAGCAGGGAATTTCTCCCCAGGATTTCCACAGCAACTTTTGTCTGTGCCTGCTAACACTGAGGTGATAGCACTGCTATTAGCCCTTATCATGCAGCAAGTGCAACAACCAGCACGAATTTTACTCTGTAATAATGTCCTAAAGATAGCCTTCAACTGAATATTTCACCTTTCTTTAGACTGACAACACAGGGCCTGAGATTTCCAAGGCAAAACTGGCAGCTCAGGGCCAGCTGCACAGCCCCATGACTGCAGAGTAGGCCCCAACCAGGTAGATGCTGCTTGGCTGCAGGCTGGTTGGCAGACTGGCACACTAACTTCAAAACCCTATGTCGACTCAGCTTCATGGAAACAAATTGCTGCCTGCCTTGTTTTCGTTATCTAACCCTCACATGCTCTTATGTGGGATGTGTAATGCACAGTCCGACGGCTGCTCCTCTGTTTCATAATCAAAAGTGTTGCTAGTCCTTCATGTGTAATACTACAGGTGAAATGCTGCAGAGTTTAGTATCATATCTCCAGTGCATATTTACATACACTTATAGAATCACTGAACTGTTTCAGTTTGAAAAGATCTCGGAGATTGTTGAGTCCAACCACTGACCTAACACCACTATGGCCATTAAACCACGTCCCAAAGTGCCATGTCTACATGGTTTTTGAACACCTCCAGGGACAGTGACTTCAATACCTCCTGGACAGCCTATTTCAATGTCTGACACTATGTTCTAAAACAGCATAACATGAAACGTCCAACACTTTTGGGGTTTATTAGAACATAAATTCAAGTCTCTACAGCTCCTAAGTCCAGCCATGATAAAAAAACCAAACCAAAAACCCAAAACCCAATCAAACCCAAAAACTACTAAAAAACCCCAAAACTCAAACCACAACAACAACAAAATAACAAACTGAAAGGATATTACTAATTCAGAAAGCTTCCCAAAATTAATCTTCTTCCTTTTCAATCAAGCTCACATTACAGCAGAAGTCCTTGTTTATTTTTCATAGGCCTTTGATGTAGTTCTCTATTTCTATACTGAAATACAGCAGAGATCTTTGACATAAATCTTGCTCAAATTTGACACATAAGCCAAACTCCTCTTTTTGCACACAGAGAGGAGGGGCATGTATGGGCCTTGATTATGCTTTATAAGGTTCTTCACTAAAATCTGCGTCAGTGGCCTCAGCAAATGGGTGACACTTGATTTTTCTAAGAACTTACTTTCAGCCATATGCAAAATGTAGTCTTACCAGAGAAGGAAGAGGAGGAAAGGGGAAAGTAAAAGTTCCCATAACTGTGACTAACTCACCCACCATGATTTTTAGTGTTTATTTTGCAGACAAACCAGAAATCTGCTGATTTGTAATCAAAGTGTCACTTCAGCTGTTTCTAGGGAACATAACCAGACAACATAACAAAGGAACCACAAGAAAGCAGATGAGTAATGAGTTTGCTTTCAGTTCAAGGCCTGAAGATAGTAGGCCATTCGCTACCTAATGTAACCATATAGGCCTTGCTACTGTAATGTCAAAACAACAGAGAGGATTTTACACAGCTCCTTCCTTGTTGCAATACTAAGTAGAGAAGTGGTGGCAACTCATCTTACCAAGAAGGTCTGACACACATGGCTCAGAGTGCCATATGACTTTAGGTTATTTATGCCATATGACTTTTGGTTTCTAAGGTGAGTGCCCTGACTCACACTCTCAAAGGTCATAAACTACTCACGGTGCCTCATGCTGGAGACAGAAGTCTGAAGTTGGATGATGTGGATAAAAGAACTATGGTGCCACACAGGATGTTTGAAACTTCCTGGAAACAGGAAGGTTGGGCTTTGCTTTCAGAACCAGGATCAATTTACATTTTTTTAGTTTACCAAAATGAAAGAGAAACCTTGAAATCAAAAGCAAAATCAAATGGATTAAAAGCGAAAGTGAAAAATGGTGTACCACTAGTAGCTGAAAAAACATAGGGTCACATCAAAATGAACAAAATCATTAACAGCTCAAAGTATAAATACTTCATTTCCTGAAAAACTGAATCCTAAATTCAGTCAAGGACTAAGTATTTAATTTCAAAGTTGAGTGCAATCTTACAGTTTAATAATTAAATTGGCTGACAACTTGAAATAAATATTCGCTTCACAACTGGAAAATAATAGCAATAAATATTGTGAAATGCCTATCTAGAAATACAAGGCATACTCCAGACTGCTTCCAAGTTCACCCTCTCCCCTAAAAAGTGCAACGCAGTTAAACTAACATGTCTGTGAACACTCCTATTGCTTTGAATTCTACGTTTTAGAATAAACAAGATTTCCAAGAAAAGTGCCCTGTCCTACCAAATATCCCATCAAAAGCAGAGGCATACAAATGCTTTCCACTTAAGCCAAGATCAGATGGGTTTTGGTTTTACCTATCAGAGTAGTTCTGATGTCTGTGAAAGGACTCAAAATCCAAAGACTCCATCATAGATATATACCCTATTTGGAAACACAGAGACTCTGAGGAAGCAGAGTATTACTACCAGATACTAATACTCGTAACAGCAGAATCTACACTCTTCCCATTGGGAAAGTGTCATTTACTCAGACAGAAGTGTCCGTTACTGAATTTCCTTGGCTGCTTCCTGAGTCTCCATGTGTCCAGCTCTAATGCCACAGAGTTTTTAATTTTTGCCCAAAATTGCACCACAAGTTGCCTCTGTATTTCTACTTTGCATTTATTATCTTTACAACGTGGTGATATTTGAATAGTTTGACATAAATATTTTAAAGGCCATCTAGTTATTAATTAAAATTACTCTTACTCAAAGTAAAGACAGAATGCTTCCATTGTAGTAGGTTTAAAAAACACTTGTGGTACCGACAAATTTTCATATATGTCCTGCTGATTACATCACTCTATAAACTGTAATGAATATAAGTCTATGCCAAGACTCCAGAAGTGTTAAGAGAAGGTGAGGATGGTCCTGTGGGAAAAGCCCAGAGGTCTCAGTCAGGAGAGGAGTATGGGTCAGGCTCCACTTCAGAGGAGATTGGGCTGATCCAGAGCACTCAGGCACATTCCTGGAGGAGGTTGAGCATTGTCCTCATATTGCAGATTCACAGTAAAAAGACCCTGCTGCCAGCTTATTTACAGGCAGACTTTAAACAAAAGAGATAAGCATCACCTTCACTTTACAGACAGCAAAACAGAAGCACAAAGCGGATGAATGGCTTGTCCAAACCAGCAATAAAAATGAGGTTTTTCTGCACCCTAGTCCAAGATATAGAGCTCCTATACAGAAAGATTTAACATGACTGGAAAAGATACAATTAACAACTGGATAGACAGAAAATGCTATTTACAAGCATGTCAGAGGCCAATTACTACCCTGAGTTCTACATTAAATTGAGTGCGTTTCTTTGTGTAAGACAGTATTAATCCCACTGTTGAGGCAAATGGAAAGATTTTAATAGAGGAATTTTAAGTGGAGGAAGTGCAGGCAAGGGGAAAAGGCTTGCCACTGTTAATAAAATAAATAGATGTCAGCAGAAATAGACATCACTTATTAGAAGCCTTCTATTCATGGAGCAAAATGACAGCTTATAAAATCCTTCCCAGCGCTTTAATATGTTGTGATGAATGCAACTGGAAGGGGAAAAAAAAAAAAAGAAAGAAAGAAAGGAACCCTCTCAACAGTTTCCAAAAATTCCAAATAAAATAAACTGCTTCAAAATTGTATTTTGGACAATTCATGCTAGCTATTGGGTATGTGTTATTCACAATAAATAATTTCTCAGTTGAATTACTTCCTTTGAAAACTCACAAAATATTTTAATTGCAGTATTGTACCCTATAAATAGCTCTAAGACTTTTCTTAAACTGCTGAGACATTTAAGGCTGAGTAAACTAGAAATTAGTATGTATATTAGTTACATAATTTTGGGATACCAGCAAAAAGCTAAAAGGTCAAAGTTCTCGAAATCTCATAAATAAATAAACACTAGTATATGATAAAAGTTTCTGCCACAGAAACATCTGTATTCCAGTCTTGTTAAAAGAAGATAAACGTTAGTAATGAGAGCTAGAACTAAGATAATCAGAAACTTTTTACCGATACAGATGGGAGACAACTGCAGACAAACGTTAGGGAATTTGAGATTTTTAAAATCTACTTATTATACCACAAAACAGTCCTCCTTCTTCAGACATCAAACTCCTCTGTGACAGAAGAGACTGTTTTTCTTCTCAGCCCAAAAGTTCAGGCTCACAGCTCTACCAGGCAGTCTGCTACCAGTCCAGGCACTGAAGACTGGAAGGCTTTCAGGAGGCAGAGAGCTGAAAGACACACCTGAAGGGGAAGAGACTCTGCTCTTGTGACACCTGCAGCATTCCAGAAATTACTTCCTTGTTCTACTTGATATCTTATGCAGTCCCTTGAAGAAACAAGATCCTCCCAACAGCAACAGGCAAACTGCATAAAGATCTAGCTTCCTTATCACAGTATACAGGTAACACCAATGTACAGGTGCCATACGTATTCAACTAGTCCAAGTGACGTCCAAAATTAGCATGTAGATGTGGCAAATGCATTAAGTAAACCCAAAGGAGATGAAGTTTACACTTTTCTTTAGCAGAAAATGCTTCTAAGATACTGAAGTGATCCCTTTTTGATTATCTGCCTTTGATTATCAAAAACAGGTGATAAAATATAGATTCTCCTGTGTTCTGCAGTAACCATCTTTTCAACTCATCAACTAAGAATGAGATTCCAGCTCTACAACTGCCCTATGACTACCATCACTCCACCCCACCAAACACTCTCTGATAATGTCCTGGCATTGGTAACATCAGGACATCGCTCATCTCCTGTCTGACTAACACAATGTATTTTGAAAACACTTTCCAGCTAAAATCAAGCAGGAAAATAATGTTCCTGTTGTGAAATACTTTTTCAGGATAAAACCCAGAACAAAGCTCCCTTCAAGAAATTAAAAAGAACAGAAGAACAATACCAGAGTTACTCACACAGGAATAACTGGAAGCCTGGCAATCAGCACCCACTGGAGATTCAGGTTAAAGGCTTTTTTGTCTGAACTGAAGCAAGCAGGAACTTGGACTTGAAATGCTCACATGGTAGGAGAATGTTCGACCCACAGAGCTGCTCATTACACCTGGGGTTTAACAAAAAAGTTCTCCAGCCTCAAGACAGTTTTCCATCACAGATTTTAACAAAACTATCCTATTTTGATGGAAGTGTGGCATTTGGCCAAACCCAACAGAATAGTAAAACAGTTTCAAGCAAAACCTTCTACCAGAAGGTCAGACAAAATACAGCTCATCTGCCAAAGAAGAAGGATTACAAGCTCAAAGAACAAAGCAATGTGCAACTGAACACAGCACAACAGGTCACCTGAACATGTCAGAGAATAAAATACCTATACCTTTGAAAGAATCCCTTGCTCATTAGGGCAGTTTCACCACTGCTACCATAGCAGTAGACAACTTCAAATTTAGCACACACATACATGTGCACCATTCCACCTTCACTGTAAGAGGCCAGAAGCCTACTTGCAGCTGTGATCACTCCTTCGTCATTATTTGGAAACACGAATGGAGCAAACTCTTACAAAATTTGTGTTCAATACGGCTGCTAAAAATAAATCCTAGATACATGAGGCTATTTAATTTGTTAAAAAATGTTCTTAAGTAATTTAGCTAAACCATCTACCATACTTATCTCTGCTTCCTTATAATGATGACTGAAACTTTCTAACCTACACAGCTCTTGATGTTAAACCTAATATGCTGTTGTGTCTCTGTATGATTGCTTATATTTGATAAAAAAATCATATAATTATTTAGGTTGAAAAAGACCTTTGAGATCATCAAGTTGAACCATTATCCTAGCACTGCCTAGTCCACCATCAAGCCATGTCATTAAGCATCATGTCAGTGCAACTCCTCTAAGAATGTAAGCTAGAAGATGAATGCAATGTACTGAAATCTTTCTGGATGCCAAACACAACTCATTTTCGTAAGCATCCAGTAAAAAGTCTACCAACAGAAGAATTTTAGTTGTATTTTAAATAGTCTGATTCTTTACAAGACAAGCAAGAGCTTGATCACTGATGTTATTTTTTAGGAAAAAAAGTTTCCATTCAAATGATACCTTCCAGCTTTTATTTCTAAGAGGCCATAGCAGTTTAATGAAACCGTAGGCATCGTCCCTTATATTCAAAGTGAACATGAACATAAAGGCAGATGCATTTTTTATTCAACATTAACGTATAAAAAGACAAGTATTTGAAAAGATTACTAAATCCTTCAGAAAGACAAAATTACTTATTTTAATTGCAGCAGAAAATACTTATGTTCTTTCAAAACTGTGGATAGGTAACCTTGTGTCTCCAAGATTACTTGGAGATATATGTTAAAACCTCTTTTTCTCTAAAAGTTCCTAAAAGTGCTACTAAGTTCATTCTAGTTTCTCAAACAGAAGAATGAAAACATTTCTATGAATACTATTTTCCCCCTTAAATCTCCTAAGTGTGAAACCTTCTCTTTAAAATATATGAATTACAGGAAATGCATAATGCACAATACAGTTTTCACTGTCCCTCACTACATCTTGCATAGTTTGTGTGGTTCTATCTAGCTTCCTTCAGCTTCCCTGCCCACCCCCCCACCTTGCAATATCTGATTTTCATGCACCTACTAAAGACCATCACAAATGACATGCAGTATTCTTTCATTATCAGTCAGGTGTGTTGATATTCAAGAACCACTTTCCCCAAGCTCAGGATCAGTGTATTTTTAAGAGCAAGAAAACAGGCAAGGGAAAAGGAGGCCTGCATGGTTGAACAGGAAGCTTATGAAAAAGCTTAAGTGGAAGAAGGAATTCTACAGTACATTTAAGAAGGGACTGATTCCTTGGGAAGATTACAAGAATGCTGTCTGAGTATGCAGGGATGAAATGAGGAAAGACAAGGCCTCTTTGGAACTGAGCCTGGCAAAGGGACGTCAAGGTCATCAAGAAGGGTTTCCTCAAGTATACTGTAGGCGATGTGGGCCTGGTGTTGAATGATGCAGGTGCAACGGTGATGAAGGATACAGAGAAGGTGGAGTTACCGAATGCCTTCTTTGCTTCAGTCTTTACTGCTCAGGTCAGCCCTTAGGAATCCCTGACTTTGAAGGTAACAGAGAAAACTTGAAGGAAGAACAACATTTCCTCCTTGAGGAGGATCAAGTTAGAGATCAATTAAATAAACTATATGTAAGACATAGAATCATAGACTGCATTCGGTTGGAAAGGACCCTCAAAGGTCATCTTGCCCAACCCCCCAGCAGTGAGCAGGAACACCTTTAACCAGATCAAGTTGCTCAGGGTTCCATCACGTTTGACCTTGAATGTCTTCAAGGATGGAGCTTCCACCACCTCTCTGGGCAACTTGTTCCACTATTTCACTACACTCATTGTAAAGAACTTCCTCCTAATGTCCAACCAAAATCTATCCTGCTCTAGTTTAAAACCATTGCCCCTCATCCTACCAGTACAAGCACTTCTAAATAGTTCTTCCCCATCTTCTTGTAGGTCCCCTTCAGATACTGAAATGCTTCTATGTTATCCCCAGCGCCTTCTCTTCTCCAGGCTGAACCATCCCAACTCTCTCAGCCTGTCCAGGTAAGGGAGATGCTCTGGCCCTCTGATCATCTTTGTGGCCCTCCTCTGGAGGACACTGGAGCGGGTCCATATCCTTCCTATGGGAGGACTCCAGAGCTGGACACAGTACTCCAGGTGAGGTCTCACAAGAGCAGAGTAGCAGAATCACCTCTGTTTATCTGCTGGCCGTGCTTCTTTTGATGCAGCCCAGGATGCAATTAGCTGTCTGGGCTGCAAGTGCACATTGTTGGCTCCTGTCCAGCTTTTCACCCACCAGTATCCCCAAGTCCTTTTCTGCAGGACTGCATTCTATCTCAAAATCCCCCAGCCTGTATTGATATCAAGGACTGCCTTGACTCAGGTGCAGGACCTCTCATTTTGCCTTATAGAACCTCACGAAGTTCTCTCTTCTCTCTCTCTCTACTTAACCTAGCCTGTCTAAGTTCTTCTGGATGGCATCCTGTCCCTCAGTTATGTAAACCACACCATTCAGCTTGATATGACCATTGGTTCTGATGGAATGCATCTGCAAAAGCTGAGGGAGCTGGCAGAAGTCACTGCTGGGCTACTCTCCATCATCTTTGAAAGGCCCTGGAGAAGAGGCAAGGGGCCTGAGGACTGGAAGAAAGCCAATATCACTATCATCTTCAAAAAGGGTGAGACGAAAGATCCAAAAAACTACAGATCAGTCAGTCTTACGTCCATCCCTGGCAAGATGATGGAACACCTTGTTCTGGGTATTGTCTCAAAGTATTTGGAGAAAAAGAGGGTTATCAGAAGCAGTCAGCATGGATTCATCAAGAAGTCATGTCTGACTAAAACGATAATTTTCTACAAGGGCATGACTGGATGGATAGATGAGGAGAGGGAAATGGACATTGTCTACCTTGACTTCAGCAAGGCTTTTGACACATCTCACAGCATCCTCATAGACAAGCTTAGGAAGTGTGGGTTAGATTAAATGGACAGTGGGGTGGATTGAAAACTGGCTGAAAGATAGAGCTCCAAGGGTTGTGGTTAGTGGCACTGTCTAGCTGGAGGTCCATAACAAGAGGTGTCCCCCAGTGTTCAGTATTGGGGCCAGTTTTGTTCAGTATTTTCATCAACAAACTGGATGAAGGGATGCTGATGACAGAAACTGGGAGCAGTGGCTGACACACCAGAAGTCTGTGCTGCCATCGACCATGACCTGGACAATCTGCAGAGTTGAGCAGAGCGTAATTTTATGAAGTGCAATAAGGGCATGTGTAGGGTACTGCACCTAGGGGGGAATAACCCCATGTATCAGTACAAGTTGGGGGCTGACCTGCCTAGAAAGCAGCTCTGTGGAAAAAGACCTGGGAGTCCTGGTGGACAACAGAGTAACCATGAGCCAGTAACATGCTCTTGTAGCCAAAAAGGCTAATGGTATCCTGGGATACATCAAGAAAGAGTGTGGCAAGGGGGAAGGAGGTTATCCTCCCCCTCTCCTTTGCCTGGTGAGGCCTCATCTTGAGTCCAGTTCTGGGCTCCCCAGTTCAAGAAGTACAGGGAACGGCTTGACAGGGTACAGAAAAGAGCTACGAAGATGATATGGAGACTAGAATATCTGTCGTATGAAGAAAGGCTGAGGAACTTGGGGCTTTTTAGCCTTGAGAAGAGAATGCTGAGGGGGGACTTTATCAATGCTAATACTTAAAGGGTGGGCGTCAGGAGGATGCAGCCATTCTTTTTTCAGTGGCATTCCAGCAACAGAACAAGAGGTAATGGGCACAAACTTGAACACAGGAAGCTCCACGAGGAGGAACTTCTTTATATTAAGGGTGGGTGAGCACTGGAACAGGCTGCCCAAAGAGGGGGTGGAGTCTCCGGAGTCATTCAAAGCCTGTCTGGGCAACGTCCTGTGCAAATTGCTCTATGTGAACCCGCTCTGGAGTGGAGGTTGAACTAGATGATAGCTAGAAGTCCCTTCCAACCACTATCATTCCGTCATTCTGTAAGTGTAGGGACAGAAGGAGGGGTAACAGTTTTAAATTGAAAGACAGTAGATTTAGATTAGATGTGAGAAGGAAATTATTTCCAGTGATGAGGCACTAGAACAGGCTGCCCAGAGAAGCTGGAGATGCCTTATTCCTGGAAGTGTTCCAGGCCAAGCTGGATGGGCCTTTGAGAAACCCGATCTAGTGGAAGGTGTCCCTGTCCATAGCAAGGCAACACGGAACTGCTGGAGCAGGTCCAGGGAAGGGCAACAAAGACTATCAGAAGGCTGGAGCACCTTCCTTATAGGGACAGGCTGAGACAGTTGGTGATGCTCAGCCTGGAGAAGCAAAGGCTCTGGGGAGACCTTAGAGCAGCCTTCCAGTACCTCAAAGAGGGCTACAAGAAAGCTGGGCTTGTAGTGATAGGACAAGAAGTATGGATTTAAGCTTGAGAAGGGAAGATTTAGTGTGAATATTAGGAAGAAATTCTTTACAGTGAGGGTGATAAGACACTGGAGCAGGTTGCCCAGGGAGGTTGTGGATGCCCCCTCCCTAAAGATGTTACAGGCCAGGCTGGATGAGGCCTTGAGCAACCTGGTCTAGTGCTGTCTCTGTCCATGGCGGGGAGGAACGTTGGAACTAGATGATTTTTAAGGTCCTGTCCAACCTAAACCATTCTATGAATCTATGAAAATATGCTACATCAGCTAAGAGGCCTTACAGGACAAATAAAAGTTAAAGCCTAAGTAATTCATGACGCAGTACTTTCTGAATAAATCTTGCATGCCTTTGATGGAAGAAACCATGTTTAGCTCATTTGCTGTGTTTTGGTTTGTTTTTTTTCCCTTGAGTAACGACATGTCTTACCAATATGCTATACAGTACTGCCCAGTCAGGATCTGCCTGCCAAAACAGGCTTCAATGGAAATGCTGCTCTGACAAAATAGAAAATACAGCACACTTTGCAGTGAAAAACTCCACAAACCTAAATGTCAGTTTGTTTTCCCAGATGACAACACAGTCATTTCATGAACAGCTTTGTTTAATAAGTTGTTGGTATTGCTACTCCTCTGATTTCCAAGCTGAAGCTTTTAAGCAGCCAGAGCTGTCTCCAATGCACCGCTATTTCCTTCTGTCAGGAGCTGCTTACAAAGCAGTTCATGAACCACTTCTGCTCTATTTTTTTGTTTTTGAATGGTCTCAAGGTGTGGACCTAAAGCAATTTACCTTCCAGTACTCTGAGCTGTGTCACAACATAGCCAAGGATAACTATGCCCTCGCCTACATCAGAGAATCATACCCTTCTCAAGAGCCCAGCTGCTCAGGGAAACAACATCACCACTGTACCTATTTGCCACATCAGTCATCTAAATATCCAGAACAATCTTAACGTTTCATACCACCTGATCTACATGTGTTATGTATCTGTAGCTGCATCCTGTTGCTAAGATACTCAAAATCTTCACACCCTTCTACTGTTTTTTCTAATTTAATTTGCAAATACATAGTTACCCAAGCAGCATGTAAGCACTATGGTAGCTGTTTCACTGCTCCCACTGGAGCATGAGGTGATATCCAGTGCTGATCAATCTAATTAACGTCTGAGCAACAGTCTCATGGCTAGGCTTTTTCAGCCTTACATTTGCAGTGCAGAAAGATGGCATCATAAATGCCTCTGTCTCCAAAGGGCACAACTGAGCAACTATGTGTTGGGATGGTTAGAGAACAATCCTTTCAAAGGCATCTCTGCGGAAGCTTGCAGGAAAAGGTGGTGGCAAATGGCTTTCAGAGCAACAGAAAGTAATACTTCTCCTTCTTTGGGAATGCAAAAAGGAAAATTTCTATCTTGCTCCAAATACAGAGCCTGAATTATCCTGATAAAGAAAATCTATTCAATCTTCTCAACTTCTCCTGAAATAGGAGCTTAGCTACCAGTAAATAGACAACCTAACAATATTCAGAACTAGCTCACTGATCAACTGCCTCACAATTGTTTAAAAAACACTGCTCTAGTGCCTCCCTACAAAGAGAGAATAAGAAACATAACTAGCCACACACTCATAATAATAAGAATAAACATAACTAGCCACACACTCACAATGCAGAAAGTCCAACTGAATCCAGTATGCAGAAAGACCAAGGTCTGATTCATCATGCAAGTGATCTCTCAAAGCCCAAGAACAGATACAAGACCAAAACCCATAATATTAGTATTTCAACTGTTGTCACCTAACGACGCTTTCCTGTATCCATGATAAAAATTCAACCCATTAACCCAATGGAGGCATTCAGGACTCCGTAAGTTGTCAACATATTAGAGCCACTGTGCAAGACGCTGCTAATACATTTTCTTCACCTCCTACACAGTTATGACATATCCCTAAAAAAGAACTTGATATGCCACTAACTATTGGACTCAGCATGAGATTTGTGCCATTAGTCCTCTAGTATCACATTTCAAGTGCTCTGGAAAATAAATAGGATACAACCAAATTGTTTCTGTGTAATAGTACACACACACCTACCTGGAAATCAACTGGAGCTATCACCATTATATATATAAACTAATACACAATTGAAAACTAGCTGCACTTCATATAAATGAATAGAATAAAAAATACATAGAAAATCATTAAAGACGGCTTCTATGTTAGGTCTTGTCTGTAGCAGTCTGTGTCACCCCTGATATGATTATCAGCAAGAAAAATACCTAAAAAGATGCAGTACCTTTTTGTTGCTTCAGGCTCCAAATGTGGCTAGTTTCCCTACTATAATTAGGAACTGAAATTAATCACACTGCATATAAAAGTAAGAAGCCTAAGTTCAAAGATACTAGTCCACACAACTCCGATTATGTTCTAGATGGGTATTAATATCAGGACAGAAATAACTGAAACATTAAAAGAAATTGTTTTTAGAAGTCTGTTTAATCTACAAGTACTTACATCTCTAGTCAGGTTACTCAGGCATATTTAACTTAACCCTTTCTACACCTGAACATGACTGAACTGTCTTAAAGTTCAGCCAGAATTTGTAGTGAGTGGTTTTGGTACAGCAATTTACTAGCAATGCATTCCCCACCTATTTCTGCTCCACACTTACACTATTTACACTGAATGCTCATTAGTACAAGGCAGGCTTATCTTCACAGAATCACAGAATACATCTGATTGGAAGAGATCATCCAGTCCAACCCTTGACACAGCACTAGAGGGTCAACACTTAAAGCATGTCCCTAAGCACCAGGTCCATACCTGCTGCTTAAACACCTCCAGGGATGGTGACTCCACCACTGCCCTGGGCAGACAATTCCTTACATCTCTCCCTATATTTAAACAAATGCCAACTGTGAAAACCAAAATGCTGATACTTAATGAGTTGGTAATGAACTGACAAAACGACGGTTAAGAACCTCTAGCCGTAAACACTTTTTGGAATTAGTTTCACTAGGTTCCTCGTACTTGTGCAACTCAGTCTGCTTAAACCATGGGAGTTTTAGCTGCTGTCACTGTTCATCCATGACAAACTTTGATCACTGGCATCCAACAACCTAGAAAACTATCCCAGTAACTCAACAGAAATATCTTCTCATGCCATCGGTTCATTTCAGCCGTTATGTTTACAACATAAAACTCTAGTAAACAGGGTGGTGAATCGATTGAATTGCACCAGATACACCAAGAGGCCCTTGGGAAGGCTATTGGCTTGATCCAGCCACTTTGTCATCGTGCCAAACAACTATTCATGCCTTAGTTTAACTACTATCAGATTATTCAGGCTTAACCTACACTGATTTTAGTACCTTTCAACTGTGTGGAAAGCCTGATAAGTTTTCATTTCTCTGTTATTAACAGAGACACACTTTTGAGGCAAAAAACCATCTGAGAGTGCTAGCAAAGAAAAGGGAAGAGTATGGCTAACGGGAATGGCCTAGTTTTTCTATCTGTGGTTTGGAGTCAATTATCTTATCTTTACAGTGATATTCACTGTTTCCAAGGAAAGACAGATGCTTGCAACTAACATTAAGGGTTTCCTAAAAGCTGTAATTTATATAAATACAAGCCATCCATTAATTTTCTTTTATTTACATGTACAGGGTTTTGCTCATTTTACACAGAATTTATAACAGAATGCTTTTTACACAGAGCATTACATACCAATTTTACAAAGATTTCCAGAGTCATGTGCATTACATTAAAATACCTGGTTTTAGGTGGTAATATCACACTTGTTCATCTATACAAGCTAGCTAAACCACAGAATCTAATGAATGTACATCTACAAAAAGGCTAAAATGTTAAATTTCCTAGATATACATAAATCGAAAAATTAGGGACAACTGAACTTTAGAGCTGGAAATCAAAATGTTTTATTTCTTTTTTTTCCTTAAATATTCCCAGAATCATAGAACGGCCTAGGCTGAAAGAGACCATAGAGATCATCTTATCCAACCCCCCTGCCATGGGCACAAAGAATCAATACTGAGGCTCATCTGATTTAGCAGAAGTCTAGGGACACAGGAACCCCAAGTCTATGGACACAGGAACTAAAATTATTTCTACTTTGCCAGAAAACTAAAACATAACTGGTAGAAACAATGAAGTGGCGTTTACCAATCTAATGCCTGTGAAAGTTTAGCTGTAAACAGATCTCTGCACAAAACCATCTTCATAAGGTGAGAATAAAAGGTAAGTAAAAAAATGCAAGAAGTAAGTGTGCAAACAACTCTCCGTAAGTATCGCAAGATTTTGGAACAGTTATGAACTATAACCCATGAACTACAGAATTTAGGTTACCAGGGAGAATGATTGGAGAAAAGCCTTACTTCACTACATTTATGAACATAGCAATTTATTGTAAGATTGCTCTTAAAAACAAAATTAAGAATAAACAATCATGTATGAAAACCAAAATAAATAAATCCATAAATACCTATTTTACTTAAACTCTAGTAAACAGACTCTTCTTTATGAATTACCAGTAAACTTCACACACATTCTAATCACATGCTAATTCGCCTGCTGTTATGTGGAAAACTGCTGCAGATTTGGAAAGAAAATGTAGGTATTATAATGAAACAGACTTGTTAGTGAGGTACTTGCTGTTTCATTATAGAATATACTTTTAATGAAGAGTTTTAACATAATCTAGGCAAGAGACTTATGAATGGTTTTTACAGAAGAAGGTACATACAAGCCATAAATCTACTACTTTTCACAGAAATCTGAACTGTTGCCTTTGATCTTTCATTGACACTACAGAAAATAATACAAGCTCATAGTAATTTTAGTAAAAAACCCCATCACTGTACTAGTTTTATATGGTAAGTAAGGAATCAATTCTCTTTACAACACCCAGTGAATGCAAATTCTCATCAAAATGAAACTACAAGTACTGAGAACACATTACCACAGTAAGGGAGACCCTGGTACTAGCTTCCACCTCTTTGTTGAGAGTTCCACAAGAATCTCCACTGTAACCTGCTGACCTTTTCTTAAGCCTGACATATCTGTTGTTTGCTGAGTGATTTTGAAATTCAGTAACAAAAATGCCTTGAGGCTTGAAAAGTCCCTTTTCAGTGGGACATGAAGTTTCACTCAGGTTTACTTCTACAATGAACCATTAAAAATTGAGATTAATTTTAAAAAAACACATTACTTTCTTTCTCTTATTTGCTTTCTCTTTTTTTTCGCCAAAAATCACTGCAAACAGTCCAGCAATCAAAACCAGGTGCTTTGTAAAGCATTATAACAGGTGCAGCAGCAGCTACACTTGGCATATTGGACACATGTTGGAGTCTGCAAAACAAAGTAGAAATGGCAGGCTTTGCAATAGAAATTATAATTAAGAAGGACTTTTAACCTTTTTTAAAAATTAACTTCTACAGAGAGAAAAAGACTGTGTGCTTGTGTTTCTTAATACTGAATTATATGAAATAAAATGCTTGATTTAGTATCTTAAACAAATGCTGAGTTCCAACATTTGTTTCAATTTTACAGCCATTTTATCACACAGCAACTTCAATGCCTTTCGAAAGTTCTACACCTGGGCAATGGATTAGAATCAAGACCATAGATTTAATTAAATTGTTCAATCTAGTTACATCCTAGAGATTATACTTTATATCCTAGAGAAGGGCTTAACATTTGCATCCCAATTTCAGTCATATTACTTTAGCTTCATTGAGGAAAATCCTTCTGAAACAATCAGTATAATATTTATTAGCTTTATTAGCTTCATCATTATATGAAATGGCCACCAAAATAACCTAGGATCCTGAAAACCTTGAGGGAACAAGGTTTCTGTATTTATTAACACAGTTCATCAATTTCAATTTTATATCAACGTTTTATTATTTACTTCTTTCATTCTCATATTATCCTTCATGTGAAATATCCAAATTCTCCAACTTCTTCAGTTATTTATTTTCAAAATAATAAATAAGTAATTGAGGTAATGTCATCTACTTCAGGGTATGCTGAATTCATCTATAGTTTGTAACACAGAACCAAAACTTGAGAGTCCTGGACTAGATTCCTGCCTGACTCTAACTTGATCCAATTATATATTCCTCAATCCTGACACCAAAAGCAGCTAGCTTATTTCTTGGCAGCAGGAAATAGCATGTTCCTTCCATCTCAGGCCCACAGGAAATTATGTAGAAAAATGTATGGTCCATAATACAATGAAAGCAGGTCACTGAAGAAATTCAGAGCTTTACTAATTTTCTGTGTATGGCAGAGCATAAGATCTAAAATGATCACTGATAACTCTTCAGAACAAAACTATACTGGTTTCAAAGGGCTTCAGAAAAAGCTGATGGCACAGTAGGAGTAGATGACATTGGGATATATCTTCTTCTCTGTCCCAAGTCTAATACTCGCGTAAGGTAGAAATACTTTTCATACGACGAAGTAGGATGGACCTCTGTCTACTCATTACCAAAAATGGGTATCCAATCACACAGTTTTGTGTATCTTTAGATTTCTAAACTACGCTTTGATTCTAAATCAAAAGACACTATCAGTAAAGTTTTCTGTAATAAACTTTCTGAGTGTTAGCACTATACTAAAATTGATCACTGCTGTTTATAAGCTACTGGGCTGAAAATTCATTATTCAAAATAAGTTTTAAGTACTCATTTTAACTTAATTTAACAGACTGAAATATCCTGAAAAAATGATATCCACTAATAGATTCAATATTGCCAGAAGACAGAATTCTGTCTTCAAATAGAGTACAGAAATCTGACCTCTCCTGTAACACTTCTATCACTACACCGGTGTGAATAAAAAACCACCTATACTGATATATCCCTTAATATCTCTATTAACCAGATGATTCAGTTCTGCAGTGCATTAAATAGATACAATAATTAATACACCTTAAAAAATAGAAAAATTACTATATGTGGAAAGAAACTGCATAAGCTTTGGAAATCTAGCAAGATCACTCAAGAATGACAAGTTCATTTGCTAATGAATAGTTAAACCTCCAATTACCAAGTGAAGATAGTGAAAATCAATGCTTGTATTTAGGACATGGGAAACTGGGTTCCTCCAGTTTCACAGCAAATTTGTGTATCTGAAGACTACATCAGATTGGAGGAACCCAAACAACACATTACTTTATAGACAAAACAGGCAAGGAATTCAAGACAGAACAACTGTTGAGCATTTGAGAAATTTCAAAGAAACCTGAAGCTGCAACTAGAACCAAACTTAAAATATTTAGAAAACGTAACTGAAAATATTTACAGCTCTCTAAAATAATCCAATTTCTACTTCTAGTACAGAATTTTAATATACAGAATGGGTGAAGTTAAGTTTTTCTACTTAGTTTACATAAAAATAGGAGCTATTCTGAAATGTCACTGCTACAGAACTGCAGGTATATTAAATGGCCACTACCCTATCACCCATGTTTGAGACATTTCTAAAAATCAACAATCCCTAAAATTATGTCACAATTGTAAAGTTATTTTCCCCATTTCCTCTCAAAGACCATCTCATTCACCACTTTTAGAGTCACCAAACCCAGTTAAGAGAATTACATTCCACCTATTATATTTCTTTTTTAAAGCTTTCCCTAACAAGCACAGGGTCTATGTGAAATACAGAATGTGCAGAAAAGTCAACACCAAGTCTAGCACACAAATGTTTAAAAAATTAAAATATTTAAATATTATTAGAAAATTTTACATTAGATACAGCATGTTTATACATTTTCAATTTGTGATGATTATGCAGTCCTTTGAACAGATTATCAGCAAGGCAGGAAAAAGTTTGGAAAATGACGAATTTTTTATATATACTCTTAAGACTGGACTTGTAGTTGAAAAGGGATGTAGGTTAATTAGTTTCACTTGAAGAAAATTGTGAAGAATAGGGAGCATCAGTTCAACATCCAGAACAACAGACAGTCTTTCACCTAGACAACGCCATAGCTTGGGGATTCCATGAACTGACAGAAGAATTAATTCTGTAGTCAGTCATACAGCAGAGAGCAGCTACAAGTTTTGTTCTGCTAAAACTTTGAGAAAGCCAGAATATCAGAGGCTGCAGATAACCAACAGGGATTTGATACAGTTTCTTAAGCTTTGGGAAATGAGGCATGTACACCCATGTGCACAGATCACCATTTACATCATTCCACAGGTAGCAGAACTAAAAACTACTTAAGGCACTATGGATATGGAGAGTTATATTACATCTGAGACCACTAGCCACTACCACGTTTGCCACAAAATGTTAGCTGACATACTGAGGAGTTTTCCAAAACTGCTTTCTTTGGAGAACTGAATTACCTTTGTAGATAAATTAAAATCTAATTAGCGTGTTTTCTGAACATGTTCCCCAGGTCTTTCTCATAAATATTAATGTACAAAATCAGAGGCCAAGTAATTCCAAAATTCATACACTCTATGTATAAATTTAGAAGTCTTAGTGTGGTATTAACACACAGAAACAGTAAACATCACACTTGGGTTTTAATATATTTAAATGTTGAGTATTTTCCAGTAGAATACTCTCAAAGGACCTAATTAACCAAATGATATTTCAGATTAGCAAAGAATCTAGCTACGCAGATGAAAATACAAGCTAAGAAGTTGTGAATTTGCACTAGTGACAAGCACAGGTTTTTAATCTCTGTGCACTGTTGCTGCATGAGGTGAAGAACTGACATTTGTTTTCTTCTTATTGGGTAGCCTCAAGTTGTATAAGGTTATTTCACATGAAGACTCAAAATCTTGTCTGTCAAGTCTCTCATTTGTGATTTTATTAACATAAATTAAACTATTATAACTGAATAACCTCTAATCCAGGACAGGATGATTCATAATTGATTCATGTCTGGCATCAGTATCAGGCAAGACCTTGGCTTCATGGCTACCCAGAATTTATGAAAGTGGTTTCTTCATCAGATCACAAGTAGGATAAAATAAAGATTAAATAAATTTGAAATACCATAATACTAAACAATATGAATCAAAGCTGTCTGCTAAATCAAAATAGTTTCATCCACTAAGTAGCTTATCAGACAAGTTTCCCACAGAAATCACTTTGTCAGTTTAATTCATTAATCAAAGTTTCAGAACAGCCATTTAAAATTAGCATTGTGTCCATCATTACAGCAAATATACAAGCAAATATACAAAATATTAGCCTTTACCCTGACTGAGCTCCTGCATGGACATTTAATGCTATCCTTCCTAAATGTTAGTATTCTCAAATACTCTCCTGTTGATATTTCAGTAAGCTGCTAAATAAAGGACCATAACACGTTCAAAAAATCAGTCATGATGACAGGAAAGTCTTATATTCAGTAGGGGATACATATGATTTTAGCCTGTTATGTATGCATAAAAACTTCATTTGTTCACAAGTAAATCCTACTGAATAAGAACAGGACTCGCAGGCATTTTTTAAGAAGAGTTAAAAAATAAATAGTATTTTCAAGTTTCCTAACATGCTGATAGGGTGCATACATTATGCATGTCCATTTATCTAATTTACATACACATGCATGTACAAGAGTAAATGTATATTTTTAATTTTAAAAGCAGCATTACTAGTTTTTTTTGCAGCTTGACTATTTTTTTAAAGCTGGGAAGACACTTATTTTTCATATCGAAGTTCAAAGCAAAATAACTTTTTAATTCCATGAGAAATACAGAGTAGCTTTTACTGTTCTAGACAGCAGGTATTTTAATATTATAACTCTACTCTTCCACTGAATTGTACAAGAATGCTATGGGTGGTTTGTCACAGCTCAATTAGCTCATTTTTCACAATGCTCTCATGACACTGTATATACTTTACACAAAGTTTATTTGTCAAAATCCCATAGCACCTTTCTGACAACAGATGTTTGGCAACTAACCTGTTTTGCTTGGCAAACACTTTAATGGGTTTGACAATATAATTTCAGTGAAGAATTCAGTGGTCATTTAACTCAGTTGATGAAAACTAAAAACAGACTCTCATAGATGTTCATTTTAGAATTCATACTTTCATAACTTCTACTTTTAAAGCAGTAAGACTTATAAAATGTGAGGGGTTTCCAAACAATTATTTGTTCTAAATTACTCTGCATGAGATGCTTAAGTAATGACTTCTCCTTGATTGTTTCTTTGGTTTCTCTCCTAAATAATATGCAACTTTGAATCCACAGGTACTCCATTTATCCCTTTATACATCATGAACACACACAGGAAGAAGCACATTAGTTATTTTTTTCAGCAGAAATTCCTGCAGATGAGACCTGAATGTAAATTACGGGATAAATATCAGCATGTCTCCATTTGAAGTATTCTTAGAGAAAATAAACTCGGGGATCTGATGATGCAGACTTTACTAGTGAATAGCCCTTGTTCTGCTTATTCTTACTGAAATCATCTGTACCAGTAGTATAGGTCGACAGCTGAATCATATTCTAATCCAGTTCTCTTTTTAAGAATGTCACAATGAAAAATGAAGGAAGGAATGGATGAATGAAAAAAGGATGAGTTCACAAGTCTCTTTAAAGACCCTTCCAACTTACGAAAACGTCTGGTATGTCAGTGCTGTAAGATAGTCATCCCTTCCTCAGACTGTAATATAGTCAAATACAGACATTTTCCCCCAAGTAAGACAGCACAGGTGCTCAAGAACAATTGCTCAGTTAGCAAATCTCCCTAAACTTATTTTCATGAACAAACATCACATGCATAAATTGACCAAGTCCTTCAGACTTCTCTTTAAGTAGACTGTCTAAAAATAAGCCACCAGAGGTTTTGCCACTGACATGTTCTCACTCCATCTTCCCTCTAGCACTGTACTATCTAAAAATGGCAAGATTTAGCTTGCATTAGGAGTTACAAGAAATTATTCTTACAGCAATAAAGCCCTGTAAAAATTATATTGTACGGACTTTGTCAATTTATGCTATTTCAAGTATGAAGCATGGATAACCAGCAGGAAGGCTGATCACTTACGATGCTTCTTAAAATCATCTTCCAACCCAACCTAAAGATGAGCTATACTATACATACCAAATTACAACACATGGTGGCATTCTCTAAAGTAAAAGACAGTGACTTGTTCTTCACCATCGACTGATAGGTATTAGCCACGTTTTGAGCAATGATTAGCATTTTCACTCTCCATGATACACACCTTTTGTTCTAAAACTACTTACTTCCTGAGGACTAGTACAAAATAAGTCACCACTATTTCTAAATATTGAGTTCAATACCACAAAAATGTAAATATATATATATATATTCTATTGCAATACAACTCTTTTTATTTCTAGGGTTCTAGTACAAAGTACTAAATAAAATGCAGTCACCACAGCACTCGCTTTAGTCATGTCGGTTAAGTAATGGCCATTTACCCTGAAAAAGAACTGCGGGGCTAACTTGTTGGTCTATGTGATGAGACCCTAGCCTGGAATGGGCAGGAGACCGGCAGACTCACACCCGGGCAGCACCCACAGGGATGCAGAGCAGCTCTCCCACAGCTGCCGGCTCTGCAGTTTCTCTCACTTTGGTGACTGGGAAGGCAATGGGAAGCGAGACCCCCGCACTACAGCCAAGCCTACCAAAGCCAAGCGGGCAGCTGAAAGAAGGGACTGGGGGGCGACGGTTCTCGAGCACTTTACAAGCTTTCCACGTTGTGTGCTCTTTGTCCTTTATGGAAAAACACAGCAAAGCGGGGACAAGCAGGGCGACAGGCCTGGCTTATGACACGCAGACCACCTCCCCCTGAAAGGCTTCCTGCCCTGGAGCCCACCTGCCGTAACGAACACCGGAGCCCCAGGGCGGCCTGGGCCCGCTGGCCCAGGTGCCTCAAGAAGGGCGGCGACGGAGGCAGGCAGGCAGCTGCTCGCCCAGGGCAGGCAGCGCCGGGCAGCAAAGAAGGGTCCCAACAGAGGGGCTACAGGGCGGCTGCCGTGCCCCTCAGCCCGCGGAGCCCTTCGGCCGCTTACAGGGAACCGCTGACAAGCGGAGGCGGCCGCTGGCGCCTCCCGCCGCTGCCGCGCCCGGCCCGGGAACTTTCTCGCCACAGGTTGCCACCTCCCGCCCGCCCGCCCGCCTTGTAAACCCTCGGGCGGGCCCGGCCACAGGGACGCACCTTGGCGCCGCAACCGCCGCTTCTTGAGTCCGAAGATGCGGACCTTGGAGAAAATGTCCACCAGGTTGCCGTTGCAGAGCCCGCGGTTCTTGTTGGGGCTGTTCCGCCTCCTGCTGGCCGAGGGCCGGTCCCAGTGCTGCTCCCTCGCCTGCCGCTTCTGGCGGATCAAGCCGCTGGCGATGGCCGCTGCCATGGCTGATCGCCGTCTCGCCCACGTCGGCCGGCGCCGCGACGGGCAGTGGGGAGGGCGGCGGCGGGGCGCTCAGCCTCGGCGGGGACCCATGCCCGGAGGAACGGGCGAGCGGGAGCCTCCTCCGACCCGAGGCGCGGCCGCAGAGGGGCACCCCTGCCCTGCCGCCCGCGGCAGCTGCCGGCGCCGCGGGTCACCACATGGGTGCTCCGGCGCCCCTCCCGCTCTGCCCCGCCGCAGGGACACCTGCTCGGGCGACAAGCGCCTGCGAGCGGGCTGGCGGCGCGGAGCGAGCGGGACTCGGGGCACAACCGCGCCCGGTCAGCTCGGGTCCGGTCGGGTCCGGTCGCCAGCGTCGCCTCGCAAGGCTGCCCCTTAGCCCCGCGCTGTCGCCTGCTCGCCCGCCGCTGCCATCGCCGCGGCCGGGCGGCTACCGCCGCCTCTTCAGGCTCCCGCCTGATGATTGCCAAGTGCTTCAGAAATCAGCATCTGGAGAGAGCAATCTTCTCTGGGGAGAGCTGTAATCACGGCGCTTCAGTCCCACCCCGCTCCAGCCTCCCTGTACACACACACACACACACAGACACACACACGCACACACACAGAGGCACGCACCGCTGGAGCTTTTTTTGTCCTCTCCAAGGCCAGGGGCGGCAAGGGTGCATGGGGTGGAGGAGGGATGGGGGAGAGGCAGGAGAATAAAGCCAGGGGAGCGAGGGGCGGAGGGAAGGTGGTGTTGCTGTTGCAGTTTTTTGGTGGGTACCAGCGAGTTCCCGGTGGGTCTGCCGTCAGCTGCCACTGCGCCCCTTGACTTTCCGGATGGCTTCGTGCGGGTCTCCCTCCCCGCGGGGGAGGAGGGCGCTGGGCGCTGCCGGGGTGGGGCGTATAGCCCTCTCTGTTTTCAATCGCCCACCGAGGCACCTTCATAGGGACCCAGTCGCCAGGTCCTTGGCACTGGCTGGCTGCCTGCCGGCCTGCCCCCGGGTGGCCCGCACGGCGCATACAGCGGTGGCACCGGTACCTGTCCCGTTTCCCAGGACGGAGAAGCCTAAGGGCAGAGTAAAGCCTCTCAATTCTGGGCGCTCTGCACTCCAGGAGCTGACGAAGCTGGGGGTGTAGTCCGACGGGAGAGGGGTTTCTGCTGCATGCAAAGGATTTAGAGCCGTGAGGAAGAAACACACCTATGAGGCTGAGAGGACCTTCCAACCCAAACCAACACACACCGCTTGCGAGGAAAGGTTATAGTACCAGCAGATTTTAACTTAGAACGTGAACTAATTTCTGAGGTTTCTATAGGGCTCCCACAAACAGCCGCAGTAGGTAAATGTATCGATAAGCAGCACCATGTAATATTATTAATATTTTTTAATTTTCTCTTCCTAGTGTATGTCTTGTAGCACCTGAAGAAGCACCACCCAAACTCGCTAGACACAGAATGCCTAAGTAGTCTCTGCCCCAAGGAGTTCACAACACATTATATATCATAAATGCCATGTAAAATATGACAACTAATTTCTTTAATCTTTTTCTGCTGGATCTTCTCCCTTTTAAAATAAGGGCTCAATGTTTTGTTTTGTTTTTTCAGGTTGACTCTTTTCCAGCCTAATGGTGAAATTGCCTGGAATTCTAACTAATCAGAGGAAAGTAAAAGAAGGAAACTAGCAGCTACGCTGAAAAACATGCAGATATATTGTGTAAAGAAGGGCAGATACTTGCACAGGAGAATAGCATGTAATAAATACCTAAATTCTACAGTGTTTTCAAAACACTAATTTCTTATTAGATAGTTCTCTCCCCTCCCCACCCCCCACCCCCCCCCCAAAAAAAAAAAAAAAGGCTTTGAAGTGTAGATATCCATCCAGAATAATTCACTCCTTTGCAATAGAAACCTCATAGGTAAGAGTAGGCTCCTCTCTCAGCAGAGGCTTCTGCATCTCTGATGATTTTCCTAAATCCTTTAATCTACAAAGGGCTATTTTTATACAGAGGGCAAAAGTGTATGGTGGGAACTCCCTTATACAGGGATTTTGTATTAATACTAGACCAACTAGGAGCAGAACATCCACAATCGGATCTGGATAATACATTTTAATTCTATTTAAAAGTGTCTCTAAAGAGATTCAACTAAAACGCATTGGATTTTCTATCCGGCAATTTTTACAGAGCAGCAATTCCTCACAACGGTTACAATTACCCTAACTAATGCAATTAGACAGAGGGTTGTGAGGGTTTTTTTTTTTTCAATTTAAATTTCACTCTAATAGTTTTGCATACTGTTCTCTTTTCCCTTACTTCTCAGCGGCGAATAAAACACGGTGATGCCTTTCTTAAGTCTCCTCAAGGCAGAGGCGCTCCTCCAAATGCCTCTTCAGTGCCCAAACTACTCCCCCTCATGATTCCCCGGCTCGGTCCCAGCCCCCATAGCGGTCTCTGCCTTCAGCACCCCGGACAATAGATCAGAGACATCCTGAGACATCCCCTGCCATCGGCGGAGGAGGGGACAAGGCATAGCCCAAAGCCCTCTGCTCGACTTGGCTCCAAACAAAGGGATGAATGAGAGGGAGTAGAGTAGAGTGAAATAGAGGTCAAACCTGCACTATCTTTAATTTTTATAGGAATTTAGGAGTGGAATACATACAGCTCTTTTGCATAAGAAACTGTCCCCAAAAAGGGTGGAAAACGGTTCCATGTTTTCTTTTGCAGGAAAGACTTTATGCTATTCAATTATGCTATTCACTGCATACTCTCTACTACTATTGTTCCTTTTCCGTGGCTTTCTTCAAATCCTGGCCCTTTGCCAAAACACATTGACATTTCTCAATGATAGGGTGCTCGGGGTGGTGGCAAAGAACGGAAGGAATGAAGGTGAGAATGGACACTATGTCTTTAGACAGAAGACAATGTGGTTTTTACTCCAGAGATCAAAAACAATAGCTTTCTACTTGCATCTCAGAAATGCAGAGCAGTTGTTTACAACCTGAGGTTTTGCAAAGAAAACTCAAGAGAGCCATCTGCTGTCGTAACCTGTGATAAAGTGTGTGCAAGTCTAGTCAAAGGTTTTGCTAACAGATGGGTTGTAGAAGTATAAACATATCATCTACCTTAAAGACTAATAATTGCAGAAGATTGTGCATTTAGGACAAATGGAAATATACACTTGCTACATTGAAATAGAATTTTATTTCTGATTAACTCAACTCTGAATATGAAAACAAACGATTAAAAGCAAAAGAGGGAATTTTCAATACTTTCTGTTTTCCCATCTGTTAATTTCTAATTGCTAATTTATCATGGATTTCAGGAGTTTTCTTGAAACATTTTTCTCTAAAGATCTTTCTCTAAATGTTTGAAAACAGTTTCAAATCTTTAGAGAAAATGTATTTTAGGGAAAAATGCATTCAACAAACTATGCATAAAATACATGCCTTACTTTATATGAGAGTATGAAAGGTTATTATTTCTTACATTTATTTTTTCACAGTATTACTTGGGACAAACCATATTCTGGAGTTAGTTATTTAGTTATATATTTACTTATTTTATCACTTCTTGTATGGTTTGCATTAGGTGAGATAGAGTTACAAGCTACAGAGTCATATTTCATCAACACAGAATGAAAACTCTACAGAGTTTTTTTTTCATAAACTATTTCAATATAAACAAAAATGTTTTTCTACAAGTGTGTTGCCGCACACTGACTCCACCCATGTTTTCTCCTCCCAGATATCCTGCAACCATTCTTCATATCAAAATCAAAACAAATCAAACCATGACAAAAACACCCCAAAATCTTTAAAACTGTATATTCTCTAGAAGTGTAAAATGCCAGATTATTACATTGCCACTAAACATGTTTTAGTTACATGAGCTCTAGTAAAGATTTTGATACAGTTGCTTGCCAACAGTAGGCTCACACAGCACACATTCTAGAACACACATGCTAGAAAACAATGCCATAAAGTTAGAGAATCCCAGAAACACAGAATTGTAGGCATTGGAAGGGACCTCTGAAGATCATGTAGTCCAACCTCAACACCTTCTTCCTTTTGCAACAAATCTGATAGGGCAGGTCCAGCTTGATTCACTGAATCTCTACTATTCACCAACCAGGTTGCTTGTGCTAAATGCCTCTCTATATTCTAGAATTCATTGGTAAAGTATTGTGAATCTAGAAGTTCTTCCAGACTTTAGAGATTTTAAGGTAATTTCATGTCCCTGAAAAAGTGTGCGGATTTGGGGGATTTTTGGTTTGTTGGTTTGTTTGTGGGGTTTTTTTTTGGAGGGGGGTGCATATTTTTGTGTTGTGTGTGGGATTTTGTTTGGTTGGTTGGTTTTTCTTGGGGTTTTTTTTGTTTGTTTTGGTGGGGTTTTGATTGGGTTTTGCTTTGTGGTTTTGATGTTTTCTTTTGAAGATGGTGTGTGTTATAGTTGCAAACCTTACTCCTTAAACTTATATTGAAACTGGAAAGCCTACTTTAGGGGTAAAAATACCAGTTTAGGCAAATGATTGCAAGATATGCATAAGAGTACATCTGGGCCATTGGAAAAATTTCATGTAATTCCAGAAGACATGTCTCAGCAGGAAAAAAAAAAGCTTATTTATAAAATCTGATGGATTAATTTAATCAACATCCCAGTGTTTTTAATAAGACAACAGACTGATTACCAGAATGTTGTATCCAGCTAAGGTTGTGATTCTGAATATTTGTTGGTATTGATATTTATATTTGCTGAAATATAAATAATGGAATATACTGAAATAATTACTGAAGGTTGGTGATAGTTTGTGTGGACTGTAATTCAAGTGTCTCAATTAAATTTGCATATTAGGATCCAAAACATAAGAGGAAGCATTAAATATGATTCATGTATATGCAAGAATAAGTTAATCTGTATTAGTCATCTATATTAAATAATTAGTTATACAGATAACTATCAAAATGTAACCATTACTGTATGCAGCAGCTAAGGAAATACGAATGCCTATACTGGCTGAGAGACAATGATTTAGCTAGTGCAACATTTGCTCTGAATTGACTGATGACATTTCTTTCATACTCTACCTAGGATATGTCTGCAACTCAAAGGACTGAGTACCTCTATGCCAGTGAATATTCAAGTTCATTTAGGGAATTGAATAAAATTGTCTTGTAGATGACCAATAGGAAAGCACTGAATAGATATTGGCTTATTCTTTAGGAATAACATAATTCTGCAATTGCTTGATTTTGCTTTTGCTTTCATTCTTCCCTGTAGTCATGAGTTTCCTGTATAGTGTTGTGTTAAGAGAAATACCTGCTGTAGTGACTTATTCATTTTCAGTTCCATTGGCTAATTCTTTATTCTTCAACAGGGAAAAGAAAAGTGAATGGAAAATCTCACCATTAATTTAATAATTAATCTCTTGGCAAGATAAGGCACATGATTGCAGCTCCTGACTTTTAGCACATCTCTTGTGACAACTTTTATGATTCTTCCTAGTTTTAACTCTAGATGTCCTCTACTTCTGATACCACTTCTTTTGAGATGAAGTGGGAAAAAAAAAAAAAAAAAGAGTTGGATTTACTGGAGAATCTGAACATCACACAGATCATATGAGGCTCTCCAGGATAGCTCACCTGAGTCCAAAACTTAACTCCAACAAGTCTCTTCTATTCAACAGTTAGCAAAAACAATGAAAAAAAAATGAAAATCAAGATTAATTCCAGGGAAAGATTCATAAAAGTAATTGGAAATTAAATACATTGTGTTTTCGGTAGCAACACACATATATGATTTTAACTTTAAAAATTAAGTAGTCCCCTTAAAGAAATATTCTTAATATATACGTGATTTATTTTGTTTCCACTGAATCTGATAGCAGAACAGCTGCCACCAGAGTGCTTTGGACAAGGCTCTAGTGACACAAGCCAGAACAACAACTTTCATTAAAGGAAAACAACTCCACAACACACATCTGTAGTCCGCACAGATGCACAGACCAGTTTAGGATTTAGAGACCTAAATATCTTTTCTTCCTATGCACAGCTTAAAACAACATCTGTTGCATTTGCTTATCCAGCCACAGCAGGACTTCTCTGACTTCTGAAACATGCAACAGACTTTGCTGTTATTCTTCCAAGTAACTGGAAGTCCCTGTAATATGAGTCTCCTTAATTTTGTTCTACAGAAACAAAAGAAATGTCATTCCTGAGAAATTTAGTCTCTACAGTGAATTTCCTCTGGAGTCAGTACAGCTGGCAAAGCATGACAATATGTAAGCTGTTATACCTGCCTGAAAATGCTCTCCTGTGAGAGTTTTCTACTCCTAAAACAGATAAAAATTTAAGGTGATTGCAATGAACTTATGCTGCAGTCTCTTGATTGAAATAATCACAAATACTATCCTAAAAACATGCTGAATTTTTTTTGCTGCACAAGTTCTAGAAAAAAATTCAAACCTATAGGAAAGTAACCATCAATAGGAAAATTTCTAACTGAAAGGAAAAAACCTTATCAGTTCCATGGGTAACAGTGGTCGGGGCACTCTTTACCAGCATACACATATGGGTTGGTTCTTTTCATAGACTTTGACATTACATCCCAACATTTATTAGTTCATTAGATGCTCACTTTCCAACTGATTTCTTTATAGAGTCATGAAATCCTTTAGTCTTACTGTTAATGAAATAAGTAATATTGGTGCATACACACAATACACAACATGTAAAGCACAAAATGTATGAATATGTAAAATGTATCAAAAAAATTTCATATATGTACATGGGAGCAGTTTCGTATTGATAAGAATTTGAGGTAATCGGTGAGTAGTTTTATTCACATGCCTATTACTTAAAAGTATTTAAAACATGTCTGCAAGAGAAGTGACATGTAAATCCCAATTTAGACACAGATCTTAATGTCTTCTGTCTTAAATTGTTAGGAAACTCAAAATGCCATCCAAGCAATAAATATATATGTGTATAAAAGCTATATATCCCAAGCTTACTGACAATGTTTTCCTAAAGTCCTCCAACATACTGATTTAAAATTTTTACATAACATGTTCTTGCTTTCCTCAGAACAGATATGAAAACATATGGCAATGTGAGAAAAAATGTGTTATTTTTCTGGACTTTAAGAACAAAGGAGGTGTTGGGGTTTGGTCATCTCACAGAGAATCAGGAGAAAAAGCACATTATATCAATTACAATAAAATGCTGAAGAGAAAGGACAGGATGAGCAGAAACATAGAAAAATTACTAGCTTGAAAAGCAGAAGGACGATCTCACTTAAAATACACTCTATAATCCTGTGGGTATAGAAAATTATTTTCACAAGTGACAGGAAGGACTGGAACATGGCTGCTTGCACGCTTGCATGTATACAGGGCTCTAAGAAGAAGGGGTGTCCAAGAGATGTGTTTAATATTCAAACATTACCTCCTCCAAGCTCAAGAAAAATATATTCCCTTGGAAAAAAAAAATCAAGTAAGAGAGGCAGAAGCTCTGCATGGATAAGCAAGGAGCTCTTAGAAAAACTCAAAAAGAAAACAGAGGTTTACAATATGTAGAAAAAAGGTCTGGTCAGTTGGGAGGATGTGATGATTTTAAGACTGTCTTTAATTTTTCTTCTCACAAAGTTCAAGCAGAAAAGTGAAAGAATGCAAATAAATCACTATTAGGTGTAAAAAAGCAAAATAATTATTATTTTAAACACTTCCATTGGAGAGAGAAATGTTTAAACCACTACTCAAAACAAGGTTGGGCAGTCAGGCAGTCTCACAGTCCATCTTCTCTCAGTCTGCCTGCTTCTTTTCTTGCTGAAGATAACACACATGCTGACCTTAACAAGCTAAGTCTAATGAACCTCTTTCTGCTTCTTGGCTTTCTTCCCTTTTGCCTGCTCTGGGGGGAGGGTGGGGTGAGGAAAAAGAAGCACAGCCCCCTCTCCTTTGGGGGGCTCAAGGGGCTTTGCTGTGTTTTTCTGTTGATTGTACATATTTGTAAATGTTGTGAATAGTGTAAATTTGTATATATTCATTGCATTTCATCATAGATTGTAGTTTTGCCTGTAAATACAGCTTCATTTTCTTCCAGATTGAGCTAGCCTGGTTATTGTTGGTGTGGGAGGGGGATTTCAGCCCTCACACTGTAACAGAGGATTATAGAAATATAGCCAGAGAATGTAGAGATGCAACAAGGAAGGCCAAGGCCCTTTTGGAATTGAGTCTTGATAGGAGGCTGAAAGAGAACAAGAAGAGCTTTTTCAAATACATCAATGATAAAAGGAAGAGCAGGGCAAAGGTGGGTCCACTATGGGAGATGTTGCAGAGATGGCAGAGTTGCTGAATGCCTTCTTTGCCTCCGTCTTTGCTCCTAAGACCATCCCTCAGGAACCTCAGTCTCTAGAAGCAAGGGAGCAGAACTGGAAGAAGAGGACCCTCCACTGGTCAGTCAGGACTGCATTAGAGATCTCTTATACCAACTGAAGACACAGAAATCTGTGGGCCCCAACAGGGTGCATCTATGAGTGCTGAGAGAGCTGGCTGATACTGTTGCTGAACCTCTCTCCATCATCTTTGAAAAGTCATGGAGAGCAAGAGAGGTGCCTGCTGACTGGAAGAAAGCAAATATCACTCCAATCTTCAAAAAAAGCAAGAAGGAGGACCCAGACAACTACAGACCATTGAGCCTCACCTCCATCCCTGGAAAGCCAATGGAGCAGCTCATCCTGGAGGTCATCTTTAACCACGTGGAAGGTTATCAGGAGTAGCCAACATGAATTTACCAAGGGGAGATCCTGCCTGACTAAGCTGGTAGCCTTCTATGAAACCAGGACCAAATGGGTAGAAAAGGGAAGAGCAGTGGATGTCGTATACCTTGACTTCAGTAAGGCTTTTGATACTGTCTCCCATAACATCCTCGTAGAAAAGCTCAGGAGATGTGGCATAGATTGTTGGTCAGTGAGGTGGATTGAAAACTGGCTCCACAACAGAGTTCAGAGGGTCATCATCAGTAGCACAGAGTCAACTTGGAGGCCTGTGGCAAGTAGTGTCCCCCAGGGATCAATACTGGGTCCAGTTTTATTTAATATCTTTATCAATGACCTGGATGAGGGCATTGAGAGTACCCTCAGCAAGTTCGCTGATGATACAAAACTGGGGGGGTTGGCTGACACCCCCTCAGGCTGTGCAGCCATCCTGTGAGATCTGGACAGGCTGGAGAGCTGGGTGCAGGCAAACCTCATGAAGTTCAATAAGTACAAGTGCAGGGTCCTGCACCTGTGAAGGAATAACAACAGGCACCAGTACAGGTTAGGGACTGCCCTGCTGGAAAGCAGCTCTATGGAGAAAGACCTTGGAGTCCTAGCGGACTGCAAGTTCTCCATGGGACAACAATGTGCCCTGGTGGCCAAGAGGGCCAATGGTATCCTGGGGTGTATCAAGAGAATTGTGTCCAGCAGGTTTAGAGAGGTTCTTCCCCTCTACTCTGCCCTAGTGAGACCATGCCTGGAACACTGTGTCCAGGAGGAGAAACTTCTTTACAGTGAGAGTGACAGAGCACTGGAACAGGCTGCCCAGAGAGGTTGTGCAGTCTTTCTCTGGACACATTCAAAATCCATCTGGATGTATTCCTGTGTGGACTACCCTAGGTGATCCTGCTTTTGGCATCAGGGTTGGGCCTGATGATCTCTGGAAGTCCCTTCCAACCTCTAATGTTCTGAGATACAGAGATACATATATATACGGACACATCCACATTACCACTTTGTGATGGAAGAAGGGATGAAGAACACTCCCAGGCAATTTAGAAAATAGTCTTATTTTCTGAAATCTAACCTAAAGTTGACAGTGTAATTAATTTGGCAGAACTTCTTGATAGTCATCTGCCTTTGTTTACAATTCTTCTACCATTTATTTTCAAATAACTTTATTTTGCAACCAATTTGATACCATTTTGAAGACATTTGCAAGGGGGAAAAAAAAGGCAAAAATCCCCAACTCCAGAATCCAAAAATTGTTCCAGAGACCAAGTAATAAAGTATTTCTCTGTATAATAATCAAGACAATGTAGGTGTCTGAGGGGAGAAAAAGTAGCTATAGAACAATGCTGGCTAAGGTTTCATTGGTCCATAAGGTAGGATTTGATCTCCCCTGAAGCTTTTCATAAAGGAATGTTCCTTTCTAAAGGAAGCAGCGTGATGTGTTTCCCTCTTTCCTATCTACACCAAACAAACAGAATATCCAGTGCATTGTATACTATTTCTATTGAATTAAATAAATTAATGATATAAGTCTATGCCTTAGTTTCTTTTTAGTTAATCTAGATATTCAGGAGTATCTAATAGGACAAGGCAGTTTGTATTAGCATAGGAAGGAACTTTTGGCTTTTTTTTCCCTTTTTCCTTATTGTTTCTTTCACTTTGTGTTACTGGCTTTGACGTAAAGATTCTGTTTGTACTGACATGCTATTGTTAATCAACAGATGAAAATGAGTATCATCTACTACTCCTACTATGAAAACAACAACAAAAAACACAACAACCCCCCCAGAAGAATATTAATTGAAATAATTTTTTAGATACCATCTTATTCTCCTCCTCTCTATGATAATCAGTCTAGCTTCACCATTATCAGTGATAACTGCTGTAACAGACAGCTTGTTTCTATTTTACTTCTTTCCAAAGAGAAACATTTATTTCTTTTGTACTTGGAGTTTAAGAAGAATCTAGTAAAACCAGCAATGAATGTTTTGACTTAAAAAACCCGTGCATTTAAGAACTTCTTCTTGCCTGTTTTGCTGCTTACATAAATTAGAACATCAAGCCAAAGTTCATAGTCATTTACTATTTCTTTATTTTGAAGATGTGTGAGCTGGAATATAATGAATGCTATAGCTACTTTACTGTCCTGAAGAAAATATTGCAATACTTGCTCATGTTACCAGGCTGATATTCCTGGCTGTTACTTCAAATACCATAGTGTTGATTATCAGCAGTACCAGCATGAGTACTCCTAACATAGTGACCTGATTTTGCAACACAAAAGGTCCTACAACCCTAAATTGCAAAATACCTCACTGTCAAAACTTACGAAACCTTTCAACAGCATATTGCTCTAATGTGTAGTGCAATTATCTGATTTGCCAGCAGTGGACACTGTTACTCTAGTTATCCACAAATATATTGACTGGGGAATAACTTGCAACACATATTGGTAAATGTTTCTTTTATTACTTGCACTGCTGTAAGAACTTGGAAAACTTCCTGTCAGAGAAAATCTGAGTAGAACTTCTAGGATAGGAATATTTTTCAGCATTTGTGTTATCGTAGTTCGACTGTCCTTTTCTTTAAAACCCTGATACTTTGAAGCAAGTTTAAGATAAATAAACACATGTTTATTCACCTGAGATTGTTTGAGGTTTTTTAATCATAGCCATTTCAAGTCATAGAAGGTGTTCTGGTGCAAAAAAAAAAAAACAGAAAATGTCTTTGTTCCTTTCTCATAGAATGATAGTTATCACAACAGAACTGCACATCTTTTGGACTGGTTCTATAAAATTGTTACAAGTAATGAAATCAGCAAGCTAAAAAATTCTAAAAAGGGTATTTCCTTCAGCAGCCTGAATCATTTGCTGATTAATATAATTGTTTAAAATCTGCAAATGACGTGTCTTTTACTCACTGACACACTTACAAGCACTTTGAAGTTAAGCTGAAGTACAGATTTTTAGTTGGGAATGAAAATTGATAGCTACAAGAACAACAGAGTGAGTTGCAGAAGGATTAGGTAGGAATCAGCCTAGCTCATTGGAAGAGAGTTTCTGTTAATCTTAGAAATAGGAGAATCTAAGTGTTTAAGGAAAGCAATGCACAGATTTAATCACAGATAATAAACACTGTCTTCTTTGACACAGTTACAAGAGTTATGGCAATCACCTCCTAATCTCAATGTTCAAATGATTCATTAAGGTCCTCCTAAAAGTCCCATCAGTCTAACACTAATATACCGCCTAAAACCAAAGAGGGACTTAGTCCCTGTGTCCCAAACAACTTGAGCTGGAACCATTGTAAGAGGGGAATTAGGAGAGAGACAGATCAAGCAGAGACAGAGTGACAAGCTGCTTTTCTGTACCCTCAATATGGCTGGAAAACATCATTTTGAACATATGCTGGCTGACAGGTCAAACTTTGGCCTACTGTTGCCCCTCCAAACTTTCTCACTCAATTCCAATTCACACAGGGCCCAGTTTTGATTCCCATCACCGTTGTCCCCCCAAACTCTGTAGAACACTCAAACACACAGATGTGAGACAGTTGCCACCTCAGAGGTTGTCCTAAACCAACTAAGATTTATAAGGGTGAATCCAGGCACATACTTTTGTTGACCCACCACCTACGGACAAGACTCCAACTCAAGACAACAATGCTGGGTCCAAGGGTGGTAAAATCACAATCTTGAGCTCAGTCTCTGCTTCTCCCTCTGTTCCCCTACCCTTTTTCCTCTCTTTTTTTTTTTCTATTTGTTTTTCTTTTTTGATAGACGTCACCTGTTTTTTTCTGAACTAGTTGATAAGGAAATAACTCTTCTGCCAAAGTGCCTTCATCTGCAACACTTGTCGATACATTGTTTTGCATTTTTCCTCAGGATCACTGTTGTGACCACCAGTGTTTTGGTCCTTGCCAAGCAGGGATAGTCCTTGTTATCCACTGAGTGGGACAAGGCATTTGACTTTTGTATTGTTCCTCAGAGTCATTGTTGTGATGCTTACTGCTGTTGTGGCCCTGCTGAGCAGGATTAGGCCATTCAGGGAATTACAAAGATTCACATCTCTTGTTGTCCACGAAGTGGGACAAGACTTATACCAAAGCAGTTTCCATGTAAGTATATATAGTATCTCGATAGCATAATGCCTACTGTCTGGCTGATGCAGCCAGAGGGCTAGCTTCTATTTCAATATTTGAGAACCTTGGGCATACATTGGGTCAGTAACTCTCCTCTCACAACCTCTTATTGTCTAGATAAAGTGACTTAGAAGACATCAGTCAGAGATTGAATTCAGTCAAAACAGTTGGACTAGAGTGAATGACTTCTGAAAGTGTCCTTCAGTCATGTCAGCTTTTAAACCTGCTCAGCGTTAAACACAGGTAGGCAGAATACTGTTCCTTCCCAAATCTCACTTTTCCCAACATTCCACTTTGAACTTGCTACTGATGTACAAGGTCATTTTTCAAACTTTAGCCTTTGGAACTCATTTGTTATCAGAAGTCTCCAAATATCTCTTCATCAGTGTTCAAATAAGCCTTAGGATTGACAAAAAAAAAAAAAAAATTGTCACCAAGTCTCAAAGCTTTTTGACTTATTTCCAGCCTTAGTTTAAACACTGCAGAAACTTGCTTAAGCTACAGATGTAGGGTGGAAGAACTAAATTAATACCAGGAAACAGCTTGATGAGTGGAAGCTCTCTTTCATACAATCCAAACTGTGCTCTGTAAATTATAAGTGAGTGGTTCTGGCTATGATGGACTGATAAGGAAGAACAGAAGTCATTAGAAATGGAACACACTGGCAGCCAAATTGCTGTGAATCATAGCTCCTTGACTGATATTCTCTCTCTGGAGACAAAGCAATTTTTTCTGGGCCTTAAAAACTCAAATAGAAGCAATCTACGTATCATCTTTTAGTATGAAAAAAAACCCAAAACAACCCTAAACCAGACTTGCTTACCACTGCAGTTTTATATATGTGGAATAGAGTACTATACCATGCTGTAAATATCACTCACATATGTTTTTAATGATTCTGTTTGCAACTGTGTTATCCAAAATAATAGTGCTCTGATAACAGTCACCTTTTCAAAATTAACTGCTAAAACCTTGGGTACAGGCAGGTCAACCTCCCACAGAAATCAGGTTTTATGATTTTAATCTCATAATTTAAAAAACAACCATCCAAACTACTGTCTCTCAGTATGCTGTACAAGTATGATCAACCTTGTGTATAATTTCCTCTGAAAAATATCAAGACCTTGCAGACTAGCTTCCTTATTATTTCAAGATATTGGCCCACACCTAAAGAAATTTGACTGCTTAACGTTGCCAAAGGCTTAGAGGAAAACAAAGAAAGAGCAGAATGATCTGAAATAATTATGTTTTGTGATATCCATTATCTGTTATCATCATCTGCAAATGACTATGGTTTTACACAAGGTTTGGCAAACATATATGGAATATGAGCTTAGAAGTGTCTAGTGACAAACTTCTATTTATTAAAAACATTATTTTCCTTAAATAAAAGCATACCTTGTTTACTGTAGAATAGTTTAGATTTGTAGAATAGTCAAAGGTTTTTTAAAAGGAAATTTTCAAATGTACTTTAAAAAGTTATTAATTTTCAGTAGTTAACAAATAATTTTTGAACTTTCTGTACTGCGGCATCAACTGAAATACCTTGGATTTTCTCTTTTTCGTGCTTATAATGCTCATGCTCATTTGAATCTTCAACTCATTTCTATTTTTTATCAAAAGCCAATAAGGGTGCTAATTAAAAGATTATGTAAAACAGTTTCAGTGTGAGGCATTGAAACCATAAATTATCAAGGATTAGTGACTGTTTCACATTCGGTTATTTCAGCTGAAACTTCCATAATTTTCCATTGTAGCCCTGATCATTTTTCTTGTTTATTCAGTGATGCTTGAACACATCCCAGGACAGGTTTCCTCTTCTCATTACAATCTAATATATCACCAAAACCTAGTCTGCATGTATTTTGTAACATACAAAGGCTCCCATTGTGATCTCATCCTTGAAATAAAAAAGGAAAAAAAAATAAGAGCTTTCTTATCTGGCTAACATAAAGTAATATTAGTGTTGGCATCAATTCTCTTCCACTAGTGTTGGCTATCTCTTCCACTATTTCTCTGCAGCTGAGTGGCAAGATACTGTATTAATGGTGGAAAGGATAAGGAGAGTAAGACCATTAGATGAAAATCTGAGATGCTCTTTAATGTGAAGCACTTCTAGATTCCAAGACATTTTCTGAGAAAGAAGAAAAACATCATTACCCTTCACATTCTCTGAATCCAAAAAGAACACTTCCATTTTAAAACCTCTTTCCTAGTTCAGAGAAATATTTCTATTATAACACTATGTGCTTCACTGGCCTCTTATATCATATGTGCTCAATACTTATTTTGTTTGTTGAACAAAGTCAACTAATAGTTAAAAAAATCTGCCTCTGTTGTAAAATTAAACATTATACCTTATTTTGTTGAGCCAGAACACACAAGGTGTGCTAAAAATCAACACATTTTAATGTTTCCTTGGGATACTGAATTTTAATTTCATTTGTATTTAAACGCAATCTAAAGCTGCTTCCTTTTTGGGTTTGCTCTACTCCAGATGAATACAAGTTCAAGCGAAATATCCCTGTATTTTTCCAAGATCTCCTTGTGAATATTTGGCTTTCAAATGGCCATTAAATGACAACAAATTGGCTTTTTCTAAAATATATTTTCTCTATTTGATGGACAGCACCATTAACTCCTCTGCTTCTCTGCCCCATCCCTTTGACCTAGTTAACTTTGTGATGCTACCAAAAAACTATCCTTGCACATCATCAAAATCCAGTCTATGTTATTTTTTAAGTATTAATCAATTTGGTTTGGATCAATTTTAATCATATCCTATGTTCTGTTTTGCAGCAGGGCTTTCCCTTCTATACCGCTGATGTCCCACCCCAGTGTTATAACCTGATACCTGTCAACTCTCACACTTCTCTGTATGCCTGGTATCTAGTACAAGGTCTGAAACTATGTGACAGCTGTGCCAAGACAAAGCCTCCAGCCCATTGGTGATATTCACATTTCATAAAATCGCTTCTGATTTTGTCACTGATCCATCTCAGTGATGTTTTTTTTCCAATATACAAAACAGCAGGAGGAAATCAGTGCTGCTGCTAGCATCAGAGCATTTGAAGAGTTCTGGTGTACAGCAAGATGCTGTAATTCCTTTAAATGAGACCGTATAGACTTTAGCATAAATGGGACTATATTCTCACTGGTGTCTAAGTGCTCTTTTAGCACTTAGGTAATTGCAGTTTCTCATATGAGAAAGTAAGAGAAATCTGAAGAATAGTGGGTAGATTTTAAGAGACAAAGTACAGTTTTCTCTCTGACATGTTCATTATTACTGTCAATTATAGGTAATTTCCTTGCTTACCCTTTTTCCCCACCACATGCCAAATAAAACAAAACCCCCAAAAACCTAAAAGAAACATTAAAAAATTTAAGATTTTTATGAGTATAAAAAAGAAGCCAGGGTGTATTTTTTAAAAGTCAAGATTGCAGAGACTCAGAACAGCCCAATGCACTTGTAATTCTGCCTTAACTGATTACTTTCCAAATGAAACAAGTTGCTATTTTATAGGAAACATTAAAAAAAAAAAAGGCAAGGTAACACCATCTCATTCAGAAGGTGAATATTAGAACATGGGAAATGTTACCCTATTTCTTTCCGTACACTAACCAGCTGGTGGAACAAAAAGCAACAGTAGTGCTTAAGCTCACACAAAACATTAATATTATATACTACAGTTTTCTCACAAAAAAATTAGAGACAATTCCTTTATGCTCTGTGTCTCGCTGATTCAATTCAAGGTCTAAACAATGTTGATATTACTCAAGTTTTGGAAAAAAACCTGCAATGTTTATTATAGCTGCTTAAGGAATCTTCAGCTAATCAAAAACACTAACAAAACACTGTGTGAATCTGGGGTGGGAGGTTGTACAGGAATGTGTATATAATACATGCAAGCAATAAAAGCTCTTTAAAGACTCAGATTTGCTGTTGATAAAGATTTATAAAGACAAAGGCACAGAGAACTAGGTTAAACTCACCTAATTTCATCACTATGAATTTGGAATTTAGACTCCCTCTGTCATGGACCAACCTGTCCAAAGAAGATGAATACCCACCCAATCTTTGGGAAATGCTCACCAGCCACTACAGATTATAAAAAAATGCAGGCTCTTAGGAATTGCGTGAAACATGAGGAAAGCATTCAACAGTTCTGGTACAACAGAAACTTCTTTGCAGCCAGCTACATAAATGGAGTTCTCCCCTGGCTGCCCAGTTTAGGTTCAATAGCAGTATGTTCATAACATAGGTTAAGATTTCACAGGCTTATTTTGTACAACCTGTGGATAGATTACTTTTGTTTTTTCTATTCCACATTTTGCTAACTCTTCCTACTCCTCTTTTCTGGATTACTGTCTCTCCATCCGGTTGCAATAGACATACCACAAAAGCTGTTATTGCTCTGCTGAAGGGCAAGTTCAGATCAGAACCAGAGAAATCACAAGGCAGAGTGAAGCTGCTCTGCCTCTTGTCATGGTAGGTCCACGACATGGCCCAGTACAAACCCAGACAGGCCTTAAGATGTCTAGACAAGGTCCCTTTCTCTCCCTTCCCTCCTGCAGAAAACAGGGCAACGTGGGAAAAAGAACAAAGGGGACAGGACTCCTGCCTGTCTGGTAAACAAGCTGTTTATCTGTGGAGAGAGCACGTACACTGACCACTGCTCCCCCAGATACAAGGTCTTTGCTTCTGCCTTTTATGGCTATGGCCTGGCAGAACACTTTCCATTGGGCAGCTACACGTTAGCTTCAGTGCAATCGATCTCTGGCAATTTGTATATATACAAGTGACTTGGTAGTCACTCTTGCCTTGCTCTAAGCCTTGCTCAAGCCTGCTGAAGCCTTGCTTCAAACCTTGCTTCAAGCCTACTTGGACCCGCTTTGTAGAAGCTACCTCGAGTTGCCCTGTCCTGCCTCGAGTGTCTGGTCCAGAGCCTGGGATATAACCACAAGCCATACACAGCAAGCTGGAGAAGCCACAAGCCTAGAAGTTGGATCCGCCTAGCCTGCTTCCCCTTGCTACTAGAATTGTGCTGTGCCTCAGTTTACCCAGGAACCAAGCAAGCATCCGTCGCAAAGAGTGTCGTTAACTGCCCACTGTCCACTGAAGCCAGATCAGCCTGGGACCATGCAGTAAACTCTCACACAGCAGCAGCATCCCCGTGTGGGTAAAACTAGCTGTAAGTAATTAATTCATTGCCTTTTGAGTTCAGAGGTTCTTATCGAGCCTCCCCCCACTGTAATCGAGTGCTATCTGCTCTCAGGGACTTTCTCTTTCCAAGTTACTGCCTCCTAGTTTGCATAACTGTTTATATTTGCCCCTAAGACTGTATATTCCCATTGTAAATACATATTCCAACTGTAAAATGATCCTATTTAATGAGTTTTGGCAATTTTCAATAATAAAGGGTTACTATTTTTATTAATACCTGTTTGCCATATTATTTATTATTATTGTGAAGGTAATTAATTAATAATATTCCTCCCTTGACCACAACACCTCTGAGCAACCACATTGTGCCAAACTGCAGTCTGCATGGTGCCATTTTTATGCTGAATCATAGAAACTTTTATGTTGGAAAAGATCTTTATGATCATTGAGCTGGGATGAAACAGGAAAGAGAACATTGCTTTGCTTAGCACCATTTGTCTTTGTGCCTAAATGGTAATAAATGTCATAACTTTCTGTAGATACATTAGAAAGTTATTCAAGTGAAAACTTATGAAAGCAACTTAAATTCATCCATTTTAGCTAAATAATTCCTTATGGAAATAATTACATTTGAATCCTGCAAGAATCATGGTCAGTAATGCATTCCGAAATGCTAGAGTCATTATAAGAAGATCTTGGGGATTAAGGAACAATACTAATTTTTTTTTTTAATTTATTTTTTACTTTTTACTATCCTGAGCAGTAAGAATGACATATGACCTTTAGGGATTATTATGTACTTGTTTGATTAGATATCACCTGAGATATAAATCTTTGTGAATCACATGCCATCAAACACACTTCCAGTAATTAACACTGGCAGAAATTATCTAATATACTTTCTGTGTCACTACCAACTTTTTGTTCTCTGTTACTTTCACGTTACCCACAATCCCTGCTTTTCCCTTCAGCATTCTAAATCCCATAAATTATTCACCTGTCCTCTAAGGGATTTTACACAAAATAGTCTCTGTGCAGAGTAAAGAGCTGCCCTAGCAATAGAAACTGAAATCCAGGAAGCCTCTCTTTCCTAGGAAAATGTTTGCAATGAGGCTACTGACATGCTTGCTGCTTCTCTCAGTACTCGCTGCACGGGACTACAGGCTGAACAGAAGGAACACTGTCCCACCTCATTGCTTGGTCTGTAAGCTGCAACTCCCAAACCTCTCCTGTCTGCAAAAAATGTGTAGGTAAGATCTCTCATTACGTCCATAGTCCCAAGTAAGTCAGGGTATAACTGCAGAGAGTATATGTGAAAAATAGCATAATTTTCTGCTGTGCCAGTTATGCATTATGACAGGAGAAATTAACTAAGCTCAAATATTTGAAGTAAAACAGAGGGTTCTGGACTTAAACTCAGAAGAGGACTTTGGCTGTACATATAAGTCAGATAAATGCAAACAATTCTAGACTACATTATAGCACAATTGCTGAAAAGAAACAAAAATCCATTTTGTTAGTAAGGACAAAGAACTGCCAATGAAGCAAATTTCATTCACAAAATAAAGGATTCTGCTTGACAAGAAAACTTCCTTTGCAGTCATGAAATACCAAAATGGTCACATTTTTTAGAAGTCATGTGAAAAAAAAAAAAAAGAAGTAATTTGATTCTAGTGAAGAAACAAACAGAATCTTTAAGGAGAAAAAAAAAAGAAGGAACTAATGATCATAAGAAGCAACATTGGAACATTTAGGAAGTGTATTCAACACTGCTTGAGAAATTATTTTAAAGCAGATATACAAAAATCAAGTCATCACATTTGCTGGTCATTTCTGAAATACCATCTCTTCATCGCTGTCTATAAAAAGTTATCAACACCAGACACTGTTCTGCATATCATGAAATAACTATCAACAAGTCTTTGGGCCAGAGAAGAAACTGGGTTTCAGCATTACCACATATTGAGGCTGGAATAGACCTCTGAGGTCATCAAGTCCAGCCCATGACCTAACACCACCACATTGACCAGACCATGTCACAAAGTGCCACATCCAATCTTAAACACCTCCAGGGACAGCGACTCCACCACCTCCCTGGGCAGTCCATTGCAGTGTCTGATTACCCTTTCCATAAGAGAGTGCTTCCTAATATCCAACCTAAACCTCCCCTGGTGCAGCTTCAGGCCATACCCTCTCATCTTGTCACAAGTTGGCTGGGAGAAGAGCCTGATCCCCACGTTACTACAACTTCCCTTCATCTAGTTGTAAGGTGTGATAAGGTCCCCCCTGAGTCTCCTTCTCCAAGATAAACAACCCCAGCTCCTTCACCCTGTCGTTGCTGAAAGATGGTATTTCTTAGATTCAAGTAAAATTTTATCTGAATGCAGAGCTTAACATGTTAGCTTAGAAAAGACTGCTACTCCAGTTAGCAGAAAACAAGAGTCTTTTTTTTTTTTCCCTGACCCAGCCTTGAAATGAAAGGTGTAAATTCAAGTAATACTGTCAGGTGCCTGTGTTACAAGCCATTTTAATGAGAAAAGTTCACAGCAGGCTGGTTATCAATTAACAAACCCAATAGCTACAAATTAAAATGCTGACAAGCAATTTGGAAACGTCCAGTCATTCCCCACTTCTTTCATGCAATAGTGCAGCAGAAGCAAAATAAATTGTCATGTAGGTGTTAGCATGATGCATAAAAGAAAGTCAATGGTCAGTGCCTGCTCCCACTAAGATGTTCAACATGTGCAAACAGCTTCTTGCCTCTTGTGCATATTCTCCTCAAGTTCAAAAGACTGGAGAGAGCAAAAGGTACATCCCATTAATGGAAAACAGGAATTTCAAAGTCTTCAGATGCATACTAATGCAATTTACTGGTCATGATTTCACTTCCTGTGGAGAGGAATGGTCTTAACCAAGAGCACATTACTGTTTGCATTTGTTCTGTGTTTGTTCAGATATTCAGGTCCTGACCAAGATGCAGTTCCATTTAATGCTGATTTAATTGCTAGTTTCCAGTTCACTGAACAGAAGCTGAGCACTGCTTCTGTCTTCCAGTGATCAGCAGGTTTAAAGAGAGTCTGCCTAGAAAGCTTGTGGAGTCTCCTTCTCTGGAAACATTCAAAACCCACTTGGATGGGGTCATGTGCAATCTGCTCTAAGTGAACCTTATTTAGCAGGGAGGCTGGATTAGACAATCTCCAGAAGTCCTTTCCAACCCTTACCATACTGTGATTTTGTGGTTCTGTGAATGTCACAACCACTCACTGATACAATAGAAAAAAAAATGGATTTAGTTTTAGCAGATTAAGGAAGGAAGGAGACACAATGTACTCAAAAGCTAATTAGTCCCCAAAACAGATCAAATTATCTTTCCATCCTTTCTTCAGAGAAGATGTTACTGGACAAGTAAGAACAAATGACAGATTCAGTGAATCTATCTAAGCAACCTATGGAGGAAAACCTTGGTTATATACTAGAAAGAATGCTTGCACATGAACACTGTTTTGAGTTGTTCACTGTCCTCTTTTACAATTATTTCAAACAAATATATGCAATGATTAGGTTGTGTGAAACAACATAAAACCTGCATATTTATATTTGTTATGATGCTGAAAGCCTCTTTTTTTGCCAGCCCACTTCATAAAAAGTATTTATTTTTGATGCAATGATAGCGCTAATGAAGTGACTTCTCATGGAAGTCAATGGCAAAATGTCAATGGTTTTGATAGATCAGATGCAAAATAGCTGCCAATTACAGTACTCCAAATTTATTTCTAATTAATTTAAAAATGATTATCTCTGTTGGGGCAGTATAGGGAGCTGCTTGTTGTTTCAGCTGGCAAATTTATTTGTGCAACGTGAAATATGAGAAAAGTGTAACAAAATATTTCCTTGTACAGTTTCTGCTTTTCTGTTGTGATGGGTCAGGGCACATTATGTGGTAAATTTAATGAAAGGCATTAGATATTTATGTCTGAAAGCTAACTATGCTGAAATAACTGTCCTATATAAGAAGTGTTTTCAATGATGAGAAGATTTATGGCATCTTCCTCCAAAGAGTAGTGTGTGTTTTAAACCCCAATACTAGCCTGGTATGAAGAAATAATACTGAATTTGTCTCAAGTAGTATGATTAAAAGTAGGGGAAAAGGGGAAGGAAGTGGGATAAACCTAAGGAATAAAGAAGAGATAAGTAATAGCTACTCAGAAATAAGAAGAAAATAGTTTCCCAGTGATGGAAAAGAAGTATACAGAATAATTCAAACAGTCAGTTTGCAAATATAACTTAATACAATTAATTTTAAGGTTTCATCCTCAAGAAGGTTTTTATGTTACTCCTTTGAAATACTACCAAAGCTTCTTAATTTGTTACAGTCTTTATAAAGTTGTCTTTTTTTCCCCTTTTTTAAAAGATATTTGATAGATTTTAATAGTCTAGACAAATTATTCATTAAAGAAACTTCTACTCCATCTGAAGAACAGTTGAAAATGTTTGAGATTTCTAATGTCAGCTCAAGTTTGATTTACATAAAAATGAATTAGAAGAGGCAGGACAGTGTTAAAAAGAGTGTTTAAAAGACTGCTTACATTTAACAATCTGAAAACTAAACAATTTCCATTTGAGGGACATTTCCTCAAAATGTTAAGTATAACCTTAAAATAGCTTATACAAAAATTGTCTTATTCTAAAACAATGCTGAGCTATGCATTCTGATGAATTAATATAATTTGCACTTAATTGACAGATTCACTCACACTGCTGACAGTATGAGAACATCTTATCATTGAGCTCACTCTCAATATGTTATACTACGAACTGAAAGAAATGTCAGGGACTTTCATTAAGTAGTTACATCAAGACTAACATGTGATTTAGTACTTATTCTGTATAACTTATTGTGTATAACAAAATCACAGAATCACAGAACGTTAGAGGTTAGAACAGACTTCCAGAGATTATCGAGTCCAGCCTAGGGTAGTCTACACAGGAATGCATCCAGGTGGGTTTTGAAAGTCTGCAGAGAAGGATCACAAACTCTCTGGGCAGTGTGTTCCAGTGCTCCATCACCCTCACTATAAAGAATTTTCTCTTGGTGTTGAGGTGAGACCTTCTATGTTCAAGTTTGCATCTATTGTTCCTTGTCTTACTACTGTGCAGCACTGAAAAGAGATTTGCCCCATCCACCTGACATCCACCCATCAGGTATTTATAGACATTAATCAGATCCCGTAGTGGTTTGAGCTAGTCCCTAGCTTAGATACTAGTTGTAATTAGGAAAATTCCAGAGACATTTGAGTAAAAGATTAATAATGTAAGGATTGGATACAAGATGATAACGATAGGTTGATATAATTCCATTGGTGTATTGAAAAGCTTGTATCTTGCAGTTTGTTTGTTCTCTTTGCCTGCTTGCTCTTTGCTCCTCTACTTTGTGCAATCCTCCCTCTGACCCTGGGCTTCTCTATTTGGATTTTCTCTGGGGTATGGGGTGGGGAGAGAGGGGAGTGGCTGAGCTAGCGCGTGTGGTTGTGTAGCTTTCTTGGGGCCCTTTGTCCCAAAGAGGAGACAAAGAGCTGACTCAAAGGTACAGGGGAGTCCTGTGCTGTTGTTACACTATATATGTGTGCAAACAACTTTGTACATGTTTATTGCTTTTTATACTGTTATATTTAGTTTATTTTGTAAATACAATTCCATTTTTACTTCCAAGTTCTGAGTGTGGTGAGATTTGCTCTCTTATTTCCAAAAAGTAAGTTATTGGGGGGATTTAATTGAACCCTTAACAGATCCCTCTCACTATAGTCTTCTCAAGACTATACAGCCCCAGGTCCCTCAGTTTCTCTTCATAGGGGAGATGCTCAAGTCCCCTAATCATTCTCATGGCTCTGCGTTGGACTCTTTCTAGCAGATTTCTGTCTCTCTTGAATTGGGAAGCCCAAAATTGGACATAGTATTCCAGATGTGGTCTTACCAGGGCAGAGTAGAAGGGAAGAAGAACCACCCTAGACCTGCTGGACACATTTTTCTTGATGCACCCCAGGATACCATTGGCCCTCTTGGCCACAAGGGCATATGTCTGTCCCATGGAGAACTTGCTGTCCACCAGCACTCCAAGGTCTTTCTCCGTGGAGCTGCTTTCCAGCAGGGCAGCCCCTAACCTGTACTGGAGCCTGCTGTTATTTCTCCACAGGTGCAGGACCCTGCACTTGTCCTTATTGAACTTCATGAGGTTTGCCTGCACCCAGCTCTCCAGCCTGTCCAGATCTCACAGGATGGCTGCACAGCCTGAGGGGGTGTCAGCCAATCGCCCTGGTTTTGAATCATCAGTGAATTTGCTGAAGGTACTCTCAATGCCCTCATCCAGGTCATTGATAAAGACGTTGAACAAAACTGGACCCAGTACTGATCCCTGGGGAACACCACTGCCCACAGGCCTCCAAGTTGACTGTGCCATTGATGATGACCCTCTGAACTCTGTTGTGAAGCCAGTTTTCAATCCACCTCACTGGCCAACCATCTATGCCACATCTCCTGAGCTTTTCTACGAGGATGTTATGGGAGACAGTACCAATAAGCCTTACTAAAATCAAGGTATACGACATCCACTGCTCTTCCCTCATCTACCCGTTTGGTCCTGGTTTCATATAAAATAAAGAATATCAAATAGGCTTTCTTTTAATTTATGCAAATACTGTACTCAAATCCTCAGATGATAAGGAATTTAACCATGAAAGGAGCACTTCTTATTTCCACAGTGAAGCAGAGATTTAGTCATGGTTATACATGTAAACAGAGCTTGTGAAAAAACATGTGAACATTTGTCTCAAAAGTTTGGCGTTAATGAATAAGTAATTAACCAGTGCTACTTCCTATTTTACATGTTAGAGGTTTTTTTTAATCATTGGAAGTTTAATATGTGAGTTCAAAATTTTCTAATACATCTTTTCAGAAGATGTTTCAATAGCTAATAGCTTGGGCTTATTATTTATAAATGTTTCCTATTAAGGAACATAACCATGTTTATGTAAGTCAGATGTGTTTATGAGACGTTTACCTAAAGCACGTAAGACTGAAATAAAAGTCATAAATTATACTTAGGAAAAACTATTTTCTTCTGCAGGAAACTATATCTGTGAATAGTTTATGGTAAGTTTAGTATCAAAACATACATAGTAAAAAATGTGTTCTGCACTGCATAATAAATTGTTAGTTGAACATTTTCAGGGTAGAGAAAAAAGAAAGCATATGTTGTCATTTTCAGAAGGTCTGCTTCACTTAGTATGGTGTAACAAGTACAAGTATACTGGAAAATTACGTTTTGCTGGAAATTAAAAACTAATATAAAAAGTCCTAAAAAGTAGGAGGCAAAAAAACCCTTCTCATCCTTATCAAAAGGTAGACTGCCAGTATGTTCAATCATCACATAACACTGCTGCACTATCTTGTGGAACCTTGTAATAGATACTAACATGCAAAACAATTATACTAGGCCTAACTACCCTTTCCAAGGAATAACAGTTAAAGAAATCAGAAGCAGAAGCAGGTGAATTAAAATTAATTTGTTTGGAAAGGGAAATAAAACACAGAATGCATCAGTTCTTAAAGGATGTTATTAACTACCTCAGTTACCTCAGAAAATTGTTATTATATCTGATGTGTTTCCCATGTCAGAATCCTTTGCTAGACCTTATTTAAATGCATGGACTAATTTGCTTTAGCCATTAAACAGTGGATTAAGTTAATGGCAGGTTTGAAACTTTAAACCAAATTCATTTTATCAAAGTGAAAAAATGTCTATCAAAAAGAAAAAAAGAGGAGGGATACCCTCAAAGTAATATGCTACACGAAGTTATCATAAGGCTGGTTGTGCCTGTGTTTATCACAGACGAAACAAAACGTTGCTGTGCTGCAACTCAAATACCACCAGAACCAGCAGCTCCAGTCACTGATGTGTCATAGAAGCGGTAAATAGCCACTCACAAGCACACAAAAAACACTCTTACTTTACATTCAAATCCAAAGGAATAGGATTTTTTTTTCCTATGTGGCTATAAGAACGTCTTGTTCTTAAACTAGGTGCTTGCAGAGTTCCCTTTTAAATATAGTCAGAAACCATACACAGCTTGCTGTGGTCAATAGTTTGTAAAGGAAATTTCTAAATAAACCCTTCCATTTCTCAGTCACATCAACAAGAAACTTGCCTCACTGGCAAATGCTTGTATAGTATTTATCAGGTGATAACTTTCAACCTCTCATCTTAGACCAAGGCTTTCAAAGGCAGGTTCTTAACCCCAGAGGCATTGCTCTCAGGATCACATCCTACTCACCTCAAACACTTGCAAAATCTGAGAATTGTTATTGGAAGGCCAAATGAAAATCCTGGCCTGAAGTTATAATTTCACACATGTTACAAGCCAGCAAAAAACACTGAGCCCTTTTCCATCCCATACAAATTCCTGATGCTTATTACAACAAAACATACATATATTAGTTGTCAGCAGTTTATACATAATTTCTAAAATAACCTTCCATTTTTAAAAGGAAAAAAAAAGTTAAAACTTATATTAGAACAGGTTTTGAGGAAGATAGCCATAATACCTTATATTAAAAAGGACAGGTCCCTATGCAAATTGGCTCAAAAGGTAGATGCAAAGATACCTTTTGAAAACCTAAGCTCATTAAAAATGTCATGAAAGAAATATTGAAAATGGCTGTCTTTAAAGAAATATCTCTTCATTTTTCATTGGACAGCTATTATATTATCATGCTACTGCTTGTGAGCTTGTCAACAAAACTAAAAAGAGAAGGGAAAAAAAAGTGAAAAATTAAATTAGCTTTGTGACAGCAGAATACATATTGTGAAAATTAAATTTAGATTGGCTACGATCCCATACATCACATTAATTTTGACTTCCAAACCCAGAAAGGCTGTTTGGAATAGCCTCAGCACAGCGGGGTTCTGGCCCAAGACACCAAGGTATTAGAGGAGAAGAGCAACCATGCGTAAATATTCATACATATATAGAGAGCAGACAGGAAACAGTACAGTAATTCATACAAAATTCCACGTATCCATTCTCCATAGTCCCTCATTTACTTCTCTGGAATGTATCTGCATGAAGATCAGACACTTGTCCTTAAACAGTAGTGCCTGATTTTGCACAAGCAAAGCTATACAATTCACTACTAATAGGACAGATAATTGTAAGAGAAATATTAATGAATGAATGAATGTAATGAATAGTAGTGTATGTTTGTAGGGAAGTGGGGGTTGGAAAGAATGCACAGGCATGTGTGGGAGAGTGCTTTGGTTTACAGGATTCAGCTTTGTAGAAAGACTTAGTCAAGAGCATCCCTAAATTACAATACACGTTTGTTAGCAAAACCATACCTAAGGAAAACTACCTGCAAATAGTGGAAAAATATAAACTCTTTGAGTCCCAGTGATTGATCTGCAGGTTCTCTCCTCATTACACCTCTTCCTACCTTGCACCACATCTCACTGGATCAAAATCTTCTTTATATGACTAGCTTTCTGTTTAAAAAGAATCAAGTAAGCTTTTTCTGTTTTCATCTGACATTCCTCAAAGGTGTCCCCAGTTGTTTCTGTAGCCTGATTGACAGCATGGGGACTGAAGATCTATAGCCTGAATGAGTACTGTAAAGTGAAAAGTTCCCAAAGAAAGGAAATCCCAAAAACTCAGTACTGCAAGATCCTGCTAGATTCAAATTCTCCTGTCAAAGAGAAACTATAGCACCCTATTCAACGGCATTAGAAAAATATCTGTACTCTTCTGGCTGTCACCTTGCATCTGTCCACTAAACTGGGAGTTACACTGTAATCTAAAATAACCTATAATGTCTATTTCTGTATTGCCAATCTAGATGATCTGAGGATGAGAAGACCATAACTGTTTTACATCCCACAGGCCCATCCACTTAGTTTTGTGTTCAGATATAAATTGTACCTACTTGGAGAATTGTTCTGAGTGATCTTAAAAAAAAACCCAACAACCAGCAACAAAAATCCAGACTAAACTGGTAATCCTTCCCAGTTTTCATGTTTGTTTATGAAAAGGTTGCTAAATTAAGTCCATTACTAAAAGGTGTGTTTATCATTCCTGTCAAATTTGGATAAACATTTTACCTGGACTGATAATAGAAGGGAGGAAAGGAGGAATAAACATCAAAAATGCAGTAACACTAGTCTTATTTCTCCCATCCCAATTCCTTTCTGCTTAGTTCCGTCATGTCCTGTAACTTGATAAATGGCTATATGAAGGATGATACTTGAAACTGAAATGTGAATGAATTGCTTCATTAGTGTTTCCAGGCTCAATTATAAAGTAAAAGTACACAACTGAGGTTTGACATAAAAGTAAATTTTGTTTAGGGTACACTAAAATCACAATGGTGTTTCAAGTATAATCTTGCAAACTGATACAAGTGAGCTGGAACACCTTACCTGTTTCTGGCTGTGAAAACAAGACATTTAGAGAGGTATTTCTCCAGCTAAGATTCAAAGACAAAATCTCCATTTTTACTGCTAAAGTTCTGCAGTTGGCCCTAAGTTACAGGTGAGGGCACTATAATCAAAAAATAAAACCTTATGATGGACTAAATGCAGATACATCTAAATCACAGTAAAAATGTGCTCACTGATGTTTCAAATTACAGAAGAATAACTCTCAAGCTGAGAAATGTTTTATATTTGGTAAATAAATACCATTATTTAGAGAATAACTGAAACTTTTCCCTAGAAAATGTACATTATATACATATGCAGTTAGGCATGGGAAGAAAATGGCTTAAAAATAAAATTCATATAATCAGATAGGATTACATATGAAAAGTTAAATCTGCTGTCGAATGGATTTGAACCAGGGAGCAGTTTGAAATATAACTGCACAGCAAGAGGAATGAAAATCTAGCTCAGACTTTCTCCCTTTAAAATTAGCAAACCTCACTTGATAATGTTGCAGGAGACGTGATAATCTAAGGTAGCTCTGCTTTTGTTTCTAAGTAAAGGCAGCTGTAAAACATTCCTGCATTTGATTTTAAATAAGTTTCTGAGGTAGTAAAGTATTTATATCACACACTCAGAATTATTTAAAGTTTAAATAGTATTTTGTTTTCCAAAATGTTAAATAATGCTTAGAATTTAGAAATTAGTGGGTTTTATCTTACTTCTACTTAACTAATTTGAAATATATTTTGAAAGACAGCTACCTTCATTTTGATGTAAGATATATAAATTTCAGCTCAAAAAAATTGAATTGAGCAGAAAAGAAGGCCAAGCTTAGTCACTTATGTAAATGAGGTGATTTTAAAAAACACTCAGCACCAAAATGGTTCTCTGACAGTGCAGCATTTTTTTTCTATTTAGTTGCCTCAGCACATAATCAAAAATTCCTGCAAGACATGAATAAGGTCTTTAATTTGAAGTTTTGAGCAATGTTTGGACATTGATCTCATAACAATGTTTTGCAATCTAGAATAAGGAACAACTGAAATCGAATGCATTTTTCTAGAATGACTGATAATAAAAAAATGCAGAGTGTTTTGTCTGAAAACTGGTGGTATGGTGCATGCACAGAAGCATGGTCCTCTATTTGACTTCCTCTGAGTAAAAGTCTTAAAAACAAGAAAAGAATAAACTTTTCCCAGAATACAAAGGCAAGAAAAAGAAGAGGAAAAAAAGAAAATAACTAGTCTCTGGGATTTTAAAACTCATAAGACTTCCAAAACTTTTCAGCCTTGAGTAATTATGTTTTACCCCCAGCAACTACATTGACTTTAATGAAACTATGTAAGTGGAAAACTGCTATACTAAAGAACTTCATGCAGAGAAGACAAACAGAATTGTCCAGAGAAGGACCACATGTATGATCAGAGGGCTGGAGCTCCTCTCCTGTGAGGACAGGCTGAGAGAGTTGGGGTTGTTCAGTTTGGAGAAGAGAAGGTTCCAAGGAGACCTTATTGTGGCCTTCCAGTATCTTATGGGGACCTACCAGAAAGCTGGTGAGGGACTCTTTAGGGTGTTGGGTAGTGATAGGACTAGGGGGAATGGATCCAAGCTAGAGGAGGGTAGATTTAGATTAGATGTTAGGAAGAAGTTCTTCACCATAAGGGTGGTGAGACACTGGAACAGGTTGCCCAAAGAGATGGCAGAAGCCCCATCCCTGGATTTTTTTTAGCCCAGGCTGGATGTGGCTTAGAGGAAGCTGATCTAGTGGAAAAGTCTTCCTGCCTGTGGCAGGGGGGGCTGAAACTAGATGATCCTTGAGGTCCCTTCCAACCCTGACAAATCTGTGAAATTTTTGACTGGGTTACCAAAAGAAGTCCATTCTCCTCTGTCATCCTCTATGAAGCACTAGATGTCAGAAACCTAAAATCTTAGAATTTCAACTAATCCAGTGTCTGCAGGCTCTGTGGCAGTGGTCTATAACATGCCAAATTGGTCCAAGCTTGGCCTACATTTAAACTCACTAGATAAATAAGTAAACAAAATCAGCCTAGTAAACAGCAGGATCCACAGTGAAACTCACTTTTAAAACTTGGGACATAAGGTTGATTTTTCCATGGATCTTAATGCAGCCTAAACACAAAGGCTACTAAACTAAAAATCTAGTAGAATGAAGTCATATATGTCATATAAGTCATATATGGCCAAAACACTACAGTGGGTGCCCATGTGGTTTGTTCAATGCCTTCTTTATTCAGAGTAACTCTGGGATATTTGTCTAACACCAGGACATTTCCCAGGATCCCAAGCCAGGACACGAGTTTGTCTGTAAAATGCATGATGAGGGTGAGGAATCAGAAGCATGATGATGAAGGAGTTTGCATATCCCCAAAACACTGCAAAAAGACACTTCTCTTCAGGACATCTGATGATTAATAAAAATCTCCTCAAAGGTCCAAAGCCTACCCCTCTCTCCTAAATGTGAGAGCTTGCACATCTTGAGAAAGGTCCTTTTATAATTAACTGTTCTAGAGTACTGTTTTCACTGACAGAGGTAATTCACCTTTGGAGTCTGTCATGGTAGAGCCAAATAGGGTCAAGCCTTAAGATGTCTATACATGGCCCCCCTCTTCCCCCTCCTTCCTGCAGAAAGACAGGGAAATGCAGGAAAAGGAACAAAGGGGACAGGACTCATGCATGTCTGTAAACAAGTTGTTTACCTGGGGTAAGAGCAGGGATGCTGACCACTGCTGCCGCAGAAACAAGGCCTTTGTTTCTGCCTTTTATGGTTATAAGCTGGCAGAACACTTTCCATTGGGCAGCTACACGTTAACTTCAGTGCCCTGTTGGACCAATCAGTCTCGGGAAAGTTGTATATATACAGTCTGACTCATAGTCACCTTCGCCTTCCTTAAGCCTTGCTTTCAAGCCTTGCTCTTGAACCTTCTTAGACCTGTCCCATAGAAGCTGCCTCGAGTTGCCTTGCCCTGCTTCAAGCACCTGGTCCTGAGCCTGGGATAAAGCCACAAGCCATACACAGCAAGCTGGAGAAGCCACAAGCCCAGCAGCTGGATCCGCCTAGCCTGCTTCCCCTTGCCACTAGGATCGTGCCGTGCCTCAGCTTACCCAGGAACCAAGCAAGTGTCTGTCGCGAGACAGGACTGCCTGCTGTCTGCTGAAGCTAGATCAGCCTGGGACAGTGTGGCAAACCCTTCTTGCCAGCAGTCTGCCATGCCAGCACTGTACTAGAGTGCCCCTAAGCTTCATAGCTAACACAGCAGCAGCAGCATCCCCCACATGGGTAGAACCAGCTGTGAGTAATTAATTCATTGAGCTTTTTGGCTTAAGGATTCTTACCAAGTCTCCCCTCCCACACCGTAGGTGAGCGCTCTTTCACTCCTAGGGACCTTCTCTTTCCATATTATTTCCTCCCAGTTTGCATAGAATTGTTGTATTTTGCCCAAAGACTGTATATTCCTATAGTAAATGTATATTCCAACTGTACAACGATCCTATTTAATGAGTTTTGGCAATTTTTTATATCAATAAAGGGTTACTAGTATTTTTATTAATACCTGTTTGCCATATCATTTATTAGTTAACATTTTTTAAACATTTAACATTAGTTAACAATTCCTTAACATTACAGAGTCCCACAACCTTACTGCATGTATGATACCTTAGAATCACCCCCAGTGGATTTGGGGTCAGGTCTGCCCAGGTGAATTAAAATGGTTTAAACTCTGTTCAGCAGCTGACAACTCAGTTTGGTTGTCTCCATGCCCTTTCAAGAGAAAGCATTAGGTGCACGTTGGACAGAAGCTCTTCCTGTGTGGGTTCTGCACACCGAGGTTCTGGTGCAGAAGGTGCTGCCATCCTGTGTTCCACCTGCTCCTAGCCATGAGCTCACTACCAGGTTTAAGGCAGCACTTGCTGACAGGGAAGTGCTTCCTGATATGGACTGAAACAAAACTTGAGGTACTTGGGGTAAGAGAATTGCCTCTATGGAATTTAAGACCCTTCAATGTTGAGTGAGAGCTGAGAAGAGCTTCTTTGGACTAAAACTTGGACCTGGACCGTTCAAATTGGTGCAGTCAGGCTATCACCCCACAGTTCGTGTTTTGAGAGCAAATGAGCCCTACTTTCCTACAAAAATATTTCAGGTTAAACCTGTAACACTTAACAAGGCTTTGGTGGGGTTAAGTGAAAGGTTTGAACAGCTACAGTTACAGCACTAGTCAAAAAAAAAACCCAGACAACAAGCAACCAACCAAAACACCATACCAAAAAAAAAAAAAAAAAAAACCAAACCCCAAAAAACCCCACAAAAAACAAACAAACCAAAACAAAAAAGCAATCCTTTCTTTTTACAATAGCAAAAGAGTAGGGAATTAAAAAAAATAAATCACAAGCTCTCCAACAAATTTCAATATTTAACAAAAATTTATTTTCTTTCATACTTGTTTTTGCAATAGAAATAGCTCAACATGAATATGGACATTCATCTGATCTATATTCCTTCCAGAAGAGTGGTAGGCTTTTTATAGAAACAAGTACATTTCGCTAAATCTTCCTGACAAATGAAGACTAAACAGTTGGTATTTATCAAACAAATGATGGGAACACTGTCTGTTATAAGACAAATTAAAATTGAATATCTAAATTTAAAATATCGACAAAAACACTTTTGGTGGCACCTACCAGCATTATTTAGGAATTGAATTTATGTGGAAAAAAAATAAAATTAATATTAGCCTACTTTCCCACCTTACCCCTTCCTTCGCCATCGTCCTTGCTGGCACCAAAACAGCGAAGAACTCCTAAACTATTATTGATGCAAGTTTCCTGCAGATCATATACTTTCTAGGGCCCTCAAGTGTATTCGTATGTTATGACCTATTATCCATCTTCCCATTTCAACTTTTGTTTACTTCAAAGTGCTAAAACTGTGGGATTTTTTAAGTAATCATTTTTGATAATGCAATCAACTGCAGCAATTTGTGAGAGATGAAACTTCATTTTCATTTCAAACTATTTTAACCATGCATAAAACACCAAAACGAAAGCCACTTAAATCATGTGTATGCCACCAAAACAGAAAGTCAGTTTCCATCCGAGTAGAACTAAAGAAACTCACTTCAAGTGGATTCACAAATAAGAAGTCTATGACTTCATAAAATCACTGTGACAAGTAATTTATTTCATGAAGGACACTAAAACATTGACAGCGAGAAAGTGGCGTAAACAGTTGATGATTGCCAGCAATGCTCTGCTGATTCCAACTGCAACAGGAGGAGAACCTCAAGGCAGAAAGATGATGCTGCCTCAGCCAAGAAGCCATTCATTTTTGGAGATTGTGAGCACGCTGAAGGAAGTTATTGGCCTAAGAGATAGCACTGCTTATGACAGGAATGCCTAAATACTCCAGGGGAGACATCTCCTTTGTTTCAAGGCTTCACGCATGTTTGATACAGCAGCAATATTTACCTAATATCAGTGCAAATTCACTACCATTGAACAAAAAGAAAAAATACCATTGTCATGTTCTAGCACCCATTTCCAAATCCTTCCTCATGTTTTGTTTGGATCAGACAGATTTACTTTATCTGTTTGAGTTTGCAGGCCTGCATGGCATACAAAGTGAAATTAATTTGTTGTCTCTTGCAGTGAAGCTAAACATGTGTAAGAAAAGAACAGGTCTTTTTAATAAACCAAGGCATTATCCAGCAAGACTAAGCATGCATATCATAATAAACCAACCATTCATGCAAATTATTACCTGGAAAAAAAAGGCCTGATTTTTCAGCCAATACAAATGTATGCTCACACATTTCTACATCACATAAATTTATTTAGTAAATGGTTAAAATAATAATGCAGCTTATCTATCACACTTTTTAAACATATTTAAAAATAGTTTATTTTCCTTGGTTCCTTCGGATTTTGCTCTTGTGCTACCTGAAAATGTAATTAAAATCTTTGTCCATATTTATAGAACCACAGAAAATAAGGTACTTACTATTGAAAAGAAGAGTTGGTATTGAAAAGAGTTGGTAAAAAAGTAATTGTGAAATTTTTGAAGGCTGCATCCCACATAGTGAGAGGATTAAGTAAAAAAGGTAGAACAGATTTGTTTGTCATTGAGGAACTGTATGACACATTTAAAAGGTGTGTTTGTGGATGCACACTGCAAACAGATGACAAATCATTCCTTTAGGACAACTATATATTATGATTGTTAAATGCTAGCACAATTATAACAGTCAGATATCATATTCTCTCAAGATAGGATGCTGATATTCCACAGATACAAAATAATTAAAAAATTAAATTCTTCTATAGAGTTCTAGAGGTTGCTTTTAAGATTATCTAATATAGCAAATTAAATTGAATTAAATATTGACAAGCTCTGAATGGACAAAATTTATTACACTGAAAGAAAAAGGAAAGAGTCACATCCAAGAAGATGTGAAAAAATTTCAGGTAGGATGAATGAAAAGGTTTCACTGGAATACTTTTGGTGGATTTATACCACAGTTGTGTTTCCTCTCTATTATGATGCTGGTTTTCACAAGTGATGTGAGCTTAAAATATGCCTGAAGAACAGAATGAAGCATGGTGGTAAAACAATTTATGAAATGATGCATAAATAGCCTGTGCAGTTTCCCTATGAGACTTAACAAACCATACTGGCTTCTATCCAGACATCAAAATGTAATTAAGTATGATTTGTTATGTATATTCATGGATTATTCACCTCTGAATACTTTGCTTGCTCCAACTGCATTAGTGTATTTGGCCCCAATCTACAAAATATTTTAAGTGAAAAATCAAGTTAGAACAACTTTTCCTGGAGGAAATTAGTTTATCTTTATCTCTCTTTCTACAGATTTAGAGCAATTATTAGTTTAAGAAATTGGATTAGTGTTAGAACATTAATCTAAATATTTAAAATAATGACTGGTGGTGCCAATACAAGACACAGTGTGATCTTGCAGGAAGGAGACCCCAGATGTGGGAGCAACATCAATCTTCCATATGTTCAGGTTGTGGTGAACACGTTAAAGAGAAAATTATTTGGTCCCAACAACAACAAAATTGCCACAATTCCTACCTACAAGTGGTTAAACTAGTTCAAGAACCATCCCATGTCAAATTTCTGTTTTCAGGCATTTGTCAGGACACTAATTTCCAACACACCAGAGCCAAGAGAAGATCTATTTTATAAATATGAGAAATCTCTTACCATTAAACTCCTGCTAGATTGTCCTTAACCTTTTCTGTGTTTGTTTAATAGGACAAAATTTTTATTTAAATGGTATCTGATGATAATTTCTAGAAAGAGAAAAAGAGAAGTATTCTAACCTTGCTCTGCTCTTCCCTCCTTTTCTTTGCTTCATGTAAACATGCTTCATGTAAATATGTTTTCTTCATGTAAATATTCTACAATTTTAAGTATGGCTCAAACAACTTTTACAAGACATGAAGAAACATTACAGCACACCCTTGAAACAGTAAAAGTGTTATTTTTGGCCATGTGGCTAACAAACATATTCCTTAATTAAAGTACATTTGCTTTAACTGTGCACTGCAAAGTCTATTATTTTTTCTCCCAGTTTATGGTGACTTACACCAAATTTGGGACCCTTTAATGCAGACACATTGCCACGACATTCCCTCTGCATGGTAACTAGTGCAGTGGAAGGCCATTCACTAGTTAAGGACACTCAGAAGCTTTTAAACAACCAACATTAATTTTGCTTTTGTCACATGATGCTATCAAAGCCTAAAGGGTGTTTACAAATCCTTATAGGCCATGATACTTTGTTCAGTTGTACAGATATGCTGGAAGAACAGAGGAAGGAAAGGGAATATTAGGATTTGTTCTAGAATAAAAGTATATACTGCTAAGAAGGGTATTTAGGTAGAAAGAAATGCACATAGTCATCAAGAGTGTTGTAACAAAGTTTTAAGCAGAATGCAGAAAAACACACCCATTTAAAAAGAATTTTTTTCCCCCTAATGAGCTATCTAAATAATGCAGTCTAATTTCATTTATTTATTTGAAAATACTTAGCATCCTGTAACTATGGTAACAATTTGCCTTGCTGAGTGCATCTTTGTTAACATCCCTTCACTGTAGTAATGTCTCCATCACCATCTGGCACTGACAATTTTCTTGCCTGAGTGAAAATTCCTCCAAAGTATAAAATTCAGGCCATTTATTTTTAGAGGGCTGACTGCCCCAGCTTCTGTTGACTTGTAGAGCCTCAATCAGAACCTTTGTAAATTCATTAATGTGGTTTTGATATATTAATGAAGGGGATAAGCAGCAGTGTAAAAAATGATTAAGTTATAAATCTAATCAATTGTCTTCTTGCCTTTGATATATACGGTTTATTTTTCAAACTTCTTTAAGGAGTGATGTTTTAAAAACCATGTACTCCATCCTACCTCTGTTGCTTCACAGAAAATCAGTGGCATTAGACAGATGGCAAAAAGAATTCCATTATTAATAAAACAGGTTCCAAGAATACATCATGAAACTAGGAAACCTTTGTTTCCATGGTGAACTATTTGACTATAATACACTTAATAAACATAGCATTCAATACTCAGTGGTCAAATGGTAATAATATAATCACAGATATCAGGTCAAATAAATAACATAAGAACTCAAAAGAACAGCAAAATAACAAACATGTACTGACAAGGAGCCAGATTGGAGAGATAAAGAAGGAAGAGACCTTTCAAGCTTGGTCTCTCTCCAGTCTACGTTTTAACATTTTGGTAACTATTCTGAATTCTATTCCAATGCAGAAAATAGTATAATTTTATTACAAGTGTGATGGTTTTAAGACTGTCTTTTTCATTTTTCTTTACAAAGTTCGAGCAGAGAAAGTGAAAGAATGTAAATAAGTCACTATTGGGTGTAAGAAAGCAAAATAACGATTATTCTAAACACCTCCATTGGAGAGAAGAAATGTTTAAGAATCACTACTCAAAACAAAGTCTCTCAGTCTCAGCTTGCTCAGCTTTTGTCTGCCTGTTTCTTCTTTTCTGGCTGAAGATAACATAGTGACCTTGACAAGCTAAGTCTAACAGCCTCTCTGCTTCTTGACTCTCTGCCTTCTGCCAGGGAGGTCTGGGGGAGTCCTTCTGGCTGGCAAGGAAGGCCCCTTGGGGAAAGGCCCCTTGGGGAAGAAGCACAGCCCCTTGAGGGGAGGGGGAAGCCAGGGGGCTTGGTTGTGCTTTTCTGTTGATTGTACATATTTGTAAATGCTGTGAATATTGTATATTTGTACATATTCATTGCATTGCATCACAGATTGTAGATTTGCTTGTAAATAAAGCTTTCAATTGCTTCCAGACTGAGCTAGCCTGGGTATTGTCAGTGTGGGAGGGGGATTTCAGCTCTCACACTGAGACACAAGTATAAAATCAGCATCATTTTTCAGTTTAGAAATAATATGAGTACTACTAAACATTTAAGTAAATTAAACTCATTTGGCCATGCTCTGTTTTGCATATCATGTTATTAAAAGTCGGTTGATTGATACATGACTTATATCATAGAATCATAGAATTGTTAGGGTTGGAAGGGACCTCAAAGATCATCTAGTTCCAATCCCCTGCCATTGGCAGGGACACCTCACACTAGATCAGGTTGCCCAGAACCACATCCAGCCTGGCCTTAAAAACCTCCAGCTTCTACCACCTTCCTGGGCAACCTGTTCCAGTGTCTCACTGCCCTCATGGTGAAAAACTTTTTCCTAACATCCAATCCAAATCTACCTATTTCTACTTTCTCCCCCACCCCCCATTCCCCCTAGTCTTATCATTACCTGACACCCTAAAATGTCCCTCCCCAGCTTTCCTGTAGGCCTCCTTAAGATCCATGAAGGTCACAATAAGGTCTCCTTCGAGCCTTCTCTTCTTCAAAGTTGTATTGAAAGCATCCAAATAATCCTTCTGGGTTTGGGAAGAATACCTGATTATAGAGCTTAGGATGCATTTTATACATAATTATTTATCATTGGTGTGTATGAAGAGTGTAGACCAGGCATAAAGATGAGGCCACTTGCATCACTCATCCAAGAATATGTCACTGTTAATTTCTCCCTCCACAGGATCAGAGCGTGAGACTGGAGAGTGCTGATGTGCTCTGTGTGGTGAATGTGACAGGCTTCTTTATATATAAAAAGTTGCTTTTTATGTGTGTTTATATACTCTACCTCAGAGTGATTTAGTTTGGTTCTTGTGGGTTTTTTTTTTCTTTCCCTGCAAATAAATGTTTTCAGGAAAAAAAAAGGTAATTGACAGTAGCAGCTGAGGCTGGCATTTGGAAACAATGGAGACCAGCATGTAGCTTGACAAGAAACATTGATGGAAGAAATGTATTGATGGTCACAATGGGAGAGTGGAGAGACTGCAATGACTTTCAACTTATAGGACAATTCTGCAGGGTTTGAATGCTTTGTAGGATGGAAGTGTTTTAAACTGAGCATATTTAACATGAATGCTCAAGAAATAACTGAAAAGACAAAAATAATGAGACCTGTTCTGCACAGTATAAAGTAGAATTCTTGGTGAGAACTCCTTAAGTTACCTTAAAGAGATGAATAAATGGTTGTCCTTGATGATTCAACATCAATATCAATACAACTCCTAAACAACCATTTCACAAACTCTCGGGTTTTATTTTTAAGATCACTGCAAGCTTTGGAAGAGACAATTCTTTATTTTTCTTATGCTTATTGAAAGATACACAATAGAAATTTATTAAATCTTAGATAAATCCTTTATGAAAGGACTGAGAACAAAATTCTTTACCAAGTGTCTAGTTTTGCTTTTAGCAAAAGAGATTAGCATATGCAAAACAACTTCTCTGAGGAAGATCATTACAAATTTCCTGATCAGAAAATACAACCATAGTATGGAGTTCCTTAAATAAAATGATAAAGCCTAATGTTTCTGTTTTCTTCTTCATAAGGTAAAGAAATCTGAATTTATTGATGTAATTCATTCCATTTTGTGTTTTAAACTATTACACAGTGTATGGTTCTTTTCCCTGGGAAAATAAGTCACCTGTTGAAAAGAGATAAGTTGCTTCTTCCAGTCTCCTTTATAGAGAAAATGTAATATACATATTTACAGTGCAGAAGAAATTATCCAAAAGCCACATGAATAAAACCAGCAGAACTAAGCTACAATTTTCTTGAACTGAGATACACCATGAGCATGGTTAAGACAGATACATAACTCTACTCAGATGGTTGGGAAGAATTAGCTTCTGAAGGGGCCAGCCTCTTTACTGGGTGTGAACACCAAGACCTCAGTTATTGCCCATATCTTAGCAATGCTAAAGGAAGATGGATTGAATTGTGATCCTGATTGTCACTCGACTCCAACGATGCTGTGGAGATAGACACAGCTTCAAAAAAGCGAGCAGTGCTGTAACATTAAAGAAGCAATGTCATGAAGATATGATCTTGTTTAAGTGGCCTTAGAGTGGGATGCATTTCATAGAATGAAAACATCATAGAATGGTTTGGATTTCATTGCGTATGTACTACAGGTTATCCTAACCTTAGCTTCATGAAAGGCAATGCTTTGGTAGTTCTCCTTCCCTGGGAAGTAGATGTAAGAAAGCTGCTGCTTCTGTTAAGCTGATGTCTATTTTGTTTGGGCATCAAGTCTATAACTATCAATTTTCTTTTCACAATACTTCAAGAATCCCATCCCAGTGTTTAACAAGAGAAGTCGCTCCTTCTACTGCTGCTAGCAAGAGTTGCAAATAGCTCAACACAGGCAGAAAGATAAGGACAGGGATATTTATAAACTTGTTACAATAATTATAGGCTAAAAGATCAAAAACAGAGGACACCAGAAATTATTTTAAAGGCAATAATAAAATAAACATAACAGATTTGACATAAAAGAAGAAAATTCTAAGCTATGGGTGAAAGGAAACTGATTCAAAAGTATATCCCCAGCTGCAAAATAAACAGACATGTACATAGAGCTACTATTAACCTGATTTGTTACACCTGAATAGTAGTTTTGACATATGAAGCGATTCAAGCCATGCTATCTTTGTAACTTACATTGTAAAATTTCAATGTGACTGAAAAATCAGAATGCTATTTTAAAAAATATATTCAACTTCATACTGTTAATATCCATTCTCAAAATTTACCTTGCAGTATTCTTAAGTGTGGCCTCTCATTATTTATAACAGAAAAATTACAATAAACTAACAAATGTCAGAAAATACCCACACACATCCATAGGAAGGCCTTGCTTGAAAAGTCATTTTGTGTTCTTAGCAAACTGCTGTCTCTACTTCACCACATTACGTGCAGTGTTGCAAACTTAGCAGGAAAAACCAGACTGTCATACTGCAACACACATTTTACATTCACAATTCACTCAAAACAGATACTGGGGTCTTTGCTGCTCAACAGGATATTTAGGTGCTACATAGATACGACTCTCAGGGAGTCTCCAGGTTCTACTATTCCTCTCCACTTCAACTGGTAAAATAGTCACTAATCCACACTCATTCCCACTAAAATATCTTTCATCCACAGTACCAAGATAAAGATAATACAGAATCATAGAATCATAGAATCATAGAATCGGTCAGGGTTGGAAGGGACCACAAGGATCATCTAGTTCCAACCCCCCTGCCATAGGCAGGGACACCTCACACTAGATCATGCTGGCCAGCGCCTGATGTACCACTGTAACCTGGAAGTGGAGGGGGAATCTCTCCAGTATAGGCCAAAAACAACTCTTGAAATTAGACAACCTTCTAGGCTGCATGGGGAGAAGGTGGCTATGATATCCATAGGTTTTCTGATAGCTATGCAGAGAAATCATGATCACATTTACGAAAAAAAAGGAAAAAAGAAAAGGAAAAAAGAAAAGGAAAAAACCAAACCCCTTTGCATTTCGCTGAAGTAAAACTTAATCCACAATGATTATATATCCTTCTGAAACTTTTAAAGTGCCATTTTTCCTGACAACTTAGTAGCCCATGCACTTTTTGTCAAACAGACAACTCTATTCAATGTGTCGTGTCTATGCAATAAAGTTATAATGAAAATTAATGATAATGTTATGAACCGCATAATAAAAGCAATTAACTTTTTTCTAAATGCCAACAGTACAAACCTTCTACATCTTAATTAGTTCTCTATCATCTTACTTCATATTTTTCCACATATGGAGTCATTATTTAAACAAAATACACTTTGGAGACTCATTTTCCAACATGATGGAGTAGATTTGCTCCATGTTGACAATGTGAATTTATATTTTGCCCTAGTCTGGGAAGAATCTTTCCACTGAAAGATTGGGCTTCCTTTTAAATGGACCAAGCACAGACAAATCATCCAAAATCCCTTTGTTCCTAGTTTCCCAGTAGAAAGAAAAGAATTATCCTTGACAAGAATTATCCATAAAAAACAAAAGCATGATGTGGATTAATCTGCTATAACAGGCTCTTCTGTTCACAGGAAAAAACCTCAAACCACTCTATTTTACTGAGTATCAAAGAGACGAAGTTGGTTCTACCTTTTCCATTTAATTTCTTGACACACAATCTGAGCAAATCAGTTAGTGTATGGGATCTGATCCCTAATGTGCTCTTACCAAGATGAGCACAGTTTCACTAAACTATTGAGGATTTACTGGGTTTTGCTCTTGTTTTCAACTGAAATGGAAAAGCTCTCCTACACTGGCAAATACAGATGCAGCTTTTGTTTCTTAATTGTTTGGAACTTCAGAGTATGACTTGTTTTTTACTATAGATGTGCTATGCAGATCTTAGGGGTGTCATAGAAACTAGGAATGATTCACTGGGCTGACATGTTCCTATTCAGTTAATAGTGAACCAACAACCCATAACAACACTTAGAAAAATTAGTCTAATGAGATAGTATCTTGGAAGAAGTTTTTGACACATCATTTGATTTTATCAATTCCACTTGATAATTGAATTCAATAAAGCATTTTTTTCCATAATCTTTGTTCTGCATCTATGGTGCTTTATATATCTGCTTGCTAAACACTATCAATTTGGACCATTTTAATAAGAGGGCAGAAGTGTTAATCTTGGAAAAAACAACAAAACAAAACAACCAAATGACAAACACTTTTGAATAACTTCTGTGCTTTTGAGTGTAATAATCACTGCACAACACAGTACTTCATAAAGTGCTGTCCTACCCTTAGAAACAATGCAACTTCTCTATCAGCAGTCTTCCTCTTGGTTTTATAAGAAAGATCTCTCTAACCTCCAGACAATGTAATATACAAGGCTGGGTACCATCTCCCTGTGTCTTCCAAACTAATTAAGACTCTCCAACTAGAATTTAAGTTCACAATATTTTGATGAAACTCAACCCAGAAAACCAAGCAGTTCTCTATAAAAATCTACAGTATTAGCTTTTCAAAAAGATCACACACTATATGCATGTAGTCAGCTTTATTTTAAATAAGATTAGCCTTTCCCCATCACAGCTGTTTTCTCCCAAAGCCCACATAAAGTACCCTTTTAAATATTTTAAAAGTTAACGGATGACTAGAGGACTTCAGATGTTGCAATGGGATGCAGACCCTGCATGGTGCAAGTTCAGTCACATTGTGGCCAAGAGTGAGGACAATCTCACTCACTACCTATACGTGGTACATAGTCCTTCATTTGTATTCTTGCCTAAAATGCTTCCCGCAATTAACTAACAAAAAAGTAGGAAGATGTGTTTTTATAAAAAACAGCAAATAGCAGTACAAGGCATCATCATAATGACTGAGCACATTCTGTGGTAAGACTGGTAAGTAGGGAGAGACAAAGGAAAAAGGGAAAATTACATACCACTATTTGTGTTTGTTGTTGTCCTCCCTCTTCTTTCACCCTACAAAACAAGATCCCATACAGCAAGCGTTATCTACCTACTAGGAAGCAGGAGGCAAAAAGACTGTCAATCACAGGGGTATTACATACAGTAAACTTCTACCCTTTCTCCCCCTTGTAGTTATTTATAAAAAAAAAAGTAGAATTAGGAAATATACTCATATGAAGATAGTATAACATAAGAATGGGAAAGAGGGAGGAAGATAGGATGGCAGAAAGCAAGATTATGACAAACACAATTACTAGTACGTAATTTCCCACTTTTGAATGTTGTATCTCCTCCCATCCTAGCAACAAGATAAACAAGATTCTGGACAACAAGTGGCAAGAAATGAAAATGGGAGATAGGGTCCTTTTAATTGTCAGCCTGAGGAACTTTTCAGTCAGAATCATTCAGATTAAGCAATAGGTCTTGCTGATAACAATAGTGGCAAGAACTTTATCAGTGATCCAGTCTCAGCTTTGTACATAGCAGATGCTCTCTCAGTCCTTTGGCCTAGAAGATTAAAATGCTTCCAATACACTGCTCACGAACAGGGAGACATCTAAGTTTTTCTGTATTTGGTGATGTATCACCACAGCACTAAGCAATGCTTATTTTAAGTATTACTAAAAACTTCCTTTCTCATAGAATAAAACAGACCTATTCTCCAATTGAGTATGGTCTAGACCAGGGAAGATGCAAGGACACCTGATGGCTCTTAAGAAAAACAAGAGGTATAGCAGTCATATATAATGCTGAAAACTGAAGAAACACACGTTACACAAACAACTGTATCTGGAAGTAGTAATTTCATAAAAATAATGAAGTCTCATTCTAACAAGTGTTCGAAGGGACACACAGAGAAAATTTTGGAATATCCACATTTTGAATTACAGAAGATCTTTATTGTCTGGTAAGTTGTTATGTTGAATACATCAGATACAGAAACTTCTTGACCATAAGAAGTGGGTTTTGATGATTTTTCTGGAAAGATGATTTAACACCCAATAACATCAGAGATCACTATCCTAAAATAAGAGAGCTCAGCAGATGTAGCCCAGTATAAATGCTTAAAAATATAAATAGAAACTGATGTTTTAGCTATAAGACAAGTGTGATGGAATTACTATTAAGCAGAGTGAGGTAGGTAGGTAGGTCAAAGCTGGTTTTAGACAAGTTCAAGAAGTTTTTAAAAATGTCTCTTGAAATACAGATCTTGCTGAAGGAGGTCATGTCACTGTTTCTACACACATTTAAATCTTAAAGTTAGCAATGAATCTAAAAGGGGAGAAGTGGTGGAGTTAGATACTTATGCATTAACTAGTCAAATGTTATGACAGTACAAGCTTTAAAAATGCAGTTTTCTTGCATTCAGAACCCACCTGGACATGTTCCTGTGTGACCTTCTCTAGGTGAACCTGCTTTGGCAAAGGGATTGGACTCAATGATCTTTAGAGGATTTTGTGACACCTTAAACACATTTCTTGTAGCTTCTTGATTATAAAAGAATGGGTTTTGAGGAACACGTAAATCAATCCTCTATGTCATTTCACACAGGAGCTGCAGTTTGTTCACTAAGCTATAGGAACTGGAATGTAATTAAGTTGGACATTTTTGAATAGTTATTTTACAATATTGGGAAACTGGCAAAATTTAGAGAGTGACATTTTTTTTTAAAGATCTTTATCAAAACTATCTATACCAGATACAAAGATTTGAACGTGTGGCATTTAAAATTCTTTAACTACCTTTGAACTCTCCTTTAGTGCAACATAATTAAGTCAGAAAGAGTAGACAGAGCAAGAGGTAACAGCAAAATGATGGAAGAAGCAAAATTCAAGAAAAGACTGAAAATAAATATTCATCTTCTATAGACTATATTTTTCCAAGAGTAAACCCAACAGAAGTAAGCTTTGAAGGCAAAGCAAAGATCAAATAACCCAACTATGTTTAAAAAAATTAACTCAGCTCCAGAAAAAATGTGAAAAAATAGAAATGTTCTGTAAGCTCCACAGAACAGAGAAATGAAAGTAGATAGAAAGCAATACCTTATAAACTTCTGTTTGCAGTTAGCAAAGACAAGATATTTCCAGATAATAGTCAAGGAAATTGAATAGCACGGGTCACAAGAGAACAGGAGAATGCAGTACCACCAGATGACCCACTGGTTTAAGGAGGACAAGGAAAACCAGATCCCATAGCTACTGCATACAGGCAAGTGATACAGCTACCATGCTATCTAGTAACCTCTGTCTTTCTAAAGATGCTCTTCATTGCCAGGTTAAATGAACAGAGCCTTCAAGAAGGTTCAAAGTCAGATCTTGATATGGAAACAGAGGACACAACATCTGTGGTGTTGTACCTACAAAAATATTTTTCCAGAGGAGATAAGAGCTCAGATAGAAATTCCAACAAGAATCATAACCAGGATCTGCAGCACAGGGCTGCGTTTCTGGCTTTTTTGGCTGTGGAGACTGTTTTGGCCCTACAGCCACCTTGAGCTCCAGTCAAGTCTTGCTTATACACATCAGCCACTGAAGACAGGAGATAGCAGGCTTGGATTTCCCATACAAGTTCAAATTCCCCTCCTTTGTAGACTTTTTATTCAGCAGGAATGTTTTGCTAGACCTAGCAGTCAGATTACATCATTGTTAAATGCAGTTTGCTGTCAGATACATGGTGCCTGCCCAGATTAATTAAAGTAAAACCTGCACAGTGTACATAGTACAGAATACCAAAAAAGGCACAAATCTCACCGCACAGTGCTGGCAACACAAGCATAATGCTTTTAGGCTCATAAAGCCTCTGCTCAGTCATCCCCATTCCAAACAATACCTACATTTTTTCCTGCCAAAAACATATTAATGGCTATGAAACCCACAGAGAGCACTGTAAGAGATGTTATCCACTCCTGATGCCTGGAGGACTGTTTAGAATTAAAAGTTTGCCAAAAATTATATAAGCAATTCCTACCGTGCAAAATGTGTTCTTTGGCAAAAATCATCAAAGCATTGATTCCAGTTAAACATATTTTTGCTGAAAGAATGTATAGAAATGCTTATCACTCTTTCTATTACAGAAAAAAAATCTCTGATCCCAACCATCTCTACTGAAGTTTCAGAAGCTGTTTGAAGCAGAGTGATTTCCTTATACAAAAGGTATAACGTGTTGGAAATAACAGTTGAAAAACTGTACTTGATCAACATCTGAATTGGTCATTTGCCTGGTTGTAAATATCATATTCTAAAGGTTCATTTCAAAATCACTAGAAAGATTTTATTTTATTTTCTCTCAGAAGACTTGGGAGTTCTCCTACTGATCTGCAAAACAACTGGGTTTTGGTAAAATTTTGTATCCATATAAATGCCATTATTTGAACAACCCATCTCGCTGGTCTGAATACAAGATGGCCATAGTACTGAGTCAGAATTAGGCAGTGCAGAAACAAAAAGAAAAGAAGCTATTTCTGGAAAAGGGATAGCCTTTTCTAGCTGGGACACACTCTGTTTGAAAAGTGAGGAATGTACACAGAATAAAGAGTATGAAGTGAATGACTATTAAAAAAGAGAATGACTAAATAATAAGAATAGCAATAAGAAGACCACCTTTCGGGCAGTGGAGATGAAGAACAGCTTTATCTATTGTAAAGACACATCAGCTGCCAGAATGCTTGGAGGGGCAAATAAAAGGGAAAAAAGCCAAGAAATATACAAGGACTTTAAAAAAGGGTACTGAGAGATCATTTAATGATTTAACAAGGGAAAAAGCAAAAATAGAAAATTGTCCCATAGTTCTGAAAAGAGGCTATGCCCAGCTGTAGCTGCAGCCTGCGCATTTTAGCATGAGCTCATGCAGAAGACACACACCTGAAAATAAAATTCAGATACTGGAACTCCTGGTTTCCTTGAAAGTCTGTTTCAAGGAGGAGGCAAAGGAGGTGGAAAGATTTGGGGAAAAAAAACAAAACCAAACACTACCCCCCACCCCCAAAAAAAAAAAAAAAAAGAAAAGAAAAAGAGAGAGAGAGAACAGAAAAAAAATGAACCCTGGGGTAGTTGGGGATGTCCCTGCTAACTGTGAGGAGGTCAGACTAGATGACCTTTGGAAGTCCCTTCCGGCCTGGACCATTCTATGATTCTATTGAGAAGTAGACTGAGGAAATGAGACAGCTACGACTAACCGACTGTGCTCCACCAGGCTGTCAGTTATAGTGAATATTTCTATGACAATATGCAGTGCTCACAGCTAGTACAATGCATTTTCCCACTTTTCCAAGCGACAGAGGCAATGTGAGACACATGGGACAGTAACGTCAGCATAAGTTTGAATACTGTTTTTTTTCCCACCAGCAATCTTTTAAGTTGACTGGTTCATCTGTTAAGATTGCTGGTTGATGAGAAGTGCAACGTGAGCTGAAAACATATGCTTGCAGCCCAGAAAGCTAACCGAATCCTGGACTGAATTGAAAGAAGCACGGCCAGCAGGTCGAGGAAGGTGATTCCCCCCCTCTACTCCACTCTTGTGAGACCCCATCTGGAATACTGTGTCCAGCTCTGGAGCCATCAATACAAGGAAGACGTGGAACTCTTTGAACAGCTCCAGGAGAGAGCCATGAAGCTGGAGCACCTCTTGTGAGGACAGGCTGAGAGAGCTGGGGTTGTTCAGCCTGGAGAAGAGAAGGCTCCAGAGAGACCCTATAGGAGTTTGCCAATATTTGAAGGGGGCCTACAGGATAACTAGAGAGGAACATTTTACAAAGACACATAGCAACAGGACAAATAGTAATTGCTTCAGACTGGAAGAAGCTAGATTTAGATTAAACATAAGGATGAAAATTTTCACCGTGAGGGTAGTGAGACACTGGGAACAAGCTGCCGAGAGAAGATACGTTGTATCGAAGTTATTTTGTGGACTAAGAGAAGAAGGAACATAGGAAAATAAGATTAAGACAAACCTTGAAAAGTGGGACAGAAAATTTCTTTGAGGGAGGCTCGGCTTTCTACAAGATGAGCATAAAGAGCAGTATTTCAATTACCACAGAACCAACAGTATCTTAGATGTTGAAAGTGAAAGGAAGGAAGGAAGAAAGGAACGAACTGCCAACTAGATGAGAGCATGGAGACCAGTTTTCAGGCCTTTATCCTATAGAGATACTGCTCAAAAAAAAAAAAAATTATATTACTCTACCAGGCTTACCCAACTGTATCCACATTTCAACTGATCTTATACTTGCCACAGTGACACATTTAAGAGAGAGAGTTCCTGAGGGCAGGATGTCATTCCTAAGCTGTATGAAAGCTAAAGCATTCTTGGTTTTTTTTCAGCACACAGTGATGTTCTGGACTGTGACTGGTTCTCTGTGGTGCTACTGCTGTATAAGTAACTGGTCTAACTGTACAATCTCTGTGCAAACCTATTTGATTGCAGATGTTTGTTATAATTCCTTTGAAAAGACTACATGCTTCTTTAATTCTGCCAAAAGATAGAGATAGATATTTTATGGCCATATAAACATTTGTTTTTTTGTTTGAGAATACACGACAAATGCTACAATCTCTAAATTAAAGCAGCGCTCTGAATCTTATACAATAACACTAAAACATGCCCAGACTTCAGTGAATAGCATGTAATAGTCATCACAAAAGAGAGAAGAGAAAATTCTCTAGGAAACAGATACAAAAGCTTTACAAAAGAGAAGAGCAAGAACAAATGATGAGAAGATATACATAAAGGATTTGAGAAAGTGTGATTCCCAAGTATACAAGCAGAACCACCATATGAATAAAGTGAGGCAGCACACTTAGAGGCAAGGAATATTATGCAGAGATGGAAAAGAATTGGCATCAGAAAAAGAGGAAGTGTGTGTGTGCAAGAGAGAGAGGGTGGCTGACATCAAAAGAAACTAAAATAGAAGCTAATTAACAGAGGAGGGAAGCAGACATTTAAAGGAGCTGAAAATAGATTTTTTAGAGAGAGTATAATTAGCCTTGAAAAGAAGAAATACATGAAAGAGACATCCACACAGGAAGTAGGGTGCAGGTAAACAAATGACACTTCAACATCTTTCTAGAAATATCATTCTTCTCTGTAGCTCTCAACAGCATGCCATTCTAACTGCCTAAAATAGTTTTAAGAACCTATAAAAATTCTACAATACATCTATGCAATTAGACACACCATTTAAATGCCCAAGGTTGCAGAACTGTGTTTGAATACTGAGATCTTTTTGTATGCTATGATAATTCACTCTAACATGTGACAACTGGGCTATTTTTAAAACTTGTACCAACCCAAGCATTAGAATGGGACCTAAGCTGAGAAACATCAGTTGTGGAAGTATTGATCATATCCCCTCATTGCATTACTTATTAACCTTTTCTTTGAAGAATGTTATGTGCTAAAGCAATAAGAACACATTATGCTGAGCTGTAACAGTTTGAATCCAGGGCTGGCATTTTGTCCAGTCTGAATACCAGACAGCTGTTGAATGGTATCTAACTTGCATCAGCAGTTATTATGGGTCCAGCACATTGTGCTGAATGATGTCTTGCTTGTTTCCTAATCTATTTATTTTTTTAAAAGTTTTGCCTTTTCTACTGAAAAATCTCAAGAATGGTCTCAAAAGGAAATAAAGGGAATCTAAACAATCCATAGATATTCAACAATCCAAGCTGTGTGGTGCAGCAGACACGCTGGAGGAAAGGGATGCCACCCAGAGGGACCTTGACAGGCTGCGAGGTGGGCACAAGCCAACCTCATGAGGTTCAACAAGACCTGGAGTACTGCGTCCAGTTCTGGATCCCCTATTACAAGAGGGATATGGACATGCTGGAAGGTGTCCAGAGAAGGGCCACCAGGATGATCAGAGGGCTGGAGCACCTCTCCTATGGGGACAGACTGAAAGAGTTGGGGCTGTTCAGTCTGGAGAAAAGAAGGCTCTGAGGTGACCTTCTTGTGGCCTTCCAGTATCTGAAGGGGGCCTACAAGAAAGCTGGGGAGGGACTTTTTAGGCTATCAGGTAGTGATAGGACTAGGGAGAATGGAATAAAGCTGGAAGTGGGGAGATTCAGACTGGACGTGAGGAAGAAGTTCTTCCCCATGAGAGTGGTGAGAGCCTGGAATGGGTTGTCCAGGGAGGTGGTTGGGACCCCATCCCTGGAGGTGTTTAAGGCCAGGCTGGATGAGGCTCTGGCCAGCCTGATCTAGTGTGAGGTGTCCCTGTCCATGGCAGGGGAGTTGGTCCCTTCCAACCCTGACTGATTCAATGATTCTATAATGAAGCACCTACCTGTCTCCTGTACCTTTGAAAGCTCTTTACTCTCATACGGTAAGTTTGACTCACCCTTTGTAAGTTGTCACATAAGATTTACAGACTAGATTACTGCACATTCACTTCATCCTGCTCTCCAATGATTGAATAAAGGAATACTCAGTTATCTCTTCTACATACTAGCCTCAGAAAGACCTATTAAAAAATGCTTTATAGATTATTTTTCTAATCACTGAGCTTTCATTCAGATACCTAAAAATGATTTTCCAAAATGCTTAGCAACTGACACGCTTAGCATCTGCAGAAAATCTTATGTCTCCTTTTGATATCTAGATAAGATTGGACTATCTTGCTGGTGTTTTAGAAAAAGAAAAATTTAGTTTAGGAAACTCAGTCTTATTTCACGGACACTAAATGAAAAATACCTTAATGGCACTGGAGTTGATTTGGGCCTTAAATACATTTTCCACTTTGATGTCCAGCTCTACAAACATGGTAAGTGGAAAAAAGATACAGCCTGCTACACACGCTATTAATGCTTGTGAAATAATAAGGAAGGAGTGTATAAAACATAAGCAAATTAAGATAAGGGGCAGAAATCTGTTTGCTTACATGTGCTCGGAGCTACTAAAAAAGAAAGTATATTTACCAACTGAATAAAACATGACAGTTCATAATATGCACAACAAAGATTCATCTGAGTTTAAATAATTTATTACCATAGACTAATTGAAGACTTTAATTTCCTGACCAACTGCCCTTCAAAATAGTAAAACTTCATCTGGCTTCACATGCCAATATTGAATTTTTGACTGATTTTTTTTTCCCCCTTAATGAATTCCCACCTTAAAAACTCTTTGAATTTTTCTACAAGTAACACAAATGCAACAAAAATTATTAAAACCAGAAGAGATAAATATTGTGCAAATAAATATAAATAAACATTTTTCCTCTTTGGGTGATGTGATTGTAGTTAACCAAGTACATACACATCCAAGTGGAACTTATTTTTGAAAGATGAAGACACACCACATTTAACACTTTGGCTTAGGAGAAGAGTAGCATCATCAATGAGGAACAGCTCAGAGTTTTATCTAATATCTTATGTGCTAAACCTCATCACTACCACCCTTGCTGATTCAAAGGAACCTCTTCTGCACTTGCACGTATGCAAGGTTGTTCTAGGTTCACATTATGAATCATCACAGGGGTGGGTATTCAGTATATATTACTGGTGTTACATGTTACCAAGTAACATGTAATTAAGAAAACTAAAAGGCCACACAATTATGAAAAATACTGTATCTAGTTTTTAGTTATTTAATTATTATACTCAATTGATAAATTTAAGACAATAAATTAACTGCATATTTTTTTTGTAAATAGTATTTCTGCTTAATCAGTAGCTTGCACAACAGGGCACAGTTAAATTATTCTGGTTTAAACTACTGTCAGTGACTCTGGAAAACAGAAAGCATTTAAACTTAACCCACTTAGTGATATTTCATTAAGTTCTACATGAAATTAAGGTTTCTGGATTTTATTGATGTTTTCACATATTGCTAAGAAATTCTTTGATAACTATTAAGGATAAATGGACTCACTTAAAAAAAAAAAAAAAAAGCATAAGATCTTCCTCTTCCCAGATAAAATGTCCTTCTCAGCTGGCAGCAGGAAGAGTGACAAATCAGCTGTTCCTGAACAAGAGGACAAGAGGAAATCAGCTGTTGCTGGCATAGAGGGGTGATACTGCCACACTTCAAGGAGACTGCACGTCCAAGAATGCTAAACCTTCTGGACATAGTGTCCCCACATGGCACTAACTCAACACACTGTGAAACTACCACATATTAAGTCACTTGAAGCATGTGAATACAACTTTTTTTCAGCCTTATGAAGCCTCTTATATGGTGTTTCCGGATTTAAAGAATTTTACTACTGGCCACAGTTCTCACTGTGCTAAGCACAGTTTACAGACCAATATCAAGGAGTGTTTGCTAAATTTTTTTTTTTTTTACACACATCTTCAGCTTTCATAATTGCTCTCTGCCTCACTGGGGCTCAAATTCAACCTAGCAAAATACCCTCTTTAAGAAAATCTACTGAGATGAAGATTGGAAGTGATACCTGCTTATATTTTCACCTAAGCATCTCTCAAAAAAAAAATCCCATCTAAACAAAATACAAGAGAGTGGATGACTTCATTATCTGTAAAATTCTTCCCAATGGTTGAGGCTTAAAGGATACTTCCTTGATTACTGTAAAAGGCAAAACCCCAAAGTCTTTAATAAAACTTCATAAAAATATAAATTTACTATACAGTGAATCAGTTTATTAGGGCATCAAAATTACCCAGAAGATAAAAACTGAGTATTCTCAGAATAAAGAGATTAAAAATATTTAGTTATTCATTCTGATCAAAACATACAAAATAAAGAAGACATGTCTACAATTATGCTATCCCCATCTGCATGAAAAATAGCAACCAAAAAGAAGTAGAAGAAGTTGAAATTTTGTTTCTCATAAGAACATTTAATTTATATATTAAAAAGTTCTCCTGCTGGTCAAATTCCAAAGCAGAAAAGGAGTGTCCACCATGCAAACTCTGTTGAAGGAAAAGACACTTAAAAGGAATTAGTTACCAGTTATTGTCTCTGACATGAGGAGGTAAGAGTTCAAGTGGTACAACAGATCCAACACATTTCTGCTCAGCAGCCACGTATTCCACCATTCCTGAGCATCCTCCAAGAAGAAAACGCTTGAACACTATTAATCAGGGTACATTTTTCACCCCGTAAACTCTTTAAGGGTCTTATCTTCAAAACCTTTATTTTGGACTGTGTGTGTTGTACCAGGAACTGTACCCTGTGATGAATAACGTGAAGCCTACACACTCGTATTGAAATCTAAATTAAAAAATTGAGGCTTTGTTTTTAAATGAAAACCAACAAAGAGTTTAGTTAGTCTTCCAGAAAACAAGAATTTCATTTTATAAAAAGTTTGATATTTTGAATGCATGTGATCTTTTAAACTTTCCTTTAGGGTGAAAGTAAAACAGAATTGCTTGAAGAAAACATCAATGAAAATTATGGAGATGAAAATGAATTGTGGAAGAAAGAACCCCTACCTTTCAGATGTCAGAGTAGTGATATTGTAGAACATCCTTCTCAGAAGAGTAGTGGAAAAGAAGGAAAAGGATCAGTTTCTGACATGGAATGATTTTTAAAATGGATAGCTGTGTTGCCTGTAACAAGAGGGTAAAACTCTGCCTAATCTCAGAAGAGTAGTGGAAAAGAAGGAAAAGGATCAGTTTCTGACATGGAATGATTTTTAAAATGGATAGCTGTGTTGCCTGTAACAAGAGGGTAAAACTCTGCCTAATCTCAGAAGAGTAGTGGAAAAGAAGGAAAAGGATCAGTTTCTGACATGGAATGATTTTTAAAATGGATAGCTGTGTTGCCTGTAACAAGAGGGTAAAACTCTGCCTAAGTCCCTCAGTAATCGTATTACTCAGTTCTTGACAGTGATGTCCAAACAAAACGATTCTCCACGACTCTGCTAAAGTCAACATAAAACTAATTTTTTTTCAAATAATAAAGGAAACATAAAAACATGAAAGGTGTGATGAATTTTTTAAGACAGTCAAGAGAGACGAAAGTGCAGGAAGATAACTACAACACAGCTCTTTGTTCCAGTTACTCATATGCAGCAGGAACATGAAAAGGCAGGAGGTTAATTGTACTCGGTAAACAGTGTTTTCAAGAGAACAGCTTTGGTAAGTGCAATAGGTTGATGAAATTTTTCACAATTATTTATTGCAACCACCTGTCCAGAAATCCTTGCTAGCTTCAGTATCTGTGGAGGAAGCGATATATACAAAAGCCTTGGATGATAGCAACAATTCTCATGTGCAGTTTGATCTGTATTTCTGAGTTTCCCCATCTTCAGTTTTGTGACTCAATATTATTGTTCCTCTTAGCTTTACAGTTTGAAACATTTCAAATGCATGACAGCATTTCAGAACAACACACAATGCCCAGTTGCTCCCTACAATGAGTGAAAGTGCCATCACACATAGTGGTAAATCACTTTTGTCTTCCACAGTAACCATGTAATTTATATGCCATTTATGTTGGGTTTTGTAACACTGTTCAGAAGAGCACTATAAGCATTATTATAACTTCAGCACTGCCAGCATGATGCTTACATTTTATTGTTACCTGATGTTTTAGCCTCTGAGAAGTAGGGATATGGTTCCTGATATCAGATACACTTAGACATACCGGCATAAAAGCTCTGCTGATAACAGAGTTTGGAATAAATCACTGTTATCTGGACAGGGAAATGCCAATGATAAATTCAAGTGAATAGAAAGACAACAGGCTTGGCAAATGCAGAGGTTGCTCTGTGCACTTTCCAGCCTCTCCTTTTGCTGCAGCAACCCAACTCCATATGCCCCCTTGCCCAGTGTCTTTGCTCAGGAAACATGGAAAAGAACTCTCACAAGTACCAGAAGGCTTGACCATTATGGTAGTGAAAAAAGCCACAACCCATGTCACAATCCAGATATGTATATGTGCAAAAGAATATACCTTCTCATCCATGAATCTATGGAAATCAGAGCCTCAGACTTTTGCCTTGCTGCATGTACAGTATGAAATTACATGGGATAGTTTTGATTCCTCCACTTCAACACTGGAATAAAAATTGAAGTGATGATTTAAGAGGCTTATTTTCAGCTGATAAAAATGAACTGTTTGGAACAACCTTAGAGCAAGTTATTAAATAGAAATGATAGGGCATTTGTAGAAAAACTATGAAAAGCTTGTTAAAAAGGCATTCTGTTTTATTTCATGTAATTGAATTGTATAAAGATAAATAGTTCATATAAATGTATGTAGTGCTGAATGAAGGAAATTTACAGGCTTAACTTTACTTATGTATTTGTAATAATTAATGAAATAAGTGGAAAGAAGAGAAAAATCAGAGAGGACACTATTTATTGAAGCCAAGCATTTGCCCAAATGTATTTGCTGTTAAACAATGGACTTGTATTCTTAATGTATATATTTGTTTGCTTGTTTCTTTATCTGTCAAATGGCAATCTGCATAACATGGAAGTGTTCAGAAGTCAAACTTTAGCAAGAAAAAAAAAAATCAACTATTTCCTGGATGTACTTTTGGAAACTGTAAACGTTTTTATTAGCTGTTGGCTCATAAGAACAATTATTTTTCAGCCTTAAAAAAATAAGGCTTAGGGGATACCTTATCACCATGTTTGAGTATTTGAAGGGTGGCTAGAAAGAAGATACATTTTTCCAAGAAAGACTTCCCCAGATAATCCTTGAGTTCCCTTCCAAACTGTTATGATTTTGTAATTCCTTTTGCAACATCAGATGTCTCCAAACATTAACCCACAAAAAAAAAAAAAATCCTGAACATGACTGATGAAATTAGGATCATATTCCATCAAACAGGTTTATAGGTTTATTTAAAGCACCATCTCCACTACGATTCAGGTGAGGTGTGAACTGGAGGAGGATAGCCAACAAAACAACGAAACAAAGCACCCATGCTCTGCCTTCTCTATGCTGCTTCACCATCTTTTCATTATTTCCCACACTTTGGCTTGCTTATCTGAATTTTGTCCAAAAATTAGATTTGGATTATCACCAAAATAAAAAATCCAAATTCTTCTGGATAGTCTTCAATACAAAGCATAAATAAAACTAAAGAAGTTTCTCAGAAGCTTTTTTTCTTTCCCTAAATACACTAGTGTAATAGAAAAAAATCAAAATACCCTAAGGCAGTAAAGGTTGCACCTTTCCAATTATGTTTACAAAATGTTATGATACACAAGATGGCTCCAAGAAAGAGTCAATAACCTGGAACACAAGACATATTATTGATACTACCACAAAGCTGAAACAATCCTGATAAGTACATACCAGGGCTGTTAAAAAAAGAAATAAAACTCACCAGCACTCTTTTTTATTTACTTACAGTTGAAGAAATTTAATCTGGAGTTAGAAACAAGGACCTCAATGAATTTTAAGATCAGCTACTTTCAGGTTATTAAGTAATATATAACAATTACTGCTGAATCATTCAGAAATAAAAAACAAAACTATTAGCTAGACAGTCCACATAAAACGAAAGCCTTTAAAATTATTTCATACAACAGGAAGATTTTGTACATACAAAGGCAAAATGGAATTTATTTTTATAACAGTCTGTTTTCTTTCTACATTCAGATTAATTAATAAATATAAACTCTGTTAATCTAGCTAGGGCATCCTTGGATTAACTTGGATGCAAGTAATTGTATCTGCTTAACTTCATAATTTTTCAAGGTACATTTGGTACATCACACTTGTTTATTTCCATAATGCTTAATTTTCTAATTTATTTTTAACTTTAGCTTGTGCTGAAATAAATAATTATAATAATAGTGCAAAAACATAATACAATAAATCCAGTTGGTACTAGACTGCTGAAACATACCATATTTGAAGACTTGAAACTAAGCATCTCTAATTATCACAAAAGATTTTTCCGCCTACTAACACGGTAAAAATAAAATAGATCCAGGAAAACTATCTGAAACAAGGATGATGTGAAGATCACTACGAAGGACACAAAAATAGAAGGCACAAGGCTTACAGTTCCAGTCTGCGTTTATTTGCTATTTGTTATATATTTTTTGTAATTTTTAGGACTCATAAAGGAAAGGCTTGGCTTTAGGGGGGTCAGGAAGTCTCCAGCTTTATACAGACTGTCTAGGTGAACATAAGTATATTCAGATCCCAAAGAATGGTGGAAAATAATGGAGGGAACATTTTTTACCTGTTTCAGGTGATTAAAAATTGGAACAGGGCAATCAAGAAAATGCAAAAAGAAGAGAAAATAAGAGTAAAATGAAAATTAATGCTTTGGTTTTTTCTGATGATGAAGAACAGTTATCACTTTAAGTGAGGGGTAAGATGAAGACTAACATCTTTCAAGACTTGGATTTAGTTTATCCTCTAGAGGAAATTAAGTCACAAGCTTTCTGTAGTTCTGATCCTGAATGATATTTAAAACTGCCAGGGATTTGTTGCTTTATTCACATGCATGTCTGTTTGTCATTACTCTAGTTTCTCTGTCACAAGTGTTAGGACAACTTGAATTCCCTACTTAGATAACCACCACTACTCACACGTGAGCGAAAAAGAATTAAAAGGCAAAAATCCCATCTTTCAACAGTTGCAATCTCTTATTCTAACTATGAACTTCAAGGCTTTCATGAAAAAACTTTAATAAAGAAAAATTCTATACAGGAGAAGGAATAAGTGTGAAGATGACTGTGTCAGATTCCGCTTTTGTATTATTCTGTCATTTTTATAAAGCTCATGTAAATCAGATTAGATGTTAAGATCATCTAAGGGAGTTGATGGGGAATGAAAAAAATAATTGATGAAGCCTTAGATACCTGTTTACCATACACTAACTTTTAAAATCTAAAACTGTTATGACCACTTTGGATCCCTCAGTATTATTTTTTATTTAAACTATTTTGACTTTTGCTTAGAAATATTATTGGAAATTAGGAGCTTAATTCTTCCATGCAGTAGTACAAGGTGATACTTTCTTACAGTAAAAGAAAAAAAAAAGAAAGAAAAAAAGAAGAGAGAGATAGAGAGCAGATGTGAAAAGACGTCAAAATAATGATTTGCCAAATCCAAACATTTGGCTGGAACACATTTGTCATTTTTCACAAGAGTGGATTCTTTTTGTATGTGTGTGGTGGGAAGAGGAAAGGGAAAAAAAAGGAAGAAAAAGAAAGCCTAAAGACGCAATACTTAAGTAATATGCCCTTCAAGGGCAACATTTGGAATATGATGACTCCATGGAAAATACAGTTGCTACAAGACATAGCAGGAGATACCTTTTAACCTTGGTGTCCACACTTCAGTGGATGTTGATTATCAGACCATTTTTGGTCCAATGACTAAATATAGTAAAATGGCTAAAAAAAATGTAATTCTCTCTTAAACGGGTGATAGCTAATTCTATGACAGATGTGTGTGCCCATCAGCTCATCTCTGAATCATAGATATTCACACCTGCTGCAGGAGGGAACATAATGAGATTCAGACATGTCCTATGGGCAGGGAAATTACCCCTTCCAGCACTTCCTTCATACCACTTGTATGACAAAGAATTTGATATCAAAGATACTCAAAGGAGTGGCAAGACTGCCATATGAGGACAGGCTGAGAAAACTGGGTTCAGCCTTAAGACTTCCTTTTTTACAAGGAATAACACAGAAAAAGACAAGGGGTAATGGTTGCTGTTACTCCTGGGGAGATTCCAATTAGAAACAAAAGGAATTTTTTTCAGAATGACAATCAGCCATTGGAATAATTTCCCCAGGGAAATGGTGGGCAGTTTTACGATTCAGCTTTTAAGTGTATTCAGACTCCACTGAAGCATAAATCCTATTTCTTAAATTTTTAATTTGCAAAAAAATCCCAAAACAGAAAACCCAACAACCAGTCAACCAACCACCCAAACCCACAAAAGAAAAAAAAACAAAAAAACTCCCCACCAAAAACACACAAAAAAAAACACCAAGCAAAATTGCCTCACTCAACAAAAGTCAGAGTATGATTCACCACACAATACTGTTTTCCATAGCAACTGCTGCAAAAGAATTATTATTACACATACACACTCATATGCACATGTCCAATCATAAAATAAAAACTAATCCCCTATTGTTTCCTAATGAAACACCAAAAATCTGGGCCCTTTGCAGGGAAAACCAAATTTAAGATGATGTGCTTAGAGCAGATAACTAGTGTTCCCTGGTTTTGTTGGGGTTTTTTGTTTGATTTTTTTGCAAGGTTTTTTGTGATTACTTTTTTAAAAGACAATGAAGAAAAGTATTATCTGGATCCATCAAACTGTTGATACAGAAAAGGAAAAAAAAATTCTGAACTCAACTACTGGTTTGCTTCCATTCTCAAAGTGTAAAGATTTTGAGCAAAAGTTCAGATTCAAATCTGTTGAAGAATATTGGAAAATACTGGAAACTTTTCCACATTTTAATTAAGTTTTACTTTGAAGTGTTACATAAACTAGGAATCTTCACAACAAATCTACTGTAGGTAGGGAGTGTAAGAGTTTTCTGTAAGCGCAGAAGTTCCGTAAAGAAGGTAAAGAGAACACATGCACAAAGAACTATGGCATCAAATGAAGCTGAGAGAGGGCAGGTATAAAATAAACAAAATTTAGTCATCAAGCTATTTGTCAGTGCATACTTTAAATTAATCAAGACATAAATAGGCTGCAAACTGACCTGACCAGTTTGCCAGCAAATATTCTGAGTCAAACTAAAAAAAGAAAAACCAAAACCAAACAGCCCAAGGACAGGCTGAGGGAGCTGGGGTCGCTCAGCATGGACAACAGAATGCTCCAGAGTAACCCTATAGTGTACCTTCCAGTACTTAAATGGGGTCTAGAGGAAAGATGAGCAGGGAATGTTTACTAGAGCATGTAGTAGGATGAGGAGCAACAGTTTTAAACTGAATGATGGTAGATTTAAATTAGATATTAGGAAGTAATTCTTTACTTTGAAGTTGGTGAGACACTGAAACAGGTTGGCCAGAGAAGTTGTCAATGTCCCCTGTCTAAAAGTGTTCAAGGCCAGGTTAGATTGTCTTTGAGCAACTTGATCTAGTGGAATCTGTCCCTGCCCATGGCAAGGGAGCTGGAACTAGGTGAATTTACGGTCCTCTTTCAACCCAAACCAATCTATGATTATACAAAACCCTACGGCCTCTGACTCTGGAATTCTCTAAACTGCCTGTCACTGGGAAAAGAATAGCAACTTTCTCGAAAAAGTCCATCTTGTTATTGTTCCCAAAATACCTATTAATGACTAATAGCAAACAGTACTAGGTAGATCTTTGCTTTGAAAGAGTAATTTCAACACTGTTACATATAACTGCCTGAATACTTTTGTTTAGATAACCATAATCGGTCCCAAAGAAGAAAATGCCAAACATACCATCTAGGGAAAAAAAAACCTGAGCACAGCTCTAGCCTGAGCAGGAGTGATCATCATGCCGTAAGCCATGAGCTTAGGTAACCATATGTGGTAGCAGGGAGGCAGAGAGGACTTCAACCTGCCTCTCCCTGCTCCTCTCAGTGTGAACCTGGACCATGCTCCCACCATGCACCAGTGATGAATATCCTGTTGATTATATGACAATAAATTTTTAAGATCTATTGCAAACATCTTCACAAGAGGTACTTGCTTTAGAATAGCAAAAGTCAGTGCTGGTTTTAGCAATACAAAGTCAGCTTGGTAGAAATAACTAAATATAAATAAACTTGTGGCAAAGTATATAAGTAACAATACTTAAAACATGAGATTCACATCACAGTGGGTACATACTGTTGGCCAGTACACTTGAACCAAAACCTGACACAAACCCCAGAAGGATCCAAAGTGCCTGAAACGAGCTTTACACAGAGAGCTTTAGAGCTTTCCCCTCACAGTCTTCTGCAGATGTTTCTTTTCTCTCAGAAAAAAACCCACAAAAACCCAAAAAGCAAACAAACAAATGAAAAGCACAATTAACCAAAAAAAAAAAAAAATCCCAACAAAACCAGACTAAGATGAGAAAAACTGGTCAAAGAAATCCTTCAAATACTGTATTTTTGAACAAGCAGATTTGATTTGATTTGATTTAGTATTCCTTTAAGCCATGTACTAGATGGCAGTAGAAATTTAAATGGTTAATATAGTTTGGTATTAATACTCAAAGCACCAAACACACTCTACAACAATTTTTTAAAGCGATGTACAAGTTCCAGAAGGTGAGCATGTAAACTGTGGAACACATCACAAAATAAAATAAACAACAGAGGGAGGAAGTAAATGCCTTCTAAGAAAATCACCCACCCTATTTTTAAACTAGTCTCATTTTAGGAATTTTTACATACATATTTCATTTTTCTCATTTGGTAGAGAAAATGCAATAGTCTCTTATCAATCGTTCACATTTTTAGACTCAATTTCCCTATGGCATATAGCTCATTAGGAAATGTATTAATGTTAAATTATCTTTTTCTTCAAGTATATCCTGCCACTAAGCAGGGGGTTATTACTGTCTTATAAATACATACTACTTTATTACCAGAAAACCGAGAATTAGGAGGGGGGGAAGGGCTTAAGCATAAAGGAATGCTATTTCTCTTTTTTCAACAGTCAGTTTGCAGTGGAGACCTCACTGCTGACACTTAAACATTTATCCTCATTGCTTACAAATATGCCCTCTCAGCTCTTTAAATAAACAGTATAACTGTTCTGCGTCATCATGAGCAAAAGACTAAAATATAAGAAATCGGTAATATTGAAAGCTGGCAATATATTTTTTTTTTGTTCTCTTAAGAATTTGACATCAAGCACTATTCAAGTTTAAAATATTACAGCTGTTCCTGTAAACTTGCTTCAGGCTGGTATTAGTTATGACCAAAGTGAGAAAACTGTTGCCTGCACGATTCATTCTGTTGGGACAGTGAAATACTTCAGTATTCAGTAAAGGAAGTTTCAGATGAAGCTTGGCAGCCAAGACAACAGACCCGACCAATATGTCACTGAGACAGAGGGCCCTTGATGTACAGGGAGTTAGATACTCAAGCAGATTTCTTACTGGTACACTGAAGGAATCACAGCTTTTACAATGTGCTGGTTTTGCAATATGTCATTAGTACCTCTATGGTTACTCCTCCTACTCACAGGTGCCCCAGTACCTTGCAATCTTGCAGTGGCGGCTCCAGTAAAACCCTAGAGATGGCTCCAGTGCCACAGTGCCCCAGATATCTAATGTGTCTAGCTAGGCAGTCTGGCAGCATTTGGTGGTCTTTGGTGGGAGTGGTGACCAGTGGTGAATGCAGTGATACAAGACCACTTTCTTGCATCAAGAGTGTTTAACTCTAGGAATAAACCATGTCAGTGAGAAATACTACAGCAGAAAGAGGTCTACATAGATGTCTATTTACAGGATGCTAGCAGTGCAGTTAGAGACAAGACTGCAATAGACAGATCTATTCAGGCCAGTCCTGGTGAGCAGTGACAAGGCAGAAATGGATTTCAGTGCAGAGCAGATTCTGCCTATACCAGTTAAAAGTAAACAAGAAAAAACCCCAAACTCATCCAAAGCAAACCAACAAAATAAAACAAACAAGCAAACAAAAGCACACACCCCCCCGCCTCCCCCCAACAGCAAACTCCACAGCAGAAACCCCAGACCCCATGACCCTTTTTTATCAATGGCCCAAAGGATAAAACTTGTGCTTACTCACTACAAACCATAGCACTACCAAACTATTTCATTCCAGGCAGTGATTCAGAGATTTGTAATGAGAAAACACAAACAATCTGGTTTTAATTTATTAACAAGGAAACTAATTTCTTTCATTTTCTTCCCAAAGAAAATAATCTGTGATGCTTTGTTTGACTGTACTAGAGCTCTGGAGTCAAAATATCTAACTGCCACAGATACTGGAAAAATCAGTTAATTTATTATGAAACTTGTACAAAGCAACACATGAAGTCAGATGCTGTTATTTGTTCTCTGAAGCACTTTCCTATGGGCAACAGGAGGGATATAAAAATAGCCTACTAAGAAGAATACATAAATATTCTGTTAATGGACACTAGAAAGAAGCATCTTCATTTCCTTTCCCCCATCTCAGTTCTTTATCAAGATCACATTAATCACATGGTAACCTCCAAACAATAAGACTGTATTCAAATTCATGATTTTCAAACACATTTAGCACCAACATTTTTATTATCCTCCCCAAGATATTTATACTCCCTGAAGCATGTTTTACAGATTGTTACAAATTTTAAGTATTTCAGAATATTAAAACAACTCCCTATTCCCCTGACACTCTGATTCAAATCTCTATTTTGAGTAGCAAACCAGCATAACTTACAACATGAATGTTATCATCGATTCAACTCTGATGATAGAAACAGTGTGCTTTCAGATAGCTTGTCTGGGAAACCACATCTAAAATGTTTTTGTGGGTTTTTTTTTGGGGGGGAGGGGTTGGTTTTGGTTTTGTTTTGGTTTTCTTTTGATATGAAATACAGCAGAATTCAACAAGATCATGGATGTAACGGAATAATATTAAAGAGTGCACCGTCTCCTACTAAAATTTGAAAATTTCAATGAAAACCAAACCTAGCTTCAATGAAGAATCAGCAATACCGCTCTGGAGCCTGCCTTGCTTCAGCCTCTTTGTCTCTGTCTTTGAGGCACTGCATGGGAAACAGCCTCCCATAGTTCAGTCACAGCTTTACACCGGTCCATGTCAGTTGTGCAAGACGACAGCACTGTCAGCAAGACAAAATTGGAAAGGGAATGGCCGACATACAGGAGCTCAAGATTTCTAGCCCTCCCAGTCAGGCAGAACTTTGTCCTCCTATGCCAGTGAACAAACGTGAGCAATGTCTCATTCTGGTGAAGGCTGCTTTTGTGAGCCTATATAGTCCTGAGCAGTCCAATCAGTGAAATTATCAATAGCTTGCAGAAGCCAGATATCATTTCACTGATCACTCAAAGACAAGGTGCTGCCAATGCAGTTTGCTCTGCTGCACTCCACCTGCAGACAAAACACCTGTTAACCCTCTCCTCTCACCAACAATTTATTGCAGAACTTTGCTGGCCCTCTAAGGCTAGTATCTGTCATTCCTCTGCCTTAAATACAGAAATGGATCATCATGGACTATTCTATGTATTTTAAAGGTTGTTTGAGCCAGTAGGCAAAGGTATCTTGCAGCGCATGGATACAAGCAAATCAGTTACTGTAGGGAGATGGGACCTACCAGAGGTCATTCTCCCTTGATCAAATGCTGTGTGCTGCAGTTCCAGCCACGCTACATGACTGAACTTGTGTGACTTCATATAGAAGTCAGCTTCTAGAAGAAAGCCGAATATAACAGCAGCTTAGTGCCCATAATCCACACATGTTAAAACCAAGCGTAAAAGAGCTGTGGAATTTGTGGCAATTTGCTGCTCTAGAACTAGCCAAAAGTCCTCTCAGCTAAGGAAAAGACTATATAGTAAATATCTTTACCTTTCAAATATAAAATCTCAAATGGGAATCTCAGAGGACAGATAATGAGATATTGTTAAAGAACAGAATGCCTGATCCTTGTTTCTAACAAATAACTAGCAGTATTTAAAAAAATAGGCAAAGATTGCAGAATAAAAAAACACCTTTAATCACCTGCTTGTGTCTGGCAAAATTAACACATTGTTAACCCTTGAGTGGAGTAGAAAGAGAAGAAAAAAAGTTAAAAGATGCATTGAGAAATTTCCAGGAGAAAAGCAAGAAAATGAGGGGAAACTATCCCTGTACTGAGCAAAACCCCTGAATTTAGTTAGTACTCTAATGTGACAATAAGCATGGTTTAAATGTTATGATATGGCTGTGGCTGCTTCAGTCCATTCCACCTACTGTACTTGCAAACTCTGGGAGAAATACTGCCCTGTGAAAGAAGATGAGCTGAGGATGACCCTGGAGACCACCATGCTCAAATTTGCACCTATATTTTTTATATGTTCTCACAGGCTCTTTTCAAGTGCAGTTGAAGAAGACAACATCCTAATACTAGGGACAAAAATTTAGATAATAAGGAGACCATTTCAAGTTATAGCAACAACTTTTCACATCAGACAGGGAACCAGGACTGCTGGTAGGTTTGGTATTTAAAGATTCATTTGTGGTGAACTGTGATATTAGTCCCATCTTCTTCTCAGATGGTCAGGCTTCTGTAATTCCAAGTTCATTGCAAAGCTACAGATTTTGTGTTGGAGAATGTCCTCCAAAGTACTACTAAGTGATGAACTAATTTAATGCAGGCACCTCTATTTCATCCCTTTTTCATTCTCTAGTCATTATCTTTCTGCAATGTTTGTACAAATCCCCTTAAGAATTGTCCCTATATTGGAAAGTAACTATGACTCTGACAGTTATGCTGATTTTATTTGCCTTATCTACATGGCCTGTAGTGAAAATAAGTTTCTCTGTAAAAAAGATTTAGAGGTCGGCAAATATTTTTTTCTCCTTTTTCTTTTTTCCACCAGTTCTGTAAGCTCTGTACTCTTTTAATTTCTGATTACTAACATACTTGGTTCTTACTGCAAGGTAATTATGCCTAGAGAATTTTGTCTCTAGGTATCGACATGAATAACCTTTACAAAAAATCTAATGATCTCATACAAGAGGGAGAAGAAAGTAGCAATAGAGTCTCCCCTTAGGGCAATAAAAGCAGCCAGGGCAAGGTGTAAGAGAAAGAAGATCAGGTGAGCAGGTGAGCAAGCCCATTTTCAGAATGGCTAAATGTGCACAACTAATATATTTGTTAAAACATAATTCCAAAGAGATCCAAGCATTAAGGAGGAAAAAGAAGCATCTCATAAAGGTACTGGCAGGTTTATAAATGATGAGCAATCCTTTTAACGTTTCTGTGATATGATTTAAAGAGTCTTATTACTATACAAGAAATGCAGAGAACAATGTTCCTGTCTCGAACAACAGAATTATTAAGCTGATATATATACCCAGTTTCAAAGGTACCGGTGAGCAGGCTCCTTCTATGTTCAAAATGTGGGAAAAAAACAAGAGGCCTTAAGTTCTTATAATCTACAAGTTTTTGTAAAACAGTGAAGCAGACCATAGCGTCAGTGAAGCAGCTGGTTCTGAGAGTAGGCTTTTGGTACGGTATTAATTGGGGTGATAGGTCAGAGTCCTGCAGAAGCATCTGAACTGACTTTGACTTCATCCAAAGGAACAGTCCCACTGAACTTCAAGAGGGAACCTCAACTACCAGTACCTTCATACTTGGAAATTATTAGCAGGAAATAGGGTATGGGAGAAAGGTGTTTCATGCACATTTACATTAACAAAATACGAGAATAGCAGCCCTGCTTCTAGCAGGGTTCATTACAGGCTGCTGAAAATGAGTCTGTTACCACAGTAACCAAGCTAATATTGGCTTTCCAGCTTGCAGGGATTACATCTCATAAATGCAGGTGAGAAGTGTGAATTCACAGTTTTGGAGCAGGTGAATTTTCTCTGCCAAAAATGTCAGAAGTGGAAGAAAGATGACGCTATAATTTTTTATGGCAAAGATGCAGTAAATCAAATACCAAGATTAGAGATGGAAGAGCTTGTGATAGCAATGAAATATATGGACTGGTCAGAGTACAAGCTGTAAGCACCTGATCCCATTGTTTTTACTCAGAAATAACAAGCATTATTTAGAGAGTTGGTCTGGTGATGGTCAAGGTGAACTAGAATTCACAGAATCACAGAATCAACCAGGTTGAAAAAGACCTCAGAGATCATCAAGTCCAACCTATTACCTAATACCTAACACCACCTGACAAATAAACCATGGCTCCAAGTGCCACATCCAATCTTTTTTTTGAACATCTCCAGGGATGGTGACTCCACCACCTCCCTGGGCAGCCCATTTCACCGGCCAATTACTCTTTCTGTGAAGAACTTTCTCCTCACCTCCAGCCTAAACTTCCCCTGGGGCAGCTTGAGACTGTGTCCTCTTGTTCTGGTGCTGGTTGCCTGGGAGAAGAGACCAAACCCCTCCTGGATACAACCTCCCTTCAGGTAGTTGTAGACAGCAATAAGGTCTCACCAGCATCACTGCCCTTCTCTGGACACACTGAAGTATCTCAATGTCCTTCTTAAATTGGGGAGCCCAGAACTGGACACAATACTCAAGGTGTGGTCTAACCAGTGTTGAGTACAGGGTCAGAATGACTTCCCTGTTCCTGCTGGCCACACTATTTCTGATACAGGCCAGGATGCCATTGGCCTTCTTAGCCACCTGGGCACACTGCTGGCTCATGTTCAGATGTCAACCAGTACCCTCAGGTCCCTTTCTGTCTGTCTGCTCTCCAGTCATTGTGACCCCAGCCTGTAGCACTGCATGGGGCTGTTGTGGCCAAAGTGCAGAACCTGACACCTGGACTTGTTGAATGCCATCCTGTTGGACTCTGCCCATCTGTCCAGCTGCTCAAGGTCCCTCTGCAGAGCCCTCCTACCCTCTAACAGATTATCACCTGCACCCAGCTTGGTGTTGTCTGCAAACCTACTAGTGATGCACTCAATCCCTTTGTCCAGATCATCAATAAAAATGTTGAGCAGGATTGGGCCCAACACTGATCCCTGGGGGACACCACTAGTGACAGGCTGCCAGCTGGCAGTGGCACCATTCACCACCACTCTCTGGGCCTGGCCCTCCAGCCAGTTCCTAACCCAGCACAGAGTGCTCCTGTCCAAGCCACAGGCTGACAGCTTGGCCAGGAGTTTGCTATGGAGGAGGCTGTCAAAAGGCCTTACACTTCCTTTCAAGTGTAGAACACATAAGAAAATATAGATTATTTTTTGTCAAGTAAGCAGGTGAGGTCCTGAATATAAATAAAAAGTAACCCTATTGAGTCAAAACATCCTTGCCAGTTGTTTTCTGAAGGAAAATAAGTTGGGTTTAAAAACACCTGTTATAGTGGGGGAGCTGCACTGTGCTAGCCTTTCCTACCACACAGATGATACAAATAGGTTATATCCAGATGAAGGTCACAGACATCTAGTTTTTGCTAACATAATGAGTAGTACTGAATTCCAGGAGAATATTTCATGCTAACTCTTTCTAGAATTATTTTCAAGGCACTCGTTTTAGAAGATTAAATCCACCCCACCCCCCCCAATTTATATATATATATATATATATTACTCTTTTATGTGTTAGTTGCAGCTAAAAAAAAATTTACAAACTAGCAGTTTTACAAATCATACAAAGAATCTACATATTCCAAAGAATTTCTGTATTTAATGTCCAATATTTCAAAATGGAACTGCATTCTGGAATTAAATGTTATTACATCATACTTGAAAAATAGATAAATCTTCATACAGCATCTGGACTTAAATGTATAACTTCTAGCATCATCTCATGAGAAATCTTTGCAAGTCTAACAACATGAACTTTTGAGGAACAGGAGCCAAAAGATGTTTGTCTCATCTTCAGGGGTTGCGATCAACCATTAGGATGCCCTAACCTCTCAAGGGGGCTTCGCTTAAGGTGAGGTTCATGAGTCGCTTCTTTCTCTCTCTCCTTGACTCAGCTGTTTTACAAAAAGGTGACAGAGGTAGGCATCCAGTTGGGAAAAGCCAGCCTCACAACAGATGGAACAGGCTCGTCGGTTTGGGAGAGTTTCCTATTTCTTTCAAACTCTCCCAAGAAGGTCTAGCTTGTAAGGTCCATGCTTTGAGGCATCAAAGATGACATTTACCAACTCATTTGCTCTTTTTTTTCAAAATTATTTCAGATTATTTCACTATAAATAAAAAAAATAAAATAAAATAAAATAAATAAAATAAATAATTGTGCTTGCATTGCTGTGGGCATAATCAGATATTTAGTGATTTACCCAAATGATTTTAATAAATCTTCCCTCTCTGAAGTTTAACTGTCAGGCATGACATTTTAACTTCAAGAGATCTCTGCAGTGCGTTAGACAGATCAGTTGAAGCTTTTTTTTTTGTTAATCATTAAATGAGCAAAGGGTAAACACAAACAGGTTGTCATAACACAAAGGTTGCTTCAATGCTCACTCAGTTTCAATAAGTATTAGTGTCTTTAACAATATTTTCCTTGTTTTTCTCTTCAAGTCCATGATCTTATATGCATCTGTGGTGGTCCACAGAGAGTTTCTGAATTAACTCTTAAAATCTTTCAATATAAAGGCTATTTAGAACACCAAACATTTAAATAACAGACATATTACTGAAGCATGGCAATATCCTGAAATCTATTTTTTCTGTTTCTCATAGTAACACCTTGAAGACTAAGCAGCATGACAGAGTAAAATCACTGTCTTACAAATCAACACAGATCAGCCAGACCTTTATAGATACTGCCAGCTGGTGTACTATAAGCAAGAATCTATTCTAATGGTCTATTATGCAGTACTTAAAACATGTATAGCATGACTGCTTAATAAAAACAGTCTAATATATTTTATGCATGGAAAAAATGAATGCAACATACTAGTGTTCAGTAGCAAATGTGATAAAAACAATCTGCACTGATCTACATTTTACTAATTTTCAGAAACACTTCCAGAACAGCATCTGTCCTGGAAGAGGCATTACTGAGCCAGCTAAACTGTTTGGCCACTGCTCTTTCTCCTCTCTCCCCGGTGCAGTGGTCCGGGTTTGAGGTCGAGGAGCCAATAGGCAGGCGCCGTTGAGGCTGCCTGAGGGGGGTGGGAGCTGGACCCCGTGCCTCACGTTTCACACAGTCAACGGCAGGCGTCAGAGGCTAGCCGAGAAGGCGTGTGCAGTTTGCCTGCCATACAGCACTTTGAACTGATTGGCGATATTTGAAAAGGTAATCTGCCACTGGGCCGTTCAGTTTTCAAAAGGGGAATTTATAGGGGATGATTCGGAAGCCTACACCCTGGTCGTTAGTGGGATTCAAGGCGGCGACAAGCGCCCACTTCGTGCCTGTCTTCAGGGTGATTACCTGCTATTGTCCCCGTAGCAGCGTGTTGAGTCCCAAGCCACACCACAGCAGCGTGTTCTCTTTCCCTCCCTCACTTCCTCCAGTTTGGGATTTGGTTTTGGATTATCCCTGACCTTTGGACTACAAATTGCAGCTCCGTATATCTCTTCATTTGGCAAAAGTTTTGGTGACTAGAAGCTCAGCAGTTCATGAGTAACTAAAGCTGATTTACTTGGTTATTTCTAAAGTTCACAGACTTTCTCTGTGGTTTAACTCCACGGCGAGGCCGGGAGGGTCTGTCCTGCCTCCTGAGGCGGCATAGCTGTTTATTTCCGCATTGTAAGAGTTTCCAGTTTGTTCCTCTGTATTCCAAGTTTCTGATTTTTCTAAACTGTTATTCCATTGTTCATTAACATCCTATCGTGTGTAATCAACCTATCATCGACTGGGCAAACGAACCTGGATCAAATTAGCTCAGAAAAATAATTTTTTATGTCTAATAAATCATATTCATATTTTATATGATTTCCAGCTTATAAATTTGATCATAAACCATACCAGAATCCCACCGAATGAATTTATCTCAACATGCTAATAAGTAATATAAACTGCATTTCCATTTCATTACCTCAATTTCAATCTGCCATGACACTTGTACAGTTTTTGCCAATAGTTCATTGTTGGAATAGCTCAGCAAGTGGCAGAACACCAAGGTTCAAGCACTCAAATGTCACTTCCTGGCACCTGTGTTTTCTTCTAAACACCTGAAAGATGTTCTCTGTGCTGCTTTTCCTTCATTATCAGACAAACCATTTGTGCCAATACACTATGTTAAGACTGCCCATTTGTCAATGCACATTCAAATGTCAGGTCATGCAGTGTCTGAATTACAGAAAAGTAATTCAATAAACAGGAATTTTATCCGAAAGAAGAAAGTCTTGAATAAACCTTCACTAACTATATCTGTTTCAGTTCATATCTAATAGAAATATTGACCAGAACACAAATAATTTTAAACTTAAATTAAGAACTGATTACCATAACATTTCTGATAGGTATTATCAGTTTGATAATATTAAATATTATCTAACATAATATTGATTTATTTTATGTCTTTCAGTAAAAACATTCACCTCTTTTCTTTTTTCTTTATTTTTAATTACACATTGATGTTAAATATAATCCTGCAGCTTCAGGCTTTCAAAAACTGATAAAATGCAGAAAGACTCAAAGTTTTTGAAAACTCAGTTTCTCTGCCCCAGGGGCCCAACAAACTACTACTGGAAAGGTAGCTAAAGTTATAATAATGAGTTTAAGAAATGTAGAACGTACCCATCATATTTTTAAGAATTCCTATTAAAGTAGAAATCTTAATGAAGGCACCAAACTGATAAAGCGTGGAACTGTTTAAAATCCAGAAATCAAAATACAGGTGATACTGAGTCAAGTCCCTTACAGAAATTCAGAAATACCGGCCCCAGGCAGCTTTGGCATCTCTGCATGACATGGTATCAGTGATGTTTTTGTGACAGGTCCAGTTCTTCATGAAATTATACTGACTGACTCAAGTAAATGCTCGTCCTCTGATACTTTGCTGACTGCATCTCCTGTAGTATATTCAAGGTCTGATGATCAGCTAACCAGATTACAATGTGCTCTATCACTCTGAACTTACATTTAAAGCAAACATGACATACTGACCCATTCCATTTTCCAGCAGTCTTAAAGGCATCATTATCAAATTAGTTGAATTTTGCTACTGACTCAGAGCTTTGGGGTCAGTTCTTCCAAAGATCTTTAGTATGAGTTATCAAAATTGCAAACAGAAAAATTCTCCCTGCCCCTTTTATTTAGTTGATGTTTAACTTTCTGATTTCTAGTTAAATAGGTAATATGGCACCAGTGATCTGACATCCTCCCAGCTTTCCTTAAAGAAAAACAATTCATTATTTCTGTCTTTTCTCCATCATGCTTCATAACTTTAAGTGCAGAAATTCTGATATGTCAGATCTTAGATGAACTACTTGCTATGCACATAATCTTTACTGGAGCATCTAAGATAGCCTAACAGCTTCAGTCAGTCACTCTTTTCTTCCTAAATTAATTTATTCTCATGATTTTACATTCCATAAGAGTCTAGGTAATGTCAGTCACCTCAGCTGTCACTTCTATGTAAAATACATTCCACTTAAATTAATGGAATGTATACCAAATGCATTGCATATAAATATAAGCACTCTAAATCTCAGAACTTTGGCATTTTCCATCTACTAGTAGGAAAATAAAACACCTTTTTAGCACTTCAGTGCAGTTATGATTTTTTAAAAATCTAAACTTTAAGTATTCTGGAAGATTTAGCAGTTGTATATTGGTTTAACACTTGCAAGATAAATAGTCTGAACCAAACACTAATTTCTAACTCTCTCCATTTTATCATTTGAGAAACATTACATAAAGAACTCACTTTCACAATTTTGCAAGCTGTCATGCAAGACAGCTAAAGATCCCAACACTGGTACAAGCAAAGTTGGTATATTCTTGATGTGAATAATAAAATATTAAACATTATGTAAGACAACTGTTGATTACCAACAATCCTCATATTCAAGCTTATTTTATTCTTCCTGTTTCCTTCAACTGCTTCCGAAAGCCCTGACCACAACATTTCTTCATCTTTATAATTTCCTTTATCTTCACCAGTCATACATATATATGTATATAATGGAATATAATCTGTATCCATTAGAAAAGCAACCTTATTCTCCTTAACATCGTCACATTTGGTTTAATTTCTGAAAATGTGTTAAGTCACAGATTCCTTCTTGATGTTATAGAGTGTGGTGTTGTCTTATAGTCTTTCTTACTCTATAAGAAGCTTGAAAAATCCTATTTGTTTTAAAATTAAATCCATATTAAAATTTTCCATCTGAACTCGTTTTATCATTGGAATATAAGCAAGCAAAAATGTCTATTTTTTTGTCAGGAACCTGGGTAAGTATACAACATGAAATGATAATTTTAAAATGCAAGAATTCACAAAATTTTAAAAGGGAAACAAAATTAAAATAATCTCTTGGTTATAAAAGTAAGAAGGTTCCTACCCTCAAGGGGTTGTCACCAAATTGAACTAAAGCAGACATGAGGGTAGCAACACAGCCTGCAAACAGCACCCTCAAAACCTAGTGTCATATTTCCCTAACCTTCTCCTTCCTGTGTGCCAGTCATCCATGGATATTCAGACACAGCTGAAGTTAGCAGTTCCCCAATTTCAAGAAGTGAAGCAAAAGAAGTGAGAAAACCCACGGATGGCTGCTTTGGGTAGCCAGAATCGCCAAGTGGCTTGAGAAAAGCTACAGCCCAGAGGAGAAAGACGCTCCACAAATGGGTTAACTGGGAGGCAAAACCTTCCTCTGGAAGCCATCAAAATGATTCTATTTATCTCCACATCTAGTACTCAAGCTTATTGTCTTTTAAAAGAAGAGTAGTACTGGTTTACTTTGGAAGTATTGCTTTTTTAGGTATCTAAACACTTATGGCAGTAAGATAAGCAGAAATATACGCCTGGAGGTTTTTGTTTGTTTAGGTTTTGTGTTTGTTTTTTGGTTGTTTTTTTTTACCAGAAGGTAACTGTAGTCAGCAGTTCAAGTTTTTAAAGTAGGTGAGGTCTTCTACTAAGTTCTACTGCTTCAAAATTATAGCCAAACTGCAGCACTTCACATATTTTTATTATCATTTTAATGGACAGATAATTTCCTTCTGCAAAAAAGCAGTAACAGAAGCTTCAACAAATTTATTTTGGTCTCTGCAGTAAATCACAATGAATATTTAAACTCGTTTCCTCAGTGAGTCCCACAACTATCACAGACAAATATTGCAGCAAAATTCTGCTGTGATTTGAAATAGCATGGGATTCAAAAGAATACTTTCCACTTCACTGCATAGCTTTGGATGGAGGAGTTTGTGAGTGGTTTCCTTGTCCTATGATAATAGACAAACCCCTAATTTCTACAGTCCTGAAGACAGATAACAATTCAGATAAGAAGTAAGTAACAGATTTTTAATTGCTCAAGGGGGAAAAAAAACAAACAAAAAAATAAGAGAGAGATTTCTACCTGCCAGATAGCAAGAATAAATAAATAATGGAGGTAACCTAGATGTGTTCTGCTCCCTCTAACTCAGAATTTTGCTTTGGCTCTAATGAGAAGAGAAAATGCTGGTATGTTTGTAGAAAGTGTTGACCAGGTGGTACCAACTCCCTTCTTGCTATAGCCTTCTGCAAGGGGCACTGGGTAAGTGTGCATGCTCTCAGCATCCCTGAAACACTTCTGTGAGTGTTGCAAAGCATCCTCTGACAACACATACAACTAAAACAGGTATTTCCTTTGAAAGAGGTCAATCACCAAAGACTAAGTTGTGTGATGTTTTTTTTCCTGTGATAAAACCACAATTAAAACTGGCATCTTTATAATAGATTCAATAACACTATATTCACTGTACCAATCAACGACCATGACAGAGAGAAATAAAGGCTGTCCAAAACTGTGATGGTAACATTTTAGGTGCACTCTGATCTGTTCACTAAATATCTCTCCTTCCCCTGCTGAGACCCTGTCAGTGAAAGGAACCTTGAAGAAAGAAAAAGCAGCAATGCTTCACTGAAAGCAGTGTTTGATGATTTAGCTCTAACATCAGAGAACAGCAAAGTGGTTTGTTAATTTAGACTTTTGCAGTTCTGCTAAACTTAGTAAAACTGATGTCATCGAGCCTAGAAGCATCTCTAGAAATACACCACTTCTTTTCAGACAGGCAGAACTGGGTGGAAAATAAATATTCACAAAAATGGTTTGAATGTTTTCCTTCTTCAACTTTAGAGAGTTTTGTATTTCATGAAAGAGGAACAACAACCACCTCTCCACCAAAACCATGTGAGCAGGAAAGGCTCCACAGCAGTGTAGACCCAACACACGTGCTCACACACACGCACACACACACTTTTACCTAGATCTCTCATATTTCAAAGAAATAATCTAAGATCTGAAATACTAAATATTCCAGGATAGATCTGTTTCGTTTTAAAACAGAAATTAAGTGCTAGAAAACCCTGTCAGAACCAACATTTGGAGATGTGCTTCATTTTGATAAAATTGGATCATTTCTGCCAGAGGCAAATGAAACACTGTAGAGCAATAGGCAATTAAAAATAATTCCAATCTTTAATACTTGACCTGAGAACAAGTGTAAGGACAATTTGGGGGGGCTTAAACAACAAAAATATAGCAGCTTAGCTGTTTGTGAATAAAACTGCAACCTCAACCCCACTATAAGCTGTGCTGAAACTTGCTTCTCTAGGTCTCTGAACACGATGGCTGAGAATCTGCGTGAGTTTTATTAAGGATTAAAAAACCCCAAAGAACACACACACGCGCACACACACGCAAAAACAAGCAACAAACAAAATCCAAACAAAAACCAGAAGGCACTTGTGTCTACTTTCTGGTTTTTGTAACATTATTTCTTGGGATTATTATTCACCTGCCAATGAAGTCACCCAATGCTAATATCAACCAGTAAACCTGTCTGAAGTAGTGCTGGCATACTGTATTATTTAAGCAAGAAAAATTCTACAATAAGGTGTTTTCAAAAGCAGAAGAGAATTATTTTGCTGCGGCTCTGTTGCATGTCTAAGGCGGCAGAAGAAAAGCTTTTTCAAATGAGCTGTAGGTGCTATCAGCACTGGGGGCTGTCAGTGGGAGGTGAGCAACTGAATCCTACTCTCAGAAAATTCTTTCACACTTTTTTAAAGGAAGAAAGGGAGGGGGGAAATTGCTTTCTCCATTGCTCTCACTGAGCTTGGAATTCACTGTTGTTAAGCAGTTTCAGCTCACTGACTAACATTCTTGAAGTTTTCTGCTGCCATCCTGATAAATTAGAAGTGTAAAGGTCAGGAGGCACAAAGCACCGTGTAGTGATACAGACCTTATTGCTGTACCTAATGAACACAAAACACATCAAATAAAGATTCATAATGATGTCACCAACTCTATTTCCCCTTTCAAACCTCCTCCTCATTGTTCTCGGCTTGGTGGCTGATACCCAGGAGACCAGCAGCAACTGGAGCATAACCTCTGCTTCTGGGACAGTAGCAACCATGGCTAGCTGATTTGAAGCTTGACAAGGAAAGTATGAGGAAGAAGCCTTTATGCATTGTTGTCACCCTTTAATGTTTGCCATCAAGAAAAAGATTCTACCAGCTACCCACTTACTAGGATGCACTACATTTTTCACCATAGTATCTATTTCATGTTTAGCAACATTTTTTCCTCAGAGAGCAATAATTCATCTATGCAGTGAGACACACTACTACGTACAGTTCTGTATCCTTCCCTAAGGGGGACAGTACAGAAACACAGCAAGTCGCAACCCCCTGAGAAAAATCTGGTTTTCAGTTTGATTCAGCATCTCCCTGTGCAGCTTGGCATCTGACATCAATATGATCTTTTTCTTTCCAGCTCAGAATGCATGCCTCTTTGTGCATGAGACAAGATTGGACAAGGAATTACATCATCTGTATTTTTGCTAACCGGTTTTCAGAAAGCTGGGGCCCATTGACTCTTGAATTTAGAAAGATAACTATTTTTTCCATGTGCTAAACCAAGATAATCTCCTTGTTTCTTGTTTTGTTTCTTCTGGCATCTTGTTTGCTGCTTATGCAAATAATATAATTTATATGAGACATTCACGACATTAAACATGGAATTCAGCAGACAGTGTGCACAACCAAACCACACAACTGTATGAGAATGAGATGGTTTCCAAAGATAGTTACATTAAGCTTACATTTGCAGAATAAATAATTCAGTCCTCATGCTCCACATTTAAATATTTATACAAATACACTGCTTGTCACAATTAGTTTGATTAAACTGTTAAGAAAAAGGGACTGTGCAAGAAATCAGATTTTATCCAGAAGGAGAAGTTATTTACATTGAAGTTAATTATGTGAAATTACAGAAGCATCAGCAGGTCAGGAAATGGTCCTCCAAATCCACAAAAAGATCTGAATTCCCAGCTCATTCAGGGAATGCTTTTTTTTTTTTTTCTTTTTAATTTGACAAACAAGATCCTGAGCTTATTTTCCTCTTTGTCTCATGGAAGTATGAGACATGTTGTCCTCTTTCTCCCATAAAAAGTCTTATTTATAAACTGAAAACACACTGTCGTGTAGTTCACAGACTATTTTCTGCATAATTTTTTTTCACAACATGCTTAGGACAAATTATTTGATTTCATGACACACTCACCACAACTCCTTGAAGCACGAAGAGAAATATTAATGGAAAATCTTTCCCTTTTACTCTCAGGGGCATTTCAGGAAACTTAAAAAAAATCCTAAGTAGCCTCAGAAAAGAGCCTGGACCTGTGATCCTGTTGATAGTTCAGAATATGGATTATTTCTAATCCATATGAGGTCTGGTGCTACAAAGTTTAGGGGGACAGAATGATACTTCCCCTCTACGAGGAAGAGATAAGCTTACCTCATCACACTGACGTTAATTTTAATGTGACTAAGGATACCCAGAGCTCCACACATGACATTTTGTAGTACTACTGGGAATTCAAGCTCTGACTGTATGTGTAATACTGGAGCACTGCTGTAACAAGACTTATGAATAGGCAACTGGGTCACCTTGATCTGAGGCATTTATTCTGTTTTTCAGGAACTGAAGGGGGAAAAAAGGAATGACAAACTTCTACTTCATCACTGATCAAGTTCAAGCTGAATAGCATCATGTAAGAACATTTGCTGCACAGAGCAGCTGGCCAGTGGGAGGATTCTGAAGGACAAGTCACACTGACAAAACAAGCTATGATTCAAGCTCACAAGGGACCTGCCCTTGCATTAAAGGGCACAAAATAGAGACTTTGTCCAGAGGATAAAAAAATGTATGTGTTTCTATCTAGAAGTTTTAATATACCTACTGCAATAAGCTTATGAGAGTCACATTAGAAATGCTGCAAAAAAATCACAAACTCCTGCTGTACCTTTCAGTAGTGGTTGGTGGTGCAAGAGGACAGAGTGGGAAGGAAGAGTGGGATACTGCCTTTGAACGCCATGGACCTGCCAAAAACCTGTCAAAGAGGTTTCTTTTATTTTATGATTCAATGAGACCAAAGAGTTTAGGTTTTGTATCTGAGACAAGACAGATTCCTGAACATAACTGAAATTCTGTTTTTATCGTATAATTAGTTGGGATATTTTCTCATATTCCTCTTTCTTCCCTTCTCCTCCCCCCCAAAAAAAAATTTCTCCTTTTTCCTGTTTCCAAGCATGAATATATAAAAAAGTGCAAATGAAAGTGACATCAAGAATGCAGTCAAAGAGATGACATTCTAGCTTTCCAATAACAAAAGTGAGCACAGGCAACGCTCTTCTATCGCTCTGAGTGTTTAGAAGAGGTCTAGTGAGCCTGAACCTGGTCCTATTTATTCCTGCCATGTGGGAGAAGGTTGAACAATCATATACACAAAAATGAATCCATAATCAAAGACAGAACTGGTGCACTCTCAGAATGAAAAAAAAAAAAACACAAACAAAAACTAAAAAAAAAAAAAAAAAAACAAACTTAAAAAAAAAACACAAAAAACAAACCAGCACAAAACCCAAAGTTTGGCTATTTGTCCAAGGTTTGTCAAAGGAAGAAGAAAAATAAGTGGACAGTTGTTGAAAACCTCTTCTTTCATTCTATGTAGGCAAAAGTTAAATAGCCAGCTACAGGCCTCAGGAAATAAAGTTGGAAAGTCAGGTAAATTCATACAAGAAATTGATGCAGAGTTTATACAACTGATAAAAAATGCTACCACAGCACAGACCTTCTTCATCTCTAAGAGACCACCCCAAAAAAAAGAAAAGGCATCACAAGCTTCACTCTTGTGGTCAAGTATGAGGGGAAAGTAAGCATGCATGATGTGGGTGTTTATTAGCTTGATTTTCTCAGGAAATGGATTACTTAGGACTCTTCTCTTTCTCCCTTTATTTGTCTGCTACCAAAAAAGAGCAAAAAGTATCATTCCTGTGTCAGAGAGGGCAGCCATCAGGAGCTTTATTATTATATTTATTACTACCTAGAGAAAATTCCTCCCCAACAATCTTCAATGTCAGCAACCTGCTGAGAGAAAGAAGTAGAAAGCAGGAGCTGTTTGCTCTATCTGCCAACCTGTTCCTGACATTTTTACAAGGGCTGGGGAAAGACTTCGTTTTCACATTGATCATGCAGTAAATCAGTCAAGACCAATTCCAGTCAGGATCTTTGTAAACTGGCTTCTACAGAACAGGGCTTATTGTTGGACTGTGTATCAAAAGCACTCTTGTATATATTTTTTTTCTTACTTTAACCCCTATTAGACAATGTTTAACGAGAGTTTAGCCTGAAACTGAAAGAAACAGTCCCAGTAGGTTAGTTTTAACCTGGAGAATGAGTCAGTCAGTTTGATTCACTCTGATGGTCTCCCTGACACAGACATAGACACAAAGGGTGGGTGGTGGGGTGGACCATGCACTGGGCTATTCTTTCAGGAGTAAAGCTGACATTAAACATTCAGGGAAATATGACCAAAGATTTGGGGTATGGAAGAGTTTTACATTTGTTTTGCAGCTGTTCTCCGTGACTTCCAGTGGAGACTAGTTTAAGATATAAAAACAAATTTCCCCCCCATATGATTTGTATCTGCTATGTCTCATAAGATCTGAAGTTACAAAAACATACAGGTTATCTGGGGGCACTATTTGAAGTATTAACACTGAAAAGTTATTCTTCAAAGAATATGCAGTACTGGAATACAAGAGACAGTCCTAACTTTACCCTTCCACTTCACCCTGGTGTTTCTTTTATTTTGGTACTTAGCCATGACCATGCCACTTCCCAACAGCCATGCAATCAAAGCATAATTTGTTCCATCAGTAATTCAAGAAATAACTTAGAAAAATATTATTCATTGTCAGCTGAGTCTGACTCAGAGAAAAAAGAAGTGTCCAGAGGTTGTAGAAAAGATTGAACTTTTAACCATACTATTAATTTCTCTGATATTACAATGTGGCACACTCTAGTCATTTTCCCTTGAATACAAGGTTCCAGAGAAACAAGTTAAATGCAAATCCATTATAAATCAGGAAATGATGATGTTAACCATTATTTGCTTCTCTGTAACAAAGAAGGAAAAGTGATTGCAGAGATAAAACACTGTTATCTTTTAATCACAGTGGCAGTACATCTACCCTGTAACTAGGCTTTGTAATAGATAGATATGATAGGTATTTTACTACATATATTCCACATCACACAAAGGCACGTGCTAAGTATAAACTGTTTGCTTACTTGTAGTTAGGTTACATTGTTTCAATACCTTCAAATGCAAAATGTTCTTCAGTCTTCAGAAACTCACATTTCTAATATTAGAATTTTATTTATGCTATAGACATGTTCTGAACATAGACCTGTTTTGTGGAAGATGTGAATAGGCATGTTTCTTTTTTGACATTCTTAGAAAGAACATATGCCAACAGAAGAGCATCTGGTCTTCACACATCAGAAAGAAGAGTTTCAGTACCAACATGGTTAAGATGTCTGGCTTCCTGCATTTGGACAGCAAAACTTTTTGGTTGCAACCTGAATAAAGTTTATGTCCACTCCTCTTAACAAGAAGAGCATTCTTCATGTTGCAGTAAAATATGTATATATATATATATATATATATATAGTAGAATATACATAATTATTCATTTAGATCTTTTCTCTTGATCATTAATTTAAAGCATCTTTATTGAATTCAATTACATTTTCTTACAAGTAAATCATAATCCATGTAATATACATCCTTCCCAGCATTTTAAAGATACTGGTTGGAAGAGGGATAGTCAGAATGAAAAAGCCTATTGATTATAAAGTTCCATTAGTTGCTATAAAAATTGTTGTGATTGATTTGTTTCTGGGGTTGGTTGGTTGGTTCTTTTTACCAACTTCAAAGGTTAACACCAAAGATGAATTTGTGGTGGGACACTTGTTAATATTCATAGAAGGATGAGGAGGCTTCTCGGTCAAACTGTTAGCGTAAATTACACATATAGTTGTGCTGGTTTATCAAGCCTTCTTAGAAAAATTTCAGGCGTGACTATGCATATGAATTTTAGACAATTTTGCATATGAAATGACTATGCACTTCAATTTTGGCATATGGTCTCAACAACACTAAATATTATGCACTTTGTGAGTGACATAGGATATGGTTCTGAAATTTTAAAATAAACTCACGTTAGTTATATAAGCCGTTCAGACATGCCTTTGTTCAGCCAAGATACCCCACTTAACAGACACCTGAACAGTCAGCCAATGAAGCTTTTTTTCCTGTTGCACATTTCCACTGTACTATGAAGAAATACTGTGCTCTGTGGTTAAACTTTTGTAAAGGAGAATGCACTTAAAATACTCGGTAAATCTGAAGAGCACATTGTAGCTTCTGGAAGCATCAGTATATACATCTGCAAACATGCCATGTGGATTATTTTCTTGCACATTGAAGAAAATGACATACTGGAACTGAATCTTACATTTTAATGTACTCCATTTTAATTTTATAGTTCACAGAGAGTGGTTGTGAATGGTGCAGCATCCAGATGGTGTCCCCCAGGGATCAGTACTGGGCCTAGTTCTATTCAACACCTTTATTGGTTACTTGGATGAGGGGATTGAGTCTACCATTACTAAATTCACAGATGACACCAAGTTGGGGGGCAGTGTCCATCTGCTGGAAGGGAGGAAGGCACTTCAGAGAGACCTGGACAGGCAGGGTCAATGGGCTGAGGCCAATGGTATAAGATTCAACAAGGCCAAGCGCAGGGTCCTGCACTTTGGCCACAATAACCCCATGCAGCTCCACAGACTGGCAGATGAGTGACTGGAGAGCAGCCTGGCAGAGAGGGACCTGGGAGTGCTGGTTGGCAATCTGCTGAATATGAGCCAGCAGTGTGTCCAGGTGGCACGGAAGGCCAATGGCATCTTGGCTTGTATCAGGAATAGTGTGGCCAGCAGGACTAGGGATGTAATTCTGCCTCTGTACTATGCTTAGACTGGTGAGATACCAGTCTATAATACCCTAACAGTATTAGCTGATTTTACTCAATATTACCCTAAAAATATCAATATTACTCACTATTACCTTAACACAAGCTCTAAGTCACTGCTTTCTGTAGCAGAAAGAGTAATATGTTACATCTACCCGAGTCTAATGACACACTGTTGCCAAAAACACGTTTTGGTTTTACCTCCCACCAGATCTCATGAGCATGTGGTTGCAGGGCACATGAGATCAGTTTGCTGATCCAATGAAACTAGATCTCCTGCTTTCATTGATTTCTCTTGTGGAGAATTAACTTATGTGACTAACCTACATGCTGCAGAAGTGCAAAGGGAAATGAAAGTACAGGTTCCCTGGGGAACTGTCCTTGACACGGGGACTAGACCCTCACTGTTGATGAGCTGTAAAAAGGAATGACACCCCAAGAGAGATGAAAACAACTGTGGAAGGGTACTGGATAGTCATTGAAAGCATGAAGATAAACCTGGGTGATCTTCTGCAGAAGCACTGTCATATAACTGTATTGAGTTTTTGATTATCCTGATAGTCAGCTTGGCCATATAGATATTCAACCCTGGTTTCAGAAACATGATAGTGAGAATTATGTTCAATTGGAAAGCAATTCACTGACACGCATCAAACAAGGTGAGCACCTTAGAAAAACCTATGTGACAGGAAAGAGTCCTTGATTAAAATACTAGCCTTAGATGCTGACTCAATTTCTTGTTCTCCCATAAACATCTCAAGATAATTTATTGCTACTAAATCTGCAGAGTGTGTATTCTAACAAGATCAGAAGTACAAAACTTAAAATTTCTGGGCCTGAATCCATAAAAGTACTTAAAAAATAAACCAGCAAAGGTATTAGCTATCTTAATTTAGGCATGTTTGAATGGCAATATCTAAACAATGCCTAATTTTTTAAATCTTGGTGAAAGAGCAGAATAACAAATTCAGAGCTAGACAAAGAGCAAGAATACAACACACAAGGAAAATTACAGGTAAGGCAAGAGACTCAGGCTCCAAATGGCAAGTGGTCAAAAACTAAGCAGTGGGAAATACAATTAACAAGAGATGTGAGGTCATTTTCCTTGGAGCTTCAACTCCTGACCTGCTTGGAATCTGGAGCCCTGATTTTGGTGTGACAAGCATTGTTCACAACTCGTCTTTCCAAGTAAGAAGCTGGAGTCTGGGAAAGGCATGTTCTTTTATAAAAGGTGGCAGCAACTGATCCCTAGGTGAACTGAATTCATGTACTTTTCCTGGAGGGTTGGTGTTACCTTCAATGCACTTCATAGACTCCACAGCCTCCTCTGCTGGGAGAAACTGGGTCACAAGCAGGGACTAGGCTGCACTACACAGTGTCCTGAGGCATTGCTGCTGTGAAGGCAGCATCGCCAGAGCAGGATGCTGATGCAGCTGCCTAACAAGCTTATTACTCAGTGACCATTACTGACATCTTTTTTTCTAAGCAAGTGTTTCACTCACAAAGAAAAGTTTTTGTCCACATTTAGCTGGTATCTGAGGCTAAACTACAGCAGTCACTCTATCACCAGATGACCACTCCATAGCAGAGAAGGAAGAATCAGGAAGAGAAGCCCCGCAGGCTGAAATAAAACCAGATTTCATGAAACAGCCAAAGCAGTACCGATATCAATACAAAATATTTAAAGTTACCCTCAGCCCAGCAAAAGAACCACAGTCACAACATCCAGAAAGTTATTAGGGGAAGGAAGAGGAGCATGGAGAGACATAGAAGCCCAAGTAAAAGACTCTATCAGGAGACCACCCTCTCTCCTTAGCAAACTCCTTTGTACTGCCTGTAAAGCTCATGATATGGGATACACCTGTGAGCCAACTCAAGTCAGCTGTCCTCACTGACTGAGAATTGCTAGTGACCTGCAGCCCACGATTGGCCAGCAAAACCAGGACAGTCTGGAAAATGCAAACTCCCTATTATTTTTTCTTTCTCTGTTTTTTTTTTTCTGTTACAAAAGTTGTTGATAATAGAGTCTCTGTTCCTGAAGCTCAGAGACGTATATTTACACACACACATAGAAAAATCTCATAACTGAAGAATTTCTAGCAGTTCAGTCTGATTTTAATTCAAAGACCAATAAAGTAAGCAAAATAATTTCCATCATTACTCATAGATTCATAGAATTCATAAAAATGGTTTGAGTTGAAAGGGACCTTAAAGATCATCTAGTTCCAACACCCCTGCCATGAGCAGAGACACCTTCCACTAGACCAGATTGCTCAGGGCTTTGTCCAACCTGACCTGGAATACCAGTTCTGTTCTTTTGTTAGCACTGAGTTATCCTGTAAAATTATAAAATGCTATTCTCTTCCAAAGTATACACTTAGAAAAATTATATTCTCGATTAGTAAAAAGAGGGTTGATAGTGGAGAAGCTAGCTCAGAACACTGAGCTTAGTACAGTAAATAACTGAGGAGAGATTATTAATGTTATTGAAGATGAAATTAATGTAAAAAATATTCTGATGTTGCTTAAAGAGACACTGCATAAATAGGCAAAGTCTAGACCAATCTAAAGCTTTTCACAAATTTTGCACCAACCATTTGTGTTACAAGAACGATCCTGGAAACAGAAGCACTCAAATGTCTTCTGTCTCAGTAATGCCAATACATAAATTTCATATGATTACTCATCAATTAATTATTGCCTCAAAGATCTAGAGATTCCAGAAATGTCAATTCAGAATAAAGCTAATTTTCACTTACAGTCCCCCAGCAGAGAGCTTACATGTGTAGTGACCGGAACGTTGACATCAGGACCTAATGTCCCTGAGTCATGTAACTGTCCGTGTCAAGCAGTCACTTCCATTACAAGGGTGACAAAGTGCACAAGTCATTGCAACAGTCTTCTGAATGAAACTTTTCTCTATAACTTCCACATGTGAAGGAGTTACTAGTTTAAAGCTCAAATTCTGTTTTGCACCAGAAAAAAATACTTTGAGACTCACTTCGGCATCCATCTGAAGTTTCAATAGGGGTCTGCACTAATTTTGTACGCAGTCCTCCACGATAATTGCAAACACGTGTCTGTACTTGCAAGGACACTATGCTATAGGATCCCAAGACCCAATGTCCTTCATATGGGACTCAGAATTTCAATTCTCTATCAAAATAATTAGCAGTGAGCCCACACTCTCATCTTGTTATTGAGCCTTCTGAGCACATATGACACAAATCATGTAGTTCTTCCCTCCTAGAAAAAAGCATGTTTTCACTCCAACAACACATCTCACAACAACACTTATTTCAAAGCATTTTGCCTTTCATTGCATTTTGTGATTCTCTGATATGAATTTTTTTTTTTAATTCCTCACAGACCTTCCTCACTTTACCTTAGGAAAGCTAAGTTCTGAAATATTAATTTCTTTCATGCAGTTTGCTTCATTTGCTTTTCACTCTACTCAGAAGCTAACTAGTTTCTTTCACATTTGGGTCCAGCTGAATAACAGAACAAGCAAAAAGGAAACGCCTTCTCTAATCCTGGAGTAAGCTCTCATTGTCTTTTAATTCTGTTTTCACAAGAGATACAAAGTTAGGCGTTCAAAGTGTTAACAACATCTCTTTGAAACAGAAAGCTCTGGTTTTTGGGAGAGATACCATCCCCTGGCAGTGTGAAAACTGTAAGCCTACAAACACTCCCTCAAGAGAGAAAGGAACTTTTCAGGCACAATGACAGCGAAATCTTAATAGGAAGAAGATTACACCTCAATTGGGTATTGTAAGTATAAGGCTTTTCTGTGTCTGAAGATAACACAGTTTTAACATTTCTTCTAAGTTACCTTCAGACACTTTCATTAGTTACTACTGGAACAGTAAATTCTGACATATGAACAATGTTAATGCTTAGAGCTCAGTCTTTAACATAGACTCCTTCTAGTTGCATTCCTGCTAGACACTGGTCCCCTGGACATGAAGTATTTGTTCATTAAAAATAGTTAGATTCAAACACTATTAAACTTTGCAATATTTAATTTTCTTAAAGTATTTTCAATAACATTACAGAAGGCATAAGATATTGATGTAAAAAGCACTAGTGTCAATTTTACCTAGGTTTTCACCTAAAGCACTTTCACTTTATACATTTTGATTTTTTTCCCAGTTAGAATTCTTGACAACATTAGTATTAATAGATAAAAAATTATTAGACTGAATTAATTCCCTTGCTTACAGGAGCTGTAGTCTTTATTTGTACCCTGGGTGATGACAGGAACAAAGGGAATGAGGAGGAGACCAAAAACCTATCCACTGATAAAGAGAGTGGGAAGACCCAACCGGCCCAGAATAGAGACACACGGCAAAACTCAGTAGCTTCCTTTGCTCTAACTGTAAGATTTAGCAGATTACATGGATGGATTTACAGCACAGATTTTACTTTTCATGCAGTGATTTATTGAGCTGCAGCAAATTATGAGTCCTTGGAAACAGGTTGCTGGTGTCAGTCCTGTGAAATTGCTGAACTCCACTGACAGGCTGACTGCAATGAGGGCAGTGCCTCCCATCGAAGTTTTTACAGTAACTGCCAGCAGACACACACTGCAGATTTAACCTGTCAGGTTACTTGAAACTACATACACACAAAAAAATCCTTGAAAATTGCAGTTCTGGTGTAAAGCTGTACGTGTCAACAAATAACAATTTAAATTCCAAACTCTCACCCTTCCAAAAGCCCCCCTGCCAATTCTGCAAACATGGTAGATTATTTTGATACTAAGTTGTCTGTGACAGTAATATAAATATGTTCATTTTTCATGAAGGAAGAAAATAATGCATGGCTCTCTAAGTCTGTTAAAAAAAAAGGTAAGAAGATTAGAGTATAACAGTATACTCTGTTATACTCTGTTATTATATTATATATTTATACTCTGTTAAATAAAAACAGAGATCTAAAATACACATTAACTATTTTAAGAGTTCATGAAGGAATTAGGACCATTCAACAGAGTTGCTGGTGAAATACTGAGGAGGGTGAAACCCTCAAGATCCTCAATTGCTAGGACCAGCTAGGCTCCATTCCAAATCAAAACGTTGCTGTTTTAATGATTGTCTTCAAAGACTGAATTTCTGACAGTATCAAGTTAATAAAGGCAGTCTAGAATCACCACACTGTGTAAGGACTGAATTAGCAGCAGCAAGCCCTATCAGAAGATCCATTCAAATAAGACTTTGCTTTCCTTCTCTTGTCACAAGGATCTCAAATAGCAGAAAAACAAAAAGTACCAAATCTAGTGACGTTTCTGTCCAGAAAAAGAATGGTGTTTTCCAAAGCCTGCTGTTTTGTTAGCATTGTTTAGTATTACTTCCCTTACTGCTTATGTAGGCACATTAGTGAAACTATTAAACAGATAGTCTATAAAGACATGCCTTTAAATATATTTGCACAGATTTATTTGTATTTTTTTCTTTCACAATTGCTTACCAAGTGTTTGTCAAAACTGGAGGAATTTTTAAAAGCCTGTAGTTTGCTGCCCATGTTTTGTGTGATGACAATTTTTAGGCTCAGTATGAACACAGTAGTGATCCCACATGCCTTGTTGTTTCCAATAATAAATCACTGAGAGGATGTATTCCTGTAGTCAAATACTACTTCAACAGTGACACCTGTTCAGCATCCTACCAATAATATTGAATTAGGATAGACTGTTAAAGGACCTGAAACTGGGATATATCACCGAGTCAACAGGATCTGGGGACATAATTTGCCGTACTGCACAAGACCTCTTCCGTTCTTTCATAAATAATGTTTTGTTTAGAAAAGTGGTTGAACCGAGGTAGTTTTGATAAGCACTGTGTTGAATAAAAATCAGTATACAGAAGGAGAAGGAGCAAGACTTTTTGTCCCTTAGATTTGGGAACAAGCTATTCCACAAAACACCAGAGAAGGGGGAGTCATCTGTACTTCATGATACAGAATCTCCTTTTCATAAAGGAGCTTAATATAAAGCGTCATAGCTAGAGCAAAAAATACTCTCAGAATCCACGCAATTTGGTATCAGAGAAGCTACCATATCTTTCTAGAAGTTGTCTATGTATTCAGTAGGACTGAAATGAAAAACGTTACACCCAGGAGAAAAGCAGGGAGAAGAGGAAAGTAGCCTTTGAATTACAGGTACATGTAAACAAAACAGCTTGTGGAAGCTGTATTTCACCATCATAGCTAACATACTCGCTACACCCAAGATACAACTGATTAAAATCAGCTTTTCTTAATAATACAGGAGGCAGGGAGACTCAATTCTGCCTAAAGCCATCTAGCTTCGTTCCCAGAGCAAATAAGTCACTGCTATGGCAGAAAGTATGATCTCACCACTCACTTCATTCAGTGTGTTTGACAAATTATTGAAGATCTCCAATTCTTCAGTACGGCATTTATTCAAGGATATTTATAGGCTTCCTCTACCTGCTCATACCTTCTTTTCACTAAAAGAGGTAAGTCTCCAAGGATGACTAACTGGAAAGGGGAACGCAGGCATCCTTATTAGTAATTACATCCGCAGTAGACTGCCAGCCTGATGGGATTGCATATTCTTCCAGGGCTGCAGACGTCACAAAAGAGACTATAAAACTGAAGAAAATACTGAGGTATGATTACCATTTTACCTCAAGTTCCAATATATAGTCTAAGGGACTGATGACTAATTCTATTGCGAAGACAAAAACTGAAATGAGATGCTGGAAGGTTGAGCGGGAGGCAGTTAGACCTGAGTGTGGGATCTCCTCATTAAATCTGAGCAAAGGCTCCAAGTCCTTGTTGAGTAAAAGGCCACCTAACAAGTTTTAAATGCCTGTGAGGAAAACTTGGTTACAACTTCTTAGCACAAACTGCTTCCACTGGGAAAATAATTCATTTGCTTTCTTCTCTAAGGCTACGTATTGCTGACCAGTGGTAGAATTTCTAAATTAAAAATAAAGTTAAAACATGTCTCTAAGGTTCTTACCATAAATACTATCTTTGGTGTATGTTTCACTTATCGTTCTTTGTGCTTTAGGATCATGAAAGAACAGACAGGTGAGCTTTCAATGTCTGAGACACTTAAGTATGCTTCTCTACACCATAAAGTATTCACCTCTTACTTACATTATAGCAAAATATTGAACCAGGGATGAAAATTAAAAAATGAGCATTTTTACCGCTTGTGTGGCTTTATATTTCTGATCTGATTTCTACTGACAGGAATTTCCAAGAAAAAAAACTAAACTTTTTTTTTCCCCTACTGATAGCAATTCAAAGGAAAGAAGAATCAGATCTTTGACTGTCCCATCTCTAAAGAGCTTGAAAACAAATGCCTATTGCAAAATGAGGGGAAGAAAATGAAAAAAGAACTGAAAGCCAAAATTTCTCTGGCAAACTGATGTTACAAACATCGTATGTTTAAACATGCGATGAAACCAAAAGGCATGCTGCTTGCTTAGACACAGCATAGAAGTATGATAAAGGTCTGTACCAATAGTTGTACAGGAGCAGCAGTGCCTGCAAAAGCAGACAGTGGTTATCCCTGCAGTAGCATCTCCAGTCAGGAGCACAGAGGTAGTAAAGCCCTTCCAGAGAGTTTTCTTTCCTCCGTTCTGTTACCTGCATCTATCAGCTCTCTGCCTGGCATAAGATGCTGACAGGTATCTGTAGAAAAGGCTTTGCAAAGTCATAGAGGATCTCCTTCTTTGTTGTCATTCGCCCGTGAAACTTTTCAGGGCTAATAAAAAAAATCCTTAAAAGCCACAAAGTGTTAAGCTAGAAACAGACAAATTAAAATACTTGTAATGAATTATGTACAAAATGAAGAAAAGTTCCAAAGGTACTATACTAACCTGAAAAAAAACCCCAACTTTTCTGTTTTTGTTAAAGTATGTTTTCAGAAGTAAAGCTGTGAGACATGCCAAGAACTTTAAATATTGCATATCGCAGGGCATTTTAACAGCTTTTACAAATAAAAGTTTTGACATTCAGTAAAGCTGGTACTCCTAGTGAGCATAAAAATAAGGTACATAAATAAATTTTTTAAAATCCAACAAAATCCCAAGAAACCTTTCGAATGTAAATTATACCTGACAGCAATCTTGTAAAAAGGTTGGTAATTTCAGAATTTCCTACAATGATGCAAACAGATAAAAAATTAAATTTGGAACAGAGGCACTGATACATGGGTAAGAAAGGACATTTCTCAAGCTTTTAAAAATTTTGTACACAGACAAATAAATGCATTTCATCTGTGTGAAAACTTAAGGAAAGTTACTGAATGCATAATAATTTATAACTTTTTTAAAGGCAGTGCTGTTAATTCACCTTCACTTCTTAAAGGCTGAATTACTGACAGGTAGATATCTTAAGAGAAAGGAGAAAAAAAAATCCAGATTATTTATATTAGTCCAATGATAGAATATGACAGTTCATTAAGTCAAACAAATTAGATTTTTCAGTGTAAGAGCATCAATACATCAGATAGATCTATCATGCTAACTTCTGTCTGCTTTTGATCCACTATAAGCATTTAGTTACTTTTTTCTTGTAACAGTCTGATCTTGTAAAGATTTATGGCTCTTTAATTTTTATGCTGTAATATGCTTCCAGTTCTCAGCGGAGCTATTCATGTCATTTAATGTAGGGAATACACATACATATTCTGCAGGAGCAGGGCCCAATTCTCAGACTAAATTCCAAATTCAACTCATAAGTAAGTATTTAGATAGAGAAACAAAAAGGTTGCCAATTGCCTATATTGTTTATTCAGTTTTCAGAATGTATGCTCAGAAGGGATAGGGAAAAGGCTCTCTCCTTTAGCAGAGTATCTAGGCAAACCATTCAAAGGAAGATGTATTCTGAGTAACGATTGACAAGTTGCAAGTCTGGAAAAATGAAAAATGAATATGTAAAATGATATCTGAATATTTTAAGATAAGTCATGCTTTCACCTCCACATCTGAAAATACAGACCTTGTTCTGTTACTAATTTTTTCTTTTTGTACTCACAGACATGTTTTTAATTGAATGCAAGTGCAAAGGAACACTAAAGGCCAACATTATATTAAAAACAGAGAAATGAGGGAACTTGAATCCTTGAGGAACAAAAAATCTTCATCTATGATTAAAAAAAAAGCCTGCTTCTCATTGTTCTTCTAGGTCTAAATTCCCTTCACTTGACTTCAGTCATTTAGAAATAAAGAAGCTATGCTGGGATGTATTTGCTGATTCAGACACCTGACTTCGGGTGCCTGTAAGCTTTTTGTAATCACTTGAGATCCAGTCAGTATTTTCAAGGGGTACAGTAAGAATCATCTCACCATAAGCAATCACTTGTACTGGTCACCTGAGCAGCACCGTCTGCTCCACCAGGCATCTCCACTGCCTCTGAGAGATGCCCAGATATGGATACTTCACATTCATCATCTTTTCTAAACCCACAAAAGACCCAATAAACAACTCTCAAGGAAAGCCTATCCCTTTCAAAGTATGTACAGAACATATAGGATGAGCTGTCTTCCAGATGTGGCTGTCCTGCTCCCAGCACCACAAGGTAAGGTTCTGAAACTTTTTTTTTCACCTGTTACTATTAACCTCTGATACTATTTCACCTCTGCAAAACAAATCTCATTACTGTTTATTGAAATTCGGTTTTGCACATGCTTTCTCCCCTGAGTTTCACTGGGTTCCCCATCTTACTGTGGGTCTATAATTTACCTCTCTTTGAACAAATCTAGCTGCCCGTAATTTCTCCTTCCTTTGTGGGCTTTGGTAATAGCCCATACACTACTTTTTCTCCCACTGATTACAGCAGGACCTATTTTCTTTTCCCTACCTCTCTAGATGTACTGTCAGTACAATCACAGTCCCTGCATGGACATTTTTCCACCTTCTGTAAAAACTTCTTCCCCTTGCCCTACCCTTTCATTGTTTTTACATTTTCACAGATATGTTTGGGGATTGTTTTGTTTTGTTTTCTTGTTTTGTTTTGTCTTTATTTTTCAAATTCCAGAGCAGTGCTTCGCATTACACACCAGGACTGAACACTGCCTGCAATCTTCAAGCCACAAAATTAATACATTCTGAGGATCGAATGTCACAAGAGTAAAAATAAAAAAACAGATGGAAGCCAATATCCAGAACTGTTTTATTCTAGAGAGACATGGAGGCATGCTGAAGATAGAAGGAAGTGATCTGTTTTCTCTTTCTACAAGTAACTTTGTCATCAGATGCATTCACTCTGAAGAATAAGGCTCATTGCATACACAGCCCTTCAATAATTGTACAATATAAATGTCCACTTGGAGGTGCTAAGGCTGTGCCCATTGCATATTCAAACAATCAGGACATCCAGGTCTCATCCAACACGATTTATCAGGCTAAGCATGCTGCTTTTCAAATGTCATGTCACTCTCTCAGCATGTGTGCTATATTTTTAGTCCATGGCCCCTTTCCTGGGCCTGCTGCTTCTCTCCCAACAGCCCGGATGTGGTCAGTCTCTGAGGGGTGCACAGGCAGCCTGTTAGTAATTAAACAGAAGTGGGTTTTGCAAATTTGTCCTCACACATATTGATCTACTGTGGAGATGCTGCCACCTCCAAGAGAGAGCAGTGAAGATACAGAATCTCAGAGCTGAATTCTTAGCAACTTCAATGTCAATGCTGTCATAGGTATTTCAGTGGTGGATTAAATCTGGTGTGTGGTATACTTTTACTCAGGCTAAAGAGCCTGACCAGAACTTGACTGAAAGCCCAAAATTAAAGCTTTTACTCCTATGAGGAGTTTGTAGGACTAGCTATGACATCACTAGATGAGAGATTGATGAGTCCCCGGTTGGGCCGTGGACAGGGTATGAGAAGGCCCCAGAGCAGCTGGGCAATGACAATCTGACAGTGAATTTTTAAGAAGGTGCATCACGTTTTATAATGACATAGCTGCTTCAAATTATTTAAATCTGATCAGATTTGGAGATGTTGCTGCACTGTGATCGAGCTGTGCTGAAAATTACATTTCATCTTATCTCCACATCTGTGCTTGAAGAGACTTTATAATGAACTATGTACAAAAAAAAGGGCACACATTATCAAACAAAATGGATGTGGACAGATCCTGTATCTGAGCCAGCTTAGAGCTTTTTGACATGTCATTTAAAACATGGTGAGCTCCCTTACAAAAAAAGACAAGAAAAAAAAAGGTAGTTCAAATGAAGCAGCATCTGCAGATCTGCAGCCATCAGTGCCAGCAGCGTATTTCAAAAGCCTGAAACTCTGCAGTGCTTGCAAAGCTACAAATTTGTGGTGTGGTGCTGTAAGGGAGAGCTGAAAGAAAGGAAACAACACTGGAACAGGCTGCCCAGGCAGGTTGTGGAGTCTCCTTCTCTAGAGACTCAAAACCCACCTGGATGCATTCCTGTGCGGACTATCCTAACTGATACTACCCTAAGTGATCCTGCTCTGGCAGGGGGGTTGGACCCAATGATCTCTTGAGGTCCCTTCCAATATCTGATATACTGTGAAATTGATATTCCAAAGTTAAAAAGAAGTTTCTGAGTTTTCAAAGTCTTCACAGTTTATTATCACTCACTGATTAATAAATTAACAGTTCGATATATGACCATCCAGTGAGGTAGATAATTTGGAATATTATGTATTATGTATATTATGTATAATTTGGAATATTAGTAATGATGAAGTTGCATTTATCCTCTGCACACAATTTCTGAAGTTTAAGTTAAAGGTCAAGTTCTGGCTCCACTGTACTCACAAAAATTTTTTATAAGTGAATTCTGTAGTGTAAGATTTTACCAGCTATTCTGTTTGTTCATACAGGTATTGAATTCCTGACGTTGAACTTATATTTCCCTATATTGGCCCATGTATGTTTCAAATGTACAAAAAATCCAACCAACCAACAACAAAACCAAACAGACAAAAAAGGGCAAGAGTATACACTATATAATTGTGCCTGACACTGAAGGCATCCCCAACAATATGAATTATAGCAATGCAACTCTATAATTTCTAGCAATATTGGTAGTTCTATTTCACTTCAAGCTTGCAAATATAATAAAATGTATACTTCTAGCTGAGCCTGAAATGTGTCCTGGAATCTGCTTCCAGGCATAGACAGGTTCTTACACATGTCAAATGCAATATCCCTACAATGGCCACAGTCAAAAGGTAGAAAAGTCAAATTATAATAAAATAAGTGGCAGGCTCTGCCAGCTGGAAATCTCTCGCAAAACAATAATTTACTTAGAGAAAAAGATCAGACTACTATTGTAGATTTATGCATAAATAACTTGTTGTGGCTTAATAGTTCAAGTATATACAACATGAAGAAAAGTTGCCTGTAACTTTTATTGAATGTCTCAAGAATAATTTTAATAAAGCTTACACTAACTGTAATAAAAATCTTCTCTGTATCACTTTCCTGCTGCTTAGTTTTCAGGCAGTAATTTGTTATTCCATAGCGGTCAAACTATTGTGATTTATGTAACTAGAGTCCTTTCACATAACCACTACTGAATACCAATTACTTCAAGTGTGATATTTAACTTAAGACCTGGGAGAATCAGAGTCTTACACAAGGAACAACTTTGGCTTAAAATACCAGGAGTACTTAAATTTTTTCCCTGATCCCTCATCTCTTAATTGAAGGCAATCACCATTTCATACATTTTTTATTAAGCCATGTTTGTAAATGTAAGGTGCTTTGAACCTGACAGTGCTAAGTGTTACTAGCACACTGAAATTGTAGGTAAGACAAAGACCTTTCATAAATCCTTATACACGTGCTTCTTCTTCACGCAGTACAGATAAAAGCAGCAACTATTTGGATGCATAAAAGATTCCATCTACAATTGCTATATAAAAAAAAATACAGATAGACATTAGCTGGATGTGATTTACTCCACCCTTGAAAAAAATCACTGTCAATGAGATAGATTTGCCTGGTCTGCATGGATGAAGATAAATACTTGTCACAAATTCTAAGAATTTGGAGTAGTAAAGGCAGAGTTGGATTCGGGCCTTACATACCTTAGAGAGAATTTTGACAGATTGAGAGAGGTTAATTATATTAATATCCAAAATATCTAATTTGGTTTACAAATAGCCCTATTTAACAAAAATATTTCCTCTCTATACATTTGCATCAAAGCAGTTCTGACTTTTTAGTCTACATTTCCAGGGCTGGCAGCTGCGCAAAAGGTAACAAAAGCCAGTTCCTGTTAATTACACCCACACTGCAATGCCAACTCAGGGAGCATCCAGTACTCTCCATATATCCACCTCATTTTGTCAAACACCCAGCCTGATTCCCATGGGGAGAAATAGAGGTCAACAGTAGAAGAGGAAATAAGAAGATAGACACTCCCTGTTCACCCCAGTGTGGTTTCAGAACGTATCTGTGAGATACCCCAGCTGTTGGAGCTCCCATAGCTCTGACGTACATCACAGTCCAAACATCAGACGACCCATGATTCCTGATAAATGCATCCATTTAAACATGTAGTCTCTGTAAAACTCCACATATTGATGGAGGGCATAGATTTGGATGCAACAAGGTTAAAGAACTGAGCCCTACGGGCAGCTTAGTCCTATTCTCATTATTGCTATCTGTACTGCAGCAGTGATATTGACAGTGATCAGACCAGATCTCTTGCACTGCTCTGCATGCAGATACACAAGATGGCAGTTTTCCCATCCGGGAAGGGTTTGTGTTCTAAATTTAAACAAGAACCCATTTATAAATAGCAACAGAACAATGTGGCTAAATAGTCTCCTTTGCCAGCATCACAATGGTTGCAAGTTGCATCAATGGAAGCAGAGAAAATTAACAGCTTTGCCTTAATCCTTTGTATGTTATGTTGGGGAACCTGTCAATATAACTCCATTATCAGGATTTCTATCCCTGTAACTTGCTGTAAAGAAAACAGAATAGAATGGCTCTAAAGACAAATTATCTAAATAAGAAAGAGGGTGAAGATTAAGGTTAAAAGTCCAAAGTTGAAGATACTGCCCATGGAAAATGTTGAGATTGACTGTGCTTCTTAAAAGCAAAAAAATAAAAGCAAGAATCACACAAAGTAAACATAAAAATTAATTCTTCTATTTTCTATTGGCGATTGAATACAGCATTCCATACAACTTGACTTCAGTGTGTTTCACAGTGAAAAATGTTGCTTTCCACTATGTTACTGAAGTTTACAGGGGCATAGTTAAATACAATCTAAATAACAAGCCATAGTACATTTTGCCAGATGGGTGTTCAAAGGCTCATGAAGGCTTCCAGAAAACCTACAAAACCAGCATTTATAATGCGAATAGTTACTAAGAACACCTCTGGAAGCAGGACAGATATGAACAATGATGCAGGAAAATAGCTTTAAAAGGGAATAGGTCTGATGCATCACTGCACTACACTAGTTTCGCATGATTTTAATTCCGGTAATTTTCCCAGGAATCACTCCAACACAGTTTTGGCGCATGGAGTTAGAGTGACTTTAGGCAGAGTAACACAGCAATGAATGAGATTTTCTTTCAACTTTTATTATAGATTTCTCCCTATCTAAAGCCAGGAGGAAACATGAGATATCATTGAAAATAACTTCAAAATGATCACAGAATCACAGAATGTTAGGGGTTGGAAGGGATCTCAAAAGATCATCTAGTCAAACCCCCTGTCAGAGCAGGTCACACAGGAACTCATCCAGGCAGGTCTTGAATATCTCCAGAGAGGGAGACTACCCAACCCCCCTGGGCAGCCTGTTCCAGTGTTCTATCACCCTCACAATGAAAAAATTCTTCTTCGTGTTTCCGTGGAAGGAATTGTCCTTGTCGAATTTCATTAAATTTCTCCCTGCCCAGCTCTCCAGCCTGTCCAGGTCTCACTGAATGGCAGCACAACCCTCCGGTGTGTCAACCACTCCACCCAGTTTTGTGTCACCAGCAATCTTGCTGACAGTGTGCTCTCTGTGCCCTCGTCCAGGTCGTTGATGAATACATTGAATAGCACTGGTCCCAGTACTGACCCCTGAGGGGTCACAACTCTCTGAATTCTTTCCTTCAAACAGTTCCCATCCACCTCACTAGCCGACAGTCCGGACCACACTTCCTCAGTTTAGCTGCAAGGATACTGTGGGTAACAGTGTCAGATACCTTACTGAAAGCAAGATAAACCACATCCACTGCTCTACCATCATCTATCCACCTGGTTACGTCCTCATAAAAGTCTATCAGGTTGGTCAGACATGACTTCCTGTAGGAATCGTGTCTGGATGCCAATCACCTTGTGATGGGTATGCTTGCATCAAGAACTGAAGAATGTCTCAACAAAGATGATCTCTACCCATTGAGACCACAGCTGCCCTGGAAGATGGGGGCGTGTTGAAAGACCCCTGGAATATTCAACAGAGATAAGCACATCATGGCCTGATAAGCCTGAAGGTGGGTGTGGTGAACGGGTGGGAGGCCACTCTGGTGCCGACTCCTGCAAGCACACAGGAACATGCATTTAGACCCCATGGAGGGTCTAACACCTGGACTGGGGTGAGAGGCCAGGGGAGAGCTGCAATAAAAGCCCTAAGTTTTGCCTGCTGTAAGAAAAGAAGAACTCCACTGAGAAACACTACATGCTCGAGGCTGCTCAGAGGAGGGAAAAAATCATGGAACTTGGACCTCTCTTCATCTCCTTTCCTCCGACCAACAACACAAGCCAAAAAGGACTTGGACCCTGGGACATGTCTCTCTCCCTCCTCTCCTCCATGCTGAAGACATGACTTGGCAGCACCCTCCTCAGACCTCTTCTCTACCATTTCTCCTTTCCTCTGTTTTGTTTACTTTACCCTTTAATATATAGCCTCGCTTTTGATATTTGACCTTGTTTGTACCTTAATTTCACACACAAATGTTTTAACAGAAACTGAGTTTCTCTCCAAACTTCCAAACCAAGATACTTCCCCTTGATAAAACCATGCTGACTGCTCCTATCCTTCTTGTCCTTGATATGCCTAAGGACAGCACCAAGGACAAATTGTTCCATTACCTTTCGGGGGTTGGAGGTGAGGCTGACCAGTCTATAGTTACCTGGGTCCTCCTTCTTACCTTTTTTGGAGACTGGAGTGACATTTGCCTTCCTCCAGTCCCCAGGCACCTCTCCTGTCCACTGTGACTTACCAAAGATGGTGGAGAGTGGTCTGGCAACGACCTCCGCCAGTTCCCTCGGCACCCTTGGGTACGTGCCATCAGGACCCATGGATTTATGGATGTCCAGATGACTTAACTGTTCCCTAACCAGGCCTCATCAACCAAGGAAAACTCCTCCTTTGCCATGTCTTCCCCTGGCACCTCAGGGGTCTGGGGCTTTTGAGCACAGTCTCCAGCAGTACAGATAGAGACAAGGAAGGCATTAGTAACCCTGCCTTCTTTGTATCCTCTGTCACCAAGGCACCCACCTCATTCAGCAGTGGACCTACACTGTCTCCAGTGTTTTTCCTGCAATGTATTTGAAGAAGCCCTTTCTGTTGTCCTTGACCTCCCTTTCAAGGTTGAATTCCAAGGAGGCCTTAGCCTTTCTAGTTGCCTGCCTATATCCTCTGACAACAGTTTTATACTTCTCCCAAGTGGCCAGCCTCTCCTTCCATGATCTGTAGACTCTCTTCTTCCACTGGAGCTTGTCCAGCAGTTCTCTACTTAACTTAAAGAAGGTGAAACACTTATTTCGGATGAGGAGGAGTGTGGATGGTATGACATAATATTAAGGGCTTGGATGGAACATGAATATCTTGGCAGAGTTTGTATCTGTAATGAAGACTTTTTCTTACAACTCCAATAAAGTACACTTAGGTAGTTTCTTGAAATATTTGGTTCTTGTTCCTTTCCTAGTAGTTCTGCAGTAGGAAACTTCCTTCATGTGAAATGTTGTGCCTTTTTCTTAATTATTATTCTTTTTATTTGATAGCAAACCAAATATTACCGTGGGCTGCTACACTTTAAATTGATTTTATTTATAGCAGTAAGAATAATTCTTTGGCAAATTTTATTTTACGTTTTCCTTATTTGCCTGAAGTTTTTCTTCCCTACTCTATGTCCTCTTTTCTCCTACATTCAGAGATGACTCATCATTTTAAGGTTAGCCACAGAGGTCCATGGTGTCATGTAAAAGTCCTGACTAGCCAAACCCAAAACTTTGCAGTCAGTGCAAGGAAACACTGAGGCTCTTTCCCAATGCAAAAGAACAAACAAACTAAACCAAGAAAAAACAAAGTAAAAAACCCCACAACCAATCAAAAAACCCCACAACCCATAACAAATAGAAAACAAAGGAAGTGTGAAATTTAAGGTTATTTTAAAAATTAGAAAAATGTTACTATTAGAAGAGTACAAATAGTAGTGTTCCTAATAATAATCCTAGCCAATGATGGGAGTGTACTCAATTAACAGAGGCTCAGAATGCGTTTATTAGATATACAACTGTATATTTTACACAGGGATAGCATATATCGTTGGTTTAAGAGTATATTATATATTATTGCAAAACTAACAAAATAATTTATTTGGTTTAGAATCAAATTGTCGTTTGGTGTTCAAGAAAAGAAATTTCTACATTTGTTGTAATTTAAATTTAATTGTTTGATTAAATTGAATGTCATCAAGTCATAGGACCAAAATTTACACTGCAGGGAAATTTTTTTTTAATTGTTTTGCATCTCATCAGCAGTCATTAAATAGCCTCAGAACTAATATTGTGTTAAAGCACAAGTTTCTAGAACACATACTTCTACCTGTCTCACAGTTGCTGTGAAGAAACAAAGTCCTTATTCGTATTTTGTCTTCCTCAGAGAAGCACTGAATTTGCTATAGTATGAGAAAGGATGCTTGAAGTGAAAACAACTGACCTTAAACAAAAACCTGTAACTGTCCATTTAATTTCATTCTAATATGCTTATAAGTGATATTTGTTCTCAACAAGGACAGATTTGACTTGTATAGACATATTGTCAAGCATACATCCATAAGAATACACATGTGTATATTATAAAGATAAATGCTGCATTCTTCGTGCAGAGGGCACAAACATTTCCAAATAAAAGCACGCACTGTGAAGAATTAATGTTTTGTATCTGCCTTTCTCTCAGATAATTGGAACTTTCTATTTAGTCCTTTTAAAGTACATGTTTTTGTCTTCCAATCTAGTTCAAGAAATGCTATAAACAATTCAATCGCTAGGGCCCCTTTTGTTCTTAGGATGTTATCCAAAATCAAACTAGAGTACAAGGCGCAAAGTAATCCAAGTGCGACTACTCAGTGCCAATACTCATTTGTGTAGCATGTTTAAAATGTACAGGTTGGGGATATGGTGAAACAGACTTTAGTCATATTACTAGATGCATGTGTGATTATGCATATGATAAATCCTAAAAATTTTCAAAGCCATCTACAAAAGGAGTCTATGAATGTGAACTATGCAATTCACATGTGGGTCCCCCCCAAAATCCACCTTAGGGGAAGAATGAAGATAATAATGCAGTCCCTCCTATTTCTTGTGATATCTCTGTGCTCAGACACAAGAATCCTTATATCTTTAAACTTTATAAAGGCTCAGTAGAAAGAAACATTCTGTCTAGTGCAGGAACAGAAAGGAGCACAGAGAATTCACAAGGAATGAGCTATGTTAGTATTTTTACCTCTAGACTTTCTCTTTTCTCCTAAAAGAAAGAGGGAGATTCTAGGTGAACCTTCCAAAAATACAAGGGAGGTCAGAGACTGTCTGCTGACCATTCCAGCAACAGACCTTCTCCAACAGCAGCACTACATAATTTCTCATCCTAAGCATTTTAAATGCACAACTTCACATACCAGGCAGTACTAAACAGTTAAGGAGTAAGTCTCATTAATTTTGATATTTCATACTGTTTCATACCCATTTTCATTAACAAAATCCTTTTTAGTTTAACAAATTTTTAAAACTTTATAGCTGGTGAAAAATGACTGAATCATCTAATTTGTACCACCTTTCCTATTCCATTGGAAATCCTGAACTGAGTGGTATTAATGCCAGCCTCCAGAAATCAGAAAGTTCTGGTAAACTGGTTCATGTATTGCAGTTTCTTCCTCCCACAAATGCCATTTAGACTCCTGGGAATCCTACAAATGAAACATACAAGGAATAATCTCCAGGGAGGTATAACCCATATTTCAACTGCAAGTCGCGAGAGAGTGTGGAATAACCTAAGACTTCCAGAATTGCACAATAAGAAAAAAAAGGAGAGAGACAAAAATAGATTAGCTGACAAAAACATGTAAAATAGAAAACATATACAGCAAATCAGCTTACATTTCTTGTCAAAATTGGCCACTCTGACAAGAGATCAGAAAACACTGCCTTAACAATGATATGTCTATTAGAAACATCTGAAAACCAGCACGTTGTGAAGGACGTTTGCTAAGAGTAAGCCAAAGATAATTGTCATAAAGCGTATAAGCAAATAAAAAACTAATAGTGGTTCCATACATGGGACATGAAGTACAGTTCAATAATTCCATCAGTTTGCTCAATCTTGATCAAACTGAACACAGACAAGATTACAAAAACACAAAGAAATTTAATTTCATGTAGCAAACACTCACAACCAGGCCCCCTGTAGGGCTGGTTATAGCACTAATAATAGATAACCCTTCTCCATATTAACTAAAAAAAAATCACTGCAAAAATTAAAGCAAATCAAACTTTTTCTTCTTCCTTTGGAGCCTTTTTACTTGTGCTTTACATCCTGAGATTTTTTTCTGCAAAGGAAAGAATCAGTGTGACTCCCTAATAATTTTAGTGACTTGACAGACTTGCTCATCTCTGAAAGCATTAAGCATAATTGCAATTCTCACGATAGAGCTGAAAAAGCCACTTCAGTTCCACTCCATTTTTGCTACAAGTGGACAATATCCAAGCCGGAAAATCCCAGCCGCTGCTGGTGACAGTGACTCTTTTCCTTGCACACTGCCATAGACACTCAAAATCTTAGCAGATTAGTGGAGCTAAATGCTTTGCAATGAGTAGGTTGAAAAAAAACACTGCAAAACTAAGGCGACTTCACAAAACAACATTTCAGTAATACGTAATGTAGTTGTGTAAAAAAAGTTAATTGTGCAAAGCCCCAAACTTGCTCAGCCTACAGAAAAGTGTTTTCCTGTGAGACTGCACAATACAAAGGACAAGAAGGTAAAATAGTACACTAACAGCATAATGAGCACCAGAGAGAATCATAGAATCACAGAATTATTGAGGCAGGAAAAGACCTCTGAGATCATCAGAAAAGTGCACATACCCTGACAGGTTCCAGGCGAGGACGGAATTGCCCTTAATTGTTTCTTCCTTGAGACTTTGTGAATCTTGATACACATGTAAGCGATCGAGAAAAAAGACCTGCCTAGCACAACAGAAATTGTAGCACCTCTCCGTCTTTTGCAGTTCTGTTTAATAAAGAAATGAAAAAATCAGTCCTGTTGTCTTTTGTTCACTCTGCGACAGATGGATCCTGCAAGCAGCAAAAAGTATAATTTCTCTTGTAAAAGGTGGTGGAGAATGCAGGGAACTCAACAACCAAAGCTATGAGAATGTGAGAGCCTGAGTGGAGCAGAAATAGAAATGGTATCATTGTCACATAGAGTGAACAAGAACATTCAAATATCAGGTTGGTAAACATAACCCATGTATGCCAAAGCAGGGTGGTGAAGGACTTTTCAAATCCACAAGCAAGTATAGTCATGGTCTTTGAAGAAGAGAGACCACTATAGCGTCTATTGTAGAAGAAAGGGCAGGACAGTGGGATCCTGAGCCCTAGACACCTGAAGCTTTTAGAGGTCTTTAAAGTAAAAGCTATACATATTTTTGAAGGCCTTAAGAAGAGTGGATTGTTTATGGGAAAGCAGGAGTTAATGGGGACAGAAGCCTGGACTGGAGGAATGTTGGGCAGCTCAGAGAGCACAGTGAAGATAACAGCAGGGCATAAGGGAAGGAAAACAAATGCTGTGGGGATCACACTGGGGAGCGAAAGGCCAGGGAATGTGCCTTTGCTTGAATGGCTAAAAACAGCAGCTGCTAGGAGAGGATGGTGAGGGTTTGAGGAGAGATCAAGGAAAGAAGTTCAGAAATAAAACAATGGGAGGGAAAGAAAGCAAGCTGCAAGCTGGCTCAGGATGAGGCAGCTGTTACAATGGTATTGGAAAAAACTCAGGAGAGGAGATTGGAAGGCAAGAAGCACAACTGTTACAAGAAGATAACTCAGAAACTTAGAGATAAATGACCAGGTAAAATGGGTAGAGGAACTGCAGTACAAACCAGAAGACAGCTAGCAAAGTGAGGTCCTGAGGGCTAGTGCAGAGACATTTGGGATGCTTCCAGTCCACCTGGGACTACTCCTTGTGAAAGCAAATTACCCTCAGCTGACCAATGATGCTCAAAATCACCTAGCTTAAACAGCCTGTGCAGCCACTAAATGGGTCATATGCAACCTACAAAAACACCAGCCATGGAGAATTAACAGTCGTAACAGCCACTGCTGAGATCTGTTGAGGCAGCTAGAATTGGGGTCCATAGAACTTCATTTGGAAGAACAAAACCCAGATTGGTACAGTCACATATTGTTAAAAGCAGTTACTGTCTATGGTTGTTAAATCGGTGCTGGAGAGAAGTGGAGTCTAGTTATGCTGACCTAATATTTAAAATTATAGTGCTGGAGAATTCGTTCATCCAGTGCACATGATTCCATAATCACGCAATAATCATCTGAACCCTGCTAACATAAACTGGCTGGATTTGGGTGGGCAGTCTGGAAGGGCTGGGAAGACTCTCTAGGAAGGAGAAAAGCCTAAGGAACCTAAGAAAAAAAGAAGGCAAATAAATAAAATAAAGAAATACAAACGAAATGCAAGCAGTTATAATGCTTGCTAATACTGAGGGCAAACAAGCTAGGGCCCTGAAAGTAAGGACAAGATGGGCCCTCCTAGTTCTAGGTATGGAGCTTCCCTGCAGGATTGCACAGATGGTTTTTTAAGATATTTTTTTTTTCATGAATGCCATGTGAGTGACGAAGATGGCTTTTGAAATACAACAGTAATAGGGTTTGAAAGGAAACAAAATGAGTGCCTGGGAGAAGGTACAGCCAAATGGAATAAGAAATTGATTACCACCTTCATGCATAGGTTAACAGAACTATAAGCTAGAAATGAAAGAGAAAAGTCCAAGAATCAGGAGTTGAAACCAGTGACAGTGACATCTAGCAACACGAAAGCAACACTTTCAGCTCTACTAGCTGAGGACCAGTCAGACTTTAAGTTTGGGCATGTCCACTCACTCGACCCTTGGGATTAACAGGTATGATCAGCCAGGGGAGACATAGTATCAACCCTGATAGGGTAACTGTAGGTGTAATGAATGTATCTAGATTGTAATAGAGTTTGATGCCTTGAAACACACTAGGTGTCCAGGGGACACAGGATATCAGCAAGTCTGCATGGAGGGGTAGCAGTGTTATATTCAGCAAGTAGGAAATGGTCTCATTTTGGATCTAGCTGGCAATTGTTTGCATGTGGGCAATTCTGAAACAGAGAGCCTTGGTTACACCACAGAGAATGGTAGTGAAGCCCCAAAAATTCTTGAAATACAGGGCAAGAGACGTTTGTACACATAGAGAGTCAAGATGGTAGACTGTGAAAGGATTAATACATTTATATAAAGATCCAAAATGACAGAAATCTTATGAGCGTCCACCTGAGGCTGAGGAAGGTTTGTGACCCACTATTATCAACTCAGTGGATTATGGAGTACTATTTAAATAACATATTTTATATAATTTACTAGTGTATCAAGGACTGGTGGAAGGATATGGAGTCTGTATTTCAGGACAGTGAACACCCCACAAAGAGCAACTAGTGCTTTTAAACTGTCAAAATGTATGGACACAGAAGTACAAGAACAAAACAGTTTTCAGTAACGGACCTAGAAGTATCTTTTGGGGGGGGTGGTGTTTGGTTGGTTTGTTTGGTGGGTTTTGTTTTGGTTGGTTTTGGTGGCATTTTTTTTTATTTGTTGTTGGACCTGGGTATTTTCCTTTTCCCTAGAAAGGAGTGCTAATCTAACTGTGCTTCTATATTTGATGGGAAACAGCTTGATTGCACATGAATTCTACAATGGTCCTGCAGTCTGCTGAAAACACATCACCTGAATGTTCAGCAAATTAATCCATGAGTGAAGGAAAAAATAAAATATGATAGATGTTTCATCTAATTTCCATTGGTTTATGTTCAAAACCTTTGTGTTTTATAACTAAGGATGTTCATATAGCATTTAAACACATAAAAATTTATGTTAGTCTAGTAAGGAACAAGAGATAACAGCATTCAGCACTGTACGTAACTCCTGTGACTGCTAAAGGAATTTAGTAGATGACTTAAACGAGAAATAAAACCCTTAACAACATTTGAAATCTACTGATAGCTGAAATATCACTCAAAATTACACTTCTGTGTCAAAGAGCAGGAACAGACTAATCTTTTATATAAAAAAATGTTCAAAACTCCTTTTTCCAAAGTACATACATTGTGAAAAAATCATTTTTCCAGATCTTTGCTTTTTTCAGCGTAACAGACATCAGCCTCAGATCACTTTTTATCACTAGATGTTGATAACAGCAGATGTATTGTGCAGCACTCAGTTATTGAAAATAACAATTTGGCCTTTTGTGAAGCAATTGGCACTGCAGTTACCTGAATGGCTGCTTGACAGGAAACGCTTGCAACCTACCCTGGTTTCTGCTCCTCCAGAACCAATTCTTGTGGAGCTGTAACCCAAGTTTAATCTCAGTGATAAAATTGGACAAGAATGTTTACAGAAATGTAATGTTAGTGTAACTGCACAGCTTAAAAAACAGTAATAGCGCCTGTGTTTTAGCATTTTACATTACTAAGCATTTCAAAAATAGCACAGGACAAATGCAAGCTTAAGTGAGAAAGTCTGGTAGTGATATTAAAAGGAAGGTTGAACTTAATTTGCGGGTTTATATCTGTATTTTCATTAAAGTTGACAATCGTTCTCAAAGCCTCTGTAAAATGCTGGGTCACAGAAGTGGTGAGGACAACAGAAAAAAGCTGACTCTGCCTGTATAAAGATGATCCAACACCGAACAAACTGTAACTGAAAAAGGTGCAAACTGTAGTTTTTCCCTTGGGCTGATTGTGGCCCAGTGTTTACAGTTTCTCTTCTGATGCCTTTGCTTCTATAAGGGAGTGATAGTACTGCCAAAAGTACATTCCTGCAGCAAGATGATACTACAGCATGCCTCGTCTCAACCAGTAAAGGTGTCTACCACTGTGGGTTGAGGAAAAGAGAAGGAGAGGCAGAGTATTCATACTGTAGGTCAGAGAGTTTTCTGCTAACTTGACACTGGGCTGTGAGCAAAGTATTTGCACTCAGTGTAGTGCACTGCATGGAGTGTGGGCAGCTTTCTGAAGCCACCCATGGTTCACCAGATTTGTCTCACTGCCCTCTGTCTGGGGAAGCCAGTGAAACAGGAGACTGACAGACAACTGGCTAAAAAGCTGCTACTACACTTATTTCAAAATCCACATGCATATTTAGATTGAGCTTTAATGAGCAATATTTCCCTTTCTACACTTTTTCTTTCCCTGCTAAGCTCATGAACAAGCAGGTCTCTGCTAAGAACTGCATGAAGCTGAGTATGGTTGGGGCAGAGGGAATCCGGTCTTGGCACTTAGCACTAGCAGGTAAGAGGGCTCTCAAATGCTGGCATTCTCATCCATAATGATGTCCTCTTTGAAAGGCTGGTAAAACAGCAGGAACAGCATACAGTCATAAATCAAAACAACAGCTTGACACCAAATGAGACTTCTTTCCTATTCATTCAACACCTCACAGTGCCATGTTTTTTGAAAGCAGAAAATAGTTTTCAGTTATAAAATAGTTTTCTTTCCATAGTTTTCCACAACAAAGGATAGCAAAGAAAAGAAGCAAAGGATAATTCGTAAGATGTGTCTATTTTTCTCCACATTATGCGAAGAAAAATAATCTTGCAAAGCACTGTCAATTTCAACAGCTAATCTGCGATCAGGTTCAGAATGTTTGGTCCATGTTTTTTGACCTTTTTAAAATTAAAGTCCTGATGTAATTTTAATGGCAGTGGCATAAGCACCACAATTTTGTGCTGTCTTGGTAAAGAGAGAAAAGAGGTATCAGTACAAGCTGCATCATAAATTCTAGGGACACCTTGCTGCTTCTGTGGTTTCAAGACTCAAAATCCACATGCATTAAGATTATTGTAGTCTCTAAGGCAGCACTTCCAAGACTGGAGTCAATACCAGGAAAGAAAGTGGCATCTTTTTTTCTTTAATTGTTTCAATTATTGTGCAAGATTATAGCAACCAATGGCCTAAATAATCTGTTCAATATATTTTCTTTAAGACTACTATTGAGAAATTTCATGTTGTTCTGTCCCATACAAAAAATTTCATGTTGTTCTGTCCCATACTACTTCAGCCTACTGAAGAAGAGTGGTTTAAGTGCACTGAATGTCTACTAAAGTTTATGTTAATACCACCTCAAGTTTATGTTAATATCATTGAAATCCTACTTATTTAGTATATATTTGATTTCAATTAATTTTCTCTATTAGCTATTGTGAATTTTATTCTTTAACTATATATCATTTCCTCCTTTGTTGCTTGTATGTATTTATGATTAATTCTTAGAATTTTTCTTGTGGTGGTCATAGGCTTAACTGTGCACAGACTCCACTTCATGATCAGTATCTTCCCCGATTCAAGATCAGCTGGCACCATTTTAACTGCTGTGGATACCATTCTCACACACACTGCAAACTAGCAATGCAATAGCAACTTGGCTCCGAGCATCTTCTTCACAGAGCAGAAAGCATTTGACAAACTCGAGATACTTCCACCTTCTCTGTGATCTTGAGCCTTCCCACTGCATGTGTACACACAGTGCAGGCTTTTATGCCAGAAAATTATAAAGATTTTCAATAAGGCCTTATTTTAATACAGCTGCAAGTCCTACAGCAGCAGCAGAAGTATAAAGTCCAGTGTAACATTATGGGAAAATCCATTATTTAACCTTAGGATTTCACATACTGCACCACTTGAGCTTTACCCTTGCACTCTATAAGGTAATAATAGTAATTTCAGAGAAATTGCAGCCCTGCTAAGCTCTGCTACATGCACAATCCTCTTCACTGTAATACATGATTTACAAGACAATGTGTAGGAACTGGAACATTTTAAAACCTGATGTGGAAATTTGAAGCAAGAAAGCATTTTACGATAGTTAATGGTAGCAGATGGATAATAAAAATGAGTCACGATAATACCATTTTTCTGTAGAGGTATGAGCAAAACAATTGTTAAATCTTCTTTTTCTTGATGTTCAAGGAGATATTCTTTTTTTCCCCAGTATGCTTTTTAACCGACATCAGATTTCCTTCCATTACAAATTCTGTTTGTTCCTGTCACTCCACACAGAGTGCATAAGGCTATCCCTTATTCACAGCCTGCTTCACAACTAAGTTTGGTTTCTCACAGGCTTGAAGGTCCCCAATATAGGAGCAACAGCCTATGGTGGTGGCCCATATCACATGGCACACTTGAGTCCTTTCCTGTTCTAGAAGCCTGAATATTTACTAGGGGAAAGGCCATCCCAGCCTGCCCAGGACCCAAGGCCCAACTGTGTAGTGGTAGGGTACCACAAAGCCAACTCATCAGTAACTACCTCACATTGTCTTGCAGATGCTTTATCTGATCAAAGATCTGATTTCCTTATTGTGGAATATACTCTGCATGTTAATACCCACAATCCACATTTAGATCAGCAACTAAAAGAATGAAGAATGAAGAAATGGCCAACCCAAGCTGTCACACTGTTCTTGAGGACAATGTGTTTTGTTTCTCTAAGGATCTTTTTTTTTTTTTTTTATTTCCCTTGGGAAGCAAAGTCCCTGAAATAAGTATTTTGTATTCATCATGTCTGATGTGAAGTAACAGTAACTTGATATGAAGGACATCTTGAAATATTCTGCCTTTGTGAATATGAATGTAAGAATCTGCAGAAACTGTGAATGAACATTTACAACAAACTGTGAGCCTCCTACTGATGCACTCAGATACAAAACAGGAGGCGAGAGAGAGAGAAGGAAAAAAGATGAATTTGTTTTCCTAGCAAACAGCTGTCTCCTTTAACAGAAGAAACTAAAAAGAAAACAGTGTATGAAAAGGCCAAAAGCTGCATTAATTACTGTATTTTTAGATGCTACAAGCACAATTTTGATAAACACTCTAAACTGTGAAAAAAATGTACAGTCAATGCAATTAAGTCTTTTTTTCTTGGTGCAGCATCATCAATGCGTGTGCCTGCTGAGCATATATTGTGTGCTGTGCAGTGCAGTTATCCTTTGATTAATGATTCAAGGCAACCAGTAGGGACCACACAAACTCCTGGGGGATGCCACAGTAAGCAGCACAATGCCATCATTTAATTTCTTCTCTCGACCTGCATTACAAAGAGAGAAGACACAGTTGCCATTAAGGGCCAAATTCCAGACATGATTAGAGAAAATAAACTCCTACAGAGTTAAAAATAATAAGTTCATAGCTTAGGAACAAGATTTGGCATGGGGAAGTTTATTTCATGGATATTTGGAGGCTATTTATTTATTTAGATCAACTGGAGAATGTGGGAAGGTGTCAGTCTAACCCTAGTGTCAGCAGTAATGGCTGGGCTGCTGTGAGATGCCTATACCAGGAAAACGAATCCCTTTAGCTGGAAAATGCTAGATTTTATTTCTTAGCTGGTTGGTCTTTCTTTTTAGCCAGAGCATGGCACTAGAGCTGCTATTTTATCAGGATAGACCTAAAAGTCAGCCTGAATTTTTTTTTTTTTTTTTTTTTTTGCTAGAGGCACCCACAACCAGTGACACTAGCCTGTCAGTCAGATTGGTTTTCTTCACTGACATGAAGTCCTCCATTTCATGCCAAAGGGCAGTGATCATATTATCTCATGAAGTATTCAGAGCTGAGCAAGGTAACACAGTGTATTTGGGTTGTAGCCTTCAGCACTTGAAGAACACTAAGGTAAAAATGCTGTAGCATCTCCTTCAAACAATATTGTCTACTATTCGGGTAGCAAGTCTGTCCTCTGCTTCCTACACTGGCTCTCTGTACAGCATTTATTTTCCCCCAAGGTTTCATTTATTATCTTCAAGTATGTCATTGTTTCAATCAAGGTTAACTGAAAGGTCAACATTAGCAATGTTGCCAGCAGCGCTATTTCTCTGACATGCTGAAATTTTCTACAGTAAGCGTGAAGCTCGTCTTCACTAGAGACATCATTTTCTCCAGGGCTAAGTGTTTGGAATATATTTCCTGAATAACCAAAGGGCATCTACGTCCAAAAGTTATTTTCAGCTTTGACTTAATTTATAAATTCAAAGCATCTCCACTATTCTGATTTTTCCCATAGGGAACAGATGAAAGACTAGATGTGATGGATGCTAGTCACATTACTGTCTGCACTTCAGAAAGCTACTCAGACACTACTGTATAAAAATCTACATGGTATGGAATGGAACAAAAGAATGCAAATGCTTAAATATATGTGACTGCAGATAAGGAATAATTTTGGCTGTAGTGTGGAAGTTTAAGCATCTTCACTGGATTGTTAAACAGGAACATACATAGCAAAAATATTAACCTTTCACTGTTAAGTAAAAGTATTGTAAAACTTTCTAGTTTTTTTAATAATAAAAAAAGGTTAAAAAAAGGTAATCATTAAAATCACTCTGATGCTGCTTATGGTGTGTACTCCACAGGGTCATATAGGCTGGAAACTGACTTCAAATATGAAAATTGTCACTGATTAAATACTTCTTCTGAAGATAGTCAGAAAAAAAGATCCAGAAGAAAACAGCACACACTGTGCTTCGAAAGTCCACAAAGAGCTGCCTTCAGCCTAACGTAAAAGAATTCAGGCAGTAATACTGCAATTCCATCAAATGTCTACTAAACTTGAAATTGACCACAACTTGCAAAGGTATTCATTATTTGGGGCATCCCACAAGGATTGATATTTTTATCTTTCAGTGCATAGGAGAGTTGACTTTAAAGTTGGTAAGTCACAGAAGCTGCTGAAACCAGCTGTCATGGGCTACCATTGCTTTCCTCGTCTTCAGACAAGAGATGGTTTAATGCCTATGCCTTTGCAACTAGAATGGCACTTTAAGCTTTATGTCTCATAGAAATAGTCTCAGAATAATAACTTAATTATTAAGCTTTATATGTTATACAAACCCAGCTATTTCTAAAGCTGAACCAATATGACTGTTATGTGCCCCTTAAATGAATAATGTATCTCTTATGAGCTACTTAAGAAGGATTGGGTTCTTTTATATGCATCAGGCACAAACCCACAACTCCTACCCTTTTCTTTTTTCCCCTATCCTGTGCCTCCATCTCTCTAAGTAAAAAAAAAAAAAAAAAAAAAAAAAAAAAAAAAAAAAAAAAAAAAAATCCTTTCTCCCTGATAAGGGTGAAACTTTCAACCTTCAAAATCCTTCAGGCACCTGGAACTCTGCTTCCATGCTTAAACAGAACCAGCCCAAGACTGAGGAGTAAAGTTACTTTATTGGCAGATCTATATTCCAATGATTTTCCTTACCTATTAACTATTCAATATAAAAACAGGCCCTTGGACCGAGCGTGAGAACCAATGTGTCCTATTTTTGCTGCCCTTCCCTTGTAAGCCCTACCATCTAAGGAGCTTTATCCTCAATATTTAAAAGATTTAATTGGACTGATTGAAGCAGGAGAAAGAATGATAAACCAATCAGTGTACATCACAGGCACTTAAATTCTTCATCAGCAACACCTCAAATTTGTGTTTCATAATCAGAAAAATAATTTAGAAGCAGCCAATCTAACTTGAAGACTAAATTGGCTGGTCTTATTCCAAAGATGATAGGATTAATTCTTTTTTAGAAAAGTCCTCCTCACTCCTTTGACTGTGAAGAAAATCTGGGTGAATCTCTGGAGAAAAAAAAACACTTCCCTGAACTCTGTTGCTTCTCCTTTCCTGCTTCCTTTTCTCATGTCTTCTCTCATTCTCTCAAGAGCGACTGGATGAGAGAAGCCCAATTTGATAAGAATCAAAACTGACAAACTACCTACCTGATTAAGTGCCTCAGTGTCCTTAGGGATCAATATAGGAAGAACATAAGACATTACCAACCACGCAGATAAGACCCTTGCACTGATTGTTATGCCATGTGAGACTGGAGGCAGAAAGGGTAGGAAACATGAGAATAGTAGGAGTCTTCCATTACCCTTGTAAAGATCCACACTGGTAGATAACACAGAGATCACATTTTCACAGGGGCATCAATAAATACATCTTGAAGCAACTGTGAAGGCAGTTTAGAAGTGGGACATCTTCCTTAACCTTGTCCTGACTATCCCACATGGCTTGGCTCAAAACTGCATATGTGAGTCTAGATAAGTATTGTATCCCTACAGGAGCAACAAAAGACAAAAAAACTGTGCTGCAATTTTGCTCCATTTCAACAGGTAGAGCCACACAAAGATGAAGAAACATGCTAAAAAGGAGCAGGTAAGAGAGTTAAAACCTTCCAGGCAGTGTAGAGATTATTGAAGAAGCAGTGTCGATGAATGCAGACAACAGATTTTTTTTCTTTTACAGTATTTCTAGAGAGGGTGGAAAAGTGAGGACTGAACAGCAGGGAAGGGAGGTTATTAGAAACAAGAAGGCATCCTTTATAAGGCTGAAGCTGCCAGATCCAAGGAAAAGGAAATGATCATGAACTCTAGTAGATTAAATGTGAAAACATAACTAGGGAGGTCCAAATGAGAGTTTGAAGAGAAATTAGTAAAAGGAATTAAAATTAAATGCAAAGTCTTTCTTCAAATATATCAGTATCAAGAAGATTGGCAGTCTGTAATCTGATGACAGAAGTACAGAAAAGAAATCTGAGAGACAATAAAATTGCAAAGAATAAAATTCTTTATGTTAGTGCTCACTGTAAAAGAAAATAGGCAGACTTCCATGCTGAAATCCTTACTTTGGAGGCACTTAATAAAGGAGTCCTCTGGCTTCTGTATGATATTTTACGATTACTTTAAAGCGAGTGGTAATAAACTGCAAAAACCCTCCAGCATTCAGTAAGCAGTTCTAAAAAAATTAGGGATGAAATCAGTAGTTACCAGCAGTGGTGAGTAACCTCTCCCTACAAACTCTCAAAAAAGTTGAGAATGGCAAATGCGAGTTGAGTTTTTCAAAATTGTTCAGATCACAACTAGATTGTTGTCCAAGAAAGAGCAATGAAGATGGCAATGCATCTAGAGCACAAGTCCCATAAGGAGCAGTTGAGGGAACAGGGGTTGTTTAGCATGGAGAAAAGGATGCTCAGGGCAGACCTTATCACTCTTTACAACTCAATTACCTGAAAGGAGGCTGTAGCAAGATGAGTGTCAGACTCGTTTTCCAGGTAATATGTGAGAAGACAAGCAGACAACTTTAAATTGCACCAGGGGAGGCTTAGATTGGGCACTAGCAAAAAAAATTTCACCTAAAGGGTTGTCAAGCACTGGAACAGACTGCTCAGGGAAGTGGTGAAGTCATCGTCCCTGGAGGTATTTACAAGATTTGTAAACATCATGCTCGGGAACATTGGTGGTGGACATGGAAGTGCTAGGTTAATGAGTGGACTAGGTGATCTTAAAGGTCTTTTTCAGCCTACATGATTCTGTGACTAGACAAGGAAAATTTGTTAATTTGATGTAAGGACTCTTATATTTTAAATAATACAGTCACTATTTTATATTAATCAATAAGATGACTAATCTGTTAGTCAAAACTTGACATAATAGTTTAGGCTGCAGTGCAAGGACTTCAGTTGCCCAGCTTCTCTCACAACACACTCCTTTAGATACTAATTCTAAATAATTTATTCAATGGGGAATTTAATATAAGAGGTTTAAAGAAAAAATGCATTAAAAAAAAAAAAAAAAGGATCTGCCAGAAAACAGGTTTCCCACAGTCCTCGAGGCAATTTTAATGTCTTTGCTTCCATGTATCAAAGTGCCTGACTCTAAACTCTTTGCTCCTTTGATTGGTGGAGATTTACCTGTATGTCTTGAACTTTGAAGAGCGTTTACTAGAAATGACCTAGCAAAGTAATAATTTTACTATGTGTTGTACTTTGCTCTTGTTCTCAATATCTTGAAAGATCCTGTTTCTCAATGTTTATACAGTCTTTCAGAGCAGTGCTTTCAAAGTAATTATGTTGCTCGCCTTTTGTACCCAAGTGTCTGCTTGTATGGACAAAGGGGATGTCAGAGCGCATACATTTTCCAGGGGGAACATTGTCTTCTTTCTTCTTCCTGAAATGGTCTGCCAGAAAATCCTATCTGTCATGGGTTGCTTGGGCTGCAACTTCTTCTGGGGTACATCCACCTGCTCCCATGTGGAGTCCTCCCCGTGCTACAGGTCGATATCTGTTCCACCATTAACCTATATGGTTACTATACCTTTGATTTTATTTTTAAATATATTTGCAGAATGTACGGGATGAAAATCAGTAGTATCAAAAAGGTGAAAACAACAAGAATGTTGAAGTCACTTGCACGGTTCTTGCTCATGTCAAGCTGTACAATAAAACATTATTTTTCCTCATGGAATCATAAAGGTTGGAAAATAAAGGTTGGAAAATACCTTTAAGATCATCAAGTCCAACCCTAACCCAACTACCATGATCACTAAACTATATCCTGAACCACAATTTCTATGTGATTTTGAACACCTCCAGGGATGGCAACTCCAACACCTCCCTGGGCAGGCTGTTCCAATGTCTCACTACTCTTTCAGGAAATAAATTTTTCCTAATATCCAATCAAAACCTCCCCTGGCACAACTTAAGCCCATTTCCTCTCATCCTGTCGCTAGTTATGTGGGAAAAGAGATCAATCCTCACTTGGCTCCAACCTCCTTTCAAATAGTTTTAGAGAGCAGTAAGATCTCCCCTTAGTTTTTTCTTCTCCAGACTAAACAACCCCAATTCCCTCAGCCACAACTTGTGTGTCATGCCCTCCAACTCCCTCACCAGTCTTGTTGCTCTTCTCTGGATACCCTGCAAGACCTCAATGTTTTTCCTATACTGTGGTACCCAGAACTGAATACAACCCTCAAGTTGTGGTCTCACCAGTGTCAAGTACAGGGGCACGTGCATTAATTCAACCTGTATCTCACATAGTGAAAGGGAGTAAAAGGAGAAATTCTCAAAAACAATGAAAAAACATTGATTTGCCCATATCCAAGCTGAGTACTAGCCTAACACTCTGATTAGGATACATTTACTGCTGCCCTGAACATAGAAGAGGCTCTCAGTATGTCAGATGATGTTTGACATGACAATCAACCAGGCCTAGGGATGCTATAATGAGTATGAAGTTTTACTTTTCCCTAGGGAAATATAAATCCTGCATGCATTCAACTGTTGTATTTCTGATACACATGTTTGCATAGAGAAGATAATGAGATATTTATAAGTGGCATGATACATTACTCTATAAAACTGATGAGCAATCCACACATCAAGTTCTAAGAGAATCAAGAAATTAATCAGTCAGATAGCATCATTTATTGCTTCTGAATTTTAATTTTTAGAGGAGCTGTGAAAACGGTAAACTATTAAGAAGGCAAAAGACAATATTTTACACTAACACGTGATTTCTGCATCTGATTTGAAAACTACCTAATAGATTTATGGTTTGTTTTGGTGTTTTGTGGGGTTTTTATTATTATTATTATTATTATTAATTAAATAATGCAAGTGAATAAAGCAGTCAGTGATGGTGTTGATCTACCAGGAAACTGGCAAAGGGCAGGAAAAAAATCCACAAAAAGGCCATATTCAGGAAGTTTTGGCAGAGAGATGAGCTATCCAAACCCATGAAGATTCACAGCTTAGGGCAGGAAGCCTTTTGTAGTGAATTATGCAGGCTACAGGATTATCTTTCAGAAATGGTTTTTAACAGTTTACAAAGAACTCTTCAAGGGCTGGAGTAGATGGGCTGGAGAAACCATACCTCTAACAGCCAGAAACTTGGTACATGTCTTTGAACCTGAGAGTTATTTTTGCTTTTGGGATGCTACTGAGGCCATGTAAGTATGACTATAATTCAGTCCTAGACAAGATGTACTAGAAACATTTTTCAGAACCCTGCAAATTTCAGAAATATTCAAGTCAGAGAGCTACTCTGTGCTGATGCAATACCCATTATAAGAAAAGTTGCAGTTCAGATATTTTCAGCAAGATCCATGATAATGAAGAGATTGTGTTTCAATTAGCTGCTTCTACTAGGTTTTGGGTTGGTCTGTAATCTTTAACATTGAGAGTAAAATCAATCACAGAAGGAAGAATTAATTCTACCAAGTAGGACTGCGAGTCACCTTTTTGAGAAGGAAAAGGGTTGAAGCAAAAGCAAGCCAAACCACATTCAGCTGAAAGTGCTGAGTTAATCTTTTTTGTTGTTTTACATCCTCTAGAATCATAGAATCAACCAGGTTGGAAGAGACCTCCAAGATCATCCAGTCCAACCTATTACCCAGCCCTAAGCAATCAACTAGACCATGGCACTAAGTGCCTCATCCAGTCTCCTCTTGAATGTCCCCAGTGATGGCGACTCCACCACCTCCCTGGGCAGCCCATTCCAATGGGCAATCACCCTTTCTGTGAAGAACTTCCTCCTAACATCCAGCCTATACCTCCCCTGGCACAACTTGAGATTGTGTCCTCTTGCTCTGCTGCTGGTTGCCTGGGAGAAGAGACCGATCCCCACCTGCCTACAACCTCCCCTCAGGGAGTTGTAGACAGCAGAAAAACACATGCTTCCTGTTCATTTACTATCAACCTTCCATCACCACTGTTTCATTCGTGCTTCTGAACTTCAGATAAATGACAATTGAAAATCTTAGCAAATGCCTCTTAAATTTTTTAGAATGTGTTGTCCAAATAATAGTCATGGTTTAACCAATTTATTTCAGTTTGAAAAATAAGAATCTTTGAACATATCAAGACAGAAAAAATGTTTTTAAAAATACTTTGAAACAATAATCAGCTATATAAAAGAGAAACATATGAGAAAAACTTAAGCAAATTGCTTTCTTGCCAAAAGGCACAATGTTCATTGATACACTTCAGTCCCTTTGAAAACATTTACCTTTCCCTCTTGACCACTGAACTGAAGAAGAACAGTTGAACTTGATGATCTTAAATGTCTCTTTCAATCAAAATGATTCTATGATTCTAAGAGAAAAGAATAGCACAAGTTCCTAAAAGCTGTAGAGGTCATCATCGAGGAAAAGAATTAATTTTATGGTTAAATTCAGAGGCCTGTAATATTGATACTGAAATTCATGCATATATTACTCATTCAGTTGTGAGAGTGCACATGTACTGTGCAGCATGCACATTCTAATAACTAACGTATGTAGAATGTCACCTTTTGATAGCTATGTGAGTCTCAAATTGATATATGACTTTTTAATACTATTTCCATTTTTTTTCCATCTTGAAAAATAATTGCTAATCCTTTTGCTTGTTTATTTCTAATTTTGCATTAGAAAGTGATAAATTATACAAATAGTGATAAATTTGAGGCAATTCTCAATCACAGATCAAGTAACTGGAAAACAAAGATTAATTTGTGGTGGAAATAAGAGAAAGAGAACGAAGCTCGTGCATATGGACTGTAGGAGAGATAAAACATATAGTAAGCCAGATGGGTAATAAGAAGAGGAAATACTGTCCACAGAAAAGAAGTCAGACTTTCTTGACTTTTTAGACACCATTTTTTCTTAATAAAGGTAATTTACAAATGTAATTAGTACAGTAAGGAACAAGATTTTTCTGGAAAGTACAAAGATCAAACGCCGAAAAGCTGAAACACCAGATGTCAATGTCTTTCTCATCTATCTAGACTCACTTTAATTTTCAACTAATATGACAATGAATAGATTGTTTTCTTTTAATCTAAGCTGTTTTATTTACTTGCATATGTATGCAATTCAGCAACCCTTAGAAACATTTCCCACAGTTCCATCCTGTTCTTGTATCCCTTATCCAATTAATTTTGCTTTAAATATTCCTGTAACTTCCATCTTCTCTAACTTGACTGTTTTCCACATGAGGTAGTCAATAACGTTTTCCAAAATAATACTATAAGTTGGCTTGTCTTTTCCTGACTATTTGTCTGGGGTTTACTACTAAAATGCTATGTTCAAAGTTATCAATTCCCCCTCCCCCCCCCATTCCTTAGGATGCTTGGAGCTTCCCAAAAGTATATTCATCTCCAGTTCTTCTTCGTTGGCAAGGGTTTACAATTCCTTCCTTCAAGAAGATCAGAAGTTTACCCTCATTCTGAGAATTGTCTTTTGCTGGATCTCTCCACTGACATTATCGACACATTTGAAGGTAGGTGCTTTGCAATACTCTTTTCCACAGAAACAAGGACTGGCTATGCATTTTGAATAATATCAGTATGGGCAATCAAAAGAAACAAGGAAAACAAGAAGTCAAAACCAAAACTTTTCTTCATTTGCTCCTCTTCCCTTTGGCCTTTTCAAAATTAAGATGAGGATTACTTTAAATGAGGTGTAAAAAATAGCAAACACCAGTTAGTTGTCCTAGAACTTTCCTTTGGGGAAAGCTTCTGTTTGAAAAGCCTCTATTTGAAAGAAATTACTCATTAGTTTCTGTGCTTCCTAAATGCAAAATGCCTTTACTGCTCTTTCTCAAGTAGTGCACTCCACTTGCTTTCTGTAACATTGAAGAGATGTCAGCAACAGCGGCTGGGTTTTGCTTCAGGACTGGATTGCCCTGTGAGATCCTTACTCTACCTGAAAACAGGAATCAGGTTCCAAAGATAAAATACAAGAACATTAAATAGGCTTATGTCTATAAACCACAGCAGAATGACATATATTTTTGGGATATTCTAAAATAAGCTAGCAAAGCACAGAAATTAAAAGCAGAACCAGTGTTCCTCTCTGTGAAAAAACTGAGGGCAGCTACATTCATTCCTAAAGTGAGAGATTTATTCAAGTCACCACACTTGCACTTGGGCATGCTGTAGGGTACTGGGTTCCCTGAGACATCCAGTGTTGAGGGGACAAGCAACTGATATGATTAGCATCTCACAGTCAGAGAAGCCCACAAGGGCTTCAACCTTCTTCACCCCATGGTGAAGCCCAAAAGGGACCACAAGGGGCCATGAAAGCTGAGTTTGAATTCTAGCTCTGCAGATAATACCAGCCCTCACTGAAGCCAATGAAATGGAATCCAGGTTTAAGATACTGGTGTAAGAAGGGCAACACAGTGTACAGGAACAAGATACAACTCTTAGAAATGTAAAAAGGAATGTTAAAAATTAATCTTAATAAAAATAGAGGCAAAATCCTTGTCTCCCTTCTTATACACATACTGCTTTTAAATGTCCCATATTTTTATAATTTTTTTAGAGTCTACAACAAAAAAAATTATCGCCATGCAATGCTCAGACACAAAACTCTCAACAACATCAATAGCTTTGTGGACATATTTAGAGAATTATTCAGAGACTGGAATGCAGCTGGCAAAGGAGAAGTCAGTGGGAATGCAGATATTCAACCCTTCAGCTTTCCTTCAAACACTGCCTTTCAGCTGAGAAGTCCTGCTGTCGCCCTGCATGTTGCTCTCCACAGTTTGCACATTGCTCATCAGAAACACACACCACCGAACACTGCTGTGTAAGTGGTGTATCTGCACTGATGGTCAACTTTGCTCTTGTTCAACCTGACCTAGAACTGCTAATTATAACGTGAAGACGCTCAAGATCTTATTGGCAAGCAGATTGGGGACTTCCTGTGGGCCAGGAATGATGGCTGCCCAGCTGTCTAATCAGAGATTTTGACAAACTTCCATGGGTCTCTTCCCACACAAACAGTGCATTTCCCAGGCTATTCCTGAGGTAGCACGGTAACTCACTGAACCCTTGCCCAAGCACTCAGGACTTTGCCATGAAACCAGCCACCAAGCAGCCTTCATGCCAGGCTCCACCTAATATTTTTTCCTTTTGAATCTTTGTCATGGAATTTGTTTCTCTTTGGTCCAAAGAAACTTTCCAACGCTTTCATGCCCTGAACAGAGAATATCCAGATCAGCTTCTTAATGTGCTTTTAGCAATGCTTGATCTGAGGCTTTACTTTGAATGTGAGAACAGGATGTTTTGACAAAACAGCTTGACATTCCAAGCCCAAGCGTGGAGTCTGCCACCATAACTGTTCTGGTTAAAATAGAAAGCATTACTGAATGCAGACAGAAAAGGCCATGAAGTACAGATTGCTAAGGAATCTGCAAATGGGTCATCAAGGTTTACATTTACAGCAGAGATGCTAAACCAAATGCTCTAGCTGCAATATTAGTGTGTTACTCAAAAATTGTTTTAAAAGTTTTCTTCCAAAGCACTCACAGCATGGGCTAACGTCTTCAGAAACTTTATTTAAAGTCTCTCTAAGCATACAAAATAGTACTCAGCAGTACAGACCTCGTGTGGAATTTGATGCTGTCCTTATCATTACAGCGTAAATTAATTTTCAAATTAAAATGCAGCATTTCAGTAGGAACCATTTCAAGAATACAAGCCTTAATTTCATGACAATAAACCTTCATTTCATGAATACAAACATTCATTTTATGAATGCAAACCTTCAACTCCTAACTCAGGATTTTCTCAATTTGCTTAGACCCCCTATAAATTTCTGCTCCTACCCACTACATAAACAGCAGGAAAAAAAAATCTTTCTGAGATTTCTATAGTGCTTTGTGTGAATTCTTCAGAATTCTCAATTAAGATATAACGCATTATATAATTTTATATATATATGTGTGTGTATATATATATGTTTCGAAAGCAGAATCCTACAAAAATGGAAGAAACTTTTGAAGTAATTCATGAAAACAGTAACTTCACTGATGAAATGTGCTGAGAGTAATCTGTTGCCAGATCTTTGCAGACAAAGCCTTCCAAGTTCCAAACATATTTGCACATCATGTAACTACACATATGAAAATGCACCAACTGCTTCATCTATTTGCTTTTTATTAATAAGGTATTTATTTACACATTGAAGTATATGTCTTAAATTTCTTCCTTAAGTTAACAGCTATACCCCAGAACAGTGGAATATGGCCTAATGTTTCATCTCACCTCTCAATTTTCTTTTGTGATGTGCACTTTCTATCATTACTGTTTTCTGAAACCTTGGGGGAAAGCTCAAGACACTGTTGTCTATAATGAATAAATAATTCGTATACAGTGCCTACTAAATTTGTCCAAATATAAAGCGATATTATGCATGGACATGCTAATGCTAATCCTGATTTCCACATGTGAGTTCCACATGACTGCCTCCTAAAAATGCTGTCCTGAAATGTACTTTTCATCTTGAAAAGAAAACCTGCTTCGCCACAAATGTATTCACTTTATTGAACCAGAATACATATAGTACCGTTAGGTGAGGGATAGAAGCACAGTCAGTGAAAATGCCAGACAACTCTCTTTTGACCCACATCACACTCTTGATCCTTGGAAATGAATCTGGGCTCGACTCTTATCAGCACTCCTTGAACATGGCCAAAGTGAGGGCAATCGCACAGCGGTGCTGCAGTGTCAGTGTACTGTCAGCTGGGGCCTCGCTGCTGCAGAAGAGAGCCCTTGCCTCTCTAGGGATAAGATAATATCTGGAATAGGCTCAGCAAGGCACAAATGAAAGGCTAGTAATCTCTGCCCTAAGGAGCACGCCCTCTGATAGTTTGATATTGCACTGAAATGAACAAGCACAGCTCCTCAGTCCATGCCAAAACCATGAAATAGCCATGAAACTCTGCACAGGCTCTTGTCTCGGTGCTTTAAAAGAAACGCTGCAGGTAAATGGTAGCAAGGTGAGAGGAATGAAAGTAAACAAGTGCAAGTCACTAGATTCTCATTCTTATTAGTGGAAAATTTCCCATGTCTTTTCCTTCTCAGTCAATTGTAAAGATCTTCAGCTCTGGGTTTTGTTCCTCCTAATTCACTCCACCCAGGATCTATAAACCTGATAGCTTCCTCATGTTTTCTCTCTTTGCTCTTTTCATACGCATATACAATCCAGATGCTGAATTAACTGCATGAGAGAAAATATCATGCAGATCAAATTTTGAAAAATAGTTCAATACACGTTTTTAATAAAGCAATTTTTTAAAATGATATTTGGATAATTGTTATTTAGCAACTAAAGGAAAGCACAGAAAGGTACAAATGCACTAAGGGACATATTTTTATTAGAATATTCGCATGTTTTGGTATAAAGAACTGTGACTGAAGGAAATTTTTTTCAAATCAACACATTGATTTAAAAACGGTGTACACTAACTCAATCCCAAAGCACCCTTGCTGCTTGCTCTCGTCCTCCCTTTGTTCTGGAGGTTCGTTGAATCACAGTTTTTTTTGCCTGCCTGAGTTTCACCCACTCGTTATCAGGAATGAATCACATCTCCGTAACATCTCCTCTCCTCCCAGCCAGAGTCTCCAAACAGAAGCAGCAACCCACAGATCAGCTCCTGATTTCAGTCATGCGAGCAGTTCTCTCACTGCAGTAGATGTGGGCGACCACCTGTGGCGTTTGCACAGCTCAGGCACTGGCTGGGTACAGCAGGGCAGAAGAGCTGCACTGCATCAGGGGTGCTGGGGGAGACCATTCTCTGGCTGTGGGAAGTCATAAACTGAGAACAGATACCACAATACATGCTGCAAAGTGCCTTTCACTCCCATACTGTCTTTCCTTACCTGAGAAATACCCTCACTATTCCCCTTCCCTCCAGGCACATGGCTCTAAATCAAAGTTTTAAACCCAGAATGTATTGGCACCACCCAGAGATTTGCAGTTATCACTGTATCCATCCATGCTGAGGTATCCTTTAACCCCATTCCTGTAAGTGACTCAGATTACTGACTGATAAATAGTTCAGAAAGTAGTTGGACTATAGTTTTCTTCCTATTTTTTTTCCCTTTTGTTTTAAACAGGCTCCTGTGAAAGCAGCTGACAATTTAGGGTTCCCATTGTACTCTATTTTGAAACATAAATAAATGTGCTACTCATTTAGAAAACACTGATTGCTGTAGACCTGAAGTTCTGGAGGTGATTCAAGCTTTTCTTCTGATGATAACATAAATGCATTCATACTAACAGCTTCCTTTGACAGTTTTTGCCACTTTTACTTTACACACTGAGTTTGGGGTTTTTTTGTTTTGGTTTGATTTTGGTTGTTTGTTTGGGTTTTTGTGCTGTTTTTCCTAAGAATCTTTACTGCCCTTAACTTTCTTTACAGATCCCAGGGAGCAGAAGAGGAAAGTGAAAGAGCAAATGGGAAAAAAACCCCAAAAAACGCAGAAGCTCATGAATGCATTGAAGGCTCCATGTTCAAATCAAAGTGACCCTGATGGATAAACTTTGAGGAGAAAGGTAGGCATGAAAGCTATACACAAACCAGAGCTGGGAAAGAGATGTATGTACTAAGTAGCTTTAGTGATTTAAGTGTCTCCTTATGAATATGTAATTTTGGAAGGTCATTTTCTTGGTCTTTTTATGAAATCCAAGGTAATGCAGAAATCCTCCAGATTCAGGATACATCTCTCTTGCCCAGAAGGCCAGCCTGGATTCCTGTGTTAGATGTCTATAACCAGATGGTAATGCTATCCCAACTGAGATATTCACATTTGTCAAGTTAAAAATCATATTTTCAGATGACTGACCATTAGAACTTTATTATACACATAGACAATATAAGCATCACCACATTACTGTTTATAAGAGTATGTATTATTCAGATTGCCCTCTTGAAAACTGAAGATTCATAATTCATCCCAACATCCTAATGTTAGTGGATTAAGGCGTGGGATGGAAAACCTAATCTAATCAAAAAATATTTAATACCTTTGCAGAAGGAAGAAAAATTGTGACAGGTGAAGAAAGGAACAACAATAAAGTATACAAAAGAATGAGAAATAGTTTATATCTTGTTTTAGACTACTTTGTCTCTGTTTTGGGAATAAGATGAGGGGTGTGAGAAGACTTTGGATGGGAAGAAAAACAGTGGAAGCAAGTGAACTCTGAAGATGAATAAGCTTCACTGTCACTTCCCTCATCATTCTTACAGATCCACTAGGGCTCTGTGACACCTCCCAGCTTTTTGAATGTTGTCCCAACAAGACCCATCAGAGAGGTGGATGCAGATTTTTACTACCATGCCTGTGACCTCTGGCTAAATGTTGAGCAAGTCCTGGGAGATATCTATTTCCTACTGTTCCCTGTTTCTCTTCAAGAGTCTTGTTTTGACATGGAAGGCTGTCTCTTTCACAAGGCAACATTTTTGTGAACTTGTGACAAATGAGGTAAGTCAATAATATTCTCAACAGCCCAATCCTGCTACAGGTTCATCACATCACAGAGCAGCTGATGAGACCATGTGTTCTGCCTACGTCTTTCCAGCACCTGAGACAAGAACGGCTTTTTCTATTTTTTGCTGCTTTTTTCTAGTACATTTTGTCTTAAGAATAAAACCTTTAAAGCAGCAGTCCATCTCAACTAACTTTTTCTCCTCTATCCTTTCCCCAGTACCTAAAAGCGTGATCATTAGTCCTAAACGTAGTTAAAAGGCAGTCAACAAGAATTTTTCCTCATACGGAACAAAACAAAATAAATCCACTCACTTTCTAGAAAAAAAAGGGAAGATTTAAAAGCAAAACAAAAATGGAAAAATGCTGCAAAAATGGAACTCAGTTTCCACTTAATGTTCCTATTACTTGTCTTTGTCTGTTCTCCTCTCTCTGCTCCATCCTGCCCAGATAAAGATTTGCTAACATGAACAAAGCAGCCCCCAGTACCCCTTGACATCTACATTAGCACATGGCCTGCTGCAATAGGAACAGATCTGTAATGCTAAGCAGCTGGTGCTAGGGACCTGGCATTCATTAAACTGCTGATACAGATGCACTCCTGGTTACCCAAAATTGCAAATGATCTCTGAATTCATCACCCACAGTGACAGAGGCAAATTAAGCATCTTTAATTTTCCTTGCATTTATTTATAGAAATATAGTGTAACTCTTTTTTTTTTTTTTATTAATAGAGAAAAAAAACAGTCTTACACTATTATTAGCAACAAACGAACTTTATACGTACTTCAGAATTACCCATTCTGGCAGGTCAAAGTACCAAGGTAGTGAAGTAACATGTCTGGCCTTACATAAGCCTTCCCATCATTACAGTAAATTCAGAGAAGATACTCTTCTACTATTTCTCTGCTAAAAATGTAGTTCAGCTAAGCAAATACCCACGCATCCGTTGGTTTGTTGGAGTGGGGTTTGGAATCTCATTGCAGCTTCTTCTTGGAGATATCTTTGACTATGACTTGTTCCTGGATCAGTATTTCTCTTCTAATTTTGCTGGATAAATACGTTTTGTTCAGTTCTACTTAGGTCCATTACAAAACTCACACATTTCAAAAGAATCCAACCCTTTAATATATACAGTGAACAATTGAAGAGGAATCTAATTAAGGTACCTGTGCTGACAAGCACTTTGCAGCCAGCCAGCCAGCTATTTTAACCACCATGCCTTTCCAAGCATGTGACACCCTGCTTGTTTTGGAGCTCCATACTCAAGCAGTATTGAAGTGTCAGGCTTCTAAATCAACTTCAGCATTCAGCGGAAAAGAGCAGAAATTAAACTAAGCCTTTCCTTTCCAAAGACACAGAGGAGAAAGGGGAAAACAACCCAGCAGTAGGGTTAAACAAAATGTTTGTGACCAGTTCTTACATGGAAATCGCCTGTCTCTAGGCTTGTCATCACTGGTGTGGAATTGTTCTTACGTAAAGAGGTTTGGTTTTCTCCAACCTTTCATGCTGTTTTGCTTAAAGTTCAAGAAGGAAAGAAACCAAATCTGTCTCTAGAGGGAGATGTGGGTTTAGGCACCTTCAATCTGCACTATGCATTTGTGACCAACCTACAGGGATAAACAAATGATCAGCCTAAATGGCTTACATAAAATTAACACTGCAGAATGTGCTAAAATCGCAAATAACAAGTGTTTGAAAGTCAGGGAATTCAAAAAGGAATCTTATCTATAAAATCTTAATTTATTCATTTCTGTAGAGGAAAAATGTATCAGCCATTAAATGCGGTTTCATTTCCATACATGAATGCTTGCTTACTATTAACAAAATCATTAAAAAAACCCCAAACCAAACAAGAAAAAAAACCCCAGCAACTTAAAAATAACCCAAAAACTGTGCTTGTCCATTTCAGATCTAAGATGAGTCATACTCAGTTATGGATCATCAAAGACCTGCTGGAGTACATATAAATTGAAATTCCTCAGAATTGCATGATTTCTGTTTCCCTTCAACATATTTCTTTTGAGGTTTAAAAGAAGCAAAAAAACCCAACCAACCACCAACAACAAAAAAACACTCAGCAAACCAAAGACCTTCTGAGGCAAACACTCAGCACCAATAGTTTCACTCCTAAGTTTAAATTTGGCAAAGCTGTAAAACACTCAGAATAGGATCTTATAATGCGAATAAGCAGAACGATACAAACAAAAAAATCCCTAGCTGGTTTCTTGAACAAACCCCCACCAAAACCCCACCAAAAAACCCCAGCAAAACCCACTGAAACAACCTGCATCGTTTACATGATACAAGCCTTCCTAAGTGCTTCAATAAAAAAATAAATTGGCACGTGCTTTGCAATTCTTTGTTTTCATTTAAATAACCTTTTGCAAATACCTGAATTCCTTATGTAGAAAGATTCCACCTGAAACACTTGTGATGCCACTGTATTCTTCAGAATCTTAGCAAGTACTTCCCTGTGATCTCACTTGAGACCCCCTTTGAAATACAGAAGCACCCTCTGTAAAGAGGTATAGAAATCTCATTGGTCCAATCCAACCCCGATTCCAGAAAGGGACTCACCGGTCCAAACCACCCTTCTGGATAAACCCAGAAAGGTTCCTCAGAGTTACTTTAAGAACCCTGTTGTACAGGCTTGTTAAAACTGGTGCAGTTTAACCATTATATGCAATTGGTACATGTTTCTAGCTTTCCATTTCTGCTAGAGTGAGGTGTGCTACACAATCAATCATAACAAATGCAGGGAAGAAAATAATGAAATACACTTTACCGTGTAAAATGAATGGTTCATTTATACAGTTATGGAAAACATTTTGAAACAGTTAAGATTAAACACCACAGGAAGCTGCCAAGGTACATTATTTATCAATATGATCTGTACCAGTATTTGGCCTCCTCATACTGCAAACAATTTTCACTATGTAGTGCTTTACTAGGCACTAATTGGTAGCACTGTAGGTAGTCTTGCAGTATATTTAGCCTTGCCTTCAAAAGTCAGAGTGAAGAATAATGTTCTTAGGCTGATATTTTTATCCTTTTTATTCCCTAAGGAAAGACTACAGGAATAACTGCTGAAATTTAAAGCACTGCATACGCAGTCCTCACTGACTACTAATTTTGGGGTTTCATATTTTTTAAACATGGGTTTTCACCTGAACAAAGACATTTGTAGTTTCTGCAAGTAGAGCAGAATTTTTTTTTAGCATTTCAGTGAATATGTTCAAAATTCGATTTTACAAACAGTTCAAAATTTCAGTAACTTTAGGCACATTATTCTGTAACTTAATGGCACTTGCCTATCAAATTAGCAATAAACACTCACAAATTTCAAGTGCAATTCAGAATCAACAAGTAAAACTCCTTTGTGACAGAGTATGTTCTGACAACATCCATTTACAGGTCCAAATGCGCTGCTGTCCAGAGGCAGTGGACAACACTTCCATCCCATAAGTGGCTAACCTAATAGTTTTCATAGCATGAGGAAAGCAGATTTTGGAGTTCTCAAGCAGCTCATCCTGATGAACAGTAAGGGAGGAGATTTCCCATAGGTTACAATAGGTTACAACAGTAAAACTCCTTTACAGTTTGCTGAGGCTTGTTTTTCCAATAGACTTATGATCTGTTGCTTACATAAAATCTAAGAAGCAAAAAAATTCATGATTAAGTGTTTTAGGAAGTGATCACAGGATGCTTTAAAGTAACATAAGAGTCTAGAGTTATTGCTTTGCCTTGGTGTATTACTTTACTTCCAACAGCTCAAGGTTAGTCAAACTATTCGGCTGTCTAAGCATTTGTATGTTATACACAAGTCGCTCGGTACTTAAAACTTTAAAGTAACCAAGAAAGAAGGTAGTCGGGGAAACCAAACCAAACCAAACCAAACACAAGGAGAAAAGACTAAGCCAGCTTAGAAGTTTGCAAATTTGGGAGAGATGTCAACATCACCTCAGCCACAATGCTATATTATAGGTTACGTAGCGTTCCTCTAAGAACCATGGACCTGGATATTCATATAAACCCTTACAATCCCTCCATCTTCTCAAGATCCATGTGAATGTGGTGCTAGACCTTGAAGATGTAAAGCATAGATGTATACACTAGTCATATATGCTTCTAGACCTGATGGATCCTATTTTGGAGTTACAACTAAGGACTTGTTCTTTGTATTTTCCAATCAAGGTTGTTTCTTTACAAATGTCCAAGATCAAAGAGAAGTTATAATAGAAGACGTAGAAAAGTTATAATGTATATGGAACCCTATATTTTTTCTGCTTATTCACCCCAAAAGACAATTTCAGAGAGAACAAATTACAAATACACAAAATTGACCTGAAGAGGTCAGGAGAGGCTTTAAGTGCTTGTCTGGGCACAACTGTTTCATAGGATAGCATACTCCTTGATGAAGACAGTCTTGTTACCTCAAAATGTTTATTTTGATGACACATACACTTAGAAATCTCCTTCTTGGCTGGACTAGCTGCCTTCATGACTGATACTTTTTGCTTACCAGCTACAAGCAAGGGCAGGGATGAGGACAGAGGAGGTACAGCAGACTACTCTCTCAGCTGCCACCACCATGAGTAATCTTCCCTCCCCCTCACAGCATGCGCAGCATGGTGTCAAGACAAGACTAATAACTTTTTGTACCTTCTTCCTCCCTGTCCAGAGCCCATTATATAGCAGGGAACCTGCAGACAGTGTACACCTACATAATTTTTGTTCACTTTTTTTATTGCCAACACTACAAAAGTGCATGCCAAGGGTATTTGAAAAGCCAGTTCAGCTCTCTGCCCCTCCTCCAGAAGACGTGACACATGAGCAGGTACTTTGAAGTACAGTGCAGGCCTATGCCTTTAGAATGCTGCTATGCTTTAACATTTCCGTACTTTGAAATGTTTGTAGCTGAAGGTTCCCTTCAAGAATTAGCCATCTGGCAAGGTTTGCTTATCCAATCTTTCCATGCGATTCAAGAGAGCTGTGGGCAGATCTAAGGCACTAACAAGTACACCAGATTAGGCCTTTGGTCTTTTTAGATTTTATCTATTTTAACGGAAAGTAGGGAGATGAGAAATATTCAACACAATACATTATATTCCCCGTAAAACTGCTCTGTATTTTGGTGGCATGTAGCTTTCCTATATAAAGAACAGTCTGTGCTTTCAAAGCACTTAAATAAATGTGGATTGGAAACACTAAACAGAAAGGAATCACACAGCCAGGGTAGGTATAATTATGATTCTAATATTCACTTCAGCTCAAAATTTCGTGGATAGTTCAACACGTCACAGCCGGTTATAAAAACCCAACACCTGAGAATAGGACGCTGGCTTACTTGGGGAATATTTATATGAGTAACCAGACATGTACTTGAATTAAGGTTTCAGAATCAAACCAATCATTGGAACTTTATTTTATTTCACAGATTCTTCTATTTGCAAAACACGGTTGCAATTATTTTTCTTTTCTTCACTTTGAAGAAGATAGGAATCCAATCACAGGAAAATAATGTTTGGGAAGAAAAAAGAAGCCCAGTGGAGGATTTACGATTATGTTGTTTCGAAGGCTGCTAATTCAAGGCCCTTCCTTCCTCTTTTACTTTTGTATGACTACATAGGAAATTTCTGTCAGAACAATCAGTCAAAGAAACTTTGAAGACTATACTTGATGGACTATATCCAGTAAATAATCATACTGGAATTGGTTTATCTCCCAGAAACTGAAGGGTATGAGCTCTTATTCTTTTAGAAGACACCACCAATTCGGAAGATAACTCTCCCTCTCTGTATCTATTCTGCCTCTGCATACTTAGTACTTACTAACACTAATGTTCAAACTCTAGAAAGAACATACATTATACATAGTCCCTCATTTCTGAACTTAGAAATCATGTCTGCAAACAGGGGAAAAAAAAAAAAAAAGAAAAATAGATATATTACCTGACATCCTGTGAATCCCAAACATAGTTTTAATTTCTATTTAATCATACAATCACTCAGGATGGAAGGGACCTCAGAATGCATACAGTCCAACCTCCTGCTTACAGGAGGCTGAACTCTGAAACAAGACCAAGTTGCTCATGGCTTTCCCATTGCATCTTGAAATTCTGCAAGGATGAAGACTGCACAACCTCTGTGGACAACCTGTGTCCCACTGTCAAAGTGATCTCCTGAGGTGAAAAAGTTCTGCTTTATAAAAGACTGAAACCTCACATTTTACAATCCATGACAACTGCCTTGTGTCTACTTGTTGTACATATCAGAGCCTAGCTCAGACTTCTCAATTCCCTCCCTGTAGGCACCATGGGACTGCTGTTTGGTCCTCTGAAGCTACTTCTTTTTTGGGCTGAACAAGTTATAAGCAAGACTTCGGGTACTGTATGGAGCAGACAGGGACAACCACTGTCCCAAACTCCTGGCTGCACTCCCAATGATGCAGCCAGGGATACTATTTGCCATCTCTGCTGACACATTTTACTGCTGACTCTGTCCAACCCACTGTCTGCCAATACCTCCAGCCCAAAAACGTGCTCAAAGAGGATTTCTACACTACCCCTAGGGATCACGGCAAGGCTCAACCTCTGTAGTTCCCCATCTAGTTGATTTTGCCTTTTATGAAGAAAGGTACAACACTGGTCATTCTCCACTTATTGAAGATCTACCCTGACCTCACTGACTTTCAAAGATGATAGAACAGCCTTGCATGTACATTGGTCAGTTCTCTCGGCAGCCTTGAACGCAACCAGTTTTATCCCATGTTCTTGTATGGACTGAGCTTTCATAATCTCTGTCTCAGTCCTCATCCAGTGCTGGTCATTCTTCTCCTTTCACTAAGCACAGAGACTTGAGAGATCATTCTTATGAAGACTGAGGCAAAGACAATGCTGGGTCTATCAGCCTTATCTGTGCCTGCTGTTACTAAATCATTCACCCTATTCAGTGATGTGTGAATATTTTCCTTGCTTAGTATTTTATTATTAACATAGCATCAGAAAATTCTCTGGGTATCCCATGCCACTTTCTACTCCAGCTGAGCTTTGGCTTTCCCAACACAAGGCTGGCTACTGTTTCTATATTCCTTCTTTATAACCTGTCCTTGCTTCAAGGACATCTTGTGTGCTAAAGCTCATTCATGAGTTCTCTTTTCATCCAAGCTGGTCTCCTGATATAGTCACTGGTGTTTCTGAGTACCAGGATGGAGCATTTTTCTGCTTGGAGGCTGTTGTTCTTAAAGATCCCTGTTGATCTCCTTTGCCCTTCAGAGTTGCCTCCCTTGGGATCCCACCTACCAGTTTGCAGGCAGGAGCCAGTTTGTTTCTCCTGAAGCCAGGGTCTGTGATATGCTACCTGTTTTCCTTGCAGGTATTGCAAGGTCTCTACAGTTAAGGCTGTCACAGATTAATTATCACACCCAGTTGAACAAAATGTTTTGGTTTTTTTTGTTTTTCATAGCAGATCCTAGACACTGTCACACTTGGCCAGCCTATCTAGCATTTGTGTGATGCAATCATGCCTACCATTGGTTCCAAGCCTCCTGCATTGCTTTTGCCTTACCTGGTTGCCCTTCTAACAATGCGTCTTAAAACGGTAATATTATATCTCCAGGAGAATTCCTAAGCCGCTCAGGTAAATTCTTCTACATGTCTGTATTGGTTGTTTGCACCTTTGTGGAGTTTGTTTGTTTTGTTTTTTTTCAGTGGAGGGAAGGTTGGTTTGTTTGATTTCAGCACCACAGTTCAGCATCTTTTGAGTATAACTCAGTCTTGCAATACTCCCCTCTGGTTTTCATCCTATATATATCTCCAAGTGTTACTAGGTATTTTTCATACTAAATGAAACTTTTATGAAAATTTGTGCTTGAATTCATAGGAGTATCGTTACTTCCTCACATCAAAATCTTCTTCACTCTTCAATTTGTATAACTCTTTCCAAATGTCTATATGAATAGTTTTTCCATTGGCATGTGTATTACTGAAGTTTATCTTGTTTTATTGGTTGTCTCAATGAAAGAGTTCAACCTAACTGCCAGAACCTCTCTCTAAGTCCAAAAGATCAGGATAATATGACTATGTCAAGTCAAAACATTTTGCAGAAAGAATGAATGGGTTTGGGTCCCAATAGGCCAACTGGTAACTAAGGGTCTAAATGCCTTAAATGTCTTTTTCCTATTGGCAAATGATATAATGCAATCTTTTACATAAAACAAGGCTCAGTTTGGTAAATGATTGGCAGCTGAGGATTTTAGTTCAAAACCCAAAAGCATTGAGACTTCATTTTATGATTACTGTTGGCTTGTGAGACTCAAAGTGTCAGCTTATTAATTCTTTAATATATTTGTATTTTCTATGTGTAGCCCTAAACACTAAGCAATAGACTGGGGAACTGTGTAACTCATTTCAAGTAATTATGTTATATGCCTCTACTAGGTCTGAACAAACAAAACAAACAAAAAAAAACTAAACCAAACAACAAAACATAAAACCAACAAAATCCCAGCCAAACCCAACCCACAAAAAAAAACCCAGCCAAACCCAACCCACAAAAAAAAAAAAAAAAACCAGCCAAATCCAACCCACAAAAAAAAAAAAACCCCAGCCAAACCCAACCCACAAAAAAAAAAAAACCCCAGCCAAACCCAACCCACAAAAAAAAAAAACCCCAGCCAAACAACCACAAAAAAACCCCCAGCCAAACCCAACCCACAAAAAAAACCCCCAGCCAAACCCAACCCACAAAAAAAAAAAAACCCAGCCAAACCCAACCCACAACAAAAAAAAAACCCAGCCAAACCAACCCACAGAACCCCAGCCAAACCCAACCCACAGAAACCTCCCAGCCAAACCCAACCCACAGAAACCCCCCAGCCAAACCCAACCCACAGAAACCCCCCAGCCAAACCCAACCCCAAAAAACCCCCACAAAACCCAAACCCCAAACCCCACCAACCCCCAAACCAAACCAAAACAAAAACTCCCAAAGAATCAAACAAACAATAAAACAAAGCATGAAATCAAGCCAGCCACTTTGCCAGAATAAAAATTCCTTGTAATTTTGGATACGCCAATCAGTACAATCAGTAAGTAACTGCATGGCAAAAGGGGAGCAAGGGATTGTTTCTCAGTTGTTTCTCAGAAGGAGCTATTATAAAGGAACAGTGTAGGCAAATGCCACAGAAAGGGAAAAGACCCCAATGCAAAGCAACAGACTAATTCTTCACGTGCACACAAGCTGAAAAGAATAACGTTAAGAAATAAGAGATTCCTCAAGCAGGCAGACTCAGATGCAGACATGAAAGACGACAGTAAAAGTGCTGCAAAATAGTCAGTATTGTGAATGTACATGAAGGTCAGGAGTGCTTTCAAGATTTGAAGATAGTACAGAATCACTCAGCACCTTGGAAAATAAATGTGGCAAACATTGATTTGAGGAAAAATGGCTGCAGAAGGATGTTATCAGAAAAGAAACTGGTTCCAAACTAGCAAGGCATGGCCCATGTTACTTCAAAAATAAATCAATTTTTGGCTGAGAATTTACAAAGAAATGGGGCAAATATGGAGTGTGTAGTTTTTCACAGCTAAGTAATCAACCATGTGCCTTGTGAGCACCTGCCTGAATGTCAGGTCAAATGACTCAGTCATATCTGAGTTTCTTCTTTTTCAAATACAATTATTTTTTCCTTCTAGACAATGACACCCTTCATAGAGGTGACAGATGTATGTGTCTATAGCTGACTTCCTATGATGTGAACCTTACTAATCCCAGGAAAACTTACTTTAAATCTCATTGGATTAAACACTGCAACAAGTTGTTCCCTGGAATATCCACGGTGATCCACCTTGCAGACAATATCTATGCAGTCTGTTCCAGCACAGTACTGGCACAACAGAGTATAAACCCATTCAGACATTATACAATCACACTAATGTAAGGGCAAGCCTAGAGCCAGCTTTCCTGAGCTATGCAGACTTCACAAGAGCATTGGGTGAAGCACTTGGGCAGGCTCCCTCAAGCACAGTGGCCCTGGTCCAGGCCCTAATATCAAGTAATGCCCTGCAGAAATGCTTGCTTCTCTTTAGATAGGTAAGAAAAGAAATCTAAGGTCCACATGCATGCAGACACACACAATACCAGATCTAACTCCATCTGTGCTTTCCTGGGCACCACTACATTCAGGAATTTGTGACTATTAAGACTTTTATTTTTATAACTACTTTGTGTTTTGTACTCAACCAGTGTATAAAGTGCTATAAAAATAACCATAGGTTTAGATAGGTTGAATCTTGAACTAATTAATGTTTTATTGACTAGCAGCAAGAAGGAAGCACCTAAATCAAAACCTGGTAAACCAGGCAAAACCTCCTAGTAACTTGTGGAAAGACCATGCTTTAAAAAAAATGACACTCAGACTAAAAACCTCTGTTTACATTCGGTAAGCACAGAATCGTCACAGAGCAGGTCTGACCTCGGTTTCTGCTCCTCAAGGGTAAAGATGTCCATATAATTATTGTGGTTACAGCTGTTTCACACAAAGTGCAAAACAGATGTTCCAGTACAGATTGCAAGCACCACAGCGCTTTGGCCTAGGGCACAAGGGAAAGTGGACTTGTGTTTGTGGAAGAACACGTGGTCCTGCCTCTCAGCAATTCTGAGCACTGAAGCTAGGATGCAATGTAGATATGAGAAATGCTAGCACCCAAAGCAGCCTGCTTCATTGTCCATCTATCCATGTGCTTTGGCTGCACTAGGAATTTGAAAACACCTGAGGAAAACAAGCCCATCTGGATATCAAAGCCCATATAAACACAGGATCCTAAAAATGCCTTTACCCTCCACTTGTTTGAGCATAGCTTTTTCACAGTGCTGCAGATCTGAGAAACTCTTCTGCTCCTAGCCATACTTGACTTACTTTTAGTCTCACAGTGTCCTTCCCATCACCCCTTGCTTAGGACCCTTTCTTTAACCTCCTACATTTCAATGATTCATCTTATGTGCATCTCACAAATTTCCATCCATGTCTGTGATTTTCCCAGTACACGTATGCTCATTTTTCCTGTCTGAGCACAAATAAAAGGACCCCAAGCATTCCAGCAAGCATGTTTTAAATATCTGAACACCACCTCCATTCACCTTTAGTACAATCATTACAAGTGGAGTCCTCTCATCCTACTTGAAAATGTATCCAAATCTCCCCAGTTTTAAGACAAAACAAAGCATTTCCTAAACATACCAACATCATATTTAATACAAAATTATTTTCAAACAGTTTTATTGTTTCCACGTAGCTTGAACAGCCTACAAATACCTGAATACTTCTCAAGAGTCTGAAAACTTAAAGAATAAAATTAGGCCAAAGCTCAAAGTCAGAATTGCTGACTGCTTGTACAGTATGAACTCAGCAAGAAAGAAGGAGCTGGAGTTCAGATTGGTTGTTGACTTAATTTATGTAGAAATGTAAACCAATTTAAAATACACATTGGTGTCACTGGTTTATTTGCATGCACAATTTTACTAATGCCAGCTAGAAGCACAGAGTTTCATTAACGAGAGTTTAAGGCACAAAACCATCTTCCTGAAAAATTTGAAAATTTTAATTCCCACAGGGTGCTGTGATTGAAGATTATCCTTGGTACAACAGGTAAATAACTCATATCAAATGCCCAGTAATTCAAAATACAATGACTCAGATACCTGGCTACCTGAAACTCTGCCCCTTAAAAGTTGTGAGCCACTACAACAGGCATTTTTCTGTCAGAATTGAAAGTTTGTAACTACTGTGGGGTTTTTCCCAAAAACCGACACCTACAAGAACATTTAACAAAACCCCAATAATCCAACCACAACAACAACAGCAAAAATAAAACCTGAACAACTGGTGAAAGAAAGTTTGATTAAAGTTTGTTGTTAAGCAAGAGAAATAACAGCTTTTTAGTGATTCCATCTGAACTGCTGTGCATTAGTAAAACAAAAATAAGCTTGCTTTTTGCCTTCTGAAATATTTAAAACAAATCTTCAGGATTATTGGAATGAATAGGAGTAAAACATGTCCGTCTCCTCATCCAAATTACAGACTATTGAGGAACGAGTGCGAAAGGAACACACATCTCTTCATCCACTTCATGTTAATTGCAGAAATAATTAAACTGACATACATTTAATGAATCCATTTCTAGTAAGACATGCATGTTTTACAAGGCTATGGATTCTCAGATGCTTAAGGCAGATTTGGTAAGTATAGCATCATCCTAAACCCCAATTCACTAATACATTTATATCCCCCTAGCCTGTTAAAAACTGCTTATGTGTAAGTTCTATTCTTTTTTGCTAGATAATCTCTACTATAACAACCTTATTCCATGTTTCACTAAAAAAAAAAAAAAATGTAAACATGATTGCTCAATAAATTCAAATAAAACACAAAAATTTATTCTAATATGAAAATGCTACTTGGCAACAAAAATTCCTTTCTTAGGGCATTCTCTTTTCTACTAAAGAAACTGGGAGGTGATAATTCATACCTCTTCACAGATGGACCTATGGACCTTTCTTCAGAGAGGCAGTATCTGCACTAGGCAAATCCCCTTTAGTTACAGATCAGAAGTCCTCTGGAGGTGCATCATTCATGCCTTAGCAACTTAGCAAACATTCAGCCTTTTTAAGGAAGAGTGCCACTGGACATAGGCAACTGCTCACCACCATGATAAAAATTGTATTTCTCCTGGCTTTGTCACCATTTCATGAATCTATTCTCAGTCTCCTAGGCTTGAATCCAACATCTTCAAAACTTTCAAGGTGATCTGTGTTGCCTCTTCAAGATCATAGCAGCCATCCCTTGATCATTACCTCTCCCAGATGTATCTGCTCTTTGACACTTGCTGCTAAGGGACAGCTGTGGATGACCACCTACCTACCAGCTACTCCTCACTAGCAAGAACAGAGCACTCAGGGGTTTGCTTTGTCTGTACCTTACCAACATGTTCACTCTACCTGCCACGCGGACAAGCTTGGGCCTGGCTTGTAACTGGTACACCTTTCTAAGAGAGGTGTTTTCCTTTGGTCTCAAATATTGTTAGGAGTCAGATCAACATCCAAACGTGCCATAATAGCAAGCATTTATCTTCTGTCTCAGACTTCGAAAAAAAATCTGTTGGGAAAGCATCATGCAACTCAATGTTGAAAGCAATCGACCCTCCTTCTCAGCCATGACAATCAAAAAAGCCAAGCAAAACAAAAAGTAGACTTTGATTCCCTTTCTTGAAATTTCTATCTAAAATGAAAATAAAGATTTCCTACGGAAATAAAATTATTTAAATGTATCTTAGGAAATGGTTTTTCATGAAGGGTTCCAACTTTTTTTCATCTATTCTTTCTTCATGTGATACTTTTCAAATTTATTTTGGTTTTATATATAGGTTATCAGCACTCACTGTACTTATGAATCAAAAGTTATCTTTTTTAGACTTTCATCTAGCAAAAAAATATTAATTACACCAAAAACTAAGCTGTCATCCTATCATTGTGAAAAAATATAAATATGCCAAATATGTCAGATGAAATTAATCAGGAAAAAAAAGTCTATTATTTTGTATTGTGCCATCTATGAGCAAAAATGCCAAGATTTGTGAATATCAAATTAGCTGCAAGACATTAAAAATGCAAACTTGGAAAAGAATAAGATAACAGATAAAGGGAAAGAAAAGGAATACAACATTGCTTAATGCAGTTAGGTGGACAGTAGGTTAAAGCAATCGTAAGGAAAAGATATGCTCCCAGGGAGCAGGCAGTATTCTGTATGGCTTCATGCCTCATCCTAACACGAAGCCTTAACTTGCTTTTCTGTGCATCTGGCAAACACCTGTGGGTGGGCTCACAAGAAAAGGACAGTATTTTTAAATTATTATTGTCAGCTCCCTTTATATATTGTTGTAGTTTCCACTTTTTAAAATATTAAACATCTTAGAAGAAACATACAAAGCTTGGGATTTGAAAGGAAGAGCAGTAAGGCAAGGCCACCAAGCAAGCAATTTATCACTGCAGCTTGCATTCACCTCACCTGCTTGGCAGGTTAAAGATCATGTACACTTAATAAAGTCATCTGATCAAGGGAATTATGCCATTACCTTTTACAAATAATAAATATTAACATGAATATTACTTCCTACCCGTTAAACATATATAGGTTGCAGCAACTCCAATCAGAATAATAGTGAATTCAGACATTAATTCCCACCTTCCCAAAATTCCCAGTTTCATAATCAAGTAAGATTTTTGTGGATTTAAATTCGACTTTTCGTTCAAGCTTCAAAAGTCTTTTCAGATGTAAACTTACAACATATGGCTGAAGCACACATTGTTCTCCCCACTTTCAAAAAAGGTGCTGTAATAAGCTTGAAGGCTTGTCTACAAGAGAGCTGATGATGCTTATGTGAATTTACAGCTGCATAAATACTTCCAGGCAACTCATATGTCTGCACTGCAAGGATCAGCTGCCAAGAGGCCCTGGTCCAAGGAGCAACACAGCCACCAGCAATCTATGTCCGTCCCCACTCTGCTCAGCATTTTCGGCTGCATCAGCATGGTGGTCTCACTGGTTTTTAAGTGGGCACAGGACACTGTAACAGGTATTCAAGCACACCATGATTGTTAAATCTCTGTTAATACATATTTTCAGCTTTCCACTCTGAAATCTGCCTTACACTGATCACCGACTCTTTTTTTCTCTATGTGCTGGCCCAAGGGCTAATGACACAAGGTAGAGGAAAGCCATATGAAAACATGGATAAATAATGCCTATCAACAGCACATTTTCTGGAGATTATGGAGTTGATTTAATGCTGGGTTATGAAGTACCAAAATCACTGATTTTGTTTTCAAGAACAATAGGGAGCAAGTTGACTTTAACATGAGAATGAGGAAGGAGGATGCTTTCTTCAGGGAATAAGCCTTATCTTTACTGGGCTTATTTCCAAATTATGACCCTAAAAGTAGGTCAGGAGTAGGAAAAGAGCAACAACTCTCTTTCAAGAAAGAGGGATAAACTAGCATCTCTCTCCCTCCAAAGCACCCAGAGGTCAGAGTTTTCAGAGGGTAAGCAGAAGTGAATAGGCAGTCTTCTTTTCAAATCCACTCAAAGCACCAGTCCCCTCCTTACTCTTGTGACAGCACTGTTGAAGAAAGATGAAATAGCTCTGTGAAATGTAGCTCTTTCAAGAGTACTTATCTGCTATCTAGCATAAGCCTGTTCTGAAATCAAGCTGGCCCACTTGATGTCTTTATATAAAGCACTCTCTTTAAAAATAGAGTTTATCTTTGCGTACTACTAATAACTACCTGTTGACCTCAGTGGCTCTTTTTATCTCCCTGCCTTGGGCTTTAACAGGCCACATTTGATGCTAGCGAGAAACTAAAAGAAGCAGCCCACTCCCATTGTGCATTAACTTGCTTGTTAACATATGCTTGCTCCACCCGAGTTTGGAAAATCCCTTCAAGTTTTGTATTTGTATGGAACAAATTAATTACATATTAGGGGGCAAAGTCACCATGTCTTTACATAACAAGATAGAAGAAACATGCTATTTTCATTTGATAAATCATATCCAGACGAACTTACAAGCCCTTACAGCAGTGAAACTGAAAATAGTATTTCATCTTAATCTTTCTCAGACTTAAGAAAAATTGTCCTTTTATAATTTTAGGACAAGCATTTCAGGAATTATAAGATTTTTTTTGTTTGCTTGGGGTTTTGTTGGTTAAAAAAAATTAGATTATGTTTACATCTCTACAGCAGATATTGTAACAACGCATTAGTGTTAGTATAATACTAGTCTCCCAGATTGTTTTATTTATTCCCAGGTGATGAAAAGTTCAGAATGATAAGAAACAGCTGATGTTGCCTAAGGGAATATTTATTTCATTTTAAGTTTTGAGGACATATTCTCTCCTGAGCCTTAGAAAATGTTTTGTCAGGCTGGAAGCATGAAAGGAAAGCTTCCAGAAATTTTAGTACTGAAATTTATGATAATTAATGAAAAGAAGGTTCACAGAACAATTGTCTCATCTCCAGCAACTTCTACAGCAAACAAGTAGAGATGTGATACTGCACTATATGATACGTTATATGTATTTCTCATGTTGTGTACTTGATCTCTCTCCAAGAATGCCTCTCCTAAAAATAAATGTATCAATACTTGGATCTGAACTTCACCCATAATAAACACTGCAAACCACAGGTCTCATACATTATCAGACAAGAAATCACTTCTGTTAAAAAGGAAGAAATATGCTAAAGTGCAATTCAGAAAAAAAAATTAAATCATCAAAACCTGAATTTGAAAAACATCATCATCAAGTTTAAAAACAATGTTGTGGGAGCAGCTGTATATTTCAACATGTATATACTGAAAAAAAAATTCCTACTGGCTACCAACTAAAATTACTCTGGGATTTATGGCTGGCTCAATCCTCACAGTAATGAATGGTTATGAATCTTCTACTAAAATGAATGGGTGAGTCTTTAAATTTAGGGGAAGACAAGGATCTTCCCCTCTGAGAAAAGTTATTGGTGAGTGCCTTTCTCCCCACCCCCAAATGTTACAATACTATTAAGTGCTCAAGATTCTTCATTTTGGCACTGATTTCCAGTGTCTGTTAGTAATGGCACTTCTGTTTCCTGGAGCAATTACAGTCATTCAGGGGCAACCTGCACTGCCTAAGGTACTTAGGTGATGATGCTGGATAGATATTCGAGTTATGCAGCTCCAACACTTAATTTTTCCTATGGTTTGCCTGTTTGAACCGATGTAAAGCCTAATGCAGATCAAAAAAAGGATGATTTTTAGGCTTCTTGTGGCTATGCAATGTCTGTTTCCTTTACTCTTAATTTGCAGATGGCTGCTGTTCACTGAATGCTAAAAGATACGAAAATACTGTCCTACAGTTAATAAAGATAGAGATGTAACTTCTATTTCCTTCTGTTCCCTAATAAAATAAATGCTCTTTTCTGATGTCATTAACTAAGAGTTCTGACATCTTTGGTGAAGTACTATCCTGGCTAGTGGTATAATTGGATGAAAGAAAACTACAAAAATGAGTACAAACTGAAGAAAACATGAACGAATATGTTGAAGAGCAGCATCCATTTTCCACAATATTATTCTTATAGATTTGTCATCCAAGACTTCTGAAAATTCGGAGAGGGGTTTCTAATTTGGATTTGGGTCATTCATACTCTTGATACTGGCTTCTATGTTGTTCCCATTGATTTTAACCTAAAATAATGCTTATTTAGCTCCATGTTGAAGATGAAAAACATAATCCCAAACCTTTGTGTCTGAAAGATGCAAAACCTGAAATGAAGCTACAGTTATCAGTTCCCTGTACTCCATGCCCCCGTACAATGTTTCCTTGCAATGAAGGCAACGTGAGACGTAGTCTAGAAAGTTCAGTGTCTGATCCTGAGTAACACAACTAGAACAAGCAGAAGATAATGAACCTGGTTTCTGCTTGTATGAAACAAGGAATGGGTGGCAAGGCAACAGCTGACAACTATTAAAAGATGAACCACCCCAACCATCCAGATGTTCAGCAGGATGTCTTGCATGTCTGCCTCATGGGTGACGGTAGTAATTCAAACTGCACCCTTTGTGTCTTTTCTCCTTGTGGTACAGCACACCAGGAACAACAGTAAATTCAATCTGGGAGGAGACTGAACAGTAGGAAAAAGAAGCTATGTGACTTATGGTTAATTAAAAGGCAGTTTATTCTGGAGTTTTTAGCTCCAGTCCAATTCAGGGTGTTGTACTGGTGTACTACCATACTACCACATCAAGACTTCAATAACACAGAATCCCACAGCAGGTATGGCACAGAGCTTTGAGAAAAAAACCCCAAACAATTCAGTGCTATGGAAATTCCTCATTACCACTGTAGAGATGCTTGTTTTGGGTATGGAATAGAGGGAGGTGGGAGGGCTTGTTCCATAACAGCTAACAACATAAAATACCTCTCAAAGGAACATCTATAGACTTTTTATAGATACTGATGAAGTCTCCTGAGACCCCTGACAATTTGCTTAAATAGTATGCCTGTATTGTGGAAAGTTATTCTGTTGTCTGGAGGAGTTATCAAATTGCACAAGACCATAAATGTGTAACAAAGCTCTCAGTAAAAGTAAGCTGTTCCAGAAGAACTGCAAGAAAATATTGTGGCATGTAGATGGGATGGGAAGAAGGAAAGCTGATTTCTCCTGAGAGTGATGCCCCATGTTTCCATTTCCAGATGTCTACAGCTACTGCTTGTCAGCAGTCTGTCACCAAGGGGACACAGCCCCTCTTGCAGGACTGGGGCTCAGATGACCCTTCCTGCTATTCTCTTTCAGAATCTCTGCAGCAGACACCAATCTTACTTCCCCCTTGTTACAGCTCATTGCCTAGCCAGACCATAGCAACGATGGTAGAAGGGATTCTTACCTTGCTGTGTGGTAAATTTATGGCTCAAAAGATGTGCAACTGAAAGTGATTTTTTAATCTTACAATTTCCCCCCTAAACCTACACATCTTAATATGACTTTAATCTTCTTAGTAAGCAAGTGCTTGGAATCAAACTGCAAAAAGTCCATTAAGTGCCATGAACACTCTCAGCCTAGGTGCAATTTTAATTTAGCTAATGTTCTTTAATAACATGGCATGTGACAGAAAAAACTATTTCCTTTCAAAAAGGAAAATGCAAGGGAAAGTTCAACGACTGCTAATTTTGTAAGTGCATAACATTAAGCAAATTATGTTATAAAAAAATAGGTTATTCCACACAAGACCCAGTTGCCAGAACACGATTTCTCATCATTATAGCATTATGCCATTTACACCTAAAAAGCTGTTATTATTTGCGCATTGCAATACAGTGATATTGTGATTGCTCTCATCACCAAACAGGGAACTCCTGCCAACCAACTCGAGAAAAAAAAAAAAAGGGGGGGGGGGGGGGGAGGGAGAGAGGGGTGTGTGCAAAAAGAATGGAGCTGTTCCAAAACATCACAAAATAAGTGGGTACAACACACACTTATTTTTGCTGAACTTACGTTTTTCAACAAAATCACAGGTCATTTATGCCCATTTATGTCAAAACATAAAAAGAACTGGCCATCTAGCAGTGCCATGTCAGAGCTGTGATTGAAATCTGCATAATCACTAATTATTTCCACAGATTTTCCTCCTCTGCTCCTGGATCACAAGGACAAGTGATAGACACAGCTGCTGGCTTTCAGAGAAAGTTAAACCCCAAACTGCCTTCCTACTCACTAAAGTGATGACAATGAATTTGTAAGCTGCTCTTGAGCACCTCAAAGTACCTCTTAAGTACCAAAAGTATATACACTTCTCTCACTGGATCATGTGAGGGGTTTTTAGGACACAGAGATAAAGAAATGGCCTCAGAGATAAAGAAATGGCCTCATACTCTTTATTGGACAATGAAACTACTAAAAGAGTAATTTGTTATTGGGGAACATGCAGGTGGACACTGACTAATTCAGCCTATTGTGCTTGACCTTAGTATAACAATTGCCACTCTAAACAAAAGTGTCACAGGAGAATTTATGCAATGTTTTGGCACATTAAGGCCAATAAGCTTCCCGGAATACAAATTATTAGGATTTAGCTCCAAATCTTCAGACGTTTAGGTATTACTTTTTGTTTGTTTCCATAGTGTGGATACCACTAGGCACCAAAGATGAAGACCCTTTTCAGATACAATGCTGACAAATCACAGCAAAGGAAAATACAGATTTGATATTGAAAATCAAAGAAGTCTTAAAGATGACCAAAAGTTCCATATATGTGAAATATATATCTGTATATGCACATATATATGAACAAACATCCAAGATCCCAGATAAGGGGTTTATTTAGCACCCACACATTGAACTTAATGCAGAAATAGTTTACAGAAATGAGAATAATGATGCTTTAGAACTATTTGTTCAAACAAAGGAACGGGAAATAGTAATTTCCCATATTTATTTAGCATATTCAAATCATATCTTAATATGACAAAAGCAATAAATTAGATTGTCTCTTGATCTCAGGAAATCATTTGATGTTGTCTCTCACAGCATCTTCGTATCTAAATGGAGGAAGTGTGGTCTGGAGGTGGATGTGAACTGTTTGAAGGAAGGAATTCAAAGAGTCCCTCAGGGCTCAGTACTGGGACCAGTACTGGGACCAGTACTATTCAATGTATTCATCAACAACCTGGATGAGGGCACAAAGAGCACTGTCAGCAAGTTTGCTGATGACACAAAACTGGGTGGAGTGGCTGAGACACCAGAAGATTGTGGTGCCATTCAGCTAGACCTGGACAGGCTGGAGAGTTGGGCAGGGATAAATTTAACGAAATTCAACAAGGACAAGTGTAGAGTCTTGCACCTGGGAAAAGAATAACCCCAGCAGCTCTGGGGAAAAGGACCTGGGAGTCCTGGTGGACAACAGGATGACCAGGAGCCAGCACTATGCCCTTGTGGCCAAGATGGCCAATGGCATCCTGGGCTGAATTAGAAGCAGTGTAGCTATTAAGTCCAGAGAGGTTCTCCTTCCCCTCTACTCTGCTCTGGTGAGGCCACATCTGGAATATTGTGTTCCAGTTCTGGGCCCCTCAGTTCAAGAAGGACAAGGAACTGCTTGAAAGAGTCCAATGCAGAGCCATAAAGATGATGAAGGGAGTGGAACATCTCTTTTATGAGGGAAGACTGAGAGAATTGGGCCTCTTTAGCTTGGGTAAGAGGAGACTGAGACATGACTGCATTAATGTTTATAAATATATGGGTGAGTGTCAGGAGGGCAGAGCAAGGCTCTTCTCACTGATGTCCAATGATAGGACAAGGTGCAATGGGTGCAAACTGGAGCATAGGAGGATCTACTTGAACTTGAGGAAAATTTTTTTAACTGTGAAGTTGACAGAGCACTGGAACAGGCTGCTCAGAGAAGTTGTGGAGTCTCCTTCACTGAAGAAATTCAAAACCCACCTGGATGTGTTCCTTTGTGGCCCCCTTTAGATGGTCCTGCTCTAGCAGGAGGGTTGGATTAGATGATCTTTAGAAGTCCCTTCAAACCCCTAATATTCTGTGATTTCCCCTTCAAAAGCAGTATTGTCTTATTGATGATTTCTATTCAATAGTAGTAAAGATGAACAGATACAACATGCACAGCTACACCAACACAGAAAATTGTTGATACAAAGAGTAAGCTGATAGTCTTTACTTCACAGAAGCTCATCTCACATCTCTTGAATATTCTTCTTTTAAATCTTTGCCTCAGATTTTTAACCAAAGTATCAAATGTGATTAACAGCTTACAGTACATAAAACTCTATAAGCCTTTAAAAGGCAAATTCATTTTACCAGAATCACTCCTGGCTTTGCCTTTTATTCATACAAAAAGAAAAGAAAGTAAGCTAATCTCAAGCAGTTTTTAACTTAAGTTCTAGGGCACCTTGTTAAACTGCTTGGTTTTGGCTGGATGGAAGAGTTCTCCCTCTCACTAACCTTTCCATCAAATAACCCCATCTTCTTGCCTGACTTCTACAGGGAGACAGGATTTGTAATTTGGGAGGTTTTATATTTTATTTCTAATAATTAGACCATATCAGCTAAACACAGCTTATCCAAGCCTCAGTTTCATTGAGCTTTGGAATGACCTTGGCATATATGGCAGATATGATAAGCAATTAACAGAGTTTTGGATCATTCTAATCAGGTTTTCCCTAGTAGAATGTTGGAGAGTTCTTTTTAACCTTCACAAGGGCTTCATTGTCCACAAAAGCACAGCTAGTGAGCAGACTCATTTGTGTTACTTCAGTACCCTTCTCCCCACTCTACAAAAATATAGAGCCAGAAGGATCATTCAAGATCATTTAGTCTATCATTCAGCACCAAAGCAGAAAAAAAATTCTTACCAGATGTAGGTAAGAATCTCAATCTGCCATTAAGGTAATTTTCTTTCAAATTCCAGGTTAGTTGAATAAACTAGTTCTTAAATTCATTTATTAGAGACAATTCTTCAAACATACCCATGTATTAGTCATTAAATAAAGACCTTAATTCTCCTTGAGTCATTTGAATTGCCTGTGAAAGAAAAGCAGTGTCTGAATATACACGAAACAGATTGAAAGCCAAGGAATACCCTGATGGTAAAGGCACTTGCTACTTTGTGCTTTGGTGTGTTGAAGAAGAGGTTTAATGAAAAATGGTGATATTGAAAAGTTAATCTTTTCTGTACTTTCAGTATGAAATAATTGGAAAATTCATGTGAAAAGTATGCAGAACTTTTTCTAAATTATAAAACTCCTAATGCCAATAATTTTTAAAGACAACAATATGTGAGTTTAAAAAGTCACTAATATCTGCTTACTGGAGAGATAAAGAATAAATATAGATCTGTATTCTAACCTAAATTTGTGAACTTCCTTTAGCCAACTCTGTTGTGTTGACACATATCCAAGCTTCTACTGTAGAAAAAGGAGGTACGCCAAACTTGACTCTTGCTGAGCTTACAGAGAAATTACAGTGATTTTAAGCTCATTCTCAGGAATTAGAAGAGATTTCACTTCTTAGCACAATAACAGACTCAAACTCATATTTCTAAAGACTATACACACAGCTAAAATTACACTGAACCTAAAAATCCATGTTTTTAAAATATTGTGATATTGCACATAAATTGTTAATTTAATGAATGTTATTATGGTTGCAGAAGTCATTTGCTCATATCCAGCCTTCAGGAAATGCCACAACGAGGAGATAAAGTGTTTTTCAACAATGCTTAAGTCTTATCGAGTACATCAGTCTGACATTTGATGAACATCTATTCAATATTCAGTTATTGTTGGAGGCTTAGAAAAATGTTTTATTTACTACAAAATAAAATCCTACTCTAAGAGAACAATCATTAATTTCCTCATGAGATTTTTGAAGGCTGCCATCATTTGTGCTAGCCAAAGGCCTCAGGAAAATTTATCTCCTTGGTAGGTGAGGGTCATAGAAGCAATCCTGATTTCACAGCTGGGAAACTGTTCCACAGTGATGTCACACTAAGCATGTCCATAAGCACTCAGTCAGAGCTGACACGTTCCCACCAAGCTTACGTGCACTAAGGTACATGGAGGCTCACCGTTCAGGTAGACTAAATACACTGCAGTGACGTAAAAAGCAAACTCAGAGAAACTGATGTAGCGCTTATGCCCTAGAGCTGTCACAATGATGACATTCAGTCTTTAACTTCAGCACTTACAAATGGTCCAAAAGAATACTGTGTATCTGGCCAAGCCAAGATGTATTTAAATCTGAGCTAGTTACCCTAGGCTCTCTTTGTACTCAATGGAGAGAAAGAAGCAATTCTAGGGTATGATTCATCTCCTTCTAAGGCAGGTGTCCAAAACAGGACAGATGAATCATGTCCTAAAATCATATCTATTTCTTTTAATTGACAAAGGGGCCAACACCAACAAGCTCAAATGTTATCAACTGCTATCACACAGAAGAATTCTGAAGTTTGGGAAATGAGCCCTCACCCATCTACAAACAGGTGACAGTTCTTGACCTTGCTACTTGCAGTCTTGCTAGGAAAAAAAGCATCCTCAAAGCCATTCCCAAAAGCTTATATTCATCTTTCCCCCTTCACACAGAAACTGTTTCAATATTTCCTTCTTTCAGAGGCTTATGTCACCTTGAACTTCACAGCATGCCCTTCTAGAATCACTCCTCTAAGTGCTCTCCCTACTTCCTTAGGCACTTCCTCTGCAGCCTTCTCCTTAGTGCATTTATCCCTTGCAGCTGCATTTCATCATCCCATCTGCTGTCTTGCCAGTGCCTGCCTTAACCATTTCTCTGCTTGAAAGAGCAAACGCACATCACAGCTTCACCTACTTATTAACATTTATCCATACTGTGCACACTGAAGGGCATGTGTGCACATTAGCTTATTGCATTTGAAGGAAAAAATCTGGAGGAGCAATAAAATAATGCAAAAATCTAATTCTTCTGGCCCTTTTGCAATAGCAAAAAAATTTACATTTTTCCTTCAGAAAGTATTCTACAGTATTCAAGCATTCGGCACTATAATAATGAAAATACTGCAGCAGTATAGTCATAATGATGCAATACTTCAATCAAAACTAAAATAAAACATGCAAGTATAGAGAAGTAAGTTGCATGAATAATAAAACTGTATCTTTTTTCTTTCAAGTGGAACTACAGTCTATACACTCCAGGAAAAAAAGAAAAATTAAAACATTAACTGTTTCACCCAAGTTAGAGGTTATACTACCGTAAGGTACCGACACAAAAATGCAGCAGCAGCACAGACAACTCCACAAAAAGGGAGACAAAGACATTAAGAAACCAATACACTCTTACAATCTGTAAAGGAATAAATTGGTTCTGAAGAACGTGGCAGTTTGGGGAAAGGAAGACTATCTAATTGTGAAGTGAAGGTAAAAATAAAACTGTAAGTTTTAAAAACTCTGAAAAAAAAAATCAAACAAACAAACAAACAAACACAAACCCCCAAAAAAACAACCAAACAAAAAACCCAACCCAAAACACCACGTGGTGAAGTTTTCTGGGTCCTAAATGGTAGCTGTCATGCAAAAGAGTGAAAAGCAGACAAACAGAATAACTTTTGCCTCTATAATAGGTTAAAATTTTTGTGTTTATAAGCTTTATTTTTCCAATCCCAAAGTCACCATCCAGCTGGGAGGAAAACAAAAGCAGTGTGTAGTCTTAGATTTAAACAAAACTAAACAAAACAAAATTCTGCATTACTGAATGAAATGGAACTATTCATTTCCATTTGCCTAGGTGTATGCTCGCAACCTGTTTCATGACTACGTATATTTCAAAACCTGCAACTGATGAATTTTTCAGACCTAACATTTTCTGTTTTTAACACAGTTCAAAGACATGCAACCATAAGGTAGTAAAGACTATCATCATTCGGATTCAATGTTCTGTTTCCCTCTTGAAGAGGGAAAAGACAGTACTATGATATATGAATGGAAGTATAATTTCAACAGAACAGCAATTCTTGAGGGTGACTCTGTGGAAAAACTACTTAAACTGAACTGACTCCATATAGTTTTAGTGGCTATCACCAAGGAGTAAACTGCCAGTCAATTCCATGATTAATAAAAAAAATCATGCAAAAAACGGGCATATGATTGTTAAAAAAAAAAAAAAATGTAATTGGTACACTGAGGCTGTCACCTGGCAAGCTGTGCTCCAGTGGATCTGGGGAGTTGTCATGCCCACCTTGAGATCCACTATTAAAAATAGAAGCGGCTCTAGAAACATCAGTCTGTCCCTGCAACCCTGCTGCAGGAACAGAAGCTCCACATCTTCTCCTGACTCTACCACAGTCATTTACTATTGGACCTTTAAAAAAAAGAAGTACAAAAGTCTTCATTTTAAGTTTTATGGCAGCTGTTTGGAGTAAAGAACAGCATTTGTTTGACAGGGGCTGGGGAGTGTTTATTAAATACAGTTCCTATCTCTAACTTTTAAAACAAACTTCAAAATTTTAAAATTTTAATGTCTCATTTTATTTAGCAAGAGTGCATACTAACTTAGTAGTGCATATTATCTCAATAGTATGCGTATATACTGATCTCATTAATGACAGCATTGATATCTTCTGAATGGTCAGAGGTGTGAAGGCATGCTGTAAACTTGAAAAAATCACATTTTCAATGGCATCTTAGTCCTCTTTGTTCTTTTGTTATAAATAAGAAAATAACAACTTGCAGCTAGTGGGGGAAAAATAGAGAAAAACGTAGTGTGTGTGTGTGTATATATATATATATATATAAATGCATATATTTGGCCATCTCCAGCCAAACATCTCAGACTGATCTTCATAAAACCTCTTTTAAAATTGCTCCTCTGCATTCTTTTTCTTACCAATTCTTCTGTTAAGGTCTGTTCTACTATTATTCAAACAAAGTAGAAAAGATATTAATCAATGTCTGAAGTGAAAAGACTTCCAGGATTTTAATGTGGCTTCTGTGAACCATCTTTGTTTTATTCCTTTGAAAATGAGATATATACATTAAACAGGCCAATGTCCTTGAATTAGACGATGCTGTCTACCTGGATTATCTGTGACAGACTATTTGCAATTCTAACATTACTACCATTTGCTGTACTAACAGGGAGGCAGGAGCAAGACAGCGCTCTCCTCCATAAGTTTCCCAGACACATGTGCTCAAAAACTAATTATACTGAAAGTTAACAAACTACTAAAAGAAGTTTGCAGATCTATGTCCTTCACATCTGTCTTGATCCTGTTTTGATAATGTTTACATTTAGCCCATATCTGTGGCTAAACTACAGCAGTTACTCTATCATTCAATGACCCCTCTCAGGTAGAGAAGGGGAATCAGGAAATGGAGAGAAGACCCATAGATCAAAATAAAAACAGGTTTAATGAAAGAACCAAGCTAACACCAATGTCAATACAAGATATATAATGTTATACTTACACAGTAGAAGCACAGTAGTCACAATATCCAGGAAGGGAGTCCTCCAGAGTAGAACACAGGATTAGAGAGGAAGAGACTTAGCAGAAAACTCTCCCCTTCCACACAAACTTCCTTCTTTCTATTGGTTGTGATGCTCATGGTATGGACACACCTGTGAGTCAACTCAAGTCAGCTGTCCAGGCTGACTTAGAGCTGCTGACCGCCTGCAGCACATGGCCAGCCTGTGATTCCATCTCAGCAAAACCCGGACAGACAACCATGGAAGCAAGGCTGCATTATTATGTATTTATGCATTTTTACATCATTTGCTAAAGTTCTGCCTTTCAGCCTAATCTCCTTTGCAGCAGGCTGTTATTTTGGAGTCCAAATTACTTGTAACTGATTTTGTATTGCACAAGCCAACCCCACCACAGGAATCATGGCCCAAGAGTCTTCTGGGCCATCAAGAGAGATGAGGCTGGGCAGGGCCATCAGGATCTGTGGATGCACCTCAGAGCATGAGTACAAAACTGTAAATATATTTCTTGGAGAAGGATGTGCTCCTTTAAAAAGCTGCAGCTGGTTACGTAAAGGGGAAAAAATAATTTCAAGAATCATAATATATCAGATGCATAATGGTACCAAAAAGAATTTGTTTTACACTTGTTAGGCCATTCCACTGCAATGATTACCAGTAATGGTTGCACCGTCTCTTTTTCCCAGCTACACTGGTAGGTTTAACAAAAGGCATTAATTCTACCAACATACCTTGTTTTGTCCTTAGACAATCAGGACAAGAAAAATGCTGCCCACTAAGACTGTTACAAATGATAATCCTTTTAAAAGCTGTTATCACTGATACAGTTGCCACACATCTCTTGAAATTAAGAGGAAATAGCAGCAGCAAAAGTCTGTCCTGAGGCTGTGTAATCTCTTTCTGCCCAGCTGCCTCGGACAACCTAGGATGTGATGGGCCGTGTTTTGAAAACATCCAGGACAAGGTGTTTGGTACTTTTCTGCAGATTTAAGGCAATATCTGCAAGTTTCAAGGCTGTCACACTCTTCATTATTATTTCAGAACACAGGAGAAATGAGCATGACATTTGCCATAATAATTCCACATATGCAAATTACTGTAGCCTGGGAGTGTCCAGTTCTCATATACTATTTCATTCATCCTTGTTTCCCAAGAACTCTTCTCTGCTCAGCTTAGACAGTTCCCAGATGTCTAGCTTATGTACATCAAGCATTGTGTCTCCACTTTGGACACAGCACATGCACCACCTCTTCCTCATTTATTCTCCTAGATTAGGTAGCAAAGCAAAAAGAAAGGCTTTTAACTTCCTACAGTCAGTGGAAGTTACCTTTGATACAGTAACTACTTGTAGCACTAATAATGTGCAACTTGATTCCACACCACTCCAAAGCCTGAGTGTTGGGTATTTTTTAGCCAGTGTACGTCAGGGTCTCTTAATTTATATGCAAAAAGTAAAAAATTGTTCCAATAGACACCTTATCTAAATTAAGTTTATCCATCAGCAGAAGTATCTAGTGTAGCTAATGCCAAAATAATGTGAATAAATCTATGCCATAGTCAGCATCTTCTTCTGCAGTGTGGTAGAATAGGATCTGTCTGTAGATCAGTAGATCAGTAAGCCATGAAGAAAGAAAAAGTGCAAGTCGTCCAAAGGTTTTGAGGAGATAATTCAGTTCTGCCAGATTTCTGAGTTTCCAGGACAATCTCTTGTTTTATTAAGTGGAAAATTGAAAAAAAAAAAAATGAACTGGAAGGATATTGCTTTGCAAGAGATTGCTTAGATAAGGTTTGTTAAGGAGATTGACATTTGTGACAATAAAATTTATTTACGGTTCATGCAGCCAGCAGAAAAAGCAGACCAGATCTCTTGCTGTTGATTTAGATTGGCCAAATGCATTCTCAGGAAATGAAACAAACAGCCACCTCAGTATCAGCATACCAACAGACAAGCCTTTTAGAAAATTGATACTCCGAAATGCCCTCCCATTGGCCGTGTGCCAAAGCTGTTATCCTGCCTCTAAGTAGCTAGCTATCTGCTAAAGATATCTGTCCAGAGGAAGTAACAACAATGATATTCTGAGTCTGTTTTGATTGTCTTTTTAAGTACTGTCTTGGTGCTTAACAGCACCTTCCCAAGGAAGTCAAGATTTCTTTCTTCAGGCTATTGAGACAGTACTTTTGGTTAATGTTGTTTGCTCTTAAATGTCAGTAATAAAAGCATACAAGAGATGTGCATAGGGCTGTGAATTTGCATCTCTCTTGGATCTCTCCATCAGTTTCTGAAGTCTGTTTGTGCAAGTCCCAACATAATCAAATCATTTAAATAACTAATTCCGTGGCTAGTCTCCTCATTCACTTGCCTCTCTGAAGCTGTACTGAGGCTGTGTAATATCTAGTGCATAAAATCATAGCCAACATAGCACAGTAAAAACATCCAACAGTTAATCATTATTTTTAATTCTCCGTATTAGTTATGAATGACATTAGGAATTGAGGCGGATGTTCAAGATTTCTGGCTAACACATACCTCTTCAATGCCAATATGAATCCTCTCTGCAGAAAGTCCCAGGAGCAGGGATATTTCCACCAGCACTAATTATTTCTCTTTCTCCTTCATTTATTTTATTCTCTAGAGATTTTCTCATTCTTCCTACAGCATTAGAGTCACAGATGCCTATATACTATTAGCAACATTTCCACTCCTGTGATACAGCCTTCTCTATTTCTGAATAGGATATTTATCAATATACTAGGGGAAAAACAATAAAGGAGGAAAAAGAAACTCAACCACAGCCTTTACATTATTACTGATGTCAGATGGTCCAAATTCTTGAACCAGGTCTCCACACATTGTAAGGCAATGTTTAGTATGGGTGCCTTTATTTTGTTTTCTAGGTTTTGAGCATTTAAATAGCACAATAGAATAATTTTCTGACTTTTTTCTTGAAGGCTTAAAAGTGATAAATGGGTTTCTTATATTTACACCGCTCCAAGAACTAGAATCTTAAGAACACTTCCTAATCAGTGATACCCTCAAGGTCTATGGGCAGTGTAGTCCTTTTCAGTATATCAAGAGGAGTTCTCTTCCACTGAATGATAAATATGCAGTCTTTGTACTTGTCATTTACCCAAACAGATAATTAAACAAAACTTTTATTAAGATTAATCTGTGTTGAAATGAATCTCTACAGAGCAAGTCATTGGTGATCGTGTAACAACAGCTTGGAATCAGGGGGGTTATTTTCTGATTGCACCTATTTACAACAATAATTCTCATTTCTCATTTAAGCAAAATTTCTTCAAAGCAGCATGTCAATACACACTTGAAAAATCGAGGGAGATAGGCTGTTGCAGAGGACTGAAAAATAACACCTGCTACTGTGAGCGTGTGTATAAGACCATGTCATGCATCTTCGGTTTGAGTTGTGTTCTTTCATCTGTTATTACAAAAATAATGAATAGGATATAAGATGGTAGGCATTTCTGTGTGTCTTTCTTGTCTGGATTCAAGCCAGAAAACAATTTTAAGCTTAATTGAAAGACTTGTTTAATATTTTTTCACATTTTTCTACACTAAATTGTTATCCCTCTTACCATTCTTTGTGTGTGCATTGGGCTTGGCTAAGCTATAAAGAAAGGGCTCTGAAGTTCAAATGACAGTCCTAGTTATTCTGTGACTAGGAGATTTCATATTATCATTGAATCACTGCGGATGGAAAAAACTTTTAACATTATCAAGTCCAACAACTATCTGACTCCACCATGTCTGGTGTTAAACTATGTCCCTTAGCATCACATCTATGCATCTTTTAAACACCTTCAGGAATGTGAACACAACCACCTCCCTGGGGAGCTCATTCCAGTGTTTGACAGCCCTTTAAGTAAGAAAGTTTCTCTAATATCCAATCTAGACTTTGCCTGAGGCCATTACCTCTTATCACTGGTTGCTAGAGAGAAGAGACCAACACCCACCTCTCTCCAATCTTCTTTTAGCTAGTTGTAAAGAGCAATATGATCTCCCCTCAGCCTCCTTTTCTCCAGACTACAGAGCTCATCCCCTCATGTTGTAGTGTGGGGCTCCTCATAAGACCCATTCTTCAGACCCTTCACTCTCTTTGTTGCCTTTCTATGGACATGCTCCAGCAACTCAATGTCTTTTGTGTAGTGAGGACCCCAAAACTGAAGATACTATGCTCATTGTGTGGCCCCTGCAGTGTTTAGTACAGGGGAACAATCACTGTCTCCTGTGTGTCACACTGTTCCTGATACAGGCCAGAATGCTGTTGATCTTCATGACCACGAGGACCACCCCTTGTCAGGATCATTGATAAAGGTATTAAGGAAAATTTGTCCCAGTATTGAACTCTGGGGAACATGACTGGCCACCAACTGGATTTAACTCCATTCACCACCACTCTTTGGGGCAGGCCATCCAGACAGGTTTTTAACAAGCAAAGCATCCAAGCAAGACATGAGCACCAATTTCTCCAGCAGGATGCTGGAGAATTCGTTTCCAACTAACTTCCTAGATAGGGCAGTCTGCTTAGGTTTTTTGACAGACTTTTGGGCCATGTATAATTCCTAAACCATGTAACAGCCAGTATACAAAGGGCTGACCTGGACCTGAGCAGAAATCTTGATCAATCTACATGCAAATTACATTTCTCTTAAGAAAGATTTTCTGCCTGTGTTGAGACCTATTGGCTCAAGCTGCCAGACTCTGGCAGCTAATTTGCACTCAAATTTTAGGTGGTGAAGTAGTTAATGAAATAATCAAGTTCCTCATAGTGCAAATGGAGAAGGCAAAATGTCCAGGAATAGCATGTCCATCTAACATAAATACATAGATTCAGGCAAAATAGCTCTATCTTTGGATACCTTCTGAGGCATCTAACTCCACTTCTATGAAAACAGTTTAGGACCCTAAATTAATTTAGGTGAACAAAGATACTAAAATTGAAGCCCATATTAGTTAAAGGTCCTCACCAGTCAGTTCTATTTGGCAACAACATTTACTTACAAGAGATTCTGATCCCTCAGCCTCATATATTATTATTAATTAAATATTTATTCACATCAGTGATGTTAATGAATTCAGTTATGGATGCATAGTTGAGCAGAACATTTAGTCAGAAATTTCTTGTATTCGTGAGAAACCTGGTGATGACAGTCTCATGCCAACAGATCAGCAAACCTGGAGGAAAACCAGGAGATGAAAAAATAAGAAGAAACTTCTGACTGATACTGTATGTTTTGTAATTTTTTTTCTCATTAAAAAATGGTTAAGAGGAATAGTAGCTTTTATAAATATCCAATCCAAAGCCAAGGGGAAAAAATGTATTAATAAATGAAAAGAGATTAAATTAGTGATGTTTCAGTAATGACTGTGATACTGAATCCCTTTTCAAATCCATCTTTAAAAAGGATAACAAAACCTGAATAAATAGAAAGCAGTGAAGACACTGTAAAATAAAGTATACAGAAAACAAAGATGAAAGAATGGTTGCTACTTTGGATGAAGCAGCTGCCTTTGAAAAGCCACAGGCAAGTAAGTGCTGGACTGGAAGAACATGCTACTGGCTCACAAAGGGAAAAGAAGGACAACATCTTTTGAATACATTATTCACTGTAACTACACATGGTCTTTTATGAGACCAAGTAAAAAGGACAAAACAGGTACAGCATTCCCAGTAAAATATACGTGCGTGTATAAAAATGCAGGTAATGTCCCGTAAACATTTTATTAAAATTTTAAAAATGCCAAAACATAAGAGACTTTGCAAACGAACATTTCCACTATGTCTATTTCTGAGATAATATAAAGGATTTTATTATGTATTTAAGCTTTGTCATTTGTTCTTTTCATTTTTCATTCTACTTAGAGATTTTTTTATTTTTATCTAAACCCCTTTCATGGAAAAGATATCTGAAGCTCTATAAATGAAAAGGTACTGTATGTTAAGAATGGCTGAAGTCAAGCCCAATTTTCAATCCAGGTAAAGCCCAGTGGAAAAAGAATACCAGGGGCAAGTCAAAACACCAACAAAAAGTCCTGGAGAATCTTTTCTCTAATGAATTAGAGTACAGAAAGAAGCCAAAAACTGTTTTACATGTGATACCAACTGTCAGGACAAATGAACGTTCAAAAGAGATAGGCAACATTGCTTGTACAATAAAGCAAAGGGTTAACACTAGACACTTGTTCACAACATGTAAGATTTGAATATTATTGAATGTTTTTAAATGTCAAGGCAAATAATCATTCATTTAACTTGTCCATGTTTACATCTTTCCATGCATATTTCCATGCACACACACATAATAATGTTCTCCTGCTTCCGCAGCAGGGGAAAACCTTCCACCACTGATGGTAGAATTGAACCACACTCTGTGAACTGCGGAATCGCTTACAGCTTCGCTCTAATACAGCTCACACAATACAGGTGTGCATGGAGATTAATTTTGGCATGTCAGTAAGGTACTGTTTTCAGCAATGAGGATGGGCAGGTTGAAGTCAGAATTTCAGACAAGGGGATGATACAAAGATGACTTTATTTTCATTTTGAAATTTCAGAAGATACTTGCTTCTGCTTCCAACATGAATTTGGTCTTTTTCATGTAAGGCCAATATTACAAGCCAGTACTACAGCCAAGGAAAAACAAAACTTCAAAATGAAAACTAGTTTTGGCTTCAGGCTGCAGTTCAGTAAATGTAACTCTAACTAAATATAGCTTTTCCTTTATCTTTTTTATAGAAACAAAGAAAAAATCAGAAACCTACGTGACTCTATCAAAGTTGTTGGACCAATTATTTTGTTTTGTGGCAAATGATGCTTGTGCCCAAGTAAAAGAAATCACTGCTTCATGGCTGACTTAAAGAGATATTTTTACAGAGCTGAGAAGAACTGGGACAGTGGAAATGGAAATTGAAAAGTTTTAGGTTGCAAGAATGTAAAAGGTAGCTATTGAAAATCATTGGAAGTTTTAAAAATAGACAAAAAATGGGAGATTTTTACAATCATGAGAGAAGTGATAACTTCTTGTCATCAGTTGGAAGGCATGATTTTTTTTTTCTAAAGTAAAATTCAGTTGGATTAAACTTTGAGATCCAGGTCAATTAACCAAAATTCTTAGGTTAAAAAAAATACACTATATGAGTTACTGGCATATTTCCAAAATTAAGTAGGTTTTAGGCACTTCTAAAATGTTAGGGAAAATAAAAAATCCAAATAAATAGAATTTTCTTCATACAGAGAAATGTTATTAAAATACTCTGAATTAAACTTGGATCATGATTTTGGTTCATGAAAGTCACTTGAAACCTAATGTTCTTTAAGTTTCTTTTAAGAAATTCCGATACCACTGTCATCAATCAGACCTTATAAAAGTACTCCATACATTGACAGATGCAGTGTGTTAATAGGATGGCATTCAAAATACTGCAGTAAATGATGCAGAAAATACAAGATTGCAAGGTGTGGAGAGTGCTATTAATAACAGGTAGGACAGCAAGAATACTATTTTTGAAATATATAACTGAAAATTTTCTCTACTTGAGATTTGTCTGTACTTTAGTATATAGAAAAATTACTATATTCTAGTTCTGCTTAAAATTAAACTCCTGAAGATAATCTGATGCAATCCATAAGCTTTGATATGTTCATGGCTTTAAGAGTGGTGGATTTTCAAGAGCTACCACTGTGTCAGTACTAAATCCTTCATTCATTGATGTCATCTAGGACACATAGTATCATTCAAGCACTATGAGGTGTTCTAACTTAAGCTGTCACTCCACAAGGCAGAGAATTTCCTAAAAAGTCTTGTGACATATTAGCCAACAGTATATTAAATGGCACTTCACACCTATGTTTTGCCAATTCTGAGAATGGTGTGATGATGTAACTCTGAATAAAACTCTGTTCCTAGAATTTGTGCTGACAAAAGATCCAACTCTGCATGGATCCCACATAAAAAGACTTTTCTGTCAAATTTGAGCCCGATAAATCTTATCCTTGTGTTTCCCCTTTTAAGTGTGTTTGAAACTACAAATTTCAGGAATACCTATCACACTGCACTAGAATGGATTTTTTTATTTTTGTATATATAATAACCTGTGATAAAGAGGTTGGCACATTCTTGAAGAGTTTTCCATTAAAAATCAGTTAATTGCTTCATAATTTGACCTCCTAAAGTTAATTTGGTAACCACAATCCAGTGTCATCAGCATGTGCAAATAGTTTGTATCAGCTAGTTTGCAAGCAACATAATTAAAAGAAAAGAGTGATGCTAAGAAAGTGGGAAGAAATTAAATTAAGCTATTCACAGAATTTTTAGCACTATCTGCCAAGGTACATAAAGTCTCAAAAAGCAATATAAACTAGCCAAGAGTTAATCATGAAACATAAAAATTAGAACTATGTTGCATTATATCATAAATAGAATAGAAGGTAAGTTTAGGAGCTAAGTATTAACCAAGTGAAAAATAACATGTCTTGACATGTTAGGTACTGTAGATGCCACATTTAAAAAATAATTTTGGAAATATAAGCACCTTATTTGGAAGGAGAAGCTCCAACTTCCCTACCAAAATCCAACACTCAGCAATTACTCAAAAAAAAGAGAAGTGTTAGTGCATAAAGCAAAATGTGTTTCTAGTCTGATTTCACTGAAGGAGAACTTCACTAGAAAGAAGATCAGGAAGTCCAGACAAGGTGCAGTTACATATCAGAAATAAACAAGCCATATTTTTTATTTCCCCATTTTTGTGGGAAGAATTAGAAGGATTGGGCAAAATTTTTGACTACCAGGGCTCCTCATTCAGCAGTTAGAGCATACTTTGGCATGTAAAAGTACGGAAGAGAATCCTGTACAAGTCACACAGACTAAAAAGTGGTCTTGAAGCAGCTTCAGTGAACATACATAGAGCCACGAGGATGATTAGTGGACTTGAGCATCTCCCCTATGAAGAGAGACTGAGATCCCTGGGGCTATTTAGTCTTGAGAAGAGAAGACTGAGAGGGGATCTGATCAATGTCTATAAAGATCTGAGGGGTGGGTGTCAAGTGGAGGAGGCCAGGCTCTTTTCGATGGTTCACAGTGATAAGACAAGGAACAATGGGTTCAAACTAGAACACAGAAGATTTCACCTCAACATGAGGAGAAACTTCTTTACAATGAGGGTGACAGAGCACTGGAACAGGCTCCCCAGGGGGGTTGTGAAGTCTCCTTCTCTGGAGACTTTCAAAACCCACCTGGATGAGTTCCTGTGCAGACTACGCTAAGTGACCCTGCTCTGGCAGGGGGGTTGGACCTGATGATCTCTTGAGGTCCCTTCCAACCTCTGATACACTGTGATACTGTGTGATACTGTGATACTTACTGCCATGTCTGCCTTATGGTGCTGAGTAACCACATAATCCATGGGAAACATTTGTTTAGCCTCTTTTGCAAAGAATAGACAAAGTGCCTGGAAGGACATGTCAAGGGCAGACTACCTAATACCCAGGGCCACAGAATGAGAATAAAGTCACAATAGAAAATACTGATTATCTGAAAATTAACATATTTAAAGCCAGGCATTATTGTCACTTTGCACAGTGTGAACCTTCTTTCTAGTTAGAACAAAGCTAAGACCTCTTTGGATTTGAAATGAGACAATCAGAGAAAACTATTGGATGCTCATGAGCATCCTCCAATGAGAATAACCAAAAGTAATTATTCAAATTTCAGACTTGTCCCCTAATGTAAAGTAGATATAATTTTCCTGCTGAATTGGATAGGGTACAAGGGTGGTGGGACTCTGGAATAGGCTGCCCAGGGAGGTTGTGCATGCCTCCTCCCTAGGGGTGTTCAAGGTTGGGTTGCACAGTTGAGTCTAGTTAGGAGGTGTTCCTGGACATGGTGTGGAGTTTAGAGTACATGATCTCTAAGGTCTCTTCCAATCTAAGCCATTCTATGACTCTATGATAAGCGAGATGCCTAAGAAGCATGATAAACTGTATGTAAATCCAGTAGAAGGGTGTTCTGCCAGGGCACATATTAACTTCCTCTCCCCATGACCAGCACTTTCTCACTTCTCTGCTCCTCAGAATAAAGGGCAAATAGTCCTGGTACTGTGATTACTTAAGCACTATCATTTCCATATAACTCTGTTGTTATGCATAATTGTAATAAGAAAACTTTGACTGCATGCCTTCATGAGGTAATTGAATGTTACAGTGTGGTAAAAAAAATTGCATGGCTTCTGTCAAATGAAACACATTGAAGTCTACATTATGCCTGAATTCTCTCCCTGTCAGCTTCGCAACAATCACTAAGCACCACAACTGCACAAAATGTGAAGTCAATTAGATGTCTTTATTAAGTTTATTCACCAAATTTAAACAGAGTACCCTTCAAACTTCTCCCAAGCCTATGTCCATCTTGATATCACTTTGCTGTCAAGCTCACAGGAAGATTATGAGGAATCAAGCCTTCCTGTGAAGTCCTCCACTGAAACAAAGTGTTACTGAATTTCTTAAATTTCTCTATGTGTTATGCAGTAGAATGTACTGCTCTGTGTGATCCTGATTTTCAAGGTTAAAGAGAAAAGGACTGAGCATGGCAGTATTTGGAAGGAAGTGTGGCAACCAGTATCTGTTCCACAGTACAAACAGGCAGAAACAGCTGTGTGGCATTGCCAGGCATCCAGTAACTTGCTGCAATTGCTGACCACAGTATCAAACAGGAGGGTAACTGGCATCCCTTCTAGTAAACATCTGCAGTATAACAGAAGAGTTATGTTAATGGAACCTCTAAAAGCTTGCTGTGATATCTAGCCAGTCATAAAAGCCGATAATAACCAAAGTAAATTCAGTTTTCTATAGTCTTGTTACCTGCAAAGACAGGAGCCTTTAGAAAGAAAATAGGAATACAGGTAGTGATGAAGTTAGGTCAGGTGTTTCCACCAATTTTGGGTACTGCTCACTAATTCTCATTCTTTTCTTCAAAGATCTTCTGTTTCTATTCCAAGGTGCTTACCAAAGAACTTTCCACGCTCCCCAAGGTTTTGTGAAGGAAAAAAAAAAAAGAAAGAGAAAAAAAAAGGGCTATTAAAAAAAAAAATTCCTAAGTGACTTCTAGATGTGGGCAATAGATACAAATTTACCTCAAAAAGGTGAGCTCTTCTCCAAATACTAGCTCCGCAGATCTCAACTGTCAGAAGTGGCCCAAATCTACTAAAAAATCTTTATAGTACAGAAATGGGAACAATTTTAGAACATTGTTTTGGGCAAGGCCTCATACACTTGTAACAACTGATCTGTAGTAGCACAGCTGCAGTGATTTTGCCAGAGTAAGCAGACTAAATTCTTAAACAAAATGATCAGCAAATTTGTCAGCTTTTTTGACTAACTACCTATGAAGCCACCAAAGCCTCCCAGGATCTAAAATATTCAGCACTGCATCATTTAGCAGAAACCAAAGCTTTTAGTAAGAAAATTGGAACACCTAAGCCTTCACTGAGATATAAATCTTCACAGGTTTAAACTAATGACAAAGGTTAAAGTTAGTTGATGCTATGGCAGTAACGAACGTTGTTGTGTTGGATTATACGATACCAACTCATGGGTTCAGAGAAAGGCTTGTCATCAGTCTTACAAGAACTATAGGAAATTAGGAATTTACATGTTCTTTGCTCTTGTATGCTGGGGTGCAGATGTGCTCCTTGCACAGAATGACTACCAAACAGATTCAGGAACAAGGAAAAGAGAGTCCTGAGGATACAAAGTGGAAGTGTTATTCCGGGTCAGACCAAAAGGAGTTCTTATTCAAATTACGAGTGGTGAGAAATTTAAAGAGGCTCATTTCTATTTGTGTTCGTATCAGGAAAGGGCTGACTGCTTCAGCACCTCAATTTCACCACAGCTCTGGTGGTAGAGCAGAGCTCACAGCAGTAAGAGGTACATGTTGCTGTATAAAGTAATTTGGTACCTAAGAGCCAAATGCCTTTCTAAGGCATCAGCAGGTATGTGTGACTGAGAGAGATCAGGTAGGCTTCACAAGAAATTTCCCCCTAGCTACCACCACAGCTGCCCACCTCGTGCTGAGGAAAAGAAAACATTCAGACTTGACCCAGCTGACTACCCTCAGTAATTTTTTGCAAAGAGTGAATCAAGAAAGGTGATGAGGCCTGCTGCCAGATTCAGTAGGAAACACATACAAAACTTATAGTGTCTGTACTTGCCCTGGAGAAGGCAGTCCAGCATTTGACCCTGTGCTTTGTCACAACAAAACCTACTTCCAGCCCAGGGATTGAGGGGTGGGTAAGATGCTGCCCATTCCCCCTTCATGGACCACCCATGTGGGTGTAGCTGAGTTCTGCAGTTTTATTCTGCAGGGGAGCTTTGTTCTCTGCCAGATGAGAAGCTACAGGTCATCTATGAAAGTCCCACAGACCTCTGCTCTGGAACAATCATATGAGTAATTTCATGTTTAATACTCACACCTCCTGCACACCCTTCTGGGAGACAAAGCCTTGAATGCAGACCCACCATCCCACCTCCCAGGAGCTCTGCAGAGCCACATCTTTGTTACAAAAACAAAAGAGTGCAGAATACATAAAGGGTGGGAGTTGAGTGGTGGAGGAGGGAGAGAAGTGTCTTCCCATAATATACTGTCTCAGGGTGCCTGCCAGCAGACAAAGAAAGCTCTCTGGAAGCAGTTCAGCTTCCTGTATTGTTGAATAGGTCTAAACCGACGGTGTTCCAACTGTCTCTCCTTAGAATTGAGAATTATTGGGTATAAAACAATGACATTTTGCCCAAATGTGCTCTGCTGCACAGATCTGCAGAAGGAGGTACACCTTAGTCTAGTGTGATTTGAAAAAAACAGATCAAATAATATAGTTAAATGAGTTAACAGACTCCAGTGCACCTTCAAAAGATGCACAGTGACACTGAAAGCCACTGGTTTCAGTGCTGGGCCAAATCCTCTTTAACATCTTTATTGATGATCTGGATGAGGAGATAAGAGTTTACCATTAATAAATTGGCAGATGATGCCAAGTTGGGGGCAGGTGTCAATCTGTTGGAGGGTCCCTCTGCAGAGGGACCTTGACAGGCTGGATAGATGGGCAGAATCCAACAGGATGGCATTCAATGAATCCAAGTGCCGGGTGCTGTGTTTTGGAGACAACAACCCCATGCAGTGCTACAGACTGGGGACAGAGTGGCTGGAGAGCAGCCAGGCAAAAAAGGACCTGAGAGTACTGGTTGACAGGCGCCTGAACATGAGCCAGCAGTGTGCCCAGGTGGCCAAGAAGGCAAATGGCATCCTGGCCTGCATCAAGTATAGTGTGACCAGCAGGAGCAGGAAAGTCATTCTGCCCCTGTACTCAGCACTGGTTAGACCACACCTTGAGTACTGTGTCCAGTTCTGGGCTCCCCAATTTAAGAAGGACATTGAGATACTTGAATGTGTCCAGAGAAGGGCAACGAGGCTGGTGAGAGGTCTCGGGCACAATCCCTATGAAGAAAGGTTGAGAGAGCTGGGGTTGCTAAACCTGGAGAGGAGGAGGCTCAGGGGAGACCTTATTGCTGTGTACAACTACCTGAAAAGTGGTTGTAGACAGGTGAAGGTTGGTCTCTTCTCCCAGGCAACCAGTGGCAGAACAAGAGGACACAGTCTCAAGCTGTGCCAGGGGAAGTTTAGGCTCGAGGTGAGGAGAAAGTTCTTCACAGAAAGAGTAATTGGACATTGGAATGGGCTGCCCAGGGAGGTGGTGGAGTCACCATCCCTGGAGGTGTTCAAAAAAAGATTGGATGTGGCACTTGGAGCCATGGTTTAGTTGTCATGAGATGTTAGGTATTAGGTAATAGGTTGGACTTGATGATCTCTGAGGTCTTTTCCAACCTGGTTGATTCTGTGGTTCTGTGATTCTGTGCTTTTGAATTTTTACCCTTTGCTCCTCCTCCACAACAAAGCCCAGATTCTCTAAGGCAGGCAAGTGCCCAGCTGCCATTGGAGATAATGCAGGGCCTCTACTCATAAGCAGCTTTTTGGGGTGCACCTGTGTCTCAGCACCAAACAGAAGAGTCAGCTGATCATTGATTATGTCTAAGTTATTTTGAATTCACAAAGAATCTGGTTTTAGCACTGCCTTTGCTTAGATAATTTCCCTTTTAAAAATGGATGTTGACAAAGAAGACCTTACAGTTGATGGAGCTGATGAATCCGACCCTATAGATCCTCCAGTCATAGAGTAGCTAATGAGAGTAAAGCAGACATGTCCTGAAAGAAACATGCTGTATAACTGTTTAGAGGGGCGAAAAATACAACCCAAGGAAAACTGGACCCCTACATTATTCTCATTGTTTCAGAACAGTTGTCTCAGATATCCACAGTTAGTTTATTGGATATTTTAGAAGTCCTTGAGAGGATGTCAGAATTATACAGTGGCTTTTATTATCTTTAGGTTTAGTATCCAGTGTGACAAGAGCCAGACACTTGCCCAAGTGGTGGGGCATGCACAGCACTGTAGAAGTTTTTTTCGTATAACTTTAATCTGTTGGCAAGAAAATCACTGTCAAAACGCTATGAATCTTCTTTAAATAACTGAAGTAAATTAAGTGTGAAACCCAAAGTATTTCACTATTTGATATTTTGTTTCTGATTTTATATTTGCTTTATATTTATTGTCCTTTCACTGAAAATGGTAGAATTACTAGTCTTTCTCAGCTTTGAAGTATCTCGTTGATTCTGTGCTGATGCTTTTCAGGCCAGGGTCCTATTAAATGGCATAAACATATAATGACACAAAGATTGCTTGTCATGAAGAACTATTTCCAGAAAAATTACTATGAGAATCCATCTAACAATATGAGTAATGCAAGACACAGTGACACTGTTCCTTTGGGTCTTTTTTTCTCAATTATTGGCTTTCCCAACTGACTTTTAACAACATGATGAACCACTCACTGATTGTGAGTGATCTCATCAGTACTAACAATGTCCTCAAGATGCAGCACTATGTCTCCTTCTATCAATAGTCAAGGAACACATGGTAACTATCAAAGGCATCAGAGGTAGCTCAAACTATTTTGTAGCTTATTGCAAGTACTTTTGATAAACTGTTTCTACTCCTTGGTGCAGATGACCCACATATGCTCTACACAGCTTTAGATTTAACATCTCTAACCTACACAAGGCTCATTCATAATAAAAAAGGAGGATATCTCTTGCTTTTATATAGCTTATATATTCTTAGAGGGAATCTATGCCATAACCAACAACAGCTGAAGTTAAAGCAGTAAAGAGCGTTTGCTTTTCTTTAAATTTCTATATAGGTAGACAGTTTGCAAGCCACATTATTTGAATGCTGGGTTGATATACCAACAGAGTTATCTCAGTCTCTCTGAGGTGTAACTTTGCACTTGAGAATAAGATTGTAATGTTTTCCATAACTGATAGATGTAGATAGATGACTTTCACATCAGTCCACCAGCATGTTATAGTCATGACTACTGTTAGGACTGTTCATTCTCTACAAAATGCTTAGATATAGATCATAGACTCATAGAATGGTTTGGGTTGGAAGGGACCTTAGATCATCTAGTTGCAACAGGCTGCTCATAGTTGCAACAGGCTGCTCAAAGCCACATCTAGCCCAGCCTTGAACACTTCCAGGGGCATCTACAACTTCTCTTGACAACTTGTTCCAGTGCTTCACCATCCTCACAGTAAAAATTTCTTCCTCATGTCTAATCTAAATCTACTCTTTCCTTTTGAAACATCTACTCCTTGTCCTATCCCTGCATTTCCTAACAAAGTGTCACTCCCCATCTTTCCTTCAGGCCCCCTTTAAGTACTGGAAAGCCCCTATAAGGTCTCCCTGGAGCCTTCTCCTTGTCATAAACAACCTGTTCTCATAAGGGAGGTCCTCCAGCATTCTGATCAGACTCACAGACCTACTCTGGACCTGCCAAAGCAGGTCTATCTCTTTCCTACAGTGGGGGTACCAGGAGACATCTTTTCTAGTGAAAGCTGTATGGAAGCCAGTGCATTTCCAATAGATACTTGATTAATTATGTGTATTTATGGACAGCATTAAACAGTTGATTTTTAATCATTAACTACAAGGAGAAATGTCCAAACACCACCACTAAACAACTGATTCTCCCAAAAGGCTTAAACTAGATACTTTCCACTTTACATGAAGACCACTATCTTTCAAATTAAATGCTTTTTTATTGTTTCACAGGCCAGAAATGACTTTAACTCCACAAACAGCTCACCATCAGAAGATAAGTTGTAATGGGCCCACCTTTCTCTCTCTTTCAGAGACTTCTTTACATTCACCCAAAATGCTTATCTAGGCTGTACAATCATCTCTCAGTATCAAAACATTCCTCCCCTCTAACAAACTCTAGGTGCTAGTTTTCAAGAAGAGGAGGAGATAATGCTTAAGCCTGTATCAGCTTCCATCCCCTGAGTTCCTCACATCATCCCTCATTCATTATCTTCTCTTTCCTTTACTGACACAATCCCAGCAGCTAACCCTTTCCCAGGTGCTTTGACAGTATCAGGGAGAAGCTGCAAAGCCACATCAAAGCCAGAGACACATGTACACACCTCTGCTGGCCCAGAAGCTTTGGCATGTGATGCTTCCAACACAGGACCCATGAGGGCTTTTGGTGAGGGCCAACATGCTGGTGGAGCCTAGCCAGCTACATTATGAGACAATTATACCTGTCTCTGCTCACAAGAGTTCAAATATTTCAAAGTAGGTTCTAAACACATTCTGCTTGTGCTCTGCATCTTCATTGACAATGTGACACATTTTTCTCACAGTTCAAAGTGGGGATGCTGAACCATATGCTCTGTGACCATTAGTAAACCCATAGCACTTGTCCAAAGGAAAAAATGCTATGTCCATACTGACAAAACTTAACACATTTCTCCCCACAGCCTTATTTACATTCCTGCACTGTGTGGGGAAAAACACTTGATAAATAAAACATCTTTCTATGAACCCAGACTCATTTTGAACTGATGTTCCTCACCCAGCACTTGGTGCAAAGGGGATGCACAGGAAAGATGTTGCAGAAAGGTATCACAGCAGCAAACCGTTTGGAATAATTTAATAACCTCAAGCCCAACACATCCCTTTTTTTCACACACAGATACATCCATTTCAGTGTCCTCAGATCGATGCCTTCACATTTACAGACTGAGAAACCTCTGCACTGTCATCAGGCACCTTTTTAAGTAGCAGAGACTTTTAAAGCAGCGACAAACATTGTAGAACAGCTATGCTGCATCACCCTGTTACTATTATTTGTTTTCTCAGTATGCTTCCCAAGGGATAGAACCATGCTCCACAGTGTACAAACAGCATCACACCATTATCTTCAAAGCATGAAAAAGATACCAAAGTGAAACACAATTCAAAGGACGACCTTTATGTGTTATTATCTGCAGAACACTAATTAATTTTATCTGCTATGCAAAAATGAAATGAATAGCAATTTTGCAAAATACACGACTGAATAATTAATTAATTAATTTGAAACCTCTTCCAATACACTCCCCTTTGATCCACTTTGTGAAGCTATAAATGGAGGGCAAAAATTAAAGACAATGTCTAGCAACTCAGCATCTGTGCTTTGAAGAGCTCACGTGTTTACTCTGAAGTGTATTACAAAAAAGATTTTGTCTCCAGATGCCAAGAAAATCTTCCAGCAAACAGGACTTGATTCCACCTGTCATCTAACATCAGAAAGAAAAAATAACCCTGCCAGTGTCATTAATGCTTTCAGGTGCAAGGAAAAATTTGCTGGTCCAGGGCAGATAGCATTGCACTGTCTGGGTAAGTGCAGGCTTAGTCTACATGTGGGTGACAATTAGGTTGTAATGGAATAAAGTGTGAAGTCAGGGGAAGGAAATTCTGCACAACTCGTTCAAGCAAAGAACTGCTTAAACTGTGAATTTTCTAACAAAACAAACCACAATGCTACATGCCACTTAGCCTATTTTGTTCTCAGAATAGATCATCAAAGGCAGATGTCTCAAAGAAAACCCAAACAGGCATTCTTGCATGGATGTTTTCATATCTTTCAAAAGAATATTTTCATATCTGTCACCCCTTAATTTTATCAACAAGCTTCTTACCTTAATCCAACAGTATCTGGCCTTATGTTTTTGAACATAAATCATAAAGAGGAATTAAACAGAGCCAAGAGATGCACTTGGCTTTGAAAAATGCACTTAGCTCTGCCCCCTGATTAATACTACTCATTAACATTTAAAATAGTTTTAAGGTGATTTTCTATTAAAATACAAAGATAGATTACATTTTACATCAGAATTATACATACATTTTCATTTGTTAGAAATAGATGAACTGAGTCTTGCCTCCCCTTTCATCCTTCCAGTAAACTGAGTTTCATATTAGGATTGATCTTTCCCAAAGAAAGGAGCAGTTCACTTCAAACTACCATTTTAGCTTTTGTAATGACATAGCAACACTGACTGAGGTCACTTTGCAGCTTCCTTCTGCTGCTCTGTGCTTTGATAGGAGCGAGACACTATGAAGAGTTCTGGGTGTGCTCAAGGCCTCTCTACTTTTTTGAACTGAAAGAGAGAATTATTTTTAATGCAAGGGTAGAGCCAGGCAGTGTATGTGGTGCTGACTCCACATTCTGAATTCACTGCAAAACTTTGGGGATCCAATTTTCAGGATTGTCTGCACATTAGGTCAATGGCCCCTGCTGATATCCAATTTACACTGATCACTCAATCATGTAAAGCTCTGTGTTAATTAGGCCAATAACTGAAACATATTGTAGGGAGACTTAAGCATTGCAAAGCTGACAAAGATTACAGACAAAAGATGAAGGCAAGAATGCATTTCAGTAGGATGATTAATTGCATGAACAACTTATTTTCAAATGATTGTGAAATTTTTTTTCATCCTTAATTGAAAAAATAAGTGAAATGCAATAACACAGAAAGCTCTTTACTCCTCCACTGCCATAAACACTGACAATTCCTAAAGTCAGAAGTGCAGAGCAGCACAACCACTCATTAGTATATCAAAAATTTTCAGTAGTTTGGAGAGTTTTTTTATTTCAGATTACAATTTGAGGCCCATAATTTTGGAATTGACTCCATATGTTGCCCTAGAAATCTCTCTGAATTGTTGAAGTATGCTGCAGACATTCTTCAAAGCTTACCTCTTTTGAAGGAACTTGCTGAAGTTTCTTGTTTATTGTTTGGGGATTTTTTGTGCTTGGTTTGTTTGGGTTTTTTTTGTTGCACCTTCCAAGTGACATTATGTTCATGTGCATCTGTAGCCTAACTCACCACTTTTTATTGGTGCTAAAAATCTCGCATTCCTGGGAGAATAAGCATCACTTTTTCCTGCAAGCGATCTCAGAGATTACAGTAAGAATTTTAAAGATATTACTCAATTTGAGTAAAGCAAGAAAAACCTAGTCAAATTAAATATGAGGCTTTTCGAGAGTTTAGTCCTTAGAGGGATTACCATCTGAAATAACACTGTATTTGGAAAACTTCTCTTATAATCTATGCAGAGATTATACCTGGATATATCATAATATATAACATAATATGTATTATACCCCATTAGGGAGAGTATGCTAACACCAAATATGACACAACTAATAGCTGAATTTTAATTTTTTTTTGTTAGTTCAATTTTATATTTTACAGTTTTAAATGAAACTCTTTTATAATGCTTTGACTTCCACTTTTTTTTCTCTACCAGCATGTAGATGCAAAGGTGTTTGACTAATGAAACAGTAATGCTACAAGAATTAAATTAACACCAAATCTCTTTAGTAGAAAATTGTATAAAGGAGTAAATTATCTGTTAATAAAATAGTAAAAGTCAAATGAATCAGCCTACAAAAAGACATGACATCACCTCAAATATATGCTATTTCAAAGAAGGCTTATAGTTGTGCAAGCAACATTTATACTGTCTGGTTTTAAATTTCTATGAAGCAAATGAGGATTTGTAATTTTAAAAGAGTTTATTTTTTTTCCTTTTGCCATGAAGAACATGCTTTATATCTATTGAGTTCCACTGGATATAAATGAGATCCATTAGTTTAGCATCTGGTTTTATTTCAAAGAATCATAAAACCATTTTGTTTATCAACACCTTTAACATCAAGTCCAAATCTAACTCTAGAGTCTGGTGCTAAACCATGCCCCTTAGCACTACATCTATGCATCTGTTAAACACCTCCAGGGATGGTGGTATAACCACATCCCTGGGGAGCCTATTTCCAGTGTTTGGTAACTCTTTCAGTCAAGATGTTTCTTCTGACAGCCTTTCTAAGCCAACCCTGATGCAACTTGAGACCATTTCCTCTCCTCCTATTGCTTGTTCCTAGGGAGAAGAGATTAACAACCACCTCACTACAAACTCTTTTCAGGTAGTGGTAGAGAGCAATAAGGTCTCCTGTCAGCCTCTTTTTCTCCAGGCTAAACAACCATAGTTCCCTCAGCCACTCCTCATAGGACCTGCTCTCCAGCCTCATTTCCCTTCTCTGAAATTGCTCCAGGACCTCAATGTTTTTCTTGCAGCAAGCGCTCCAAAATCAAACACAGAACTCAATTCTTGTACCGGAGCAAGAAAATACTTAATGTATTTTGATTTTAATCAGCAGTTTCTATTATTGCCAGTGGATGTTTATTGCAGCTAGTCAACCCTGAGGGAAATTTACTTATTGATTATTGGATTTTACCCAGCATAATAATTTACCGCTAATGCTTATTTTGATACGAGGGTCAAACAGGTCACAACATATTTCTGGGGTGGAAAAAAGACAATGAATGAAGCAAGGTATTTTCAAGAAATATAACATGGACTATTCTTGAAATACACACCTCTACCGACTCTTTTTTTTTTTCTATTTTTCAGTTTATTATTTAAAGCAGTGCTTAAGATTTCTAATACATTTAAATGCATCTTTCTTCATTCACAGACCCCTGGATATGAAAAAAAAAGAACTTTAAATGGGATCTCAATCTTAACAGAATTGATACACAGCAGGTTCTGCAATATATCTAATGTGCTCCTTCCATTGGTGTATTTGAAGCAGGACTGAACATTGTAATTCCAGAATGAGTAAGAAATTGAGAGAACAACAAATGGCTCTTCAGATAAGGTAAACTAATCAATTCAAGGTAAATATTCTTGTTGAAATTAAACTGTTAAGGCAGATACTTAAATGTTGCATAATTAAAGCCTCTCTGCATCTTTCTGCTTTGTAATGATCTGTTTCTACAGAAGTTTCATGTATTGGGTTATTCTTTTCAGGAGTGACTTGCTAACATTCAGCTTTCAGATGAGTATATTATGTCACAAACATTGTCCTGTGTAAAATAATTTTTTCTAGCTTTCACACTACTTCATAAAAAATTTTGAACATACTGTGACAGAAACAGAAATTAGTATTATATCACTGACATAGGAGAACTTGAAATTATTCTTTTCATACAAAGGGGAAAGCAATTGAAACCACTTGGAAAGTATTTTCGTATACTTTTGACTGCAACCTGAAGAGAGAGACTGAGTCAGAGGTGAGAGAAATTTTCATTGCATATAAACAATTCTGAATCTTTTGGAGATTATAAAAAGAAAAAAATAAAAAATTTGTTACACAGTTTTCAAATGACAGTTGATGTTCAGCTTTGCTGAGCACTACAGTGCAAGACATCTGTGTCTAGACGAGATGGTGTCTACAAATAGTGTCTGCAAGCAGTTATATTATTAGCTTCAGATGAAGATATCCTGTCAAAATTGAAATCAGTTTATACAGTTTGCATTGTTATATTTTAAAATATTTCTGATGCTATAAAAAAACCAAACCCAAGCCCAAAACCTAAACAAATAAAACAGATTATTTTCACTGAGGTGGTGTGATAACAATTAATTTGGAAAGATTTTGGTATTTCCTTGGTGTGAGGCACCAGTGGCCACAAAGAAAAAATATATTCTGTCAAACAAGTAATTAATTTTAAGAACTAATATATGATTGACTAGGGGTAAAGTTTCTATCCTACTGTGTGGCAAACAGCAGTACTTAATTTTCATCCACAGTTTAAGTGATCAGTGTGATTATGTATGCATAATGTGTAGCAAACCAACATATTTTCTCCAGAATCCTCTTTATCACTTGAATGTTCTAATTTCACCATATTAGTACTGCAAAAGTTTCAAGACTTCTGTTTCCAAGCTGTTCCAGGGTTGCCTTTGTGATCTGCTCAATTTGCACACTGCCCAGTATCTGACAGTCATTTAAAAACAGCTAAGACATTTCTTCTGCATAAAGTCCAGTAACACTTGTGACAATTCATTCTACCACTACAGATGTATGAAAACTGCTCTCCTACTCATTTTTGAAAATATAAAGCCTTTTGTTTGCTACTTTGATTCACCAGTGTAATGTTGCCACCACTGTAGCACTGAATATGAATACAAACAGATTGACTAAAAATGTGTTTGTAATATCAAAATGTAGACTTAAATAATTTTAACTATTCGTTCTTTCTTCCCTCACATCCAACTGACTCAAGATTCTGCACCCTATAAAGCTGTTTTTCAGAAGTCCCTGTTTTGGCAATGAAGAAATTGTTTAGCAGAAGTTTTTCATCTCCCTTCTTCTCTAAAACTTACATTCAGTCCTTACCCTTTGGGGTGCCCATTTTGCTTACTGTTTTGGCACCTTCTTACTGGCAGAAATTTCAGACACAGAGTATAAATTATCTCCCCATACTCCTGCTCATGGCCTGCTGAGACTGGATGAAAATTCTTGAGTGCTAGTGCAGGAAGAAACATTCAGATTTGCTAGAAAGAGTTGTCTTGACCCTTTGGTTCACAGGCCTCTCACATTTCAGAGCAAAGTACTCATACACCTTTTCAATAAATCATAATACCACTTCTAAGGCAGCACAGATATGCTGTTTGCACAGCAACTAGAGACCATCTACAGGAGTTCAGTCCTTTGCTCTCCATCATCCTACTGGTATAGTAAGTGCAAGTTTCATGTGTAAAGCCACAGCCGTGATCTCTGTATCAGAGATATAGATATATATGATTCAAACTAGCAAAAACACAGATGGGCAGCCTCACCTCCTTAAAACTTTGAATCTCATTTTTGTCAGGAACATTATTCTCAGGCTGGATTTTAGCCTGACGAGGAGGGTTTAATCAACATTTACATTGGTTCAAGTTCTTCTACAAAGATTTGATAAATTGAGCCTTCCAGTTGCTCACAGGAGAAATGAATCAGAAAATCTGTGTCCCTTGTAACTGAAGAGGCTCTTTTTTTCTCTCAGAGAGAAACTGAAGAATGGATAAAATAAAATATTGGAGGTATGGTCTCTCAAAGTACCAACACCTCGAGACACTTTTTGCTTAGCATTGGGCAAAAGCAGAGACAAACTGTGCTTCAAACACCTAAAGTTTTATATGCAACAAAATGCTACAGCAAGTTTGATAAAGAGGAGGACATGTAGGAGGGTAATGATACTAAGGTCATGCAGTCACATAGTTTCTCTGTCACACATCTTGATGTCCTAGATCATACCAAAGATTTTTTTTCTTAACAGTAATCTTGCTCTGTCTGCCACGGTCTAGCTGTCATGTACTGTTTATTTTTTTTCTCTGTACCACAAAAAGATAACCACAAAAAAGGGGACAGCAGATGCAAGGACATTTAAACCTTAAAAGCCCCAAAGGTAAAAGTAAACAAAAGATACTTAGGAATGCAGAAGCCTTCTTAAAGTCAATTCCTTTAAATAACACAGAAAAAAAATTATGTTCCTTCTGAGGCAAATCAAATTTCTTAAGAGGCCTTGAGAAGAGAAGAAAAGGAAAAAAAAAGAGTAAGATGATTGAGAAGTTCTGAAGTTGAGAAACAGGAGAATTTAACCTCTGGAAACTGCAACTAATTATAAAGAGATCTTATGGCACTTTAAAGGCTTTCTAATGTTACCTCTAACATCATATTTCTGAAATGCAGCGTGATGTAACTTACACTCAACTCATGCTTTCAAGGTTTGCAACTGCATCAGCTAGATTCTTCCATTTAGGCAAACATGCAAAATACCCTCAAAAGTGGAGTTCTGAGGAATAAGTAATGAGAGTGGTCACCTGCTCTTCCCAAGTCTTTGTATTCCAGGCTGCTAATATTTCAAAGTTTTCTGAATATCAAACAGGTCACATTTCTATCCTACAGGCTTTTATTCAGCACAAGCCTACTCAGTATAGTTGTGGTAACTACCTCTGAGATGAAGTCCTGGTGAAGATGAGACTATGCTTGTTTCAAAAACCTTCCAGGTCTTCCAGGCTCCACCCTAATCTATCCTTTGATCTGTTTTTGTAACTGAGAGGTATAAAAATCCCCTTAGGGGATTTTGCATCATCTTAGCTAAAAAAAGAGTGCAGCTTTCATCCTGTGGTGAACATGCATAGACACAATTGAGAAAAAGTTGTCTTTGTTAACAGAACTGAGACCATCTGGGAAGTGGCAGTCCTTAAATTCATCACCTTTTACACTCAGAGTTAAAAATAGTAGGAGAATAAGGCCTCTCTGTAGAAAAAAAAAAAAGGAAAAAAAGACAAGAAAAAAGACAAAAAAAGGTTTACATTAAAACTTTGAGAATAAGAAGCTATCAGAAATATGGAGTAGAAGTTTGAGTGGAATTTCAATGGAAATTTTTTTCCTTATCACAGCATGCCATGTCCTTCAAGAAATACTAATCTATGCTTCCTGGGCAGGGCAGTCAGAACTTCCCTTTACAATGAATGAGGCATGAATATAATTGGTCTATAATTCCAATTTTCAGACATTTACTGAGGGGAAAAAACAAAGAGTAAGGAAGAAGGAGGCTGGCAAACATACTAGGAGGCAGAGAGAAGAACGAGTTCAGATGAAGAAAAAAGTCATCTTTAAGCCTCCTGTCTGCCTTAGCCCAGATATTTTTGCATATTCAGATTTTGGTCCGTACTCTAACATTCAGGCTCATTTTCTGTTGGGAAACAGATTTATGAACCTAATTTAAGAACAAACTTCCTTTAGCAGAAACTGTGTAACAGAACAGGATCAGAAATTGCTTCTTCTGCAGGTAGCAGCTAGATTCAGAAAACTTATATAAAAAAAAAGATATTAGGATTTGGAATTAAAATAAAAAATATAAAATGGAAGAAAAAGAAGAAAGGAGGCTGACAGGGTAACTGAAAACAAGTTAGAGTATATATAAAATATTATATAACAATTTATCCAAAATACCAGAAGGAACCTGCCTGAGACATTTCTCTTTTTTTCTTCTGTGCTTTTGCAACTAGGAAATATTAAGGGAGACATGTTGCAAAAATTTTATTTTCAAAAAGCATCTGAATCTTATGATTGGTAAATGATATTTTATGAAATTATGAATTACTGCAGAACTGTTACCCTTCCTAAGGGCTGCAGAGTAATGACAGTGTGCATAAACGTTCTAGCAACAACACCCATGACAGTTATGGCCACAAACCACTTTTACTTTGTTGCAGTATATTTACCTTTAAAATATGCAATTAAAGTAATGATCATGATAAGGAACTGAGGAAAACAAGAAAGGTGCCTGCTGACTGTGTTTTAGGTGCATTCATTTTGAAATAAGCCTGATACAAAAAAAGAAAAATTGCATTATTCTGCCTGGATAAACAAATTCAATCATTTGTCATTTTTAGTCCCCTATCTTGAAAAAAATGATGTCATTGGGGAAAAAAAAAAGAGAGAGATGCTAAAATTGCAGATAAAAAATTTACCTTTCTGGAGAAGCATCCTTCTAAATTAGATTGCTTCTTTATGAGTAAGCAGAAAAGATTACTATGAGACTAAGCAGATCTACAGGCCTGGAAATACATATCTTCAATGAAGGAAGAGTTTTAAAGATAGCAGCTAATGATTACTGCTCTTTCAAGCGAGCTTCATGTTCTAGAATTCGAGAAACTGGTTCTGGAGTTCTACTACATTGAAATAAACGCAAGTGAGAAAATAGCAAACCTGGTCGCCAAAGGAAAATGTGTTGCATGGATGTTTCCAAAGATTTCAGAGAAAGTACACAACATTAACACTGCCACAGCTACTGACTCTGAGGATATTGATTATATTTGCAAATGAATGGATCTGCCCCTCAATCTGATTTCTAAGGACAACATTGAAGAGAGAAAAGCATAGAAGCACCTTAGCATACATTCCCTGCCTATATGGGGGTTAAAAAAATGGCTTTAGACCTATGACTTCTCAGGTTTAGCAGAAAGTTTCCTCAAGAGTCTATAACCATCTAAACAAAAAATCAAACCTCAGCAAATGGTGGGCTTGCTGGTAGCAATGATGAGATACAATCTTATTTTTTAAAAAAGAAGACAAGGGGAAGAGACACAGGAAAGAAAGGCAAAACACTGGATGCTTTCCATTTCTCTAAGTGAAGATCCAAATGTAACATCAAGATGATGCTAATATTATACAAGCTTGCTGCACTGCACCAAACTTGCAGAACATACTGCACTACTTAAAACACTGCCACACTCTCTCCACCAGCAGGCTGACATAAAAGAGCTTCCTAAGTGATTCCTAGCATTAAGCTGTTCATCAGTTAGAGAATACATTCATTTAATAATTTTAAAAGGATGTTTATACTGCTGTGTTATCCATTCATTCTTATGCAGCCAACATTACAGTAGTATGTAAAACTAAAACACAAAAATAATTGTCCTTTTCCACTGCATGGAAGCTTCTTTTTGTGAGCAATAAGACAGTGTTTCCTCACCTACATCACTGATGTTAGACCCACAAGGACTTCCTATTATAAAGGATCATGCAGTTTTACAGCAAGCCACAGGATCAATTGGGTAATAAATAGAATAAACGACATGTTGCACTGCAGGAACTAAAGGGGAGGAAAAAAGGTGTTGAAATATTTATGATACATATGTCAACTTTTGTAAAGTTAAAACATTGAAATCTGCTTAAATCTATATGAAAGTATTAGTAATAGGGAGAATCCTGGAGAATGTTTCACAGGTGAAGCATGCGATATTACCCCACCACTGTAAATTTTATCAACCATAATAGTCCCAACATCCAATTTTTAAACTCCAATCTAATATTATTGGCAGAGAACGCAAGACATCAAACAAATCTAGTCACATACCACATGTGCACCCTACATTGCATCTTTGGTTTATTATAGCTCAGGTCTGCCTATTTGCCCTTATGTTTAGATTACACTGGCACCCTCCATGTCACTAATATTGGACATATGCAGCTCATCAGGCAGTTTTTATGCACTAGCTGGCTAATTAGCACCTCTAAAAGAAGTGCAGAAACTTTTCTTCAGAGTATTAAAATGTTCCAGCAGTTTCTTACAAGTTTTTAGCCAGATCTGTGTAGTCTGGTTTTAGGAAGAAAGAGCATCACCCAAAGGATGCAAGACAAGCCACAGAAGCTGGTTTCAGAGCCAGAGGCTGTCTCTTAGTTCTTTTTGTTTGCTAGTAAAGACATAACAAAGCAATTCAACCCACAAAGAGACTAAGCAGTTACTTGTTATATAGAGAGAACAAGAAAATTTGACATGTAGACCATTTAAGACTCTTGAAATGGTAATGAGCCTATCAGATAGAGATAACAAGACATCGCAGCTGGTAATCTGTGGTCCAAGTTGCACAAAAAAAGTTAAAAAATCCTCAAGGTCTGCGCTGGTCAAAGCTGGAGGACCTATCCTCTGTGCCTTGAGTCTATACAGGGATACATTTGTCATAACATTCTGCTTAAGGTAACTCTGTAAGATTCTTTTCCTTCAAACGAAACCCTTTCAGTTTCCTGTTTTCCTTTCTAACAACCAAGACTGTTGAGAAGCACAGACACCCTCAGGGTAGATAATGCAGACCATGGCAGATGTACTTGAAGCACTGATTTTTCCAGACTAGCATAAATCTCCATTTTAAGGTTTGAAACTGATGACAGAAGTCAGGCCAGATCGCTCCCCCTCAGGAGTACTGGGGCAAGTGCCAGGGTCGGAGAATTCTGTGCTAGAAATTGGACGAGGAGCATGACCTAATTCTACCACATGCATATTTTTTGTGCCAGAAGTACCTCCAGTGGTATTGCTAGCTGTGTCCCATATGGCCTATTTCAGTTCTCATTTGATACACACTGCTCATTATCAATACGCCACCACCAATCCAGTGGTTTTACTGGTTCTATGACTTCTAACATGCATCTCAGTCAGAAAATCTTCATCTCAAGTAAAATGGAATAACCTGCATAGCACTAATGAGGTTATTATATCTAAGCCAAGTTTGTTGTTAGTGATTTTCCATAACTAAAGAAAAAAAATAGCTTTCCTCTTTTGATGGTGCACTGAATTTTTCTTCTTTTAAGTCCTTGACACAGAGTGCACATAGACATTGGAAGTATTCCACAGACTCTTCCATGACAATGAACTTAAAGCCCCTTTGAACAGCTGGGAAAGGGAAGCATACTGAAGATCTGAACATATTGTACAACAATGCAAAAGAATAGGGTGGATGACAAACTATAGAACAGTAAGATTTTAAAGTAAGAGGGAAGGAAAAAACAGGTGAAGAAAATGAGAACACCATGCTGTAGTCGTACTGAGGAATATGCAAGTGTTAAGTACTTGTCACTCACTTATGAGAGAAGAGGAGAGGAGAAATAAGTCAAAAATATATTATGTATCTACAGGCAGGGTATTTTTATATTTAAAACCATCTGTCTCACAAAAGTTCAGGTCGCATCATTCAGTTAGATAATTATAAGCCCTTCCAAAGACCCAGTTTTAGTAGAAAATGCTAACTTGATATGAGTTCCTGGCCTGAAATAGCTGTAGGCTTTGCTAAGGCATGACAAAGGGAAAAATGGATGTGGTCAAAAACCCTTCAAGCTTCAGAAATTCCTGCTTCCTAAGGGAAGGCAAAATTGCAATTGTAAGGCAGCTCAGGGTGGTGGAACTCTGATAGCCCCAGGATCCATGTTTCAGAGTGCCACAGGAAAGACAGTGAACAACATCCCACAGTGGATTTGGATACTGGGGTTTATTTAAAACCAGAGAGGTATGAGTTTTACTCTACCTGATTAGGAGGCACCCATCCTTTCACTGCTCCTGGTACTATATAGTTACTAGATCTTGCCATCCATCTGCAGTAGGGAAGTAGCTGCTGGCTCAAGACATTCAGAAAGTCAGTTCCTGTTGTTGCTGCACACCATGACCTATCTTACTTGTTACACGCCAAGGTCCTGTAACATGTCCCTTGGCACTCATCTCCATTCTGGTCTTCAGTGACATCTTTGATCTCCAACATCACTTCCAAGATCGTTCTTCAAACGAGGCTCCCTTCTTTTATCAGAGATTGTTTCTTCTTTTTAGAAACCCTTATTGACATCAGCTTTTCCTTCCAGCACACCGAGTCACCAGTTTTCCTGATCTGAATTGTCTGTGTGCAGAGGAACAATATGTAATAGGCTTCCTAATTGCTGTTTCTGGCTCATGTCTCTCTTAATTGGACAACTGAGGACATGACATTTTTCTTTAGTCCCGGTGTTATCAAAGTTTACAATCAAGTCACACTGGTTGTAGCTAGTAAGTAGCAGGCTCAAGAGTTCAGTGGTTCAGTTTGGAGCAGTCACCTACACACATGTATGAATCTAATTATCTGCTGCCTCGTGGCATTCACAACTCAATCCATCTGTTCACCTATGACAGTTATTCTGCCTCATACCAAGCAATGTCAGCAAAAAACTAGGAACACTGTATTTTGTAGCTGTAATACATATCCGATAGTGTTCCAATGCTAGTTCCTGCTCCAAAGACTCATTTAAGTATTATCAGATGAACATTAGATATGGGGGAGAGGGGGGGCTTGAAGAGTTGGGGTTTTTCATCCTGGAGAAGACAAGGCTCCATGGAGACCTTATAGTGACATTTCAACATCTGAAGGGATCCTACTGGAAGGTTGGTTTGGGACTGTATGGAATCATAGAAACATAGAATCATTTAGGTTGGAAAACAACTTCAAGATCAACAAGTCCAACCATTAACCCTATTCTACCAAGTCCACCACTAAGCCATATCTTCAAGCACTAGACCTACATGGTTTTTAAACACATCCAGGGGTGGCAATGCCACCAACCTCCATGGGCAGCCTGTTCCAATTCCTGACCACTATTTCAGTGAAAAGAATTTCCTAATCTACAGCCTAAACTTCCCCTTGTGCAGCCTGAGGCTATTCCCACTTGTTCCATTACTAGCTAATTGGGAGAAGAAACCAACACCCACCTCATGACAACCTTCCTTCAGGTAGTTGTAGAGAGTGATAATGTCTTTCCTCAGCCTCCTCTTCTGAAGACTAAACAGCTCCAGTTTCCTCAGCCACTTCTCATAAGACTTGTTCTCTAGGCCCTTCACCAGTTTCATTGCTCTTCTCTGGAGCTACACCAACACCTTGATGTCTTTCTTGTACTGAGGTGCCCAAAACTGAACACAATACTCAAGGTGTGGCCTCACCAATGCAGAGTACAGAGGGACAATCACCTCCCTGGTCCTGCTTGCCACACTATTTCTCATACAAGCCAGGATGCTCTTGGCCTTCTTGGCCACCTGGGCACACTGCTGGCTCATATTCAGCCACTTGTTCATCAGTACTCCCAGATCCCTTTCCACCAGTCAGCTTGCCAGCCACTCTTCCCTAAGCCTGGAGCGTTGCATGGGGGTTTTGTGGCTCAAGTGCAGGACCCTTGTTGAATCTTATACAATTGACCTTGTCCCATTAATCCAGTCTGTCCAAGCTCCTCTGCAGAGCCTCTCTACCCTCAAGCAGATCAACACTTCCATCCAACTTGGTGTCATTCACAAACTTACCGAGGGTGTACTCTATCTCTTCATAAAGATCATCCATAAAGATGTTAAACTAGTGGTCTCTATGCTGAGCCCTGGGGAACAGCACTTGTGACCAGTTGCCAGGTGACTTTAACTCCATTCACCACCACACTTTGGGACCAGTCATCCAGGCAGTGTTTTACCCGTCAGAGTGTATGCCCACCCAAGCCATAAGCCAACCATTTTTTCATGACAAATTGATGAGAAACACTGTGGAAGGTTTTATGAGACTCCAGGTAGATGACATCATCAACGTTTCTCTCATCCACTAGGCAGGTCATCTTGTCACAGAAGGAGATCAGGTTTGTGAAGCAGGACTTGCCTTTCATAAAACCATGCTGAGTGGGCCTGATGGCCTGGCTGTCCTGTATATGGTACGTAGTGGCACTCAGGATGATCTGCTCCATGGCCTTCCCTAGGTCCAAGGACAGACTGTCGTTCCCCACATCTTCCTTTTCCCCTTTCTTGTAGAAGAGCATGTTGGCAATAGGATGAGGGACAGTTTTAAATTAGAGCAGGGTAGATTTAGGTTAGACATTAGGAAGTTCTTCACATGAGGATAGTGAAATACTGGAACAGGTTGCCCAGAGATGTGGTGGAGGCCCCAAGCCTTCAAGGTCAAACTTGACTGGGCCCTAAGTAACCTGATCTAGTTAAGGATGTTGCTGCAAGGGGGTTGGACAAGATGACTTTCAAGGGTCCCTTCCAAGCCAATGCATTTTATAATTGATTATATTTCTCAACTGAGCCACAGGGACCACAGTAGTTTCTTCTCATGTGAGCTTGCTTTGCATGAAGGTTTGAAGTGAAAAAGCAGAGAAGCTTCCCTCCTCCTGATTGAATCATGCCTACCAAGTGGTAGTGGACACTTTCTTGAGAGGTGGAAGATTTTGCTCATTAGGAAATTGAGCCAATTTGCTACTTACTGTCTGAGCGCTTCACCTGGCAGGCCTCGCTGCAAAGTGTCATCCTCCTGTCTCCCGCGCCCTCATACTCCCACCAGCTGCCTTTTTATTTCCAGACCTCTCAGCATGGTCCCTAACCGTCCCTAGACACTCTCATGTTGTCTGTCCTATGCCAGATTGCTTCAGTTTTCTCATTCTTCTCTTCCCCGTGACTAGTTTCAGAGCATAAACTAGTGTTATGAGTAGAGCTTGGCAGGTTGGGCTTATTTTCTGGACAATGCTACCCTCCTCATATCCAATTCTAGTACCTCCCAACTATTAAGAGTTTGGGGATTTGGCTTCAGAGGCATCATGAAACTGTATTTTGTATTTGCTTCAAACAGCAGCTTGAGGCACACACACATTGTGCTCAGTGTGTTCAGGCTATGTTAGCAGTGCACCAGAAGTTTAAGGAGACAAAGCTTGTCTTTGGATCCAGAAGAGGTTTAAGTGCAAGCTATTCACCCACATCAAGAATGAAAGAGCCTGTATAGTCACAGAAGTCAGATTCTAGATGTTTGAGAAATTTTACAAAGACAACAGGACTCATGCTGCTTTTTCAGGGCTAGGGAGCAGATGAACAGTAGCTTCCACGTTATGGCTTTGTGTACTGGGTTCTGAATTCTGCTTGAGATACATTTAGATTTTGATATCCTCCTTTTAGGTCCAGCCTTTCTTGTTTCAGTCAGAGTCCTCAAATGTGCTTGGTACTATCATTAAAAAGTCTCAGCCACAAAGTCAGTGATTGATATGATCAAACAAGACACCCATATGACTTGCCAGATCTAATACTGTTATACACTCCTCACTTTAGCACAGATGCCAGGACAGGTCTGCGTTTCTCATTTGCAATAACATGGGAGAGACATGCAGCAGACAGTCAGTTTACAGAGGCTAAGGCAATTATAGGTTGCTTTATTATGGGAGGTTGCTACCTGTTATGATACAGTGATAGAGTGGCATGTAGCACAATCTAGAATAATGTTCCAGTACTCCACTGCCACCCTTCCCAGAAGCCGTACATTCAAAGAAAAAACAGTTCATGCTCATTTTCCAAAGCAAGACAAACTTGATAGGTTACCAGGAATTTGTCAGATTTTCTCATGGATACAAGTCATTTAAACATCATCCTAGTTGTAAAATGGATGATCAGAACTGTGAGTGCTACCAATCTTCTCAGAGAACAATGATTATTATAAGCATTAATTGGATGCTTACATTTGATCATGCAGCTCCAAGTCTGCCCAAATGTGTCCTATCTCAAAATGCTCTGTCAAGGAGTCAAAAAATGCAACAAACTATTTTTGAATGGGAACTGACATCATGAAATGTTCCACCAGGGTTAATGACATAATCCTCTAAAGTGCCAAGGCAAATCAAACACGGTAGTTGCATTTTCTTTTACCATCAGTGCTTTTGTTGCTTGAAATGACAGAGAGCAACACAGCCCTCAGATTCCACTATAGTCATCTACTTTTGAGTTAGATATGTAAAGAAATAAAAAACAATACCACATATATATTACAAAGCCTCAGTTCATACCTTATATACATAATTCAGATACCTGAGTGCTGATTTACCATAAAAGCTTAAGACATCACATTATTTTGGACTAAAATATCAATGTCTGGAGAGTGCAGCAGAAGTAATTAGCTTGTTACAACATTGACATTTTGTATCTATTGTTTATATTTTAAAGGAAACGGAGGAAATCAGAAAAATAAAAGTCAAACATTTTTTGAATGGCAAATTGTCCTATATATGAAACAGAAAATGCAATGCATACAATCATTATTACACTTTCTACTCATGTATGTGGTCATCTTTTTATAGCTTTTTGGTATCATACCCTCTGTGTTCCACCTCAGGAAATTCTTTTCAGAGGGAATGGAGAGTGGATCCACTCTGAAGCTACAGTCAGTTGTAAGGACTAGCCACAGTTCTGATTTCTAGCATCTGCTAAAAACTGACACCATAATAAAAACCAAGAGTTACGTAAACCGTAAAATATCTGAGTCCTCAGTAGGAAACAGATCCTTGTAATTTGACAAGACAAAGGGCAAGTGGTTTCCCACTAGAGACAGTATTATATATTGATATGGGAAAATATTGAATACTGATGCTCTGTTGAGTATTAACATTTTTAATACCACAACAGCATCAAAGTCAGCATCAAGAGCCCAGGTCCTTATCATATTCAGTTCAAAGATCCCCATTATGAAGTTAAATCTCTTAAGATCTTAAGGCACCACAACAGACCAAAGGATGACGGTTATAAAAAGATCACAGTAATCTCTACACAGTAGCCATCTGACTTTACTCGGTCTTGTAAGGTATGAAACACCTCATCTAAATCAGATCTCACATTGAGACTGCAATTGTGTATGATACAGAGAGACAATGAAGGACAGAGTAATACTGAGTGACGTCTTCCTCCAGAAGAATAATCATGAGTTCTTCTGTGTCAAAATGTCACAAAGGATGACCATTTTAACACTGACTTTTAAAGTAAGTTACTCCACAGTCAGGGAAACAGAATTGTTCAGCCTGTAACAACTATAAAATCAGCAAGATTTACACAATATTGGTGTAATTCACTAGTTTTTAGCATATAACAATTTCCTTTTTCCTGTAAGATTTTTCAAAGTACCTCTCTTCTGCCTAAAGGTCAAGTGGAACGATGAGTACAAAAAACTTTCCTGTTCCTGACACAGTAGCTGTGAAGAGGCGATATGGGGTGATAATCATCATTTTACTGCTTTTGCACTCCCTAAACTGGGAATTTATAAAGTGTAAAAGGATGGAGAGGAGAAAAGGGGGGAAGATGCATTTTAAGAAATCTCAGTAGTGTTTTAGTTCCATCACTTTGTCTTCTTCAAGTATATGTTGACATTCTCTTGTTTCTTCTGAAGAGACTGAGAAATTCAATGCACTGACTTTGCTGAGAATAGCATGCAAATTCCCACGTAGGATACAGAGGTCTTGCCAAACCTGAACAGAGATCTGCATGTTCACATTATGATTAGTAAGAACCAACAGCACAAATTGTGATAATCCATTCAGCCAGTAATGGCTGTTATTATGGAGAGTTTCAGTATTTTATACTGCACATTGCCTGGACAAATCTGTGTGATGCTATGCAGAAGCATAGCTGAGTATGCTAGTGTGCTCAGGTGCTAATAATAATAAAGTACAGTAATAAGATTGTAGTTGGTAATAAGGTTGTGGTTGCACAGCCTATAGTTAAATCTTCATTTCTGCACCCTCTTGTCAGATTTAGGTTAACACAAGTCTGGGGATATCTGTATCGCTGATCATATCTTCCATATAATCATAGAATCATGGAATGGTAAGGGTTGGAAGAAACCTCTGAATATCATTAAGTCCAAAACCTCTGCCAAAGTAAAATCATCTAGGGCAGTTTGCACAGAAACACATCCAGATGGGTCTTGAACCCTCTGGGCAGCCTCTTCCAACGAGGTGGAACTTCCTGTTTTTCAGTTTGTATCTGTTGCCGCTTGTCCTTATCACCGGGACACTCCTGAAAAAAGACCAGCACCTTCTTGACACCCACCTTTCAGATATTTGTAAACTTAGATGCCCTCTCAGTCTTCTCTTTTCCAAACTAAACAGCCCCAGGTCACTCTGTCTTTCCTCCTAAAACAGGTGTCCCAGTCTCTTAATCATATCAATTGCCCTTTTCCAGTATATGCCTGTCCCTCTTGAACTGGGGAGCCCAGAACTGGACACAATACACCAGGTGTAGTCTCACCAGGGCAGAGAAGAGGGAAACAAGAACCTCCCTTGACCTGCTTGACCATCTGCAAAAAAAAAAAAATAACCAAGGCTGGATTCATCTTGTGAAGAGCAAGTAGTTAGCAGGAATACAGTCTCTCCAACTTGTGTATGTGTTTTAAAGCAATGCTTAAGATTCTCAATTGAACTAAGTACCAAAGTTTCTTACACAATCAATGGAGTAGGTGCCTTTGAAAGTACCTGTGTAAGGCCAGGTTTGGCCCCTTGTTACATAAGCAAATTGAATACTTTATTCTGGCCAACAGTTGTCTTTTTAACATGCATTTGCAAAAGTTATTTGGCAAACAATTAAAATATAATTAAAAATAAACTGAAATCAAGATATTTTTATTAACGACACATAGGAAAAAAAGTTTCATTCTTTTCCCATGCTATTTAGGATTAATTCAACAAAATCCATAACATGTCAGCATCCTGCAGTTCTGAATCAGATACTCAAAGTGATAATGCAGGGGTTACATCACAAAAGAAGAGAAAAGTTTATTGCTATGTACTGATAATTCAGCAGACTACAAAATAATTTGTAAAAAATAGAATAGTATAACTTATGTCTACAAAATCTATAGCAAAGACATAAAGATAAGAATCTTGAGGCAAGAAAAGTGTATTTATAACTACTTTCTCAGCGGGTTTTGGTGTTTTGTTTTTTATTCTTCTTTGAAGGCAAGCAGGAATAATTACCACATTGTCTAAGTTAATTTGGTTTTGCTGGTTTATATTTTTATCTTCATATATACTCTCATTTTCTCAGGAAAAAAAAAAGTACATTTACAGACAACTGAATCTCCAAATAACTGATGTATTGGCATAAAATTTTGAGACACTACTGACAGCACATTCATCTTTTAATTTCTTCTGGTTATTTTTTGAGTGTGTTTGATAAAATAGTTTGTGTATCTGCGTATGCACTTGTAAGCTTAAAAATCCAAAGGATTTGAGCATCACTTCTCCACCGTATCTAGCACTGGGTTTTGCTTCGGTACAGATAGCTATAACCTGCTGTTATTTCAGCTTCAACAACCTATTTTCTGTTGTTGTAAAGAAAACATATTATTTGAATTAGTAGGATTGATTTCAAGTGAAAGTGAAGTCAGTCCTACCAAAGCATATAGTCACCTTGCCTCTACATTCCAAGAGTTACTTTGGTGCAGACAACTCAAGGGCTCAGACTGGTAAACAAAAATCCAGCAAAGAGCTAAAACTCATGATTACTTAGAGCAGGAAAAGGTCACTGGAAGCAAAGGGCAATACTTTCAGTGACAGCCCGGGTAATTTTGGAGCCTACATCTCATCCTTATACAGCATTTAAGAAGACAAGGGCAAACTGCTAAACATCAAGCTGCCTGAAGCAGCAGGGAGCTTCTATATGAATTTCAGCTGCATCTAGGGACTGAAATTCCATTAACTTCAGTGAGTGAAGAGCTGTCATTGGACTGGTCATAGTTCCTAGTAACCAGCTGCTACACAATGGCTGAACCTCAGGAAACTCCCAGGTCTTCCATAGGTTATTGGTAAAACCAGGTTATTTTTTTTTTAACTGTTGTAATGAAAGAGATGAATTCCACAGTTACTCTCTATTACTACACAAATCCCTATGCTGATAATTTATTAAGTTTCTCCACTTGAAAACCTGCAGGTGGTAATAGAATCTGCAGATATTTAAGATGTTCACAGTTTGATGTGGTGGAGTTCATAAAATATAATTACCATGTGGCCATATGAACACTGTGCTATGAAGGTGTGGATCCTAGTCTGATTTTGTGAACTCCTTGTGTATACCTTTGTTAAATGACAAATTATACTTTAATTGTGAGAACAGCCTGACATATCTATTATTATTTTAGCTTTCATTTCCACATGAAATCTAAAATACTAACTAATGGAGATGCTTGAGTATTGAAAACCTTCTGATTAAATGAAAACATCATCCAAGAAGACAGTCATATCAAGAAAGCAAAGCCAGGAAGATGAAAAATCAAAAGTAACTCATTACCAGAAAAGGAACATCAGTCCAGTAATCCAGATCCTCCAATAAACCAAACTAAAAAAAGAAGCTGAATTTTTCAAAGGTAGACCCTCCTTTCTCTCTAGGGGAGAGAAAGGAGAGCATTTAAGCACACAGAGCAATACACTAAGACGTGTGTCTCAGAAAACTGCAGAAAAGCCTGTGTGGCACTGCTTCTGGACAACAGCTTGCTCAGATGACCCCAGTTCACACCACTCATCATGTGGCAAAAACTACAGACTCACGTTGAAGCATTAAGAGACCACAAACTCTTTTTTTTTTTTTTTTTTTTTTTTTTTTAATCTGAGGGGAAGACAAGAAAAAGACTGGAGCTGGACTGGATGCTCAAACCGAAAGAAGCTCAGAGAAAATGTGGTTTTGTTTGCAGCGCAAATATGACAGGAAAATGTCCCCTTTTGGTAGCTAAACTAATGAGGACTGTGCTGTGATGGGATACAATTTGACATTTACCTTCTTTTGTAATTTGTGGTTGTGGGTTTGGAAAACAACGCTCCAAAAAGAGTCTCATAATATTTACTATTCTTTTTTTTTTCCCTAGCTCTTTATTGGGAGACTGGTGTGAACCACACTCAGGGAAATAAGATATATGAGTAACTGTCACTTCTGTATTCTTTTGAAATGAAATACATTTTATTCTTTAGCATATCTGTCATCCTCATCTCCTTTCTTAGCTCTAGAAGTTTGAGCTGTAAGTACCTATTGTAAATCATGTGTATAAACTCAGATATTCCTGGCATTTCAGAGAATATATCAGTCTCAGTGCATACTGCATTGTTTAGGGTTTGAAACATGCAGCAGAGAACCAATTGTAGTTTTTTATTGAATTGATCTCTTAAAATAATAATAATTAAAAAGAAAATAAAAGAAGATACATGGTGAAAGGACCTATAAAATTTTGAGGAAAAAGCAAAGACTAAATGATGAATAAATTAATCTCAGCAAACTGTGCCTGCAAAGACCAGATCAAATTCACTATTTTCTCAATGGCTGTAGAAAATTCTAATATTCCATTCATGCAATACTTTCTCCCAGTACTCATATGCGTTTAGGGCAGACACTTGATACAGTCAGGAAAATATTAGGGAAGAAAAACCTACATAACTGTACAGATCACCAAGAAATGGCATCCAGCTCCAGTATCTCACCTTTTTGTTCTCATCTAGTTTTTGCAGGGGTGCATCCCTAGTTCTGTTATTGACTGAATGCACAGTTCTCATCAAAGGGAAAACCAATACATTTGAAAGGCTCCAGTAAGTGAATTAACAAATCTAAATAGATAGAGTATTGGCATCTGCAATTTCACTGACCCTGCATTGGCATGTTGAGTTCACCAATGTGGATGTAATAAATTATGTCAAAGAAAAAAAGGCCAGATAAGATGATCTGATTGTAGTTTTGAGTTTGTTCTGTAACTTCCGTTATGAGCAGACACAAAAAAATGAATATATTACCAAGTGAATTCATTATTAGGAGCCATATTTTCCTCATTAGCTGGAAGAACTGAAGTATGTATTTAAATCAGTGGTGTAACTCAGTGATTGCAGAGATGCTTTCCTGGAGACAATGAAAGGCTCTCTTTAATAACAGCTGGACTTGTTAACTTTGAAAACAAAGAAATATGATCCTGAAAAATATTTTAACCCTTAAATCTGACCAAAATCAGCCAACTAGGGGCCACATCTATAATCTAGAAGAGGAGTCAGAGTCATGTTACGGAGTAGGAGCAGCTGTAAGGTCTCATAGGTGACTATTGAGTGGCTGAAGAGAAGAGCAAAGGAGCAGCTGTTCAACTGCAGCAGTGCTAGCTTGCTAGTGAAATCCACTTGCTATTTTTCAGGAGATTAAGAAAGAAAGGCAAATGTGGACAAAATTACCTGAGAAAAACTGTCTTTGGAGAGAAAGTAGCTAAGGAAATCTTGTCTTCTCAGGGCGGACTAGAGAGCAAGGTAGTTTAGCCACAAACTGTCTGACAGTTTGGAGGTTATCAGAGGATAAGGAATTCTCCTGGTGGAGAAAAAAAAAAAAAAAGGTAGTTTATGAGCTTGCAGAATGTTAAAAGGAAACAAGCAAGCAAAGCCAGAAAACTAAATCAAACTCATGCCTCAGTATTTCTAGACTGATTAAGAAAGCCTCCTATTGTACTGGAGGATAGTGTATTGCTACATTTTGAAAATATGTTTCCTAATTCCATTCTTTGATTAAATTGCATAAGCATCTTCAAGCTACAGCTTTAATAGCAAATTTTCAACAAATACAACTTTTTTTTTCCATTTTACTTTCTACCTATCATGGCAGAAAGAAAAAAAATCTGTTGCAGCAGAAAAATCGTAATGACTGTTTTGCAAGTCTGTCTTAAAGGTCAGTGGGAGTCAAAAGCTGTGGTGCAGCAAGGCTCAAACCTCACTGCATGAATTTTAGACATCAGAAATCACTGTACATGACTGGAAAGCTGTTAGTTGTAGCAGTTACATATTTTCTACTTATCCTTACCAAGATGAAGCATGAATAGGGCCCAGATATATCGACAGAAGTGAAAGACAAAAAACCTCTTTCAGATTGTGTGGACTTCCTAATTCATAATTTTAATTCATCAGAGCACAATTCGAAGATTTGCACCACCGACCAAAAAAAAAGGCAACAATATACTGTGCATTTATTTGATCTCCTCAAATGGAGATCAAACATATATAGGGGGTATACTGAAAGAGGCTATACTAGTCCTAGAAAGGGAAATCTGCCTTGGAGAGTCAAACCACCTACAGGTGCAGACATTACAGGTCATGGCCTGCAGGAGGATACAACAGTTTTTAAGGCGGCAAGAAGGGAACTTAGTGCCTTAGCTAGACCTATCTAAGAACCATAAGGCAAAGACCACTCTGACAGTAGGAAACAGACAACTATACCTATATGTCACCATTCTGAGGCCTTGCACAGCTGAGTCTACTTGAGAGGCATTCCTGCCCACAGTGGGGAAGTTGGAGTGGATGATCCCTGAGGTCCCTTCCAACCTAAGCCGTTCTAGGACTCTCTGACATCAGAAGGAGTGCAGTCACATTAATGTTAACACCTCTCAGATATCTTGCTTGCAGGAAAATTAAAATTTTCAAAAGCCCCCCTTGTCATCTCAGCCACACAGCTCAAAGAGAGTCTTTGAAAATTGCACTGCAATTTACCAGATTCTTAAGGTACAGAATCACAGAAGTTTTCTCTTTGCTTTTTCAATATTTCCTCACACAGTTGAAGCCTGCATTTACTACCTTCTCTAAAAATATCCTAGTCACTTTTCTATGGACACTTCATAAAGTACAGAGTGTGCCAAAAGACAAGCAAAACAACCACTATGTGGTGTGCTCTGTGTCCCAAGTTTTGCAAGGTTAAGCACTTGTTCCTTCCCCAAGGATTGCAAAGCCTGGATACCACACATAGAAATGCTGCACCAAAGGGCAGCAACACATTCTCCATGCAGGGTCCAGAGAAGAACCAAGACTAAGTGCCCCGTTGTTTACAGTCAGTCTGCTCTAGAGAAGCTAATTCTAAAGAAAAGGTTTAGGAACTATTACAGAATTCTTGGCTTTCTTTGATTTAGAAGATGTAGCCTTAGTGTCTAAATAAGTGTCTAAACAGTCTTGAAGCCTATATTTTGAGGATGCAGACCCTTGCCACAGAGGAAGGTGACCCATAACAAAGAGGCACCTTGGCAAGAAGATCAACTCTGCACCACAGAATATGAATCCAAACTCTTAAATTTGTTGCCAAGTTACGCAGGAAGATTGAGAAACTTGTAGGCAAACAGATTTGTCTGGGCAGAAGGTGGTATTTTCTTGTAAAGGTTTTTCTGTCTTTGGTTCTCATTTTGTCTATTTGATGGATTTAGGAACCAATCTGGGCAGGCCTGGATAGAAGTTATTTAGAGGTCCTGCTGAGACCACTGCTTGAGGTCTTAAATATGCTACAATAATGTTGATAAGACTGAGTATGAGTGGCTGAAAAACCCTTAGAAGGGTGCGGTGTCCCCAGTGGAATCATCAGAATTTGGTGACTACTATGATGTAGGCTATGTATCTACCAGGGATGTTCTTTGTGACAACTCCTTTACCTGTCTCCCTATCTTTGGACATCAAGGGACTTACATTTGCAGCCTTCAGGCTATTAAACTAATTAAAATATATAGTCTCCAAGATGGAAAGACTGATGATCTGGTCTCTGGAAAGATGTGGCACAAAAAAATAAATCACCTTTCCTCTAAATCAGAATGAAATCAAATTATACACAGAGTAGATTAGATTAGAGAAGGCCTGTTTCTGAAAGTACCTTATCTGTTCTCTTCTCATTTTAGTGAGTCAAAGCGGGTGGATTCACTGAGTGCTGTTTATATCTGTGAGCCTCATCCCTACAGAGGGATCAAAATCTGAGCCGGTAAACGTTTCACTCATTCCAGCAATAATCGGTATAATCTTATTCTGATTCCACAGCAGAGGATTTTAGCAAAAAAAAAAAAATCAAGTAAACTGAGATGAGTATATAAGTACATTAATGCCTCCTGCTAATACTCAGTGATCCTCTTACAGGTACACAAACTATAATGGATACATAGCAGACAAGAGGCAAGGCATAGCAGTCCATGCAGAGCTCATTTGGATGGCAAAACAGAAGCAGCGCACATTGAAAAGATCACAGAGTTGAATTTATTTCAAAAATGTCTTAGCTGTTTGGGAGCTGCCACAGATGTCTAATGGGTATGAGTGGGACAAAAGCCCACGTTCAAATGACCTCTGTGCTTGAGGACTTCCCCAGAAGGGAACCTGAGAAGGCGTCTAGTCCTGTTCCCAGCCCAAAGGCAGTTGTAGATGCACTTTCACATTACATGAGGACTCAGATTTCAGTTCAGTTTTCAGCCTCACACACCAGGGTGAAGGATGCATGTGAGTTCACTGCTTTTTCTGACTGTATCAGATCACATTACAAAAGATAATGACTGCCTCTCCCTGCACCCTGAGCATCCCTTATGTGACTAAACATTTGCTACTTTAACAGTAGCAGTTCTGTGCATGTCATCATCTTTCTTATTATTTTCTTCCGTCATATGGGTGGGTTTACTGCTCCAAGATGCCTTACAGTCTGGAAGAAACGTAACATGGCAATATATAGAACTCTCAAATAAAACATTCTTATGCCACTGGAAAGAATAAACCAAATATTATTAAGCAAAAATTTGTTCCTCCTTGCCCTTTTGATAAAGGACATCCCTCTCAAGAAGTAAAAATCTAGATAATTATTATTGTGTCATCTGCTAGTTAGGAAGCATCTTATGAGACATCTCAAAAAGCCTGTAAGTTGAAAATTTCACAAGTAAACCACAGTTGTATCACTTTTCCATATAATCGTTTATCCCTTTTATCTTCATCCACCCTCCCTTCCTGTGTTTTCCTGGATTCATTTAGTTCTTTTAAATAATATGATTCACTGGATAGGCATTTAAGTAACACACAAAGCAGAAATATCAAATATGAAATAACTAGGACACTATTAGCTCCTTTAACTACTGTTATTTTGCCTTAGCTGTAGAAGTTGTATTTTTATCATTCTAATACACTAAGCATGCTTGCTTTTAGACAGTTATTGTTACTAACCTTTTTTTCATTACTTTCTGAGAAACATTTTTATGTAATATTTGATGTAAGCATTTCTTAAAATGCAATGTTTGTTTAGGACTTGTTTGTCAAAGAAGGTCTTTCAGTCAAAATAAGTTCAAGTGCATAACATGGAGGGATAGTACCTTTTTTGATGTATGCCACATACATTTGTACATAAAAACCTCATTTACATATAAAAATGTTATAGTTTTTAAGCATCCTAACCTTCTGACTGGAGACATCTAATTAGATAAGACTTGCTGTGCATACATCTAAGACCTTTCAGAACTATAAACAAAATTATAGGAATGTGAGACATTAAATTTTCACTCAGCTAATTTGAGCATCAGTTGAAAATATGGTGGTTGTACTGTTGGTTTTTGTTTGTTGTTGGGTTTTTTGTTTGTTTGTTTTTGTTTTTGTACCAGTGAGGACAGAGTTCCATAAATTGCCAGAAGAAAGAAAGTTATTTGTAACTGTGTATATTTATGAAAGGTCACCAGAAGCACCTGAGAGATTTAACATATTGGTGTTTTTGACAGGGACAAATTAGTGAATAGTCATTGGTGTTCAAGCATAATTCATCTTCTGCCTCTAAATGCTGATGCATGATTACCAGGTCCACAACTGCTGGATGCTCAAATACCTAATTTATACCGAAAAATAATGCTCACAACTGCTGTCCACGATTGTGTGTAAGTTTTGGGACTTTTTCCTCTACAATAGGAAAAAAAAAAGGAACGTTTATAATAGGAGCTGTTTCCCTCAATAGTGGGGGAAAAAAAGAGAGAGAAAATGTAGGAAAAGAAAAGAACCTCAATATATGAAGGATAGAAAGAGGGGAGAAAGAGATAAATGTTAGAAGTGCCATTTTATTATATTCTGAGAAGTCATGAGGACCTCAAAGATCATCATTCCACCAAGCATGGAAGAATCAACATTAAACCATGTCCCTAAGCACCAGGTCCACACGCTACTTAAACACCTCCAGGGACAGTGACTCCACCACTGCTCTGGGCAAAACATTCCAGTTTTTGATAACTCTCTTTGTGAAGAACTTTACATAAGCCTTGATTCAAGAACAGGGAAAATCAGATAATAACATAAATTTGAGTGCTGAGGATGAGTAAATATTTAGTTTCTGGGTACCATCTTATTTACTTAAATTTATCTAGCCTATGTATGTATATCCTAATGGTATATCTTGATGAGATCACTTCTCCTTAGCCCCTTAGCTCATTGTAAAATTTATTTGAAGGCCAGAGCAGAATTTGTTAGAATTTCTGAAAATGTGAGAAAGGAAAGGAAACAGTTCAAAGCCATGTAATTATAACAGTGCACATCTAAACCACTGATAAGTCTATGCAATATGATTCATCAACTTGAATACAAGAAAACACTAAAAAAGTGTCAGCCTTTAAAGAATTGGCATTATGGTAACTTGTAGAGACTTCTGAAATGGCTTGAAATAGATTCAGGCTTCTGTGAAAGATAAAGAAATACAACACAATTTGAACCATCATAGCTACCCATCCCATTCTACCTCAAAGGTCAAAATCCTCTCATAAAACAGCATTAGAATTTCTGCAGAAGAGCCAGGCAAGCAACTTAGATAAACATTTTCCCTGGCACAAAAACATTTTCAGCAAATAACTTCATGTTCCTCAAAACAGGTTGTTCATTAGAAGGCAGACAAATAGGAGTATTTTTCTCCTGGAGAAAACATTGCATGCAACTCTATTTGCAGTCCTCTCTAAACCCTGCCTGCAGGGTGGAAGCCCACAGTGCTAAGGAGTCACATCAGATGTCCAGTGTCATACAGCATACGCTTAAATAAATCAAGCCTTGGGACAACTTAAAACTGCAGAGCAGCCAATGCAATAAGAAGAAAGATGAATTATTCTGACAGTAAGGCAAGAATAAGTTAACCTGTCACATAAAGTGACTGAAAGAATACTTGACCTCTCCCAGGTTTTTTTTGGAGCACCTTTGTTTGTTTGATGTCCAGATGCCAACTATGATCACCTCTATTTATACGTGCAAAATTCACTCTTTCCAGAAACTCCAACACACAGACTAGCAGATTTCTCACTGTATTACTTATTCTTTTAAAAAGGGTTTTCCTATAAAATTTATTCGCAAAACAACAGACAAAAAAGCATACGTTCCTTCTGTAAAAGGTCAGATACTCACAAAACCAGTGTTCCCTTGCAGCCTCCAAGTAAAGAATACATTAAGGAAAGAGTTAGTAAGAAAATAATAAGAAAATATATTAATAAAGAATAAGATAGCCTAATATAACGATTCAGCAATCTTATTTTGCCAGCCAGGTCATTCTTTTTCATTGTGATTATGTATTGAACATCTTAAACTACAGAGATACTTTCAAGTTGCTTCTGTTTGCTGTCCTGTCTGATTCAAAAAGAGCTCCAATTCACAGTTCCCTGGGCTCTGCCAGGCAGATCACTTCAAGGTCTGCCATGAACATGGCTCCTGAAGTGCTGTGCTGGCCCAAATGGACAGAAAACGAGCATCAAACATGGTTGAGTATGCAACCAGATAAAGAGAGCCTTGCCTGCAGAGCTGTACAAAGAAGATTCTGCCATTGCCTTCTCCTGCTCTCACTATCACCAAAGCTCCTGCTTTGGCATTATTTTAAATTTTGCACTGGACTGGTTTGATCTAACCTGAAGGTACCCCAAGTAAACAGGGTCTTTTGCATTGCCCTCCCCAGTACTCCTGCATGGCACAGAGGCAAGGAGCTAGTGGCAGTATGGAAGCAGGTGAGGTACTGCCTGCCCTAGACTTCCTACACACAGGAACACTGGTGATAAACTAAGTTCTTCACATTAAATTCAGAGTTATACTGCAGTAGTAACAAAGGGCTCATTTAGATGAGCTCTTATTTCCTTTTATTGTACCACAATTTCCTTGTATTGTACCACAATTTCCTTTTGTAGACATATGTTACTTAGACATAGCTCTGCAAAGCAAATCAAACCTGCACCAGTGTCTTATGAACCCTGAACTTTCTGAGAACTGTGCAAACTGGAAAGGCAGAGTTTCCTCTAGCTGCACCTAACTCCATCTATAAGGTCTTCTTTGACTCTCCTATGAATAAGAGTATACTTTGTAGAATGAGATAAAATTATTTTACCATTTTCTTTACATAATTTATAAGAAAGTAGGAGATTCAAGTGCCTAAACTATCTTAGCAAAGAAGATGTGAAAGAATACTAAAAAAGTATTCCCTTTATCCATACATGAGGCATTATAACTTCATGAAAATCAGACTAAGCCAATAAACCAAACTCTTTGTAAAGATTTGAAATCTGTCTTTACCAAACTAACTTTTCTTAGGTGTATGCTTAACTTTGGCAGGCATGGATGCAATAGGGAATATTTCTCAATTGTTATGTGTTTTTTATAGTATTCTGATTTGGAATTTGTATTTCCCTTCTCTTTCTTAAGCAACGAAGACTGAATGCAACTTTCCACAGATTAATGACCCTCTTCAAAAAATCTGTAGTGCACACTCATCTTGTAAATCCCTGCCTGGTCTACTGCCTCAACAACAAAGCATACAATGCTAAAGAAGCTTGACCACATTACAGGTTGCTTTTGAACTTTGCCCACTGAAGGTAATATGCTGCCTGAACTCCTCACATGGGTGCTGCTGAACTAGAAGAACAGTATCCAAGAGTTAGGTTGGACTCCATCTAACTTAGCTTAGATGTTTATAAATAAGGTTTTTAGAGGTCGAATACTTGATATTCATATAATAAAACACAAGCAGCTATATTAGTATGAGAAGCATCACCTTCTTTAATTGTCTTTTCCTCTTTATTGACTGTTAACAAGGCCTAGGAGAAAAAGCATACACCTAGTAGTCTTCCAGAAATCAAAACTTAAATAAAATGGATTCCACTCACAGTCCTCACATTCTCTTGAATCTGTAGAGCAAACCCATATAGAAAACAATTTATTTCTTGTTTCAATAAGATTTCAGCTTTTCTGCACTGGAATTTAAGGTGGTACAATACACAAGACTAAATAAAAGTCATAAAAGGATCTCCTTATAATAGTTATACAACAGCTGTACACACACACAAAAACGCCACACTTTTTTATTATTTCAGAAGCAATCACTTTGCATTTTTTTTTACCTATTTTGCACAATGTCCATCTATGGATAAGCTACTTCAAGAAACTAACAAACACTCATTTCTTTCAGGAGACAAAAAACAGCTTTTGTACAGTATGGGGTTTAGCTGTCTGTAGCTTCCCGGGCAACACCTGATATATTTGTCTTTTACAATACTCATAGGCTTGTTTGAAGTAATTTTCTGAAAGCATTCTGGTATCATCACCAAGCATTCAGATTTTGATATCACACAAAGTAAATTAAAAAATATTTTGCCCCATGAAAGCAAAACAGTTGTATGCATCTTTACTAAAGCATGTAGTTGAATTGGGAACCAAGGACACAAAAAACTTAGGAACTGGCTCCAGCACACCTCTTTGTTATTGAATACAGATACCAGCAAATTTGGACAAATAATAAAACTGCAGCTGAAAATGTTTTTTTTCAGAGCTAGATCAGAATAAATATTATTTGATATTTGAGAAAAAAAAACTTAAAGAAAATAAAGTTCTTGTCTGAAGAAAATGGCAGTCAGATACAGCAAGAATCCTTGATGTGATACATTATAGGTAGGCATACAAAAACCTCCCAGGCAGAAATGCTTCAGAATACTCCTGAGGACAGCAATTAACATATTCACCAGATCAGAGTTATCCTTGGCTTGTGCATGTGACAGTAAAAACATAGCTTTACACATCTACAAGCAAAGCATACCAATTACGGTCCGAGTTTAAAATTTCTGGAATGACTAACTGAGGGAAGTGAGCTAAAACAACTCAAGTTCTTGAAAATGTTATATTTTCAGTGTGAATAAGATGATTCTGAAGTTGTGGTATCATCAAAACAGACCTGCAGCCAAGTTTAATTTCTCCTATTCATTTGCAGCAAACTGTACATTTCCTGACCCACCACAGGAATAATTATCTCAGTGGTGTTGCTGCCTATCCAGATCCTATGCAAAACACAATTTTCTCTCCATCTCAATGTACCAAGCACTATGCTGTGAGACAGAAAACAAATATCACAGAGTACACCTCCTTTGCACACATGTCTTTCCACTTAGAAATTATGCTTACGCAATACCTGTAAGAGTTTATGAGTGGAGTCTGAGTGGCACAGTAGCAGGAGCCTTGCCCATGTTGTCACATGGTCAGAAAACCATAGGCATAGGTCCACCCAATAAACATAGATCAGCTCCAAAGGGCAGATGCATAAAGTTTTCCCTTCTCAGAATGCCTGCCCATGCACTCAGTAGGCTGTGTCCATTTGGCCATTCGAATGCAGTAAATCTGATGCATTTATTTTTGTGTCAGACTTCCTGCCTATGCCCAGATCAGCTAAATGACACATACACAGTTACTGCTATCCCAGATAAAACATATTCATTCTGCAAAGGACTAGCATATGTTCTTGTATTTATGGCATCTGCATATTTTCAGTACTCTGAAGTGCTAAAATCGACCTTCATAAAATTTTGTACGTTTTAAAGTTACAGCATAACTTAAGCTGCTTATAACCACAGAGAATCTCATCCTTTCCATCCAGAATGGGGAAGGAAGGATTGTGGAGTGTTTTCTCATGGAGGTCATGAGAAAACCACCACCTTTTGCAGTCTGGTTCTGGTGATAATATCTGCTGAAAAGCTGGTGAAGGTACATGGCAAAATATCCCCTGAAAGATTCAGCTTCCGAATATGTTCTTTGTAATTTTAACTACATTTGTCTGCACTAAATATCAGAAAGGAAAACAAATGGAAACTATGAATTTTCGAAAGAGACATGTAGTGCAGGGAAGCTTGTGAACTGATAGGAAGAAGCAAGAAACTGTTTATTCCAGAAGATAAAGGTATTTTTTTAACAAAAACGGATAAACAGCTTGGAACATGCTACATCTTCAGTGTTGTTGCCATTCATTAGAGAAACTATTAAAATGAATAATATCTACACATTAGCCATAAGAAAAATACATTCTATAATGTTTGAAGTTTTAGGATGTTGAAAGAGAGATGTAAGCAATCTTACACCCTTATTGACAAAAAGAAGGTGCATCCAGCTTTCAACTCAGCTACTCCTGGATTTTGGAAGAAATGGAAAAATATAACCTAAGTGAATTGACTAATATCACTTTTATCTGTGGTATTCAAACTCAAACAGTATTAAGTGCTGAAATACTGCATGTCATTTTTTAAAATGAATTGCATGAGTCTTGGACACTCAAAGTATACTGAAGAGCAGAAGATAATATTACTGACTGCTCCAAAACTAAAACTGAAAAGAATTATTAATGATAGCTAACATTCAGAATGTAAAGAAAATGGCTCTTGCACCCTTTTAGCCAAGAAAGGTGTTTACTGACACTGAACTTCAAGTTATTAAAGTTGAAGATGATTGTGGTCTTTCAGTACTTAACGGGGGCCTACAAGGAAGATGGGGACAGTCTTTTTAGCAGGGCCTGCTGTGACAGGACAGTGTAATAGTATTAAACTAAAAAACGGTTGATTTAGACTAGATATAAGGAAGACATTTTTACAATGTAGGTGGTGAAACACTGGGACAAGTTAGTTAGAGAGATGGTAGATGCCTCGGCCCTGGAAACATTCAAGGTCAGCTTGAATGGTGTCTGAGCAACCTGATCTAGTTAAAGATGTCCCTGCTCTTGCAGAGGGGTTGGACAAGCTGACCTTTAAAAATGTCTTCTAACCCAAATTATTCTATTATGTCTTTCGGGTTTTTAGATGACTGAATCCTTTCCTATCCTTTTAAAACACCTCATTTAGCAATTGGTATGTGTCTTTCCTTAGCACTTTAGTGTGACTACCTTTGAATCATCAGATTCAATTAGCACCCTATTACCTAAAGAACAATGCTAAAACAGCTTGGAACATGCTACATCTTCAGTGTTGTTGCCACTCATTAGAGAAATTATTAAAATGAATAATATCTACACATTAGCCATAAGAAAAATACATTCTATAATGTTTGAAGTTTTAGGATGTTGAAAGAGAATAAGAGAATAATAAAGAGAATAATAAAGAGAATAAGAGGGAGCACAAAGTGGATTAGCATGGAAACAGAGTAGATTCATTTATTGTAAAATACCTGCTGCTTTAGGTGAGTAAGGCTGTGTGCTACAAGTATTTGAAGACTACTAAAGCCATTGCTGGGAAAAGACATATTTTAATATGCAATGCCACACAACACAATGGGGGGAAAAAATATTAAATCAGGAAGAAGCACATTTGTGCACTTCCAGAAAATGCACAATTTATTCACCCACAGAATAATCTGTCAAGAGAAGAAATACAAATATATATTTTTACACAGTTGTTTTTTGGTTTTTTGTTTTGTTTTGTTTCCAAATAGAAGTCAGTATTATTTTAATAACACAGTAATAATACAATAATTCCCTACTGAAATACAAGAAATTACCTTGTGTTTCCAAGAGAAAAGCATGATGAATCCTCCTGTCCTTGCAGCTACAGTAATGCAATTGTATACAACAGGACTGTCTTCTACCAATGCTGTCTGAGCATGATGGGAATACCAGAGATCCATGCAAGTCTTATTTTCTCCACTTTATCCTCCTTCCTGTAATACTGATGCCCAAAATGACTGCATTTCCTTTTTCTTTCTGTGCCAGACCCACTTGTGGACATCTTACAGCATTGCTTTTGTAAAGAAGGAGATGAATGATATACAACCTTGCTCTGGCTTGCACATCAACACAGCACAAGGCAGAGCACAATGATCTCATCACAGTAGGTAATGGCCTGCCTTGATGTTCATATCAGGAGCTAAATATGCCATTTCACAATCTTTTTATTAAACAGCATATATATTATTGCACAGATGGCAAAGATACTATCTCCATAACTGCATGATATGTAAGGCAGTCAAATGAAAGATTGAGACTGGTAATTGTTTTTTAATCTCTGTAAGCCAACCCAAAACTGCAATACATGAACTATTATCTCCTTCAAACTTCATATGTATGCCCCCGTTATGTCAGAAGATAATAAATGTTGTGGTAGCCATTTGACAACCTACTTGATGAAAAACTCAAAGCTTTTAGCAATTTCAGATAAGATCATGCGATAAATTCTAGCATTTCTGAAAAGCTGCTTTGTTTGAAACCATAACCTTAATGTTATCTGCCGACCACAGAAGCAGGTCTATTTGGATTCTTCTTTCACTGTAAGTCCAAAGTATTTTGGAATAAAACAAATGCAGTTCAATGTATTTTTTCATTAGTTACAAAACGAAAGTCACCTGACTTTATGCTAGGTAATCTTGCAGCAAACATTTACCTGCTATATATATGCAGAACGGAGAAGGAACTAACATTGCCACTGCACTAAGTTAGGACTACTGCAATTCTTTGCTGCAACAACATGCTTGCTAAACTTGGCCATAGTGCTAAAATTTCAGCTTACAATGTAGTTTCTAGTAATGTTTTTTTTAAAGTTAAATCTCCAGACGTATTTGAAACCATCCAATGCCACAGAATTACTCTGTTGGTTGCTGTCCGTACTACTAACAGCATTGTTTCATCACCACATTCTGAATCTTTAAAAATACCATCTGAAATTACAAAACTCACATGGAAGAACAATAGGAGAAATACTATCTGAATATGTAAATGGATGTTTTTCCAGAATCAATTTTGTTCCAAACTGCTTGGAGCTGCTGTCAAACATGCCCAATTTTGCCAGAGATAAGGGGATGTTTCCAGTATCACACATGAGAAACACAAATGAGCATAAATTACTTTGAAAAGAACAGAACCACTTTCACACTATAGGTGTTTTTCCTACTCTTGTCAGTGTCTCCTGTCCTGCCATCACAAAATTATGATCACTTGTTTCTCACCTTTGTCCCTGCCACATACACATCACCATCTCACACACACTGAGCTGTATAGTTCAATCAGTCTTCACTGATTACTCTTCAAGGCTGATTTCGCTGTATTTAACTCCTGGCTTCTTCCACATACATTTCTGACACAAAGGAAATACTATTTTGTAACAACGTGAAGTCATGGATGTATTATGGTAAGTACAAAAGGACCTTATGGAGCTAAAGCATCCTGTGATGAAAGGTGAAATTTCAATTGGAAAAAAAAGGTAAGAAAAACAGAATGCCTGATAGAAAATAACCCGACAAAAGTGTTCAACAATACAGTGCCAACACTTTCTTTTCATGTAAGAAAAACAGAATGCCTGGTAGAAAATAACCCAACAAAATTGTTCAACAATACAGTGTCAACACTTTATTTTCATGGAAGGAGGTAATGGGCTTTACCAGGTGTTCAGAATAATTTTTCCATACTACACACGAGGTAGCAAATATCTCAAAATCTTGTGTGATTTGCTTAGCAAAAACAACAAAGGAAAGTGCAGTTAGTAGAAAAAATACAAGCTTTTTTGTTATATTACATGCCTGGTGAAAGTATGAAGGCCAAGGTCAGAAGAAGGCCAAAGACTGCTTGAGTTGTGGTGAATTCTTCCAACTACATATTTTTAAATTGTTTCCAATCATAATCAAACAGCTATTTTGTTTCTTCATTTTTTCTCTTTTCTGACTTTGGGTCAGTTTGTGATAGAGTCTGTTCCCACACAAGGGACTGAAAGCAGCAATCTCCTGTTGCCACCTTAATGCCAGTCTCTGCTATCTGGATTTACCTTCGCTGGGGTCCAGAGAAGAAAAGCAGTGATAAAATCACATCTCCAGTCTCCATGAAGAAATCAAGAAACCTTTGGACCTAGACTATAAAAGGTTTTTCACCTACTCTGAGATTCTGTTTGCTCAAAAAAAACCTACCCAAGCACACATCTTTTGAAACATCTTGTTTTTTATTTGGTTAGGTTTTTGTTGGGTTTTTTTGAGGGGGAGAGGTTTGGAGGGGGGGTTGTTTGTATGGTTTTCGGTTTGGGTTTGGTTGGGTTTTTTTGGTTTATTTTTTTTGAGGAGGGTCTCTTTATGGACTCACTCTAGGCTTTTTCAGCCATGTCTTCTAAACACTGCTCCATTTAAAGAGAAGCTAGCAGGGTGTAAATGTTACATATATAGAAGACCTTCAGTGAGACAGAGGGCAAGCATACACTTTGTATTTTGCTGAGCCAATAATGAGCCATAGGCTAAAGAGCAACCCAAATGCCCTGCAGATTATGTATTTACTTAGGCTATCACTAAGTCTAGTTTTGCTCCATTTTAGGAAACTAACCCCTGGTATATGGAGAAAGAGGTCATATTTGCTATATCTCTCAGCTGTTAGTAATTACTGTAATTCCAAGAAAGTTCTCAATTAGTGTGAGCTCAATGTCAAGCCTTTCCTTCACAGTTTCTTAAATGAGAATCTGTCAGCCTAAATAAACATTATGCTTTCTTTCATTTAAATACAGAGGAAATTCAGTGCTTACTTTTAATAATATTCCTAGAGCTACTGTTCAATTAATTCATGCCTGATCTTTAACTGGCTGTTATATTCATCTAGAACAATTCATTTAAAAAAAAATAATAAAAAGATCTCTATTCCAAAGGTTCTTTAATTTTATTTTTTAATAAACTGTCATGGACAGAACATGGAGAGCTTTTAAACTGATTACATAACTCACAGAAAGATCCATTCCCTACTTAGTAATCAGTAATATTATTAAGCAAGCAGCTGCAATCCACACATCCTTTCTTGTTTTTATGATCAAAACAGAATGAAGTTTATCAGTTACCAAATACAATGCCTTCTCTATACGAATAAATTACCTTGTAGTTATAACTTACAAAATGTTCCTACTTCTATTCATACTAAGTGCATCAAGTCATTTGCATGACAGGATGCTACAAAAATTATAGGAATTGTCAGGAAGCTGCAATGACTTATTGTATAAAAAATATTCCAATTTTTACCAACTCAAAACAGAGGCAAAAAGGGAAAATGTCTTTCCAGAAAATTGGTCATATATAGTTCAGAGTGAATCATCATTGAATAACTCATGTTTGTTCTTTCTAAGGAATCAATGATTTACATTTTAATGATACTTGAGAGGAAAGTCATGATCCTTTCTTTCAAGCAAATCTCCCCTCCAAAAAAGCACTGTATGAAATTCTGAAAGTATCAATAACTTTATTACAACACAAGTGAATTTACAGTAACAAAGATCTTATGCTTCCTACTCAGATAATGTCATCAACCAGGAAAAGATGTAGAGCCTGAATCACTAAAGTCACATCTAGGTTTTAAAATATTTCTACTTGAGTCTGGTAAACTGCGCTCCAGCTGAAAGGAGCTCCACAGATGAGGGAGGCATGTACAGAGTTTACTGATAAGAGATGGAAACTACAAGAAGTCTTCCACCTGTTCTTTATCATTCTGCAATTGTAATCTGGTCAAAGCATGGTTGATAAATCTTTGCATAACTGTAAATAATGTCTCAATATTTTAGAAACAAAAACCCCCTTTGTTTCTGTCTCTTTTAGTTATTTTAAATCCAGTTCATGGTTTAGATTTTCACAGTAAAGCACAAGTCTGTTCAAAAAAATTTTTTATCAGCTAAAATTGTATCTTCTTAAATCAGTAAAAGACAGTTCAAACTGGACTTCTTTCTTCCTTTGTTTCTATTTCTTTTTTTTTTTTTTTTCATGGAGACAGCAACTTTCCCTCAACTGCAAAAACTTCTAGTAGTTTTCATTTGAGCTGAGTCAACACAGACTAAGCTGAAGCATCTGGTCCTATGAAAGCTGCTGTGAGAGTCTGCAGAATTTTAAATCCTATTTCAGGAGCATTGTGGTGACACTGTAATTATCACACTGCACAGCTAAATAGGCTCAAGCTCCATTTTAAACACACAGAGTCTGTGCTCCAGCATAGCTCAGGAACATTAAGCTAAGCTTGGTTTGTGGCCTAGTTGGTGGCCTGACTAGTCCACTAATGTTTCCTACATTAGCATCCTCAAATCTCTTCAGAGGAATACAAAAGAAATTCTAAAATAAACAATTATTAAATCATTTTTTTCTGGGGGAAAAAAAAAAAAAAAAGCTTCCTAATTCCCTGGTAAGCATTCAATTATGCCTCAAAGTGTTCAGATACTGAATTTTCCAGAGTCCCAGAGTGGATCCTCAGCATGCAGGCACTGAAGGCAATGAAATGACCATGCCTGAGGCACCACAACAGTTACTACTGTTTTGTTTTAATTCCTATTGTATGTCTGAATGTTTTATACTCCATATAAATGTCTTAACCCTAACTCTTTTCTTTACAGATATCCACTGGCACCGTAAGTCTACAGATATTTCTTGCAGCACAAATACCTGATCTGTTTTTCATCTATGTTTTTAATTTTCTTGCTCCTGCATTTCTGAGTAATGAGAGCTTCTAGTTTACCTTTTAAATCCCTTTGCATTCCTTTCTATCTATCTCTTATCTAAACTGACTGGTCACAATCTTTCATATAATTTTTTCCTTTCAAGACTTCCCTCCTTGTACTACCCTAGTCTGTTTAAAAAATGTTCTTATTATTGATCTCCATTCCCATTTTTAACAGTGGAGGAAAAAAAATCCATCAGAGAATAATATTAATCAAGACAGAGCACAGAATTTCTCAGATTAATCCCAGGGAAAAAAAAAAAGCTTTACTGATTAACCTCCCATGCAATAAAGTCCCACATATCTCCTCATTTCAGGCTCAGGAATGGCGATTCTTGCCATGGATGAAAGGTTTCAACCTTTCTAGATATTTTTGTGGGACCAGGTGACAGAAAAGCAAGTTCCAACCTTGTTTCACTCTACACAAACCACAATCTGAATTTTACTCATAAATGTGATCCATGGCACACAACACCAATAATCAAATTGTAAGATGTGCTAATTCTGCCTGTAATTTCCCAAGTAACATATTAAGGCAGACAAAATTATCTTTCTTATGTGAACCTGCAATATGACCTTCATCCCTTTCACATAGGCCCTAGGTATTTTATAGGGAAGGTAGCAGCCAGAATATAGAGCTGAGAGCAGAAGAAATATTATTTGACCTTTCTGTTGTTATTAATAAACAAACAGCATGTTGTTATCTCCTTGGCACAGCACACTGGGGAAAACAAAACAAAACAAACAAACAAAACCAAAACAAGCTCCAAACACAACCTTTCTGTGCCCTATATTGCCATTTCTAAATCCAGGATCTTTGTTCCTTGCTTCCTTCCTCTCTCTTTTTTTTAAGAAGGTGATTTGTATCTGTACAATTCCTTCTTTTATCTGTATAAATGCTTCTTGTATTTGCATAATTCCACCTTAGTTTATTTCAGGGTATGATCAAAAATATGCATGGCTGCACTTCTGTTGCACCAATTACTATAAAACTCTGTGATTTGCCAAGCACACCTCTTTTGTGCTTTTACTCTAACATTTTTCTTAAGAGATGCTCTCCTGAGTAATCATAGAATTAACTTAAGAAGCATTTCTCCTGCATCAGTCTTAACCCTGTCTCCTTTGATCAGATGTTATCCAAACTAAAAAATAAGAAGACTGAAAATCCTTCCAGATGATCACAGACAGCATACAAAATGGTGCCTTAAAAAATTACAGACAAAATGGTCTGCCCGTGTATAGGTGACTCGGTTAAAAGGAATGAGGTAAGAGAGGCATCATCTGGACTTCTTCTACTCTATCATATGATTTATCCATGAGCAACAAGAACACACTGCTCTGATAGTGGAAAAAGCAAGATAGAAAACCCCCTTATTTCTTGCCTTTTGTCGAGTTTGCAGATGTCATACCTCAGAAAAAGAGGGTCTGTAATGCCAAACTGAGTAAAAATAAGAGTTCTTCTATTAAATTTCCATATTTGCCTGTTTATATATAGAAGGATTTCGAATGTAGAGCCATGTTGCCCTGAGAGATTATTGGTGTATTGGAAATACTCAACAATCGATCCTGCGCAACCTCATTTGGTTGGACTCACAGTGAGAACAAGTTGAACTGTATGAACTCCAGAGGTGCCTTCCAACCTAAATTAACTCATCATTCTGTAATACATATCTTAAATGCTTCATTTTGGATGTAGGTTTTTTTGCCAACCTTGCCTCAATCTTTTTTCATAGAAGGAGGTACGTATCAATAATCTCCATATAGTGCTTATAGAAAAGAGAGCCTGAAATCAAAGACAATACCTACAGACCATCCAAGGCTATTGTGAGTATAGAACACTCAAATTCAACGTTTTTTCTCCTTTAAGCTATCTCTTGCTCAAGAGAAAATAGGAGACACGAAAATTTACTACAAGCCATAATGACATGCTCTTGAAAAAACAATCTTTGTTTTCAGTTTTACAACTACAGTTGCTCTTAAATTTCAGAATAACACCTTCTTGGCTATATGAGATTCTTTTGTATTTCATATTGGAAGTATCTAACTATCTGACCATGTTTGATGCTATATCAACTTAATACAGCTTGAAATCACAAAAACCTTTGTTAAACTAGTGCATGTTCTGAATATGGAGACAGAAAAGACAAGAATCTCTTAAGGACTGAAAAGACAGATCAGTTAAAAGAAGGGAAAGTCTGTTATTTTTTCAGAAATCAGAAAGCAGAAGAAACATGTCTATGTTTTTAGAATGTAAGGATAAATAAGGCTAATTCTGAATTTTGAATTTCAAAGAAAAATGTAAAATACAATGTCAAGATTCAAATGTCAAGAAATGAAGGCATTAAATAAAATTACTAGATTTGAATGTGACCAGGCCTGTCTAAACATTCATTGGTGACAGACAGACAATATTTACCAAAATGTTGCAACATGAGCCTGCATGAATAACAAAATGTTGTCATTAATCACTTTTCATGTAAGTGGCAGGGTCAGTCAGACACAGGCTACATCTGTGGTGAATGCTATCACTACAGAGCTTTAAAAAAACTGTGTGAAGAGGCTTTTAGTCAAGTAAATGTCATCCCCTAAATCTGTCTATAACAGGGACTGATTTTTTTCCTCTGTGTTTCTTGTCAAAGCGAACATTAGTGGGAAGAAATTACAGTACCATAGAGATACTTCCTCCCTGTCAAAATGAAGGCATTTAGGGAAGAAGAAAAGAGAATTTGCCTACTAAGGCATTTGTTTCCTTCTAGCCATTGGGCAAAAGTAGGAAAAATAAATATATAACAGAGAATCCACCAAAAAAGTACATGTATATCCTCATCTGATACTTCAGTGAATTCAAGACCTTTAAAAAAAAAGGTGCATCTGTGAACATGTCATGTTATGCTTTTAATTACATGTGATAATGTAATGAGTCCAACAAACAAATACCTGTCCTGGATATTAGTATTGTAATCTAAAGTGATTAATAAGTTCATGTACTCACAGCTGATAAACATGAAAGAAGGCTGTACGGTCTTGTTTTCCCTAGAAATAGCTGCAGAAAAAATGCCTGTCTAAGAAATCCTTTACCAACTTTCCGAGACATGAAATCTCAAAGATCTCTTATTAAATGAGGATATGTTCTAAAGGGCGAGGTCAGAAGAAATGTAAAATATTACTTTAAAAATACCGTGGCAGGTAAGGTATCTCAAACAAGATGAATGGCAACATTTGTGCTTAATTTAGTAAAGTATACTTCTCTGAGGCTAGAAAAACCTACTTTGACCTCTAGCTGTTTTTCCCCTTAGGAGTGTGGGAAGACATATCAGCTGAAAATATAAGGGTTCATCAAGTTGGGCAGGAAAAAAATAAAAGCTATAAGGAACTGTCATAGGTTGAGTTTTAATCTGCTGCTATTCATACCATGCTACCTCATGCCAACTTCAAAATGAAAGTGCTGGCTGCAGCAAAGTGTTATGGGGCTTGAATTTCAGATTGTAACATGAAGAGCTTCCTGTTCTGGTTGCTGCTTTTGAGTTCCAGATTTTGGGTTCTGGCTCTTTTTCCACAGGGATGGAGGCGATATGAGTGGGAGCAGGGTAGTATGCTGGTCTTGGTTTTCTGTTTTATGCTGGGTTTTTCTTTCCTGCATTTCACTGTGCTTTTTCTGCAAGTTAGACTAAGGTGAGGTAATTTTGCATTATGGTTATGTTATTTTATATTAATCTCTTATCACATTCTATCTTAACCCAGAATTCTTTTGTGTGTTATTTTCCCTCACTTTTGTGTTGAAGGAAACAGACAGGTTAACCCATTTATTTGCTTTAACCTGTTACAGGAACCATGTCATCACTTAGAATATTCTTTTAAATCTCCATTGTAGTTTCTTAATCAGAAACTAGTTTGTGATATAACTGGATGTAATAAGGCAAATTAGGTTTGTTTTATGCGTTTTGTGTGAAATATGTCCTGGGAACTCTGCGTTTCAAAAGCAGAGTGTACAGTAAGCACTGAGGGCAGTCATTTCCAAAGGAAAAGGGGAATGACGGAAAGGGAGTCAGTTTATAGGCAGAGAAAATATACAAGAGGGAAATATCTGTGGTATTAACATCAGCTGCTTACTTTAAATAACTTTGAAACTATGGCAAAGCATCAATTTTTATGGCAAAGTACTGTCTTAACAAAATAAAAATTACCTAGGGAGTGGTTATTCACAGCATTATTTATAAAGACAGCATGCCAACATACTGTCTTGTATGAACAAAGCTAAAGCAATGCTTTGCCTGTGCCCTAAGAAGTGTCAGGTAACTCAAGGAGAATTCCAATCTAGAATCACTCCTAAAACAAATAATTTGGGTTTAAGTTAAGCATGTTTTCCAGAAAGGTATCCTGTCTAGATTTGGAGACATAAGATACAGACAATATAGCTCTCAACGGTTTGTTTCATCTATCAGTCATTTTCATCACCAAAAAGCAATGCCTAGTTTCTAATTTGACTTTGTCCCGTTTCAGCTACTGGATGCTACTTTCATTAATTAGAGATGAACAGCTTAATTTCTGACATTTTCTTCTAGCTCTTGCTGACTGTAATCAAGGCACATTACAGAATATGGATGCCCCAAGTCCCTTTCTAAAATGTACTTTCTCTAACATTAAAATCCTATTATTTGTGCTCTTCCCCTGCATATTCTTCCTTTTGCTCAAGCCTCCTGAGAAAACATCAGTGTCAGAACTGCACATATTGTACAACGTATTAGCAATGCTGGTTTACTCACAATACTTACACTAACATGCTCAAAGACCAAATACACTTTCTGCCAAAGTATCACTCTGGTGCCCACGCTGAGGTGTTCCCCCACCATAACTCTCAAGTCTTGCTGAAAGTCACCTACTTTCCCCCATCATCTTCCTTTCTGTAAACATGGTCTCCCTCCCTTGTCTCAGTGTATATTTGCTTTAGCAGACAGATCTTTGAAAACAATTTTAGTCATGTCCTGTGACTGGTCTTCCTAGAACGTACAGTCCTCCAGTCATGATACCATTCTTTTTGTTTGTTCTAAATCATTAGTGACTTTGAAATTTAATTTTACAAGTTTATTTTAAAAACTAAGCAACATCTCACATCCTAAAAAAACCCAAACTAGAATGGCAAGTAGAACCACATCAATAGTGGTTTGTGAAACTTGATTTTACCTACACAGTTTTCTTTTAGTCTTTAAATCTAATTTATAGTCCATACAAAATTAAATAAATACTGTTTGATGAGACTTATTTTCCATAAAATACGTTGACTGGCATTAATAAACTTCCTAATCTTTAAGACATTAGTAACTACATCCAATATCAACTTTTTCATTATTTTGCCCAGGACTGCTGCCAATTTATGATTACTTACGTCAGATGAACTAACGCTGGAGCAACGTTACCTTGTAACAGTTCTTGAGTATTGCCACATTTTTTCTGATATTTATTAAAAACTAACTGTAGGGTGGTAGATGTCTTCTTCATCAGCTGCTTACAAGTTCTGCTGATTTAAAACTGATTGTCCCTATCAGATGTTGTCTAACACCCTAAGTGTTCATGAAGCAGGATCAGAAAGACTACATTATTATCATGTAATCATCCTATTTCTTTCCAAATACAGAAAAATATATTCTTGGATAATTTTGTTTCTCCTGAATCATACTAATTTTACATTTTCATTCTATATCAGACTGATACCCTTGCCAATATTTCATTTGTTCTCTATCTATTAAAATGAAAGAAAAAAGGTCCTATTGCTGCTAGCTCTGTCAGGCATAGATTTTCCTGACAATTTGTTATTGAGATTTTCTAGGTTTATTTATAATGAACTATTTAGGTTATGATTCCTAGTTCCTGGTTTCCAAACAGCCACTGCTTTCAAGAACCATGTGAATTCATCTTTATCCATCATAGCAATGACCAAAGGATGAAGAAAAGGGTGAGGAACATAATCCCTTCATTGCCTCAGTCTTTAATAGTAAGACCAATTGTTCTCAGGGCACCCAGCATCCTGAGCTGGACAACAGGGAAAAGGAACAGAATGAAGCCCCTATAATGGAAGGAGAAATGTTTAACAGTCTGCTATGGTACTTAGACATTCACAAATGTAATGTGGAACGTAGGGACATGGTTTAGTGGTGGGCTTGGCAATGTTATATTAATGGTTGGACCTGACAAGCTTAAAGATCTTTTCCAATAAATTATTTTACGATCCTAGGATTTTATGACAATTCACTTTGTTCCAGAGGAAATATGCTCCAACTCAGACATTACATCCTACCTTTATCCTTTTTCAAAATTGTTAATGTTTTCTTCTTTGTTGTGTGACACTGAGACATCAAAATTCAGTATCTCACTATACACAATGCTGTATCTGGATACGGACAGGGGAGAAATCATAATGTGTACTGAAACTATGACAGCAGAACATCTGACATAACATCTGAAAAGAAACACACTGTGAGACAGCAGGGGTTTTATTCAAATCATTGTAGTATCCATATTAAAAAAAAAAGATAAATGTTAGCAAGCAACAGGAGAATCTGAGAAAGAAAACTAGGTCATTTAGTCTGCCTGGTAATGAAATAAGACATCACAGAAAATTACTATAAGTGAAGACAAATGTAACTCCTGTACCTAAACCACTCAGGAAAGACAGAGTTTTTGTAGTTTTTGCATTATATTTGAAAAAAGAGCATTAAATCAGTGATAAGGTGTCTTCAAGAGAATGTGAATGAGTACAAAATCTCACGTATTTCAAAAGCCAATTGACCAAGAAAAAGAAGTCAGTCACAGAAACTTAAGGGATATAAGAGAAACAGCTCTAAATGTCAAGTGATTATGAGATATTTCAGCTCCACGTGTGGAAAAAAAAAATCACATGCATTTAATCCCTAAAATTATGGCTTCTTAGAGCAGTGTCTTTTACCATATGCAGAAGTTGAGCCTATTCTCTGGCTTATCCTCTAAAACATGCATCAGTTAAGAAGTAACTACAGTCAAGCCACTAATTAAGGGTGCCACAACACAATGAGGTTCAACTTCCTCCATGTAGTAATCATAGCATAAAATAAGTGTCACACTAATCTTCTGTGAGTAGTTTGTTTGTTTGTTTGTTTTTTCAAAAAAGTGAAGAAGATAATAAAAACCACATAGAAGTAGAGAGTGAGTGCACTAAATGTTTTTACAATTACATTAAGAAAACTCAGGATTTTTAAATAGTTTAGGTAGTAAAATATCAGTACTTATATCTTTAAATAGCACAGAAGGAAGAAAGAAATGGAAAAGAAAGAGAATGGGGTAAATACTTCTATGCTTCAGGGACTAAGAACCTGATTTTAGGAAGCCATCATTACAAGTAAAATGCTTTGTGGGAGAAGACCATGAACAGCTGGCAAAAGAGTTCAGTGGAGATTTCTGCTCACACTGCAGATCAATAAAGCATACAATGTTGAGATGTATAAGATACTGAAGAGAAAATAATATTGGTGTGATGTTAAGTCCAATACACGAATCAGTAAGGCCTTCCTTAACTATTTATGCGAATTAGTGCAGCATAACTGTGTTTAGTTCTCTGAAAGCAGAAGCGCAACAGAGACTGCAACCCTCTTCCCTAGCCTCAAGAGCCACAGAAAGACCAGAAGATATGGAGAATGAAGATATTGTCTTTAATATGAGAGACACCAGTGAGGCAGACAAAAATGCTGGGGGAAAAAAAAAAAAAAGAGAGACAGGGTATTGGAAGATAAATCTTATATCCACTTTCATATTCATTAATGATAAAGGAGTGATTAATTAGACTGAATAGTCACAAAATTTAAAGAAAATAAGGAATGAAACGTTGAACAGATCCATAGAGTTTGACCTTACGTTGTAGAGGGAGGAATTTACAGTTCACAAAGAAAGAGCACATTCTACAAATAACACTTTCATTGTATATATAAAGCTGTAGAAAGTTTTGAAGTTTTATGTAGAACCCTTTCCTAGCTCAAGGAGAAAAAGCCAAAAATGCTTGTTTCATAATTAACAATTGTGAGACATACTTGAACATCCCGGGCCAACTAAATCTTAACAGTGAATGACAGATAATATAATTTGCAACAGATAATGAAAGGCCTTGAGAAGGAAGATAAAAGGTGCCAGCAAGAGATGAAGAGCCCAAGAACATGGTCAAAGTAAGAGCTTATAAAAAAAGCCTTTGTAGCAGATAAATGTGTGCTTGGAAATATTGTACTCTGAAAGGCTTACCTCACCTCTTTCCCCATGTTTCCCAGAGAGTGATGCAAATACAGATGAATGAGAAGGCCCAAAGAGAAAAACTGGTATTGTGCCCCAGTGTTTGCAGTATACGATCAGGAAACCTCCATAAACTTGCGTGGCAGGACAATGAAAACTCACATTCTTTATACAATTAATCCAACATGTTTACATCTGAGAAGAAAGTAAAACTAATGTTTTGGGTAAATGAAAAATTAATAAAGGAATTTGAGAGTTATATTATATGAATAGCAGGAGAGTCTCCTGCCAAATTCAAAACAGTGTTAGGATTTAAGGTTCTGTGTAGATATAAGACTGACCACTGCATAATGTTCCTTGGAGGCTGCTCTGCTTTAGACATCTTAGTATCTCATGAAAAGCTGCTTCCCAGTGGCTAAGACTTCAAGTAGAAATTTAATTACTGTTCAGAGGAAACAACCCATAGTGCCCAAAATGTGTTCATAAAACAGTTTTTAGGAAGGAGGTACGTGGGAGAGTGTGGCACATTAAAGCCCTTACTGTTTAGCCTAGACCTGTGTGGGAGACTTCCACAGTGCTGCATGTGGACCAATACAGTTCAGTTAGTTAGTACTGTTCTTGCCTCAAGTTTTTAAAGAAGATCCCTTGAGAAACAGTCACTTTAAATAATGAGGTCTTGTGAAATGTCTTACTTGATCATGACAGAACATTTTTCTCTATACGTTTTGTGATGGATTGAATGGAAAGAGTGTGTTTCATTATTAGTGATCCTTCTCTTTATCTTTGAAAGCTGCTTTCTTTTTTCATGAGGAAACAGTCCAACATTGAGAATGAGGCAGGTAAATATTGGCTCATCCTCATTTCAAGTCATACGGTCACTGAAGATGAACTAGAACAAGATTATCAGGATAAAGCACACTACTTAATCAAGTCTGAATCAACATTTCCTTTCTCCTACAATCCAAGTGAAATTCAGGCAGTCTAGGATAGGAATACGATGTTAGATATCCAGGTCTGAGCAAATCGGCCTGAGCACTCCATATTCCATGGAAGATCAATCCATCTCAGCCCAAATAACATGTCCAAAAATAGTCAGATGAAGTATTTTCTGGAATTGTCCATTTCTTTCCATCAGATGTAAAATGATATTAGGATTTTCAGACCTGACATAAAGACTTATATGGCATACATAGCAAGATAAGAGGCAAAAACTCCTTCTCATCTCTATATGTCTACCTAGAATACTCTAACTTTTTATTTCTCTCTAGCATGTTAAGGCTTGTTACTCTGGGTACATGCTAATTGTCATAAAATTGGTCCAAGCTCAAGGGAGTGGGAAAGGGAACACACTGAACATCCATCTGCTTATCCCTTGCATATCTTTGTAGGATGTCCTGACTCTGAATAAAATTCTTGGCTTCAAAACCTTTGAAATTTCCCTAAACAAATATTAAGACTTGGGTTCTATTTTCTTATGCCCACATTCTGATGCACATTTTTCCTAAGGAAATGCATGATGTACAAAGAGGTCTCATTTCAGTTACTTTCAGGTCAGCTTCTACAAAACAGTTTTTACAATGTTCTGCATCTTTCTGAAAGACAACTCATTTGCATCGCCTCACTTGGCATTCAAGCAGTGCATGTCCTCAGATGAGTCAGCTCATGGAGCCCAGAGCCTCTCAAATTGAGGCCTGAGCTCCACTGTGTTTTCAGGCATGCAAAGTAAGACACTACAGCTCTGAAGCACCACCTCAGAACAACCTGTACTTGTGGCATAGCAGTGCTTGTGGCAGTCCATCTGCTATGAAAGCTGAGTTCTACAGTTCAGTTAGCAAAATTAGACTGGACACTAAAAGCATTTCTTTACCAAGAGGGAACGGGCTTCCTAGAGAGGTTGTCAATGCCCCAGTACTTATGTCTGTCTGAAGCCCAAAAGTCAATGCCAGTCAGTGTTTATGAGCACTTGGACAATGCCCTTAACATGTTTTAACTTTTGTTCAGCCTTGAAAGGGTCAGACAGTTGGACTAGATGATTATTGTAGGTCAGTTCCAATGGAAATGATTCCATTCCATTCCATTCTATTCCATTCTATTCCATTCCAAATGTCCCTTCATTTTGCTGATACAAATTGTTTCCCCTTGTCTATTCTTAAGACTTCCTTCAGAATTGAATTATTTAATTACCAGACATCAAGTCAGAACAGATACAGCCCAACTTATTAACCCCTTCTCCTGCCTCCAGAGGAAAAAAAAAAAAAAAAAAAAAAGTCTTGGTGCAGTGAACTAATTGCAAAAAATTGCAGTGGAAGCACAACAAGCTGAATGGCCACAAGGCCAATCCTGATTTCTGTGCTGGCAGCTTGGTTAAAATCCTGTTGTGGAAAAGCTAGCATCCTTGTATTGTCCCTCATAATTTTACACCCTGAACCAGTAGGGAATTCCTCCCTACTACAGAGAAAATCTTTCTCTCTCTGTTTGTCATACACCTCCTGAATCAATGCAAAAACACGAGAGAGGATGATCTGGATAAGCCTCTGGATAAGCCCTTCAGATAGCTACCAGGGACTAGCAAAGTTTTTGGCAGGTGGAGGTCAGATGGCTATGGAAATTCTTCCATTCTTCCTGCACCAGAATCACACAGCTCCATGCAGCCAGGACAGAGTAAGAGCAAATTTTCTCCATATCTCTATACAGGCCTAGAGCCAGGTGTTCAAAGACTGGCTGCTGGTGAGATGACATAGGGTGAAGAGCTGGCCTTGCAAATGTACCATGCTCAAACACATAAAAGCCTCAAACTCCTGTCGTTGCTTCCAGAAGATTGCTGTATTGTTTGTCCTACCCTGTCTCCAGTAGCCTTTGCTTTTTACCAGTTGACGGCTGCTTTCTCCTCATCTCCCTGTTCAAAAGTAGAATTTAGAAAACATGACTTTAAAATTCTGTTCATATTGTCATTTCAACACACCTCTAATGTCTTTGCAGGGGGTTTGTTTAGTTTTCAGGGGTGTACTAGAAAACATCAGTTGTTGAACTATTTGTTTTTAGTTTAAAAATTAACCTAATGTTAATTGCAATGTTTAACATTATTGTGCCGGTGTGAGGCCAGGCAGATCCTCTCTTGCCCCGAGAGGGACAAAAGAATGACACTCATACAAATGGATTGGAGAGTGATGGAAAGTTTAGATGGAAAAGCAATTGGTGAAACTACAAAAAGATTACAAGCATAGTGGCAAAGATAACCCAAAGCGTACAGAGTCCCTTACATAACACCCAAAGGCTTCCCAATTCTTCCCTTCTCCCCACTTGAGGGTCTACCCAAAACCCCCAGGGCTCGCTCTTTCCCCCCCACCACTTCTAGATTAGTCTCAGGCTGGCCAGGTCTCAGTCTGCCCCCCCCCCCCCCCCCCATCCTTTCTCCTCCTGGTATTAGGCCTAGACAGGCCTAAGAGACCTTGAGATACTCCCCCACTGTTACTCCATAAGAGAGCATCTCCCACGGGACCAGAGAAAGAAGAAAGAGGAAGAGAATGACTTTGCAGATGGATTCATAGGGGGCAGGATTTATGGGTAGCAACACGCTGTTTCCTGTGTCCACCTATTGGGTTGGACACTCAGGACACCACAGGTGTAGCTTATGTGGCAGTGACAGGAGGCACCCAGCCTGAACTGCCACAATTATAAACAGACTTCCCTGCACCACTGCTGAGCTTCAAACTAATTCATAAATACATTATCATTTTGGGTTTTGGATAAAAGCAACTCTTTTGTTTTATTACTTACAGAAACTCCTGGCAAAACTCTCTAACCGAGAGGTGGCAGCCATGATTTGGCATTGTTCGCTTCTAACAGTTTGTGTAGGTTATGGTAATGCTGACAACCATCAATCTGCTCCCAGCTAAGGAAATTTGATCCACCTACCTGGATCAAAAGTGGGATGCGGGAATTAATCCCAGAAAAGAGTTATATGCATCACATAGCCCTTGAGAAAATGTCTGGAGTGACCATACCAGACTTCAATGTCCTGTTTCATTTATTTTTCTTTTAAGGAACTGAAAGTCTGCTATGAGATTTCTACAGTAATTGTGAGGGAACAGCATTTCCTAACATAAGCCTCTTACATTTGATCTTTTAAAAATTAAAAAGTCTCTCTCCTCTTGCTTTTCAGATAAGAACATTCATCAAGAATGTGTCAAATTATTTTCTTTTTTATTTAGGCTTCATTACAAACTAGCTTAAGGGTAATTTTTTTTTAATTATTTCTTGCAGAATCAAATTTTTAATTGCTTCCAGTAACTTTATGAATTGCATCCTTTTAGAATTGAAACTGTTAATTCTATGTAATATTATATTAATTTTTTTGTTATTAGAAATGTTAGAAAATGTGCATAACTGTAATTTTAATTTATTGTATTGCTTAGACCCCTGAAAAACAAAACAAAACATTAATGAGTAAGCAAGATGATACTCAACAATACATATCAGTTCCCAATGATTAAAAAGTTGAATAATTGAGTCCTCTTTCTAGCTATTCCCATTTAAACCAACAGAAGCAAATGCATAGGCTAAGAATGAGAAATCACAGATTTTATAGTCAGATAACATAAGATTTGTCTCTACTGGATCTCCTAATAGACCATGAGAAAACACAAGGTGGGCGGAACCTAGATATGCATAAATGGACTGAAAAAAATGTGGAACTTTATTTCAAAAAGTGCTGAAAATACATAAAACTAACAAAGACATCTCAGTGCATTGAGTCCATGCATTTCTTGACTATGAAGTTTCCTTTATGATCAGATTGATGCCATTTTGGGGGGTGGATTTTTCTCTACCTCTTCTATACCACAGAAATTATCCAAAATATGGTTTTACTGCAAACAACCCCATGAATTTTTGTGCTAGAACACAAAGCACTAATTGAGGATCAACAAAGACAATATTTTTCTGGAAAATCTTTTCATATTGACAGCTTTCATCCCCCAAGCTATCCAGTTTCCAGAGACACACATATATAGTCACTGCATGTTAACATGCCACGGTCTTCCCATTGAAATCTATAAAGCATACGATACTGAGTGTGATAAATCTACTAAAACGCTAATTTTGAGAACCTGCTCTGGAATTTAACCATTCCTAGTAGACATGCTCATCTCTGACAAGATAAGACTAACTCTCAGTGGTGGAAGGACAGAGCCATAACTAATAGGAGAGAACTCTGCTTGTAAGGCAATTGTACATGTGTTTAAATACATGTGCATGTGTGTGCACTATAAAGTCAGTCACTGCTGTCACACACTACAAACTACTCTCAAATGTGGCTTTAAAGTTGCAAATAACAGTTGCAGAGCTTAAGGTCTGGAGTGAGTACTAAAGAAACCTCCTGATCACAATTTGATCTCAAAACAATTTATCTGGCCTGAAATCAGTGCATACAGAAAACAGAAAGAATATTGTTTTAAAATTTGGAGAATATTTCACTGCATGATAGGGGTAGAAAGGGACATCTGCATATCATCTTGTCCAACCTTCCTGCAAAAGTAAGTTTGCACAGATAAACAGCATACAGTGATCGTGTGTGACTAAGCACTTATCTCCTCTGTTTGAAGTGATTACTTTTATGGACCTGGTGTAGAAGGAGGAAATAGTTGTGAAGGCCGGATGAGGTTTTGAGCAACCTGGTCTAGTGGGAGGTGCACCTGCCCATGGCAAGGGGGTTGGAACTAGATGATCTTTTAAGGTCCCTTCCACCCCAAACCATTTTGTGATTCTATCAGTGCAGCACAGATCAGATTGCACAGGAAGATGTCTAGGCAAGTTTTAAATAACTCCAGTGAAGGAGACTCCACAACCTTTCTGGGCAGATGGTTTCAGTGCTCTGTCACCCTCAAAAATCGAGAAGTTTTTCCTTATGTTCAGACGACACTTCCTGTGTTCTAAACATGTGCCCGTTGCCCCTTGTCCAGCCCCATCCTTTTGACACCCATCATTTAGATATTTATAAACATTTAAACTTAAGTAAGTGTTACATGGAACATTTTGCAATTACATTTGCAATGCTAATCAGAAGAACATAATATTTAATCTTGTATGTAATATTTTGTTTCTTGGTGAATGCAAGACAGTTTGCTGTCATTCCTTCAAACTTAGCAGATTTTAATCTTTCTGGATAGTCAAGCATTACTTATAATTAATCAAGATTAATAACAATATGGACTGTTGCCAGCATTAGGATTCAATCCTGTTGCCAGTCATTACGGTGAGTTTTGAACCCAAACGACCATTGATATCCACTGGGATTTTTTTAATGGTGACTTCAGCAGAGTAAGGATTATACAGTATATCCCAGGTGTGACCATGTTCTGTCAATTGCCTAGCTCCATCTGTGAAAGAATTTTGGTCTTTGTTTCTATAGTGTAACTGAGGGGTGTCCTCTTTAGCATGCCAGCACGGTCCATATTCTGGAATGCATGAACAAGATCTCTGGGTTCAAATCTTTGATGGCACAATGTTTGTACAGAGTGGAGAAAGAAGCTAACAAAATTTCAAAAGTAGTACTGCTGGCAGACAGGGTTTTTTTTTATACCTTCCTTCTTCACTATTATAACACTGAAATATCACATTTGCAGCATTTCATAGTTTGGACATCTAAGTTCCACTGATCAGTAATTGTTCTGACAAACATTAATATCTGTAGAGATCAAATGCTTTCTAAATTGGTTCTCAAGTGACTAACATTTGTGGTTCTCTGTCAATCTCATGAAATCATGCAATCTCACTATCATTGTCATTTTACAGGAGCCAAGGAGTCTTGGTTATTTTTCTAAATCAAGGTTCAGCATCTAGATATCACAGTGAGAAGTACTTTGTCAACACCTGAGATAGTTGTTTGTTTTTTTTTTTTAATATTAACACAATCAGTGGGCAATTTCCAAGGCACAAATTTAGGAAACTGTGACGATTTTAAATGAGACATGACTTTCTATCAGTGAAACTGATAAAAAGAAAATGGGTGGATAGAAAAACAAAACAAACCACAAAGGAGAATAGGTTTTATAATTGTCCTTATCAATACATGCTTTAAGTGACCAAAATAAAATATGAAGGGGATATATTACTTCTGCCTAGTGATCTCTTGCCATCAACCTGCACAAAAATCTATGATGTGATTTGAGAATACATGGAAGCTTATTGAAAGAAGATATTTCCTGAAAGCTTAGTATCTTTGCTTTGGAGTGTCTTATTCTTCCATTTTACAGTGGAATACTGGTATTGGGGTCCTGCCACTATTAGCTCTATCACAAATACAGCTTAATTTGGTCTTAATTTGAGAGTTGTTCTATAATCCTCCTTTAGACAACAATGACAAAAAGAATAAGATTTCATTCCATACAGGAAGAACCTATTTTAAAAACAAAACAATCCTGCTAAGTCTAAAAATATTCACCAATTAGCAGAAATTAGGAGAAAAAAACCCAGCAATAACAGGATAGGACATCTTATTTCATTCAGGTAGGAAGCCACTCTTACAAAATTGTACATATGTCACTGTAACAGAATCTATGAGATGATAAATATTATTTTGACCAATTTTGACAGTAGTAGTTTTAGAATACAAAGTCCTATTTTAAAGGAAACAATGAACCTAAAGGTTTCAATGATAAATGCTGAATTGTAAGTCTGCACAGAAAAAAAATTATCATAGATCTAAACAGTCCTTATAAAACAATACTTTTTCTTATGAAAAAAAAATGCTTTGCCAAATATATTTCTTTCCTCTGGTAGCTACATTAAGTCCTACCTCTTAGCACCCCACAGTTTCTTTATAAACACTGGTTTCAAAAGTGGAAGTCTTTGAAGCTTGCTGTGAGGGTCAAAGTAGGATGGGTAAGGAAAGAATTATCCCCTACAGATAGCCCCACAACTGGCATTCTGAGCACAGGTGGGTACTGTTTGGTTCCCCATCAGAGCCCTTCCTTCCACTGCCATTGTCTCCTGTCAGACCATGCTGCTCTGCTGACTGCAACTTGGATGTGCAGAGAAAAAGGGCTGGTCCCACCTGACAAAGGGAGGTGTCTCCAAAGAACTGGTTTGTGAAGCATAGTGTAAGTGATGGTAGAGGGCTGAACAGTCTTTACCTGATTGCATGAAGGAGATGTTTGTGTGCTTGTGTGTGTTTCTCTATGTCAGGATGTAGCTCTGCAAATATGTTTTCTCAGAGGAATGGTCAGTTTATGAGACTCCTACTTTGTGCATACCACCACAGCTTTCAGATGTATCTATCAGCTGTGCACTTTTTCTGAAAAGTTGTTTTTAACCCAGATTATTTCCAAGTCTCAGTGTGAAGAACAGATGCACAGACCACTTGTACTAGTACAATCACTAGATTGGGCAGCTGAGCTGGGAATGCGGGAACAGGTAGCCAAGACCAGAGATTTCCTCAGCTGCCTTCACATATGTAAATAGGTCCTGAAAGTGCACATATGCCCTCTTCAGAGTAGTCTGTTTTTTAATCACACTGTAAGAAAAGTATTAAAAAGAAATGAGGTCAAGCCTACCAGTGATGCACTACTCGATGCTTCAGCTTCTCACCTTCCAGTAACACCACTAGATTGACAGCTACTCTATAAAAGTAAGTATAGCCATGTCTATACAATGAAAGAAACATATCAGAACAAGGAGAGAACAGGAGAGCACAGAGAAGGGATGAAAAGAAAAAAATTGAAAGATGTAACCTTTGTAAAAAGAAAAGACAAATGAAAGCCAAGCATAAGGTTCTATTTGAAATCTTTTTTTTTTTTTTAACATATATATATGTTGTCATGGATATCCTCATCACCATCCTCCTCAGAAAAATCAGTATAGTGCATATAACCACAGAAATATTTTGAATAAGGATAAGAGATACTACTATAATGAAAAGGTGGTTGTCATCAATACTTCCTTTCTTCCACCAAAGATAGAATTCTTACATTTGTCCCTTTGCCTTTTTGAATTGTTAGACTGATCTTTCCTCCACAACACAGACACAGATTTTCCCTGCGTTTTTATTCAATGACCATCAGAAAATGATCTGGAGGTGATAGAGAGAGTCATGCTGTAATACGTAGACAATATCTCTAGAGCAGCACCAAGTATAGAACGGACAGGAAGATTCATTTGAATGTGCCTATCCTGACACTCACCAGACATTGCTGACCTGATAAAAGAGTATTTGCATGATGTTTAGCATGATAAGATTAAATCAGTTATGATCAAGTGATTTTACCTCTGTATTTTTATTCATTCTAGGGAGGGATGCTTTAAGGAGCTCTTCAGGTCAATGATATTTCCATTAAGACTCCTAACAAACCCACAGGCTTATCATCATCAGCTAGTGTGCAATCCATATGCCAAGAGGCAACACTACAAACCACTGGAGTTTGCACACAAGGAAAATAATCCCCACAGAAAGTCCTTCTTTCTTCAGCTAACGTGCCATTCTCTGCATGTCAAAAGGCAGAGTTTCATTAGCCCTGCCTGATGTAGCAGAGGACATGGGAAGCCCTGGATCTTACCCTTCCCCCAGTCCAACTCCATGTGCTTAGTAGTCAGCTGGCCCTGTGGGCACCTGTGTCCCTAAAACCTACACTGATTATTTTGTTGCATTATTAAATCTGACAGATATAAAGACACTTCTCTTGTCTTGCACATATGTACCACAAAGGTGGACATATCACTCAGGGAATCTTTAACTCCTCAGCTGCTCTGGTATTAGAGGCAGAGTGCAAGACAGAGACTTGCAGGGAGATGGCAAAACCTCCCCGCACTCCCCTTTCAAAAAAACCCTCTCAACTGTGCAGTTAGGCAGGACTGGAGCATACTCTGCATAGACCTGCTTCTCCTTAACCTCTGGCACATCCTCCTGCACTCTAAGAGCCATGAAGGAGAATAAGCTTCATGAAGAACTCGGTGAAGGGCCGATCTCAAGGGTTGTTGTAAAAGAGGCTAGATCTGGCTCGCAACCACTCACCAGTGGTGTTCCTCAGGGTTCAATTCTAGGGCTATTTCTGTTCAATGTCTTTATCGATTTTTTGGGTACAGGAGTTGAATGCACCATTACCATATTTGCTGATGATACTAAACTGGGAGGTGATGCTGACTGTCTTGAGGGACAGCAGGCCTTGCAGAGGGATCTAAATAGATCGGAGCATTGGACTGTGATTAACGAGATTAAATTTAACAAATTAAAATGCCAGATTCTGTACCTAGGATGGAGTAATGCTGTCCACAAGTAACATTTAGGAGAGCAGATGCTGGAGAGCAGCCCTGCAGAAAAGGATCTGGGGAGTGCTGCTTGACAGCAGTGTCAATGTGAGCCAGCAGTGTGCCCTGGCAATCGAGAGGGTAAATTGCATCCTGAACTACATCAAACACAGTATAACCAAACAGCCAAAAGAGGTGATTATTCTGCTGTACGCTGGGGTAGTCTCACCTTAAAGCATTGTGGGCTGTTCTGGGTCCCACAGTACAAGAATGATGTGAAGGTACTTGAATGTGTCCAGAGGAAAACATCAAAGCTGGTGGTAGGACTGAAAGAAACATCCTATGAAGATCAGCTGAAGACACTGGGTTTGTCTAGTTTGAAGAGAAGGAGGCTGAGGAGCTACATCATTGCTTTCTGCAGCTTCCTGAGGAGGGAGTGGAGAAGGAGATGCTGAGGTCTCCTCCCTGGTACCCAGTGACAGGACACATGGGAATGGTTCAAAACTGTGACAGAGGAGATTTAAACTGGATATTAGGAAGCATTTCTTTGCCAAGTGGGTGGTTAAATACTGAAATAGGCTTTCCAGAAAGGTGGTCAATGCCCCCAGGCTGTCAGTGTTTAATGGGTATTTGGACAATGCTCTTATTAACATGTTTTAACTTTTGTTTAGCCTTCAAGAAGTCAGGCAGCTGGACTATATGATCATTGTAGGCCCTTTCCAACTGAAATAGTGTACTCTACTATTCTAACTCTGTTTTATTCTATAAATTACAGAAAGTGAAAGATTGCAGTGTATAGTTTGCTTTTGCTACATTCATGTGCCATATTCAGACTCGGGAAAGCATGGCTGTGTGATTAAGCAATCCCAGTTGCTAAACTGATAAAGTAAGGAAAACATCCAACAATTTATCTTTTTTTTTTCTAATGATAAAGAAGGGAAGAAGGGTAAACCAACATAATTTGACATAATTATTCCATTTGACTGACACTTCATTTTGCTCATCCATATGAAAAACAAAAGGCTACATTACTTGCAATTACACCCTTTTTTTTTTTTTTTCCCTCCATGAACTGACTGCCTTGAGCCCTGGAGGACTTTTCTTACCATCCAGGTACATGGTAGAAAAGCAGTGGCACATATTTCCCCAGCAGGTCTCCAGCCTCTCAGCCTTTGCTTTATTTCCCCAGTGGGAAGCACATAAAGAATATGGCCTCATTTACAAACACTTTCAGAAGCGCCCACACTGCAGTGGCCAGAGCCTTTACTCTCAGGTCAAGCACAGCATATGTAACACAGCTCTCTCTGTATGTGGGGCAGCAAGACACTAGGAACCATTTCAGTGGGAAGTAGCTTGACTGGCCCCTGCCATTTCATTCTGTGCTGTGCTATAACACAAAGATGAGCAGAAGTAGTAGCTGTTACATATAAACACTGTCTCAGAGTTTAAAGAGGTGAAGGAAGTCAAACCAATGCTTTCCATGGCACCTTATGTGGCCAGTGAAGCCCTAATGCATACAATTTCTTACAGTCTAGTCTTCCCCCTCCCCTTTTTTTTTTAATTTGAATAAGCCTAATTACATGAAATATTACAACAGCATGCTCCACTAGTTTCCTTTACTTCTTCAAAATGCTTGTATTGTATGAGTTTCTAGGTTTTACCTTCTTGAAGGAGAAATAATCAGAGACTTTGAAGTTATAGACTATTTCTGACAAAGTAATTATATCTTGTCCTTCTCTTAAACACACTGATGGAAGCCACTGGTGCTAATTTCATCAGCAACAGCAAACCAAGGCCAACAGCAATCACGTTAAACAGGCATACTGTTTGTTGTGGGCTACTTTGCCTTTACCTCTGGCATACTCTCACAGCTCTCACTACTCACTCTGACTCAATATTTCAAAAACACTGCACCTTCCTACATATACTTTGACCTTCTTCAACTAGGTTTCAACTAGAAACCTGTATAGCTAACATTTGGTGAGAAAGAGCTTGAGAAGGCTAGGAAAAACATTTTTTAGTCTAACTAGTGGTTCCCAAGCAGGCTGGACCAACAGATTGCCATCAAACCTTGACATTTCTCCTGAACTACTAAGCACTGTTCCACTAACAAATGTGCCTGCCACCAACCAATGGACCTATTGAGCTAAAGGTAGAAGAGAAGTGGTGGCTTCTAAATGAGAAGGAAAGTAAAAGTATTCACTCAAATGAAAGGAAGTAATCCACAGGACTTATTCTAGGAGACTATTACCTGAAATATTAATTGCGGAAAAGGACAAATAAATCAAAGTCGTGTGATATAAACATTGCAGGAAAGAAAAGCATGAGATGTATAAATCTATTAACTTGTCAAAAAGAAGAGTCTTGTAACTACATTTATTTCAACCTGAAAGATATAAATAAACTTTAACATGAGATCAGCCTTTTGTGTTGATCATTCCCTCAGCCTCGCTAAAGATGTTGCTTCTGGGATGAAGAGGGTTTTCCTTTGTGCCTGCAACTGGAACTGAGCATGAATATGAGTCATCACCAGAAGAACATTGTTCCAGGGCAAAGCCCATCTTTTATTACCTAATCACTAAAATTGAGCTGCTTTATTACAAATACGATAAATTGTTGCAATTATGATATTACCTTGTTTCCAAGCACTTTCAGTCTAAGCTCAAGCCTGATTTTTAGAGCCTGTGCTTCCTATAATCATGATCTTGTTTGGTAACCTATGAGACTTGCGTAGACAAAAATTTTGTTCCTCCTACCATTTCTTACCTGTAACTATTTTGACTTTTCTTCCCTTGATATCTCTCTTTAGTTTGTTCTAGGTGAAACACAAAAGGCAGTAACTTTCACAGTATACTATAAAAGGTCTCCAAACGTCAATGCTGTGTCCTTAGCATGCTAAGAACTTACTCTGTGTCTTTCTAACCTCTATGTCTTTATCTATGCTTTTCTCATTTCAGCCACTGGCACAAGAGAGTTTGAAGATCTGAGGTATTGTTTAAGGCCTAAAGCCTCTGCTGTGCTGTGTCAGAGCCAGTGGTAGTGCCAGCAAAGACCATAATCTCTTTGCTTCCACAGGACAGCTTTGTACCACTTTCTGTAGCCTCAAAGACTTCCAGGGATCTGCTGACAATAATTCAAAGACTGATAGATTGAAGTGAACCAGCATATATCAGTTAGCACCTAGAAAGTCAATAAGTTCCTTACTTTGTCCTTGAAACCAGCTCTGAGTTACATTATTATCTAAATCTCTCAGCCTTTCCCCACCTTCTTTGTCCCCAGACAGCATTACTTGCTTTGCCAACCTGCGTTGAGCTGCCGAGACTTCCCGCTTTAAAACTGTGTCAAGACACTGATGATGTTTTGACAGTGCAGGCTGTAATGCAGAAGCTTAGACATAGCTTAGAAAGAAGTGGAAATGTATTCCAAATACTGGAACAACCAGTTTTAGAATGTTTCATTAAAAAGAGCCAGGCTATGATGGTAACAAACAATCCATAGTCATAGATGTACCGGCTGGTAGAGTAGATAATTTTAACTCTACACTGGATATTATTATGCTCTCAGGCTTGAATTTTTAAAATATTATTGTCTGGAGTCAGCTTCCTAAATCAAATATAAGTGCCATATATCCCAAAGTGCTGAACACCAGCGAGTCCTGCTGCAATGCTTTCTACTTCTGTGACATGTTGACTTTAGTATGATGAATACTTTGATAAAACCAATCCATTTATTTAAATGTCTAAATAAGTGCTGAGCTAGCATGCCAAATTTCAGAATGATGAAAATTATTTTCCATCAAAACATGAAACATCTCTGCAGTGAAAATGCTGACGCAAATCAAAATCCTAGAACAGACTGCACATTTAGCTCTTCTCAGAAACATAGTTTCATTAAACCATTATGACTGCCATTTTAATCCCCTGTAATATGAGTTCTTAACTTGACTTGGCAAGCAGGAATTTTTTTGAATGTATGTGTATAGTTCCTGAACAAATCATGTAATCATCCTAGAATTATCAAATGGTAGGGGTTGGAAGGGACCTCTGAAAATTTTTCAGTCCAACCCCCCTGCCAAAACAGGATCACCTAGGGCAGGTCACACAGGAACACATCCAGACAGGTCTTGAAAGTCTATAGAGAAGGAGACTCTACAATCTCTCTGGGCAACCTGTTCCAGTGCTCCATCACCCTTAGAGCAAAGCTTTTCCTCATGTTGAGGAGGAACTCCCTGTGTTGTAGTTTGTATCCATTGCCCCTTGTTCTATCACAGGACATCACTGAAAAGAGACGAGCCCCTTCTTCTTGACACAAACCCTTCGGGTATCTATAAACATTAATAAGATCTCCTCTCAGTCTTCTCTTTTCCAGACCAAACAGCCCCAGGTCCTTCATCCTTTTCTAGAAGAAGTGGTAAAATCACATAGCTGAGTGTTCTTGAGAGGAAAGTCAGTTTCTGACATTTGTTAAAGCCACCTGCACCTCCAACGTATAACTGCAAACAGAGGTTCAGAGAGCAGAGGTTCAAGGAAGCAGAACTGAGCCCTGTGAGAGGTAGAGAATCACATATTGGTAAATCCACAGTCAGCCAGAGTCTATCAAATATCTACATCTTTTATTTCAAGAGATAAATATACAACACCTGTATGGTGTAGGATAAGGGCACATTTTGAGGCATAAGGAATGTGGGCAGGTTTTAGCAATTAATTAAATTAGGAGCCAGTCTAAGTTTAATTCATTGCTTTCCAAGTTTAGCCCGTGATTTTTCTCCTGTTCTTAATGGTGGCTTCTTGGGCACTTTCCATATTAGCCTGCACTTTTATTCCGGTAATCCACTGGACTGCAATAAGCAAAATGTTCGGTATGAACTCTCAGCAAACAATGAAGATTTGTATTTCAAAACTAAAAGGTACCACAAAATGTTGCACTACATTTTCATGAACTAACCATAGCACTCTACTGTAACTCAGGGGAGTTCTTAGTCAAAACATGCTCTATGAGCCAGTGGCATAAACATAAGGAGAAGAGAGAAAGAATCTAACAATTTATTTTCCCTGACTAGCCACATTAGATAGAAAATATAACAGTAAATTTGCTGTGTTAAAGCAAGCATTTCAAGGCCATAAGAGGGATAAGCCAGGTGATAAACTAATTCAGAATTATTAATTTGGTGAACACTGTTAATTTTGTTATCATTTCACATATTAGTCCATATGAAATTCATCCACAGCACTCCTTCATTTCTTCACTCTGCTTTCAAGACTTTCATGTTTCTCTGGCAGTACACAAAAGGAATCGAGCAACCTTTAACAGGGTAGTTGAAGAATAACCATGAAGTTAGTGCAGCTAGCTTCTGCACTGCTCTGTCATGGAGTCTTCAGTGTAAAAAAGGTATGCTAGAATTTTACCAGAGTGAAAGATTTACAATACATACTGTATTACACCTCAGAGGCTGCCATTGCCTGGGATAGGCAAAAGACCCCTCAGTTCCCTCACTGAACCAAAATGCATTCTCCAATTAAGAACAATACAATAAATACAAGACTCCTAATAAAATATGATTTTCCTCTCTTTCAGCATGAATCACTAGAAAGAGGATGCTGTACTGCAGAATTGCTCATGATTGTGATGTTCCCATTCCTCCTAGAAACTCTTTGTCAGGTGAAGCACTTTAGCTCTCTTGAGGGTATGAAACACTCTGCCTCCAATATGTACATGTGAATAAAGCAAAGCATGATTCAATCAGTATGAAAACAAGGACTGTCATAGAAACCTATGAATATCTGTTTCCTGGACAATACACTTTGCATTGCTAGTCCAATCTCTTGAAGAACTGAGAGTTAGGATGACTAAAGGCATGCTGGCCAGGAGACAAGCAGCCGGAAGTGTACAAATTCTTCCATAACAGCACTCCCCATAGTAAATGTCTGCCCTGAGATCACTAAGACCTGCAGCAGCTAGGCTGCTCACCTATGTTTGTGACTGTTCCTGAATATCTCGCTATAGCCACTGCTATAGAAACACCTTCCACTTTCCAGGACTTAAATGTGAGACTTCGTCTTGCCAAATGAAAGGTGAACTGTAATGTCCTTATATGTAAAGCCTCCTTATTATTTACATAGATGTAGCTAGCTCTGAGTAGTCTTTACAAATCACCTCTCTTTATGACACTTCTAATCTTTAAAGGAACTAATTCAGTCATAACAAAAAAATCAATATTGTGTCATTAAGTGCACCACTACCTGCCTGCCCTGTTAAAGGATGAGTCAAATTCAATATTTATCAAGACCTCCTCTTTAAAAGGTGATTGTCATGCAAGCATTTTCATGTGCTTCTCCAGAAAACCTATATCCCACTACAGTAATAGGACTGCCATTTCCATTTTTAGCAGTGAAATTCATAAAAGTATTAGATCTTTTCCTTGACATCACAAGCAGTGCTGAAATTAACTCCGAGAAGAAAAAACCCCAGATTGTTAGCCTTCACAGAAAATTGAAAAAAACTCCTGTCCCTCAAGAAAACCAAAGAATAAGACCAGTTTGTTACTATTTAGGAAGTGGCAAAGTGAATAATTGTCAGGGGCATGCACTTTTTTGGTTTTGCAATGTTCCTGAGCAATATAGAAATCAACCCACAAAGAAAGAAAGATATGCTTTTGCTCTTTTTAACGGAGTGCTTTGGCTCCACAGATCAAAGCATAACTGCAAGTTACTTGAACTGACTCTCTACAAGCAAAGAGGGAAATGCATAAAGTGATTCAGGTAAATGTTGAGATAGGCAGAAAGCAGAAAGCCAGAAGAAAGTCCTCCTGGCTTTGTTGACCCTCACCAATGGACATAGCTAAGCCAAAGACAGTTATTTAGCTCAAACCATTTTTGTGATTTCTTGGGTTCTCTTTTCTCTTCTGTTTGAAGTATGAATCACATTTGTCGTCACATTTCTATTCAGAGTTTGAGCTAGGAAAATAGTTATGAGTTTTCTCATTTTCATAAATTACAGCTGGAGGAATAAAGCTGTTATATGCCACAAAAGCAGCATTTCATCAAAGCCACCAAACAAGTGCTTTAATATAAAATTGTTTTGAACTAAAGTAATCACTGCTATTGCAGTTACCAACTCCAAAATGCTCTTTTGAATCTTTAACACACTCTGGAATTCTGTAACTTTCTGTGAAGAAATCACAATCTTCAGTCCTGTTACTGTCAAGGTTTCTATGGAAAGTTGTTTTCTATTTTGGAAACTAATGACAGATTAAAATTATATATACACCCATGTGCACATAAACACTTTTTTGTTTGTTTGTTTTTATTTACTGGATATATTCACCTCCTCTCTGAGAGAAATATTAAAAAGTCCAAGTGAGGAAAACCACATGTGAAAGGAGAAGGTGACTTACAGGCTGTCTCATGAACCAGGTATTACACTAACCGTGCATCTTAAAACACTCCTTGGCATTACTGTCACACTTGGAGGATTACAACCAGGTAGGGTTCCATAGGTAGGGGTGTATTCAAGACATCCTGAACTCTGCTAGCTTTGAACCCTGTGACTAGCTTCAGCTCTAAGCTGCATGTATGTGGCCTTCAAGAAACCAATGTTTGTGCATTTGGCTAATTGCTGGTCAAGTAGCATTGACTCAAGAGCAGCTACATGGATGATCTTTCTCTCCAGTCACTGGGGAAGATGGAAATGCATCTAGTCTTCAGCCTTTTACAAAATAATAGGAATGAACGGTAGACCCAGTAGCTTGCAAGTGGATAAAGTAAAAGGGATGTATGAATAACAAAATAACAAATAACTGAGGGATACTATTTATAGCATACAGGTGCAAAAAATTGTTAGTGACAAAGCTCAGCTTTAACCAGAGAGTGCAATAAAAATGATAATAGTAAAAAGCAGCAGTGGCAGCTACAGCAATAGCAAAGATGAAGATCAGAAATACATCATTCTTCAGAAAGGGAATTGTGACTGAAATGAAATAAGAGGCAGGATAATATGCATGCTTTGCTTAGCAGCCTGCTGTGTAAGACAATGCTTCAGTGACATGTAATTGTTAACTTAAAGAGTTGCTTTGACATTGTTTATCTGTGGAAGAATACAGTATTTTAGCAGTATTTCAGATGCAAACAGTGTAATTTAAAGGAATGAACTAAATTGGAGAACTCAAAATATTATGATTATAATGTTTATAATGATACACATCGGTGGGAAACAAAAACCTCACATTATTTGTAAAGTGTTACCAAATATGCAGGTTTGCTAGACATCAATACAGGAAAAACACTTAAAGGTGATAAACCTTAAATAACTCATAAAAAAAGTTTTAAAACAGTGTGCTAAGCATTATGCCACTCTCATGAAATATTTGCCCTCTACTGGGTTTTTATATACCATAAAATGCTACAAAGGAACTACATGGAATTATCAGCATGTGGTTACTCTTGTTATGAACACATTACTGCTATGAATATTTGAAACATAAGCAGTATATATATATAATGAAATTAATTCTGACATTTACAGCACTGTATGACCTTAAGGGAATGCAGGCAAAGTACCTGCAATGCACCCAAAAGCTGCTGTATCCGTCAATAAATTGTAAGATAGCCTGAACTTTAAAAAGAGCCAGAGATATCGAGAGTCTGAAACAACTGGGAGACAGTGCCAAAAACATATACATATAAACATCATTTCTCAGACTTTCCATCTTATCCTAGCAAAGACTGTTGGCAATGCTGGCTTTTCCTATGTGCTTTAAATTAGAGAGAATTAGCAGAAGTAAATTACAATAGGTGCAATGCTTTATCTGCAATCCTACCCTGTATAAACACAGCGTATACAAAAGCAATTTCATTTCTTCAGAGATCATGACATTTACGAATTACTCTCTTATAAAATGAGATTAAGGTTGCTAAATGACCCACATAGGCACATTTTGCTCCAAAATGAGGTACATAACTCATAACATGATATTGGTATATAGATATCCATACAATGCACAGAACCTTTATACTACAGCAGGTTTCCTATAACAGTGCTGACTTTGGTCATGTTTTCTTTGCTTTTCTTTAGTCACAGAAATATAACATAGCAGGATTTCCAGAAACCTATTTCACAAAGCACACAAGTAATGCATGGAAATCCTTGAGGCATTGTTCCTCCTCCTCAAGCAATGAGTGTGGCTCCCAGCCACAAGTTATTTCACAGCTGTGGCAAAATATACATGCTCACTGTACTATGAAAGCAAGAAACTAAAGTCCTCAAAACACTGTATCCATAATCACATACATTAATAAATTGTTAACCTTTGTCTGTATTTAAATGGCACTCTCATACCCAAAGTGACAGGTTTTGCAGAAGTCATGTTAGAAATACAGTCAAAGATTGCAAGCCGTCTGAGCACACCACCTAGGACATTTATCCTTTCAGTACCTCTGTGAGGTAGAAAACTGTCCTCTCCGTGTTGTGGTTGAGGACTTAAGAGATACAATTTATTTTTCCAAACCTTCCAGGAAATCTACAGAAGGAAGAGGAACAAAGATGATCTCTGCAGTGTCAGTTAGCATCCTTCCTATTACTTTTGGCATAATTTCTCACAGTTAAGGTTGAAAATTCAGTACAAAGCATATGACAATTCAAATTAACAGTAGTGGATTGATACTGTTAATTCACTCCTTTTGTCTGCTTTCTGAAGGGATTTCTGAATAGTTGAATTTACCATACTCTTGAGACACAGAAGATACTGTGTGCACCAAATCTCTAAACTCCATTTTGCCTGTGCATGCAGGTAAGATCTCAGAGTTACAAAGCAGTTTGCTGGGGGCAGGTTGTATTTTGCATTTATTATTGTGTTGTTTTGATTCAAACATATAATCCAATATGATAGCAAAACATCATAAACTCCAAGCACCAAAACACCACACCACAACGTGAAGTATTCTGGTGTTGGACCAAGGAGAAAGATACAGTATGTCGCACAATTCAGATAAAGATATTTACAAAATTATGGTATAACATATGCAGACTTCCACCTTATAAAATAAAATGTGAGTTCTCTTAGCTGAGATGTTAAAGAAACATTCTACTATTACACCATTACAGCATACTTATGTTGGGAAATACCTACAAGCCTCAAGGAGCCAGAAAATAAGCATCCCAAAAGGACACTGTAAATATTGTCTATATAAAGAGTATGTTATCTACTAGTTGGAGTACACACTATGTCACACTAGAATTATACATAAGTGAAGCTACAGAGTTCTCCTGCTTTTTGTATTCCCAGTCCTGACTTTCTTTTCCTGATTAACTACTCTAGCAACATCATAGCAGTACTTTAAACTTCGGTCCTGTAAACCTGTAAGGGAAAGAGACTTAATTTATGCAGTGATTATCCTGAAATCCATAGTTTATTTTTTTTCAGCCAGATCATGAAGATTACTGGGTAACTTACTCTAGCAGCAAGTCTCTGATAAGCAGGCAAGTACCGGCTGGTGACAATTACTTTGATTTGGATGGCTTTATTATCAAAACTACAAACAGCTGTTCCTGAAACCAAGCTTTGGCTTCATTGCATTAAGCTTTGCTCACCATTCTTCCTTCCAACACAAGAACTGGTAGTAGCACACACTGTTTACATCCCATTCAATTTATCCTGTCATATTTTATTCCAACAACATAAACTGTGATGTTGCAAGACACTGAGTGTTATAAAGCACTGCATGGCTTTTACTCCTGTGAATGCCAATCAGAGCTTAGTTTCTTACAAAACTGGGGTGATACTCCCTGTCTACTATGAACCAAATAAGCCATGGGGGGAAAAAACCTAATAATTCTAACATGCTGCATTAAGTGTATTTCCATGGAAAAATACCAAATTCTTCTTGAAAATGCTGGCAAATTTTGAAAATGTTTTTGCTAGCCATGAAGTGAAAACTATTGGTAGATTATAGATCTGCAATCCCCAGATCCAGTGTCTTCCTTACAGTTCACAAGCTAGAAGCGAAATCTGGAGAAATGTTAAGAATCTATTACAAAATTAGCATCCTTTAAGTGAGCTGCTGCACAGAATGAACCTTCTTTAGATCACCCCCTTCTAATGTCCACCATTTGAACATTTTACTTGGAAGGTAACAGAAAGTTTACAATTTGCCTTCATCCATTATGATGTCTGCCCTTAAGCTATATGGAAGCGGGTGTAGATGCAGCTATGTTATCTACACATCCCAACACTTTCTGGGTTTTAACCTTATAAAGGTAACGATGCTGCACCACCATTTCCTCTGAATGTCTAGAATTAGCAAGTCCTAGGAGATTTTGCAATTAGCTGTCCTCCTTGTGTTCAGTTTAGATTGTGAAACAGTTTAATGAGGTATTTTCAAGTATAGCTGAGTCTCCAGTCAGCACATGATCAGTACACAGAGTCATTTGAACTGTTGCCATCTGCATCAGTACTATCTATATTGACCTGGAGGATTTCTGCTTACTGCTGTTCATTTAATACAGTCTGCACAGTGCTGGATATTCCACTTATTCAAGATAAGGGTTTATTCTGAGAAATAATAATAGTATTTAGAATAATTTAAACATGAAAGGATACTACTGTGTGATAAACAAGAAAGGCTTTAATACACATTTTTTTTCATTCAGATACATTTAAGTAAAACTTCCAATCAATTGCATAATTGTCAACTATCCAGAAAAAACATAAATCATCTCCAGTGGAGATGTAGTTATTTTACAGACTGATATATTCATGATGCTTTTAAGCAATTTAAAGTAAAACACTTCTTGCATAATTTCACTGAATTAAGGAACTCTTTGTAAAGTGGAAAAAAGAAATTTCACTGGAATACATAAAAAAAATAATCCTAATGCCTAAATGCCACCTGACACTGAAATATAAAGAAAAAATAACACCATGTTTGTAAGCACTTTATTTCAGTAAAGAATTTATTTTATTTTTTGTGGCTGATGGCCAAAGTTATCAGCACCTGATGATATGTCTACCTGTTGAATGATTTATATTTTAAGTTTAATATTGTAAAACCAAGAACTGAAACAAAGCCAAGTGGGGGAACCACTCTTTATTACTTACTTCAAACAAAACACAATTTAAATTAACTGAAAGGGAATTAATTCCTATGCCCGATACAGTTTAAAAGGAAACAAAAATAGAAACTAAAACAAACAAAACCCAAACAAAAACGAAACCACAAAATTAAAAAAAAATTTAAAAAAACAACCAAAGGAAAAAATTCGCTCCCAAAATACTACTACTAATAATAGTAATACTTTAAACAAGAAAGAACGAAATATCAGAAATCCCCTCAGAAATCTCAAGTGCAACCATTTAGCTTTGGCTAACCTGTGACTAACCAGTGACTGCAAATATATGAGAGTTTTATAGCTGAAATATAGAACAAGTTGTGTCCTACTGCTTCCAATCACTAAGAATGAGATTTTTAAGAAATGGAAAAAATAACATTCCAGCAATATGTGTTGGCAAAAACAACCTGTTGGATCTATGTCAGTCTGACAGCATTTTGAAAAACCTTGAGATTTTTCCAAGTCATATTAAGATCCAACTCATTCCTTACCAGTGTCATGCCAATACCAGCCTTTTACTATGAAGGAGAGTCTCTGCTTAGGCTGAAATTTGCATTGCACTGCTGGGGTGCTCCATGCTCCCAGTGGTCCTATGGTTTAAATTGTGTGCCAGGAGAACGCTCCCTGACACGGATACAGGATCCTCCAGCAGATGGTGCTGCCCACGGGGAGAAAAGATTGTGTTACCAACTATGAGACAATCTTGTGTAGCTGAACAGAAATTGGCTGATGATCACCTATTAGGATCACAGGGTGATCTGAGTTGGAAGGGACCTCAAGAGGTTCCTCGTACAACTCCAGCCTCCCATTCACAGCAGGTTAAGCTCCATGATCAGACAAGATTTCTCAGGGCACTGTCCAGTTTGCTCCAAAACACCTCCAACGATGGAGCATACACAACCTCCTGGAGCAGCCTACAGTTGTGCCTACAGCTGGCATATGGCCTCAACTTCATTGCCCATATACACATGATGTGCACTTAGAGCCCTCAAAACAAAACGGATTGGCCTCGGCATTCCTGCTCCTTGCTGAACCCGTCAGTAATGGAGACGCACAGTGTGTGCCAGATGAATCCCACCTCCCCCTCAGATGTAGTAAAAGCAGCTCTGCTGCAGCATCAGAACTGACAGAAGTACTTTATTAGCTGTAATTTCAGGAGAAAGGGAAACCTTGAACTCACTTAAGTTACATGTTCATATACTTTAAAACTCAGTATTAATCATGTATTTGGAGCCCGTCCTCTAGAGAGAACTTTTTAAAGTAGCTTCTATGAATGATTTGATGTGCATAGGAGTGATTCTCCTGGTATCACTCAGGAACTGATTGTTTTTGCTGTCTCTTAGAGAATTAAATCAGAAGAAACAACGACAACCAGGTCCTTATTTACAAAATAACTCATAAAGGCTTTAATTAATACAAAAGAAAGCAAGGGTTTTTGTGAGTTTAACTATTTAGCAGTGTTTTCTAGTGAATAACACAAAAGAAATATAAAATAGTATTTTCATAATGCAGCTAAAATGTTAGTATGCTACTAATTTTCATAAGACAGTTATAGAAGGGACATTAACAGAGAAATAATTTTGTCTGTAGTTAATGATTCCAACACAGTCTGAAAGATCTCTTTGCTTATGTCAGCAGCACATTGCCACTCCCCTCTGATTTAGACAAGTTATTCCACAGTATATTAAATCAAACTCAAAACCTTTGGACACTGCCTAACAAGATCCCTGCAGTTTATAAAGTGCAGTCTTTTGAAACTCAGAATAAGAGCTTCATCCTTCATGATGACTACTTGTAATCCTGCCCATTTGTTTTTGCAGTATTGTCTCAGAGCTATGAAGGGATGCTACTCTGTCCTATGACTCTTCACCCACTTGCAGAAAGAAGATATCTTCCCCAACAATTACTGCAAAAGTAAAGGCACACAAAAAGGAGAGGTTTGCTATGTAGGCTACATGCAACAGTAATTAAGCCTGGGAGTAAAAATAGGTTTCTCCCTAAGGAAACCATTCTTGAAGAAAGCCTCATACAAAGGTTACCTTTCTTCTTCTAATTGCATGAACAGAAAATGTTATAGAAAGACCATTTTAATTATAACTACATCCACGTCTATCAAATCCACAGGTGTGCAGACTTACAAATGTAAATTCAATAAGGTTCTCCCTCCTTTTTCAGTTCTTACCAGATACGAATAGCTAATCTGAAAACTCACCTTTTAATTGCACCTCTTGACATGTCAAACCATGTACAGGCATTGTGTTCAAAGGCAGCAGTGCATAATCAAGTTGTATATAACCATAATGCCTACCTTCTGGTATATATATATATATATATATATATATAACTCTATATATGAACATGTGACTGCATATATAATTTCATAAAATACTTTCTACTGCCTTCCAGACTGGATTTGAAAAGATGATGCATATATAAAAAAGTACAGATATATAGATATATGTATATATATGTGTGCACGTGCACATATATACACAGAGACAAGGACTACAAAAGATTAGTGGATATTTATTAGTCTAGAGAAACGATGACAATAACACTTACTTTGTCCCTTATTAAACTGAAATTGTGTTTCATTTACTTCTTAACAGTTTCATCCTGCTCTTCTCTAGGGTGTTTATACTTTCATCATGCCTCAGCTGCAGATCAGTAACTTAATCTATACAGAAGAGTAAATATCAAGTGGCACATCTTAACAGAGCACATCCATTCAAATGGGTATCCATTTGAATTATTACACCTTGTTTGGGATTGCATGCATTTTCCATGCAATATCAGCTTCATCCTTATTCCTGCAAAACTCAATGGCTGCTCATTGAGATGTATAATAGTTCAAAAGCAGTGAGTACCTGGCAAATTATATCATGCTTCTGGCAAAACGAAACTTTCTACAGTAAAGCTTTTTTCAGTAAAACGCATTGACTCTGGAAATGGGGCTCACCTTCCACTTCAAATGCAAGTTGCATTTCTTTGAATCTTCTCTAGCAACCATATGTCTCTTTCTAAAAAGCAGAACGGTTTCACAGTATGCAATCCTTATCTCAGGAAAAAGATGAAATGGTTAATATTATATTGCATGTCATATAGCAAATTAGTATATTAATTATATTATTAATGCAAGTTCATGTGTTATCATGTTATACTAAACACAAATAGCTTTCAATGCATTTCTGAAAGGAGTAACAATGAAAGAAGAAACTATTTTTATACATAAGAAGCGTCCAGTGCAAGATAAGATTGTGGTCAGTTCCCTTTCATTGTTCTGCAATTGCTTTGCTTTGCTCAGGTACCATAACTGATAAATATCACTATGGAAAAATAGGATAAATACCATGGTGGGTTTTTTTCTATAGGATAAGTTAGCTAAAATACTGTATAGAACACTACAGCTTTTTGTATCTTGTACACACCCATCCTCACATGTCCATGTCCACTTAGTAAAGGAGATAGAGATGTATTCTCCACCTAAACACAGTCTAATTTTTTTACCATACCAATCTAAACTGACTAGTCTAGTTAGGGCATACTAGTTTCTGCCACCAAAACAAAAAAATAAAAAAACCAACCAGGAGAGCAAGATAGCTCCTTATAGCTCATAGAGCATCTGACCCCCCTTGTTTCCCAAGCTGTAATGATCCACTGCCCAGCTGGAACTGGATCAAATTAGGTGCATTTGGCACAAACTCAGAGCAAGATTCACACTTTCACTGCTGGTTTCACATACAGACTGCACTGCTCCATCTGACCTCAAGCCATCACAATATATTAGAATTTCTCTGCTTCTCAGAGGTAGACCAAGATGTTTTGGATTCATCTTATTTTTATATAGCGTATTAGAAAGCATTTCTCAGTACACAATGTAATAAATCATCCTTGTTGTTTCACTTAATCCCTAATTCACAAAATTTGGTCATTTTCAATGGGTTTACCACATGAAACTGAGAAATAATAACAGCTAACAATTAAGTCAAATTTAGCACTTAGTACTCAACAAGAATTGCCTAGGAACAGAACATGTTTTCCATAAATGCATTCATTGTCCAAAATTCTTTTGAGCACATTCTAATGTATGCACCTTCCCTTCTAGAGAATTTTAATAAACTGCTCGTTGCAAGAAGGTATCATAAGTTGGATGCTCACAATTCAAAACTAATGTGACAAGTCTCAAGCTAAATGTGTCTCTTGCTGATTACAGAAACATAATACATCTGACCTGCAACATGTCCATTCGAGAGCCTGAATCCAATATTTACATTGTAATAGTATCTCAAATAATTAAAAAATTCACCTGTATTTCTAACTACTCCTAAGATCATTTTCTCCTGAACAGAATCAAGCTGTATACAGGGGTAAATCAGAGAAACAGCTTCTCACAGCAATGTTCTTACTTTAAGTACAAATCCAAGAATCTGTGTATTTGAAATATGACTATAAAGGCCTAAGGAGGAAAAATACAGTGTCTTTGTCATGAAATTAAGATCATTCTCTTTCTCTTCTGTTTGTGCAAGAGAAAAATATGAGCTGTACCCTCATCCTGCCAGAGAATTAGTGTCAATCACTAATAAATTCATAGCAAATACATAAGTGATCCATTTGCTATGCATCAGGTTTGGTATGGTATCTACCCTCAAAGACCTTTTTAAAATATGTACAGACTCTGCTGTACCACAGACTGCATGTTCTTCTGAACCACTTTCTTTTTTGAGCTATAGTATAACAACACACCTACTTCAAAGTTACAGTTTGCCATCTCTCTCTTTTTAGTTTGAACTGTAACTGGCAAAAAAGTCAACACCCTCATACAATAGGAATCACTCAGGTTGAATACTTATTATGTGACCAAAATAGAAAGTGAGGATTTAGAACAGACATGCTGCATTTATAACGTCCTTTGACTGCATCCCAGCTTTAGTTTCCTAGCACAGAGAATCAAGTCTTGAAATTATAAATAGCCTTCAAGTCTTTGGTCTTTAAGTTAAAATTAGTACTTGAAAATATTCACACTTCAGGAATTATAGCTCCAGCAACAAATCTCACCATTTCAGTTACAACATGTGATAACACTCTTCTGCAACACCCGAAAAGCTAACATAATGGGATGTTCCCTATTAGGTAGAGACTCAGGAGGTATAGCAGCTCCAAGTTGGGTGTAAAGAGGGGTCTGAGCCTGAAGCTAGAACATGGTGCCACAGATGCTGTACTACATCCAGCTTCCATCCCACAGACTTGAGAGAGCAGTGTCAGTTGATGACGACAGTGTCACAATGCAACAAATGCCGATCTGCTTCAGATCCATGTGGTGGATCTCCAGCTCATATATTATTTCAGTCACCAGCCCTCATCCCATAATTCATACAGTTCACAATCATGCAAAATGAGAAAGCAGTAAGCAGACTGGTCAGATTTAGTATTTATGTTTTGTACAAATACAGGAGACTCACACAATGCATAGAAATAAAGAAGTCAGCTTAACATTTCTCCAAGTTGGTTACCAGCTGGCTCTCACTCCCACATATTTGCAGACAGCTAAAAACGACAACTTTTCTTCATTTCAGCTGGCTCCTACTGATTGTTTACCATGGTGTGAAATTTCCAATCTGACCCCTGAACTAAATGGGAGCCTGCAATGAGACAAGAGTCACTGAAGGTCTGTTTCCCAGCCACAGTTTGGCACAAACCAAAGCACCTGTACAGACTTATTTTCCTGAATTGTCTTGGACATCTCTTCACCAGAACTCACTAAAGGTAATAATCATTGGAGTGAATCCAGAGGAAGGATAGAAGATGGTCAAAGGGCTGGAGTATCTTTTCTATGAAGACAGGCTGGGAGAGTTAGGGTTGTTCAAAGAGGGTACATTTAAATTAGGTATTTGTAAGAAGTACTTCACTGTAATGGTGGTGAGGCACTGAAATAGGTTGCCAGAGAAGTTGGAGGTGCCTCATCCCTGGAATTGCTCAGTGCTAGGTTGGGTGGGGCTTGAGCAACCTGATCTAGTGGAAGATGTCCCTGCTCACTGCAGGGAGGTTGGAACGAGATGATCTCTAAGGTCCCTTCTGATCCAAACCATTCTATGATTCCATGATAACATTGCCTAACACTTATTATTGTCTTGAACTAATTGCAATAAACATGTCCATATGATTGTTAATATCATTAGACTAATACCTCAAAGGAGTAATTAGATATTGTGTAAAAAATCCAAATACACAGGGCATCAAATTAATAAAATCATAGCTAGCTCTTTGGCATTTAAATATCACACTAGTGGAGAAATACTCTAAAATGCTTTATTGCCTCTTTCAATTTGCAAATTTCCTCAAATTATATAGGGTTGTGTGTTTATAGATATATACACGCATAGCATTGCCAACCTCATGAGATTATAACTCACAAGAAAACCAAATACAGTCACAATACTGAATAGAGCAGTCATATCTTGGCTTTAGCCATTCTTTGGAGGAAGACATTCTTTTTTTTTTTTTTTTTTTTTTTTTTTGAGTGTTTGGGGAAAACCTTCCATAGAAACTTTCATACTCTTACCCCTTTTTTTCCCCGGGATCTGATTACATACAAACAGGGTAAGATGAGGAAATACACAGATCCTGGGTACCTGCTACATATTCTCCTTTGCTTCTCTCTCTCTCTCCTCTGAGTTCACCCTAAGTAAAGGGAAAGGATGGATAACAAGATGCAGCAGGCTTCTTTGTTTTGCCCTACAGGTTGCTGATCCCAGGACAGCACAAACCAGTGCAGGCTGTGCAACAGATGCCTCATCTGGAAGCATCCTGCACCCCAGTCCAAAGCCATCTTCTACCTCCCACTCAAGCACTCATCCCACCCTCTGAAGCCACCACTGAAGAAGAACTGCTGAGCTGTCAGTAACTTCTCACAAGAGGCCAATTTTTACACTGCATAATTGTAGCAAAAATAAATAAAAAAAAAATCATGAGAGTTGGCAACCCGTGTTAAATTTGCATGCATATCTGATTAGTTGTGTCTTTAGAATACCCAGTCTTACAAAATATTGCAAAATTATTCATTTTATTTTTTTTAAGTCTGGATTGAATTCTGTCAAAACATAAAGCCTGTTTTCTTCTTCCTTCCCTCCCTCCAAGTGAGTATAATCCAATTTTCCTTTGAAACTGTAACATTTTGCATTGCTTGGGAGTTATGAACAAAAAGAAAAAAACAGTAACAGGAATGTAATAGAAATTTGCCAGATTCATCTTTATTTAAGCAGCCAGAGTATGAAATAGGACATTTTGCTAGTTATTCCTCTTCTTCCACCCACTTCCCCAGAAAATATCAAGAAAATAAGGCTCCGAAAGGGCAAAGCTTATGGAAGTCAGCTTTGGAACTACCTTATGGAGGTAGTTTTATCTACATGTCCTTAGCCTGAGAATTCAAACTACTGAGGTTACCATACAAGAAAGGAACTATGATGTTACAGACCTAGGCACTAATGGGAGACCTCCCCTGGCACACACCTAGACAGCTGGTGTTACAAGGCCAAAACCATAGGTGCCATCCAAGGTGAATGAAAAAGTTTCAGTGTGCCAGCAACAGGCAAGATCTTTGTCACTTTGACAGACTGGTTGGGATACATTTTCTGAGACTGGAAACCAGGGTATTGCAGGAAGATTCATGGAGGAGAGCTGGGGTCACTTTTTTGGGCCCTGCAGAAGAATTTGGTTCTCAAATGTTGCTGTTTCACCTTTGCTTGTGAAAACCTGGATGACAAATGCTGTCTTTCAGAAGGTAGTTGGGGCTGCCAAACAACCATTTCATCTGACAGCTCACAGCTCGGCCTCTTGCATCCAGCAGAGCTGCTTGTGAAGGCAGATGATACATTTGGCATTGCTCATGATGTCACATGGGATCACCACAACTCATCATCCTAGTGTATTTGGGAAGCCAAAGTAAGGAATTAAAAACAACACTCAGAGGAAGGACCAAGCTTATTTCCTACCTTTTTATCTGCCAAGCTACTGCACATGAAATTCCCCTTCAGGCCTACCCCCATCTCAAACATGCCTCAAAACTTTCTTACCAATCACACAGGAATAAGCCCACTTGAGCCATCTTCCTAATCACTGGCTCCTCACAACAAACAGAAGCTTACAGCAAGGCAACCACCTGCCTTCATCGCACCTTCCTCAATGCCTTCCTGATGCTCACAACTCAATGAGCTGACTCTTCTGCACAAACCCAGAAAGGTTAAGGTTACATGCAAATATCAAACAATACACAAACTGATGTGATCACTGATATTATATGCCACACAAACAAACCTTGAAAGTCTGTAAGAAATACCAAACAAAACATGTATGTCTATGTGCATGAGCTAAAACTACATCATCTCCTTTCTCTTCTGTTGTGTTTCCAAAGGTATACAATCTTTATTCCATAAATACTCATTACATAAAGTGCAAAACAATACTATGAGAAAAGCTGTATGAAGTTGGTTAAATTTGCTTTACAATATTTGAAGCAGCATTTTTGAATACTGTGTTCTGCTCAGTGTGAATATCTGAGCACTGGAGCTACTTTCTCAAAACAGTATTTTAAAAATTTTTAGACCTCATTTCAAGACTTCCATACAATGCTCTGAGTGTGTTTGCATAATACTTTCTGAAAAGAACAGCAATGCAAAACTCAGGTTTCTGTTCAGAAAGTACACAAAGGAAAATGTTGCAGCAGCTACACTGACTTTGCTTCAGTATTTTGATACATAGCTGCTTGCATACATTTGACAAAAAGAAGCCTCCATAAAGACTTTCTGTTAGGGGCTTAGAAAGACCAAAGTAATAAACCATTCCCAGTGTCATAATGTAATCCATTCACATCTATGGTGAAGCTTCACCTTTCATTTTTCATTATCCTCTTATAGCTTTAAATAACGTGGTCACCACAGTCCATTTTGTTTGTGGTAAAACTTTATGTTCTAGTTCATAAAAATAGATCATAAAGTCCTGCTACAAAAAAAAACCAAAACATTGGGTTGGTCGTGTTGACATATAAGTGAGAAAGCAAGAAACAATTAAAAAAAAAGAAAAAAGAAAAGAAAGAGAAAAATCTGGGAACAAAGAATCTACAAATCCTGCATACTTTTGTCAGTTCACAGTGATAGCTCTCAACTCAAACAGCAACTGCAACCATTTCTCAAAAACAACAGAGTTTCTGCAGTTAACCAGGTGGCAGTCCTCAACTCTGAAAAGGCTTGACACTGAACTGTTAGTAACTGGTACTATGTTAACTACTTTCTGCACAGGGAGGGGACACCTCCTCTCCTCAGTTAAGTTCACACCAGTAACAGGATGGCATGAAGTACCTGGCATCAGTTTACATTCATCTGGGTTATTAGCTCCAGATGAGCTTCAGCTGGAGCCACTTGGACATCTCTGCATTGCATTCTTCAGCACATAATAAGAAACATTATTCACTTGGGCACAGTGCAGCATAAGTGCACACAGACAGCTTAATTTCTAATCATATCTGAACCAATAACTCCTGAGACTTATTAATGTCATCCTGAACTGTCTGGAAACATCTTGCCCATATTTCAAAAATCTCTCAGTCATTCCTCTGAAAAGGTCTAGTGAATCCATGAAGTAGACCAGGTGTCTGTAAAAGCACCACAGAATGTGTTTTTATAATAGACTTACTAGAATTTCGCAATTAAACTCTCTGGTTTTGACGTGCATGCTTCAGCCCAGGGTTTTGATTGGTGAGCAGGGAGGATTTTCTCTCCTGTTAACACCTTTCTCAAGCTGTCTGGGAGGTACTCCCTCTGGTGCTCCTGCAGTGCTCAGGCAATGCTCAGTGCTCAGGCAGTGAAGACAGAATAAAAACCATTAGGCAATCATGTAATTGAGGCCCAAGTCTATCATAGTTAATATATATAATGAAGATAGCTTAAGAAGAAAGTTAACTGCTCTACCAACAGGAGGTTGCTTTATACCTGGCCTGCTTCTTCCTAGTACAATGGCTTACAAATGAAGGTATTTAATCCTACTGCAGTAGTTAAAGCATTACAGCATTCTAAAGCAAATTAGACCTAACATTTGAATGCTTGACTTGGCATCTTCTTTTAGTGAACTGTAATTTATTTGGTGGTGTTGGTTTTGATTTTGTTTGTTTGGGTTTTTAATTTACTTTTTAAATAATGTATTTACAAATATTGTTGAGCAGCACCAAAAACAAATTGAGAACAAGCACTTGTGATTGCATGCATCAGGTTTAACTGCCTTGAATCTGTGGGAGCTATTTTTTCAGAAATCTGGATTGTGGGGTATGAATGAAGACCACTGAGCAAATAATGTTTTTTAAGGTCAAAGCACTGAAACGTAAGGTTGTATTCTTAGAGCGTTATACAAAAATGTTAAATCACTATGCTTTTCTATTTCTCCTTTCTCTATCTCTAAATAAAGGTTAGTAAGGCTCCTTTAACCCATTGAAATTATAGAAGTCCTAATTAACATCTGTAGAATAATTTATGATCAAACTATGTGGAAGCAATTTATTTTTATTGGCTATCTTATCTGTAGCACATCTGAATAAAAGCTACATGTTGCAAACTGGCATTTCTGTCTACCATACAGAAGGTAAAAGAACACAGAGCTCCTGGTTATGCCTTGTTCTGTCAGAGCCTTCAGCACATAACTGAATGAATGGATTTAAATTGACCTGATTTCAAAGAAAAAGAAAAAAACCCCACACATCTGATAGTTTCCATAGCACTAACTTCAACTTGCACTCTTTTCCCTTAGAGAAAGGAGGGAGGGGGGGAAAAAAAAATCTTAGTGTTATCAATGAAACCAGCTAAAAACTTTTACCCTTCTCTCCTTAAAATCACTACAGTCACAAAATGTTCTGGAGCACTTTTCATTACTTCTATTCATACAGGGAAAAAAGGTAACGCACTCGTTTCAGAGATATTAAGTGCAGTCCTTCTAGGAGGTAAGTGGTGTTGTGACAGAAGCAAATCTCCACAGCATCACTGATGTGAAAGAAATCCCTTCAGTTTTCATCAGCTGAGACGATGTTCTGTGGTGATGGGTTGGCTAATTTCTCTCCTGAGGCTGTTGGTATGTTGCTGCAGATCCAGTAGCTTTAACATAGGAGAATTGTCAACAGTGTCACCACTTCATATAGAGAAACGCATATGACTCCTGGGCAATTTTCTTTGAGTGTTCACAGAGGGAAGGCTGCAGTCACAGGAACTAGGGCATGGCTTCTTTTCTTTGTTTTCCCGCTGTCATCTCAACTCCCTGGGGTCAATGTTGAACAGCATTTCTAACCTGAACCAGGAAACTAGAAAGCCAGTCAAGGAATGCGTGTCTGCAGTGAAGATGTTTATTTACATTATATGCCCATGCATTAGCTTCATGCCTTAGTCATAGTCAAGGGACTGGTCTTAAAAGAAAACACCATAAAAGGAGTGACCTCCATTCTGCAACAAGCAGGTAGTGGCTCTTTGTTTCCCCACCTTGTTAATGGCAGAAATAAACAGTAAAAAAATGGCATCCCAGTTTTTCTGTACGCTTTGCATGTGCTGTGTTTGAGTCATCTGGGTATCAACCACATCAAGCTTTGAATAGGTGCTCAAAGTACAGTAGAACAGGTAATACTGCTTCCATTTGCATAAATATTGCATGTTAGCAGCTTTATGTGAGTCACAGCTCAAATTTTGAGATGAAAGATGCTAAAAGCCCTCACCATTCTCCTGCTTGCTTATATCCACAAGTAGTAGCCATTAGAAGTCACTATTTGTCAAAGATTTGAAAAAACATCCTGTTACTTGTTATTTTAATTCCTGGAATGTGTCAACTGATCAGGGGAAATGAGAAAAACAGAAGACTTTAGTTGCAGTTTAAGTAGAACTACCTATTATAACAGAGGGCCAGATGAGTAAGGTACAGGAAGAACCTAACAATGCTTTGAAAAAAATATTAAGAAAAAGTGAGATAGAGTTGTCAGTTTTAATTTCTACCTACATTAGAGCAGAATACTGGTTTTGTGTTTGTCCCACACGTCATTGGGAATACAGGAATCAGGTGTTTTTTTAATCTGCAGAATCACACCAGTCTGTGTGACATCAGAGGATTGCTTGCAACTAGAAGAAATGAAGTATTGCTCTACATTCTGCAGCCCACGGGTCTGCCTCTAGCCCTCTGGCTCCTGCAGAAAGAGCAGAGACAAGACTTTTCCCATCTTGTCAAGAATCAACCTCCTGGATAGACCTCTATGCCCAGAAAAGAAGGAATATATTTGTGCCAACCACTCTGCAGGAAAAGAAGGGAAATAAAGAGCAAAGTACTGCCTTGGCCTAAGTATGCCAAGTGCAGAACTAAGTATGTTCTCTGCCCTTACCATATGAATTGCACCATACAAATGAGTGAACATTATTGTATGGGGATTTTCTTGAGACATGTCTGGCACAGTCAGCACATATTTTACTGCTTTTTTTCCGTGACCATGTCAATGCTATGAAGCTAAAGCAGAGGCACTCAATAACAAAATCCTGTCCTTTGCTACTGCCCAGTGAGATGCTATATTTGGACAGAAAGCACAAAGTACTATAGCATCTTGGGCTGAAGAACAATGACCATCCAAAACTCTATTTTAACTGTATGATGACATTATTCTTAATCATTTTTGTCGCTGAAAAGGTATTTCAAGCAAAACCTATTCCCAATCTTGGTTCTAAAAGTAAAGATGTATATGACCATGACTTCAATGCCTCCACTTCTAGTTAATGTGACCTATTTAGTTAACAAAAGAGGGTGAGCCACTGATAAGACAAATGAAGCACCACTTTCGCTTAACAATTTGAGATATTTTTAAAGAAAGATGAAGACTAACAAAGAAATTTACTTAGGATCAAATTTAGCTAGAGTAAAGAGTGAGTAATTGCTCTTTTAAAAGATATTGTTAAGGTGCAAACACTTTCCTTATTTCCTACCAAAGAATTTTCCTATTCACATGAGAAGAATCATCTTACACTAAAATATTAATAAACAAAAATTAAACAGAATTAATTTTCTTCTATTTTCATGCTTCTTATTAAATGTGTACATTTTTCTTAGTTTAGGCAATAAAAATAGCTTAAAATCTTTAATTTTATTTCTTAATTGGTGTGCTTTCTCTTTCACACACATGTGTTTGTTGCCTCTGTATATGGTCCTGTAAATGGCTCTATTCTACTACTATTTATTGCATTAGGCCACAGGACCACTCCCTAACTGGATCTTTTAGAAAAAAGTATACAGAATTTAATGACAGTTTATAAATAAATTAATCCTTAACAAGTCTATACAGTTTGATCTGTTTGCACAAGTGAGAATTCTGGCTCAGCAATCTCAATGATTCTTGTACCTCCTCAGACCTGCATGTAGGCAATAGTTTACTGCAGTATTTGTAATACAGTATGTGAATAACAAACATCATAAGCTTGTGAGCTGTAGGAATTGTGTTTGTATATACAGTTCTTCAAAGCTGCAGCCTGAGACTCGATGAGGTGGCACACACTATGCAGCTCGGTATGAACACAGTGTGCTGTGAGTCACTTGATACAGAATCACAGAAATATTTAGGTTGCAAAAGACCCTCAGAATCACCAAGTTCAACTGATAACCCTATTCTACAAGGTTCACCCCTAAACCATATGCTCAATCACATCCAAACAACCTTTTAACACACCCAGGGTTGGTGACTTAACCACCTCCCTGGGCAGCACATTCCAATGCCTGACTGCTCTTTATGTGAAAAAAATTTTCCTAATGTCCAGTCTAAACCTACCCAGTTTGAGGCCTTGAGGCCATTCCCTCTTGTTCTATCACTAATTACCTGGGAGAAGAGACCAGCACCAGCCTCTCTACAATGTCCTTTCAGGTAGCTGTAGACAGCAATCAGGTCTCCCCTCAGCCTCCTCTTTTTCAAATTAAACAAGTGCAGGAAGGTTGTCTGATATAAAATTACCTTTCTTTTTTCACCTTCTGTAGAACAGAAGAACTTATAAGAGTCCAAAATTTTGATATCTCAGCCATAAAACCTGAAGCTCATTTACAGGACATCTGGGTACCAGTGGATTTACTGGCTTTGTTCTTTCCTCCCTCTGCTCCACTCACACAAATCCCTTTGCATACAGGCAGGATGCTAGAATAAGCAGTGCTTGCACTCTCTCTAGAGAAATTTCAGAAGCCTTTTCCATCTGTTATTCAAATCCACCCTAATTTGTTCTGAGCAGAGCTTCTTCTCTGAAGGGCAGTGTTTGCCCCACAGTAACATAAACTCAAAGTTTAAAATCTCTTCATTCCCGATGCAAAGATTTCTTCTATTATGAAATAGCTTTGCCACACTGAACCTTATCAGGTAGCAGAGCTACATGCCATGGTCCAAGAATGACAGTAATTGTCACACTGTAGGAGAAAGACCATGATATCTCTTACAGACCACAGGAGAGATGTCCAAGCTCTCAGGCCTTTCAATATTGATCAGGATTTTAAATACATGAAAATACACAGTGCTCCTGAGGCTTTGCACCACAGCAGAGGATGTGAACTGACAGGAGATTTGTATTATACCAACAGAAGGGGAGGGAGTGGTGAGAAAGCCTTGCTCCAAATCCCATCACCAGGTAGAAATATTTTCCTGCTGGCTGCTGTAAAGCAGGATTTTCATGCTTTCCCTAACAAATTTATCTGAAATGAAGATGGGGAATGAGAGCTGAGGGAAGAAGGAGGTGAATAAGCAGACGGACTGTAGTAGAAGCCATCACACTAGCTAAAGTAATTTTCCCCTGCCCATGCCCTCTAAGCAATAAGAAGAGTTCCATCCTTTTGGTATGAAAGCGTTGGGTTCAATGAAAGACCTAGCTCCTCTTGAAGGGCTAGTCTGAATGGAGCATGCAAAGTACCACACTTCAGATGCTCCTACTTATTAGCACTAAGACAATTGTTAATGTAGAACTGTTGACCACTAATTTAAACAAATTGCATATAACTGGTTCCTATATAACTCTCCAGAAAACACTGCTCTGCTAGTTCAGCTGCCTGACTGATATTCTCAGTTTAAAAGGCTTAGGCTCTTCCAGAGGGTACCACGAGCACAGAGTTTAGTATCATGGATCTTTATGGCTTAGTTGTCCTCCTAAGTCATACAGCACTGAATTTCAAGCAAGAATTGTTGCATTACATTTTGTTTCAGAGATGGGCCTTCACGGCAGTGTGTTACATACTGGCCATTCCACCAGTGCCCTTCAAAAGCTGTATAAACTCACCGTTCTATCTAATCTTAAAAGAATTAATATCTTCAGCACTACCCTTGGAAAAGTGCTGCTAATATCTATCAATGCCACATATTTCTACACCTGCTGGATCTTTCTATACTGGATTTAAAAAAAAAATAAAGGTAGTTAGGGACTTAGAATACTGTTGTTACACATCCCCCTCAGGGAGAAAATATTAGTGCCGTGTAGCAGGGGAAACTACCAGGTGACTTGCTTACTAATTTGTATACTGCAATGTTTGCAGTTCGAACTTTCATTCTCTGATATTCCTTTTTTTAGATGTATTTTTCAAAAGCATTAGAAAATCCTGCCAACTCAGCCTTTCATTTTATAGATTTGCTTTGAGGTCCTTCACTAAAGACACACTGAGACTTCTGAAATCTATTTGCACAACTTCCAGTTTGTTCTGGTTTCCACTGTTGCCTGTACCTTACAGAGCAATGAAAAAAAGCAAGAACTTTGGGATTCTGGGAAAAATCTCAATTATTTTTAGAAGGAAAATTCAAGAGGACCGTGTCCACATGGAGGAAAATTGTTCTGTCTCAATCATCCATTTGTTTCTTGTTCTCTTTGGTTTCTGTAAACCTAGATTAGTTTCATTATATGTTAATGCCCTTGAATGTAAACTAGAGAAGACATGGTTGTTCTGAAAATTAGCCACTGTAAGTTAAAATAGACAAGACCAAGGTTGATGCTGTAAGAATTATTCAAGTAATAATAGATTAAGCACAGAACCATTTAATCTGTATAAAAATGTATTGTCTTCCATAGAAACAGAGGCTCCTCCTTACATAGACCAAGGAGTTGTAGATTAGCAAGAAAGGAGCTGAGTATTTAAACCTAGCTAGATTTTTTTAAAAGTCAAAGCAGTACACCAAGGCAAAAAAAAAACTTCTCCCTTCTTTTCTTCTGAGGGTAAAGATCACTTCCATTACAAGAATGGTACCATGCTCTGGCCATGGAGAGCATGCTCCCTTTATCCTCCTGTAAAGACCTTCTTTGGAAGTCTTTCATGAACTTTATGCACCAATAGTACATAAAGAAAATAGCAAATAACTTTCAGAAGGATTAAAGCTGGCGTTTTCAGGTAGCATGACAAAAAGACAGACACAAAAAGGAAATACCAAAAGACTTATTTTCCCTGGCCTGTGAGAAGGAATGTAGAAAATGCATTTTCTCTTGGAAAAGAATTTCAACAGTTTGTCTGGCTCAAGTTGGATTAATTGCCATGCTGTGTGAAAGGTCCTAGATGTGTTACATTAATGTGCTACTAACTGAAGAAACAGTTTCCAAGATACCTAGTAAGTTGAGAAGAATTAATACTGAAAGTCTTTTACTTCTCTAATTCTAAAAACACTTCACCATCTTAGAAGACTTGACTCAATTTCCAGATTTACAGAGATTTTAGATTAGTTTCAGAAATCACAGCTCTACATTGCATGACCTCATGCTGAGCACAGCCCCACATTTTTATTTTAAGGCAACACAAAACTATATCCCATCATCGTATCTTTTCACAATTGGCATTATTGTAGTCAATAAACACACAAAAATATCTGTTCTTAAATTCAACACCCTTCTTAATTCCAGGTTAAATACTGATACTTAGGTTTCTGCAGATTTTTAACTCGTGAAGGAAGAGCTACCTTAAGGGATTTTCAGATAATTTATTAAAAGAGGAGAATCCACTACTTAAATTCAACCTTTTCAATTTTAACATTAAATGTGAGAATAAATAAATCCTTTGTATTCTTTGTATTGAAAAGAATCAAGAGATTTCAAGTGCTATAAAATAATATTCTGTAAAACTATTAAACGCAAACAAAAAAACCCAACCAAACTCCAAAATGCTTTATGATCTCTAATTTTCATTATTATAAGCAAAATACACACAAATATATTAGAGCATACAGACTATAAGCCAGATCCTTTTAATTCACAGACTATGACCAAATACAGCCTGTCAAAATATTTAAAGCATCAATAATCAGTAAGAATATTTCTTAATTTGTGCTCCTCAAAATTATGTAAGGGAAGAGAGCAACTGTTGGTCATGTGGGAAGAAATAGAAACCCTTCATTTAAAGGCAGAACAAGATGCACATGCTGCAGCAACTCAGATCAGTGTCCATATAACTCAGCAAACAGAAGATGGATATGCAGTAAAAAACCCAGGTTACTCAGATGACCGATAGTGTTGACCGGTTTCATTGCGCATGCTCAGACTAATGAAGAGGTGATCCCTAGGAAGGACAGCGAGGAGGAAAGCAAGTACAAGTATGTGAAGTGGAAGAAAAAAGTTTTATTTAGAGACAGAGGAAACATCCTGTCCTGGAACTGCATCTTCTTGTCAGAGTGGAGAAAGGGGAAATCTGTTGCTTTCTCCAGCAAGACTGAGCTTCCCTTCCTGTCTGGTTTGCTCTCCTCAGAAATTCATTATGATTCATTCCTTGCAGACTCAGACCTCTGCTGCTCAGCTACCAGACTCACTCCAAAGCAGGGTACTCTGGTCTCTTTCCTCCACTAGCTTGTCACAGGCTTAACTAAGAATCCATGGGAAACCCCTTTATAAATGGTCCTTCCTCAGAGAATGAAGCTGGGATTCATCACTTCTACTGAAACTATAATACCCCTTTTGCCTGAGCAGTATGCTACATGCTGTGATTAGTCCAGGCATGTTCCCATGCTGAGGCTAGGAGCACAAGTAAATCACTCTACAGGCAGAGCTTGCCCTAACTTTCCTTAATGGAGGTGAAAAGGATGTTCTGATCTTTTGCTGTGTTCCAGCTGCCGTATAAAAATGCTGCACCCTGGTCATCTACATTTGTTCCTTAAGTCCCAGGCAGTTTTGGACCACTTCAGCTATCTCTTCCCAAGCCAGATTTTCTAGGGAGGGTGGTAACTGTAAGTAATGTGGACAAGAGCCAGACAGAGCCATTTGGACTTGAATCAATCCCTGGTATTTTTTAATAAAGCAATATAAATTCAGTCTTAACTTCCTGAACAACTAGGAGGAGTTTGAGGTGGGGGAAGGATGTCAATGCCAAATTGAAGGTGGACATTTCTTACTCACAATTCTTATTTGCAATCTCTTAATGAGGAGAAACTGGCTCTCCAGTTTGAGTTACTTTATGATTTCCAGTATAAGCTTCTTTGTGCAGATGTATGGTGATCTGCTGGGTCTAAATGAAACCTAACATTTTTGGCCTACTTGACTTTGGACTTAATAAGCTAATGGAAGAAAAGGGCAAAATGATACTACCCTCTTCCACAGTCCCTAATGCTTGTGACTATGCAGAAATGCCTTTGAAACCTCCTAGTAGAGACAAAATCTATTTAATTTTTCCAGTGTCGGATATCTCTGCAGTTTATACTGCCCAGCATACGGTTTCTGATGCAAAGGTTTATGAAGCTTAATATCCATAGAAGCACATACACTTCCTTTTTAAAAGTTGTGTTGTGATTCAGTTGTGGGGGAGAGGGAGGGAAGTAATAGGCTTCCTCTCAACAGCAGTTACTGTGGCAACTACACTGACTGTTTCAGTTTAGCTTGAGGGCCACCCATGTGAGTAGACTCATGGATCTCTCCAGCAGGAGAGCCTGCAGCTGTTAGCCCAGGCAGCTGGAGCACAGGTAGGATTCAACATGCCCACACAGGTCCAAAACAGCAAGGACTGCCAGGAATGCTCATATGTATGTCTTGCAGACCATTCACGTGACAGCAGGCAGGCAGGCAGGAGGTACCAGACATTCAGCCTAAGGTCACCCTGGAGGCCTCTCCTTTGAAGCTGTGCAGTGACAGCTGGTAGACTCATGACAGTGTGAGAGCACCTTCATTTATAAAAGCAAAGCAGGATTTACAAGGATATCTCACCTTTACCAAGACAGCTATAAATGGAATAAATTGAGAGAAGCTAGACTCTCAAATGTAACTCTCTTAGATGTCCTTGGAAAAGAAACACTTCTAGAAATAGATGTTTTCGATGAAAATATCCTTAAATTTCAGATCTATTCATTCTCCAATCGATAAATAGATTAAACAATTTCTAATTCTGCTTGCCTGTAGGACTACCTATGACTAACCTGTCTAAATTACTTCAGATTCCTTTAATCTCTTTATTATTTACTTTATAATTTCTTTTGTCATTGTGGTTTTTCATCTCCCTCTGAGAGTAAGTGGGAGAGAAAGCAACCCACACTATTCATGTATCATCCACATAACACTTGAAAAAAATCTCACCTAAGGTACTAGCATCCCATTCTGGCTTACTTTTTTTTGAACTTCAAGTTCCATCCCCAAATTCTTAACCTGTATATATGACTGTGAGGGCTTAGTATTTCTCATTTCCTTATCTTCCATCTCAAATCTCTTAGCAGACGTTCTTTTTAGCAGCCAACATAGATTATAGTCATGCCAGCCAGCCACCAAAGCTAATGGGCCTCATCAAACATAATGAACCCTCATGTTGCTGTTTCTCTCGATATTTTATTAAAATATTTTAACCTAACCTTCATACCTTACAGATTACTTCTGCTTTGGTTATAACATCCTAAACTGCTGCCTCCACTTTCATCCTGATGGTAACTGGCACAACCAGTATAAAATCATTCTTATCCGGTATTTAAGAGATCACAAAACTAAATAGCTCACACTAAGTAAACCACCATGACATTCACTTCCATTGCGCTTAAAGGCTATTATTATTATTATTATTATTATTATTATTATTATTATTATTATTATTATTATTATTATTATTATTAATCAAGAGCACCCTATTTACTTAGGTATCTTGAGGAACCTCTTAGATTGTTTTCCTTAATGATGTATTACAACGGTCAGAATCAACATGCATGACGTTAAGTGCTAAGAAAGCCAATGTATTCCAAGATATTATTTCACTGAAAAACCTTCAATGATGAGATAATATCTTCTGTGGCCCACATATCACAGGACTCATCTCCACTTCATGTTATAATACCCCAGATACTCGTTTCTTATAAACTGCAAAGATGAACTGAATTGAGGAAAGACACTAGAACAAAAAAAAAACCAAAACAAAAATCACAGTGATTCCCATTCACACTACCTTGTTACACACTCCTCCTGCCATGGGCAAATTCATTGATATTACCCAAATAGATATTACCTAGGAAACTACAATTATTTTTTTTCCTCCTTACTTTTACAACTCCACCCCACTGAGGGTTTAAAGTCCAGTTCTAACACAAAATAAGACCCCCTTCCAAATATATGACTCTTCAATACAAACACTACATAATGATGTATTTGTCGTTGAACAATCACATTCTGCTTTTAGGTGCCCTGTTCTGTGGAATAAGAGTCCATGCTACAAGTTTCAAAGGTAGAAGGATTATCTTTGACATGTCACAAAACTCTGTACAAGCAGTCAGAGCTTAGAACACTTCAGAACACAGGATTTAATAACACACACCTTTGCCACAAAATGTCCCTGGTCAACAGGGACACAAGAGCATGTTCCACTGAGGAGTCATGTTATAATCCTCTCAAAACCAATCAAAGGTGAGATCACAAGGGCTTCAGTCTCTACCCTACTGAAGCTATAGATATATGGGGCATGTGCTGTATCCACACAGGTTTTGCAATTCTCAGAGAACTCTTCAGCAGGGTACCACAACCACAAGCTTCAAGAAGACATATAGCACCATGTGAACAGGCGAAGCCAGGATCTGGAACCAATTCCCCATCATGTCAAGCAACAACTGCTCAGCAATATCCAGAACACTTCCCTGAAAGCTGAGGAATTCAGCTTTAACAGCAGAATCCAAGATAAAGCATTTCCCCCTCAAGCAAGTAATATCCTCAAACAATCCTCAAAACAAATGAAAGGGATAATATTTGTTCTTAGGTCTTCTGATTTTACTGTCTTTTCCTAGTTGATCACAGTTACTTTATTGCCTCTACATTTATGTACTTGTCCTAGTGTAAATTAGCAGAAAGTGAGAAGCCAATCATTCATACAGCTCATGATCAATAAAATGAAGGATAGTGCATCAGTCTGCTTTTCACCCATCATAAACATCTACTGCATCAGTAATAACCTGCTTACTTCCACCAGATAATTATTCAAAGTAGTGGAGAGTATTTAAAAATATCTGAAAAAAATAAATGTAATTAAGGGCTGATTTTCCTCAGAGTCTCTATCCTAAATGGATGGGCAAGCAGCAAGTGAAAGAACTGAAAGAGATGTGAGAAGCTCAGCTGTGTTTGGGGTGTCAAGGTCATATTATTCATGGAGATAAAACATCTGAGTAAAGCCAGGAGACCAGCAAATGTTGGTACTGAAAATCTGTATAACCCTCCTTAACATGGGGACAAACATTAAAAAAAAAAAAAATATAGACTGGGAAAAGGCTAGGAGGAAAGGTCTCAGAGGCACAAGGCTTTATAAACTTTAATCCACCTGTTAATGCTATTTTAAAACATGGATTTTAGTAAAAGCTGAAAGAGTCTAAGCCACAGAATTGCACCTGAAGTTAATTCACATCTGAGATCTTGGGTTGATATCCTAGTGGGATAATCTGCTTAAATCACATTTAGGTTCAGTTTCTTAGGAGCTATTAGCAGTCTGGGTTGAACTTGCAGTTGAATCACAACTGCAAAGTGTTTTTTCTTATAATGAGCAATATGAATTGATAGGCACTACTACTAATTTAACCCTTAAGATTAGATTTTCCTGATATGGTACTCTATTTTATAAGATGCTAGTATAGTCATTATTTAACTGACTTTTAATAATATTTCCTACTCTATAATTTTTTCCACAACTTCTTCTATATTTTCCACTATGTTTTGCAATGGTAGTTTCTGTTCATCTCTTTAAATGTCAATAAATGTGCCTATATTAGCAATGAATGATACTAACGGAACTATTGGGCAAGAGTAATGCTCCACAACACACTTCTCTAAGGAGAAGCAGGGACTGGGACCTGATTAATTTGGACATTTTCTTTAAATGTGGCAGAACATCCTTAGAAATACATTTACTGAAAAAGTAACAAGTCAGGTAAACTTGCCTTCTTTAAATTAACATTTTCAGCTTAAACTTCATTAAAGGGCAATGAAATTCGTGTATATTTCCTTTGCCAGCATTGGTAAGAACCAAGAGATTTATATGTAAACAGAAGTCTTTGCTTTTATATGCAAGTTCAAACCTGTTCAATGTTAGTTCTCTCCTGTTCAAACCATTCAATGTTAGTACAAAATTCTAGTTTTCAGTCACACTAGAGCTTAATTCTTTAAAAGCTTGTTCAAGGGAGCAGTACCCTGCTTCTTCCCTCAAGAGAAAGGACTCAGTGAAAACATGCCCTTTGCAGGAAATACTTTCTTATCCCAAAGGCCTAGAAAATCCATAGGAATTAATTCATTTTAGCTGGACAAAAGCAGAGCATGAAAAGGGATGTGTCAGCTCATCTTTGTCCCCCAAAGCCTGAGACATCCTCTATCCTCAGCAAAGGCAAATTATACTACATAAGATTTAAGATGATGGAAATTCTCAGGATTTTCCTACAGTTCAAGGAAGAAGAAAACACCACAATTGTGTTCTTCACCTTATAGATGAGATACTCACCTGCAAAAAGCTGCTTATGATCAGTAATCACAACGAGAGAATAGGAATAGCAGGGTGTCCTGGTTTTGCTGGGACAGAATCATAGACCAGCCATGGGCTATAGACCATTAGAAGTTACAAGTCAGCTAGAACAGCTGACCTGAGCTGGTTCACAGGTGTATCCCATGATGTAAATGTCACACTCAGTATAAAGGGTGAAGTTTGCTTAGGTTAGGGGTTTTCTGAGTGGGCTTCTCTTGATTTTGTTTCTCTTTCTTCTCCTTCAGGCTGCCTACCTATTTATTGTGACTGTCATACACTTGCTGGCATTAGTATAACTTTGTGTACTTTATATTGGCATTGGTATTAGTTTTGTTCTTTTATTAAATCTGTTTTCATTTTAACCCATGGGTCTCCTGCCCTTTTTCCCAGTTCCACTTCTCTGCTGGGCAGGGGGTCACTGGGTAATAGAGCAATTGTTATAGTATAGCCCCAGGTATGGGCTAAAAGTAGATGGAACATTAGCCTCTCTTTTTCCACAAGAGAAGAAATAAGGAGCACTCTTTGAAAGCACAAACCTCTCCACACCCTTTCCACCCAACGTGTCATTACATCAAGCTTTCTGTCATACAAAGGAATTTGACACCAAAAATAGAAATGCCATTGGACAAGTTGAGGTGTATAGCTCAGAAGCTACTACATGCAGTGACCTGAATAAAAGCTCTGGTTTAAGACAGTCCAGTGACAAATGAAAACTGAGAGAATAGATCGGGGAAGGATCAAACCTATATTTGCCACATCTGGTATTTTTTCTTACACAACCTAATGCCCAGAGCTGAAGACAGGATGTGTCCAAGAGCTAAGGCGTGAGTTCTATGCATTCTGTATCCTCACTGTGTTCTTATCTTTCCAAATAACAGAGCTGCATGAAAAAAAAATATGGATGACATGATGAATTTTCAGGGAACAGCAAAGTCTATTCCCCAATCAGCTTAGTGAAATCCAGACCTTTCTGGAATCTCCTTAAAGCAAATTTTTTTGTATAGAGGATTACAGATTATTTGTATCTTTGCCTGAGAGCAAAAGTCAAAACAATTCCAATGGTATTAAAGCATTTAACCTTGGTTCAATTCTACTGATGGGACCTGGTTAATTTTAGTGCTACAAAATGATTAAGCCAAGTAATTTTCAAGATACTACCTTCAATATGCAAATGTAAAACTTGTTCAATGCCAATCCTCACACTGCTTCCAGTTAAAAGTAAAATAAGCAGGTGTCAGAGTGAATACACAATGTACGGACATAAAAATTACACCATCAATTTCTGCTAGCAACTGTCATTTATTGTCATTTGAACCACACAACCATCCAACATTAACTCTCAAACTATTAAAATGTTGCTTATGTTCAACACAGTGTGTTACTTAAACTAATGCATTTAATTTTACTACAGAAGGTGTTATTATTCCAACTTCTTAATGCTGTCTCATCAGCAGCTATTTACTTTCGACGCTACTATTTAATGTCAGTGCTTCTAACAGAGTATGCTGCAGGCACACAAAAAAGCTTTCCATTTATCCATTAAAATCCTTTCACTTACTGATTTTTAAGGTTTTGATCTCAAAAAGACACTCTTCAAAGTCAGCCTGCTCCTGATTTGAATAACAACTTTGTTAGTGGGTCACACGTTTACTTTCACTGCAGAGTATATTAAAAAGAACACATCACAATTCATTCTCTGCAAGTTCAGTTCATCATGGTGCTAAACATCTTCAGTTCCCTCTGCAATTACAATTTTCAGTACTTAGGAGTGGCTCAGCACATCAAAGGATCCACTCCGTGCACAAAATAAATAAATAAAAAAAAATTAAGACAGTCTGAAGATGAATATACTCCTCTGTGCACTTTATCACATGGTCTCCTACGAAAAGATTCTCTTCCCAATTGCTTCATTTGTTCTGACAGTAGAAACACACTCTGTGCAAGAAGCATCTTCTTTCTGAACTAAAAGTGGCCTTAGTGCTGCAAAGTTTGTTTCCACGTAACACTGGTTTTCTACTGTGTTCACTCTGCACGGTAGCAAGTTGATCTCAGACATGTTAGTTGTAAATCAAGCCTTGTGCTACACCACAGCAAATTTCTTTTTCACAACCGAGATTGTGAAATTTTAAGATCGTTCAATGTTTTGTTTCTCAGTAAGTTTTTCAGTAAACTGGCAATTTGTCTTTGAACAGATATCACTCACTGAAATGTGAAAAGCAAACAAAAGGACCAACAGCACACTTGTGCAGTGGTGCTCAGACATTGCCTGTGATTCCAACATGCAGGAAAGCAAGGCATGGGGAAGTAACAGTGTCTCCAAAATCACAAAAGCCATGGGAAACAGAATTATGTATAGAAACAAATCACTGCTCCTGAAGTAACAGGGTTATGTTCATTTGAATGAAACCTGCTCCATCAAGAATCAGTGCTTGCAGGCACATTTCACAAACATCTGTAAATATTCAGCAGAGTGTAATTTGTGCACAAGCACTTCATTTATCCAACCACATTCTAGACTCACCATATTTTATCCTACACATTAAGTGGTTATACAAAAAATCTCAGTAGTGACCCCTTCAACTATGAAATACCATTCCCAGAATCAGCATAATGCTCTGCTTCCTATTTCTTTAGTTTTACGAAGTCTTCCTGGAAAAAAAAGGTTTACAGTTTTAAAGAACATTCTCCTCTTTGAAGTCAGTAAGGGTTTTATCTCAAAACTAAATACTTAATATAATCAAAGCAGGTAAGTAGAATAAACATTGCACTCAAATGAAAACCACACGCACATAAATATTTAAACCAATGATACCTGTAAATACATTTTATGTGTTTTCCTTATGTCTGGGTCATCATTTTTATATTTGAATTCATTTGTAAATGGCCAGTCATTACCAGACATTAGGTTAGGTGCAAGCATTATATCACAGTAGAAAGATGCATGAGCAGGCATAAATTTCACCCCTTAACAAGTACACTATGCAATTTATTTTGATCAAGAATAATTAAATTTGTATAAATTCAGGAAATTTATTCCACAGAGGATAAAACTTCAGTAGGTGAAGTACATGTGAATAGGCAATTTTACATTTTAGTGACAGAAACATACTGCAGCTTGATTAATAGTACAGGAAGTATGGTGTTTAATCAGTCAGAGCTGCTACATGAAAGAAACTTTAAGGATCCAATTCTGCAGCTCTTCCTGAGGCAAAATACCCTTATGTCTTGGTGGAAGGTTTGTTTTCTATGAGTAAGGAAGACAACGAGGGAACCAATTTACTTAGAATTCAGGTAAAGACACACACTGTATATTTTACTGGCAGGACCCAAGATTCTGCTTTAAACAGATCCAGTCTTGCATGGCTGTTCTTAGAAACTTTTTCAAAATGATAAACAACCATGAAAGAACAGTCTGACTATTTTACAGAGAAGGAGTTTACACAAGCACTCTGCAGAGATCCCAGTTCAGCCACGGCCTGCATCTCAGATGCTCTTCTTTCTACACAGGCTTTGTGTTTCATATTGATATGGGATTGATACCAACAGAAACCAAACTCCTCTATCAGCAACATATTTATAGTAATGCCAATTTCTATCTACTCTCCTGTCAACATCCCTGCCTGAGTTGGAGAGATGCCTCTTTTTGGAGGTAAACAGAGAGGAAACATGATACATCTTCTGTCTGTTGGGTTGCTACCAGGAGTGAAATGTGATAGTAATTCCTATGACGGGGGCATCTAGTACTCCATCCAACTTAACTCATCTCTCATGGGCACTTTAACAGGGAAAGAAAAAAAAAAAAAAAACAAAAAAAACACAACCCACCCAACCTATTCACTCGCAGTATTTGCTTCAAAAAAATCTCAACGAGGTACCTCTCCTTCCCCATTTCCCTCCAAAAGTTCCAAATCCTCCCTCATGACTTTAACTATGCCCAGTTTGGAGCCTCACAGAGGGGGGAAACCATCAGGTTGGCATCTTATCATTGCAACTCCTGGCTCAGGCCTTAGGATCTCAAGCCACTTTTAACTGTGAGAAAAAATCTCATGTCTCACACTGTGAAGTTCTCTCTGTGTGTATGACAAGACAGAATGTCAGAGATACATGGAAATAAACACAGAAACAAGTGAAGCCCAGGGAACCTAACACATTGCAAATATTTTCATGCTGGACAAGACAGTGAAGGTATTTAGAGCTTCATTACTTTTTGTACCATTAAACTCAGGAAAACTCAGTCAGTGCACACAAAGCCATGTCTATTGTTTCCCAAAGTTTTACTCCTTATGAAGAAATGTAAAGAGGTAAATAACAGCAGCAAACAAAGGCAGCTTCGCTTTCTGGGATATCGGATTTGAAACTAATTTGAATGCAACAACGTTACTCCAAAACAAAAAACAAAGCCTCCTGATGCAACCCTGGCAGAGACTTGTGCAAACCTCACTGGACACACCACCACCCCCTACTCCACTCTCCCCTCTCTCCAGGGCTCTCCTTGGTGCCGATAAACCTAGTGGGACCAGTTTGGGTCCCCGGGAAGAGGAGGGGGTCTCACATGGAAAGGAAGGCAGCAGTCAGAGGTGGAGTGGAAACGCAGAGAACATCTGAAAAAGAGGCACTTTTCCCGCTTCTGGGAAAAGACCAGCTGTTGAAAGAGACCCAAAAAAGTGCAGCAGTCTGAAAATAACTAAATAAACTGAAAAAGCAGCTAGCGTTATCTGCCTAACCTGCTCGATTTTCCACACGGTTTGATCAGCGGCAGCTGCTCGTTTATGTGGTGCTTTCTGAGACTGAAAAGCCCAATGAGCCCTGAAAAGTTTGCCGGGCAAAGAGGGCTGGGGAAGGGCTGGGGTGTTGTGTCGCAGCCCCGTGCCACAGCTGGGATGGAATTGCCCGCAGAGGGGGAGCCCCACGGCCCAGGTAGCAAGGGCACCAGGGGAGGCAGGGCATGGCGGCACCGACCCCTAGCTCTCCCGCGGGTGATCCCAGCATTGATGGAGGTGATCTGCTCGCTCAGCAACAGCGTCTGTGACCGAGCCGATCTAATCTAATCTAATCTAATCTAATCTAATCTAATCTAATCTAATCTAATCTAATCTAATCTAATCTAATCTAATCTATCCAAGAGTATTATTAGCCTCCCCAGAGAGTCAGTCTCAGTTTAGCGCTGCTTGGAGCAAGATGTCAGGGTACGGGTCTCGGCGTCCCGGCTCTTCCGCCGGGATCAAGTCGGACCGGAGCAAAGCGGCTCAAAACGCTCGGGACGGAGAGCCGGACCTCAGATCTTGCAGGATCTGCAACCTCGAGTACCCACCTCCACGCTCAGATCTCGGACAGCTCTATGACCCCCTGGAAGCTGTGACAAAGGAGGCACAAAAGGGGCAGTGACACCCTAGCCTCCCCACGCCCCCAAGTTTATGGGACACTAGTCTGCCTTGCTCAGACTGACTCTCTCGTCTCAGGCACCCTCCAGATGAGCTGAGCTCTCCCCAGGCAGGTTGGCAGTGGCGCCGAAACGCAGTGCCACTCCTGCCACCAAAATCTACTCGTCCCATGCAAAGGGGCCAAGTGCGGCAAAGTCTCGGTATCAGGAACCGTTTCCTTACTAGCCTCCCCGCCGCAAGGAAAGGACACAGGCTTTTGGTGGTGGTCGTAGTGTGTGTGTGTGAGGGGGGGAGGGGGGACTATACGTCCGTCCTCCTCTTCTCCCCTGGAATGCAAACTGAAAGGTCCTGAAATCACCCACCACCCCCAAAAGCCCTTCTTCTGGAGCATCGCCTCTCGCCCAGTGGATCACAGGGCTGGACCCGCTCGCTACCCCCTGGCGGAGAATTTGCGGCGGCAGCGGGCAGGGCCACACCGCGGCTCTGCAATTCCCCCCTGCGGTCACAGCCCCTGCCTGCGCGGTTCGGCCAAGGTGTGAGGAGCCGTCCCCAGCGGCTGCGCGAAAGTGGCCTGCCCTTTCCCGCCCCACCCCGCCCCGGGGTGGGCATACGACTTGGAAGTTGCCCCCGGACGGGGAATGCGGCTCGCTGCAGCGAGCAAACGGCTCTTTGCGGAAAGCTGAGCGCAGCCTCCAACGGGGCATCTCGGCCTCTTTGGTATGCTGAGAAGTGGCTGCGCTGTGCTGCAGTGGGAGCGGTAGATAGGAAAGGGGCGAGACGAGATGGCAAACAGGAGTGAGAAGTGGAGACAAAAAATCGTCCGAAGTGCCCACCTCGACTCCCTGCACCGGCCCCAAACTGGGCAAAGCAGGAGCCGGCACGCCCGCTGCTGAGGTGGACAGGGATGAGAGCTGCTAGCAGGGCTGCTGCTTGATAGTGTTGGGGTGTCAGAGAGGCAACGAGAGCCTATGATCTACTACACTGCAGTGCCAGCGTCAGGAGTCTCCTGCTCGGGAGCTGCCACTGCAGGGCAACCGGCATACACACAGGCAAACACACACACCACACACAGAGAGCAGCGCATACACGGCATCCCGCCCCTCACAGCCCTGGTTTCAGTGGCTCTCGACTCCCCAGGCACGCAAGAGCTTGCAGGCAACCTGCCGGTTGGGGAGAGCGAGCACGGCGGCTAGGGGGACTAGAGCCCATTATGAGGAGGGTGAGAAGGGCCAGTATCTCCCTTGAAGTGCTCCCGGCTCCCCCACCTGCCGAGCATCCCTTCTCGCCCACCTTGCTCTCCAAACCGTGGTGCTTAGCCATACGGACACCCTGAGCAAGAGGGATGCAACAGCAGCAGCGTGACCCCCCGGGACCGGGCAGCCCAGAGCACCAGCATTTGCATTTCTTATGTAATATACTGCAAGTTTCCCCCTCGGAGCCGGGCTGAACCGAAGCGCATGATCCTGCCACGCAGACATGGAGACACACGCAGAGACACCGGCGCGTGCACAGAGGGGTCATCCCGGCAGAGAGAGGCGGAGGAGAGACGCAGCCACCCAGGCGGTGCTGCTACTGCCGCTTGGTATCGCTGGCTGAGTTGCCGTCTGGGCACAAGCCTCAAGAAAGTGTCCACCCCCTCTCCTCATTCCCCTCCACCTTGTCGGCCCAGAGTCCCAGGGGATGAGTGATAAGGGGGAGCCCTCAGCCGGGGGTGGGGGGTGTCGGGCTTGACTTCAGAGACCCGAGCGAGGCGAGGGGCAGGGGGGGGAGACGGGGAGAGGGGGGTGTGTGTGGGGGTGACATATTGCAAGCTAATCAGAAAGTGCTGTTCAGGACCGTTGCACTCAATCACGACAGACAGGGCCAGCTCACACTAGCACGGGAGACACGGGCTACTCTTCCCAAAACTGACTGGATGTGTGCAAGGGGGGCTCACATCAAGGATGAGAGCTGGGACGGGGGTCTCTACCGGCTTCCCCTCAAAAATGATAGCGATACAAAAGTTTCCTCCTTGGAAAGAGCATCTAAAAAACTAGGAGATGCAGGCCGGGTTAGGGTCGCCTTTGATATATATATTTTTTTTCTTTTCCGTGGTGACAGTGGCTGAGGCTAATCCATACCTCTCCTTGCTTATTCATACACGTATGCACATGCATGTCTGTGCTGGCCTCGTTATAGTTCCCCCTTCTCCCCTCAGCAGGATTGCAGATCTACCTCGGCGAGCAACAGACAGGGTAGCGTAAAAGAAAAACAACGCAGTGCAATGGATTGCTTACCAGTTTGGTTCTTGTTTTTCTTAAGACTCTTGCCACAAAGACACTGCAGCATATGCGATCCTTTGCTGAAAATGTTCCAAAGAAACCACATTGATTTGGGCGAAAAGCAATCCAGCAGCTTATACACCCTGAGAAAGAAGAGATCCTTGTGGTTGCATAATAATAAATTGAGATCAGTTCTCCTGAAGAGGGGCACCAGTTTTATCATAGAAAAAATGTTTATATTCCGATCTTCTCCCAGTTTTTTTTCCTCACGTGGTATATTTCTTTGAGACTTTTCAACGGATGCTGTTTTTTCAGCCAGGCTGAATGGTTATTCCCCCTAGATCAACACTGGATTATAACCAAAAGCGTGTAGAAGAAATAGAATAAATCCCTTTTTTTTTTTTCAGCATGAAGCCAAACGAAAAGTAAGGTAGTGAAATCCCAGCCAAGGCCAAAACCTCATCAGAGACACCAGGAAAACGCGGAAGAAAGATCCCCAGAGAGAAAACCATAGCCTGGTACTTGACTGCTATGAGGATGGGTGGATCTGCAGAACAAAAGCCACGGCAGGATCCATCCTACTGAACGACTGCCATTGTGCAGCCCCGCGGCTGGAGAGCGCGCCACCAGCACCCGGCCAAGCCGGCTGAGGCGCAGACACCGCTGTCGGCCGCGGGCGCGGACCCCGCCCGCAGCCTCCGCCGATGCCCCGCCGCAGCCCCCGCCGCCGCCCCGCGACGCCGCCCGCCCTCGCCCGCGCGGGCCGCCGCTCGCCTCCCGGCCCCGGCTGCCGCTGCGCCCCGCACCGCCGCGCAGGAGGCAGCACCCCCGCCCCGCGCCGCCCGCCGCAGCCTAGGCGCCCAGTCGCCGGCGGGCGCCGGGGGAGGAGGAGCTGGCGAGCCCCGCCGGCCCCGATCGCCGTCATGGACCCACGTGCGGCACGGCCCGGCTCGGCACGGCACCGCCCGCGAGGAGGACAGGTGGGTTTGCCCCAAAGCCGCCCGGCGGGGCAAAGCGCCGCTGAGCACGGACCCGTTCCCCACCGTGGAGTGTCCTGGCCCCTGAAATCCGGCCCTCCCCCAAGGCTGATTTTTGCCCCTCTCGGTCGTGCCGTGGTCTTAAAGAACACGAGCGGCCAATGCAGCCGCAAGCCACATACATCAGCCTGAAAATGGTACTTCTTAATCTTGTGCCTGCTAGCGCAGGAACTACCCCAGGAGAGGTTAGTACTGCCTGTTCCATGTGAGGGTGATGCCACACACGATGGAGTCCAGGGCCATGACTGGGATTCCCAAGCACTGCAAATGCCAACAGAGGCAATGCTAAAATAAATCCACAAAGCACCTGCTGCACATCTTGAGTTAACAGATCCACAGGAAGATGGACCAGCTCCTGAGCAGTGCCACTCATTGTTCTCCACAGTTTCACACACGAACCATTACCCTTTCACCAGTCCTCCCAGGGCTCTGTGGGACGGCTATGCCAACCAAGCCCCTAGTGGTTGCACCCATGCCTGGCAGCAGTGGCACTGGAAATGATGGAAGCTGATGTCCATGTTCTCCTTCTTCCCTTTAAATACTTCACTGGACTATGTGTATCCTGGAAGTTGTTGGAAGTGATGAGACGTTGACCATGAATAAATGAGAAAAAAAGATATTAAGGTAGTAGTTGAGAAGAAGGGATAACAGAGGTTGTAGAAATGGGACGGTGAACTCTTCCTCCCCTTGCCTTGGTCTCTCATTGCCACAGTCATCTTGCCACCTTCATGATCATCTTTACTTCTTTGGACAAAGGTTAGCTCTTAGACCATCAACTTTTCCTATTAGCAGAGTACTAAACAGAAGTACCAGGACATTTTTCACAGTGACGTTTCCATTCATATTTGCATTCATTCAGACGTGGTCAGATATTGATGTTTTCTCCTAAGGTCATGGAAGCTGCTGTTGCTCCACAAAGTGTAATATTAAACTATGAAAAATGTAGAGGTTTGTATGTGTGTGCTTTTGTTACTCTTCCAGGGTTTCTATATGGTTGCTAATGTTTGGGAAGTTCTTGCAGTAAACATTTGGTCAGCCTACCAACAAAAGCTCTGGGAACCAAAAATTTTCCAGTAGTTTAATTTTGGTGAGATTATGAATATATACATATAGATGAACTGCTTGGTTGACAGATTCTTCTCTACATGATATGTGAACAGCATTACCCTGTTTTACAGAGATGAAGAATGATTCACAGGAATGAAGGACCCTACTGTGAGAAGTTGCCCGTGGAGTTTGCATGGAGTTTATGTGGGGAGGTAGGTGCCTACCTCTTAGCACCCAAGTTTGCAAAACTAAAAATAAGTAAAACTTTTTAATTAAATTTAAGAGAAGTTAGAAAGAGAATGGGGGAAAGGTCACAGAAGAAATCAGTGCTAAAAAGTGTCTTGGTCCCTTGTCCCATCCCTTTGGTTGTGCTGTCTGTTGAGCTGACAATCTGTCCTTCTGGGCACGGAGGCATTACAAGGGCTGCTGGGAAAGCAAGCTGGCTTGGCCACCTTGCAGCCAGCTGACTGGGAGTTCACAGCAGCCCTAGTGCTATTCATCATAGCTCATATGTCATTGCTCCCTACAAACATTAAATTGATCTAGAGTCTTCCCAAAATACCTGAGATCTGTGTCTATCTTCCCTTGACCACAAGAGCCAACTTTATATAGCTGGGAACAGTCTGTGATGTGTATAAAACAAAAAGTCATTGACAAGCTTTCCACCCAAGTAATTGGTTATATACCTCCCTCAGGCTAGCATGTAGCTCCCTGCTTTATAAATTAAAGTAAAACTTCTCTTTAGCATCCCACCATTGTTCAGATGTCAGGAATTACAGACATAGAACCGAAGGAGGCTGCTTCTGATCGTGACGTACAATTTAAGGTTTACTGGAAGTACAACAGAAGCAGGAACTCCATATCTCAACTGAGTGAAAAATATTGATCTTGCCTGTCTTGGAGCTTAATGCTCTTGAAGAGGTCTCCAAAACATGGCAGGCCTGCAGAGAAAAACCTGAGCAAGCGTAAGAATTTTTCTTTGTGCAAAGTCAAAGTCATGGAAAGATTAGCTTTTTGAAAGAAGAGCTGACTTAATGTGGAAAAAAACAGAGGAAGTCTTTTCTTCTCAGGTGAAATATGTATAGCAAACTTAAAAAGTCTAAAGCATATACTTAGACCTATTTAGCCTAAATATAAATTGTCCTTTCCAAAACTTTAATTAATTTATAAATGGCCTATCCTTAACTGACACTGAACTGAGTGCAAGCTTTTTATCACAGCAGGAAGATTCATGAACAAAAATTTCATACTTTGCTGAGTGCAACGTACAAACAACAAAACAAACAAAAAATTACCTAGACAAAGAGAAGAAAACATTCCCTCAAAGGTTCTTATCTTTTTTTTCAGAACCATGGAATAAGATGACTGTACTTGAAGAAGGTTATATTCATAAAAGGTGGGCAGACTTGTGGAAGAAAATACATAATTCTTGTAAGTCAGGAGAAGTGAAAAACCAACAGGTGATATTTGGTTCTTCCAAGGATTTCAGCTTAGCCTTTGGCGGAAAGGGACAAAGTATCAGTGGAGTATTTTGGTCACTTAGCTGTACCAAGAAGACCTCTGATTGATAGAGACTATTGCAGTTTTGGGATAGAGGAAGAAAGTGAGAAAATAAAGGACTCTTTTATGGTGTGCCACCAAGAGTCTTTGTCTTCTGGATCAGAGAAAAGAAGTCATTACCTAGGGACTCCATGTGGGAGACCAGAGTGATAGTGATGGACAAGCCAAATTCCAGGTAACCCATCCATATGAGGTGGCAGCATCAGAGGACTTATTTTTATGCAAGAAAATTTAAGCAAAGCTTTGTTCTGTAAGTCTTTTGAGAACAAATTTCCCAAGATAGCAAAACACACCTACTGTATAAGCAGCTTGTATATTAGTCACTAAGATTGTGGACTGAGTAATTCCCTCAACTCACAGTTTTAATATATATTGATAGCAAGAGTAAATTAGACAAGGCTAGCTGTTTACGCATCAATTGTGAACTCCTTTATCTTGTAGAAACAAAGCTTGCATAAATCCCATATAGTCTAGAAAATGCAAAGACAGTACCTACTGTTTGGTGAGACTGAGCCTACAGAACAAGACATCTAGATGTCTACCTATGAACTAGGTGGTTATACTCTCTTATAGTCGATGAAGATCTGGAACATAATTTGACTGCTGAAGTCATTTAAATCTAGAGTAATCTAAGACTTCCTAGAATGTCTTGCAACTTGAGGCATAGCAGGTATTATTATGGATTATTATAAGAGCTCCAAGCTCTTATAGTTCTGCAGGTGGAGGCTGTACAGTACATCCTAGGGCATCTCAAAAGGACAGTGATGGCTATCTATGTGTAGGCAACTGTATAGAGTTCCTAAAGCCCTATTGATTACACTGGAGTTTAGATATTCAGCTCACAAATTTACATATACACAAGCAATTCAGTTTAGGTATCTTGCCCACAAGTTGTATTTTAAACTAAATGTTTATAACTGTAGACACTTGGTATCCTTGGAGTCAGCTAGTTCTGAAACCTTCTTCATGTCTTCTTTTTCTAGGCTGGGGGTAGTGAGGAATAGATGAGGGTGAAGCCTTCATCATGCCTCATGGTAGATTTTTTTTATGTTCCACAGAGAGAACATCAAAAAAGTGCCCAAGTACCAAGGGCAATGGAGAGAAAGGAAGTGTCACCTTGGTCCTAGTGGGAAAAGAAGAAGAAAGGATTGTCATTTTCCCTCTATTCAGCATATGGGTGTGCTCATCTTGAGGGAATGAAGAGGACGGGTTTGAGCTTTGGTTGATCTTACAAATTAGAACATGCTATTCCAGAGTTCCAGCCCAGTACCAATTTCCATAGGACTACAAAAGACACATTTCCTACCTGAGAAAAGGAGAGACAGTAGGGAACAGACCATATTTGACAAACAGATGTTAGACAAATCCATAACTATGTAACACAAAAACTAGTCACCAAATAACAGGATTTCTTTGCTGTTCCAAGGTGAGGAAAGAGGTGCAGGGAGTTCCTGGGGCAACACAGATGAATAATGTCCTAAGGCAGTGGTGCACTGGTGCCCTGTACTGGTGATTCCTGATTGGGTAGCCTGGGTAAAGGTGAACATATACTGAGGTCCTGGGGTTGTTTTAGGTTACTAAGGCATGTGGTTATTTTCAAGCGTGTGAGTGGTGTTCTCCATTATCTTTCTCTGTTTTATCAGTCTGGTATATCCTGATGGTATTGCATGTGTGGACAAGAGGGAGCTGACTGAATGGTAGAAAAAGGACCTTGAGTTGCCTTCATGCCCTGTGTAGTGGGTGAGATGTGTGATGCTGATCAAGTGTTACAGGAAATGATCTGACACTCAGAAACTGAGATTAGGAAGCCTGGTCTGCTATCCTGTTTGTAATGGAACTACAATGAAATGCTTTACAAGGAGATACTAATATTGAACAGCCAGTTGTTATTAATATAGTAATGGTGAAGAGCTGTAGTCAAGGATCTAGATCTTGGCATGCTGGACCTGGTAAAACACACTGTACCTGGAGTAAATTCATCTTTGCAGTAAAGAATAAAAGAGTTGGAAGAAACAGCCAAACTGAGAGAGCTTATATATTGTCCCATAATAATTAAAAAAAAAAATTCATCAATCCGTAAAATAAATAAGAGGGAGTCATAGGAGCACAGAGATATTCCTGCATGCCTTCACAGTATCCCAGAATATCAGAGGTTGGAAGGGACCTCAAGAGATCATCAGGTCCAACCCCCCTGCCAGAGAAGGATCACTTAGGGTAGTCTGCACAGGAATGCGTCCAGGTGGGTTTTGAAAGTCTCCAGAGAAGGAGACTCCACAACCCCCCTGGGGAGCCTGTTCCAGGGCTCCATCATCCTCACTGTAAAGAAGTTTCTCCTCATGTTGAACCACCAAAAAGAGTCTGGCCCCCCACCCCTCAGATATTTGTGGACATTGATCAGATTCCCTCTCAGTTTTCTCAAGACTAAACAGCCCCAGGGATCTCAGTCTCTCTTCACAGGGGAGATGCTCAAGTCCCCTAATCATCCTCGTGGCTCTCCGTTGGATTCTCTCCAGCAGGTCTCTGTCTTTCTTGAACTGGGGAGCCCAAAACTGGACACAGTATTCCAGGTGTGGTCTCACCAGTGCAGAGTAGAGAGGTAGAAGAACTTCCCTAGACCTGCTGGACCCACCTTTCTTGATGCATCCCAGGATCCCATTGGCTCTCTTGGCCACAAGAGCACATTGTTGTTCCATGGAGAACTTGCTGTCCACCAGCACTCCAAGGTCTTTCTCGGTGGAGCTGCTTTCCAGCAGGGCAGTCCCTAACCTGTACTGGTGCCTGTTGTTATTTCTCCCCAGATGCAGGACCCTGCACTTGTCCTTATTAAACTTCATGAGGTTTGCCTGCACCCAGCCCTCCAGCCTGTCCAGGTCACGTTGGATGGCTGCACAGCCTGAGGGGGTGTCAGCCAACCCCCCCAGTTTTGTATCATCAGTGAACTTGCTGAGGGTACTCTCAATGCCCTCATCCAGGTCCTTGATAAAGATATTGAACAAAACTGGACCCAGTACTGATCCCTGGGGGACACTACTTGCCACAGGCCTCCAAGTTGACTCTGTGCCACTGATGATGACCCTCTGAACTCTGTTGTGGAGCCAGTTTGCAATCCACCTCACTGACCAACAATCTATGCCACATCTCCTGAGCCTTTCTATGAGGATGTTATAGGAGACAGTATCAAAAGCTTTACTGAAGTCAAGATATATGACATCCACTGCTCTTCCCTTATGTACCCACTTGGTCATAACTTCTTAGAAGGCTATCAGATTAGTTAGACAGGATCTCTCCTTGGTAAATCCATGTTGGCTATTCCTGATAACCTTCTTGTCTTCCATGTGGTTAGAGATGACCTCCAGGATGAGCTGCTCCATCATCTTGCCAGGGATGGAGGTGAGGCTGACTGGTCTGTAGTTGCCTGGGTCCTCCTTCTTGCCTTTTTTGAAGACTGGAGTGACATTTTCTTTCTTCCAGTCATCAGGCACCTCTCCTATTCTCCAGGACTTTGCAAAGATGATGGAGAGAGGTCCAGCAACCGTATCAGCCAGCTCTCTCAGCACTCGTGGATGCATCCCATCAGGGCCCATGGATCTGTGTGTCTTCAGATGGTATAAGAGATCTCTAACCCTGTCCTGACTGACCAGCAGAATGTCCACATCTCGCCAGTTCTGCTCCCTTGCTTCTAAAGACCATATGAATATCTCCCCCGATAAATGTGAAGTCTAGTGGCCATAAACATGCATCTGTCCACCAGACTATGTATCATTCCCGTTTTTTCTGGGGGAGAAGATCAATGTAGATGGTCTGGCAGAACACAGAGTCAGCAAACGGGGTGGCATACGATGTGGGAGGAATCCATGTACATTTACATGTAGGATTTGTCTTCAGGAATCATGTTAAAATTTCTTCCATCAGATTTAGGGCAGATGTGTCCAAGCAGATTGTATAGTTTGAGCAGGCTGTACTTACTTCTGCCTAACCTGTGGCATTCAGGCAGCAGTGACCACATTTGAGGCACTTGGCAGGGGTTGAAGATAGGTGAGGGGCTTACAGAATGAGCTTTTCTGCTTGCAGCCATCTTCTGCGTATGCTGTTGGGGGCTGCCTCAGTACTAGCCTCAGCTGGCTTCAGCACAGAGCCTGGCTCAACTGACCAAAATTTTGGAGAAGCAAAGCCCTGGCCACTCCATGATGTATGAGCAACTGTAAAGCACTCTGATTATGGCAGGCTACTGGTCAACATCTTAATTCAAATTGCAAGGCTTGTACTGCAGTCGTTTGCTCTGTGGAAACACAAGTCAGTCATTGCAAAGACCATAATCTGTAGAAAATCTGAGATCATTGTTGTCATACAAATGAAACCCATACAAACTAGGTATGGGCACTAGAGAAGAAAGTATTAATTTTCAAGCAAACGTGGTTCTGACACTGCTTTCAAAGGCACATTGTGCCTCTTTCCTTTCCCTTCAATGACAGAAGTTTCATAAAGCGTGAGAGCATATACTACAGGGCAGAGGGTAATAATCTGAGTGATATACAAACATTGAAGAAGCAGTTGCAGTTAGGATAAAAAAAAAAATCACCAAACTGCAAGAAATGTCTCCAGAACTTAAGGGCAATAACATTGAAAAAGCAATTAACTGTGATTCTAAGAAGACATCATAGATTTTAGGACAGAGGAAAGACTTAAAATATGTTAGTCTAAGTTGGTTAGGTAATACAATGGTCTGGTATCTGTAGTTGCTTGATTTAATTTCAGATACCTGTAACTGCTATGAAGACTGACTAGTGAAACTTTCATAGTTCCTAAAAGGCAAAACATCTGTGTTGCAGCTCTGTGACTAAATTAAAAATTGTGTCAGTGAAGGACAGCAAAATGCTTAAGTGGAATAAAATAATTCTGCTTCAGCAGAGCTTTTGAGTCTGTCTTTATATTTATTATATTTAAAAGATGTGAAGGAATCAAATAGTACAGAAAAGAAGAGACCACAGTGGTTTTTCTGATGAACTAAGCAATAGATTTAACAGAGTCTGTGAAAGTTCCTTAGAAAAGAAAACTAAAAAATACTGATGAATTCATAAGTAAATCATTGTAGCTTAAATTTCATCCTATGATCCAACAAGGAAGCATAAAATATATGTTAGTCTAAATGAGAATGTAATTGATACAGAAAGCAGAAACTCAGTTCCTAATGAGATAAAGAGATGTACAGTGGTGACAAGCTTGAACACACGTTTTCAGATTATATTTGCCTTGGCACCATTTAGCAGAGCACCCTAACACAGCCTTGTGAACATGAGAAAAGATCACAAAAAAAAAAAACCCACAACAAAAAACCAGATTTTTTTTCATCAAAGCAGAGCAGTGGCACAGAGGACTCTTTTTTTTTCTGAAGTGTTTTTATCTGCAGTATTTCATATCAATACATATATTCTCTGATACAATAATCATCACCCAAAGAAGGAAATCAGAGTCCCCTGAAGAAAGAGAATCCAAACCATTGAAGTACACATGTTTTCCCTTAGAATAAATTCTTTTCCAGACTTGGCTTGCTCTGTAGTGTATTGAACTCAGCCAGCAATATCAAGCTGGCATAAGACAAACAGTTCCCTTCGGATAGGTAAGAAATAGTTGGAGATAAAAGTCAACTGACCTATCTAATTGCCTGACATAGGAACCAATCTCACTGAAATTGTAGATGCTTGGCCATGAGAGACAAGAGGGGAAATCTAGTCTGCCCTACCCTGAGCATCTGTATCTATCCATTGATTATGCTGATTGCTGAATCCAGCCCACCCATGAAACTAGCCAGCAAACAAAGTTGTACACCTGGAAGTGAGAGACTCTTCAGCTTAAAGAGAGTGATTTATCTAATCACTGGATCCTATCATTGCTGTTATCTGTAACAACAGTCAAATATAGCAAGCATACATGAGCCAGGCATTATCTCTACCTACCATTGAGCCCTACAGCAGATTCAGGCTTTCTCTTCCCTATGATGATCATAAACATATCAAACTCAGGGATCAGTTGGGACAGATTTCTGGTTCTTCCTTTGTTTTATTTCTGGAACTCTGCAGGGACATATAGATTGTCCGAAGTTGAGTACAAATCATAGAATCATAGAAGCATACACTTGTTAGGGTTGCAAGGGACCTCAAGGATCATATAGTTCCACCCCCCCACCCCCCATGGGCAGGGACACCTCACACTAGATCAGGTTGCTCAGAGACACATCCAGCCTGGCCTCAAAAACTTCCAGGGATGGGGCTTCTACCACCTCCCTGGGCAACCTGTTCCAGTGTCTCACCACCCTCATGGTGAAGAACTTCTTCCTAACAGCCAATCTAAATCTACCCATTTCTATTTTTTGTTGAAAGAAGCATGTTTCAAGTAGCCTGATGAATGTGGCTGTATTTCTCAATATGAGCTTAAAAGGGATGTGGTAGCCACAGAACTGTTTCTCCAGATGAGCTGTGTACAGCATAGGCATATGGACAAAATATTAATGGGCAAATAAAAACATGGTATTAAACATAACTGAGGAAGAAGATAAGGAGTCTTCCCTTTTATTTCCCAGGTCATGACAAAGACTGATACCTTCAGCATCAGGGTGCATCTACAAATGCAGAACTGTGCTGGAGAGCTGGTGAAGCTCCTTCACTCAGAAGAGGGAGGCATAGAAATGCTCCATAAAAATTTGTCATCGTAAAGAAAAAGAAATTAGTTCTTCTTATCCCTTTCCCAGCACAGTTTCTGACATTGCCCTTCCTTACATCGGCACAATGAATGATGAGAATTTTCTATGCATGTATTATTGTGAGTATTAGAACAAAAAGTAAGTGAACCATCCACTAAATTTCATGTGTAACAGAGGCTGGTGCCCTACCATTATAGATATTTAGGTATTTCTCACAGAAAGCAATACTTTGAGGACTTGACCCAAAATCACAATCTTTATCTCAAATGTATATTTTGTGCATGTCAGATGCTATAAAACAACAACTTGTGATTAGCTCAGGTAAATAAGACCCAAAAGAACCAAACAAAACCCACCAAAACAGCTGAAGTAATGAAAGGGCTTAGTAAGCAGACACTGCCAAGAGTTGCCATGGTTTGTTGTTTTGGGGGGGTTTGTTTGTTTGTTTGTTTGTTTGTTTGTTTGTTTGTTTGTTTGAATGAGAACTCTCTCTACATGCCAGATTTAATTGTCACAGTTTCTACAGCAGAAGTGATCAAGATATACTTATTCTCCTTATTTTTTCCCCTGATCATAAAAGTAGCCAAAGCTTACTCAAGACAGAACCAATTCTGGCTTGAGTACCTTGATAGGCATTTTTTTCTCTGCCATTGAGATTTGAAAATCTGTCTTCCCAGGTGACCCACTTCTGCTTTTTCTTCTTGTCTAAATAAAGAAAAATCTTTTCTTGCTAAAGACTAACCCAGGAAAACAATCCATTCTTTATCTCCAAAGCCTTTTTATTTCAGAAAATTGTATATTTTCTATATGCTCTGGTTGTGAGAGCTTATTAACGTATCAACATTGCTGAAGACAGCTGTAATAGGACTTAATTTTTTAATACCTAGGAAAAGAGTTATTCTACAATAGATGTATAAAGTGACAATTCATGATGGAATTCGGATTTTGATACCTGATGCTAGTCATAGCCATTGTATTTCAGCTCCTGGTTTAAGAGACCTAAATGTAAGATGCCAGTGTGTATTTACACATAATCTGTATATGTCTATATGCAAGATACTGTCTCTGTTCCCGGAGTAGTCCATACAATTTCCTCAGCACATTGAATGGACTCTAAAGAAAAGTAGACTCTAGTGTAGGGTTTTCCTTCTCACCTCAGAACAGGTTTTCATCATGTCACTTGAAGACTGCTCTTGATTTGACCAATTCTACTGACTAGTTTACCGTAACAGAGATTACATTTAAGAGCCTTAATCTACAAATTGAATCCAATCCTTCATTATATATGGCTGATATGCCAATAAACAGAAAGTTAAAACTAGCTAGGTTAATCTCAAAAATCAGCATATTGGCAATAAAGTGAATAAAACAGTAGGTAGGTCAGGCATCTGCTGATGCAACATACCCTCTGTGTGAACATGCTGGTTTCTGCACATGCAAGTTAAGATACACTAGTTTAACTTTCTACTATGATCACCACCCACATAAACAGCTTGATCTTCTGAAGTGCTGAGAATTCATGCTTTCTGGAGCCAAGAAAAGCTGCAACAGTACATAAAATCTGAAAATTGGGACATTGATTTAGATTACTGTGTGGCAATTTTGATTTAAATACTGAGCTTGAAAAAGTTGGCTGCAGTTTCTTCAGAGAGGAAAGGAAGCAACGCCTTACCATAGCCAGTGAAAGGCTCTTTATCTGGTTGTATGATTATTCTTCCCTGTTCTTCCAGATAACTTTTATTCCATTTAGAGTCTTTGTCTTTTTCTAGCTTTTCCTCGATGATTTCTGGCATGGTATTCTGTTGGTTTGAATCAGTAATGGCCCCTCTTTGACACTTCTGCCATTTCCAGTTCTTTTCTCAATACTGTCATTGTTTAAGGTAGAGCTTTGCACCACACGGAAGTCATGTCCTCCTTTTCCTTTTTCCTTGTGCTGTCACCTATGCAAGTTGAAAAAGACTGGATAAGTTGAGACTTCTGATTTACCATTCTGTTGCATTTATTCTGCTTAGATTTAAATGACTGTACAAGCAATGTGAATGTCCACAGAGCAATGGAAAACACGGCTTTTCCAAAGGCATTTACTATCCTTATTTACACTCAGCTCCCCTTACTTGTCACTCTAGTGTATGAAAGGTTTTAATCTGAAATGAATGTGCAGTTGCACTCACTCTAACATCTCGTATACTGCAAGAATCAAGCAGCAAGACCTCTCTATGAATGAGAGTTATGTCTCAAGTCCTTTTCTGGCAATTTTTTTTTTTAACAGGCATCTAGAATGGGTTCTTTTTTGCTATACCCACACGAATAATTTAGCAATTCCATTAAAGACAGAGAAGGCAAAATGAATACAATCTTGCCTTAAGATGAAAGGTATTAAATAAAAAACATAACTTCTTTCTGTAATTCTTTCTCTTTGTATCAATATCTAGTGGTTGTTTGTGCTGAACAAGCTGTTAATCTAAGATATCTTTTAAAACATTTTCTTTTCAATTAAATTCTTTTCAATGGAAAAATATTCACTATATGTTGTTTGCTTTTTTTTTACTCAGCTAAATTATTATTTTCAGGTCTGATCTGGGCTAATCACCAGTTCTTCATCTACATTAACATGTTATTTTTTGAGCAGCCACTTGTACTCCACAGTTTGCCCAGTGATGAAATATTTTAGTTAAAAGCTTTACTTTGTACTTGGAGCATGGGCCTGAGAGGTAACAATCTACTATTTAATAAATTAAAACACAGAGTGATGTACTTTTATACTGAAAATGAACAAGAACATATTGTAAATAATAAATTACAAGAGAGACTGACAATGTGTCTACCACACATCTCAGACCTCGCATTTATATTACACTGAATGACTACTCTGTTGCTTGTGTCATAAAAGTGTAGAACAAGGTACATTAAAATAAGGTGTGCTAAAACACAAATGCCATGGAAAAATAACCCCAAACTTTGTTTCCTGTATGCATTTTTTTTTACAATCTGGAATAGCTGCCAAATCACTGGAGTTACTATTCATTATTAGAGATTAATATAAGAGCAGAGGATGGCATGGAATAATATTCTCATCACCCTCTATGGAGATGTCTAAGACATTCTGCTATTGTTTTTTAAATACAAAAAGGACTGCTCAGAGGCAACTTTTTGTTAGTTTTCATTTAAGAGAGAAAGCAACAAAGCATTAAAAAACAGAATTAAATATATTTAGTTTAACCCCATTTACTCATCTGATGTCAGATCTGGAGCAGCAAAATCAAGAAATTTAGAAATTGGCTTAATGAAAATTAATATATCTTCAGATGATGCAGGAACTGCAGAAATGTTATTAGTTCTTCAACTAAGGTTCATTTTTACATTAGATGCTGGCAACATAAGGCTTGCAGAAGTAATTTAAGAGTAAATAGGTTAATTATTATATTAATTAATCCTGTCTCCAACATGTGTTATGTTTCAAGGAAGTTCTAGAGAGAATCCAACTCAGGTGGCAGCTCGCAAGGATAAACATACTGTTGTGGGAAACTAGGCAAACAAGAAAACAGCTACACTCTTCAAGAAATAACCTAGGAGTATATTCCGATTCCCATCTCAGGAATACCTGAATAGGGGCAGGAGGAAGCTATTTTCCATGCTTTTCCTTCTGCAGTGGTAGAGGACAGAGGAACATCTGCTGAGAATGAGACCATAGGAAGTAAGAGACTTGTCTAGATATCTAAATAGCTAGGGTCTAATGATCCCTGGAATGCATTAGACTTACAGGAATAAAGGCTGATAACAAGAATGTTTAGATTATCCTTGAGCTAGGCAGAGAAAACTCTCATGTGTCTTTTGACTTCATCTGAAAGAAGAAGGAAGCTTAACCATGTGTTGGCCAACTGGCAACTACTGAAAACCTTTGACTAAAATAACTACTAAAACTGGAACTTTAATTTTTTTTATTTTTTTTTACTGTTTAGGCAAAAAATCTAAGTCTTACTGAGTTATTGAGGTTATTTCCAAGTTAGCTGCCACAAAGTACTAGAGAAGAGCAGTGGATGTGATATATCTTGACTTCATTAAAGCTGTTTGATACTGTCTTCCATAACATCCTCACAGAAAAGCTCAGGAGATGTGGCATAGATGGCTGGTCAGTAAGGTGGATTGCAAACTGGCTCCACAACAGAGTTCAGAGGGTTGTCATCAGTGGCACAGAGTCAAATCAAAGGCCTGTTGCAAATGGTGTCCCCCAGGGATCAGTACTGGGTCCAGTTTTGTTCAATATCTTTATCAAGGACCTGGATGAGGGCATTGAGAGTACCCTCAGCAAGTTCACTGATGATACAAAACTGGGGGGGTTGGCTGACACCCCCTCAGGCTGTGCAGCCATCCAACGTGACCTGGACAGGCTGGAGAGCTGGGTGCAGGCAAACCTCATGAAGTTTAATAAGGACAAGTGCAGGGTCCTGCACCTGGGGAGAAATAACAGCAGGCACCAGTACAGGTTAGGGGCTGCCCTGCTGGAAAGCAGCTCCACCGAGAAAGACCTTGAAGTGCTGGTGGACAGCAAGTTCTCCATGGAACAACAATGTGCTCTTGTGGCCAAGAGAGCCAATGGGATCCTGGGATGTATCAAGCAAGGTGTGTCCAGCAGGTCTAGGGAAGTTCTTCTACCTCTCTACTCCGCACTGGTGAGACCACACCTGGAATACTGTGTCCAGTTTTGGGCTCCCCAGTTCAAGGAAGACAGAGACCTGCTGGAGAGAATCCAACGGAGAGCCACGAGGATGATTAGGGGACTTGAGCATCTCCCTTATGAAGAGAGACTGAGATCCCTGGGGCTATTTAGTCTTGAGAAAAGAAAACTGAGAGGGAATCTGATCAATGTCCACAAATATCTGAGGGGTGGGGGGCCAGACTCTTTTTGGTGATTCACAGTACTAAGACAAGGAACGATGGGTTCAAACAAGAACATAGAAGATTTCACCTCAACATGAGGAGAAACTTCTTTACAGTGAGGGTGACAAGAGCACTGGAACAGGTTCCCCAAGGGGGTTGTGGAGTCTCCTTCTCTGGAGACTTTCAAAACCCACCTGGACGCATTCCTGTGTGGATTACCCTCAGCGATCCTGCTCTGGCAGGGGGATTGGACCTGATGATCTCTTGAGGTCCTTTCCAACCTCTAATATACTGGGATACTGTGAAATTGAAAGGATTCAGGGCTTTTCTGCAGTAAGCTTATTCAGCAGGTAGCAGCTGCTAAATGTGGTTAAATATGGAGAGAAGATGAAAAACAAAACACAACTTGAAGCTCCTCACTCTCACCACAGTCAATGCGTGGTGCACTGTTTTTTGTCATTGGCCATCTACAGGAGTAGAAGATAATGTTCCACACAGCATTTAAAAAGGACACTGCCAACCTAGCTTTAATAAATTAAATCAGAATCTAATAAAGCTACTTTCTCAAAAGGGCACCTGCCTCTGAGATCATTTCCTTTATATTCTTTCTCATTATTTAAACTAATTTTATCTAATTTAATTTTTTTATTACTTTTCCATTCTCTGCTGCTGTGAGACCGTTTCTTCCCCTTGCACAAATACAAGCAGCTTGCAAAGGTTCCCCAGAGACTGCATGGAAGTACTACTGAGATCTGAGAGACTCTTAATGCACACCCATGTCACTGTGAGAGATTTATGCACCCACATGCACCCACCTGCCTCTATTCATTACTTTTTCTCTTCCTTAGCTTGACGCAGAATGAAGCAAATTGGGAAAAACACTTATGTCTGATTTTGTAATTCCTAACTGCATGACATTAGGATGTTTAAATGTTCACAAAGGGGATTGGAAACCCCTGAAGCAGAGAAGAAACTGTAGTATTTGCTTCCTGAGTAGCTGCTCTGTCCACCACCCTATCCTACAGAAAGACGTCAGCAGCAGCAAGTAAATTTTAAAAGGTTGGAGCATGCCTGCCCAGCTTCAAAAGAAACTGAAGGACTCTTCCTTAAGGACATGATTCTGTGAGAAGGAAAGCAAAAGGTGTAGGATGTCTATGTCAGAATTGTGACTGAACGTGTACTTAGGTATAAAGAATTTTCATAGTGACTTTTGCCTCACAACCCTGCACTCAGTAGATTGACTTCAGGTATGTTTCTAGTCATTGTTGTAACTATTTGGATGCTGTGCAGACATCTGCCTCAGTTACTGTCTTCTTTACAACATTTAAGTTCATTTGTGGATGGTTCCTTAGGATCATCTTTGCCATTATTCTCATTGATGCCAACAAGTCTTCAAGACCTTCAGACCTCCATAAAGAATACATTGTTTCCAATTTGTGGTCATTATTTTCTTTTAATCAGAGGTGTCCCAAGAAAACACTTAAAATCTGCAGATGCCTCTCCCTCGAAGGGTTCAAAGTCAAGCTGGATAGTCTAGTGGAGCAACCCGGTCTAGTGGAAGATGTTCCCTGCCCATGGCAAGGGGGTTGAAAGCAGGTGAACTTTACCCAGATTTCCAACCCAACACCTTCCATGGTTTTATGATTCTATTGTTCTTCCCAGATCTACATCATTCATACCCTAGCACACCACATAAAGGAGATGGGTCATCTTGCATGTGAGTTACCCCTAAGTCTTTGGGTAGGTAAAAAAGGGAAACTCCTTCACTCATCTACTGGAGTAGTGAAATCTCCAGAGTGGTATCTTCTGTTCCTGCATATTTCTAAGGGCATCACAAAGGCTGACTACATACTTCTGAGACAGAGAGCAGCTTCTTAGAAAAACAGTCCTTTCCCCTAGTATCTTGCAGGGATCCAGATCAGAGAAACAGTACTACCCACAAGCTATTGATTGGACCTATATGTTTTCTGAACATTTGGAAAGCATTTACAGATTAACTAACCCTAGCAAATAACATTTTCTTACTATAATCTAGCTCTGCAGCTTCATCCTCAGCTCAGATGCTTTACATTTGAGCAGCCATTTTTACAAAATCTAGGTTTTCATCCTAAAAGAAACACGACTATTGAATTCTCATTTCTCATCCCTTAGACTAGGGCATGACACTGACCAAAGGGACACTCATTTCATATTCAGAGAAACAAATTGGAAATAACCTCTCTCAAATCGAACAGTTCTGGGAATGCAGGTCATATTTTCTGAAAGTGATGCTTCAGAGAACATAGGCAATGCTTCACAGAAAGCTGGCCAGTGCCACTTGTCATAGCATTGCTTATCTCCAGATCTGAACCACATCAAAGAAAGCTTAACAGTTCCCTTCCTTTCCATCAAAGCTACTCTTCACCCTTCTGCCTTCCTGTTGCCCATGCCACTGCAGTGTAAGCAGTTTAGGAGCATGCTGAGGCTCTGGTCAGCACAGTTTGTAGGGACAGACCTTTCCTCTGATACAATGTCTTGCTGACTTCAGTGTGAGCTTCATCTGCTGTCAGGTTAGCAACATCTGGACCTCCTTCAGCCACAGATCTGTTCTCAGTGCCAATTTAGAGTTACATAAAGCCATCAGATGAAAAGAGAATGATCGTAAGCTTTTTGCTGTTGTTAGCAATGCAGGCCAGATATGACCATGCAGGAACAAGATTGTTACCAGTTTTAGGCTACTGGCCATTTATAAAACAACTCAATGGTAACAGCCAGGAACATCCATAGGAGTCAATGAAACTGGATAAAAATTGTTGGTGATGATACTTGTTCTCCACATCAGCTGTGCATACCTAAGAAGCACAGCATATATTCCACCACAATTTCATTGTAAAGTGACAAATGTGGAATGAAATCACTGAAGAACAATAAAAATTTGAATCCCATGAAACCAATTGTACATAATGATTGCTTATCAGAACATGACTGTATTTTGACATATGGCCCATTTAAAACACACAACCAACCAAAAAAACAAAACCCCAACATTGCTCAGTATATTTTAAAATCTAAAAGAATTACCTTTCTCATTGCTGATAAATTTGGCTTGCTACCCAGGCAGTCCAGTTTGGATGAGGCTATAAAGAAATGGACTGGTTTGTGACCAAAAAAAAAAAAAAAAAAAAAAGAAAAAAATCATAGGTTACAGGAAATATCACAGATTTAAAAAGGAAACTTAGAAATATTATATCACTTTTAATTTTAATTTTTTACAAATTTGTAGTGAGAAGAAGCAAAAATCAAAGTTATCACTAAACATTAATTCAATTGATTAAAATTATATACACAATTTATGGATTTTTATAATAAAATAACAGAATAGGTTTGATGAGATAATAATACAAAGATTTATCTATAGACAAACACATTATGCACATCATTTTTCATGTTCATAAAAGATCTGTTTCTCTTTTTATGAAAGGACTGTAAGATTTGATCTACGAAAGCATCATAGGATGCCCCAGTGTGGCTGATCTAAACCCATCAGAGTAACATTACCAGACATGTTGATTCATATCTCTATCTTATTTTAACCTTGTTACTTTTAAAATTGTCATGACACAGGGTACAATGCTGCCTTTTTAAAGCTTTTTTTCTTATATTAATGCCATAAAAGCATTTTCTTGTGAAGAAATCACAGCTCATTTTACATTTCTCTTAACAGCATTTACTTAACAACTTCACCGCTTTGGAGTTACAGCTGGGACTGACTCATAAGATATTTATATAAAGGACTGTTTTATCTTGTAGCTGAATTCCCATGTAGAGACAAACTCTAACCATACATAGAGCAGGACAAGATTGGTACTAAGCAATGTAGGTTTATATTTAGGATTGCTGAAGACTCAATTTTAGAAAAAGCCTCCAAAGTGATTTTACTATTTATTCGTTTCCTAATAGACTAACCTGGGATTATTTCTACCCAGAACATGTGGTAGTTACACAGCTGTATTGATTTGTTCCCATCATAGTATGCTCAAGGAGGTATCTCAATTTTATTTCCTAACAGAGCTAACCAAAAAGTGCTGGTTCTTCTTTAGATACGTTCTTCAATGAATTTAAAATAATATTTTATTGGCTTTCTCTGAAAAATGAAATAAGAGTATTTATCGCTTTGACAAGATGCATTTTCTTCCCTACAGCTACAGTTTTGCCAGTGAGGTAAATAAAAAAGAGATAGGAATGATTATAAATTATTAAAATCCCAAAACAATAGTCAAGACAACCTAAAAAATGAAAGGTTGAGAATTTTTCTGTTGTTGTTGTTAATTTCGGGTGATAAAAAATAAGAAAGGGGAAAAAAAAAGATGGTTTCCACTGAAAAACAGAATGAAGAATTCAAAAAATCCCACTCAAAGGAGACACAGGCCACAGCCAGTATCTGCTAGAAATTTTTTTTTGCTGAAGCCATTACTCTTCATAGTGGCAGGCTGTTACCATCAGTAGCAGGTAATCATCCATTGACCACCCCAGCTGCACACTTGCTCTGGGAGCCCAGGGCTGTGGGGTAGACCCTGAATGGCCATCCTCTGAGGATCCTGGCCCCATGGGGTGGGTGCATGCCTGCTCACAACCTTCACAGGGTGGCAGCCTCCTCCTCCTCTACAGCTCACATGCTGATGAGACCAACACATGCAGGCAGCAACTCTCAAATTTGTCAGACTCATGGTGTTATGAGTTTGTCAGTCCCTGTGGGCTTGAGGGAGGTGTGGTTAATGCCCTCTCAGTTCCATTGCCTGCCTTTGGCTAGCAGTTTTCATTAACCCATTTTCCCTCCATGTCTGTATGTCCCTATAGAGCCTGTTCAAGCAAGCCCCCACAAAGAGGGGCTTTTATGACAAACTGGCTTTTGTTTTTGTCAGGAAGAGAGAGAAAGAAAGAAGGAGCCTCCTAACATAAAATCTTAAAATAAGGCTTGTATTTTTCTCCTTTGCAAAAACACCTTTTTGCTCTGGTCCTCTGCTTCATTTTGTTCATTACTGAGTTCATTGGTGTGGAAAATGTTGCTTTATAAACGCCTCAGATCAATACGTGCTTACGTTCCTAATAGTTGGAAAGACTTGGAGAAAGCCAACTTACAAACCTGAAGATGGCACATCACTGCAAAATGGAGACCAACAGTCCCACAGGGGAAGGTAGCTACCTTTGTTAGTCATAAAAACTCAAGGGCTGTGTTAATGCTTCCACTATATTACACGTGTTATGCTGTCCTCTGTGCTAGTGTCGTAACCAACTCATACATATTGGCAACTTCTTGTTGTGACTAACCACAAAATTACAGCTGTTCAGCTGTTTCTTGTAACTCAGAAAGGGAGCAATCTCGATCACATATATGTGTTACTTCCAGGAACAGAGGTGGGAAATTGTACCAAAACCGCATAACTCGCACACAAAAATCCCTGTATGATGGTGTCCAAGGTAAGAAACCCCATGCCCATCCTTTTTCACCTGGTAGTCCACAAATTTTCACCTTACAAGGATGGGTGGAAATTTTCTCTCCTACTTATTATGTCAGAACATATTTGTTAGGAGATTTTCCTGGGAAAGGTGGAGACAAACTTCCCTGGATCTCAGAAAGCCTGTCCCATTTTGGAGCAAGCATTTTCAACACTTTGTTAATATCTGTGATAGGAAAGTGGGACACCATGGTTATGATTTTCCTTTTTAAAAAGAGCTAGTCATGCTTTATTAGGTCAGTATCTTCAAAGAGGACTACTCATAGTGGATTCTTAACAGACAAAGTCATCCAGCATTTAATTTTTTGTTCTGTTAATGAAGAAAGATAATTCTTAGTGGGACTGCCTCTGCTTCCACTATCTTCAGAGACACCTACCCTTCCAGCTCTGACTGCCTAACATTTCTTCAGATTTCTGCACATCAGTTAGACACATTGAATTTTGCTTGTACAGACTTCCCTTCCACAGGACTTATTATAATAATTCATTTTAAACTCCCTGTGTAAAACAACTCTGTCACATCACATGATATAAGCATACTTTCAGGATGCATTGAAATGATCAGCTGACTTCCAAGAGATCAAGGAATCAGCCCGACTGCTCTCCACTCCTTGTACTTTCTTTGGTCTGTCTGCACAGCACAAAGTGAATGTAAAACACTCTTTACCAGATTTCTTGGCTTTTTTGAGCTAATACTCCAAGAATTGTGTCTGTGACATGGCAGTATTTTATTCTGTATTTGTACTCTATATAGCTCAGAGGAATCTTGAGCAGGGAGTGGAGTTCTGGGATGCTATGACTAATGTCGTTGTGTATGAGGGGTATTTTTGAATTCCTGCAAAGTCTGTTCCTGGAGGATTTTAATAAGAGCTTGGAGTCAGATTTTGAAGGTGTGACCGAAAGCAAATGGTGGGATTTTGGTCTTGTGGGAAAATGGATGGGAAGCAATGCCCTGAGGTGAGGATGTGGATCATCCAGGTAGAACAACTTATGGGAGACGTGAACCTGAGCTGCTGGACGACTGTGCTAACTCTGGGGAGAAGTGGTAAAGCAGACCTTGTTGCAGATTCTTTCATTTTCTGATGCAGATGTGCTAAAGATTGTGGACACGTCTCCCCTGTGTGAGAAGGACTATTCCTCTGTTTGCTTGCACCTTCTCCATTTATCTTTGCCTTCTGAATGTAGGAGTAGAGGGTAAGGGCCCAAAACACCTTCAGCTTTGGGGTAACAAATGACATCTGACAGCTGGATTTGATGTTGTATTCATGAAGGAGAGCATTAAGAGAAGTGATGATTTCATCTTTTCATGGAATATGTCATTTTTGGAGGCCAGAGATGACTGTTAAATTACTTAAACTGACTTCTCATGTATTAAAGGCGTGCAAATGTCACCCACACACTCCTGTACTGAACACAATGACTTTAATTAGACTTAAATATTTCAGTCCTCAGGCAACTAAACCCTTTTGTATCACAAAGAGGGAACAGACAAGATTGAGGCATCAGTCTACAGTGAAGGGGATCTAGTACAGCACAAAAGACCTATTCTTTCTCTGAAATTGAAAAAAGTGTCATGGGTCCTCCCAGAATGGAGATATTTTTCATCCCAGAAACATTTCTTCATCATCCCAGATTTGATGTTCACTTGGACTTTTTGTAAATTTCAGTCATTGGCCTACTGGCAGGTACATCTCAGTGTACCAGTCCAGCTGCTGGCCTGCATCCAGCTCCGTCAAGTCGGATGACTCTGAGTCAGGGAGGAAAATGGAGAAAACAAAAGTTGGGTAGTTGTTCTTCTTACTCAAATGAGGATCCCAGGAATGAATTATAGCCATTTATTGCAGAGCTGCAAATTCTCTGGGATTGTTCAAGCAAGTCTGTCGAACCTTCTTTTCCCTAAGGATGTATGGCTAAAAGTGGATGACACAGTGGCATTTGGAGCCACTAGATCCAAGGCAAGAAGGAAAACTAACACCTAGGCTTACTAAGGTACCTGCCTATGCAGCCTTCAAGCTCTCAGAAGCTGGATCAAATCCTATCTTTAGGACAGCAACTAACGTCACTTTCCAATTATAGTGACTGCACCACCCTCCAAAATCAGTGTTAATTTATCATCCTCCCTGTTAGAAAACTGCATCATATGTCAAGGTGAATTTGCTTGACTTCTGCTCCTTGGATCTGGTTGTCTCATGTTATATAAAATCTAAAAGACCTTCAGGTTTGCTTTCTTTCCTAAAAGCCAGACCTACACACTTTCAGATCCCTTTTCCCCCCTATATGTGTGAGCAGCTACACAAGATCTTATCTCAGCCTCCCTTTTATAAGCTGAATAGGACCAGCTTCTCATCTTAAGAGTTATTTTTAGCTATTTCATTTTATGACTCTTCTTCTTGAAGTGAGGATAGCAGAGCTGCTATGGTAGTCCAGCATATTACAGTATCCCAGCATATTACTGAAGCACAGTAGTGCAGCTATTGCAGAAGTACAATTGTTACAGTAGTGTGTTGCTCCTCTGTGCAAAGGCCTTCACTTTGATACTCCCTCTTTTTTCCCTTGATCAAGAAGGAGCATCACCCTTGATCAAGGGTGATGCTGATACCTCTAAGGATGGTGTAGCACTGAAAGCTGACAGTGAGATGATGAAGATAATCACTAAGCCAAAAAAAAAAAAAAAAAGAAAAAAAAGAAAAAGAAAAAGTTTTCTGAATTCTAGAAAAAGATTTATGGAAAAAAGACCAACAAACAAAAAACAAAGCAACAACAACAAAAAGCTATTCCATTTTTATTCATTATGAAAGAGAGAACTGAAATGTTTGAAAAAGAACTGGGAATGCCCTACTTGACTGCTACATGTCTTATCATTATGGACCTATTACCCCTGCACTGAAAAGAAGTTATAACCTCTTGGACTGAGGCTCAAATTCAAAAGGAAGCAAAAAAGCCCCATCCAACCTGATTTTGGACAATTCCAACGATGGGGCATCCACAACTTCTCTGGGAAAATCTGGGGAGTAGAGTAACTCAGAGAATGAATATTGTGGAAAAGGTATCCAGCTATAGATGCTAAAGGTTGTGACTAAGCTGGGCCTGGATGACACATGCAATTGCCCAGAGCACAGTTCCTTTGATTTCAACTTAAGTTTTCTGAGCTTATTGAGTATGTCCCTTAAAGTAAAGGGTTTGCCTCTGAAAGATTCCAGTCTGTATAGCCCAGTTATTTTTTATTCTTTCTGGCTTGCCCTCCCCAGAAGCACCTGTGACATGCTCTGTCAACCTCCTGACACTCTTCCTTTTTTTTCTTTTTTTTTTTTTTGAAAGCTAAATATTGGTGGAGTCTTGGGCCATATAATTAAATATATTTATTCTTATGAAAAATTATAGTATCATTCAGCTCCACATCTTTCCACCCACACAAGTTTTACGCATTGCTGCTTCAGGTAAACTAAATTCATTTTCCTTCATGGTCACTTGGATAAGCAGCAAAAAGTGGTATGATGGCAGCCATGGAGACAATCTCCTGTGATAGCAAATCTGACAAGTCAAACCCTGAAGGTTACCCCTGTCCCAGCAGACACTGGAGAAGGTTGATGTGCTAGCTTTGGCCTTCAGCTAGGTCCAGGGAGACAAGCTACTCTTATTGTTTACTAATCTAGTATCCTATGCAAGAAAAGATAGGTCAAAACCTGCACTTTTTTTCTGTCTGTGCTCTATTCTTGTCTTGCAGAAGGATGTCATTCTCTGCTTTGTCCCCTCCTCACTTTTGTGCAGGCGTTTCTCTGTCCCTCAGCAGGTTCTGACACAGCAAGGACCTTTATGAGTGTGACTGAAGATAAAGATAGTCAGTCTTTCCTGAGCTGCAAAAATTTTCCTCTTGTTCATCTTTCTTGGAAATCACAAGATGATGTAAAATTAACTTACTTTTTTTCAGGAGTAAAATAAATATTTGTGTGGAAAGGATCTTTTAGGAAATGTTCAGCACAGAAAGCCTTTAATTCCTTCAGCTATTGGTTCAAACCTGCCTTTCCCTTCTTGAGGGATTATTTTTCATGTGAGGAAATGTGTGTGTCAGTGGAGGAAACTGCTCTGCCTCCAGCTTCTTGCTTTTCCTTTCAGTGCAGGATCTCCTCACCATATGCCTCTACTCAAAAATCTTTCTCCTTAAGCAGTTTTCCATACTCTTTCTGAAAACTGAGTTTGTTTCTGATACATTCTGCTTTGCCATATGGAAATGTGCAGAGTAGCTGTTTCTAAGCATCTAAAGGTATTCTGTCCTGGCTTGTGCTGGTAAATCATCTTTCAGGTAATGTCTAGGATTTTCTTGGGGAAAACAGTATGTACAGTCCCAAAAGATGAAACTTATGCACCATTTGTTCCTCTGCTGCCAGTGATGAAATGCAATTTAAAAAGCAACAGCCTACAGAAATGTTGGGTCCATTCATTAAGGTTTTGGACCTCTCCAGCCCTTCAACACATTCCAAGGAGTGAATGGCAAATGCTTATGATGAAACAAGTTGCTGGTGATGTTGTAAATGGTCTCACTTCATCGTCTGGATTCTCCATTTTTCTTGCAGGACTCTGGGCTTGTGTTGACTGACACTGGTAGCTACAGAGAATTGCCAGATGTCACTGAGTCTGGGCACCATTTGATACCTTCCATTTTTAACTTCTCTGACAGCCAGTTCAGCAATCATCAACAAGATGTAAAACAAGTTGCTCCGGAATTCTGAACATGTCCACAGCTACATGTCTTTCTATATTTAAATAGTATTTGAACTGGGAAAATATCTGTTTAAGACTAGAACTTAAACAAAAGTAAAAACAACAAAGAAGTTAAAAATGGCTTAAATGAAACTATGATTATGTGAAATTAATGGCATTCATAAACAGTAGGAAATCACATTTTCTGATGAATGAATGCATTTTTATTGCCTCACAGCTTTTGCCTTTACATTCAATGTATGTGGGTATGTATATGAACTTGGGAATGAGATCATCTTGCCTCTTGCGGTTACTATCAGGAGCACCAAACAATGTCTCTCGTGACTTTAACTAAAGTGACAAATCTGATTGTCACATGATCTTCAGGAGGTGGATGGTGGGAAGGAGAAGGCAAGCTAGAAGGGCACAGGAACTGATTCATAATTTTCAAATGTGATTATTTTTTGCATCTAGTGCAATTAACACAGAAAGCTGTCTTCCAGCCACTGTGACTAACAATAATTCTTTTCTAGTGCATTCTTAAATCGAGTATTCATTCACAATACTTTTCTTTATTCTTGGAAAAATAAACTAAGCCTCCACATGTTTGAGCCACCTTGATATTGATGTTGGGTCAGACCAGGTTTTGATATTTATCATTTGTTTGGTGAAATGGAACTTTTAAAAGACAGTTAATAAATCACTTTGTCAGCTGAAAAGTGAACCATCAGGAAAAGAACGGAAGTGGTAAAAAGACTTTTAAAAATATCTTATACATATTCTGTGACTTCCTATGAAAACAGCAGATGAGCATTTTCTGTCAGTCTCCTTCAATCCATTCGTGTTTGTCCTGTAGCATGAAATACATATGCACATGCCAAACCAAAAGATAAATGTGGTTCCTTGTTCTTAGTGGTCCCTCTGGACAGATCCAGTACATTGTAGTGGATATACCTGCAATTCACCTCTACAAGCTAATCCAAACAGATGTATGTATCTGGAACTATCAGAGCTAACGTGGCATTTCTAACAATAGACCAACACCAACAATTAATGAGTGCAATTGCTATTGCGGCAATTAAATGGCCATTTCTCTTGAACATTTGTCTAAATGCCAGAAAGTTCAAAGCATTAAGGTGCAGTGTGAAGAGAGGGTGTCCCTGGGATAAGCATGCAGAGCTCACTCGGGCATGCGGGCAGATGATAGGCTGCCACCAGGGGGCAGGCCAGGACACCTAAACTCAGAGGTGCACCTCCGTCCTTTCATCTGGCCGCGCTCGCGTTCTTGCAAGGTCTGCTCTGAGATTTGTACACTAGCAAAGCCTAAACTGAATCTTTGCTTAAAGCTTAAACAGGAGCTCCACTCCTTGCTTTAGCCCAGATGTGAATTTGAATGCTATTGCTCAATTTCTGCTAAAATATAGCTATACAGTGATAACTCTATATCACAAAAACCTTGAAAACTTATTCCAAAATTTGCATTTCCTCTTCATGTAAAAGACCCCATCTGTGAGAGGAAGCGGTTCAGTACGAATTCAATATTATTGGTTACATTTCCTTATACAACCCAAAAAATGCAAATTCAACAGATGGAAATATTTCAGAAGGAGTCTGGAAAGTTTTTCATGACTGTTATTAAAGTAAGTAATTACATCCTGCAGCAAAGCCAATTTGTTCAACATTTACAATATTGGACAACAGACATCTTTTGTGCATGATAGCAGGTAACAAAGTATAACACCTTTAATAATGTCTTTTTTTTTTTTTTTTTCCTTACTTCAGTTGCTGGTCTGGAGCATGTGATTGAGTGGTGATATTCATGTCACTGTTTTCAGCAGTTTTACCCAATGTCTGGTGATTGTTATTTTGTAACAGCTGAAAAGAAGCAATTCCACTTTACTGAAATTTGTCATTGGACTGCTTTGGCAGTTATGGGATGTCCAACACATTCAGGACAAAGAAAGGACGAAATTAGAACTGGCACCTCTTCTTCTTTCAATTGCTTTGTCATCAATATTCAGCACTTCATGTAGTGGGACACTGTGGCTTGCTTGCTTATTGTATTTCAGTGTCTTCATAAAACCAAAGCTGTACATTTTAAACAGAAAGGAATGATGAAATACAGAGCCAACATGAGGAACTTGCTAAGGTTTTATCAATACACTCTTGACTGATGCATTAGAGCAGGGTAACTCCACTTATTTCTGCCTCTTCAAGAATTTATTTCTGACTACATCAAGTAGAAGTGGACTACCTAGTCTTGAAGTGTGGGTCCCAAAGATGTCCTGTGGAGGCATGTGCATGCTCCATCTCTTTGAGGAAAGTACTGGAGAAGAACATAGCTGCTCACAGTATAATCCTAATTTACAGTAAGGCCCTCTCACACTGACCTAGGTGTCCATGCAGGGGCTTTAGAGCATAATGAAGGTACAGCCACACTTACTATTTATACTCTGTCACACCATGAAAATGGAATTTCCAGATCCTTGCCCTGAGGAGCCAGTGAGGCTAAATAGTATTCATCTCACATGTGTGTTCAGCCTCATCATCTCTACACAGCTTTATCCCATGAGCAAAAGGAAAGAATGGGGTTTAAATTCCACTGAATTCTATGTAAAGGACTCTGTAGAGGATGAAAATCTAAGGCCTTGATTTCACAAACATTTTCTTGTTTGGGGACATTTTACTTCATTTGTTCTGTTGTATTTCTCATCTAGGGTTTGCCACACATTGATCTCTCATGGGAAGTGCAGCATTCCTGTTAGGATCATGTACAATGAGCCTTGAGATCTTACACAAATCTAGTTTTGTCTTTCTTAGAAGTATTTGAGAAAGTAATGGACATTCCTGCTCATTTACATAAGCATATATTCTGCATATTTTATTCTTTCTCTCCATGTTTCCTCCAACTTTGTACCAATGAGGTTTATTAATTTGTTATGTCTAGTTAAGATGTCAGCTCTTGCAAGCACATGTGCCATCTTTTGTGCTTATATAACATCTGACTCCAGCATGCCCAGTGCAATGGATCCCAAGTCCATAACAGGGCTACTCATATGTGCTGCTGCATTACAGTTGATAACAATATTAGCAACAGTCATAAGGACATCTGATTAGTGTTGGGGTTTTGTTTTGTTTTGGGTTGTTTTTTTTGGGGGGGGGGGCTGTTATAACTGTGAACTACTCAGCTGTGGTGGTGCTTTCTTTCTATGAGGAGAGTCCTGTGATTTCAGCAGTGGTGTAGGCTGATCTCATGAGCAGGAAGTACAAGAGTAAATTCACCCCAGAGTCCTGATCATCCAGCAAACCTTTTGATTCCCATGACATCCTTTGTGAGGATATGAATTCTCTGAATACTTATTTTCAAGCAATAACTCCTTTTAATGGGGTGCAGATGATGTGAAAATATAATACATTAAGAAAACACAAAGCCTCAGTTAAGTTTCCAAGAACACTATATAGCCTTGATTTCAGTTGCTTCCGTTCATTTTCTTGAATCTATGTGTTCTCCAGAACGTTTTCTCAATGGTAGAAATAAGAATAAAAACATTTCCATTTGACATTAGCTATGGACTTAGGGGTGCTGGTGGATGAGAAGCTAAATATGAGCCACCAGTGCGCACTTGCAGTCCGGAAAGCCAATCACATCCTGGGCTGCATCAAGAGAAGCAAAGTCAGCAGTCAAGGGAGGTGATTCTCCTCCTCTACTCTGCTCTGGGGAGACCCCACCTGGAGTATTGAGTCCAGTTCTGAAGCCCCTATTGCAGGAAAGATATGGACGTGCTGGATTGTGTCCAGAGAAGGGCCATGAGGATGATCAGAGGACTGGAGCACCTTTCCTATGGAGTCAAACCGAGAGAGTTGGGGCTGTTCAGTCTGGAGAAGAAAAGGCTCATGGAGACCTTATGGTGGCCTTCCAATATCTGAAGAGGGCCTAGAAGTAAGCTGGTGAGGGACTTTTTAGGGCATCAGGTAGTTATAGGACTGGGGTGAATGGAGCAAAAATAGAAATGGGTAGACTGGATGTTAGGAAGAAGTTTTACACCATGAGGGTGATGAGATACTGGAACAGGTTGCCCCGGGAGGTTGTAGAAGCCCCATCCCTGGAGGTTTTTAAGGCCAGGCTGGATGTGGCTCTGAGGAACCTAATCTAGTGTGAGGTGTCCCTGCCCATGGAAGGGGGGTTGGAACTAGATGATCTTTGAGTCCCTTCCAGCCCTGAAAATTCTGTGATTCTATTTCTTTTCAGAAAAGAACAGCAGTCTCAGTAGTGTTCATGCTCCTCTATTAAGGGCTAAGAAACCTTTTCCTTAATTACATTTTTTCAGACAATGCCTTCATTTCACATTTCCCAAGGCAGATAACGCCACGTTGCAGTACATCAACTCCTGGCATACCAGCCATACACCTCATTATCCCAGGTCATGGGATGGAATACAAGCCTGGTATAAATGCATGTCATGAAGCACAATGTAAGATGTCAAGAATGAGCCGCTGGCATTCAGTACTTTTCTGCAAAGTGTAGTGTGATGAAAAAGTGTCTTCTCTTAACTCTCCAGCATCTAGAGACAACAAAATGTGCAAAAACATGAAGATCTCCACCCTTGCTAACTTTCTCCTTGATTAACTAGTCAGAGTTGCAAGCAGAAATGTTTCAATATAATAGGATCTCAGATAATAGGAGTCTCCTTCTGCTTCCTACTACTCAGGATCTAGGACATTCAGCTTTGAGAGACAGGCTCTCTCTACCTCTGGAAACCTTCAAAGTCAATTACACATGTTATTAATCTACACAGGGAAATTTGTCCCATGCTTCTGGAAGAATATTTTGTTAGACATCTAAAATGTGTACAAGCAAATTATTAAGTTAGGCGGGCTTGACACAATCCTCCTTTTTATTTCTTGTGTTGAAAGTGTATTTGGCTTATTAATTACTGATTTTTTTAATGAATGGAAATAGTTTTGAGCTTAAAAAATATAAAGCCTGTAAAAATTGTTTTTTGTTATATAACAGAATCAAATTATTTCAGCAAATTTATTGAGATATATGTCTCAGTTATTTGTAAAAAGTGTAGCTAAAACTTCCTGTATTCTAAATAAAAGCAGGAATTAATTTTGCAGCCATAATGTGGTTTAAGTAATTATATATCTTGTAGCCATTAGAGACAAGGTACACATAAAGGGGGGACTGAACTGTAATAAATGAAAATAATTTATTCTTTGGGAAAAAGAAAAGCTATCAGCTTTCCCAGGCTGGGGGAGGGGGACAGAAATAAATAAATAAATAAACCAAGCAGGGCTTCTCCATCTCATGTTCTATTCATCAGCCTTTCATCACCTCTGGCATTCTTGGGGCATATTTTTATGGTCGTGTCTCCAGACTTGAAATGCATTGTAATATTTTGATGGCATCTACAGCTCTCTGAATCCTGTAAGAAGCATTCTTTCTATCAAGATAATGCAGTTTAGAGGCAGGAGGTTTTGCTATTTGTAACAACAAAATCAAGGAAGAAAAGGATCACTCAGAGCAGTCTGAGTATCTTGTGCAAGAACCCCCAAAACTGTGCCGTTTCAGCTTGAATGGGCCTATGTTTCTTAACCTTTCACTGAAGCCTGAAGTACACAAATGGAAGTGAATTTTAAACCACTTTTGCTTTCTGGGATTTTTCAGTAGCTATTGCATGCATTATTTAATTCTGTTAGATAAAATGGAGTAGAGCAAAGAGGGTTCATTTGCTGTTTAGTGCTCTCCATCAAAGGCAGCTGAAAATCCCTCCCGAAAAGAAAGTGCAGTCCTTTTGTGGATGTGTGACAGACGAGGGTAAAGCTCAGTAAACGCTGCGGTTTCATGCCCGTTTGCATGCCCGTTTGTCCCAAAATGAAAACATTTGGGCTATAGTTCTCTGCTTTATAAGCCTGCTTCATCTTGCATGGCCACAATCCATGAAGCAAGTGATTTTCTTGCAAAACACCATACATACTCTTGTGCTACTTTTCTTTCCCCCCCAGCATAGGAAGAAGGGTGTTTATCTTGTGTTTTGCTTCTTCCAGGCTTCTCTCTGGGAGCTGATCCATGGCTGGAGAAAATGTGAGGGCATCCCTAAGCTCTGGCAGGCTCCCGGGCGGCATGCAGGGCTCTCTATGTGCAGCACTGAGCAGGCATTTGGGGATTATGAAGAATTATATCAATAGAAGAGGACTGTGTGTACACAGTATGAGTCTGTCTGCCTTCCCTAAAATTTACTGGTGTGACTCATGACTAGAATTCTCTGTGCTGTTAATGGGATAATTGAAATACTATTCCAGTGGTCAATTTAACATGTTTTAAACCCAAGAGTATGATGAAAGAATGGCAATTATGCTCCCACAGGCATTGTGTAATTTTTAATCACCATGGGCTGGGCAGAACATATGCTTGTTTTCTAAAGGTATGGTAGCTTACCAATGTGCACCACAATGCTGCACGCTCCCCATGGCTCACTTAGAACTTCAGTGGGCCGTAGGCTGTGGCTGGAATAGGATCAAGTCTGCCTGTGTGTCACTCAAGGAAAGATGTCAAAGATTGAAGGTAAGGAAAGCAAAGAAACAGCAACAGAGTAAGCAACATGAAAGGAATGGAGAAGAAATTTTATACAGTATAGGGCAAGCGAAAAATACTTAGTAAAGATAAAGTACAGTACTCAATGGAAAAGAGCTGGAAAAGAGCTAATACTGAGCTGAAGGATAAAGGAGGAGGATGGACAGAAGAAGTGGGAGACAGTGAACTTCTAGGGCTGGTCCAGAAGCAGGATGATGGAGTATTAGGAAGCAGGTGCTGTATGGAAATGAGAGGCTGATGGGTGTCCTGCTGCCTTCCCCTTCACTATCTGAGAGCAATTGCTAGTTGCAGAGGAGCAGCGTCACAGAAGATGCAAACAACAGTGCTCACTCCAGAGGTGGACAGCCACAGACAGACCTACAGGTTATTTCACACAGCAGAACAGTGTTCATTATCTTTGTGAGAGATCTCAGAAGCCAAATTTATGATGGTGACAGCACACTCAGGGGTCAGTCAGCCTTGTCACGCTGATGATGCTTGTGATGACTGAGCTGTTGTGCTTGGTGTCTGCTAAGAAAGCAAAAGTTGCAAGCTGTCACACTGATTGTCTCCTTGCCAAGTGGAACTCCTTGCCATTTAGGGAATAACCTCAGTTTCTACAGCAGGGGCATGTCGGCAATGTTGTCTATATCTAGAAAGAACACCTTTCATAAGAGAATTCCTTTCCTGGGGCTAACTGACTGCTTAAGTTACAAATGCTGTAGTCTGTGAAGCAGTTCTGAAAAATGGGGGACTTAAATTGGATCTGATTCCTTTGGGTTGCTGGCAAAAGACTCAGATCTGGGCTTCCCTTTTTCTGCATTTTTTAAACATTGCCCAGAACAACGGCACGTAAGTACGTTTGAGATTCCTCTCAATACTCTTATTTAGGTGCAGAAAATGGTAGTTTACACTGCTGGAGTGATGTGCTGGTGTGGACATGCAGCTTGGTTTATGTATGAGTCCATTCAGACATGAATCCAGTCTGTGCAGAACAAGCTTTCTTTGATTTTAACCTTGTAGAATAATCAGTTGAACTTGATCCCAAATCTGAATGTTTCTGTGACTCCCAAGATCCTCGTATACCAACAAGATTCACATAAAGTATGTATGTTAATGGCACCTTTAATAGACTTTGCTGAGTGAAGGACTTTGCCCAGTGACATTATGGCAACTATATATGGCTATATATTAAAATAAGGACAGAGGATTTTTAATTTTAAAAAGTGAATATTAATATCCTTTCAAATATGTAACTGGAATTTTTTTTTTTTTTACAGCTAGATGATTATAACACTTTAAAAATCAATCACTGTTCCCTTTTTAAAAGGTTCTTTGCATTTACCAAGCTGATGAATAGTCTAATTAAATTCAAAGAAGTTAAAAAAAAAAAAACAAACAAAAAAACAAAAACAACAAACCCCCCCACAAGTTCAGAAACTGAAGCATGCTGAAGTGCTGTTTTGGGGAACAAAAAATATGACTATGTCAAAAGCCTGTTCGGTAAAGCAGCATGTAATCAAAAATGTTTTACTCAATTGAGGCTGCTCCCTTTCTACCGCTCATTAAGATTCTGAATGAAGAATAGCAGTGATTTTTTTTTTCAGGATTGAAGTTACTGTTGCATCCTCACCATTTTCACTTCCAGTAATGATGTAAAACAGGAGGAAATTGCAAATGTAGTAGGGTAAATTACTGCTTTTTGTGGACTTGTGAATCCATAATAATTTTTGTGGCTTATTTTACTGTTCAAGCAGAGCAGAATGCTGTTGTGCAAGGGACCTATGCAGACATTTAAGATGGATGAGTCACTTTAGTGTGAAATGGACATAAGAAAAAGAACAAAATCTTCTTTTGAATGAGGAAATTTAGGCAATGCTACTGCATTGTTACAGCTAAAATATTTTCATTGTTGTATCTTTAATTATGTAGTTTATATCTATTGATTACCTATTTATGCTCATATCAGTTTATGATCTAAGTAGAATTTATGTCTTTTTTTCTTCCTTTTATTTCAGTCCAGTGAACACAACAGAAGTGTGCTACAGGCATTTAGCTTTGCTTATTCTAAACTGCTAGCACAGCCTTCTTTTAGTTTCTCAGACTTGTTTAGTTTTCAAACATGACAGCAGGAGTTAATATTTCCTTAAAGATCTCCTACATGGGAAGTTACCTGGTCTGTCATTTGAATACTGAAGAACCAAATTTTCTTTTTTGTAAATGGTTCTGCTCTTTCCCCACCCTTTATGCAACAGTTGTAGGGACAATCTGTACACAAAATTTTAGACTATTATCTCAATTTAAAGGAGGTGAAAGAAACAGAGTATTAGGGCTATTATTTTAACCCCGAATTTGAAAAAGCTCAATGCAAAAGAAGAGTTTTAGGCAGAAGAAATGACAGCAAAGAAAATAGGATTGTGCTTAGAGAAAATGCACCATACCACAAACAGATAAAGAAGGAACTTTGATAAGTAGGTGCAGGATGGAATTGAACTAGAGCTGAGGGGCAAGCAACAAGGTGAGAGAAACAGTAGGCAGCTGAGGAAAAAAACCACATCATTAAACTCAGAGTTAGTGAAGTAAAGGAGGACTGCAGTAAAAGGACTGGAAAAATGAGAACTGGGGACAGACACAAAGTGTCACGTCTAATAAACATAGAGTAGGAAATGCTAGTAAAGACCTTATTAAAGCAGCCCAGTGAGAGAGAAAGGAAGAAATAGCAGGCATGGAAGAGTAAAATCCAACTCTACATTGGCCTTGACTGTGGATTATCGCAGTTCAAAGAACGGGGTAGTTGTCAGCTAAGGTGAGGAAAGGGACAGAGCAGTAGGGGAGGACACTGAGCTACAGTGATAAATCTGTAGCTTTTAAACACTGTGCTCAGTGAAATGTATGTTGACTTTTCTTCAAAGTGTCAGGTTTTGAGGCATGTTCAGGATTACTCTTTGCCTTAGAGGAGAGAGAATGAGAGATTACTCTCATTTTCTACTTGTAGATCAATGCTTTAGAAAAATAAACAGCAGAATTTCAAATGAAAAGAAAAATGCCAGCATCTCCTTTCCTTGTTTGGATTGCTTTTTAGCTAGCGCACACTGGAGTTTGACATTGCTTTCTTTTTGCTTCCAGATGCATTAGCACACACTTTTCTACAAGAATAGTGTCACTGGCAGGCTTGGATTGACTTCTTCTACTGACTGACTTGGAGAGTAAAGCCTTCTGAGGGAGATAAGCTTATAAGTAGCTCCATAAAATTTCTACTTGTCTCTTTTATTCACATTGTATGGAGGTTATCAGACAGCCAAAGTTCAGTCACTCTCAAGAGCAGTTCACAGCTCGGGAATATACAGGTGACAGAATTTATTGCAGAGTGACACAGCCTGCTTTCAGTGTGAGAATGGTCCCTCCAACGAAAAATTCATTATGTGCTATCATTTACATTTGAGCAGGATCTGTGTCAGGGAACAAGCAGGGCAGGTACTGCTCATGCAAGCAGGAGAGCAGGAACAGAAGCTGATAGTGGGGCAGACTCTTACCTATCCAGCACAGAACCACAGCAGCCAAGCAAGAGGAACAGAGCAGGTCCAGCAAAATCACCTGGATCAAAAGTCCAGATCACCAGGGCAGTTCACAGCAGGACCAAGGCCAAGCTAGGAAGCCAGGTTATCACAGGAAGGCCAGGCTTAATGCGGTATAGGACTGAACATTGCCTTTTCTGTTATGTAGCTCAGGTTTAATGCTTAGGTTAAGCCTGGGTTTTAAAGCAGATATGAAGTTAACGGATGGGTAGGACACTATCCGTGACCCAGCCCCTTCCCAGTTGACAGAGCGAGGCCATACCAAAGCTGGCTTGAGCATGGGCAGCCAAACTGAAGGGAAGTGAGAAGAGGAGGTGGAAGGGGTTGAAGAGTCTATTTGTGCATGCAAGACCATTAAGCAGATAATGATTCAGAGAAGCTCATAGCCCTCATCCCCAGTCACCTAAATCAAGGAAGCTACCATGGCATCCTGTAGTTTTTGTCCTGCCTTTTCTTCCAGTGGAAACCAGCCTATGGGGAGGAAATGGAGGAAACATTCAGGACATGGAGGCTGGTGAGGGGGTCTTGAACTCAAGTCATATGAGGAGCAGCTGAGGGAGCTGGGGTTTGTTCAGTCTGGAGAACAGGATGCTGAGGGGAGACCTCATTTCTCTCTACAACTAGCTGAAATGATGTTGTAGAGAGGTGGGGGCTAGCCTGTTTTCCCAGTGGTAGAATGAGAGGAAATAGCCTCAAATTGCACCAGGAGAGGATTTAGATGGGATATTATGAAAAATTTCTTCATCAGTATGGTTATTGGACACAGGAACAGGCTGCCCAGGGAAGTGGTGGAGTCATCATCCCTGAAGACGTTTAAAAGGCATTTGGATGAGGAGCTTAGGGACTTAAGTCTAACACTTGTGTACACAGAGATGTTAGGTTATGGTTGGGCTCAATGATCTTAAGGCAACTCTACGGAAAGCAGACAGACCTCTTAATGCGCAGTCCAGATGTGGCTGGAACAATGACCTGTATCCAGGAGCTGGAAGATAATCTTTATGGTTTAGACATAGATATCAAGGAGAAAAGTAATCTGAGTAAGAGCCCACTAATTTCAGTGTCCATCCTAAGACAGATACTGGTATTCCAAGTTATTCATGCTTCACAGCCCATGACACATCGGTGTCAGGGCCAGTTTCATAAGACTTAATGTGCGAGGCTAGTGGAAAGAGTTTGGAATGCTAGCCAGGGCGTAGTTGTCATAATAGCATTGCAGTGCTTGTTTTGGAATTTCAGTCTAGCATTTAATCATTTCCAAAGTAAAGCCACCATAGCCATTCTGGGTGGCATGGAAAGCCCTGCAGTTCTGTTAAACCAGTGCTTAACACAGATAACATATTCAGCTACTGTGATGATCAAACTCTGTTGCCTTTATTGACACATTTAGCATGTTTAGTAATTTTCTAAATCATTTAAATTTGTGCTGATCCTTAGGGGAAAGAAAACATCTACCCTACCAACAAACTTGAAGGTTTTTCCTAATAGCATGGGGGTGTTAATGTTCTTCACAGAAATACTTGTAATAGCAGAAAGACAAAGAGCTTGTCCTCAGTCTCATTTTTACCTAAAATATTGTAAGAAACTACTAATTCCCAGCCTGGAAAAAAAATTAGACCAGAACTTTGGTTAATCTTGGCAATATTTTCAATAACTGAAAAGAGAGACTTCTAATGGAATGTGTCAGGCAAATTGAACTGTAGGAGGGATTGTCAGCAATGCCTACAATTTCTTATAGTCATCTTCTACTGGAGATATCACTAGATAAAAATCTTAAGACATGATTAGCATGAGCACTGCATCCTTCCTAATTGTTTTCCTTATTTGAGCCTGATAATTGCCCATTACGTCACCCTTACTTAGGTTAATCATACCTACTTTTCTTCATGGGTTTTCTTTCCCTGCAGTTACCTTTTAAATCAAGTAACAGATCTTTTTTACTGGTTTTGCCTGTAATTGTTCAGTGCAAGAGCTAACTTGCCTGCTCCCCCAACACAAAAGTGAGGAGAAGAGTAACACACAAAACTCAGGGCTGAGAGAAAGATATAAGAGTTTAAAATAACATGAGATATCATAATCACAATACATAATTACTTTAGCTGATAATCTAATTAATCCAATAATACAACGCATAATTACCTTAGCTTAGCCTATTTGCAGAAGAAGCACAGTGAAATACACAGAGAAAAAACCCCAGCATAAACCAGAAAGCCAAAACTGGCAGCTACCTGACTCCCACCTGTTCCTCTGCCATTTCCTGCAGAAAAGAGACAATACCCAAGAACCTGGAAATCAGAAGCAGCAACCAGAACAGGGAGCCTCCCATGTAGCAAGCTGAGCTTCAAGCCTCATCATACTTTGCTCCACTTTGCACTTTCATTTTTGAAGCTGGCAGGACTGCAGCATGGTATGAATAACAGCAGCAGATTCAACTCAACTCATGACATTGCCTTAAGGTCTACAAATATCTTAGTCCTTGATTCTGGCTTCTTGGGACATGCAGATAACATAGGTGTCTTGAAATAAATCTGTGAGTAAATGTGGTGTGAAATCCTTTACCACTAGTTAAGTGACCCTTCTGCAGTTTTAAATATCTGAAGTTTGATTAAATTAATCCCATCCCGATTGGATTTATTCACTACTATCCTCCTCACTATCAGATGAAGATCCAAGACACCTGAGCAATTCCCAAAATCATCACCTCCATTTGTAGGTGTTACCTGATATTTTAATGTCATTCTCTAAGAGCAATCAGAATACTGTTCTGAACCTGAACCCAAAGTAGGCAGATTCGTACCTATGCAATCCAATAAACAGAAGGTTAATAGTCTGCTCATATCTACCAGCTCTAAGGATTAACCAAGTCTAAAAGACATGTTATTATCCAAGGGCATAACAATCTAAAGGACAAAGAAGTTGTAAACCATCCTTAATCATAACATGGACAATTTTTTATTTAGAATCATCATTAAAAGTTAAAGTTGTGATTTCTCTATAATTCAGTCCGAAAATGCCTGGTTTTTATCACTTTGCAGCAAACTGATCTACAACAAAATACCTCAGGGCTTAGCAGGAATATCACGTCTCCTCTTCTCAACACGTTACACAGAGATTCTTATAAAGCCCTTCACTTTTGTCCCTGCTGGAGAAACCCTTCACTTCCATTCTTCAAGAAGTAAGAGTCTGGTAAAGTCTCCCAGGCAATCAGCACCAGAACAAGAGGACACAGTCTCAAGCTGTGCCAGGGGAAGTTTAGGCTCGAGGGGATGAGAAAGTTCTTCACGGAGAGAGTTGTTAGACATCGGAATGTGCTGCCCAGGGAGGTGGTGGAGTCACCATCCCTGGAGGTGTTCAAGAGGGGATTGGATGTGGCGCTTGGTGACATGGTTTAGTAGTCATGAGGTCTTGGGTGACCAGTTGGGCTTAATGATCCTTGAGGTCTTTTCCAACCTTATTGATTCTGTGATTCTGTGATTCCTTTTCCATCAGTCTTCCCAATTGCTTCAAGCCAGATGGAGCATTCTCTTCCTGCTTCTCCCACCTTCGATTTTGGAAATGCTAAACTATTTATTTTCCAGCAAGCAGTCACAGCTTGTCTTTCTCTTACCCTATTTTGTATCTCTTTGCTGCTTTAAATAGTTCCAAACTGTCACTGTGACTCTTCACCAAAGCTTCTCAAAGCTTATGGAGGATGACGCTGACCTAAGTTTTGACAGTTGCTCAGTTGTCCCTAGGGTTCCCAGCATTACTTCTGTCCATAGCAATGTCCACTAATTCATCTTATTGTGAAATAGACACCTAGGATAGATTTAAGCACCAGAGTCCTCACCCAAACATAATACTTGGCAAAGCTGGAAGCAGAAGCAGCAGCACTGGCAGTTGTGTGTCTGTAACCACAAGGAAGGCAGCATTGCTCTGGTCATTCCTGCTTCTTACTCATAGGGTTTTCATCTAAACCATACAGCCTTGAGCCCATTTATTTCCATACTGATAGTTAAATAAAGCTAAAATTCTACAGAATTTGATGGCACTTGTTTGGAAGAATTGAGGTTAAAGAGGAGCTGTTTCGTCAAGTTTGACATATTTAGCAACTGACATCTTCTACTATATATAGCTTGAGCAGATAGCTGATTATGTAACAAATTAAACTTTTCCTAGCCTCTTTGCAATAAACAGAGCATTCAGCATCCTGATTACAACTGTAAACAGTTAATAATTATTGCAATAAGGACTGTTATCATTAATCTAGCATTAAAATTCCAAAGTTTTCAAAGCATTTAAAAAAAATATTGGAGGCTTGTAACACTGCTGTGAGTTAATAAAAATTTGACATCGTTCTTGTTTTGTTTTGTTTTGAACTGAGGATTAAAGGCCTAATATGGAGAGGAATGTAGAAGATACTGAGTTGAGTTTCGGTTTTAGCATTAATAATATTGATAACATTTAATTGTTTAAGCTCATGTAACCTATATGCTTTAATATCATAACCGCAGAGTTGTACTATGCTACTGTTGGCCAGACTTTTCCAGTAGCTTCTCTTGCTATTTATAATGAAGGCACAATTAATCTGAGTGTTAATGAACTCATAAAATCTTGCTAGTGTAACATTTGTTAAATGTGAGGAGAAAGAGGAAGGCTGGAAGAAAACTGATGCAGCAGAAAGCCACTTAGTTTTTTTTAATCCCCAGTTAATGGTGAACCAATCATATAAGTATCAGACATAAGGACATTTTTTTTAAGAATGGTATTTTTGTCAGTGTTTAATTTCATATAGTTTGCACTTTTCAAAGATTACCAAGGAAGTAGATGGCATCAGGACTTTGAGATCTGAAGAAATTTCCCCAAATACCCAGGCCTTCTATCTCCCAGCGCTCTTCTTTAAATATGAAATCCTCACGCTTCAATGAGAGAATAAAACAGATTTTTGAAGCATCATTCCTGTGCTTTATACATCTACAAGTAAATCAAGAAAGGCGCTGCACAAGAAACAAATATCCTACAATTTTTGGTTTCTCCTGAAGTGCTAATCATCAGTGCTATGCTTAAAAGGTCTATCTATTCTTTTTGTGATCACTCTTCTATTCTATAAATAAATTTCCATGGTAAAAGAATGACTCTGACTGCGGTAAATTGACTGATATTAGTCAGCAACATTTCTTAATGTTATGTTTGTGTATGTAGCTGTAGGTGAATTGCCAAAGTAACACAATAAGTCAATAGGGAAAGCTGTAGTTCTTTTTTCTAATTTTACCAAAAAAAAAAAAAACAAACCAGCATTCACATTTCAAATAGAGAAGCATTTAACTGAAATCTCTGTCGCTGATTCTATTGACATTGGGTTTTTATTCATTCATGCTTATGCAACATGCAGGCATAGCTGTGATATATCTTCCAGTGTTTACTCATTTAAAAACCACACAAGTCACTGGTGATTAATTAACATATATTTTATCATCTGCTGAATTGTCAGCCCTGGGGAGATGGAATTTATATCCTGTATTTCCTAAAGGAGCACATATTACCTGTGCGTTACTACACATTGGACACAGCAAAGTAGACTGGTTTTATCTGAAATGAGCTGTATCCCCCAAGACAGCAGCATTTTGGTTTTGACTTAATATAATACTGTGTAAGTATTACTGCCTGCAAAATTAATTAATTACTTTGGAGTTTCTTCTGATAAAAACAGTCTTTTACTTCTCATTAATGTGTTACAAGCTCTTTTCTCTTTTAGCAAACCAATTGCCATTGCATTTTTGACATTCTGTTGAACAATAACTTCAGATTTAGTAGGATTTCAATTGGTTCTCCTGTAAACATCAATAATCCAAAGGAAAAATATAGCAGACCTGAAGAGCAGCAAAAAGCATTGCCCAATTTCCACGTGATCCCATCCTACCTTTACTCAATCACACCACATCACTTAGCAGACAGTAAAGAAGAAAAAGCATTGCACATCAAATTAATTAAAAAATACCACATAACTCCTGTGCCTTTAGCTTTTCAGTCTCGTTCAGACTCAAAGTGTTGTGGTCAATTCTTATGTAGCTATTTCTATAAATTAGTAGATTGAGTGGGGTTTTTTTTCCTAATAGCAACTCTTGGGACCTGACGAGTGATATTGGTGATTTCTCTGACTATGCAAGAGAAAGCAGGAGGAAGTTCTGACTGCTTTGTGACATGAATTGGGAAGTCAATGAAGACAGTTCAGATCAGAAGTGAGTACAGAATTGTTGGTCTCCAAGCTCAGACTCACACAACCACCATAACTGTGTGATGGCCAAGCTCCAGTCACTGTTGAAAATACACTCCAGCTCACAACAAATGTGATGCACTATGATTTAGCCCACTGTGAAAAAGGGTGGCAGCAAGTTGCTTCTCATACATTTGGCACGTTCTAGGAACACTTGCACTAATGGTTCTTGCTTCTCAAATGATAGCACTAATATTTTACCCTGCAGCAATCTGTTCCTGTACCTGAACCTAGTGAAGAAAGTGATAGTGTAGAAAAGCTTGTTCATTGTGAGCTTTGAAGGAAGAGTGGATATTTTGTTGTAGACACAATGTGTTTGAAGTATTGTTATAGGTGCTTGGCATACTACGTGTGGCTCTTGAGGCATGCATTGTGAAATGTGGTCAAAGGCTTAAGAGCTCTAAAGTCCTTTATTTAAATTACTGTCTACTGAAAGCGTTAAGTATTCTCTGGGTGACAGCTGCTTTGCTCAGGGCAGGCTGCTCAGTTATGAGTTAGAGATTATGTCAAATTTATATGACACCAGTATGTAAGTTAGTTATTAAAATCATGGAATATCATATGAATCCATTTGGGACATCACTATCTTAGAATTTTGCTGACATTAAAATTCAGCCTTGTATAATTATATGATATATAAGCACCAACAGATCCAGAAACTTTACTCATTTCTGGATTACTGTTGTTAGTCAATTCTTAGTCTGTTAGGAGTATCTCAACACACCTAGCACAACCCACTGCCTTTTGTCCATATGTGTGGCAGAATGTCACTGCGGCAGTAACTGTGCTATTTTTTTCAGCTGTTTTAATGGTATGCTAACATTTGTTGGAAGGTAGAGACTTTGCTGGGGTACTATTTCTCACGTCTGAAGCGTATTGCCCACTGAGGTTTGCATTGTTGATTCAATTTCTGAATGTAAATCCAGACCTAAATATTATTTGTTCTCCTTGGCTTTCACTGAATGAACTAAATTTGTGGGTTTGTATTTTTTATGTGTAATTTTCCTTAAGACACTCTGTGAAAATCACTATGTAAGCACAATTTAGTGCTGCATGGTGCTATTAAGTATTCTCTTTTAAGCTGTACTATGAAAGAGCTGTATAATTTATTTTGTTGTAGCTTCCCAAACAAATACATTTTTGTTAAAATATTGTTGATTAAAAATTAATGTGTCATGTCACTACTTCCCACTTATTTTAAAGTGAACACAAATCGAATAGGATGAAGTATTTTCTAAAGATGTGTTCATCTCACATATTTTCTTTGTATTGGATCTAAAAAGGCTGCCACTAGTAAATCACTGTTTCAAAGCTACCATGTGCAATTTCCTCTGCCTGTCTCCCTATGGAGGTCAAGATTTTAGAGTCAGATCATTAATTACAAAATATATACTTTATAGTTGAGATCATAGAGATCATAGCATGGAGAACTATGTTATGCAGTATTGCCTAAAATATTATGCTGGTGATAAAGTAGTATGAAAATTGTTATTTAAAATAAAATCTCCAGGTGATTACACATTGCTACTTCTCAGTTTACCACAATAGCAGTGAATGGCTGCATAGAAAACATAGGTGGCTAAAATATTTTAACAGATTTTAACCAACCACAGTAATCACCTCTGATACGTTAGATGTCTAACATGTTTGTTTTGGGTTTTGGTTGTTTGGGAGATTTTGGTTATTTTGGTTTTGGGGTTTGTTTTGTTGTTTTTTTTTTTTTTTTGTGGTTGTTTTTTTTTTTTTTTGGCTGTACTAGCATATTTTATAGTGTTAACATTTTTGGTTTCTTTGGACAACAGTTTTTAATAGCATTTGCCTTTAATGCTTTGCAGAGAAACAGCTGTGTCTGTGGAGCTGCAGCTAAATATTACTCTCAGATTTACAGGATCAGGTTTTATTTATCTTCATGGTATTGACAAATCTGATCTAATTTCACTATACCATAGCCTACATTGGCAAAAAACAAACAAACAAACAAAAACCCTCCAGTTTAAATAAATTCTATATATTGCATCTTTATAAGCATTAAATTTGAATCCAAACACCACTGAAGGGTATGAATATCTCTCCAGTTTTCGGTATGAACCCAAGATTCATTTGAAACAGTAAAGGTGCTGAATCAAATCCAAATGGAAATACCCTTCAAAGTGAGCAAGTGAAATTCAGAACCAGGTCTGAGTTTATGTGACTTGAACCTCTCTTTGAAAATTGAATTACCAAGTTACAACTGTTTCTTGCTTTATTGACATATACAGGGCATGGCAGAACTTGGTATCCTCTGCTAAGCTCTTAGTTTTGAAGGATTCATCATCTTTCTGATTTACTGAGGTATAACATCATCTCTTCTTCTCTTGTCACTGGCTCTTTTCATCAGTCTTCAATGTCCTGCTCTGCAGTCTTCCCATTCCTCAGTCAACATATTGCTCACATATATTGGGGTTTTTTAATCTTTTTTGAATCCCACTTCTTGAGAGGCCTCTTCTGTTCCATATTCTCTGTATACATTCTGTTGTGTACTTGTACCTTCTTTAATCTATGTCTGATCCTCAGCCCAAATACTGGAAGGGCACAGATCTAGGATGGGTAACTCAGAAACCAGACTTGCACCTCAATTTTCTCTTACTAGTTCATCATTCTTTGTAAGTAGTATGTGTCTTCTGTATAGCTAATGAAGTTAAGAGGGTACTTTTGAAAGCTTTCAGGAGGAGGGCCCTATCTGCCCGAATTTTAAGTGAAAGTTTAAAGCCTAAATTAGGCACACTGTGTCATGCTCTGTGACTTTCCAGATGAAGAGACAGGATATTGTTTAGGTCTGTACTTCCTCATCTTAGGACTACTAAATCAAATTTTCTTTCTTCTTATCCCTCTTTAATGTTATTTCCATTGACATTTCAGATGCACTTTCAGTAATTCAGATTTCCAGCTATGCAGTTCTCTGACCTGCCTTATGCTTCTCATGGCTAGCTTTACTTTTCTAACATCCTTCAAAACCCATCCTTTTATTTACATCTTCACCAGCAAACCCTTTGGTAGTTTTTCTAAGCTTACAGCATCCTTCTCTTACTACATTCCCTCCTGTTGAGCATTTCCTTTTTACAATTGTTTGGCTTGCAACATTAATCCATTTCTGCTCTAAACTACAACCGGTGTGTATTCTTAAATCTGCAGCAGGGTCCTTATCTTCTGAAAGATGAATCATTAACTCTGCTCTCTCCTGATGAGAGCATCCATGATAAGTTGCTGTATAACTGTGGTTCCTTTCCTTATTTGAGTTCCCTTCTACCATCACACTCCATACATTTTCCTACTTTATTTCCTTCTTACCTTTTCTCCCTCATTTGAAAGTTTTTCATGCACCTCTAACTTCAGGTGGCAGAGGTGGGGGCAGAGTGCAGAATACATGATGGTAGGTTCCTGTTCTCATCTGGCCTGGCAGGACCATCTTCCTCTTGCCATTGACTACAGGAGGAGAAAAAACCAGCAAGACTTTGTTGGGACAGCCACCCACTCTTTCCTCTATTTAGTGATTTTTCTTGTAGTGTGTCAAGGAGAATTTCAAACTATAACTCCTTCTATACAAAGCCCATTTCTCTGTCTTCAGCTTTCCAATACAACAATAATTCCTTGGGTCATTGCTGAGTGAAAAGGAACAATGGTATCTTCAGGTTGAGTTGCTATGGAGAGCAGAGGAGTTTATCCTTTTAAATCTGAAGGATATTGGTAATTGTGGCACTTGTACAAGATGTTCTCATGAGCAGGGAGTGCTTTCTTCAAATTGTATTTTTCACATAGCTTTAATTTCCACAAGTAAGATTACTTTCAATATCAAAGCATTCATGTCAGCTGATGTTTTAACCTTCCTTGGTTTTATGTTTAAATTGCAGTGAGAATAATATTTTGATTAAAATATTTGTCTTAGGCTTGAATGGCAGAGCAAATATTAATAAGTGATTCTGTACCACATGAGCTACAGAGAATGAAACAATCTTTACAAAACACATTTTTTTGTCCTGCTCACTTGAACAGTGAATGATTATGCCATGTGCCTGTGAACTGCAATTTTTTCCTAATTGTACTTTGAGTTCCTAGGAGAGGACCAAAAAGGAGAGGACAAAAATCACCCATTCATTCTAGCATGTGTCAGTTCTAGTGGACTTCCACTCCATATGATATAGGATGAGCTGATCAGTCACTCTTCCACAGAAATCAATTGCGCTCCCACATATTTACTGCCATGTCTCACTGACCAAAGATTCTGCCTTTGTCTATTTTGTATTCTGTCTAGAATACTATTGAAGTGGGAAAGCAACAGAAGATTTTGTCTTCCTGAGTCTTCCTTTCCATTCATGAAAGTTACTGTTTTCTCTTCATTTACCATTTTCTCTTCATTGTTTAGCCTGGAAAAGAGGAGGCTCAGGAAAGACCTTACTGTTTTCTACAACTACCTGAAGGGAGGTTGTAGCCAGGAGGGGGTTGGTCTCTTCTCCCAGGCAACCAGCAACAGAACAAGAGGACACAGTCTCAAGCTGTGCCAGGGGAAGTTTAGGCTCGAGGTGAGGAGAAAGTTCTTCACAGAAAGAATAATTGGCCATTGGAATGGGCTGCCCAGGGAGGTGGTGGAATCACCATCCCTGGAGGTGGTCATAAAGATTGGATGTGGCACTTGGAGCTACGGTTTAGTTGTCAGGAGGTGCTGGGTATTAGGTAATATGTTGGACTTGATGATCTCTGAGGTCTTTTCCTACCTGGTCGATTCTGTGATTAACAGGTATTTCTGGCTCAATATGGAGAGAGGAGTCAATCCAGTGTTTATATTTAATGTTAAAGATTGTAGTAAGTGGACAATATGACTCATTATATGACCTTTTAACTTGTGCTGCTGCCACTGCAGACAACTGCCACACGAAACTTGCAGTGCTTCTCTTGTCTGACTTTGTATGATGGATTACTCAAGATCAAAAATCATTCATAGATAACACCTCACATCACTCTAGCGCAATCTCACATGAAGATAAATGATGGAAGTGCTCTGAGCTCAGACTTGTAGAATGGAGAGGCTGAAGTATTTCCAGAAAAACAAAAGCCAATATGAATGATCTTTCAACAGGAAGGTGAGAGTGGAAGTGTGAAATAAGATGTTACAGCATTCTGACAGACAGGACAAAGCCTCATTTATGTCTGATCAGTGGTCCTTGCAGTTTCAGAATGAAAGGATGAGAAACATAACTACAAGATACTTTTGTATGAGGAGTTAAAGTAAAACTAAACATTAGATATTCAGATCCCTGACAAAGATACTATCAGGACCAGTGTAAACCAGATCCTCAGGTTCTCATCAGCATTTAAAATTCCTTTACATGGATAAGTTCAGGTAAAGATTTTTTTTGTCTGCTTCACTGGGCTTATGACATTGACATCTAAAGCCAGCGTCACAGGTTTTGACCTTACAGCCAAAAAACTGAGCCTAGGATTTATAATGTTTCATGTGATTTTTTTTTCTGCTTCTCCTACTGGTCTGGATCATCAGTTGTAGAAAGGGCCCAGATACTAAATCTGTTTCAGTTTTCTGCAGTTTTCCCACACTTATTTTGGGTGATGGCCTAAAGGTATCTCCTAGGAATACAGAGACAAAGGTGAGAAGACTGTACGATGCTGGAGCCAGGAAACTGTGTCCTGAAAAGCGGTTTGAGAGCTAACAGTCAGAAGCTTTCTCTTTGTACATGGAAGTTTCCTAGATTTAGCAGTCTGTGCCTAAGAGGAACTGGAATTTGGCACAGGCTCTGTACAGTTACAGATACAGAGGCATCTGAATACCCCATTGATAGGAGAGTTTGCTTGAACAGGTGCCAGTACTAGTTCTGGCAGGACCATGCATGACTCTACAACTCCTGGAAATGTTTAACTCAGTTGTGAGTAAGGAGTTGGGGAAGACTTTGAAGACATTCTGGAAGGTGAGAGGGAAAACCTTTGGCATTCAGGAAATAGGTGCTCTGCTTCACTGTGCCTTTCATCTTGGGGTCCCTCTGACACCCATGGATCTTTCTCCACATGAAGAGAATGCCAGATTGGTTGCCTCCTGGGACTTGGACTTTGCATGGCTTAGGGTGTATGTGGAAGCTGGACTGTGGGATTAGTGGAGTCTGTACCTCTGTCAGAGATCTGTGCCTCTGTCAGAGATCTGTATATGATGGGGGTTACCAAGGGGTTAGTGCATGGTAGGAGGAATGAGACTGAAAGTATCATGTTCTGACTGTCCCTGGTGGGGCCATTCTGTGTCATCCAGCCTCTTCTGAACAGTATTTCTGATACATCTGACAGTGCCCATCATTTGTCAGGGTTAGTGTCATTGTCACCTGGAAGTTAATTCAGTTGCCCACACATACGCATGTAACACCATTCCTGATGCTCTGGAGTGCCCACTTGGTCTCTAGTTAATACCTTAAGAAAGGCATGGATCCCTCTCAGTTGCTACCTTGCCTCCCTTGTAGAGACATTTCAGACATCCCAGGGTATCAGAAGTGGCAATATGCATTTTTGTGTGAGCAGCTGAACTCAGCCCCTGGTAGATTTGGCTTGCTTGGAATATCTGTCATAGTATTTAGTCAGTAATATTGGCATCCTCCTTATGGAGGGAAGGGTCACATATGTGCTCTCCAGGCATCATGAGTTAGTCTTTTGATGCAGTAGAGATGTGTATTTGTCAAGCATCAAAATTGTTGTGCATCAGGTAAGGAAAGGAGCCCTTCCTGGCAATTACCTCTCTGATTAGCAACACTACCACCTAGAAATGGAAAAATTGCATCTTGTACTTTGGACCTATCAAAAGGAGTGCTGCGCATTCGAGCATGGGCCCCAAGATAAAGCATCACGCCTCAAAAAAACATGGGAACATCCTGTGGGTCTGATGTGTTCCATGGTGTGACATTGAGATAACTTGATGGAGTACCAGAGATCTGATGCCAAACTGCACAAAAGCAGCCACTCCTACATCTCTGCAAGAGAGCCCGAGGGACAACGTAGCCTGCATATCACAGTACATTAGAGGTTGGAAGGGACTTCCAGAGACCATCAAATCATCATGCCCTGAAGATGCTCTTGGAAATTTTCCTGCAAGATGCTGTAAACATAGCCCATGAAGGCCATATGATGCATTTTGATGATATGTCAATGTGCCTGTCTGAATGTTTTTTCCATACCTACAGATCAGTTCTCAGAAGAAGATGCTCTCTCTTCTCTCTGAGGAAATGTGTGTCTTTGTCTCAAATCAAGCAAGATAGAGGAAGAAAAAGTGTAGCAAACAACTTTACTTCCTGCCATGGAGGGTCATTTCAGATGGCAACCAGTGATCAACTGTTGAGAAATTAAAAGGCAGCATTCCAACATAAGTTTTGTTTCTAAACAAGTAAGTTTTGTAATAAAAAACCTGACAGTCAAAACTTTTATATAGGGAAATGATGTCATGTCCAGCTATAGTCAAAACGTAAAGCTAACAGAAAAGTTTGTTATACTTGGATTTTATGATATGCTGGAGTAAGCATAATTTTGACTGACATCTTCTCAGGGAGAGAATCTTACCATCCTTGTATTGTGAAAATATGTTAGCAGTATAGCATAGTAAGTGCTATATATGCCAATATGCAACAGAACTGGTTCAGATTTTTTTAAGCTACTCTAAAATAGGTGATGTAAAGACAGCTTCAGCTTTCCTTTCTGTGATGGATTTACAAAAATATTATAAAAATCAGACAAACCTATTTACAATGTCTAAATTTGTTAAACTATAATAGCTTTTCTTGTTCCTGAAACATTAGATTTTCATTATTTTTTTCTGATTATCAGGTTAACAGGTTTGTAATGTTTTTTGTTGTATGAGCTTCATCTTTTGTTGTCACTTTTTGGACTCTTTGTACTTCAGGTACATCCAACAATATATCTTAGACATAATTAGAAGGCCAGAATTCAGCACACTATTCATGCTAGAGACGTACTACTATTCAGTATGATGTATTTTGTAAGACATCTTTTTCAATCTTCTTTTACAGAGCAGTCCTTATAACTTTACACTGGCAGCCTGGGCTTTTCCCAGTACTGTGCTTTGCAATATGACAAACTGGCAGACCTCTCCATTCATCACCAAAGTGGCACAACTCTAATACATAGGTTCTGTAGTGCAGTGTGATTAAGGTATGCATTATTAATGTATCTCTGCAAGAAAAGCAGCAGCAAAAATGTATCTTTGTCATCAGGATCAATCTGAATATGCTGGCACCTGTGGATATTAGTTTTACCTAGGATCTTATGAGAGCAGTACTGTTTTAATTAACTATCTGAGGTAGTTATTTCTTCCATTCATTAAAGAAGGTTTCTCTGGTTTCCTATCAGCATTTCTGCATTCACTTTTCTCATTAATCTCTCTCCACATAATCTGATAGTAACTTCCTTTCCCTGAATTACCTCAGTCTTTTCTCTGTTCATTTAAACTTAGCTCTGTTTAATGTTTCTTTCCTTTTCCTTTATCCATCCTTCTCCTACAAACTCTTAATTACTGCTTCCTTAAAACTATGCTCCCCCTTTCCCAACTGCTGCAACTTAGCCATTTCCAAAATTTCTTCCATGTGAAACATTTGGAAAGTTAAGTCATCCTGCATGTGAGGACTTCCAGCTGTGAACTCTTTCTTTGTTTTCTCAAGCACTTTGAGGCTACCTAGAAAATTCTGCTGGGCTCACAGATCGTTGCAATACATAATCCATTCTATGACCAATATAAATGTCACAGTGTTGAGGAGCATTGCCTTTCAATGAAGAACTGAAGTGCAGAGATGACAGCCTGCCTGTGCAAATTCATGGCAGAACATGGAGACAGCAAGCAATTTCATGCCTTTACCACCAACCCAGCTCGCTCCTGCAGCTGTTAATACTGAGTCATGATTATCAGTCACAGAGGAGTACAAATGATTCAGAGGTCTATTAATGAAGCATTTTGACATGGTTGGAGACTACACTAATCAGGTTCAGAGATACAGCCAGAAGATTCATGAACCTGGTTGTTTCCTTTTGTTTGTAATTGCTGTTCTACAATACATCAGTTTTCCATGCTAAGGAAAACTAGTTCCCACAGAGTATTACAGTACCCTTTAATGTAACTCTCTGATGACATTTTTAAATTATTCATACACATTTTATATGTAGTAGCTTGTTTTTAAATGGAAGATATAGAGGAAAATCTTAAAAGGCACACATCTGTACTGGGAGCCTTGCTGAAGACACTGCATTCAAGGAATTGGTGATTTTGGACAGGCCACATCTGCTCTGTTAGAGCTCATACTTAGGTCTTGAGAAACCCCTAGGTTATTAATATAATCTGCAACTAATAATAAATAGAGCTTTGGGAAAGGTAAAATCTACGTGGATGAAGATGTGCAGTGTGTTGAGCCTGACCAGGAGAGTGCTGCTTGTTGCAAAGGGAGTGAACCACGGTTAACCTGAGCAGGCACAAGCCAGTCCTGTGCTGGGCTGCACATCCTTCACACCTTCAGGGCAGGTTGTGCTACACATGCCCCTAGGCAGCAGGATGAGCTCAGCCAGCTTGTTGGACCAGAGGAGCCTGCAGGCAGCTCCCATTCGATACTGGTGATCACAGCTCCTGTCTGGCCTTGACTTCATCTAAAAGGGTAGCAAGATGTTCTCATGTGAACATTCTTTAAGAATAGTGTTGCTTTCTTGTATGTATCACCATACTGGTACTACACAGTATCTTGAATGATCAAAAATTGAGAGCTTCTCTTCACAGACAGGATCTGCTCTGTGCAGCATGGTGAGGGAAAACCCATGAAATGAGCCCCCAGCATTTGAAGAGGCATAACATTTGCTCATTGTCTATATTCCTCTTCCTGTTCTGTCTCATTAAAGCAGTTATTAAATCTTTTGTTGTTGGCCTTTTCATATTGAGATACAGGAATAGCCCTGAATTTGCTCACCCTCTTTCAACCTTCCCCAGGACAAACTCTCCATCAATATCCTTACTGCACTCACAGTGTTCAAAGTCACTAATTATCTTAAACTTGCACTAAACTGATTTTTAAAAGACAGTTAAAGAGTGAAAGCTATCAGAAGAAAAAGGAAAAAAAAAAAATAAGAGAGTGAAGCAGCTCCCAGCAGGACCTCTCTGAATTATGTATTATTTTCTGTGGTCACTGTCTACAAAAGTGTTTCATTCCTATAGCTTAGCAGCAGGAGGAAAAGAAACAGAAGAGAGGAAATAAAATTCATGGTACATTTCTTGCTACAATATTGCTCTAAGCTTGCAAAAACACCACCCTGAGGACGTCTGATCCTTTGGTAAGAAATTTGGTGGATTGTCTATAAATTCAGAGTAAAACTTAGATTGTACAGGCAGAAAGTCAGTTAATGATATGATTAAATCATGGGAACATAAATCAGGATTCTCATACAGGTGACTTGCCTGACAAACTTTAATTAAACTTTGATCAGGCATAGATTCAAGAGGAGAGGTGTTTTTTATCTTTCCTATCCACATCTGTATTCACCTCTCCAATTGTTCTGTGCCTAACAATTTTTGAGCCTACCAGCCAATTTCAATCACATATGAAAGACTGGTTGAGGTCTTAAATATATCAGGCACCAGGCAAGTCAGTGGCTGGGTAGAAAAGGACCTCAGCTGAGCACTGCCATGAAGAGAAAGGTAGTGATTTCTCAGTGTCATCAATCCCCAGGAGAATCTGTCCCTGGGGAAACAGCAAGTGCCTAAGGGGCAGATGTCCAGGGCATGACAGAATCAAGCCTGACATAGCTCAGACTAAGCTGGGAGCACAGCCTGCTGCACTGGGGGATGGGGAGGATGAGAGTTGGGGTGGGGAAAACCAGCTCTCATGTCCCTTTGTTGCATAGGGAAAACCAGAACACACCAGTTCTGATGTTCAGATAACTATTTGTTTTTTCCTCTTTCCATTTTTTTCTTAAAACCATTATGTTGTAGAAGAGATGGAAAGGTTTCTGTCTTTTCCTCCCAGTTCATAAAATCAGCTAACCTGTATCTTATTTCCAGCAGTATCTGGAACAAGACCACAGGAAAATTAACAGCTTTGTGGTGGGAACTTGCAGCATAAGTGCACTCTTCACTGCGTGAAAAACTGGCCCAAAGAGTGGCGAGGAATAGAGTTAACTCCAGATGGTGGCCAGCCACAGGTGGTGTCCCCCAGGGCTCAGTACTGGGACCAGTTCTCTTTAATGTCTTCATAGATGATCTGTATGAGGGCATCAAGGCACTCTCACCAGTTTGCAGATGGCACTAATCTGGGAAGGAGTTTGTGTGCTGGAGGGTTGGAGGCTCTGCAGACAAAGCTGGCCAGGCTGGATCAATGGGCTAAGGTCAATGGGATGTGGTTCAACAAGGCCAAGTACTGGGACCTGCACTTGTACCACAACAACCCCATGAACGCTCCAGGCAGGGGGCAGAGTGGCTGGCAACTGCCCAGCACAAAAAGACCTAGGGGTGTTGGTTGACAGCAGCTGAAGGTGATCCAGCATGTGCCCAGGTAGCCAACAAGGCCACCAGCATCCTGGCCTGGATCAGAAGTAGTGTGGCCGACAGGACCAGGGCAAGGATTGTCTCCCTGTACTGGGCACTGGTGAGTACTGGGCTCACTTTTGGGGCCCTCATTACAAGGACATTGGGAGGGTGGAGAGTGTCTAGAAGAGTACAATAAAGCCAGTGAACAGTCTGGAAAACAGGTCTCAGGGAACTAGGGTGTTTCAGTCTGGAGAAAAGGAGGCTGAGGGGGGACCTCGTTGCTCTCTACAACTCTCTTGAAGGCTGGAGCTGAGTGGGGATTGATCTATTCTCCTTAGTATCTGGTGGTAGGACAAGAGGAAATGTACTCAAGTTGCCCCAGAGGAGATTTAGGTTGGACATGAGAAGAAAATTCTTCACTGAAAAGGTTCTCAAATGCCAGACCAGGCTGCCCAGGGAGGTGTTTGAATCCCCATTCCTGAAGATGTTTAAAAGAGGCAGAGATGTGGTGCTGAGGGATATGAGTTTAGCACTGGCCTTGGTAGAGTTAGAGAATGGTTGGACTTGGTGATCTTCAACCAAAATGATTCTGCAATTCTGTGATTTTTACAAGGACAGAATTGTCCATCCACAGTGGGACCCCCTTTTCCATGACCTCTCAGTTAACAGTTGTAACTTGGCCTGAACATGATGTTTTATATCCCTTCTCTTTTGAAATTTGACTTTCTGAAGGCAAAAGGAATTCACACGAGTGCTCTGCCCACCTACTTGTGTGTCCAGATGTCTCTCACACCCACCAAAAAATGTTGCAGTTTTTAGTAAAACCTGAAAAATAAAGTCTGTGATAAACTATGTGAAAATTGGTGCTTCTGGAAAAGGCTTATATTAATGCTCTCACCGAGAAAAGGTCTGGCAAAATTCGGGTGCAATACACCAGTTTTGGCAACAGCCTGGGAGCCAGCCTGTGCACAGAGAACTACAGTAGTGCTGCCACTGGTAAATGTGCATTGTGGGTTAAAGAGCTAGGGCATACTGGAAGAAAGCAGATGAGGGGACAAAGGACATGGTAAATCAGTTGGATTACTTTTTACAGACAACTTGCTTCAGAGACTGATATTTCTCTGGTTTTGCTGAGACAGAATCCTAGCCCAGCCAGGGGCTGGAGGCCTTTAGTAGCTTTCAGTCAGCCTCATTTAGACTGTTGTGTCTTTGCTGGGCTGAGCAAAACTTTATATGCTGTATATTTGCATTGGTATCAGTTTTGTTGTTTCATTAAATTCCTTTTCATTTCAGCCCATGGATCTTCTCTCCTTTTCCTGATTCCCCTTCTCTGCTGGGAAGGAGACATCAGGTGATAGAGCAATTATAGTTTAGCCCCAGATATGGACTAAATGTAGACACTACTGTAATAAGAAAAAAAAAATTACAAAAGGCTCATAATTTTCCTGTCAGTCACTTCATGTTAGTTATTCTGGAGGAAAAGAAGAAAATGCTTCCTGGCACCAAGAGAAAGCTCACACAGCATATTTGCAGTGAGCAACTTCATTGTACTAGCGAAAGCTTTAACCAAAATGACTGAAGTGTTTATGAATTTTTTAATCCATGTAAACTTGAGTAGTTTAATTACACATGAAAAAGGATTGCGTAACCTCTGTGAGATGTAGCATCTCTGTGAGATATTGAATATTTCATCTCAGCCTAAGGATGCTAGAGTGCTCCATTAGTTGAAAAAGCCCTTGACGATATGTGAAAGTGTCTCTATGTATGTTAAATCACAAATGCATGCATACCTGTATGCATATATGTGTGTATATGTAGAGAAAAAATAACTACAGGCAATGCAATATTGTGAGGAGTAGGTTGCATCTCCCTGAAAGGAAGCAGATATTTGTAGGGAAAGATACAATCAGCTTTCATTATAAAATCCTATTTTAATCGTATAATAATTTTGACTTGAAGCTTTGTTTTGCCTTGAATCTTGCTTTTGATTTCCTTTAAAGAGAAGAGAGAATGCTTATATAAGGTCTGAATAAACTTCATAAACTTTTATCTGAGTATCAGGATGTTAAACAATACCCTGTCTGTAATATTTGGCATTTGCCTAGGATGTCTTTGTTTTTATGCAATCAACTTGCTGCTGAGTGTTCATACTCCTTGTGGCTATTTGAAGAAAACGAGATTTAATTTAGGAAGTTATTTATTGTTAATTTGTTAGATAATTTGTTCTCCACTGACATAAAGAGACTTCAGCCATTCGTTTATTTTGCTCCTGGCTCCAGCAGAAGCACAATGTAAAACATAAGAATTCTCCTAATTTCAGTTCAGAGACAGAATATACTGCATTCCCTGAAGGTCACAATTATAGGTTCACATCTTTCGAAGAGCTGGGATCTGAAATGACTTCAGCACCCACACTTGTTAAAGGTAAACTTTGCTATCCAGCCATGATTAGTTAAGCAAGAACGTCTCTTTCTTGGTAGGTACTGAAAACTGCTGCTAATACATAGGTTTTCTTTGTCTTCCCTTGCCATGTGTCCTAGATTAACTCACTAATAGCAAGTAAGATTTTAATCATTTCAAGCTGTTCCATATTTAGTTCTTATAAAGCATAAAACTTGGCTTTTGTCATAGACTTGGAAAAGGTCAGCTCTGAGTTAGATGGAAGTGGTTTAGTGAGGTCCAGAAACACAAAGACAGTGTTCCATTCTAGGCCCTGGTCCAGAAGATGAGGAAGACCTTCTGGGGCACAAGAATCACTGCTGTGTGGCAGAAGAGAACAGGCAAGAAAGAAATTCAGTAAGTGCTGCTGTCAGTCACAAGGTAAACTGCAGTTTGCCTCCTCTGTCTAACCTAATAAGCCCATCTCTCCTGCTATATATCTTCCTTAAAAGACAGAGCCACTTGTGGAGTGGGAGTCTGACACAAACTTCATGGTACAGGGACTGAAAAATCTCTGTCCAAGAGTTATATGACCAAAAAAATCAGTCTTATAAAAAGCCATATTAACTAAAGGTGTGTAAACATCCAGGAAAAGGGTTAAAGCTATAAATGTCTGGTCTCTGTCATTTTCCTATGAATGTCAAGAGGTCTGACAAGCAGTGATCCTCTTCCTCTGCAGGCAAACCAGACTACCACTTTGCTCTTTCTCATTAAGTCTGAGATGCCCATAGTGCTTCATTTTCCATTCTGTTGCCACAAGATGCAGGTTGTCCTGAGTTCCTCTCCAGGACTGTTTTGTGCTGAATTGCCTGCCCTATGTCCATGTGTGACATTTCCTCCAGGATGAGGGGAACCCAGCTAAGCTCATCAAGTCTATTCCTTTTGCACTACAGGAAAAGTAAATCCTGTGCTAAGGGGAAACAGGGGCCTGGGTTTTCCCCTTTAACTTGCCCCAAAGGTCATCAAAACTCTGAGCCTTAAGCTGTGTTGGGCTGCTGCAAATGCAAGACAGGCTTGAGTCCAAAAGGACATTAGCCCTTTCTGAAACACACTGTCAGCTTAGCCTTGTTGTCCAGTATCATCTCAGGGTTTTATTTCATTTGATAAACTGAAACAAAGTTTTCAATGAACTTTGGCATGAGACTCAATCAAAGAGGCAAGTTTTCCGAGGTAACCCTGGGAAATACTGCCAATGTACCCACATGACAGAAACTCTCTATTCTCTTCTCCCTCTTGGTAAGGAGTTGGGATCTTTAGCTGCCATCCATAACTGCCATATACCACACTGAATATCTTCTCAGCAACAGCTACAGCTCACCTGCCTTCAAGGGTTCATTCCCTGCGTTAGGCTGTGATCTCACAGACAGTTGTCCTAATATAATAGCTTATTACCACCAAAAGGGAGAGGATTTTCTGCTCTTCTCTGCTCTCTTCCCACAATAAAAAGAAAATGTATTGCTTTGTGGTTGTACAGCAAATCAAATTAATTTCCAAGCAAGGCCTCTCAGCTGGCAGTGGTAAATTTCAAACATGTTTATTCCATCCTGTGAAAACTACATCATACACATAGAGAGATGAGTGGCTTCTAGCCTAGCGACTTTAAAATGGATTTTACCTAACTGCAATCCAAGGCAGTTTAACCAATTCAGTGTGTTCATTTAAAAAGCTTATTGCAGGCATACTTACTGAGATTGCTCCAGGTGAAGTACATCAACAGTTCAGGGTTGCTTTGTCAGTGTCTCAATATGCCCACCTGAGGAACACTCTCTAAATCTCATTTCTGCAAAACGGATACTTTCAATTCTTATTTTTACCTTAGATAGAATAGCTTTATCCATCCTGTTTATCACCTGGGGTATAACTTTTCACTCAGTGGATTTTACTTGCCCCTACAACTACCTCTAGACAATTTTTTAAAAATATCTCATCTTTGCTTTGTTCACTGTCCTCTTTCCCCTAATCCTTTCCTTTAATGCTGTTTAATCAGACAGAATACTATCAGTTAGGCAAATTACAGCACAGATGATACTCCATCCGCCAGAAGGAAGAAAGGAATTACAAAGCCTGGTCCAGACACATGCCAATATCTAATTAGTTGACATCTTGTGAAATCTGTGAGATTTGGGGGGAGTGGGGGTAGGGAGTAGAAGAACGGAGGGTGCTAATAGGCACTGGTAATAATTTTTTCCAATAGTCTCCAAAGGAAATGGTTGTTGCCCCTGTCTTTGAGTATTTTGAAAATTGTCATGGGTAGAGCACTGTTCTATCTCTAAGCATTTTCCATCTCTACTTTTGATGATGCTGCCAGGAAACACTTCAAAGTTAATTAGAGAATATTCGTAAAGTGCTTTGAATATTCAAGTGCTGTGTGAGTGCTAAGGTGTTATTAACTACGATCCAAATGAATTAGGAAGTTTAGATTCCAACAGCATCAAGCAGGCAGTCGTGCCAGGCTGTCTTAGAGAAGAAGAGAGCTGGGTGGAGAGAAGAGGGCTTCAAAGATGTATTGAAAGTTCACCTGAGACAGGTGAGTAGCAACACAGGGAGCTGGCCATCCTAGATGCGCTAAACCAGCAGTTTCTGGAATGTTTTGCAGCCATGGTTCTCCTTTATTACAGGTTTCTAAACAGAAATCAGTGCAGCATAAAATTAGTTCCTGGCTGGGGTAATAACCATCAGCTTCCTCTTTGCTACACTGTCCCAGTCCCTTTTCAAACAGAGAATAAAGAACTCAGGCCTTTTGATACATGACCATTTTCATTTTGACTCTGATATACTTCTCATATTCCCAGCCCAAAGGAAAAAACTCTTCTCCTGGGGCTCTTGCTGAGTTGATCTTTTCAGCTTTTATTGTCTCACCTGTCTATGAGCACAAGATTGAAGGTGATGAGAATTCTGTGGTGATTTTAATGTTTTTTCTTGTAAATTTCCATCACCCTGAGTTATATGGCTAAAAGTCAGCTATGGGCTGCAACTCACTAAGTGAAAGAATATGGAAATCTTCTGAGTGGATACACTTCAAGAATTATTCCTTCACAGTAGTTCAGCTAAGATGAGCTACATAAACCAGAGAGAGCAGAACCTGAGGCCAGGGACAAAGTACTTTCTTATAGCAATCTGATGCTCCATTGATGTTCACAGTTTCCAAAAGATATGGTTCCTTTGAAATCACTCCAGCCTGCTATGATTTGAACCAAATATCTGGTGACCTACAACATAAAATTTTGAAAAACAGTTGATTTCTGTCATTTCTTGTATCCACTGAGAGACAGATAAGCCATTTCACTTACCTTTACTCTTAAGAGAACCATGGAGATTCTTCGTTCTCTTAGAGTACACTGTAAAAACTGTGATTGGTAGCTACCACCAGCCTGCAGAAATGTGTCTCACTGTATGCACAATGGTGTCAAGACCCATGGGAGCTTTGATTGCTTAGTGATTTTTAAAATCAGGCTTTTTATGTACAATGAACATAAACTTAGGTACCAAATAGAAGTACTTAGAAATACATTTTAGTCCACAGCATGTAATCTTCTAGATTTTCTTACCCTCTGTCATTGCTGTCAGTAACTTCTGGAAAATCCAAGGGAGAAGAAAGGGATAATAAGGTAAACTAAAAAAAAAGAAAATAAGCTTCTCTTAAAGCACATTAAAGATATCAGAGGAAACCATATATTTTGTGTAAAGATTGAGACAAGGTAAAGATGATGAGAAGGACTCTGAACATTGTTAATATTAGAACAATTACAAATGGTTTTAATGGTATGTAAAGTTACCTAGGATCTTGTAGGTGGTGAGCATTGCCAAAATGATAATGGTTAATTTTAAGAGCTAAGAATATTGAATGTTACATATGAAAGAGCAACTGGAAAGGGATTATACCTGAGGTCTCAGGGTTAGGAAAGATGCATTTAACATCTCTTTTTTTTTTTTTTTTCCCTCAGGGAGTAGGCAAGCAGCATGCCCACACTGATCCTTGGTAGACCCTATGAAGCATCATGCCTGCATGGGGCAAACTGGACAGTTTCCACATACCCATTCTTCAAGCTGAGGGTGACAGAGACTGGAACAGGTTGCCCAGAGAGGTTGTGGAGTTTCCTTTACTGGAGACATTCAAAACCTGCCTGGATATGTTCCTGTATGACCTGCTCTAGGTGGCCCTGCTCTGGCAGGGGGGCTGGACTAGATGATTTTTTGAGGTCCCTTCCAACCATGAATATTCTGTAAAGCCATGAAGTTCAAAGGTTGAAATTTGAGCATGTTTGTACATGAAGAAGATTGTAGGGTTTACCTTTTGCAATGCAGTCAGCCAGAGCCTTGCTTTTCTTCCTGAGCCACTCTGACCCTCTGCTCATTTTACTGCTCCAGGAGATGAGCCCTGGATATTTTAAACCTCCAGTAGTGCTTAAATATTTCATTCAGGTCTTTTAACACTGTTCACAGATGGGAAGGTTCCCCAGGTGGTGAATCACTTCAGTTCCAGTAGGACTTCAAAGAGTCTAGTCACAGAACTGAGAAATACTGTGGGAAGTGCTGGGATTATAGCTGGCAGGAAAGGAAAAAAAAGCCCATCCCAGTGACAGAGCAGACTTCACAGAACACAAGGCTGGAAGATCCTCAATGGGATACTTGGGGAAAAAAAAAGTAAATTTTGAGCAAGTTCATAAAATGGAGAAAGTAACTCCTGATTTTATCAAATGGAGGTGGTGGAGTCACCATCCCTGGAGGTGTTCAAGAGGGGACTGGACGTGGCACTTGGTGACATGATTTAGTGGTCATGAGGTTTTGGGTGACAGATTGGACTTTGATAATCATTGAGGTCTTTTTCAACCTTATTGATTCTATGATTCTGTGAAATGTTAAATAACAGCAGTTTTTACCCACAAATCTAAGTGGCAGTGAACGGTGGAGCCTACACAACACAAGGTGCTGATCTGTTGGAGGGTAGGAGGGCAATGCAGAGGGACCTGGACAGGCTGGATGGGTGGGCAGAGGCCAATGGGATGAGATTTAACAAGACTAAGTGCAAGGTTCTACACTTTGGCCACAGCAACCCCAAGCAGCACTACAGGCTGGGGACAGAGTGGCTGGAGAGCAGCCAGGCAGAAATGGACCTGGGGGTGCTGGTTGATAGTAGGCTGAACATGAGCCAGCAGTGTGCCCAGGTGGCCAGGAGAGCCAATGGCATCCTGGCCTGGATCAGGAATAGTGTAGCCAGCAGGACTACTCAGCTCTGGTACTCAGCTCTGTACTCAGCTCTGGTCAGGCCACACCTTGAGTACTGTGTCCAGTTCTGGGCCCCTCAATTCAAGAGAGATGTTGAATTGCTGGAGCATGTCCAGAGAAGGGCAACGAAGCTGGTGAGAGGCCTGGAACACAAACCCTATGAGGAGAGGCTGAGGGAGCTGGGGTTGTTTAGCCTGGGGAAGAGAAGGCTCAGGGGAGACCTCATTGCTGTCTACAACTACCTGAGGGGAGGTTGTAGGCAGGTGGGGGTTGGTCTCTTCTCCCAGGCAACCAGCAGCAGAACAAGAGGACAGAGTCTCAAGTTGTGCCAGGGGAGGTATAGGCTGGATGTTAGGAGGAAGTTCTTCACAGAGAGGGTGATTGCCCATTGGAATGTGCTGCCCAGGGAGGCGGTGGAGTCGCCATCACTGGAGACGTTCAAGAGGAGACTGGATGAGGCACTTAGTGCCATGGTCTAGTTGATTGCTTAGGGCTGGGTGATAGGTTGGACTGGATGATCTTGGAGGTCTCTTCCAACCTGGTTGATTCTATGATTCTATGAAAGGAGTGACTCCTGCACCTTTTGGGTGTGGCTGCTGTGGTGTAACTACTTATCTCTTCTGCAGGACACTATTTAATCCTATGAACATTCAGGGTTTGGTGTTAGACATCTAAGAATACCTAGGTAACAGTAGCTCAAGCTGCCAGCCAGAACCCTGTCAGAGCAAACCGTATCACCTGGCCCGTAACTCGAATGTGTTTAAACAAAAGGGTTTGCCTCAGCTGGACATTCTTTGAGAAAGGTATGAATCTATAGGTGGTGTATAGACTTTTTTAATGATCTGTACACACATATATATATATATATATATGGCATATACATATAGATATATAAAATGGTGGTTACATATGCAGAAATGGTACATGTATATATGTGCATATACATATATGTACAGGGCATATTCTAGGAAAATGTTCAAAATTATTATTTAACTGCATGGCAAGTGAGTCCTATGTGACCCAGCCAACAAAACTTCTCTAGTAAAGGCTGATTACTACCACCTTCCCCACCTGAAGTTCATCAGGAGTTTTACAAGAGCAGCAAGACTTCTCCCTCTCTTCCCAGGGGAGATGAACAATAATCTTCTGTGCAGGGTGTCAGACTACAGACTTACAAATGCTTCAGAAACAAAGCATGATATTTCACTGTTTGAAGCCTAGAATCCACTAATAAAGTTTGAATCTTGTGTTAAAGCTGTAGAGAAATTGGTACACAGAATGCTAATCTCCCAGAGGAGTAAGGAAAGGTGAGATCTACTTTTTTTTTTTAAATGTTTATCTCTGTTTCTATTAATACACTAACCTGAGCAATCTTCATCTCAAGCACTACTAACACACTGAGACTTCTTTATTATTATTTTATGACAAAACTACCACAATGACTCACATATTTTCACCATGCTAGTAATGGTTTTCCCTTTTTTTCATATCAAATAACATAGTAATGTCATTTTACAACATGCATGAATAACAAACTTATAGTTTGGGTAAACATGAGCATTTCTCCGGAGGAAAAAGATATTGTTTCTGAGGCTGATGATACTTTGTTGGTAGAACACCACAGGTTTTGATACTTGGTTCACATTCTAGGTGGACAAACTGACATACAAGAAGACTATGAAACACAGTCTTCATAGTGCAGTAAAGGAGCAACTCCCTTTGGTTAGCAGATGATTCAAAGGCATGCAGTGGCAAAGTTTAGTAAATACTAAAAGAAATTCCAAACAAAAAAGTAAACTATGTAAACGTGTGGAATATTTCTCTTTTAAAGGACAAATTAAATGCTCTAAGAAGACTATAAAATCTTTGCAGTCAAAACACTAAAAGAGAGAGGAAGGAGAATAGGATCAAGCAGTCATTTCCAACTAATAGATTAAAAAACTCTTTTCTTGCAAATCATCTTGAAACCCATGTTCTGGTACATAGACTGTGATATCTTCCACTCTCCATCACAATGTTCCAGTACTCCTGGCTACACAAATCTTAATTACAAGGCAGACAGTTGGTCTGCATTTATTCTTTCGAAAGTCATTATGAAATTTTAAAAATATTACATTAGCAATCCTACTTTTAAAATAAATTTTACATTGTACAATTTTATTTCAGTTTTGTGTTTGTTTTTTTTATTTCTTGTAATGTCATTTTACAGGGACTTCACTAGTCAGGTAAGCAATACACTTTTGAATTTGCCTGAGATAGGTTTTATCTATGGAATTCCCTCTTCATTCCTTCATATTATTCATTTTGTTTAAGATGATGAAATAAGAATGGACATACTTACTCAGACTGGAGGTCCCTTCAGGCCAGTACCCTGTCCTTGGCAGTAAAGCAGGATGCTGAAGTATGAAAGAACAGTACAAACATGTAGGATGTTTAAACTGTCAAATGTATGATCTTAACTTTTTGTGGCCTGTACACTTAGTGGTTTATAAGCATTTAGTAACTGCTACTTGACTGAGAAACATGAGTTCTCTGAATCTATACATTTTTAGTCATCATGATATCCCTTGAAAACAGATCCTGCAGCTTCATTGTACTGTGTACAAAGATAAATACCCAGCTTTATTGCTGCATGCTAGGTTTTGTACTGGGAGATACAGAGAGGAACTTACTGCCATTCCTCTTCATCACACTGCTCATCCATTTACAGACTTCTGCTTTATCCTTCTCATTTCTCTTTTTTCCAGACTACTTCCAGTGTCCCAGTTTAGTGAGAAACCCATGACCTTCCTCAACTTCATAGTTCTTCTCTGAATTTCTTTCAGTTCTGTTTTCTTATTTGTCCCACCTGGCATTTTTTTCTATTTTTCCCTTTTTGAGATGAAGCAAGAAGAACTGCATGCAATGAAATCAACAAGCTGTGACATAATGATGTTCTGTTTTACTCTCTGTACCTTTTGATAATAACTCTTAATATTTAATTTGGTTTTTTGACCTCTGTTAGACACTGATTGAATGTGTTCGTCAAAGCATTCAGAAAAATCCAACCCAGAATTTCCAAGCACATGTATATCTACATATTTATAATTATGTATCTTGTATACAAAATGCACTCTTCCTTTGCCCTCCTTTCCCTGGATGTTTTAGTATGATCCGAAACATTTTACCTTGCTACACTCCCTTCTCCCACGTGCATGCACATGTCCAAGCACAGCTCTGTGACTCACTTATGACTTCCTCCCATGTAAAGAGCTGAAAAATTCTTTCTATGCTGCATGTCTATTGCAGCCAATTACTTGAACATGAGCCAGAAGTATCCCTTGGCAGTAGAAATGGCCTACAGCATTCAGTGCAGCATCAGCAGGAGCACAGCCAAGAGATCAGGAAGGCACTGGTTATCTCCTTCTGCTTATCACTCACTAGACCACATCTAGGTACTGTGGCCAGCCTGGATCCTGCCAATACAGGAAAGCCATTGGCAAACTGCAGTGAGTTCAGTGACAAGCAGGGCTAGAGTAGTGCCCTTCATGAGAGACTAGAGAAGGAAACTTGTCCAGCCTGGTGCAGAGAGAGCTTTGGGGACACCTCACAGCTACCTCGGTACCTGTGGGGAGGTTATTGAGGAAATGGGAGACACTCCAATGTGGTGTACAGTGGGAGGATATGAGACAGTAGGCATAGATTTAATCTTCTCTGATGTTTTACCTTTCCTATTAACCAAAAACATTTTAAAACCTGTGAACTATTTGTATTGACTTACACAACAGTGTGTTATGTCCACGCCTCACAATTTCTTAAGGATCACAGAAAATGCCTCACTTATTTTTGAGGATTCAGAAGTCTTAAGAGTTCCATTCTGAACTGTTTTTCACCTCACAATGACTTGCAATTCCTGATTGTGATTCCACTTTCCTGGTCACATTTGCATTCCTCATGAATTCATGAGCAAGTATAAGCAGAAGACTGACTTCAAGAAACATTTTAGGATAGTTAACCAGACAAGACAAATAGGTCTTAGGCATGATGTGGGGGAAAAAATAATATTTAATTTATTATTTATTAAGTTTAAGGGTTAATTTGAAGTTGCAGGAAAAAAGTTAGCAATTAAAAAGTCATGTTTTCCAATTTTTGTGTTCTATCTGTAAAGTATTTTGAGCATCTAACCAAAAATAAAGAATCAAATAACATCTACCAGATCTTCTGTGCAAAGATCTACTAATGTATTTGTGTATTACCAATTAATTTTTTAGAACAAATGCTTTTCTTCCAATACAGAGCTAATTCTCAAGACTCCACAATAATGAAATAATGTATTTTCATTACTCTACAAGTTCTAAGGTGTAATTTTTAACGTAAATGATGAATATTCAATGTATAGAATTAAGAACACACCACTAGATAGCTATAGAATTATCCCACAATATTTTTAAGGGACACAACTTAGAGCAATGGATGATGATTCAACGATGTTTACATAGAGCAACAGTCACATCTAGTGGCCACAAACTGTTACATATATATATATATATATATATATATACACACATTGCATGGCTAAACTGAAAGATTTTCTTAATATTGCATATTAGATGGAATCATGTTTTCAATTTACATTGTATGCATCTTCATAAAATTTGAGGTACCCATGCAAGGAAGACACACATATATCTCTGTACAAATATTTGCTTTATAATTCTGAACTATGCTACAGCAAAACCAACACTACTAACACTAACGAGGGAAGAAGAATACATTTAAATTAATTTAAAGGTAAACAAACCTTTTTGATTTATAAATCCAGTCAAATTTAACATGTACAATGGTAATAGCCAGAATTATCAAGGATTTGAGGGGTTGCCTTGAAAGCAGAAGGATCATCCTGAGGCTTGCCATATATATGACAGCAACCAGACATGTACAATTTTTTTTTTTTTTTATCTAATCCTTCAGGGCACATTAGAGCATGTGGTCAAAAACCTTTCCTCTCTTGGCTAACTCAGATAAGCTGCTTGTTTTGTGGCAGAGACATCTGCCTGGGAAAGGAAACGAAACCTTCACAGAGATTAAATGGGAGCTCCAAAGCCTCCACTCTGAAGGACTTCAGGGAAGTCATACAAATTTGCCTGGCTTCCCCAGCAGAGTCACATACCACAACACCTGACCTTCCTGACTGGTCCATGCAGAGCTACTGGTTTCCAGTGAGGTCTGATCAGCAGCATTCAACCTTGAGTTCCCCAATCAAAACAGAGGATATGGCATTGTATATGGACAAGGGATAACTACTCCCCAGCCCTATGGCAGATGACCTAATGCTTCATCCAATCCTGATCTTCTCCTGTGGCTTCTCTTCAGTGAATGACGAAGGCAGGAGGGTGCTCTGCATGATCCAACAACAGGGTCTTACAAATGGGCAAGAAACAAACTGGAACAGCTGGCATACAAATGCAACCTGGATGTAGTTCACCCTGCACACCACACAGAGAAATCCTGCATGGTCAGGTCTCCTTCATAAGCCTGCATGGCCATGCAGCATTCAATGACTTTCACATCATTACAAATGTCATTCCTTTTGTCTGTGATATTCCTTGAGATTGCTTCTCCACATTTCTTCTGCCTTATGATGACCTGATCAATGAGTGAAGAATCTAAGTATGTGTAGGCTTCTTGGGGGTTTGATGTGCAGGATTTGGATATCCAGAGTATATGTTCTTGCTGCAAGACTGCTGGTACAAACCAGCTATACTACACTGAGAAAGACATCCAGCTTTTCTGGGAGCTAGAAACAAGCTACAGGACAAGGAGAGGACAAACTCCTTCCATTATTCCCAGAAATTCTGAATCACTCTCTGAGTTTGAGGGCATCATCTTTTCTAATACACAAAATAAATTCAAGGGAAGCAGGTCATTCCTGGGTCAGGCATACTATCTGGGTCAAAAGTGTCAGAAAAGTTTTGAAGCACAGAGTTTCTATTTATAAGAACAATGTAACAGTAAAATGAGACTTACCAGTGTGCATTTGTAGCATTCACAACATGAAAGGCTACACTTAGACTTGTCTAATTTACTCTTTTATCTAGCTTCATTCAAAGATTACTCATAGCAGTTGCAGTTATCTTCAGTAGTAAATATAGCAGTAGTTCAAACTAGCTCTTCCTTTAATTAATTAATGAGGAAAGACTGTTCCTTTTAGGCTTGCACTCAATTTGATAATGACAGTTAAAAGAGTTCACCCATCATTGGTACAGCATGTTGCACCAATACAAGAAGCAGCAACTGCAGGTGTTTCAATGAGGTGCAGAAACACTTCCAGAAACCCGTTCCATTTACTTGGTTTAAAACATGAGACCACACTGAAATGCAGCCACATGGGAGAAACGAACACATAATATATAGGGAGACCCAGCACACATGCTAGTAATTTTTGCTATCTTGTTTGTAGTTGTTTCCTTCTTTCCATTTGAAGGCATAGCACTGTGTTCATGATAAAGACATAGCAGACAGAACATAACCAAAGATGTCATTCATGTGGGCTGTGTGTGTGTGAATACGCTTGTGAATCACCAGAGCTGTCCAAGGCTCTTGAGCTTTCCACACAGCCTTTGGCACAACTCCATTATTTTGAGATCATATTTAAGAGCCCATTTCAATATTCATCACACATGACTGGCATTAGTTGCAGCCATGCATGGAAAAAGAAAACTACTTCATTTTTAGTTCATTTTCTTCTGATTTTACAAACAGTGGAGAGACTGTGAAGTGTAGGACATGTTTCTACATCTTAGTTACTCTGTTCTTAGTTGGATTATAAACTGAAGCCTTGGTTTCATATGCTGTTTCTCAATTTAAGCCTTCAGGCTTTGTCTTTTAGTATAAGCTGTAAAACTGTGACTAACACTGTATTCTGAACCATGGGGGCCAACAGGCAAGCTAACCCTGGCCTATCTCAAATTCAGGATATTCTTTATCATACCATTAGGAAACATGAACAACTTTCAGTCCTGAGTCCTTGCTGCCCTCAAGAGGAGAACTCAAACAAATATCTAATTACTTACAATATTAAAAGCAATGACTAAGGAGTGCTGGTTTTATGTTTTCCAAAACAAAACCATGTTCCAGCCATTATATCTCCAGCTCACTATGCTTTTAAAGACTCTGCAGAGTCTGGAACACTTAGTTACTAATATTTTTTCAATGGGCAAAAAGAAAAAAACAAATACCAGAGAGTTGTAACCCCACCATTGCCAACATAAAGTTTCAAGTGGAGTTTAAATATGTATTTGGAGAACAGATCCATTTAAGGTTAATAAATAGACAAGCCTCATGAGGCTCAGAAAGTCCAATGAGCTGAAAATGATAGATGTTCAGGAGATTACTCACAAATGTATAATCATAGAATATTTTGAGTTAGAAAGGAACTTTAAAGGACATCTATTCCAAGCTATCTCCAGTGAGTAGGAACATCTTTAACTAGATCATGTTTCTCAGAGCCCTGTTTAACCTGACTGTGAACATTTGCATGGATGGGGCTTCTACCATCTCTCTGGGCAACCTATTTCAGTTTTTCACCATCCTCCTTGTAAAAAACGTCCTCCTTATATCTAATATAAATCTACCCTTTTTTCATTTAAAACCATTACCCCTTGTCCTGTCACAGTAGGCCCTGCTAAAAAGACTGTCCCCATCTTCCTTATAGGCCCCTTTTAATAAAGTACTGAAATGCTGCAATAAGGTCTCCCTGGAATCTTCTTTTCTTTAGGCAGAACAACTCCAACTATCTCAGCCTTTCCTCATAGGAGAGGTGTTCCATCCCTGTGATCACTTTTGTGGCCCTCCTCTGGACTAGGTCCATTTATGTTTGCCCAGATCTTACTCTTGGTGTGTGCTAATAGGCTTCAGTGGGAGACAGGATACTGAATCATATGGACTTAGCAGCTACTCTTAGGTTCTGAAATATAGTCTTCAAGGGAATACCTCTGAGGACCTTAGTGTTTTCATTATCTCCTGAAAGGAACCCCACAATTCTTCATAAAAGATGTTTCCTGGAAGCAGTCAAAAACTTTCCAGGAGACTGGTGGTTTGTTCACTTAGCAAAACTCCATTAATGGACTTTAAAATTTCTTTGAAATTCCTATTTAACCACATCTTTTTATTTCTGGGAAAAGTGATCAGTAATAAAACAAAACAAAACAAAACAAACAACAAACAAACAAAACCCACAAACATAATTAGAGAACAACTTAAGAAAAGCAAACAAAAAAATAAATGCTTTCAGTATTTAAGCTCAAACACAAAGTAGTTTCATAGCCTTCATAGTAGACATAGCCTTGTGCTGCTACAGAAATCATGTTAAAGGCTCATATGCTATATGTAGTTAGCACAGACAGTGTGCCTGTAATACTGTTTAGCTGATGGGGATCTTGACATTTAACAAATCCAAGTGCCGGGTGCTGCACTTCGGCCACAACAACCCCATGCAGAGCTACAGGCTGGGGTCAGAGTGGCTGGAGAGCAGCCAGGTGGAAAGGGACCTGGGGGTACTGGTTGACAGGCGCCTGAACATGAGCCAGCAGTGTGCCCAGGTGGCCAAGAGAGCCAATGGCATCCTGGCCTGCATCAGGCATAGTGTGGCCAGCAGGAGCAGGGAGGTCATTGTACCCCTGTACACAGCACTGGTTAGGCCACACCTTGAGTACTGTGTCCAGTTCTGGGCCCCTCAGTTTAGGAAAGATGTTGAATTGCTGGAGCATGTCCAGAGAAGGGCAACGAGGCTGGGGAGAGGCCTTGAGCACAAGCCCTATGAGGAGAGGCTGAGGGAGCTGGGACTGTTTAGCCTGGAGAAGAGAAGGCTCAGGGGAGACCTCATTGCTGTCTACAACTACCTGAAGGGAGGTTGTAGCCAGGAGGGGGTTGGTCTCTTCTCCCAGGCAACCAGCACCAGAACAAGAGGGCACAGTCTCAAGCTGCACCAGGGGAGGTTTAGGCTGGAGGTGAGGAGAAAGTTCTTCACAGAGAGAGTGGTTGGCCATTGGAATGTGCTGCTCAGGGAGGTGGTGGAGTCACCATCCCTGGAGGTGTTCAAGAGGGGATTGGACGTGGCACTTGGTGCCATGGTTTAGATAGTCATGAGGTTTAGGGTGCCAGGTTGGACTTGATGATCTTTGAGGTCTCTTCCAGCCTTCTTGATTCTATGATTCTATGATTCTATGAAAATGTTGCACCAGGTGTTTGCACCTGCATTTAAAACACTGGAGATTGGGTCAACAGCGCTAGAAAAGTCAAGAACAGCAGAGGTGATGTTGTTCTTTGTTACCCTCTGGGAAAAAATAAAACAAAAGGTCAGAACCTTGTAATTTTCTCTTTTGCTTCCTTTCTTCTTGTCAGTCCAGGTCATCACATAAACGTCTCTATGACCCTGAAGAAAGACAGTGATATGCCTGCTGAAGGCTACTAATCTGATCATGTAATAAAACCCAAACAAATAAACAAACAAAACCAAAACTACCACCAACAAAAATAAATAGAAATTACTTACAAAATGTAAAAAGTTGCTATATGTTGTTACTACTTTATATGAGGTTTGTAGCTGCCTCTGTTTTAAATTGCAGGCAAACTTCCATTTCTGATTTGAGCTGCTGCCTGGTGCACAACAAAGAAAGATTTAAGTGAGGAATATGAACACCACTGTCTTCAAAGAAACAGCTGCTCTTTCTTGGAGAGATTTCCCAGGAAAGATACCCCTTACATTAAAGGAAGGTCACAGTAACTTCTCTTACCTTGATGCAGATTGCTTTCCTTTGGGGACAAGTTGTTACTTAAAGCACATTCCTTAACCCTGACTACTGGAATTCAATAGGTGTTGTCCATTCCTGTAAGCCACTGGTGTTCAGATTTGTCCCTTCAGAGATACAAACTGCCACTCAGATCATACCTCCATTTTAGTTCAGGAACATAAATAATGAGATACATTGCCAAATAATGTTGTAGAAGTGGTTACAGGAAAATCTGGAAATATTCCTGGTTGGCTTATTGTACAGGTTTTGCATAAGAAAATACAGTTTCAAATACCTCATATATTTACTTCTAAATGAAGAAAGCATTTCTCAGGCAGAAGCTCCTGAGTTTTGTTATAGGGAATATACATTTACCATGATACGTTTATCAGCCTTTCTAAAATGGAGCCTTGTAGCTTAAGCAAGCACAGGAAATCCTCAAGGGTGTATCATTTACGTTCCATCATAAATAAGTACAAATTGCTGTACTTAGGAATGCAATACTATATGCTGGTTTTGGCTAGGATAATTTTCTTCATAGTAGCTGGTATATGACTATGTTTTGGATTTGTACTGTAAACAGTGTTGATAACATGGAGATGCTTCAGTTGTTTCAGAGCAGTGCTTGCACAGTGTCCATGTTTTTTCTGCTTCTCACACCATCCCACCAGTGAGCAGGCACTGGAGTTGGGAGAGGACACATCTGAGACAGCTGATCCCAGATGACCAAAGGGGTATTCCATACACTCATCAATTAAAACTGTGAGGAAGAGGAAAGAAAGGGGGGACGATCAGAGTTGTCTTCTCAAATAACCATTAGATATGATGGATCCCTGCTTTCCTGGAGAAGGCTGATGGGAAGTAGAGAATGAATTGCTTGTTTTGCTTTGCCTGCATGCCCAACATTTGCTTTATTATTAAATTGTCTTTATCTCAGCCCCTGAGTTTCTGACTTTTACCCTTCCAATTCTCTCCCTCATTCCATGCTGGGAAATGAGCAAGTGGCTGACTTAGTTGCCAGATGGGGTTAAACCACAACATAGTGTAACTTGCACAAGAATATTTGCATTCATAAATTTTAAAAGAAACAAAGCTGTGGTATATTACAAAATTTGACTAATTAAAAGTCTACAAACCCCAAAGTGACTTTCATGTAGCAGAATAAACACTGTTGTAATGCCAACTGCTTCGGCATTCACCCAGTAGAGCATTGCTGTGGTTCCAGAAATTTAATACAATAAAAATCAGTGTGAAACTACACGGAGGAAGAAGGTGATACCTGTGTTAAACAAAATCATTTACATGCTTAAAGATTCCTCTCCCATAAACATTTGTGAAGGTTGCCTTGGGCATCTTCGTGGCTACAATCTCGCTGCCGTTCTTCTAAGAGTTCAATTCTTCTTAGGTGTCCTCACACTGAGGTTCCATCAGAGCCCAGGCTACTTGGTCTTGCTGTAAACAATGTATTTTCTAGTGTTCAACCCTTTGACTGATGTTAACCATGTCTTTGATTATTGCTATATGATGTTTTTCAAACTTTGATTGGGATTGTTTCTTCTGGTGCTATTAGGTACATTCATTTCCATCTGTAATTCATTCTACTACTCTTTGTATTTCTACTACAAATCTCTGCATGTTATACAAGGCCAAGTCTGGGGAAATGGCTCAACTCACTTTCAAGCTTCAGAGAAGTCTGAAAAATTAATCTGCATGCTCAGCTCTAGAAATAACAAGTATGTATTTATATTTAGCAATTTCTTTGCTCATTTCTGCAGCAATACACAGGTGATCAAAATACTAACCAAATTGCCATTACCAGTCCATGTACGCTTACCATTACAACACTGGGCATCTCAGTATCTAGGGAGAATACATCAGATGAAACCAGCTCAAGTCAGTTGCTCTCCTCAAAGTAGTTCTCAGTTGTTCAGCTTTTATACGCTTAGGTTTGGCTGAGTTGCTTACATGCTTCTCCACCCGTGCAGTTTCTCTCCCCTAATTATGTCAGGTGTGGGGTTTTATACAACTCAAAACTCCACTGGTATAGCTGGATATCTAAACCTAAGGTATACCTCAACACTCTTTGTGCTGCTTGCCTTATAATAATTGCTGGCCATCCCGTATATTCTTCCCTGAGCTCATCATTCTTGCCCATCTCCTCTGAGTCTTCTTTCATTGCAGGCATTTGGTGTCACAGCGTGTGATTCTTTTATTTCTTTTTATATGAAAAAACCCCACACACAAACTTGAAAAACATTTGTTAGTTAGATTGAAGATAAAAAGCGAGTATGGCATTTGGGTTTGTGTCTGTTCACATGAAAAAATATTTATAAAAAGCAACCCTACTAATAATTTTGCCACAGAAGACTACCAGTTATTTGAAGCTCATCTGCAGCTTTTCGCTGAGGCCAGTGTCATGCTAAATTAACCTTATATTCTTAAACTTTCAGGACTAAGTAGTTCTTTGAGCATTATTGAGGAAGTGTTAAAAGCAATATACAAACAGCTCTCCATACAGATCTAATTTCAGACAATTTTTATGTGATCATATAGCCTAAAACCATTATCTGGGCCTCAATAGTCTGTGGCAAAGAACAATAATTTGTTAATTTTAGCTTCTGCTAACTCTAACAAGCGTATTTGAAATATGATTATGGTGGAGAGTAACAGCCAGCCATTGTTGACTAATAACCTCATAATTTTATACACATACAATGGTCGTCTTTTTTTACATTTATCAAGGGACAAACATGGCAAACTGACAGGTAAAAAACTTCAGAGACAAAGCTGAGGATACATTGTCCAGGAAGGATGATTTGTTGTTGAAACTAAAAGTATGTGTTTTTCTTTCTATTAAATAAGTGTCATAGTGCTCACTGTGTAGATCTGACACTTTTGTCCAGACTGAACTGTTCTGTACTAATCAAACTAAAAAGCACTAAGATTAAACCTTTTCATAAAATCTTTATGAAATAGATCCACAAAAAAAACTTAACACAGGCTTGTAGCTACTCAGCCACTTTATCAAAATCTCAATACAGGGTCTGGTAAACAAAAATCTAATTTCTGTGAATTTGGTGTGCCTGCCAAAGTGTGCTGCTGACTATGTGCAGTGGCCAGGGCTCCCCATGCAGCACCATAGTCCCATGGCCTACTTAACAGAAAGGTGCTGTGCCATGAGGGACCATCTCCACTCAGCACCAGCACAAGCATGACAGAAGCACACAGGAACCCATCTCAGAAAAATTCTCCCAGATGGTTTTGTGGGATAGTTTTCAGCCAGTTTTATTTCTTTATATGCTCCACGATGAAGCCACACCCACACAAGTGACTGGGGACACAGTGAATGGCCAAGAATCAGGCTGTAAGGGAGTGGGAAAGTGCTCCTTCTGGAGGACTCGTGTTGCTTCACCCTTATATGGTAATAACGAAAGCCAGCGTGAAGGAAAGGAAGGCAAAAAGCACTAGTAGGAATTAAGTGCATCTTAACATCTACCTCATTCAAAGATCATCTATCCCCATTATAACCTAGAAGCAAAATAGCAAAGCTAACCCTCTCTCATAAAGTGGAATGAGGAGCTGTCTTTACTGAACACCTCAGTAATCAACTCGCTCAGAATACTGAAGCGCATTCCTTGCCCAATGTGGTTTGATCAAACATCTCTTCTTCTCCCAGTCTGACTAGTTGATTCATTCCTTCTTTCACCATGCTGTAACTAAGGCAGGGTTGAAAGAAGACAAGCAGGTAAAAACTGTAACATGATGACTAAGATAAATGTTTACAACTGAAATTTTATTAAGGAGTTCTTGTGCTCAATTCCAGCTGGTACTTTGAAGGTAATAATTCAGTTTTAATTAGAGGATTAATGAAAACACCAGGACTTCTTCATCCATGTCAATGCCTGCACTAGCAAGATACTGAGTCATGTTGTCTCCTGTTCACTTTGGGATGCTTCCATGCAAAACAGAAAAGCCTGATGCACACAGAGCCCTGCAGCACGTAGAGAGTTTAATTTGCAGGAAGATAGATACAAGCTCAGACAGAAAAGAGATTTGAATCCCAGTATCTTGACTACTGGGTAGAACATCAGCCAAAACATACAGCAAGCATTGTCAACCTTCTTACCTGAAGTGTCTTAGAGCTGCATGTGAAACCGAAGATCACTGGCTCTGTTCTGCAATCTGGCAGGCCTAACACATGAGCAAGGTGTGGAATTCTTCAGGGCTGCAAGACTGAAGCAGCTCTGCTGGTTCTTAGAAGCAGACCTAGAAGCACAACTGTGTTTGGAGCATTCAGAGCTGAATCTGGACAGAGCATCACATGTCCATGGAAATGTAGCAACCTGTAGACATCTAAATGTTGCCCATTTCACAGCAGAGGAATGATGGTTATGGAAAATGGTTTTCAGTGCTTTCAAAAGCATCTGCAAATCATGAGCACCCCTGAGAATCAGAGTCCTAGGATATGGCAGCAGTTGCTTACTCTTCCATGTTTGCTCAGTCCCCAGATTTGGATACAAACAGCTGAAACGGATCCCAATATGGAGATGTGAACCTACTTAACACAGCAAACCCAGATGAACTGCTGCACAAGCATAATCCCAAGAGAGGCTAAACCATTACTGTAATTACCAAACCATACTGTTTCAAGTTTTGTGACAAACTCTTATGAGTTTTCAATATGGCAACCTCACTTTCATGCAACAGCAACAGTATCCCATGATTTCATGATTCTATTTATTACTCAAAGTTCTATTTATTACATTTTAGAAACTTTGATACAGTAAGGGGAAGAGATGTTGAGTGTGCACACTAACATTACAAAATAAATATATTGCAGAATTTTTTTAACCAATAAGAAATGCATAAGAAAACTAAACACAGAAAATTGAGATGCTTGGAATTAAATATAAAATTCCATAAATCTCACTATATTGAGATACACAAAGGTCCAGTAAAACGCAGTCCTAACACAGAAATTGTACTTGTATTATACACTACAGTTATGCTTTAAAGACTGTAACTGAAATTATGTTTTCTTTCTTCTCTCATTTTATTGCTTTAAATCTGTTAAAAGATGTTAGCACATCTGCCTCAAATCCCAATTCTTCTTGCAGAACCTGCCCTGCTACTTGGCAGTGCACATCACTGAGTTATACATAACCTGTACAATTAATGTACCTGCCAATTAGGTGAGTTGTTAGTGGTATAACTCTATCACCAAAACAACAGAATTTTTCAGGATTAGTAACAAATATCTCCAAATTGTAACATATAGCATCTTTGTTGAATGGGATATGAAACATTTTGAGAATTTTATCTTGTTTAATGTCTCAAAATACACTAGGAATAAGATCTATTAGACTTCTGTTCATTTGCATGTGTTGCCATCAATACAAGCCTCTCCCACTGACATGTTATTATACACAGAAGGAAAACTAAACTGAAATGGGCAATAAACTAGATATTAAATAAGTGAATAACCACCAGGAAAATTCTTTCCACTACAGTAAGACCAAAGTTTAATGTAACTCTAAAAACCTGAATGTGGCTGTCAGAGACCAGCAGTATTCTCAGAAAGTCAAGCACATGGTATACAGACATCAAAATGCAAAATTTTGACTTGAAAGACAAAGAGGGAAGATGATTGGGTTACACAGTAAATACATATGGTGCAGCTTTTTTTTTTTAATATGCTTTTTTAAAGCAATGATCCTCACATTTATTTCAGCACTTGACTTGCATACAAATTCTGTAGATCTCTAAGGCCGTTGAAAACATTGCCAATGGCAGCCCACAAAACGGGGAAAATGAATAATGTACCACTATGTGCTAGGAAAACCCCCCACATTTCTGCAAAGAATAACCAAACGCCTGATCTAGTTCATTGAAGATTAACGTGTGATAAACGTTTAGTAGTAACCACATCAGGGTAATAAAGCAAAAAAATCACACAAGAATTCTCAAAACCCAAAATCCCTTTATTTACAGTGTTCACGTAACTAGGCAAAAGTCACTTTCCCTCCCCACCGCAACTCTCCGAACAGAAACTGGCCTGAAGAAAGCAAAGTGTTACTCAAGCAATTAACCAGCTTGCATCCGTATTGCTTATTTTTCTCTCTGCTAAGCAGTAGCAGAAGCATGAAACTGCAGGGCAATACGTAGCTAAAGCCGTCGTCAACCAACAGCGGCGGACGTAACAGCGCTCCTGCAGGCACTGCCACCACGTAGCGTGCTTTTATCCCGGACAATGAATCAGCAAAACTAAACAGATTTACAAAACTGTAAGTAAATGTTTGCACATCGGTTCTGTTCCCGATTTATGGAGATTTCCCGCTCCCTCGCGGTGCAGTACTGGCAAGTCCCCTCAGCAAGCGCTTGAGGCGAGGACGCCGCCCGCCACGGCCGCAAGCCGCAACCAAGAAGGCCACAGCCATCCCACCCGCCGGGAAGCGGAACTCGAAGATATCCTCAGCACCCGCCGGCCTGGACCAGCAAGTCGGAGAGGCGCCTCCCAAGCGGCTCCGCCACCACTGCAGTACGTTGCCACTGCGGCTCCGCTCGCCCCGCTTCGCGGTCCACGCGGCACTGCGAACAGTGCACAGCGCACACCCCCGGCTACCGCTTCGGCGCAGCAGCCCGGCGCGGGTTCCACGACGTGAGGCACATCGCCTCTCTGATTGGTTGCCTTTACCGTGGGCTCCGCCAGCTCCGCGCCCGTATTGGTCAGTTTAGCGCCGATGCACTAGTGCTGCGGGACGCGGAGGGTGCACCTCTTCGCAGACTAGTGGAGTGACACGGCGCATGCGCCTTCTCCTGGCCTCGCCTGTCCTCCCCCGGCAGTCACCGTTGTTGGCCGTGCTTTGGTCTCCCGCGGCCCCATACCCTCCTCTTTCCCGCCATGGCGGCTGCCGTGGAGGAGCCTTTCCCCTTTCATGGCCTTTTGCCCAAGAAGGAGACTGGCGCCGCTGCCTTCCTTGCACGCTTCCCAGACTTCGATGGGCGGGGAGTGCTACTGGCTGTGCTGGACACCGGCGTCGACCCGGGGGCGCCGGGCATGCAGGTAACGGGCAGCGAGGAGGAGCCGCCCCAAGTGACGGCCCTGAGTCACGGCGGCGGGTGGGCCTCGGGGGACCGCGGGGGGCGACACTGGCGGGGAGCATGTGGGCCCTGCCGGACCGTTCCTGTGGAGTTGTGGCGGGTGGCAGCTGTGCTCACGGCGGGACGAGTGCGGGGACGGAGCGTTCGTACGGACGCGGCCATTGCCCCCGGTCGGCCTGAGGCGTCGACGAAAGCAGGGGAGGCCCCTGAAGGGCTGTTCTGGGGACTTGTTTGTTTGCTTGCAGTTGCCGCTAACTATGTATTCGCGTGAGCGTGGGCTCTTCGGGGAGGGTGGAGGAATCCTGTAGACGGGCTTCGCACAGGTCACTTCGCGTGTTTGTGCAAGGGCTCTCCTTTTAAGCCATTTAGAGTAGTTTTATGATACTTACATCTCTGTCTGTCATCTTTCCCCTAGAAGTCATCATAAAAGAATACTTTGTTAATCCTTAGCATTACTTCAACAGTAGATAGCTTGAGGCTACAAGCAGTGGCTTAGCTCTTTTACATGAAAAATGTATTTCTGGCAAAATTTGCATACCTCTCTCAGTGCGCTTTATTGCAGTAACAATCTGTCTCAGTTTTGGTTCTGCCAGCTTTTGTGTTTGTTTGCTAGCTTTGTAGCTCAAACTGCAGTGATTGCTGTTATGCTCTCGATCTCAGTTTTGTAAAATATCTCTGTGTGATTTTAATTTTGGCATTTCTCACTACTACTGTATTTATTTTAACTCTTACCTCTTAACATTTCCTAGTTGCATACATTTGTACATGGGTTTTTATGTCACTACAGCTTCCAGTTTATTGTCAGCATGTTTTACATGTGCTAAAGGAAGCTTTGAGAGTTGTATGCAACTTGCTTGGATACTGTTGTCTTTTTTTTTTTTTTTTTTGTTAAATCTTAAGCATCTCCTGTGTTGGTTTCTGCCCTTTCTTTGGCACTGGCACAAGATAGGTGACCTAGTTCAGGGGCCTAACCTTGGCAGATCATTAGTTTTGTTCTGAATGATTCTTTATGGGGTTCATGTAGCTGAAAATGAAGAGGGCCGGTAGGGTGGAAGTAGGGACTGGACAGCTGTAGCTTCAATTGATTTAATCTGAAGTGGAATTCATGTTTTTGGCAAAAGCTATGGGTAAGTGGAATAGCAGTTAGGAAGCTTAAAGAAAACTACCCCAAAAGCAAGCAAGATAATACCATAAGCAGACCAGAAAGTAGTAAAACACAACTAGAAAGATATGAATATAAATGGGATGTTCATAGACTCGAAGCTTCACATAAAAAGCAAAATAATCTAAATCTCTAGAGGTTATAACTGTGAAGTGCTCAACCCAAGACCAAAAAAAGTATGAGTTTATGGGCAGGTGAGAGGTTGTGTTCTGAGATAGGTAACTCAAGGTTCATAAAGCATAATAAGGGATATTATGAACCCTCATGATCCCAGTCTTGGCCATAATAGTGTTCTTCAACCTATTTTCTTTTGTAGAGCATAAAAATTCAGGTAGTGAAATAAAAATTTGTAGAGGACTTTGAGGTGGGTTAGGGAGTGGGATTCATCTTGCAATGGATGAGAGAGTGAGTGTGCAGGGATGTCAGAGAAAGATGTAAAGAAGCTGTGTGCTCTTTCCATGCTGCTCACTTAATACACTTGACTTAGGCTACTTGCTAAACTACTACTTCAGAACAGGGAGGCTTGCTGTGCAGGAGTATGGCAGCTGGAATGGAGACACAGACAGTGCAGAGTCTTTAGAATAGCTTTATAAGTGTTTTTTACAGCAAGAGGATGTCCTTTTGCGCTGTGGAGCATTGAGCAGTTTGTTTTGCTCCCATGGCAGAGGACAGTGTCCTGGGCACAGACAGCAACACAATTGTACTGCAACAAGTAGTGTCTAACCTGGGGTTAATTACTATTTTACTTTTTATCCCTGTTTTCTCTGATGCTCTTTTTTTTCTTAATTGTCAATCTTATCGTCAGTTCTTGGCCTGGCATGGAGTTAGAGTTTATGCAACTATGAGTCAGTTGCTTAAATGAACAAGAAGGCATTATATGTGGCAAGGTTATAGGTATTACAAGTTTGTGTTCAGGTTAATGTCAATTATGATTACATGCCAAAATGAGCTACCCTGCTTTGAATACAGTGGGGTCAAAACAAAACACCTCATGTTTTGATTCTCCTTGGTGTGTAATTCCTGGGTAGGGTTCCTTTGCTTGTTGATATTACACTGTGGTTTGTAAATACTGATACCATAGAAGTATGGCATGCAATTACCTGCTGAGGGATAAAAAAAGTTGGGAAAAGAGTATAACAGGGAAGTACCATTATGTTTACATTCCTCCACAGACACGCTCTGCTATAAAGAGAACAGTTAACTGGATTTAACAAACCGTCAGTTTCGGGTTTTTTTTTATCAGTTTGCTTGCTTTTCCACACAAAATGTTAATCGAATTTAACTTTCCTTTTCTTTCTGAATCTTTTGTTGCCAGTGGCCTCAAGGCAGCTCTTTTCACCTGTCTTCCATTGCCTTGCACTTCATCTGTTGATGCCAGCTATAAAGTTCAGTTTATTTCCTTCATTTGTGTTAGTTTTTTTTTACCCGCTTAGTAGAATCTATTTCCTGTTGTTAACCTACCAGGTCATGGTTCATAATTTCTCATTAAGGCATGGCAGCTGATGAAATTTTAGGTGGGCAGATAAGATATGCTAAATGAAGTGTTGTGGCTGTGTGCATATAGTTTTTGTTCAACCCCACCCTGTCCTTTCCCTGTTGCTGTTGTTGCTTCTTGTTACATTTCATGATACATAAACCAGTTCACCCACTTCTTGCAATTTTGCCTATTTGGTGAAGTGCTGTTGGAATTATTATTTACTAAAATTAGCTTGTACTTTGAGGTCACCTTTCAGCAATAGCAGCTACTTTGGTTTGACTTGGTTTTCAGCACTGAGTTTAAAAAAAACTGCTTGAAAATTACTTTATTTGTGATGACAGTCAGCTGTCCCGTGACCAAAGTGCTGAAAAACTTGTTCATCTCTTATTGCCACAATAGCTGTCAGCTGGAATTAATACCCCTGTGTGGTCTGGCAAAAAAAATGCTCAAATGCATCAAACTTTGCCTTTAAATTGGAATTGTTACAGATACTAGTGGTCCTCTACTTCTTTAATACTGATGAACTTCCAGGGTTATTCGGATTATCTTTATGGTGCTCAGTTTACTAATTTGTTTTATGAATAGTTAACATGAAACAATAAAATAATTTTCAGTTATAAAGTAGTAGAGTGTTTTTTCAAATTATATTAAAGATAGGATTAGGGATTTTGTTGTAAATACACTATAAAATGTTTTTATTGTCTACAAGTTCTTAATTTTTTTTTTAATTCTGATGCAAAAGGTAACAAAAATACACTGTCTGTCTGTAATGGGTTCATTACTTCAGTAGTTTTCTGTACTTACAAGAGAACTGATCAAGTTCCTTTTATATTTTTTCAATTATCTTTTTTAACCTCAGTTGAAAGACTTGAAAAGGAAAACCCAGCTGAACTTAAGTTTCACTGTAGCATTACTACTTGTGGGTAGTATGCCAAACAGCAATTCATGTCAGCAAAAGAAGCCATATCAGTTACTTGAAGCAAATGACCGTGAACCTGTCTGGATCACTGCTCTTAGGAACTGAACCTTGGACCTTTGCACCTGAAAGTGTGTTTCGTGTTGCTGATCAAACAACAATGATTCGTTGATTTTAATTGACAGACTTGTGTGTGTGGACCTGCAGTTCAGCTAGGATATAGAGCCATACAGTGTAGGAGTTGCAAATTGTCTTCCTGACTAGGAAACAACTTTTAGAACTACCCAGGCTTGCTGTGGCATAAATCTGTGTCTGGCCACCTGTTGCAGTATACAACTTGTGTAGTTCAAACACGTCACCTTGGATTACATCTCATTCTTATTTTCTTGTGCTTTGATCACTGAATAATTCATTTTGATTAGAGAATACTGAAAACTGTCCAGTTCTGATAATCTCAGGTTTTGCTTGCAGTTTCTTTATTATTGAAGCAATTCTTGACTTTTCTGTGAGTGGAGACTAACTTTTGAAGGCACTGATTACATGTATGCCCGCATATTGTATTTCCCAAGTAAATTTCCAAAGTGTTGATTGGTAGATGTTTTACCAGGTTTGCATGCTGTAACATTTTTCTTAACTGAACATGAATTTCTATGAACAGAGTTACAGTGTTTGCTTCTGTGATGGAAGTTCTTCCTTAGTAAACTTCTTCAAAACTGTATTTGTTACGTGTTGGGAAATTAAATTCATGTCCTTTTTGTTTGCTATGTGTTTGGGATTTGGTGGGGATTTTTGGATTGTTTTGTTTTTCCTGCTGTTTAAGCTTGTTTTTATTTGAGAGGAGATTGCTTTTTAGTTTTCTGTTTGTTGGGAGTGTGTGGGGGTGTAAGTTCTGTTTGACCTTGGAAGTACATACCCCTATTTGTTGAGGTGGGATAAACTTCTTGTCATTTTGGCAGCAAGTGACTTTTATGAAATAACTTGATTATGTTCTTAACTTCCAGCATGTGAGTTTGTAATTCCAGAGCATGATTTAAGCAAAACTACCTCCTGTGTATGTTATCTTTAGCATTAAATTGATAGAGAATAAAAGCAACGATACCAAATATTTAAGTGGTGGAAAGCAACAAATGTTGCTGCTTTTCTGAACAAGAACTTTTATTCATTTTCAGTGTAGTTAGTGAGTAGGAGATGTTGAGAAGATTATTTTTTTCTTTTTTAAATGAATCTGTAATGTAGGACTGTGAAAATAGATTCGTATGGCGAGTTCATAGAGCCGTAGAATAGTTTGAAGAGAGTTTTAAAGGTCATCTAGTCCAGCTCCCCTGCAGTTTATGGGGACATCTTTAGATCAGGTTGCTCAGGGCCACATCTGACCTGATTTTGAAAATTTCTAGGGATGGGGATTCTACCACCTCTCTGTGCAACCTGTTCCAGTGTTTCACTACCCTCAATTTTAAAAACATCTTCCTTACATCTGATAGAAATCTATCTTCTTTCAGTTTAAAACCATTTCCCCTTGTCACAACAGGCCCTGCTAAAAAGTATGCCCCCATCTTTCTTAGAAGCCCCCTTTTAATACTGAAAGGCTACAATAAGCTCCCCCTGCAGCCTTTTCTTCTCCAGGCTGAACAACCCCAACTTTCTCAGTCTTCTTCATAGGGGAGGTGGTCTATCCTTCTGAATTCATACTACCTTTCAGGAAAATACTACTGTATATTACAAGAAGGTAACATTGAATATTTTTGATGAATGTTAAAAAATTATCTTAATTGTACTCTTGGTGACTTAGTCAATTCTCTTTCTCCTTAGCGTGGTAAAAATACTCTTTATTAGGTGTGTATAGCCATAACTTCTAGCGTTTCAGATGGACTAAAACATGAAACAGAGTCCTTGAAAGATGAAAAGTAAGATGATGGTAACTTGTGTTCATTTTAGGTTTAAGCTCAGTTAAGATACTCGGGTTTGTGAGTACTTTAGCATGTACTTCAGCACCTTTAATTTTGTTAAATTTGTGCACTCATTACTGTAAGTTATGGCCAGAATGATGGCGTGAAAGCAATGAAGCAAATAATTTGAACACAAATAGTAGTTTTGGGAATTTTAGGCTTGGGTTTTAATTGAGGTTCATATGCTTCATTGAAACAGTGTTTTTACTTGTTTTTCTTCTACATCCTTTATACAAGTGAGTTAGTGAATTTGTATAAATGAGGAAGATAGACTCTTGCTCTTAGTTCATTAGTTCATTGAACATTTAACTAATTTCAAGTTGGCTTTATGTCTTTCAGTTAAAAGTTGAATGCTTAAGAGTTATTTGATGTTTTAATGAAGAAAAATAAAAAATACACTTATTTCCATACCAAAGGATACTCAACTATATTTTCATGTTTTCTGTGCTCATATTTTCAGATTACAACTGATGGGAAACCCAAGATAGTTGATATAATTGACACAACAGGCAGTGGTGATGTAACTACATGTACTGTTGTAGAACCTAAAGATGGAGAAATTACTGGTCTTTCTGGAAGAACTTTAAAAGTGAGTATTTGATGGTACAGACACACCACTGGACATCTGTCTGTCTGTCTTTCACGTTTAGCAACACACTTAGCACCTTCTTTGCTGCAGAACTTGCTTCCTTTTAACCACATCTTATCCAAAACTAATAGTACATTTGTTTATGCGAGATTGATATTTCTTCTACTTTTCCTGTGTCTTTATACTTAATGCTCTTTATAACTGAAAAGGTTTGTGCACGGCGTTTTGTCAGTGGCTTCATAATAATTTAATTATTCAAATCAGTATCTGATAGACTTCTGGAAGTTGGATAAGGAAAATGTGCTAACATGCTTTAAAAATATCAGACACAAAATACAAGAATAATCTTATTGACTTTGTGGTAAGTGGTTCTAGAGACTGGAAAACCTGAGGACTTAATTGTAGGCTTGCTGCATTCTCACTATAAGTAGTACAGAAAAGCTGTAGGCTTTTCAGAAAGATGTGATGAGATCTTGGTTATAGAACTGCTGGTGTTACTGACATGTTCATGGAATGCTTGAATTGATGTAATAATGGTGATCTTTGGATCTTTCTATGTTACCAGCTTCTGAATTTTGCACTGAATATCATTGTAAGGGTGAATCTGTTGCATTGTTTTGCTGTTGTTACTACAAATAGTGGATGTGATGTAAGTTAAAACTGGAGCAAGATATGAAATGAGATACTCGGATGTTTGTCATGACCTCTAATCATAATGCCCCTTCATGCTAGGGTGCTTCTTTTCATACATAGTTCTATCATTTCCCCAGACCTTTACCCGATGAAGTCACTGATGGGCTGTATGTTTTTAGAGTATCAGGGCAAGTGATACTTAATGGCGTTCAGTAGGCAGTGTCCCATGAATTGATTTCTTTGGAACTTTCCAAATTGTCATGTCATGTTGTTGAATCTCAGTGTAGTAGTTACTGTCATGGAGACAGGAAATTAATGACCAGTAGTTTGTTCCTCTAAGCTCTCTTACACAGTGTTGATTTTGGTAGCTTTGTTTGGTTTTTTTACACCATTAGTTAACCTGTTTCTGAATTTACTTTTCTGTAGATTCCAGCAAACTGGGTAAATCCTTCAGGCAGATATCACATTGGCATAAAAAATGGGTATGATATCTATCCTAAAGCTCTTAAGGAGAGGATTCAGGTAAGGAATTGCATTTTGCTTCTGGTGTATAGTCTTATTTTACTGTCACAATAATTAATTTTTTTTAGGAAACTATAGTATGTGATTTGCTAATATATGTAGGCTGCTCTCCAATGCTTGAGTAGTATTCTTTCACTGAATTTTGTTCACTTTTGAGACTATTAATTTTCTTGGTGATTATTTTTTTTCAGAGCAGCAGAAGGTGACCTGGTGGTTTTCCTCAAAGTCTGGTCCATTGAGGCATAAAATTACTGATAGCCCTTTCTTTTTTTTTCTGTGTAGTAATTGACAATTATTTATTGTATTGAACTTTTTTTAGCTATTGTCTGAAATTGGATTTTTATTTTACAGAAAGAACGCAAGGAAAAACTCTGGGATCCAGTTCACAGACTCGCTCTAGCAGAGGCCTGTAGGAAACAAGAAGAATTCGATGCTGCTCATAGCTCTCCCTCCCAGGTTTGTATAAGTCTAAATAAATTTGTAAACTTGCTTGATGAAGTTCGTTACTGGCTGAGAGGATTAAAGTGTATTATTAGATGGGTGAAGAAAAAAGTGATTATTTTGGCAAATAACTTCCTAGCATATCTTCTCATGCTTTAAAGTTTATATAAGGATGGTTGTTTGATTTGCTCAGTATTGTCAACTATGAAAATGGTATTACTTCAAATACTTTTTAGTGTATTTTCAGTAAGTGTTGTTTTTAATTTAACATGATCTTTTGTAGAAATAGTTATGCATAATATGCCAAAAATAAATAATATGCTTTTGAAAACAAGTGAAATTCTAGGTGTTTGTGGGTCCTAGGATAGTCTTATATTCTTTATGAAGTAATGGAGCACATGTAGCATGACAGAGTAATATAGGATTACCTATATTGTGATAATTTTTAAGATACTCTTTTCAACAAAAGTACTGTTTTTATTGCATTATTAGGTAAATAAGCTAATAAAGGAAGAGCTTCAAAATCAGGTGGAATTGTTGAATTCTTTTGAGAAAAAATACAGCGATCCTGGCCCAGTGTATGATTGTCTGGTATGGAATGATGGTGAGACCTGGAGGTAAATGCCTAAACTTGTCTAAAATGTCATGTCCTACACGTAAAACAACACCTGGCATTGAAGACTGGGATAAGTTTTAAATCTACTGTCTTTATAGAGGTCTTAAGTATTGTTTGCTTTAATCCTGCCATGTCATTCAAGTTACTTGACAAAGTTCCGATCTCAAATGAAGATGACATAGAAAGAGATTTTGTTAAAGACAGAATGATACAAAGTGTAAACCTCTGAAATTTTCCTTTGAGGTAGAGTAAAACTGGTTTGAATATCCATTGGTGATGGGAAGGAAAAAAACAACCCAATACAAAGTTTAAGTCTTTGCACAAACTTCATGATGTAATATGGCGCTTTATGACTGATAATATGCATCATACAAAACAGTGGCTGAGACTTGAAATGTTTGTGTACCACACTGAACAGTTAGCTCTAGTAAACTTTCTTCCTTAAAGAAATTGCCTAAATTTCCTCATGCTTGCTTTCCAAAGACAGATTTATTTGAATTTAAGTACTATTTGAAAATTATTTTGAGAAACTAGAAAATATTTAAGTGTAGACAACCAGGCTTAAAAATACTGGCTTATGAAAGATACCATAAATACAGAATCAGACTCCTTGAAGTTTTTGTGGTACTCTGATGGAGGGGGGGGATTAGGGGAATAACTGCAAGTTTACGGCATCTCAAAAATTATCCTTTTTTTTTATCCACAGAGCCTGCATAGATACAAGTGAGAGTGGTGACTTAACTAACTGTACAGTGCTGAGAACCTATAAAGAAGCTCAGGAATATGGATCTTTTGGAACATCTGAGATGCTGAATTACTCTGTGAATATATATGATGATGGAAACCTTCTTTCTATTGTCACAAGTGGAGGTAAATGAAAGTAACCTTAAGAAAATTATGCTGCTGAGCAGATCACATGAAAAGAAACAATTTTGTATTGAGTCTTGGTTCTGATACTTGGGATGGCTCAAGTCAGCTGTCTTAGTGTTCATTACTATGACAATCAAGATCAGTATTTAGACTTACTGAACTAAACCTATAATTACAGCTCATTACCAAACTTGCTTCTGTTTTTCTGTGAAATACTGTCAGCTTGGTGTTCATATGCATCTATACAAAGAATGTGTATACGTAGGCATTCTTTCACATATTCATGCATCCTAAAGCCTAAAATAGAAAGTGCCTTTTTTAGTTTTGTTTCTTCAATAGAGGGGGGTGATTAATTTTTAGATGTTGTCCTTTGTGCTTGTATAATTTAAGAATCTTAAATTAAACATCCATAAGCAAAAGGGATACTAATCTTTATTTTGGTTTATCCAAACTTATTTGTGATAGCAGGGGTCACTATAGCTGTATGTCCACCCTCATATGTGTATTCCTTATAAAATCATGTCTTGTTTTGGAAGCATCCTGAGTGTTGACGTGATAAAGATATCTTTGATTAGAAAAATTCTCTTAATTTCTTCCTGAAACTGTTCCATATCAGTAGAACTAAAGAAGCAGTTCTAATTTCTAAACTGATGGTAATTTTTTTGAGAGATTCTTTCTTTTGTACTTCCATACTGCTTTATTTCTATTTTTTTCTTAATCTCACTGAGTCATCTCAGCAATAATTTTTGTAACTTTGAGTAGGAAGCATTGAGCCTCTTAACTTTTGTAAGTGGAACTAAGTTAATACTTCCTTTCTGTTTGCCTGCTGCTTCCTTTCTCCCCTCAAAAAGTTGTTTTATTTTGAAGATTGCTGCTGTTTGCTGGCTTTCTTTTTTCCCTTAGTAGAATAACATTTATTTAATATGTGATTTGAATCCTGGGCTTATTTTATATAGTCAAAGAATTATTTAGGTTAGAAAAGACACTTATATCGTAGAGTCAAACTGTTAACCTTGCACTGCCAAGTCTCAACTAAACCATGTGCCTAGGTGCCACATTTTAAATACCTCTAGGGATGGTGATTCAGCTTCTTACCTGGGTAGCCCATTCCAGTGCTTGACAACCTTTTGGTGAAGAAATTTTTCCTAATACCCAATATGAGTCTTCCCTAGTGCAACTTGAGGCCATTTTCTCTTGTCTTACCACTTTTTGCTTGGGAGAACAGACGAACAGCCACCTCACTACAACCTTCTTTTGGGTAGCAATATGTATTGATCTCTGTTCAGAAAGAGAGAAGGTCTCTTCTGAGCTTTCTCTTCTCCAGACTCCAGTTCCCTCATCTGATAGTCATAGGACTTGTTCTCTAGACCTTTCAGCAGCTTTGTTGCCCTTTTGTCAACTCAACATCCTTCTTGTACTGACAAGCTCTACAGCCTCATCAGTGCTGAGTGCAAGGAAACAATTTCCTTGGTCCTGCTGGTCACACTGTTCCAGGATGCCAGGATGTTGTTGGCCTTCTCGGCCACATGAGCGTGCTGCTTGCTTATATTCAGCTGACTGTCAACCAGCACTTGCAGGTCCTTTTTCTGCTATGCAACCTTAGAGCCATTCTTTTCCAGTCCTGCAGGCATTGCAAGGGGTGGTTGTGACCAAAGTAGAGGACCTAGCACTAGACCTTGTTGAACCTCATGCTGTTGGCCTTGGCCCATTGATCCAGCTTGTCCAGGACCCTTTGTAGAATCTTCTTACCTTCAAGTAGATCAGTGCTCCCTCACAACTTGGTGTCTTCTGCAAACTTGCTGACAGCACACTCGATCCCTTCAAATATTAAACAGAACTGGCCTCAGAGCTGCGCTCTAGGGTATACCATTTGTGACTGGCCACCAACTGGATTTGTGTACTTGTAGATCAGTAAGTGAAAATTGAGTGGTAGTGTATTAAATTGGTATAAATGAAGTTCACTAAACATACAGTGATACAACTTTTCATTTGCTTAGGAGCCCATGGAACACATGTGGCTAGCATTGCTGCTGGATACTTTCCAGAAGAACCAGAACGAAATGGTGTGGCTCCTGGAGCTCAGATTCTTGCAATCAAGATTGGTGATACGAGATTAAGTACAATGGAAACTGGCACTGGTCTGATAAGAGCTGTAGGTATTTTACTGAATAAAAAATCTCAGCAGTGTGACTTAATTATAGACTATTGTGGCACCTTTTCTGCCCTACTTAAAAGTCTGTATTTTTTCTGGTTCTATAGTATTTACAAGGAAAAAACCCAAACCCCTCCATCTGGGGAAAAAAAAATCCAAACTAAAAATTACCCAACCAAAACCAACTACAATTTATTTTTAAATTCATCTTAAGAATGTTTTACTACAAAACAAGACCTCTGTTGCACAGTAGTTTTCAGATTGATAGAGTTGCAGTGTGTCAGGCTAGCTCAACACACAGGTTAAGTTACTTGTATGCATATCTAAAGTTCATTATGCTGTGTTGTGACTTTTTTTATAGCTACTTGGATAACTCTAGAATGCTTAAATCTAGAATAGACATTAATATCTACCTGTGTTACTGAGTTTGTTTTAACTGTGTTTCTTAAGAGAGGAAAATATCTTTCCTTTGTAAGGATGAAATGAAAGGCCTGAGACCTTTTCCATATACTAAGTTGATGGGGGGAAAAATTACCAAGATGAGGAACCGAAAAAGGAAAGCTGTATTTGTGGCCCTTAGAATATCTTGCTATAGCAAGATATAGGCATATAATGTTTTTGACTTCATATATAATTAAACCAAACTGCCCAGGAGAGGAGACTTTTGCTACTGAGAACAAATATTGGAGACAATAGTAATGATGCCTGCAGTTTTCTCTTAGGGTAATGTCCTAATTTCTTTGTGTTCCAAGCTGTAATAAGACTGTTCAAGTAGTGGTTGGTTCTTCACTGGGAAAATACCACTTAAATAATTACATTTACTTCAGTGAGTTACTTTCTTTCATAGAGTCAAAAGAAACTTACACGTTTTTTTTGATGTGTGGCAGATCAGTTTAAGCAGATGCTTTTTGCCATTCTTTAAGTGACTTAGTTATGACTAGTGTGGATTTTGGCTTTTATTTTTACTTCATCAGATGATAGAAGCAATAAAATACAAGTGTGATCTTGTCAACTATAGCTATGGAGAGGCAACGCATTGGCCAAATTCTGGGTGAGTACTACTGTGACTGATACAAAATATTTTAATATCATGGAAGTGGAATTATTTGATGAGCTTTGTGTAAGGGAATTGTCAGTAAGAATGAATTGTCCAGGTCCAAATGGTTCATATGCATTGAACTGGAGCAGTTTACAATTTTAACTTCCAAAAGTTAAAAATAAAGTTCAGAAGTTAAGTAAACTTTGAAGTGATACTGGTTTATAGTACAAATATTATTTTAGATTAATAACATTTTCGTTATTGAAATGACAAAAAAAAACTCCTACAGATTAAGTGAAGACCTAATATTGCTACATAACTATCACTACTTTCACAACTAAGGCCTTTCAGGTTTTATTTGTGGTTAGCTTCTGTACTGGAACGGCCTCTGCTGTGTGTGGGAAGTAGGCTGCATAGTATTCCTTGCTCTGTGACTGGTCATGGAGATTCTACTAGAAATGGGAATTTTGATCCTGTAGGAAGAAAGAAATATTGTTGATTAAATGATGACTTCTTCTTTTTTTAATTACGTCAGGAGAATTTGTGAAGTAATTAATGAAGCAGTGTGGAAGCACAATGTAATTTATGTTTCGAGTGCAGGAAACAATGGCCCTTGCCTTTCTACAGTAGGATGTCCGGGTGGAACTACATCTAGTGTAATAGGTAAAAAATTTGCTTTGAAAAATTTTTTTTTACAGTATTCAGTTTCAAGAAATGTACACTGTGAATGCATTCTATTCCAGTTGAATGAAAATGAAGGTTTGAATTTTACATGGTTTAGTATTACGCAGTATGGCCATCAACATTGTTACTGTATAGCATGCTGCTTTTATATTTGCTTTGTTAAAATATCTAGATTTAATGAGGTGGGAAATGTGTATTTCCATTTTTAAAAGTGAAGTAAAAATTCAGCTCTTTGAATTTAAAACACAGAAATATTTTGGTTTTGCTTGTAATAAAAATAATTATAAATCTAAAATCCTTGTATGTTTTATGCAGGTGTTGGTGCCTATGTATCACCTGACATGATGGTTGCTGAATACTCATTAAGAGAGAAACTGCCAGCAAATCAATATACTTGGTCATCCAGAGGACCTAGGTAGGTTCTTCTAAAAGAACAAATTCATTACTTTGGGGTTCAGGTTATGTAACTGAAAAACTGAAAATTGGTCATTAATACCAGAATAAAAGTATTTCTCAACCATGGGAAGAGCATAGGTAGTCTGCTGTTCTTGGAAGGTTTTTGTATGTTGGGCTTAGAACTCTTGTGACAGGACCACTGAACTACCTTGGCACAGCCTGTATGTATTGATAAGGTGTACATGATGAGTGCAAACCTATTTGGAGGTGAAAAACGTTTGATAAGTTGTTTGGATATTTGTTCTTTTTCTGAAATATTTTTCAGGGTTTTTTTTTCCTGTAGCATTAATTTAATTAAGTTAGTGTGGTGAAGTTAACTGCACTGATAGTGTTAAGGGTTAGAAGAAGTAATATTACTGCAGTGGTGTTAATTCTTGCTTCAGCAACATTGCTTTGATGGTGCAAATTACTGAGGGTTTTGCTTGAGTGTGGTAGAGGTGTGACTATGGAGGAGAAGGTATTTTTCTGCCTAATGTTATAGAAAACTTTTCAGAGGTTTATAAAAGATAATTTAGGGGCAGTGGAAGCTCCAGTTTTTATTTCATGTCTCAGAAACATTTGATAGTAATGTGGTAGACAAAAGAAGAAAAAAATGTCTCTCTCTGAATTCTTACCTGTGTGAGTCTTTGGAATTGCTCTTGTGAGTTGTGGAGTTACTGTATGATGTCTTTTGTAGTTTAGCCCATGACAGTATTGGGTGAAGGAGAACATAAAAAACATAGCTTGAGATTGGTCCTCGGTTTATTTGCTGTTTGCATAGCAACCATTAGGATTAGCCTTTAAAGTTAAGGTGTCATGGTGTTTGTATATTTACAGGCCTTCAGCAGAGGAAGGGAGAAGGATTTGTAATTAATATTGATACTCACACACATATATAGAAACTACATTGTGTGGTTTGTCACTTTGCATTGTAAAATAGAATGAGCATTTGTCAGCTGAAAGGCTCAAGTCTGGTCAAAGAAAGATTCTTTTTTTATGTAGGGTGCAAGATGCGGGTGACTGGAGAGTTCATAAAGCTTTGCTAGAGCAGTATTGGGGTAGAGGATCAGTCTGTCTCAGTGAGCAGTGGAGGCTTTCAGGCAGATGTGTGGTACATTGCTTGGCCAAAGGTGTTATGATAGAGAAGCTGTTGTTTATATAGGGCTGTCATAAAATATGTCAAAATGTTAAACTACCGTATCTGACTGAGTACTCTGATTTGAGATGGATTTTAGACACATGAAGCTGTTAGTGTGGGATATAAAATCCTGAAAATACTCTGCTGCTCCACAGAACTTAATAGCTCAGGTACAGAGCTATTAAGGACTGCTCAAGGACACTTAGGCAGTACAATCTGTGTCTACCCAGAGCAATGACAATGGAGTTTTACCTGGTCCATGCAGCTGAAAACCAGTTGCTTTAACTGTGTGACAGGTACTCACTCCATTCTCCAAATACGCTTGGGCAAGAAGGAAAGGTGACCTGGGCTCAGCTAATCCTGACCCACCTCTTGACATGGTGTATTTTTTTTTCCTCTTCTCCCCTTGCTCTTCTTGTCTCAGGCAAAAATAGATTTTTTTTTTTCTAGAAAATAGTAACTATTAAATGGGTTATGTAGAGCACTAATTAATGTACTGAAGTGTTTAATAGGTTTGTTTGTGTGCATTTTCTAATTCAAATCCTCTAAGATATTCTGCTGATTAAACTGAAGCCTGGTGAACAGGTAAAGGATGATCAAAATGACATTTTTTCATTTTTAATTACTACTTAGTAGCATGCTTTTTCTTGGATTTAATGGATTTAGTGAAGTAATATACTTGTAAATGTTTCCTAAAGCTGAAATTAATTTCTTTTTGAATGCATGGAAGAACAGAAAAACCATGTTTTCAACCTCTGTGTTTTAACTCTAGCACTGATGGAGCCCTTGGAGTGAGTATCAGTGCCCCAGGAGGTGCTATTGCTTCTGTTCCAAACTGGACTTTGCGAGGAACACAACTCATGAATGGCACATCCATGTCTTCTCCCAATGCATGTGGAGGCATCGCGTTGGTATTGTCAGGTAATGTGCTACAATGCTAAATGTACATCTGTAGTTTAAAAGAGATTAGATATTTTTTTCCTCTTAAAAAAAAAAAAAGGCTATAACTTAATTTTTTTATTGTCTCCAATAATACCCTTATTTTTAATTTCAGGACTCAAAGCTAATGATATTCATTACACTGTTCATTCTGTCAGAAGAGCTTTAGAAAATACTGCAGTGAAAGCTGAAAACATAGAAGTATTTGCACAAGGACATGGTGTTATTCAGGTATTTGCTAGGGAAAAGTCCCCCAACATAATATGAATAACTGTAAGTGGAAAACTAAATCACAAAAAAGGCATCTCTCTAGATGAGCTCACTTGGTTTGCTCCCATGCTACTTGATTCTCTGGGCTGGTTGAGGGAGAACGTAGTGGGAGGGGAGGAGGAATGAGACCTTTCAGTTTCTGCATGCAGTTACTGTAGAATAAATGTGGAGTAGACACATTCTTAGACTGATCAGAAAAGTATGTGGACATGAAAGTGGGATGTAGGTTTTTATCACCCACATGTGGATTTGGGTGCCTAAATTTTGTCCTAATGTCCAAATATGTTTATGCTATTGTCAGAGAGAGCTGAACTTGTTTTGTGCAGACAGAAGCTGGAACTATAAGTTTTGGGCAGCGATAATGTAGAGATACCCACACTGTGTCACAAAGCAGTGTAGCCGCAATTGTCTGATGACTTTGCTCTGGGCCTGTACTGGAAATTCTGAGAGGTCATTGTGTCTGTGGGCCTTTAAATACGTTGGAAATCTGTGATGTGATCCTTTGTATGACGAAGACACAGCAAATAAGTCTCCCTGTGCATAATCTTAGATTCTTAAAGAGCTGTTGATTTAATTTTTCTTCTGACATTCACTCCCATGTTAGCCAGAAGTACTGAGATCTTGCTCTCATCCTTAAAGATGGTAGATATTAAATGCTTAGCTCTAGTAGTTAATACCTGCTAAGTACATTTATAAGGAGGCTTCAGTGATAAGGATGCAAAGACTCTGTTAGTTACAGGCAATAAAGATACGGTTAAACTGCTGAGATTGCACAAGCTACCCAAGCTAATTAAATTTTGTAAGCATTTTCCAACATCCCTATCAAAAAAAAATCCAACCAACCAAACAAGATCACATTGTGACTGAAAAGTACAAAATATAGTCATACCCTATAATTTAGTTGTCTGTGATTAAACCATGTGTTAAAATGTGACTGAGACTGATCTGAGGTTGTTGTATGTCCCGTTGTCTCAAAGGAGAGTGCCCTGATCTGCACTGGAGAACTCACTAAAATAGAAAAGAATGTATTTTTGGAGTCAGTAGAATAGTGTCCTTAAAACAAAAAGGTGAATGTGTCGTTGAACTTCACTGTCACAGCTCATTTAGTTAAATTCAGGGCTGGAGTTCATGACCTCATTCTCTTATTTCATATCATTGTATAAAACTTACCTGGGTATTAAATACTGCTATGTCTCTTTCGAACTGCTCAACTTGTATAAAAGATTTAAATGCTTAACTAGTGTTGCTCCACATGGGACCATGCACCTAAATTAGTATAATAGGTCTAGGCCTTTGAAGTTGTCTTTGAAGCCGAATTTTTGTTGGGCATGTTTTTTACAGATTTATTACAAAGGAGAATTTGGGGTTTAGTTGTTTTGGGGGGTTTTATGTTCTTGACTTTCTCTCCTCTGTGTGGCTGTTGCACACTAAAAAAAAAAAAAAAAAAAAAAAAGTCACCTCATTTTCCATACTGAGTATCATGTAAAGTGCAATCAGTGTGGCTCAGGTGGAGTGGTTTTGTTGCTGTGCTTACTGATGATTCATATTGAAGATAATATTAAGTTGAAATTTGTTAATTTAAAATGTGCTCTTTCTAACAGGTTGATAAAGCCTATGACTACCTCGTTCAGAATTCATCATTCACAAGTAACATAGGCTTTACAGTTACTGTTGGCAGCAACCGTGGAATCTACCTCAGAGATCCTGTCCAGATAGCTGCACCTTCTGATCATGGGGTTGGCATAGAACCTGTCTTTCCTGAGAATACAGGTAGGAAAGAGCTTTTGTATGTGGTGGGCAGCGAGGAAGCAAGTTATAATTTGTAAACAAAAGCTGTGATAATGACGAGTGATAGGACTTGTAACTGTGTTGGGGAATTTTGTTGCTTCATTAATCTTCTCACTGTAAAAAGGATCTCTCTTTGCTATGAAGAAATTTTAAATTATTTTTAAACGATTTTTCTTTTCCTGTCATCTGTCCAGCATCTTGGCTGTAGTCAAGAGTCAAGCCTGGAACAGGCTGCCCAGGGGAGTTGTGGAGTCTCCCTCTTTGGAGATATTCAAGACCCACCTGGATGAGTCACTGTGTGACCTGGTATTAGGTGATCCTGCCTTGGCAGGGGAGTTGGACTAGATGATCTCTCGATGTCCCTTCCAGCCCCTGACATTCTGTGATTCTGTGATGTTGTGGGGCTAAGGAAAAAATATGGAAAAAATAATAAAATCTCTCATGTTTCATGAAATTATAGAACTTAATGGGGTTTATTGTATATAACTCTTAACACAGGATGATTACTGTTCTAAAGATGAAAGAACTTGACCCTGTGTCTCATCTTAGAGTAAATTCCATATTTCGACTTGCAAAAAATCTTAGTTTAATGAACTAGACTTACATTCAGTGTCTAGTCATGGATAGACAAATATGTCTAAAGGCAATACAGGAATTGATTAATAGATTTTAGTTAGTTACTAGCAGGGTAAAGGTAACTTGTGCAAATACAAATAAGGTTTTACATTTTTCTCCAACTGTTTTGCTCTGCTTTACATTGTAAAATACAAATTTGAACTCACTGAGAAACTGAATTACATTATGTTAGAAGAATATAAATTGATTCCTGTGACAGCTTGTTACTAAGAATAATTCCTTTCATGAAGCGAATGTTCCTGCATGTTGACATGTGACAAAGAGGTGAGTTTATTATGAGGAACATAGAGTATGAATCAGGCCCTAACCAATTTGTTCCAATTTGTTACATTTTATTGATGTGTACATTTCAATAGCAAATACTATGTCATAGTAGAATATGAGCACATTTGTGTTATTGAACTGGGTTTTTTAAAATTCATTTCTTGACAGAAAACACTGAAAGAATATCTCTCCAGCTTCATTTAGCTTTAACTTCCAATGCACCATGGGTCCAGTGTCCTAGTCACTTAGAGCTTATGAACCAATGTCGACATATAAATGTTCGTGTGGATCCGCGTGGCCTGAGAGAAGGACTTCATTATACAGAGGTATTGAAGTTTCAATGCTTTAAGCAGGATTGTGTACTCTTTCCCTTACATGTGATCTGTCAACTTTTATTTCCTTAAAAATTACTTTTATAAAAGCTTTGTCTCATACAGGCCAGAAAATACTGCCATGCCATCTTGCTATACAGGCTCAATCCAGGGTTCAGCAATAGTTACAGTTAAAAATAGCTGAACTAAAATACTGAAGTTGTTTGGGACAAATTCTGAGCTGAATTCTAGATGGAGCTTTTGAGAAAAGGCCTATCAGATGTGAGCTGAAAGCTTTTGGGGCAAGAACAAAGTGAGCATAAGTGTAGAAACTAATGTGTTTGAGTTTTCTCTTGATGAATGTTCCTGCTTTACTATAAAGATGAATCTTTTTTTAATTTTTTTTTCTTCAGCAGTAACTACAAAGATTAAAAATACTCTGCAACTAGTTTAAATTTAAGGTTGTCTTCTGTAATGTGATTTTGACCAAAGATTTTTAAGTGGCTATATTTTGGGCTTTTTTAGGTGTGTGGATATGATATAGCAATGCCTAATGCAGGCCCTCTGTTCAGAGTTCCAATAACTGTTGTTATACCAACAAGGTGAGTAAATTTTATCTGCCGGCTTTATCTGTATTTTTTAAGTTTAGTTAAGTTTTCTGTACCCATTTCACTTGTCGTTTATTTCACTACCTTCTTTATCTTGGAGTTACTGAACTTGCTACTAACTTTGATAAGGGTACAGATATCTGAAAATACCTACAGCAGTGGCTTTTTTGTAGTTTTGGTCTTGGCAGCCAGGAAACAATGTTGGGCTTAGCCACAGTGGCAGCAGATTCCTGGTCCATCCAGGACACGTGACTTCTGACTGGTTGACCAAAATATCAGTGCGTATACTCATAGGTCAACTGGGGTTCTATTATTTCTGTTTGCATCTCATGGACTTGAGTACATAAAGGTAGGAGGCATTACTTGACAGATGAATGTTGGAGTAAGCTTCCATCATACTTGAATACTAATTCTGAATTTGCTGTATTGTGCTCACCCTTGGATTAAACATATGACTTCAGTGATGTTGATAGCAAAGAGTGTTTTATTAAACCTACTCAGTGGATAATCTGCCCTGAAAGGGAAAAAGTCATTCATAGAAATGTTACTTCTTATGTACTTTACCTCACTTCAGGGAAAATTCTGTCAGCAAGCAAAACCAGGTCCAATGAAAAATAAAATTCTTTAATACTTACATTAAAGCAGGGCAGGGAAGCTGTCTGCATAATGCTGATACACAGTGTGCTGTCAGATTCTGTAGTAGTATGGATTAAAGATAATTGGTGTTGATGACTAAATATCCTTGTCGTACACGTTTTATAAGAGTATTTCTGAATTTTAAACACTTTAAAAAAAAAAAATTTCAAAAAGTTTCACAGCTTGTTTGATTACTACTTGTATTTTCTTTTTGACATACAGAGTAGATGAATCATCAGGCTATGACCTGACATATACAGATGTTCATTTTAAACCTGGTCAAATCCGAAGGCACTTCATTGATGTTCCACAAGGAGCTACTTGGGCTGGTGAGGAAAATGACTGCACGTAAACATCTCATTTATCAGACTTGACAGCATTGTTTTGGAATAATTGTTGAGTTCTACCTGAATAAGAGCTGAAGGATTTGACCCATGAATGCATTAAACATTTATTTGATTTTAAGCTATTGTAGGAGTGATTTTGAGTTATTTCATGGCTTCAGGTATAGTAAAATCCTGATTCCCAGTCCCAGAAGCCAGCAAATGCAATCTGAAGTGGTTGCCTGTAACTGGAGGATTACCTTAAGCTTCAGACAGTAATACTTCTTCATAAACATATCTGGTTTTCAAGATCATAGAATGGTCTGGGTTGGAAGGGACCTCTGAAGGTCATCTAGTCCAACCCCTTTTCCTTCTAAAATTCTTCTATCTTGAAACTAAATTTCCTTTTTCTTCAATGTAGAAGTGACAGTATGTTCATGTTCAGCTGATGTGACTGCGAAGTTTGTGCTTCATGCTGTTCAGCTAGTGAAACAAAAAGCATACAGAAGCCATGAGTTCTACAAATTTTCATCCTTACCAGAAAAAGGATCGGTGACTGAAGCATTTCCTGTCTTAGTAAGTTACCTTAGGGTGGTGTAGGGGAAGAGAGAGGAAGGCAGTGTATCAGTACAGTATACCGGAACTCCTTCCATTGTTGTTTTTTCTCCAAAGAAAAACCCCAAACCCAAGAAGTTGTGTGCTGTTACAGTACAGAATGCATTTAGTTTTCAATTTTGAAAAGATCTCTTGCAGCTTGCTAGCTTTCATTAATTACTTTGATAGTCTATGAGTTTAATATGTGTGTAGTCTGCCTATTTTGAAGGGTAGGAAAGAAAGATGTAACATTTAAAAGCTCGTAGCTTTCTCTGTAAGCTATACCCCTGGCACTCTGAGGCCATCAGTCATCCTGTGTTGTTCGAGCTGTCTTGTGCTTTCTGGACCATGCATGATGTCTTACTTGGTACTGCACAAACCTATACAGTTAGAGTAAAATGGGCATGAAGTGGTCTTTTTAGAGCTGTACTCCATTTTTATTGTCTTGAGATGAGGAAGGTTGGGGTAAAGAGAAAAGGAATTTAGAAACTTGAATCTAACTTGATGCTTTTGTTACCCAGGCTGGAAAAACCATCGAATTTTGTGTTGCTCGGTGGTGGGCAAGCCTTAGTGATGTTAGCATTAATTACACCATCTCTTTTCATGGTGTTCTTTGTGCTACTCCTCAACTAAACATGGTAAGTTTTCCAAAGTGTTTTCTTTTTTTAATTACCCTAAAGTCCTATGCTATCTCAGAATAAAAAGAGCTTTTATTCGTTATTGTCTGTATTTAAAAAGATTAAAAATAAGTTTAGATATCAGATGTTCATGTTTTCTTTAGGTAAATAGGAATTGAGTCCTACAAGAAATGCCCATTACCATCACCATATGATTTTTCTTTCTGTGTTTTCATTATAAATCAGTAGGAAAAAAAAAAAAAAGGAAGGGGGGGGGGGAAAGCCAACACTAATAGAAGACATACTAAAAGGCTGAAATTGTACCAACACTTACACTAGGAAGCGTTGGTGTGAATTAACATTTCTGGGACCACAGATTTGGAATTTGAATATCTAGGCTACCGATGCTAAAAGACAATACTCTGAATACCATATTGAGAATAAAATGTCATTAAAAATGTTCTATTCAGTGTTTCGTTGGAGATGTGATGACTGGCTCTAGATTTGTTGGTTAGGGCAGTTGAAGGCAAAGAGATGGGCAGTGTCATAATTTGTAAGGCTCTGTGATGCTAAAGGACTTAAAAGATTGCTAAAAAGGTAATATTTATGATACTTTGTTCTTTGCTCCTCTATGCAAACTGGCTTGGCTTGACTTTCCCTCCTTTGGGAGAGGGTTCTGTTTGAGAGCTAAGATGGCCTCCACCATGCTAATTTGTCCTGGGTCCCTCCTTTTTTTTATCTAAAGGCCAGAGCAAATCATACCTGTCCCATGGGTGTATTTGGATGTGTTTAGACTAAGTGGTGAAAAAATGTGGGTGCACTGTGCTAGGGCACAAGGTTTTGAACTAGTAGAGCAGAAAAGAAAGAGGTGATGGTGGTGTGCATGCAGCTCCTTACACCTATCAGGATTACATCAAGTGAATAATGGAGAGTTAAAATTGAGAGAATATAAATAGGTCTTGCCTATCCTTCTTGAGCACCTGTAACTTTTTGTAAATGAATTTTAATAGTGCAGATATACTGGTGGCTTTGTCACAAGATATATCTAAAGAAGACATTTTCAACTAATTTTGACCATCACTAGCCCATGTGTGTAGTGTTTTCTCTATATTAGAAAATTAAATTGTTCTGTAATAATCCTAAGCAGAAGCACCATAAAATACTTGTTTTGAGATTGTAGATGAATAATACTTACGTTTATTGAACTGCACATTCAAAGGAAATCATCAAAAATCATAAACAAAATGTGACTCTGACTGGTGCGGTTCTGTATGAAGTACTTCAAATTATTAAGTGGAGGGGAAGTTGCATGTCCCAGTGTATTTGTTGTTGTAGAGATAAGCTTGTGACAATTTCAAACTCAAGCATTATTACTTCTTAGAGACAGATACAGCTTGTGTTGTATTTCTGAGGGACATACCAGATGGTCAACATTGTAAGTGCACAGAAGCGTAATTGTTACATACTCTTTCTTTAGCATGCTTCAGAAGGCATTGTACGATTTGATGTCCAGTCCCTGTTGAAGTATGAAGAAATTGCTCCGTGTATAAATCTGAAAAGCTGGGTTCAAACACTCAGGTAGAGTTTCTGGTGAACTGTGTTGGGAAAGTGGGAAAACTGTTCATAGGTAGTTGGAACAGTAACAAGTTAACAGCAAAATTTAGGATAGCAACAATAGTCTTGTCCAAATTTAAGGGGGGCTTGGAAGTATCAATAAAATTTTGCAGCGTTCTCTTTCTTGGTTCCATTTAACTGCAACAAAGTTTGAGAATTACAGTACATTGTCCATACGAACCATTTTCCTTAATCTAACTGAAATAAAACAAAACAAAAAGACATGGCTTCCAAAGGAGACACTTAGAGGTAAAAGGTACTTTAATATTTAAAGAACTCAATTGTAGTTATTTGGTGCTACTGATTGCTTTGGAGTTTTTTTGAGCAGCTGCTGAAGATCCTGACCATTTTTTACCTGGGAAGACATGCTGCCATATTAGATTCTGAAATGCCTGAGTTGATAGCCTTAAGCAAGGAAATAAAAGCGTCTCCTAACGTGTCTTTGCTTAATTCTTGATTTGTAAAATGGAGATGCTCTTATCTCTGTGATACTTGAGGCACTTTACTGACACTAAAAGAACTGCAGTTAAGTAAACTAATGAGAAATATTCATATATTTAAATTAAAGCATGAATAGTGTTTCTTGAAATAATGAGTCATAACACAGAGGGGGGAAAATTGCTGAATGGCTTCTAATTTTGTCTCTTGAGTTTCAAATGCTGGGAGACAGAATGAATATTAGGGACAGATGTTATGTGTGGTATTACTTGATTGTTAAGTCTTCTGTTAGCAGTCTGTCTAGCATCTGCCAGACTAGGAAGCCTGGGTTAAATGGACCTGTGATCTGACCCAGCCCAGGATATTTTGCTAGATGACTGTCTGTGCTCTTGGCAATGAAAAGCTGACAGAGTGTTTAAGAAAAATTATCATGTAATTTAAAACCACCCTCATTCTGCTATTCTTTATTTCCAAAGCTCTGTTTTTCCTACGTTGTTTTTTAGCCTATATTCTTTAATGCTTAGGGCCTAAAGTGTTTGTGCTTGCTCTAAGCTTTTCATAATTGTCAGAGTTGACATATGCTATATAGCGTAGTAACACAGAAGAATGTTAACATAGACTATGTAGTACTGTGATTTCTGTAAGGCCTCCTAACGAGTTCTAAAATAACCTGATTATTCTTTGCTAGCTCTGAAGTACGTTTTTTTTATGGCATTTTATTTTGAGCATTGAGATGTGCTTGCTAAGTTCTATTGGCTTCTTTCTTTATATAAATGTCATTAAACCTGTCAGTTTTTGAACTGACATTAATTTTAACCAAGGAATTTATGATACCTGGATAGTTAAGAGTATTTTTAGAGATTTTACTGCATGTGCTGAATTCAGTTTTGCTTATGAAAGTTTTGCTTCTGCTTAAGCAAAGCCAGTTTTGATAGAGGATGCATCTTTAAGAGAACATTCTGTTGTTTTTTTTCTGTCATGTAACTGCAGACCAGTGAGTGCAAAAATAAAACCTTTGGGGTCCAGAGATATTTTACCAAATAATCGTCAACTGTATGAGATGATTCTGACCTACAACTTCCATCAGGTAAGGGTTATGGATGCTTGTTTTTTAGAAGTCAGTTATAAATGCAGCATTTTCTAAAACCATATTTTAACTTTAAATTTCTGTGAGAAACAAGGTCTAGATTCACACTCCAGACTCAATACAGTCAAAATTCTGATTTCTTTTTAGGAGCTACTATTGCTTAAAAATGGGATTTAGTTTCGGTATCCCTTTAAATATGTCTACATCTTTTAATCAAATAGTGGATTAAAATTTTCCAACATTTCTTTTTAATAGCCAAAGAGTGGAGAAGTAACTCCAAGCTGCCCACTTCTTTGTGAATTGTTGTATGAATCTGAATTTGATAGTCAACTGTGGATTATTTTTGACCAGAACAAAAGACAAATGGGTTCCGGAGATGCCTATCCACACCAGGTATAGAGTAATGTATTTATTTTACCTTCTGTTGTCTGCATAGTGCAAACGTTTCATTCTTTTTCACCTCCCAGGCCTGTTGTTAGCTCCTAATATTTCCTGATTTGTATAGATAATAATGTTACGTCTTCAAAAGAAGACCGATTCAGTGGTGATGTATTTGTATGGGGAAGAAAGTAATGACAGGTTTGTTTCCATGAAATAGAGCACTGTGGGTTTTTTTTCCCAAGGAAAGAGAAAGTTATGCTGTGTGTTACTTCTACACAAACCTGTTAACTCTTGATTTCTTGTGATTTTGATTGATGCTTCTTAAGGAGTGATTTCAAGGTTTCATATTTATATTTGGGTTTTTTACGAAGATGGTACCTTGAACATGTCTGTTTATGGCAGAAAGTATCCATTCTTTTATCTATCATCTAACTTGTCCACTGATAAATCAGAGGCTTCTGTATCCATGAAGACTTGTCTTCTGGGCAGTTGATTTCTTCAGACAGCTTTTTAAATGCTATAGCTTGGTTTACTTCCTGTTGTTGCCTTTCAAAAGGGAATTTTTTACGTAAGACTTGCAGATACTGTATCCTCTGTAGGTATATCTTTCTACTGGAACAGACTGTCTGATCATGTGGCAAAAGGATGGGGAGGGGAGGAGAAATAGAAAAAGTAGAAGAAGCGTTCTCCATAGCTTTTGGTTCTGAAAATATTTTTTTTACCACTTCAAACCTACAGTTGAACTTCATTAATGTCATGTTTATTTTGACAGTTCAAGAATGATCAAAGATCAGTTTTAAAACGTGTCATTTGAATCTTACAAATGAATTTCAGAAATTGCATTACTGAAACTTCTGTTCTTAGCCTGCATTTTTGAGATACTATAAAATACGAAAATTACCAAATGATCCATTACTCACACCTAGTAGATCACCAATACCATAAGTCTCTGATGTTCTGCATCATAGAACAATTCAAAACCAATTCAAAATTACTTAATACAAAAAGGAGTATCAACAGAAAGCATGAATCCCTAACCAGAAGGAGATTCTGGGAGCAGTGTAGTTCTGAGTTACTGTGCCTTTCTATTTTAGGGCTGCTTTACAGCAGTAGAAATGAAATGTAGCATGCTAGTGCTGAAAACACCTGTATGATGCCCTATTGGGTTGATAGAAATGAAAAAATGTTTTGAAAACATTTGAAAGAATTTGAGAGTCTAGGTGACTTTTGGTGGTGTGTTGTGTGTTGTTTGTTATTTGGGGAGGCAAGTTGTTTGCTTGGCTTTTTTTAGTAAGTAGAAGTGGTTATCTGCACATTCCTAACTGAGTATATAAAAAACTTAGGGTAGAGGCTTGCAGCTCTTGAAACTGTAGTCTTAAATGGCACAGGAATACTGGATCCCTTGTTGTGAAAGCTGGTACAAGGTTTGAGACAGTAGAAGATATTCCAAACCACAGAGTAAATTGAACTGAACCTGCTAGAGGTTTTAAACTGAAAGTTTAGCAAGAATTATGATGATTATTGGAGCATTTATTACAATGTAGGCATAGAAGCAAATTATGTCAGCCTATTTTGTGCTCTGAAGTTGTTTTTACTTTTTTTTCAGTCAATCTAAAATATGTTCTAGCTGCTATCAAGTCTTAAAATCACTGGTTTTGGGAGATTCCAAAGCTAGCTATCTAGAATATTTTAAATTATTAGAGTTACATGGATCAAGAACACCACAACAATCTTGTTTCTAGGTTTGTTTGTGAATGGTGAACTATTTAATCTTGATATTTATGAGAACTTCTTTCTTTCAGTATTCTGTGAAACTGGAAAAAGGAGATTACACTATTCGGTTGCAAATTCGTCATGAACAGAACAGTGAGCTGGATCGCATCAAAGACCTCCCATTTATTGTTTCTCATAGGTTGTCTAGTACCTTGAGCTTAGATATTTATGAAAACCATAGCCTTGCTCTCTTAGGAAAGAAGAAATCCAACAGTTTGACTTTGCCACCAAAACACAGCCAGCCGTTCTTCGTTACATCTCTGCCTGATGACAAGTAAGTTACTCATGTCCTACTTTTCTCATCTATATCAGCTGCTTCTGCACCTAGCTGAAGTGGTGCTTTGATAGTATCTGCTGACTCATCTAATTCCTCTTGTGTGGCTTTTTCACAGTTTGGGTTTATTGTATTCCAAATGGAACATTAATGAACCTGGTTTTAACACTGAACTGTCTTTCTTTGAACAGAATACCTAAAGGAGCAGGACCAGGATGTTATCTGGCAGGAGCTCTTACACTGTCTAAAACGGAACTTGGAAAGAAAGCTGTGAGTATTTGGCATGGATAACAGCTTTTCTTTCTTTTTTAAAATTTTGAAGCAAGTAAATGGCATGGCAGGAAATACTGCATTTCATGGGTTTAGTACTTCAGGGAGCCCTAGGTGTAGTAACGTGACACATGTAGAAGCAGTTGTTTCATTATGAAGTCAGAGTAACTTCTGTGTAATTCCAATTTTCTTTTCATTTTATAATTTCAAATTGTTACATTTTCTACATTTTTAATTCTGATTTGCTTGCTCTGAATCCCTGTTTGTAGAACCAGCTGCTTTTTTGTTGATGTAGAGCCTTTAAAAGTGGTATTATGTAATTGCTTACCTTAAAATACTTTTTAAATGCAAAAGTATGTGCATATATTGCTTTGTGCATGTTGGGTTATCTGAAACAACTGTACTCTTCCTTGCATGTGTACAATTTTCAATAAAAACATGTTTTCTTAATACCTACATGTTACTGTTACAAAGTAGCAGGAATTTTGCTGACTTCAATGCATAAACAGATAGTGTTACCTCCTGCACCCTGATGCTGTCAACCACTAACTGACTGTATGCTCCAACAGAATGCTGTAAGATATTTATATGTGATGCTAGAAATACGATTTAGAGTGATTTTGCTCACAATGCAGCATCTGGTAAAAACTGTTTTCCAGCTTGTATGAATCTATATTGCAACACTGATTATAGTAACCAGATCACTCATGTGTATCTGGTGCTAAGGTATTTAGAAGATTCTCTTAGCTGTTTTTAAATAAATGAAAAGCTGAGAGTAAATCTGAATCAATTCTGGTAATTGTTGGTGTTTAGTAGTGGTTCATATATGTCCATGTATCACCAGAACAACATGTATGAAACTAGAGTACATTTCCATAGAAAATAATTTTCTGTGAGGAGGTAGGTACATACCTTTAGATCTTGTTGAACAGAAAAGTTTATTTGTAGGTGGTACTTTTGGGCCAGATGGCATGTAACTGCAGATTAGATAATGTCTGTCAGGAGAATGTATGTATCAATGAGAAAAAACCCAGTAATTAAGACCTCCAAAATACTTATTTTTAAATTGCTTTGGTTCCTACAAAGTTGCAAGTATACTTTGATAAAACACATGGTAAATCCATTATAGTAGTGTAGTGTAATTTCCGTAACTTAAATTCTGCACTTCCTTGAACTGTTGGTTGTAATTGTCACCTATCTTATTTTAAAACCATACTAAGTGGTTATATGCAGTGATTTCTGGAATGGGAAGTAGGAAGTGGGTAGGTTAAATTTCATGTGATGCAGGGAGGAATTCTAGCTGAGGCGTGTCTCATGTCATAGTCTAAGGTATTCATGTTTTGGTCATATTTCACTGGAAAAATGATGGTATCAAACAGCTGCCTTTAGTGAACCTCAGTATGTACCAGGAGATAGAATGGTCTAGGCAGCAAAGTTGTTTCCAGGTCAGCAAGTGGATGAAAATCGAGGGAAAACGTAACTAATTTCGGTGTACTTGTTATGAAATAGAACAATCCCTAAAGTCTATACTTTTGAGGCTGAATTTCTACAATTTATTAATGTAAGCTAAGTGGTTAACAACACTTGCTTGTCCTAAAGGAATAATGGACTGTATACACAGTAATGCATTGTTTCATTCGTTTTGGAAACCTGAATGAGCATGCTTTAAGAGCATGTTTGATCATAGATGTGACTCTCTAAAAGTTTAAAAAGCTAAAAGTTGAAAGTATAACCATAATTGTACAGAGAAGGTGTCTCCATCCTGTGTGGTGTGTGCATGTTTTCTTACAGTATGTTATTCTAACTCCCAGGGGCAGTCTGCAGCAAAGCGGCAAGGAAAATTTAAAAAGGTACTGAATGTTAGTTTTTGAAAAAGATATACTTAAGTCTCTTTGCATATGACTTAAAGAATTTGTCTACTAGTCTTGGTTTTTAATTTGTCTCCCTCATCTATCTCTATAGTCCTGAGTTATTTACTTCAGCACCTTGCGTATGTTCTGGTAGAATGACAAAACGCTACCGCAATACAAAGCTGAGGGGCGCATGAGCATCTGGATCCTTCAGCAATAAGTGGTGTGAAAATGCATGTGGTGATAGTGGTCTGTATTTTTATTACTGTCAAATACTTAGGAATCTTCAGTGTTTGTGGTCAAGGTTTTCTGTGGCACATGTTTCTGCCTACTCTGTTTGCACATTGAGAGCTGGCTTCGTTACAGATGTAGAAAACGAACTGCGACAAGCGTATTTTTCTTAAGGATGGACTTGAATGAAAAATCTTTCAGTTCATGATTCTATTCAAATTGAATATAACTCATCAAAGGCTAGAGTTTATACAGAGATGTAGAAGGTAGTGGAATTTAAAGAAAGGATTTTGGAGCATGTATAAGAGTGAAGGGAGTGTGTGATTTTTAACATAGCAGCATTTAATATTCTGCTTTATCGTAGTCAGAGACTACAAACACATACCTAAACAGACTACCTTTCTAAGGCTACTGAGTTTGTGGGTTTGAATTTTTTTTTTTGTTGGTTTGGGTTTTTTTCTTTTTGTTCTTGAATGACATGCAAATTATTTAGGATTCTTGTTAGAAGAAAGACATGAGAATCATGAATAGAGTGGCTTACTGCCATATCTTGTTATTTTGTTAGCAATGAGATGGTAACTGAACCTGATAAGTTTAGTCTTGGTGGGAATTTGATTAGGCTTTACAAGAAGGATTTTGATGCATGTTGCAGCAATTTTATTTCCATATTGCATCTGAAAATACACAGATCACTTTTAGAAGGTTGATTTAAAGTCCCATGTAAATGTTTGGCTTCCTGATGAATACAGTATAAAATCTTCATTAAGTGAATCCCTAAAATAAGAGTTAAACTATAATCACAATTGAATTTTTCACATCTGAGAAGTATACCCACTCAAGCCAAAATGCAACCTGTTCTTCTTGATACTTCAGCCTATTATTTGTAACAGGCATCAGCATTCTAACAGCAAATAAACAGTGTATTTTAGAGTATTGATCCATAAGAGCTCCATTAATGAATGTGTTGTTCTAAGAATGCAACTCTGAGGACTTCCTAAATTACAAGTTTATATGCACCTGTGTGAATGATGCTACCATAAATCCAGGGTGGGGATTTCTGCTTGCTTGAAAGGACTTGGATTCTCACAGAATGACAGAATGGCTGGGGTTGGAACGGATCTCTCGAGGACGTTTAGTCTAACTCCTCAATCATGGCCTTGCAGAACTAGTTTCCTAGGACCATGCCCAGCTTTTGAGTTTGTCTGGGGGGGGTGTATTCACAGAGAGGGTCCAATTTCTCGGGGCTTCCTGTGCCCAGTGTTCGGTCACCTTGAAAAGGTATTTCCTTGTGTCTGGAGTGAACCTTTTGTGTTTCTGTTTGTAGCCATTGTCTCATGTCCTGCACTGTGCACCACTGAAGAGTCGGGATTTCTTTTTACACCCTCCGAACTGATACACAAATGGAAAAAAATTTCTTTTCCAGCCCTCTCTGTTCTCCAGGCTGAACAATCCCAGCTTTCTCAGCCTTTCCTCATAGGAGAGATGCTCCAGTCTGTTATCTTGGTGGACCTTCACTGGACTCTCACCAGTACATGCATGTCTGTCTTGTACTGTAGAGCCCAGAACTGGACACCGTATGCCAGTGTGGAGGAGATGGATCACTTCCCTCAACCTGCTGGGAATATGTCCAGTGCAGCCCAGGATATCATGAGCCCTTTCTGCCCCAAGTGCACATTGCAGGCTTATGTTCAACTTGGTGTTGACCAGAACCTTCAGGTGCTTTTTTGTTTGACTGCCTTCTAGCTGGCCCCTAGCATGCTGTACTGGTAAATGTTCTGTATGTGCAAGACTTTACAGTTCTCCCTGTTGAACTTGATGATGTTCCTGGCAGCCCATTTCTGCAGTCTGTTAAGGTTGCTCTGGATGGCAGCACAATCTTCTGCTGTATCAGGCACTCCTAGTTTGGTATCAGACTGACTGAGAGTGCACTCTGTCCCACATCCAGATCTTTAATGAAGATGTTGAATAGGATTTAAATCTGGTATTGAGCTCTGGGGTACAACACTAGCTCTGTGATCCAGCTCTCTGCTGCTGATCACCACCCCTTGGGCCTGACCATTCAGCAGGTTTCAAACCATGTAACTGCTCATCCAGCCCACACTTCAACAGCTTCTCTGTTTTGCATGAAAGCAGTTTGCAGCCAGGAAACAGCAACCTAATTTTCCAAAGAAGGTGGTTAATTTAACTGGACAAAAATCTCAATGGGTTCTGCCTGCAGAATAAGCAGGTGTCTGTTTTACTAGACACGTATAACAGGATTGTATGACTAATCCATATGGTGTTCTGGGGAACTAAATTTTATCTTAATCCCCAGCCCTCCAAACCCTCCTTTTTACTTAATGTCTTCCTGTCCTCAGTGTGTCTGGACTTAAAAGAGGAAAAGAAAAAACCTCTTTGTGACAACTGAAACTGTGATATGTATTAAGCTCAGAATTCAGTGTTGTTTTTCTTTTGAACACATCCCTACTGAAGTAGAGTGCCCCATTGTCATGGCTTGGGAAGCTGATGTACCCTTAGAAGTACCTTTGGCCTCTAATGGCCTCACATGCTAAACAACCATGTGAAAAACAATGTGGTTCCATGCACCTTTCTTCTTTGACAACCTAACTTTTTTAATGCAGTTACAATGTGAGTGTTTTCCTTTGTCTCCAAGTTTTGTCCTAAACATAGTTAGAATAAAACCAGATCATCTTTTTTTTTTTTAATTTCTAGTCTGTAAGATTTTTTGTTTTACATAATGTATAATTTGAACAGCAATATGGAAGAATCAGCTAAAAGATTACTCATTTGTTTGTTCTTCATTTTTTGTTCTCCCTAATCCACCATCCTTTTTTTCCAGTTTGAAGCAAGAAATTAATTATACAGATATTGATAAGTACTAACGGAAGGCTAATAAATACCATTGTGAAGTCAAATGTAAAAGAATGACTTCCTTTGAGCATTGAGATGCTATCCCTGTTTGTTCAGGGTGCCTTCAAAAATAGGGTGAAGTACATGTTTGAAATTTAATTTTGTGTATGGCTGGCTTCAAGAGCCTTCATTAATTTTCAATGAAATAAGAGTATTGACATACAGTTTATGCAAAGTTGCTTATTTTTATGCATGTTAAAATAAATACAAACTCCATGTGCACATTCAACTGTGATTGCAGATGTGCATGATATTTATTCAGTGTAAAATGAGACCTGGGATTGTGTTCCTTCAGGAATATTTTTCCTGCAGTTAATTTTGCTGTGAATGCTTTAAAATGCAAGTAACCATAAGTCATATGTTTTTTTCCATGTAAAGTACCAGATGTTGAATCATTGGATAAAAAGCGAAATTTAAATCCTCAATTGATTAACTGTTAATTAAGCTTTGTTAAAAGGTAACAGTTTTGAAAGCATTGTGCTTGCTTATGTATGCAGTTTGTAGCTCTAGTTAAAAGTAAACTAACTGAAGCTTATACTGTGTGTGATGTGCACTGACCAAAGTGCAAAACCTATATACTTCCAACATTTTTAATACTGAGTAATTTTTAGTGTATAAACAAAGGGAAGCTTTTGCATTAATTTGAAATTTCTTTTAAAGTTGTATTTTTCAGTGGGTAATATGATTTGTCACTGCCTTTCTCTGTAACTATCTTTTTATAAGTACAAAACCAGTAGACTGCTCAAGTAATTCCGTTGCTGTGTAACAGAGTGAGATTTAAATAGGGAAACAGATTAAAGGACTGAGTTGTGAAGAGTTGTCTGTCTTCTCCTTAATCTCCAATGATCAGTGTTTCTGTAATGGCAATGACAGTGAAATTCTGGGATCTTCTGGTATCTAAGGGATTGCCAAGTTTTATGAATGATGCTAGTCTTTACAGATAGGCTAAAAAAAAAGAAGGAAGCCTTTTGTCCATCTTAAGGTCTTGTGATATTTTAGTTAAATATGAGAAGTGCCTTAATTGTGTTTATTCCGTGAAGTAAGCTTGTCTGTAAAGAAGAGTCATGCATCCTTCTGTAAGCTCTTTTGAAAAAGGCAAGTGCCCAGGTTTGAAACTTACTGTTTTCATTTCAGTGTTTATAGCTTGTAATACTTGCCAAATCCTATGAGACCAGATGTACCGAGGTGAGAGAATGAGGAGATGGCATTTTACTGTTCATTTAGCTACATAGAACTAGTCTCTTAAATGAGAGTGTTCATTCACATAAATTGGACTTTTATTAATCTAATTATGCCTGATGTGAAACTTAAACCAGAGTAGTAGACCATTCTTAAACAGACAAGTAGTGAGAATGCGGAGGCCATTTAGATACATAACTCCCAACAAGTGTTGCTAAGATCAAAGAGGATTATCAAGAAGGAACTCCTGAAATATTGGACGAATGTTTCTAGGAAGGCAGGTTTCTTAGGAAAGTGTTATTTTCACTAGGTGATATCATCTGGAAAAACTAGCTACTGATTTAGGTTTTTGTACTGAACAGACTTCTTAGGCATCCCAAAGTGTTTGATTTGCTTTAATGAGCTATGCTTTTGCTGTCTCCTGCACCAGTTACCTTGACCAGCCTCATACCATGTTCCTCTGCTACAAGTGCTTTCCTTCATGACCTGTTCTATCCGGGGTCTAGGCTGAAGGCATACATCAGTGTAATGCCTGGTCATGCACTTCATACTTGAAACACATGTGTACAGTCACCTTTCTGCTTACTATTTAAGTAGCCTGAAGTAACTCCATCTTGTGCACAAGGGTTCATTTAATTATGCAATATCGACCTGCTTCATTGGAAACATATTCTCCCAAATGTATTTGGAACAATTAGTATGAAAAATTAAATTGCCACAGCAGTTGAGCATGCAAAAATATTTTGCACAGTGTTGCAACAGAGTAATTGTATCTAGAGGGTTTTAAACTTATGTAGGCTATTTTGCAGAGACCACCTGCCAAATAATGGGACATCTACCCTCACTGTTTAGAGGGAGGCTTTTTTAAAAAATTGTCATATTAAAACCTAACCAAATTACCTCCCTCAGCAATTGTAATGTTTAGAAACAATGACTGAAATCCAGTGCTGGCTTATTTTCAAATGTATGTGCATGTCATTTGAGGAGATGGACTTCACTGCAAGGTCTAAGATCAGTTAGCAATTTCCTTTTAAATAGCTCTATCTGATGTTTTTGTGGTTATTGTTGACTAGTGTAACATGAACTGAAATTATAGTGATATTTCTATGCTAGCATATAAGATGTAAAAGAAAAATCTTGCTGTTGTTAATTGGAGCATAGGTAGAGGTGGAAAATGAAAAGGCTACAGCAGTATGTCGAAGAAATAGTGTCTCTGGAGGAATAAACTTGTTTATCCTATATCATGATTCGTGTTTATGATTAATAATAATACTGTGGTATTTTTTAAGATTGGTCACCTTTATTAATTTGTTTATTCCCAGACATGTAACATAGGATCTCTGATTAATTTTTTCTCTTTGCCTTTTTAACCAAGTCGTTTGCTCTTTTACAAAGAAAAAAAAAATCAACCCTTCTGATTCATTAACTAATATTGTGTAAAGTATGTGATTACAAGAAATGTTGAACTTGCTGAATTTTAGGCTTTCTTGTCTTACATTTAGTGTGGTGTTTTAACATTTACATCCTTGCATTACTTAAAATAAAAAGTTAAAGCAGTTCATGAATTCTTAATGACTAAAATACCTTTGTTCTTAGAATCCTTACTCAGTGTATGTATAGCTCTGAGTAGTTTCTTGCTATGATTTAGCTTTTGTGTAGTATCAGAAAAAGTGTGTTGTATCCCTCTCAGTACATGTCTGTTTTTCCACCTCCAGGATGTACTTACTGTTCACTATCATCTGATACCCTCACCATCAAAGAGTAAAAATGGCAGCAAAGAGAAAGAAAAAGAACAGGAAAAAGAAAAAGATGTAAAAGAAGAATTCGCTGAAGCTTTAAGAGATCTGAAAATACAGTGGATGACCAAGTATGTCTGCAGTCATATCTACAGAAGATTGAAGCAGCTATACAAAAAAATCCGGAATCTACAATTTCATGCTATTTCCTCCTCTCTTCTAGGCTAGATACCAGTGACATGTATAATGAATTGAAAGAAGCATTTCCTAATCATCTTCCGCTGTACGTTGCAAGACTTCATCAGCTGGATTCTGAAAAGGTTATTCAACGTGTTTTAACCTTTATTTTCCTTAGGCTATGTGCACCTATTACCTGAATTGGTCTTCATACATTCTATGTTTGGTCTTGAAGTGACTGTAAAGCAGACAGTACTATAAAGCAGAAATTACTGGCTAGATTCACATTTGCCTCCCTAACTGTTGACTATCATTTCCTTATTCCCACAGCAGAATGAAAGCAAGCCTACCTACTTAGTGTGTCCGCTTATAATGTACTCCTCCTTAAGTTAAACACATTGTAGGTTTCCTATTTGGCATAGGCTACAGTATTACTCTAAATGGTAGTTACGGGCACACACACACCCCTCATTCTGCTCCTCTGCTGCATTGCTCATTTCTTCCAGCAGAATTGTTCAGACAAATGAGGGCAGTAACCTTTGAAATGCCACTGCCATCATCATCCTCAAAAATGAGAACCATAAGCAAGAAAGTATGCATGTTTGCTTTTTTTTGTTTATCTTGAAGATAAACAGATTTATGTATATGTCAGTAGCTAGAATATTTTTGTTTAATTCTGGTTTTGTATTTCTGAAACGGCATATTTGCTACCATTATTTAAGAAAATTTATTTGTACTGAAAGGTTGCTGTCTTTCTGTAAACCCTGCATTTTACATATACCCATCTCATATTTTACAGTCCATTTTCAGTGAAATTTGGGAAATCTTGGTTATGCAGACTTAGGTATTTTGAATCAAAAATTGGTGCAAATGGGGAAGACACATTGAATTATGTTTTTTCAGCACACCATTGCTTTTATCCTAGTGACTGTAGAACTAACATTAAGTAGTGTGATTTCATAGTGCTAAACATCTTTTTCATGGTTGGTTTTTTTTTTTTTTTAGGAACGAATGAAAAGACTTGATGAAATTGTTGAAGCTGCAAATACTGTAATCTCTCATATTGATCAGACAGCTTTAGCAGTATATTTTGCCATGAAGACTGATCCCAGGCCTGATGCAACTACTATAAAAAAGTACCTACCCAGTAAATAATCTTCTTGCATCCTATTTCTGTAATTTATGTAATTAGTCTTTGCTTCTAAAAAATGAAATCATTATTGCTTTTGTGAATAATTTTTTAATTATTTTTGGGGCCATAGGTAATTTCAAATGTGACTGAAAAAATACTTTGTTCTCTTATTCTATCTCTAGAATGCGGGAACACAGAAAAGTGCAAGTTTTTACTTGCAAATAGTAAATAAAATAAACATGGGTGCTTTGAGGATTTAAATGTCAGGAAAATGGGCTATTAAGTTTTTGTATCAAGCTTAATCAGAGGGGCCACTAGAATATCAATATTGAGCTTTGTGTGTGTTGAATGCTTTTCATAATACTTCGCAATATTTTGGATCAGTATTTGAAGATAAGGTTGACAGCAGTCTTAAGAAGTAACTGCTTGCAAAAGATTTCATTTATTAAAAGCGTGATGACCATACTTGTGGTTTAGAATATTTTTGAGACCCCTTTTTTTTTTTTCTTTAGCTTTAGATGTTCCTCTGAATTGTCAGTGTATATCCTTAGGAAGACAGTGTTTTGAAAGTTGCACCCTAGTCTGGAGAAAAACTTGCGGGTTTTGCAGTGTGTGGGATAGTGCTGTTGTTGCAAATAGAGCAGCAGATTTGAAGATTAGGGCCTTCAAATGGGAGATGCTTATTTGTTGATAATTTTAGGTAAAATGAAATATTTTGGTTGTAAAATTAGTCTGTCTTACCTATCCTGAATACTTGTGTGTAATTCTAGAACCACTGATATAAAAGCATAGCTATGTCATAATAAATGTCATTCTAAACATTTCTTGCTAAGTTGACCCATTAGGTCATGTGGTTGAACCTAGCATCTGAAATTGAACACCAGATTCAATGGTGCTTTAAATGGGTGCAATTCCTTTGAAGTCAGCAGAATTGTAACTGCTTGTGTTAGAGGTGGATTTGACTCCCTCTGTTTATATTACCAGGAACTATAAAACTGTATTTCTAGATGCTGACTTACTCAGTTTTAGAATCCTGAGTTGCCCTTCCCTTAAGACATCAAAGACGTTACAGACTTAGAATTAAGCTTGTTTGCTGCATAGTGTTTATAGACACTTTTTTTACATATTAATTTATATTAAATAGCTGTGGTTATTTTCATTTTACATGTACTAAGTGCAGTAAAGTCAGTACATCACTGATTCTATTTTTAATGTTGTACCTCCAAAAAGTCCTTAATATTTTTGTGCTTTTTTTCTCTAGTGAAATGGAAAAACAGAAGACTACTTTAGTAGATGCACTTTGTCGAAAAGGAAGTGCACTGGCTGACCAACTTCTTCATCTGCAAGCCCAAGAAGGGGCTGCTTCCAATGAGGCAGAAGGCAAAGATGAAGATCACGAGAGCTGTTCAGAAGCTTTGACAGAGACATTCTGGGAAACAACAAAATGGACTGATCTGTTTGACAGCAAGGTAAAGGAGCAGAGAAGATTCTGTTTTGTCTTTTGCGTGTTGGTCTTTTTGATGGTTTCTCCTGGAATTTTTCATCACCTTTGTGTGCACAGCCTCATACATATTTCCCTTCTACTTTTTCATGCTGTCCCCGTATATTGTGCATCCTTACTGACCTTTTTTCCTGCAGAGTCTTTGCCAAGCCTGTCAAATCCATGGTAAGCCTGTATCTGTGCACGTGAATGTAGAGGTTAAGGGAAGGGTTAGAACAATACCAGATTTCCATGAAAAAGATGCTTGCTTTATTGAATTGCTGTGTTTCACTCTTGCATATGGCTCTGTTTTATTGGAAGATGAAGTGGCTGATACATTGGTTTAAATTGCCAAAGCACTTCTGATGATTTCAAAGTTTTTCTTTATAACTAAAATTTGCTACATTTCCTTGACAGTAAATAATCTTCCCAGTAAAAACTTCTGCTTTAGCAGGAGGCCGTGGTAGCAGAGTTTGTGCTTTTTGTTTTCTTGCAGTCTATGTGTAAATACAGTACTGTATTTACACTGTATGTTCCAGTGTAATAACTCCCTGCTTTACTGCTGTCTTTGAATTTTCTTTAAGATGATGGGAACTATTTCAGTGGAAAATGTGCCAATATAGACAGCTTGTTGGGAGTTTATCACTCTTTGCTATGTGTTGTTTTCAAGGCAGATGATGATTCCTGGCATTCTTGAGTTCATATACTGGGCTTGGAATGAGTAACTGATTTGAATCTCACAGATTAGGGATTGAATTTGCACCTTTGCCTGCCTTAACCGTGGATTTATCGAAGTGTATTTTCAGGTTTTGCTCTGAAAGTTGATGCTTCCGTATGGTTAAATTGGTACTGAAAGGCTGACAAAACTTTTTAGATATTTAACTTCCATATTGTTCACACAGTGTGTTTGTCTGCTTTTACCTCTTGCTTTTAATAGTAAAATTGAAATCTAAATTGATTAACTGTCATGAGCCCTACACAGCTGCTGCTGACTCTTGCACAGCAGTATGGGGAAGTGACTTTGAAACAAAAGTGGAACAGCTCATGGGCTGAGATATAGACAGTTTGGTATGTAAAACAGAAGCTTGTGTGCAAGCAAAGCATGTAAAGGAGTTCATCCACCGAGGTGTTCAGCCATCTCCAGGGAAGCAGGGCTCCATTACATGTGATTGTTACTTAGTAAGGCAAACATCTTAACTCTGAACCTTCTCTCCTTCCTCCTCCTAGATTTTATTGCTGAGAACAATGACTTAATGGTACAGCATAGCAATAGCCCTTTGGTCTGTTAGTCAGCTGTCCTGCCCACATTCCCTTCCAGCTTCTCAGGCACCCCAATGGGATTGCTGGTGAGATGGTGTGAGAAGAAAAGGCCTCAATGCTGTCGCTGAGCAGTACTTAAAAAGCTGAAACATCCCTGTGTTGTCAACACTATTCTAATCACACATCCAAAACATAGCCCTATACCAGCTGTGGTGAAGAAAATTAACTCGTCTCACCCAAAACTATACTTCTAGCCCAGAAATAACCATCTAGAGTGTTGTTTTAAATGGATGGCTCCTGAAAATAGAGAATGAGCCTGTCCTACCACATCCTAATGCCTCTCTGATACATCTTTGTCATGTGCTTTTCTGCAGCCTTTCTGTCCTCTACCTGTGCATAGCCTCTCTCACTCAACCCTGCCTGGATCATATACAGGCTATGTTTTATTTTCTCTCGCTGCTGGATGAGTTGCCTTGTACAGTTACTAGTGTAAAGCAGTATTACAAGGGCTGCAAAGATGATTAAGGAACTGAGCGTCTGTCTCATGAGGAGGGGCCGACTGCTTATCATGGGGAAGAGAAAGTTCAGAGAGATGTTACATATCTGTGTGTAGATGTATGATGGGAGGAGTAAAAATTGAGCCAGACTCTTCCCAGTAGATCCCAGTGACAGGAGAAGAGGCAGTGGGCACATGCTAAAACACAGAAACTTCCTTCAAGAAGAAGCTGAGATTTGATTTGTCTTGTTTTGGTTTTTTTTGTGGGAGGATGGTGGTGGTGTTTTGTTTTGTTGGTGTTTGGTTTTTTTTTTTTTTATTGCGAGGATGATAAAATTCTGTAAGGAGCTGCCTGAAGAGTTGGTGAAGTCTCAGTCCTTGGAGGTAGTCAAAACTTAACTGCCCATGGTTCAGGGCAACCTGCTATAGATGGTCCCACTGAGCAGAGAGCTTGATTGAACTAGATGATCTCCAAAGCTCCCTGAACCATTTTGGGATTCAGCAATTGCTTGGTACATAATTTGTGTAGCTTTGCTATTTTCTGTGGTGGTTTTCTTCATGTTTTCTGTGATCTGGGAGTATGTGTGTTGGTCAGTAACAATGTAGTGTGTTTTGCTAGCCATCAATTTCATGTGTCTGAAGATCACATGATGAATGTGCCCTCTTTTCTCTCATGGTACTGTTCAATAATTATAATCCCAGCAGTATCTAGAGATAAGGTTAAAAGTAGTAAGTTTGAAGGGAAAGAAATACATGCTGCTACTTAAATCTTTCACGTGATTATTGGAACTGAGACATCCGATTGTTCGCTTTTATACTTTGAGGTTTTCCTTCTCTGGAAACTCTGAAAGGATACGGAGTGAGAGTCACGGGATTTGGGTCTTGATGGGATGGAGAATTTTGCTTGGAAATAAGATAGTGTACTCCAATGATTTTTTTTTCACAGTAACAGATTTGGCAAAAAAGAACAAGGGCAAGGGTAAAGAGAGTTACTTTCAATTGAGAAAAAAATGCTTCCTAGAAGTTTCATGGTTGCTGCTGTTCATATTCTTTCAATTCATTTACTAACAGGTATCATGTCCATTTAGTAATTTTCTTAGGAGCTGGCTCTAGTTAGCAATTTCTCTCTTCAGACCACCTGTTGCAGTTGTTAGCACTAGTTTCCAGACAATGACAAAATATTCTTTAGTCATTCAAAATCATAAACATGTGATAACAATCCAATTACGCTTTATTTAGCTTTTCCTGAGGGTCACGTAATTATGATATGGCCTGACACCAAAAAAGTTTTTACAACAAAGACAGTAGGAATATAATTGTAACCGTGAGAAAAGCTGTACCCCTGTGTCATGGGTTGTAACTTTCTTCAAAAATTAATGCTTCGTAGTTCCTTCATTCCACACACCTCTGCTAAACTGCATCTCTATGTTCAAGCTGTCTGGTCAGTATTCATTCATTTTTGTTCATAATGTCTGGTAAGTTTTGTGAGTGAGATTGTGCTTAAAGCTTTTTCAGCTTCCTGTTTGAATTAAAAATAAGTGTCTTCTGCCTATGAGATAGTCTAAGAACATGTTCTAAATATCTGCAGTGGCCTTTGGTCTGCCTCCTTTGCAGCTTCTTCTGTCTGTTTGGAAGAAACAGTTGCATAAATCTTTATTTCTGTATTGCATGTGATATGCTGCTGTACATCTGAGATACTTTGTCATTTTAAAGACAGATTTGAATGAGTTAGTGCCAATTTTATTTTATAGACTGTTGGAGGAAAATTGTGAGTTTTGACTGTTTAAGGAGAACCATACTGTTCATTTAGCTTGCTTCCTTTGAGATAAGTTTATGAAAAATGTTGAGGACTTAATTTGTGAAGTGCTGTTTAAGGTTTCCAAACAGATTTTTTTGTCTAAAAACCCAACTACTTTCACAATAGTAAGGTCAAAAGCATTGAATATGTTCTTCAGCTGAGCTGACTTACACTTTGCAGAATTCACTTTTGCTTTAATGGCCTTTTGTCATGCTATTTTGGACTGACTTAGACCAGAGTGATGAAGTATTGTGACTTGGTTCCATCACCAAACTTTGCATGACTCATTTGCCTTCTGAAGGTCAAAAGAGATTTGGAAGGAGGAAGGGTAGAGTGGAGTAGCAATTTGGGATTGGGTGTGAATGTCCTTGAAATGAGAGTCCTCAAGAGGCAGCCAACTTACTCTAAAGCACTGTGTTGGAAATGAAGAAATGGGGCTTTTCCTGTATGTGGACATGGCTTGATATTAGCTCTGGAAAAATGAAAATACTGGGTGTGAAAGGATAGAAATGAGACCCTTGAATGCTGCACTGATCATTCAAACATGTATATGGCTTTAGATGGACACATTTCTCTAAGCGTTTTTCTTTCTAAGCTTCATATAAGTCAAAGTTCATCCAGATGCCCAGTAATTATAAGGCTAACTAAATTTTTTAAACCAAAGACAGACCACTTTTCTGTGCACTTCTGCTCTTTTTCTAGTAAACCGAGTATTCTCACAGGGCATTTTAGTCCTTTTTGAATTACCTTTTTTCCATTGGAGAATCCCCCTGTCCCCATATTGTAGCAAGTGTGTAGGGAAGCCGGTGCTGACTTTTTATATTAATTACACTTGCTGATGTTTTCAGCTGTTTTAGTTATGTGATCTGAAGGTTTATTTTAAATGAACCATGAAAGGAAATTTTTATGTCCCCTTGCGTACACAAAAGCATTTAAAAATAAACTTCGTTTGAGACAGCTCCATGCAGGAAGTATTTGTTTGTTTATTCTAATGCATTTGTGATAGGGCTTTAGGAGTTTTAATAATGGTGCATAAGTTGTGAAATTTTTCTTTTTAACTAGAATATAGCTTTAAAATTTGTGGGCCAAAATCAAACAAAATTGCTACAAGAGAGCAGTGAGATTTTGCCACTTTGTTACTAAGAATAACTCATCTGTAGAATTTCATGCTGTTCAACCTTTAGATCAGATGTTGGGGAAAAGCAAAAAGTCACATTTAAAAATAAGTAGAAAAACAAATAAGAAGCACAGAACTTTCCATCTTGTCTATTAAGCATCTTTAGCCAGGATTCTTTTTCATATTACTGTCTACACTGTCAGATGCAGCTGTCTTTCCTAGCTGCTCATACTCAGTCACTGCCAAAAGCTGGTTGCTGTATACTTGATTCCCTTAACTTCCCTCTCTCCCTCAATATATGAGTCATTTTTTAAATTATTTTATATGAATACTCCTTGTATTTGTAGTAGGCTAGTTGATAGAACAGACAGGAGTCAACAAAGGTAGCTAAGAAACCTTAGTTTATTACCATAGATATATATGAACATGAAAAAACTTGTTTGGCATTTATAAACATTGCAACTTCAGTGTTCATTCAAGTAGCTGCAGTGTGTTATCTGTAGATTATATCACTTAACCTAGTATTTTAATTATGTGTGAATGTAGATAATTATTTTAAATAGGTGATTGAAAACATATGTAACATTGTACAGGTCTACTTCCCTTTCATAGGTAGCAGTATTAGGATACTAGAAAAGTTTTATTAGTAGTTCAGTGTTGCTGGATTCAAAGCGCTTTTTTTTTTTTTTTTTAAGGAATGTACTCAGGCTTTTAAATACATTAGCTTTACAAATATCTTTGGAGAAATGTCAGCTTTTTACTGTCTTAAACATGCATGTTTATGTACCCAGTGGTAAGTTAGGCAGCTAATTAGGAGATGGACATTCAACTACTTTTATGGATCTGGCTGTTAGCACATTTAATATTACAGGCCATTAGCTTGGTGAATAAAGTATCTCACCCTCTGTCACTGTCTTAGAAGTATTCATTGCCTTTTCTTATTACCCTTTGTTTATTGCTTTTTGGGCAATGTCTGGGCCATAACACTTGTTCTGTAATTACATTTATTGAAATTATGAAATAATATCAAATACTTAATTTCTTTTTTTATCTAGCAACTGCTTTTAGATATTACAAATTGGTTTATTTGCTATTGTTATACACTTAGTAACTGTTTTCTTTTACATCTTAATAGCACTCCAGTTTACATTTTGTTTATATGTATCAAGGTATCATAATCCTCGTTTCCATGTTCTTATGAAACTTGCAATATTTTAATTATAAGGCTTAATTTGGCCAATATTTGTACTACTTCTGAAGTATTATTTCTTACCTAACATTTTCTGTTTGTAAACTTACTCTGATTTTAGAGCATTTCGTGCATTACTCTTAAGAAATGCTGGTGAACTTTCAGTAGTTTTAATTAACTTGTATGCAGTTGATCAAGGCTTTTTTCCATGCACTCAGGCAGAAATTACTGTCTTCTATCAAGAGATTTTGGAGCATTGTTTTCAACCTTTTGGTCCAGCAGACAACTTTTTCTCATTTAGAAATACCCAAACTTTTTATCTGGCCAGAGCAAGGGTGTTTCGTAAAATGCTTTGTTTTCTTGCCACAAAAACTCTAGGAAGCCCTGTTACGAAAGAAATGCTGTCAAGTGGCTTTCCTCCTGCCTTTATCACTGATGTTCAATAACCATTCAAAACTTACAGGGTCAGGTAAGAGCTTTCTTAATAGAGGAGTGACATTATTTCTGGTTAGCCTCCAATATGTTACATTTGCTGAAAGCTCCAATGCATATTCTCCATTGATTTTTTTTTTTTTTTTTTTTTTTGGGGGGGGGGGGGTTTTGGGGATGTTTATTTTTTTTGTCTTTTACAGAAGGGATTTTTTTTTATATACTTTTCAAAGCTGGGGGTTTTTTGTTGTTGTTTTGGGTTTTGTTGGTTTTGTTTTGTTTTAAGTTTGGTTTAAGCAACTAAATCTGCCAATGGATCCACTGAGCAGTTATTCGGAAGTGTTTGCTGGTGTGTTTTGCTTTCAGAAAATATCCAAAATAATTGGATTGAGAGTGCAGCATGCAAAGTATTTTTCCAATAGCAATATTTGGAAAATCTATACGTGAATGGTGCTGTATGCTCATTGTTGCATATATGTGTGTGTTTGAAGCTACAACAGCTTAAGTAAATACTTCAACACAATGAGTTCAATACTTGAAGACAGAAGAAGAGTTCTTTATCATTGAAACAGGTTACTTAGGGAGGTAGCTGAGGCCCCGTTCCTGGACATCTTCAAAATCAGGCTGGACAAGGCTCTGAGCAACCTGATCTAGTGGAAGATGTCTGTGCTCACTGCAGGGAAGTTGGACTAAAGGACCTTTGGGAGGTCCCTTCCAACACAAACCATTCTATGATTGCTCAGCTTATGCTTTAGAGCTTCAGAATTAAACTTTTACTTGTTCATTAGGTTTGTTACTTCATTCTTAACTGAATCCATAAGTACTGATCTTGCAAAGACTTACGCATGTGATAAACATTCAATAGAAGTGTTCAGGCAGCTAAAAAGCAGTACTTGCAGTATTCAGATCTTGGATTCCTTAATGCTTATATTATTAAGAAATACTTTAAATTGTTTTTTTCTGTGATGCAGAATATCTATTTCTGAACATCCTTGAAGTTGTTTTGTTAGCTTTTCTTAATAGGATATTTGAAGTGAACATTGGGAAAACAAAAGTTTTGTTGAAGGAATGAGAGGGGAGGAAAATTACTGTAATGAGTGAAGGGAAATGCATAGCAAAGTCCCGTGTGAGATTTCATAAACTTTGCCAACAGAAATATCACCATGTGTAACAACATTTCTGCTATGTCACTCTTCAGTAAAAAATGAAAGGAAACTCTTTACTGTGGGTATTCCAGTAGGAATATATGAAACAATGTCTTGGTTGCACTAAATCTTAGTGCTGTAAATAGTGAAATAGTATGACCTAGCTGGCAGCACTCTGAATGCTGGCTGTGAGGAATCTGGTTTATTTTACATCATCTCCTAAGTGACACTGACTTGTAAATGTTAGTTATGTTAGCCTTGACAGGATCTTTATCAAGAGGAAGAAGGTTTTTTTAATAATCTCTTAATAAAATTACCAATAACGAGGAGCTGACTATAGTGAACAATAGTGTGCTGATAATAGTGAAAACCTGAGGTGTGTCTTCATGCTTACTTGTCTTCATTGCTTGTTTATAATTAAGTGCATTTCTCTGTGTGTGAGTGTACATGTCATTCACAACATACGTTCATGTGTGTTTCTGCGTTACATTTTTGATTTCCTAGGAATTGAAACTCTCAGTTGGATCTTTGTTTCTATAGGTCAAAGATATACCTGCCTGGCTCTTGATTTTATTTATTTGTTTGTTTTTGTTTTATATGTATCATACAGCTGACTCTAGAAAATGAAAATCCAAAAAAGCTACAGATGTGATGAATAAATTATAATAGTGACATCTGTGTCACATATGTTCTGAATTCAAATATATTCATGAAGTAAAAAATAGTCTCTAGGAAATTTATGTCCGTAACTACTACTGTGAATCACATATTTTATTGCTAAGAAAAATGCAAGTTATCTTGTGCAAATGTTTTACTTTAAATTGCTTCTGTTACCTGAACAGAACCTGCTATTACTTATTAAGCCTTGTAAGACTAAAATATCAAAGTATCTAATTTGTCTTTGTTTTCATGTTGTAGGTTTTGACTTTTGCCTATAAGCATGCATTGGTAAATAAAATGTATGGGAGAGGTCTCAAGTTTGCCACAAAACTTGCAGAAGAGAAGCCAACAAAGGACAACTTGAAAAACTGCATTCAGGTAGGGTGTATTTGGTGAAGTAACAGGCTATGTTCACACCAAGAAAGCTTTAGAAAGTTAGATATAAGTCTTCTGGAATTTTTGATACTTTTTATATTGTGGAACTTGCTCAACTTAACGTTTTAACTGGTTCCAGGTTTTTGTGGTTTGGTCTCCACTTTTAATAGTAATATTTTTTTTTTGGTTGTTTTTGGTTGGTTGGTTGGTTTGGTTTGTGTTTTATTTCCCAACCCACCCTCACCCCCCATTTTTTTTCCTAGAGTAGCTAGATTATGAATAATCATTTTTAGCAGATTTACTTTCTGGAACCTACTTTGGGGTGTAAAGAAAGCGTAGACAAATTAGCCAAAGCTCATCTGCCAATTTAAATCCCATTATGTTGCTGCTTAACCACTGTTATTTTTACTATTATTAATCATAATTATTGGTAGTAAAATCCAGGTGGAGAATTAATGGGGAGTACTGTAACTACTAAGACAATTTGTGTATTGAATTGGAAAACTGTAGATCCTATGGAATATATTTTTTCTCCATTTTCAGGACTGAGTAAACTCAAAGATCACCAGTTGTCCAATGTGTTGCCTTTCTGGTAATAGACATCTTTAAGATACTGAGATCATTGCAGTGTTTGGAAGGATTTAGTTTTGGGTTTTGTTGGTGTTTTCTTTTGTTTTTTAAAGATGACAGCTCCAGAGCTTCTCTTTTTTTAATGTTTGCCTTTTTTTTTTTCCTTTAGCTAATGAAGTTGCTTGGATGGACTCATTGTGCAACTTTCACTGAAAACTGGCTTCCTGTCATGTACCCACCTGATTACTGTGTGTTCTAGAAAACCAACTGTTGTAAACTCAGTGATTTTTATATGGGGCAGGTTATTAAAAGATAAGTTTGACTTTTTCTCAGAACGCATGTTTTCATTATTGAATGCTGATGATTAATTTGTGTGTATTTATCAGTAAAGGCACCTGGGTACAGCTTAATACCTGTTAACCTAACTCTGTCATCATCAGGGAGTTTCCTTATTGTGCATCCCATTGCTGGCAATGGATGTGCCAGAACTGCCAACAACAAGGATTTGGAATTAGGCTGGAAAGGCTTACTGCATGCATGTTAGGTTCTCAACTATTACTTTTAACTGCAAACTTGTAAAAGCTCTGTATTTTTTACAGTAAAATGAATTTTAACATGTTGATCTTAATTTCAATTGTATGAAGGCCTTAAAGCTACTTCAGGAGTAGCTAAAATCTTATTTATTAGTCTGAAATAATGGGACATCATTACCTGTATCATTTGCAAGCGTTTACATTTAATTTTTACTTTTTTTAAGAAAAATTCAACCTCTCAAACTGTTAAAATGTGTTACTTGGAATTGCTGATGCATAGGTGCTCTTATAAATCTTCATTTTTTTGAGTGATTTCAGGCAAACTCAAAAATCCATGTGAAGCCGAGTATCAGGACAGACTGATACATGTATAAATGTGCCAGGCAGTTAAATCTTGATCAGGTATTGTAAAGCTATACATACATGTTTAATAATGTTAAAATTGTAAACCATAGCAGAATAAATGTGCAAAGTTGAAGATCAAAAAAACCCATGTGCACTCAGATGCTTTAAAATACTATTTTATAATTAATAAAAACAAATAATGAAGCTAAAAATTGTATTGTTTTCTGAAGGAGTACGTAAATGAAACTTGCTGAAAGAAAACACTTTACAAACCTCAGAAGTTCAGTGCAGCCCAGGAGATCAATGCTTTCTGTTAGAGCTTTTTTACTAACAAACGTTGCCAACATCGCTCCTTCAGGGAAATTATATTGGTCTGCTTGAACAGGTCATATCTATCACCAGGAGACAAATTGCTATGTATTTGTCTTGCCATTTTTTTAATAACTTGTAATGCAAAACTCAGATACAACTGCAGCTTTACAAACATAAACTGTAACGCTGCAAAACATTCCAAACAGCAAGATGCTGCCACTAAATCAAAATTAGTAATTGCTTCCTCTTTAATTCTCTCTTACTGTGGCTTTAAGCAGCTTGACATTTGATTCTGGAAATTCTGCTAGAATGGTTGTGTTAAATATATTGGAAAGTCTTTCCAAAAATTCATAGTCTGTACTGAATCTGAATTTATTTGCCCACAGTAGTACTGTTCCTGGCTTACAAAAGTACTCCATTGTTGCTAGCAGGGGGTCCAAAGCTGCATGATGGTATACAACATCAGTTGCCAGTAAGAAATCATAATGGTGAGTTGATACAGGAAAGTCTTCATTGAGGCCTTCTCCCCATACCAGTTTTCTTACTTCAGGTTTGTGCATATTCATGTTTTGTGTATTTCTTGAAATATTATATGAGAGATTTTCAAGAACTTCAGGCAAATCGGTAGCTGTAACATATGCTCCTAAAGAAAACATTAATTTCTTTCAATCCATAGGTATGTAGTAGAAAAATATATATGCAAATGTAAAATAATCTTTACATCACTTCCTCAGCTTCCCTCTCACCAATTACTCTAGAGTAGTTATATTCTCAAAATGGTATTTTACAATAATATTCCTTTAAAAAAAGGGAGTGATGAAGTTTTCTCAAACTGTTGCTTCATTGCTTTAAAGTGACAGTGGCAGATTTCAAAAAGAAATGCGAATTTACTAACCTAATATGCAGGCCACAATGGAAACCAAGCCTGTGCCAGCACCAATTTCCAAAACTTTTTTGTCTTTGAGGTTGAATTGTTCTTGATTTGATTCCAGATACTGAGATAAAGCCAGTGCCTAAAACAGTTAACACAGATCCATAAGAGAGTAACAGGTAAGTTGCAGGAAAATTAATTAGGTGTTTTTATACAATTTTTTTTTGTATACACAATGAAGGCTGTAACATAAAAATGTAATATGGAAAGAATTATGACATGTCCTGTTTTTTATATTAAAAAAAAAAAGTTAAACACCTTATTTTTAGTTTTAGGTTTTAGGGTATGGTCTATACACTGTGAGTCCTCTGATAGCTCAAGGTAGGCAGTGTTTAGATGTAAACCATACAGTCAGAACGGCTATCAAGAGTTTTAACAATATGTAAAAAAAATGTTCTGGTTTATTATCACTGTCATAAAGTACATTGAAGTTTCAGCAGAGATTTTTTTGAAAACTGGTTTTCTGGTTGTTGTTTCTTTTTTAATTTTGTGAAAAAGGAAGTATTAAAAACATGTTATTTACCAACTCAGCACTTGCATGTGCACTTACAAGACCACACACACAAACCCAGCAGAAAACCAGCACTATATGGAAGTATGGCTTATCAGACCTTCATAAAGATCTTATCATACTATAACTTGTTTGTTTATAAATACCATAAACTGATGCCAAAGAAACTAACTTCCTCCTTTTGCTTCTCTTTAGAATTGTGTTACTGTTATGTTTTAACTCTTGTGCTTTTCATAATGCAATACTGGCTACATGCTCTGGGAAGGCTGACAGCTAATGAATCACCAGTCCCCATTTGTGGAACTGCTCAATTTTCTTGGGAAGTTTCACCATCTGCATTCTGGTGTCTGATTAATGTGAGAACTGATGATCTGATGTTTCAAAGTGACACTGTTTCACCCACCCATTCGCTTTCTTTTTCTCTGTTGTTTTGAAATTGTCTGCCATTTTCTCTGATCTTTTTCAATAAATGTGGATCAGAAAAATTTTGAAATCGTATCTTTGTTTCAACCTGCTTTTATTTAATCTTTGACAAGTTTCTTTTTCAGCCTCCTTTTTGTACTGCTGATTGTTTACTTCACATCAGTGACTCTCAGAACCATGGAGAAAGCTGAATGCTTCTTCCCAAGCCGTCTTTCATATTTTTTTTTCCAATATCTGCATTCAATTTACAAATTCTTAGTTGCCACGGTTCTTCTGACATGAACTGGCAAATTAGCATAAGGCAGAGATTTTTGCTGAAGCACTTCACAACTTCATTCTGCATAAGGAAACCTTCACTGTCAGAGGCATCATCTAAGAAAGCTTTCTTAATATTTGTGTGCTACTGTCATGGTACTCTTCTGTCATGTTAGCTTTCTGGGTGTTGTGTCACGTACTTACCCCCGGCCATACCACAGCTCCAAAGTATTCTATGGACTCCTGAATGACAATCTGGTGGCCAGCGTATGTATAGTGCTCTTTATCAAAGTAGTGTGAAACTTTAGGAGTCCAGTTCTGTAGTATTTTAAGAATTACTGGTGAATCTGTGAGAGAAAGGATGAAACTTGTGTTTTTATATGCAGATGTTTATGTGAAGCTTGTTGAAGTTGAAAAGTATTTTGTGAATATCATATGTAGGCACATGGACTAGAAAAGCTGTCAGGCCATTGGCCTTAAGACCAGTTGATGTCCAGAAGTGGACTGGCTGGCTGGCCAGGGAATGAAAGGTTACTTCCTGCCATTCTATGTTTTTCTGAGCATTGGCAATTTACAGGTAGAAATAGATTCTTTTAGAAGAAAATCTGCTAATTCAAATATATAATTTTGCTAATCATAGAATTGTTTTGGTTGGAAGAGATCTTTAAGATCACCGAGTTCAACCTAAGACCATTAAGTTCAACCATTAAGCCATGTCCCGAAGTGCCATGTCCATACTTTTCTTAAACAGCTCTGGGGAAAGTGACTTCCCCATGTTCCTGGGTAACCTATTCCAATTCCTGACCAAAATAACAGCTAGAAGAATTTCGAGACCAAGTTAGCTTGTATTTTTGGGTATGCTATAGTTGATACTATGTCAGAGTATGAGTAGGGGGTTGTTCTGTAGTTTTCATTTGTGGGTTAAACCTGGGTTGGATTCTGCTGTTGGTGAGGCATGTGTGGAGCTGCTAGGGCAGTTTTCAGAGTCATAGTGCTCTTCACATGTTTCTTCTTCCTCAGTTTGGCAGTCCATGCCTCTTTGAATTGTGTTGGAGAGCAGTGGCTGCTGTGCAGAGATCATGGCAAAGGAGCTGAAATGGAAGGGGAAAAGTAATGTTGTAAAAGAAACAACCTCTCTGCATTAAACGTGGCTAGAACACTGTAAATAGTTTGGGTGGACTTTAGTTTGGGGTTTTTGTCAATGTCAGGTTGAAGGGACAGGAAGTCATGAAGAGAAGTCATCTAAACTATCAGTTTTTGTTGTATCATGTTTATAATATTGAACCTTTTATCACATTTATCATTTATGTAAAACCTTAACATTATGTGGTAGCTCCTGTGTGCATGTGCATATTCATGTGTTTGTGTAGATATATACAGTCATGGAATGGTTTTGATTGGTGGAGACCTTTAAGATCATCAAGTCCATTTGTTAACCCATCACTAAACCATAGTGAAACACAGTGATCACTAAGCACCACTTCTGTGCATCTTTTCAATACTTTTAGGGGTGGTGACTCCACCACTTCCCTGGGCAAGCCTGTTCCAGCAGCTCAATGTCTTTCGTGTAGTGAGGGGCCCAAAAGTGAACACAGTATTACAGTATTTGTGGTACAATGTCACTACTGTCAAGTACATAGGTACAATCGCTTCCCTAGTCTGGCTGGCCACACTAGCTAGGGTGCTGTTGGCCTTAGACACACACATACATATGTATAACAAGAAAAAAAGTAGTTCATAACTTGCTTTGGCCAGTAGCCGACGCGTGGTAGGTTTTTGTGCATGATTGGCCTTTTTCTGCTTGGGAATGCATGTATTTGCTGTCTCCAGCCACATGCACTGCCGACAGTGTTCTGTGATTTCAGTTGCATCATACTGTGGAGGTTGTTCTTGATACCCTGGCCAGAAGGGGGGAGAGGTTTGGCAGTGGCCAGATGGTTCAGCAATACCGGCAGGTATTTATTTAGTTGTAGCAGTGGTCTTGTACTGTTTCAGACAAGAATGTTTTAAAGTAAATTGATTTCTACAGATTTGATTTGGGTTCTTTGCTGGTTTGTTTTGGTTTTGGGTTGTGTGTTTGGTGTTTTTTTGTTTGGTTGGGTTTTTTTTTTTTGCCTTGGAGGGCCTCTGTGTAGCTAGTAACAAGTTCTGTCTATACATCTTTTGTATATAATTCAAGGTAATAGTAGGTAAGACACTGAAGAGTAAAAGTGAGTAGATGCATCCATGTTCATATTTCACACATGAAATTCTTCCTCCTTGCAACAACAGAAGTTTCTCATGTAATCAAAAGTATACTTTTGAGTTTTCAGCAATGCTTCTTCTTCATGCCTTAAACTAGAATAAAATATGTTTCTTTTAATGTTTAGGAAATAGCTGGGGAAATGTATTAAAACTTGTGTAATTGGGAAGGTGTGCGGTGGAAAGAGAAGAATTTGCACAACTGGTGATGGTTACAGCCAGAAGACACTTGCATGGAGACTCAGTCTTCTGAACGTTTCATATTTAGATGTACAAAGCTCTGCATTTTGAAATCTGGGGTTGTTTGGAGAGCTTGTTTATTTTGGGGTTGCTTTGGTAAGGCTCTTAAAGCACAAATTTTGTGCTACTTGAGTGAAAATCCAATCCTGACATTACAAAGCAGGAGGAACTTTACTTCGTCTAGTACTCTAGGTAAAAACCAGTAGAGCTTATTTAATGAGTAAATTATTGTCAGTCTGGGTAGCAAGTGATCCTTCCCTATTTTTTTCCTTGCCTAGAGAAGTTCCTGCAAGAGGTCAAAGTTTCATTTAGCTATGAGTAGTAGAGAATACCAGAAAATAGCTAGGCAACATGCTTAGTAAATATGTATTTGCTGATCTGCTGTTAAGTGCTTGCAGTAAATACGCTTTCATCTCAGATCATGAGGTATGTATCTGTTATCACCCATCTAGTACAGACTGAATTCTAAATTCAATTAGACATAATACGTTTATGAATTAAAAATTGTGCTTTGTCCTGTTTTGTTCTTTCAACTTCTCTAAAAGAGGTGTCTGCTGAAATATTTGTAGAAAAGCTTTGCTGTATTTATTAAGTCCCTTCCTAAAATGATCCGAGGGTCTAAAATGCACCTAGGGGTTACACTGTTGCTCTGGTGTGACTGTGTGATCCTTAAGTCCATCAGTTGCCCAAACTCTTGGATGGCAGGTTGCAGGGATTGGGGGAAATACACACTCTACTTTTGCTGTGTCACCGCACACACTGGGTTCTGGTTTATGACTGGGGCCTCTAGATGTTCTAATAATGTCTATTCATAGGGGGTGCTTTTGCTAAACAGAAACAGCTTTTGCTTTATTTCTATAGAACCTGCTGCCATAACTGTTAGAAGATGTATTTCATAAAATGGAGTTAAGACATTTTTCGGCTGCAGACTACAGGACAGATCTAGTCTTACGATTTCCATAGTTCAAGTATATTAGCATCTTGACCTTGATGCATGACTTTGTTATCATTTTAAATGACAAAACTCTACCTGAAGACTACAGACACAAGTATTGAGTAAGCTGTTTGTCAGTAGTAATGTTTGCATCATTACATATCATATGCACAAGAAATTTAAGTTGCTGCTTTTCTTCTAAAATTGTAAGAACTGCCATTTCTTACAGTTTTGACATTTTTCTGATCCATATTTTGCTGAAAATGATACATCTCTAAAATAGTTTTGATGTAATAATATTGCAACCAGAATCTGTACTCTTAGAAAATGTTGGCTCTTTCTTAATGCTAGCAGCCAATTTCTGGGCTCTCCAAAGTTTTTTAAAATCACTGTCGATTTCATTAATAGTCTTAAACTGTTGAGAACAAAATACCTTACAAAATCACATTTGATTTCTTCAGACCTAAGGAAAAAAGTGTAATTCACAAAATTATATCTATTTGACAGCTCCACAAAAAAATAACAAGGTAATTAAACACAGAAGGGCAAAGTATAAGACAATGATAAACCTTAGGGTAACAGTTTCTCTTATAAGAAAAAACTTTGTGCCTCTTAAACTTTCAAAATCCATGGCTTGGGAAGAGCTTTTCAAATCTAGCTACACAGCCAAATAAAACCACAAGTAGGTTAGTGAGTAGCACTGTGTCTGGGTCTTCAGCTGCAAATACAACTCTGCTGCAATGTGTTTTTCTCACCTGGACAAAGCTGCATAGCTTTGTCTGGTTTAGCAGGAATTACTTGTTCAAAAGCCAATACCACTTGCTCACGTTGGAAATGCAATTGCAGTGTGTTCTCTGCGTGACAGGACTTAGCTGTACGCTCATACCATACACAAACATCCATTTGTCTTGGAGCTCACACGAGTTTCTCATGTTAAATAAGTTTGGGAATTTTTACAGCATTAATATAAATGCTGGGAGATAAAGGAAGTATCAGTGCTAGGAATATCATCGTTGTTAACTGATACAATATTTGAGATCACAAGCTAAATGCATGCAAATACTGAAAGCCAGCAGTAACAGTCACTCCTCACAAAGCAGTAGCAGTTAGGATAGGCTGAATTCTGCAGATGAGCACAGCTGCGCTGAAATATGAATTCAGACACATGTTACTTCCTTTGTTAGTTAGCAGAGCACAGGAAGGCACTTTAGACAGGGTTAGCTGGATAGCTCTGTCAGTACCTGCTGTAGTAGAGGACACTGGAAGTTCCCTGCAGGCAGATGCATGCTCTAGATGTTTTTATACAGGCATGCACCTGAAAGGAGTAGCTCTCTGCTCCGACCAGTCAGATTGCAGGCTATTTAGAGTAACATGACCAGGCAGTGCTCAAAGAACTTATTATGTTACACTAAACTCTTCCTTACTGTTTTCCTGTACAAAACAAAAGTGCACTTAGGTTTCTCGAAGTTTCAAGCCTACCAACCTTCAGAAATCAAGTCTCAGCCTCCTCCAATCTTTTGTTCCATTTTTGCAGATCAAGCTTTCCTTGTATTTGCTTTATGTTCCGCAGCGCTGGCTCAAACAAGCAGTTTAGCATGGGCAAACTAGTGCATAAATAATGTGTGGCCACTTGGCAGTAGCCCAAACCCAAAGAAGTTCATGAAGCTCCTACTGCCAGGAAAAAAGGTCAAGTCTTCCTTGCCCCACTGAGCGTCTGGCTGGGGAAGCTCTGGGTGTACCCTCTCCTACCATGGGTCACAGAGAGTGTGGGGAACTAACAATCTGGACAAAAATTAACAGCTTTCCTGTCATCTTTAATGCCAGTTGTAACCATGGGAGATTGTGTATTTACTGAGAGTGCAAAGATGAAAATCACACTTATCAGAAAACCCTGCAGTTGCCTAGTTGAAAACAGGTCGGAGATAAGCCAAGTATGTACTTGTTACACATTTCAAGAATTTGAGAGTTTTGTATGCAATTACTGCTTTGCTGACCTTTTGATCTCCCTTCTTCTTGGAAAAGGTTGTGTACAAAGAAATGGAAGCTTAAATGGTAGAAAGATATTTAAAGAATTTTGAAAGTCATAAAGCAGCCCTCGGGTAATTAATGAACAACTGGAAGATCACAGTAGGAATGAGGAGGTTGGGAAGAATGCAGGTTTCTTTTTTTAAAACAAATCAATTTATCGGCATTTGCAGGATGAACAGGTTCTGTAATTGAGGTTCTGTGGTCTTGAAGATTGTCAAAGGGAAAAATGAGCTTTTTCTGTCACTGCAGCTGTGTACTTCAGACATTAGCCACTGTGTCTCGAGTAGTCACGCAAAGTATAGGAAACACTTGGCTGCTCGTTCCAATGCTCACTGGTTTCTTTCCTCTGAAATTTGATAGTTAAGACAATTTTTTTAAAAATACTTGAGACCTAGTACTAAGATATGAAGTGTATTAAGCTGATATCATTAACACTGCGTTTTACAGAGCCACCCAACTTTACAAGTAGTGCAAATGAGCAGCAGTCCAGAGCTAGACTAGTGGCTGTTATTAGGAAGGATCAAAAAAAAAAAAGTGTCATATTTATTGTATTTTTCACTGGGTCATACTGATGCTGCTCTTAAAGTTCAGTCCTAAGCTTTGGCAATGGGATTGATGCTGAACATAAACAGTTCAGGTTTTTTTAATCAAATCGCAGGAACCAACTTACTCCATAGTCTCTTGTAGTAAGCAGCTAGAAAGGGTGGCAGCTGTAGGAATTGTTACAGCTTATTTATGAATCACAGATGCAGTTTAACAATATAGATACAGTTCATCAATAACTTATGCAGGAGTTAACACCAATAATCTGAAATGTAGCTGTTGTTGACATATGTTTACTATATAAATTCTATAAATGCTTCTCATGCTCCAGTCTTATCTCCAAGTAATTCTTATTTAACATTGAAAATTATTCTGGAGGTGTAGCTCCATGGAATTAAAAATTCTCCAGACTTCTGTGAACATGCAGGCTGAAGGGAGTACAGCAGCTCAGTTCTGTGTGTAAAAGGGAAAACAGCATTTAATAATTTAACAATGCAGTTCCACAAAGATCTGATGGTTTTTTTTTTTACCTCACTCATGTGGAACTTTGCCATCTAGGCTATTTGTGGAAGACAAAACGGAGCAGGCTGTCAGATGTGATGAAGTAAATAAAATATTTTAAGAATGCCTTTTTTTTTTTTCCTTAATGTGAGTTGTGTGACTTGAGCTTTGACTTAAAAACTCTGGTTACACATGAAACCTAACTGGTTGTGGTGGGTCTTTTGAGTAGTCAAACTACCAGGAAAGCTGGGAAACATATTCTTCCCATCTGCTGCTTGCCAAACTCTGCAGTAGCTTCCTCTTCAGCAGCTAGAACTGTATTCATATTATTAGGTTATAGAGTGATTTAAATTTAAAGGACTTTTTAAAGTTCCTCTGCTGTTAATAGTAGCAAGCTCAGCGTAAAATGGTGTAAAATTGTTAAAAGATTTTGGACTTTCGGAGGGCAAACTTCAGGTTGTTCAGGCAACTTATTTGGAAAGTTCCCTGGGTAACATCACTTAAGAACAAAGGGGTCCAGGATGGTTGGACCTACTTCAAACAGGAGCTCTTAAAAGCACAGGAACTGGCAGTTCCCACATGCCGTAAGACGAGCCGGCGGGGAAGACGACCGGCCTGGATGAGCAAGCAGCTCCTGAAGGATTTAAGGGAAAAAAAGAGGGTTTATTGCCTTTGGAAAGGGGGGGAGGCAACTAATGATATGTTTAAGGATGTTGTTAGATCATGTAGAAGAAAAATTAGAGAGGCAAAAGCACAGTTAGAAATTAAACTGGCCGCTTCCATGAAGGACAACAAAAAGCATTTTTATAAATATATTAATGCTAAAAAGAGGGGCAAGAGGAGCCTCCACTCTTTATTGGACATGGAGGGTAACATTGTAACTAAGGATGAGGAGAAGGCTGAGGTTCTAAATACCTTCTTTGCCTCCATTTTCAACAGTAAGGCAGGAGGACTTCAGGATAACTGGCCTCCTGAGCTGGTTGATGGGGTCAAGGAGCAGTGTTGTACTCCTGAAATCCATGTGGAATTAGTTTGAGACTTGTTGAGTCACTTGGATATTCACAAGTCCATGGGACCTGATGGGATTCATCCTAGGGTGCTGAAAGAGCTGGCAGATGAGCTGGCCAAGCCTCTCTCCATCATTTTCCACCAGTCCTGGCTCACTGGAGAGGTCCCAGAAGATTGGAAACTGGCCAATGTGACACCCATCCACAAGAAGGGACGCACAGAAGAACCTGGGAACTACAGGCCTGTCAGCCTGACCTCAGTGCCAGGGAAAATCATGGAGCAGATTGTCTTGGGGGCAATCACTGCATACCTGAAGGATAGCCAAGGAATCAGGCCCAGCCAACATGGATTTAGGAAGGGCAGGTCCTGCCTAACCAACCTGATCTCCTTCTATGATCAGGTGACCAGCCTGGTGGACGTAGGAAAGGCTGTGGATGTAGTCTACCTGGACTTCAGCAAGGCCTTTGACACTGTCCCCCACAGCAAACTCTTGGCCAAGCTGTCAGCCTGTGGCTTGGACAGCAGCACTCTGCGCTGGGTTAGGAACTGGCTGGAGGGCAGAGCCCAGAGAGTGGTGGTGAATGGTGCCCCATCCAGCTGGCAGCCTGTCACTAGTGGTGTCCCCCAGGGATCAGTGCTGGGCCCCATCCTGTTCAATATCTTTATTGATGATCTGGATGAGGGGATTGAGTCCATCATCAGTAAATTTGCAGATGACACCAAGCTGGGAGCAGGTGTTGATCTGTTAGAAGGTAGAAGGGCTCTGCAGAGGGACCTTGACAGGCTGGACAGATGGGCAGAGTCCAACAGGATGGCATTCAACAAATCCAAGTGCCGGGTGCTGCACTTCGGCCACAACAACCCCATGCAGAGCTACAGGCTGGGGTCAGAGTGGCTGGAGAGCAGCCAGGCAGAAAGGGACCTGGGGGTACTGGTTGACAGGCGCCTGAACATGAGCCAGCAGTGTGCCCAGGTGGCCAAGAGAGCCAATGGCATCCTGGCCTGCATCAGGAATAGTGTGGCCAGCAGGAGCAGGGAGGTCATTGTACCCCTGTACACAGCACTGGTTAGGCCACACCTTGAGTACTGTGTCCAGTTCTGGGCCCCTCAGTTTAGGAAAGATGTTGAATTGCTGGAGCATGTCCAGAGAAGGGCAACGAGGCTGGGGAGAGGCCTTGAGCACAAGCCCTATGAGGAGAGGCTGAGGGAGCTGGGACTGTTTAGCCTGGAGAAGAGAAGGCTCAGGGGAGACCTCATTGCTGTCTACAACTACCTGAAGGGAGGTTGTAGCCAGGAGGGGGTTGGTCTCTTCTCCCAGGCAACCAGCACCAGAACAAGAGGACACAGTCTCAAGCTGAGCCAGGGGAGGTTTAGGCTGGAGGTGAGGAGAAAGTTCTTCACAGAGAGAGTGGTTGGCCATTGGAATGTGCTGCCCAGGGAGGTGGTGGAGTCACCATCCCTGGAGGTGTTCAAGAGGGGATTGGACGTGGCACTTGGTGCCATGGTTTAGATAGTCATGAGGTTTAGGGTGACAGGTTGGACTTGATGATCCTTGAGGTCTCTTCCAGCCTTCTTGATTCTATGATTCTCTATGTATGAAAATACTAAAGTCTTCTCTGAACACAACAGAAGCAAGAGGCCTGTCAGATTTCTGCCCCCCCCACCCCCTCCGCCCCCAGGCAGTTAATCTATGAAAGTTAAAAGATGTTCTTATTAATGAAATTAATAATAAAAAACACCTGAATTAAATGGCAATTACCCAGAACTCTGCAATGAAATTCCAGGCTCCAAACCAGAGTATGGTGCCTGCTGCTGAAAGTAGACTTGATACACAGGAGATTGTGCAAATATGGGGTGTATGTCTGTGGAGGTCTTGGATGGGTCTAGGGGAGAGTGGGCCAGTCCATCTGACATCTGTGCTAGCTAAACTGAGAGGAATGGCAGTGTTGGTGTTAGCTGATAAATAACAAAGCGTAGTGTGGACAAAGACAAAGGGCTTGTATGTTCGTTGAAAGTGTCTATGAACATGTAGTTCAAGGTCTTAATATTCCAGTTAATTCAGCACGTGAATTTCTACAAGCTTAGAGATCCTTACAGAAAATGTCACCAGCAGGTCAAGGCAAGTGCCACTCCCTCTCTACTCCACTCTGGTGAGACCTCACCTGGAGTACTGTGTCCAGCTCTGGTGTCCTCGGGGCAAGAAGGACAGGAACCCATTGAAGCAGGTCCAGAGAAGGGCCACAAAAGTCTGAGGGCTGGAACACCTGATCTGAAGAAAAGGTGAGAGAGTTGGGGTTGTTCAAGCCTGAAGAAGAGAAGGCTCTGGAAGAACCTTATTGCAGCCTTTCAGTACTTAAAAGCAGTCTGTAAGAAAGATGAAGACAGTCTTTAACAGGGCCTGTTGACACAGGATAACGGGGAATGGTGTTAAACGAAGAGGGCAGATTTAGACTAGATGTAAGGAAGTAATTTTTTGCAAAGAGAGTGGTGAAATGTTGGAACAAGTTGCCCAGAGGTGCCTCATTCCTTTAAATGCTCAAAGACAAGTCAGATGAGGCTCTGAGCAACCTGGTTTAGTTAAAGGTGTCCCTGCATGCTGCAGTCATGTTGGAACTAGGTGATGTTTATAAGTCCCTTTCAACCCAAACTGTTCTATGATTCTGTGAAATTAATTTTTGCTGGAATAAGAAGTTATTTTTAACACTTTAACAGCAAGGAGGCATTAAAAGGTCAGGTTTGGAATGTTCCATAGGGAGCTGTGCTACTGAGTGTATTCCTAAAAGCTAACTGGAAGTGAAGAAAATAGTGTAATGACAATAATGTAGAACTATTCAAGATAGTGAAAACAAAAACAAGCTGGAGAGTTTCAGAAGGCTCTATGACATGTTATGAGAGGTGACAATAAGATAAATGAAATTCAGTCCTGACAAATATAATACACAGGGACAGTACCACCTACGAAAGAGATCCTGATAGCTCCAGAGACAGCTATATAAAAATACCTTTGCAAACCATATCAGTAATCAAAAACATAGAAGGACTCTTGCCCCAAACAATGGGAAAAGGAATATTGTTTTTCGACTCCAGGAGTTCAGAGCTTGTTTCATGTGTTTGGTGTGTGACTCAAGTCTTCAATTAAAATATTCAGCATTTCAGAGCTCCTGGGTGGTCTGATGAATGACTAACAAAGCGGCAGACTCCTAGTTCTGAAGCAGACTCTCCTCATCCTTGTTGCAGGACACATCTGCTGGACTTTGGTGGATGTGGAAAGCACATTTGCATTCTCCAAATGACAAGGACTTCTTAACTGCTGTCAGCAGCCAATTAAATGTCTAAAGCATGGTATTGACCAGGGCCTGTGCTGTTGCTGAAGTACAAGCAACTGCAAGGTGAAATAATTTCCAGGTTAGCATCTTCAGTCATGGCTTTTTTTCCCTGTATCTTATGATGTGTAAGATGAATCCTCATCTTAAAGTCACTAATGCCCAAAGACAATGCTGGTGGCCTTCCTGATTAGCAGCTGAAGGTGCAGAACAACACAGTATGATCCTCAAACCAAACTCACTATTTTTTATTATTGTTTTTAAAATGAGAAATCCTTTTTCTTTGTACAGGTCTTCTGTTGTTCACCTAGCTGAGATGTCCGAGAGATGGTAACTCAGACCACTTCCCTGAGCTGCCTGTTGCAATGCTTGAGAAAAGTATTCTTTTGTTGTTTTTTTTTTCTTTACTTGATGTTGCACGTTAAGTTATTCAGTGTTAACCTTATTTGCAGATACAATGAGATGACACACATCTCAAGGGAGCAAAGCAGAGCGTTGCCAGATAAGTAATTATTTTGAATTGTGCTACCACATAGTGGATCTTTGCGTTCAGGAGCATGGAAGAATGAAATGCTGCAAGACTTTATGCTGGAAGAGGGGTGCCCAGCTATGCCCACCTTGCCAGCAGCTCCTGGCTGCTATTAGCTGTGTCTCATGCATTAAACGCCTGCTCTGTCCTTCCCTGGTGGTGCAAGCACTGCAGCTTGGTAGTAAAGCTGTTGGGGAAAACAGTGCTGCATCACTTGGGCACACAGCAAGAACCAAGATGGTGAGGAATGGAACTATGAACTGAGTGTTTGTTTCTGTCATTTAACCATCCTCTGTGACTTGGACTGTGCTCTGGATTAGACTGAAGTGTTTTGTTTGTGTGAGAATAGGTGCATTCTGCACTTTGTGTCCATCTGAGTAGGACCTCCCTTCACCCTAAATGAAGGGCCCTGGAGTCTTATTTAAACATGTGCTATGTAATGTCAGAAGTAACACAATATGATTTTTTTCTTTTTCTAGTAACTTTCTTTTGACTGGTTTGTGTGTGTCTTTCCTATCGTCTCAAAGACCTATTATGTAAATGAACACAGGTCATTTAGATACCATGCACTCGCATGAGGAGATTGGTTGCAGAGGTATAACTGCAGAGGGAAGGCAGTGGAGGCAACAGGAAGAAGCAACATCTGGCAGCACTTGATGTGGAAATGTGCATCTGACTGCCCAAAGGCACTGGTGAGCCAGATTTTGCCCTTGTATTCACATACTAACAGCAGAGACAACGCAACACACCCATGGACTTTTTTTTTCCTCCAGCCAATTAACTCCTGCTTTATTCTAAAACCATATAATTCTGCTCCTCTTGCCAACAAGTTCTGGGAATGTCTCCAGGCCTTCTGAAGTCTGAAGATACTTGCCTTGAAGGGATTGTTTAAATTTGAATTTTCTTGTAGATTTTGCTCCTTCCTTGTGCCTCCTCTGTATTTGGACAGCACTGTTTTTAATAGGAGCAGATTTTTCCCTTGGTGCCACCTCTTTCTCATCTACTCATTGAAAACACCCTCCCCACTCCCCATCTGGAGGTCTGCTGCTGCCTGGTGAAAACAGTCATTAAAGCTGAACTCTCACCTGAACTCTCAAAGCTTGGGAAGTGCTTTATCTTCTTGCAGAGGATCCCTCAGTCCTGCAACAGAATGTTGCCTTACCTCCTGTGGTCCCTCTGCCATTTCTAGCTGGTTGTTCAGAGAAGAACTCAATGCCATCTGCTAGTTTTTCCTTATGGCAAGGAAAGAGGTCTTGAACTAATTCCATGGGGCTTTTTATAGAGAAAAGAATGTGATGGTCTTAATTTACTGAACTGGAATTTTTACAGCAGGGCTGCCTTTACTCCATCTGTTTGGGGCTGGTTACTATACAGGCAAGTGAGGACCAAACCTAAGATGGCTGTGTTAAGGATGAACACACCACTCTCAGTGCTATAGGTTTTGGTTGACTATAGTTGTCACCATACAGAGATAAAGCTCAGAGTACGTTTTTAACAGAGTTGAGGTTTTGTGGGATACTTAGTTATTGCCTGATGTAATATCATTTGCCTAGGATTAAATTCTGCAAATTCTTGTTCAAGTAAAGCTTCCAGTGCCACAGGAAGTTTAGTCGTGGTGTGGGATAATTAAATGGTTGGAGAATAAGAATGCAAGATCTGATTAATGGTATCCCGTTGAAGAGTCTCCTTGTTTCTCTTCCACTTGTGAAAAATGTGTTGTTCCTCTAGAAGGAAAATAAAAATTGATCTCAATTCATTTCAAATGAATGATTAATGAGTAGCTCAAGTAATATTGCTATTAAGCAATTAGATATTAGTCTTTGCAGACTATTATAAGTAACTTGACCTTGCTGAAAAACGTCAGTTGGAATAGTCTCTATTGACATGGCAGCCACCTTAGAATCACAGAATCATTTTGATTGACCCTTAAGATCATAGAGTCCAACTGTTAACCTAACACTGCCAAGTCCACCACTAAACCATGTGGTAGCAAACCTGGCCTTGTACTGAGCTTAATCGTACAAATGCAAAGGGCAAAACCAAGTCTGTTTCCTTAACTGTTGTGCATGCAAACAAACAAACAAAAATATAATGAAAATCAGCTCTGTGTCTGAATTAGTCCACAGACTGTTGATGACATTTTTGAAACCATAGTTAAAAATGTCAGTTGGTGACCACAGGGTAAAATTCTGTGTTGTTGGAGTCAGTGGCATTTTACCTTGGATGGTGAGAAATACATTATTTCGTTATTTCCTCAGGTTTAGCTGTAAGAAGAGGGCTCTTGTGCACTTTGCATTGTGCTTTTCCTTCTTATGTTTTATTTTATTTTTTTGTAATGTACAGAATTAATTTGGGTCTGAAAGGGGTAATGTAAATCTTCTAGTTTCACTTGGATCTAATCAACATCTGTGTGCTGCAGTATGCAATGGGTTTGAAAACTCAGTAGGTTTGTCTAAGCAAGAACTGAATCCTGAGTCACTAGTAGTTATTTATTTGTTTTTAAAAAATCTTTTAAGCTCTTATATTTTCCATCACATCTTTGTAACTGCTGTCCACAGTTATAAATGCAAATTCGGTACTGTCTTACCTGCCTTATCTTACTGTGCACCTGCTTCACAGGCAAATATGTGCTGGCTGTCTCTTAAGTAGAACTAGGATGTTGGCTTTGCACTCCTTTTAGACTTTTATAGAGCAATCTGAATATTTAATAAACACCTTTTTCTAGGCAAAAGTCACTATTAAGCCCTTTAAGCCCTTCCTAGCTCTCTGAAGAGGAAGCTGCTGGCAATGTGCCCCTCATGATTTATTTAGGATATCAAAAATAGTTACTGGGTTTGATTTGCAGAAACACAAACTGGGATTTGCTGTCTTTTGAGGATAATAAAGCAAAGTTTGACTCTTTGAAGGAAGAGTTTTGGCTTCTTTTTGTTAGAGGGACACTTAAATTTGGCACATTTCCTCAGCTTCACTTGCCATATCGTTGTATTTTGTGGAGGTGAGAGGGGAGAAGTCCCAGGAGCTTGAAGGGAGGCAGTAAATCTTGGCAAACCCTTTGTTGTCCTGCTGCCTCTGCCGTCATGCGTTAGGAATGGCACAGGGAAAGTAGACTAGTGTTGTCTGGAAAGTACCAGTAATCACAGAATCAGAGAATCATAGAATTGTTAGGTTGAAGGGACCTCAAGGATCATCTAGTTCCAACCCCCCTGCCATGGGCAGGGACACCTCACACTACATCAGGTTGCCCAGAGCCACATCCAGCCTGGCCTTAAAAACCTCCAGGGATGGGGCTTCTACCATCTCCCTAGGCAACCTATTCCAGTGTCTCACCACCCTCATGGTGTAAAACTTATTCCTAACATCCAATCTGAATCTACCCACTTCTAGTTTTCTTCCATTCCCCCTAGTCCTATTGCTACCTGAAATCCTAGAAAGTCCCTCCCCAGCTTTCCTGTAGGCCCCCTTCAGACACTGTAAGGCCACAATAAGGTCACCTCGGAGCCTTCTCTTCCCCAGACTGAACAGTCCCAACTCTTTCAGTCTGTCCTCACAGGAGAGGTGCTCCAGCCCTCTGATCATCCTGGTGGCCCTTCTCTGGACGTGTTCCAGCACCTCCTGATCCTTCTTGTAATTCTTGTTTCCTCTCATTATATAATTTGTTACTAGGGAGAAGAGGCCAGCACCCACCTTACTACAGTCTCCTTTCAGGGAGGTGTAGAGAGCAATGAGGTCTCCCCTCAGGCTTCCTCCATATTGTACAATCACAGTTCTCTCAGCCTCTCCTCATAACACTTGTCCTCCAGACCCTTCACCAGCTTTGTTGCCCTTCTCTGGATACATTTGAGCAACTCAGTGTCTTTACTGTAGTGAAGGGCCCAAACCTGAACACAGTATTCAAGGTGCAGCCTCACCAGTGCCAAGCACAGGGGGTGATCACTTCCCTACTCCTGATGGCCATGTTGTTCCTGATACAGGCCAGGCTGCTGTTGGCTTTCTTGGTCACCTGAGCACACTGCTGGCTCATGTTCAGCTGCCTTTAGCCAGCACCCCCAGGTCCTTCTCTGCCAGGCAACTTTCCAGCCACTCTGCCCCAAGCCTGTAGCATTCCATGGGGTTGTTGTGACCCAACTGCAGGACCCAGCACTTGGCCTTGTTGAATTTCACAAAATTAACCTCAGCCTATCAATCCAGCCTGTCCAGATCCCTCTGCAGAGCCTTCCTACCTTTGAGCAGATCACCACTCTCATCCAATTTGGTGTCATCTGCAGACTTACTGAGGGAGCACTCAATCCTCTCATCCAAATTGTTGTTTAAGATATTAAACAAGCCTAGCCCCAGTACTGAGCCCAGGGGAATGCCACTTGTGACCGGCTGCCAACTGGATTTAACTCCATCATCTTGGAAGCAAGATTTCCTTTTATCCACATTACTCCTTGCCCGACATGAAATGGCAATGCAGCCTTAAGGGTTTATTGGAAGGGAGTGTATTATCCTTACGCCTGCTCATTGGGATGAAATAGGAGCTCAGAACTATATGAATTGCTCTCTCCCAAGGGAAAGATAGTCTCACATACAGGAGTACTTCAGAGTACTTATGTGCAAAGACAACTCTGTATACTTGCCAAGTGAATCTCTTTGTAAAGTCAAGGAAGACAAAATAAACACTTAAATGTGAGAGACATCCACACTATTCTCCTTTGCTGTGGATGATTCCCATTAATTTCTTTAGTTTAGCCTCAGCTGTAATGGCTCCAGTGCAAGTCACGATTTCTCTGTCTGCTGTGCCTACCTCTTTGCTACTGTGCACAAAAGCAGAGTAGAATTTGTTCTTGCCTGAAAAGGCCAGCAAAGCCTGTGTACTCCGGTGACAAATGTCACTTGAATTATTCAGTGTCTCAGCACACATAGTGCCACTCTGCAAAATCAGTGCCAATACAAAACCAAAAATAATTTAAATTCCTTGAATATTGAAATAAAAATCACAAGCCTGTCTTGAAGAGACTGGATGTGCAATGAAAATACAAAATCCTAGCAGTGGAGCTCTAATTAGTAAGAATGTTCTGGGGCACCCAGGATGGGCGCTGTCAGTGTGTGAGAGTGAAGCTTGCATTGCTTTGTTAGGGTCACCAGGTTAGAAAACTGTTGCATAAAATATGGAAATTTTAGCATCAACCTCCAATACGCTTGTCAAGCCAGAAAGCAGCATGTAGTGCAAAATCAGCACAGTGTGAAATCGTGGTGCTCCTGTGAGCTGCTGGGGAAGCCACCACAGCCAGTAGATGGGACAAAAGTCCTGTGAATAACATCAATGCTCTCCTGTACCAGAGGCATCACTGTGCCCCCCATGGTACTGACCACAATAGAAGCATTCTCCCAGCCATCTTCAAGACACTATGGGCAGAATGCAGGGACCTAAATACAGATGCCCAAAGCCCTCTGAGACGTCCCCGTGTGTCCAGAGTAATTGTGTGGGGCTGACAAGAGAATACATGGCAATGCTGAGAGACCCCTACCCTCCTGAAGCAGCAGCTGGAGTCCAGGTGGGGTACTCAAGATTGTACTAGAAACCCATATATATATATATATTGCTTAATCCTGTTGAGGGAGGAGATTCCATTGCAGGTGAGAATACTTAAATTCAGGCATCAGGGTGGGAGCCTATCCATGGAGATATATTCTGTATAATCAATAAATCTAGAAATAATTACTCTCTCTAAAACCAGGATTCAGTTGCCTAAAAGCAGGTGTCTAATGCTATTTTAGCTGTTGTGGAGTATTCCAGTTGGCATCCCATTGCTGCACCAAAAAGAATGTGGGCTTCCTTCATCTTCCATCATATCTGCCAGCCCCATGCCAATGTCTCATCTGCCCTGAAGTATCAAATGGCAGGAGGAGCCAATGTCAAGTGAACAGAAGACTATCCATGTTGGTAGGTCATCCAAATCATCCTTCAGGCTCTCTTTGCATCAGTTAAATCTCTGCTGATTATAGTAGGTGCGAAGATACTAAATTTTATGAAAAGATATAAGCCTGACCCCCAAAATAAAGCTATCTTGCTGATAAAATCACAGGATTTGGGACACTGAAAGTCCCCTTTTATCTGCATTTGGATAATTTATGGGTATCTCTGTACCACCTTTCTCTTACCCCCCCAAAACAGCAGCCCAGCTTACAGGAATATGGTTGTTTTTCAGTCAGTTTTTCACAGTCCCTCCCATTGTAACTGTATGAGAGCCTTGGGCATCCCTTACTACCTAGAGAAGGGTACCATAGCATGCATTCAACCAGGCAGCCAGCAGTAAAGTCTGATATGAGGCAAGGCGTAGGCTTAAATTTCAGTCTTCCCTTTGCAAGGTAAAATAGTTGTGAAAGCGTCTTTTTGGGGAATCCACTTGGACTGCAGCACTTAGATTTGACCAGTTGTAACCATGGCCAGCAGCTGATGAGATGGGGAGTTTACCACAGATTTTACAGTGTAGATTTCTGCAGAAACAGTCAGCACTTCAAGTGGGATTCACAGGATATATAATTTGGATGTAGTTGCCAAGTGAGGCTCACAACTGCCATTTGTGATTTAGTCTTTTTTCTGTGTCATACCTTGGGACAAATGACAGGTAAAATGGGACAGAAAACATATCCTCTCAGTTAGTAAACTGAAAAGGATTATCTTCCCAGCAGGTCAATATTCCCTTTCTTCCAATCTTCTCTTCTTGGGTAAGATAGCTAGGTAAACTTAGAACGGTTCAAGAGCTACAGAAAAATCTGTATATTGAATATAATTTTCATTTTGACCACTAACCAGAACCTGTACTTGCCATCCACGTCTAACCATAATGTAGCATAATTTCATGCAAGTCTCAGAAAACTGGGTGGCAACTGCTTGTAGAAGAATTTGCTATGTCACCCACCAGTGCAGACACATTTGCTGGCAGAGGACCACATGGAAGGAAACTTTGCTTTGGTATGGTTGGCTGTTGTTTGGTTGGTTGGTTGGTTGGTTTGTTTGTTTTTTTCCAAACTGCATCAGTCTGAAGACCGCACAAGAATGTACTCACTCTGCAAACCTGGAATGAGATCCTGCAAATGAAGCTATATCCAGCAAAGCTTTATAGTCAGAATTATCTCCAGCATCTGTGCAGGAAACATGAGAAAGGACATTCCCTTTCTGTGGCTTACGATGTTGCTAATGAGGGTAAGGCTGCGTCCACTCCCTCTTGTCAGCTCCCCCATGCACACTCAAGCCATTCCATCATTTCAAACCCTCATCTTCAACACCAAACTGCTAAGCACTCTTCTCTAAAGGCTACCATCTAACAGGCCTTGTGTCCTGCAGTACACCCATAAAAGCAAGATGATCTTTGTAAGAGCATTCTCTGTGGTATCTGTCACTCTTATTCTGTAGAAAGTCAGATCACTGGTTCATGTGTTGCAGGACTATAAAATAAATTTCTCAACAATTGCTGCACTACTGATGGGAGAATTTGGAACCAGTTAGCCATTGCCTTAGTCCTTGGTGGTAAAATGCATCTTCAAAATGTGATGTTGGCGTAACTATCTCAAGCATTGCAGCACAGCTCTTTTCAGCCAGTTGCTATCTGGGACTAGGAGAGCAATAGCCAAAGCCAGCAGAGTCAACTGAGAGTATCCCAAAAAAGCATAAAACCCCTTAAAAAAAAAAAAAAGCCATTTTCAATGCTTATTTTAAAACGTTTGACAAAACAAATAGAGCCTCAGATGAAGGCAACAATTTCTGCAAACATACTACTTAAGTCACAGTGTTTGAAAGGTTTACTTCTGTGCTTCTAATTCAACATCTGGCTGTGCTGCTCTGAAAAGAAGATCTACTCCTATGCTGGAAAGCTCCTTTAAAAAGGATCTTGGATTTATTTAGTTTAAATTACAGCTCAAAAAACATCAAAATTCTTATCTGCTACTAAGAAATATGTGATAATCAACAGGAGATAATCATGCATACGTCTCAGCTTGTGGTATGTAATATTTGTCCTTTTGATTAAATTCACCAGTGAGTAATAGTGACATATTTTTTAGGAGAATGCTTTGCCAGTGTTGGCTAATCACTCTTCCTAACTGCGACAGATACCCTCCTGCATGGTCCAACAAACGGTAAGTCAATATCCAGGTTCAGTGCAAGGCAATATCCTGAAAGAAAAACTACTTTGGCAGTTTCTGATCAGCAACTTGAATTACAGCCTTGGTGCTCTGAGCATCACACTGATTCATTTAAGAAGCATGACCACATGTTTGCAAAGTGAGGACTGGTTTTTTATTTCATTGCAGAAGCCAAGTTAGAAACCATAACAGCAGCATGATAGCCTGACTCATCCAGAGGAGGAAAAATCAGAAACTCTTAAGTGTAGGAGGGAAATAATGATATATATGTATAATGTTTTATATATTATATATAATGCTAACTATAACATTGGGCAAATGGCTGTTTAGTAAGAAGCTTCTGTGCATGTTCCATTGGGCCAGTCTCTAAACACAGATGTGTTGTCCGTTTTTTCCATTGTGAGTACTGATTTGTACCAATTTATTAGAAATATTGAAATGATTGCTGTGTCCTGTCTCCAGAAAGATGTAAATTTGGGTCTGCATCGTTGCTGAAAGATGGAACAGGAGAGAAGCAAAGGCCAGGGTTCGTCTTGCTTTGTGTCCCTGTTGGTGATATGAAGGATGAGGCTATGACCCTGCAGGCTCTGTCCTTGCAGCCAGAGCTGACCTTGGCTGAGCCTGTGGGATTAACCCAAATGATGCTCAGCATGTGCAGGGAAAACCTGCTCTGGTTGTTAATCCAGGGGAACAATGATGGGAGCCAAACACAAAGGAATGGGCCTTTGGCAAAGACAAAATAAATCAGAAAATCCTTCCTCCATCCCCCTCACCAGGCAAGGTAGGGTTGGGCAGGGGGACACCTGGATGGGGATCAAGCCAGCTAATACAAACCTCACATCATGTGCCAGGTCAGGAGCTGCTCAATCACAGAGGAAAGCCTTCCTGGTCCTGCTCTCCTTCCATACACACCCAGAGCCAGACCTGCTGTCTTTGAGGCCTAATTAGCTCAGGATTAGTTTCAAATGAGCCATGAGACCCTACTGAGTCAAGCACCACAATACTGATCACAGGCCTACGTCTGACCTACTCAGCTCCCCATGAGGCAGGAGAGGGCAGCCTGCATGGGCACCCAAGCTGGTTCCCAGCAGGTTTGCCAGGAATGGGGAGCACCAGCAAGCCAGGACTTGGGGAGCATGGCAGTGCAGAATCCATCTGCTCACCTGTCCACATCAAGAAGGGGACACCCTCAATAGAACCAGCCAGCAGTTCCCCATCACTGCAAGCAAGAAGTTTTGCTCTCTATTTCTGCGCCTATCTCTGCAGCCCTCTCCCAGTGTTTAGGTGGCCTGGAACTCTGTGGCTGTGAAACCACTGAACTTTGTAACCCTCACCCCACAGGGACATATTTGTGCTGGAACGGAAACAAAGTCCTGTTAGAATAACTTTCTTCACTCCACAAACTAGACCTCCTAATTCAATGATTTTATTTCACTAAGCCAGCACCCCAAATACTCGACAAAGTTAGAGCACCCAGCTCTGGCAGGGGGGTTGGATTAGATGATCTCCAGCTATCAATCTGTGTGATTCTGTGAAAGTTCACAGTGGCACAGATGTGGCCTACCACTTGAGCATGTGTGGCTCTAAGTATCAAGTAACTCATGGCACACTCAAATAATGGATGTGCTTAAGAGCTTCTTGGCCCCCAGCAGCAAACTCCCTTGGATCTGATGTGGATGTGATGCAGTTGTAAGCAATCCCTTCTTTGGTTAAATATGGCCTGGAAATCAGCTGCTCTTTAATAAGCTGCAGGTGCACTTAGGGGTCTTCATATTAAAGTTTACTTCTTATTTAAAAAGCCTGGGAGTGTTTATTTGTGTCAGAGGGTACAATTATTCACAAGTAACTATTCTTGCACCCTGGAGCTGCCTAGCTTCTCTCAGCAACTTTTTCCTTTGACTTTACTCTTTAGAAGGATCCTCAAAGTGTTGGAAATAATCTGTTCCCTCACCTCATTGCACTTAACACATATAACCCTCCCTGGAATAGCCCCATTATCCAGTTCAATGCTCTTGACTATATATACACCTGTTTAAAAATGTGTAGTTAGCATTTTGAACCAACGTGAACGTATCTCACTTCAATCATCCCCAAATTTATCTGGCTTTTGAACTCCCCAGCTGGATCCCTGTGGCACAGGGAAATATTCTGAAGCTGGACACCTGACATGCCAGGAACTGTCAGGCCTGTGCTGTTAGTGATCCTGCTCCCCACACCTCTGAGGAAAGAGGAAGTGCCCTGGCATAGTCCTGCCCTGGGAAACTGACACCTGAAGTCAGAAGCATACATTAGAACCCTGCCATTGCCTCAACTACCAACCCACCGGGATGGTGCCAGAGCGTTGTCTCTGATGTCTGTCAGAGTGTCAGAGGTGTTAATATCAGTTACAGGAAGAAATGAGCTCTGCAACCAAGGGAAAACTTGATGCTGTCTTTCCGTAGGAGATTTTTGGGAGATTTTGGTTCCTGGGAGAGAGGTATTTTGGTCAGTTATGAAATATATAAATTCACTGACATGTGTTTCTGTTAAATTGGAAATGAGGGCTTCCTTTAATGTAAAGAACAAGGGCCTTCATAAGCAGAAGTATTTTGCTAATATGTGAGGGTGGGCAAATGAAAGTCTCTACCACTATCAAAGACTAAAGTTATCTTGATCAACATCTGAGAACTCCTATTTTTCAGAAACATAATTTATCTTTCTCCACTTTTATTCTGTTCATTTTACATGTCCATTGGTGTGGGATTTTTGCTCACAGTTTTTTGAGCCCATGGCAATCTGTCATGTGAGTTAAAAAGGCTGATGTGAAGAATGGCATCAGACATTACCCTCTGCACAATAGCATTTAAAATCTCCCTATGTCTATGAGGATTAGGTAACTGCTGAGCGAGAAGGTCTTTATGATCAAAAATACCTTGGGGACAGTTCACTTCCCAACCTTCCATAATAAGTAGGAATAAAAAAAATCTGCCCTGTGTACCCAGAGGCATAGCTGCCCTCTTCATTCTCCCACACAGCTTTGGGGTATCCCTGCCTCAGCAAACTGCAATTCCTTCCCTCACCTCAGGAGGAATGCAGCAAGACTTTCTACAGGAGCATTGTAAAGCAACTTACTGAAAGAATACAGGAGAGAGTGGGAGGAGGGATGGGCAGATCTTGCCAGACGAAGGAGCAAAGTTAAAGGGAGTATAACTTCACATGTCCACATTTCAATGGAACACACACACCTTTTCTCATAGCAGGAGCTGAACCACATTTTCATGATGGAAAGAGGACCTTCAAAGACTTGCTTCAGCAGCAGGAGTCCAGCCCTGCTCACAGCTCTGCTGTGAACTCACTGCCTGGTCCCCAGTAGGGTGCAGGCAGAGCATCCTTCTTCTCCAGGGACTGAAACAAAGACAAAACCTGCCATTGCCAGCCCAGGCAAGGAGGTGCTGCTCTCATCTCCATGACATTAGCCACACATATTTTGCCTAAGCTGCACGCCAGATGCCTTTTGGAATCATGGTGTTCCTTGCACAAAAGCTTACTTACATATTGCTGACAGACTGATAAAAACACCCCAGGATGTCAGGGAGATACGCAATACCTGGTTTTGCTCCATGGATAAGCTCGTTACCCTAAGCACTGCTGTCTAGCTTCCTGCAGCAGCATAGGGTTCAGTCTATGCTTCATACCTACCACACAAATGAAGAAAACAGCTCGAGCTGAGGTCCATGCTGCAATGATTTATGGGTTTGATGTTACTGACCTACATGCTGTTTTGATATATGAAGTGAGGGCACTACAGACATGCCTCAAGCTCTCTTCAGAGCACCTCTTTTTCCCTTCGGATGGGTGTTTTGATGGGGATTTCTGCCATCCAGTGAATATCTGGAGAAGAATTTTCTGAAGGGAGCAGCTGACCAGCCAGGGATCCAGCTGCCCTCAAAGCTGTCATGTGAGATATTTCACAGGATGCCGGAGAGGGCACTGAAATCAGCAAGATCACAGGTTTTCCAGGCATGGATTCCCAGTCACCCTACCTGTGACTATTAACACAAGTATTACTTCACAGTGAATGAACTCTATTGCTCCCCTTGCAGAAACATGCCATGAGGCAACATTTAATACTATTTAAGCTCTCAAAATAGGGCTTTTATGAGGCTTAAATGCTGGGTTTGTTCTAGACCTTCCAGAGGGAAGCTTATTTTATCCTGCTGGACTAATATTCATGAACTTGAAAGCAGCTCTGGTATAAGTAGGGGGGGGGGGGGGGGGGGTGGTGGAGCGGGCCAAAAGTGCTCTTTTACATGTGCATAAGCAGATTTGCATATTTTTGTGGGTATTCCTATGTGCTCATCTTTTAAAATACACTCCATTAACTTTCTGACTAAAGTTCAAATGGCATAAAAATAAATAAGATCTGGTTTTAATTTCTGCTATATTTTATTATCTGCAATAAGCATGACATTAGCACTGCAACTGAAGAATGTGAAGATTCAAGACAGTGAACACAGGCTACCAATGTGCCCATATTGTAAGTCTCCATCTGTACCCACACTGCAGAGAATAGAAAGCATTGCCAGTGATGCTTGTGGTCCCTTGAGGCTCAAGATCCTCTAACCAGTCCTTGTGGCTTGGAAAATCCTTTTAACAGCTGCCTGCAGGTTACTTAAAAGATGTGCTGCCACATAAATGGTCTAGTAAATACATGTGTCTTCCAAAGACATGATCTTATTTTCACTGCTGTTTTGAGAAAAGTAAACTAGTATCCAAGGTTTGGCTAGGACAGGGTTAAGAGTTTGTTTGGTTGTTGGTTTTTTGGTTGGTTGGTTGGTTTTGGTTTTGGGTTTTTTTGTTTGGTTGTTGGTTTTTTGGCCGAACCAGGCAATGGGTATTCATTACCATGCTGATGTCATGGCTGCTATACAAGGGAAGGGCTGGCAGGGCAAGTGCTGGTGCTTTGAGCAGGTGACTGAGCCAGGCCATCACTTTATGCTATTATATTAAACTCTCCTTATCTCAACCCATGAGGCCTTGCCTTTCTTCTTCCTGATTCTACTTCCCATCCCACCAGGTGGTGGGGATGGTGGGGCAGTTGTGTGAGCATCTGTGTGGGGCTCAGCTGCCAGCTAGGCCTGAACCATGACAACTGGCAAATAGAACAACTTTTAAGTTGATATTTCTGTCATTTCCTTCCCTTGCTTTTCTCAAGAGTTTCTCAACATCTCTAAGATACAGAAGGAGGAAGTCTGCACTCCTGTAGTCCTGGCTAAGCCAGGAAGTCGCTAAGGTCCAGGAGGACCATGCACTTCAGTGCACAAAGGCAGCAATAGGCCATCAATACAGATGAACACTTAACTTCCAGCATGTATTAGCTTTAAGCACACAGATACCACTTTAGTGCTCCTGCTGCTGAACAAAGATCCTGTGGTATGTGCAGGTACACCACAGGCCAAGCTGCCTGTATGTGGTATGTGAAACTGTTAGCACAAATAACACACAACTAAACCTTCCTCAAGTTGATAATAAAGAGAAAAAAGCAGCTGTCACTAAAGGCCTTCTTAAGAACAACAGAAAGAAGGAAAGAAGGAAAGTTGAGGAAAGTGTTCATGGAAAGGTAACAAAATTTATGTAAGTACCGGATCAACACAAAGTATTTGGGGTATTATCAGCCTCAAACAATAAACCAGACAACTTACGAATGGCAAACAGAATAAGAACTCACAAGCACAGGAACTTAAAAGAGTACATCTTCATGAGACTGTGAAGTCTCTATTTCAGGTTCCCCAAGTCTCTGGGTGTTTGGCCAGTGGGCTGGTGATGAGACCTCTCAGCAAAGTCTGCAAGTCACCACTGGGTTTCACAGAGTTATGACTATATCCAGTAGAATGGGCTGGCAGAAGAGACACTTGGCTGTAGATCATTTGGCTAACAGTTTCACCACTTTGGTAACAGACAATGTTGGGATATATCTGAGAGATGACAGTGTGTCATTTCTGACCACTCTGTTACCCCAAAATGTGGAGGTGTAAAAGTCAAAGAATGTTAGAGTTGCAGAAAACTAATTCTTCTTTACCAAACTGTGGTAGTTTGAGGCTATGCCTTTAAAATTTGTTAGAGATTTTGAGTGGAAAAATAGAAAAATGTAAATAAATCACTATTGGGTGTAAAAAGGAAAAATAATGATTATTCTAAACAATTTCATTGGAGAGATAGCTTCCATGAGATTTGGTTCTCAAAACAATCTTTAGCAGTGTAGCAGTGTGTTCTGCTTGCTTCTTCCCTGGGGAGATACAGTAACAGGTTTTGCTGACTCGGATGCAATGCTTTGTTTTGGTATTAACCTATCCTGCTTCTTTCTCGCTTCCCTTTGTACACAGGGGTCAGGGAAGGGGAGGCAGGGAAGCAACTTTCCCTGGTCTTTTGGCCGGGGTGGTGGTGGGGTACCTGTGCTGTTTTGTTAATTGTAAATACCTGTAAATATTGTAAATACTGCATGTTTGTATATATTCATTGCATTCCATTGTAGATTGTAGTTTTGTTTGTAAATATAGCTCAATTTGCTTCCAAACTGAGCTAGTCTGGTAAAGTTAATGTTGGAGGGAGGAATTTCCAACTCACCACATTACAAAATTATTGGTGCCCAACTGTGTCGGTGTGAGCTGAAATTCCCCCCCCACCAACAATAACCAGGCTAGCTCAGTCTGGAAGCAAATGAAAAGCTGTATTTACAAGCAGAGTCTAAAATCTACAATGAAATGCAATGAATATGTACAAATATACAAAATTCACAACATTCACAAATATATACAATCAACAGAAAAAGCACAATCGATCTCCCTTTGCTTCCCCCCAAGGGGACCCTCCCAAAGGGGCCTCTCTCTCCCAGGAGCTTCCCCCCCAGACCCCTCTGGACAGAGAAGCAGAGTTTAGTTAGAGCAGAAAGTTGTTAACTTAGCTGCCAAGGTCAGTGTGTTATCTTCAGCCAGAAGAGAAGAAGCAACAGCAGCCAGACAGCCCAGCAACTGCCCCCACTGCTGAACGCAGAATGTGCCGAGTGCCTACTTTGTTTTGGGTAATAGTTCTTAAACATTTCTATCTATCCAATGCAAGTGTTTAGAACAATCGTTATTTTGCCTTCCTACACCCAATAGTGACTTATTTACATTCTTTCACTTTCTCTGTTCTGAACTTTGCAAGGAAAAATTAAAAAGACAGTTTCAAACCACCACACCAACGTGGAGCAATTGCTTGATTGATTAATTCCTGCTCAGATTAAGGAAGCAAAATGAAGCTGTTTTGGGTTTTGTTGCATTTGATGTACTCTCTCTTAACTGTGTTACTGTATAAATGGTGTGTTTCTGCAATGATTGATAAATTAGGTATATATTTAGCATATAAGCTGTTCCTTTGGTTTAAATACAACCTAAAAATGCTTGGTGATTACTGCCTCGGGTTTATTGGCTTAGGGAAATAGAGTAATGCAACTGTAACTGTTCCTGCTGAGATTTATGAGTTCAGTGTCCCTGTTTCTCAGAGTTATCTCAGCAATTGGGATGCTAAAATAATCTATTTGCTGTGCCTAATTTTGCTATTGGTGGTAGGTTTGGGTGTTCAACCTCCACCAAACCAAATGAGAAAGAGGACAGGGAGATGGACAGAAAGAGGTCAGTCTAGGAAAGGAAATGCACCAAAATGGCACATCACATCCTCCAGTTTCTTCTTGGTAGATTCACCTCTAGTTGCCCAAAAGACCTGCTGGGTCACAAGTCAGCACAACCTGCTCAGGCCAGGCTATTTGGGCTGCCCATGAACTGTGCCAGTCTGCAGAAAATGTGCCTGCCCTGCCAAAAGAAAGGAGAAATGTTCTCAAGAGCTGAATAAAGACAGTATGAAACTGTAGGTGCAGTTCAGCATTAAAAGTTATGAGGCATTCAGTATAATGCAGGAAAGCCTGACATGGCCCAGTACAAACCCAGACAGGCCTTAAGACGTCTAGAGAGGGTGCCTTTCTCTACCCTCCTTCCTGCAGAAAAACAGGGCAATGTGGGAAAAAGAACAAAAGGGACAGGACTCCTGCTGTCTGGTAAACAAGATGTTTATCTGGGGTGAGAGCAAGTAAGCTGACCACTGCTCCCCCAGAAACAAGGTCTTTGCTTCTGCCTTTTATGGCTATAGCCTGGCAGAACACTTTCCATTGGGCAGCTACAGATTAGCTTCAGTGCTCCATTGGACCAGTCAATCTCTGGCAATTTGTATATATACAAGTGACTTGGTAGTCACCCTTGCCTTGCCTTGCTCAAACCTTGCTTCAAGCCTACTTGGACCCGCTTTGTAGAAGCTACCTCGAGTTGCCCTGTCCTGCCTCGAGTGTCTGGTCCAGAGCCTGGGATATAACCACAAGCCATACACAGCAAGCTGGAGAAGCCACAAGCCTAGAAGTTGGATCTGCCTAGCCTGCTTCCCCTTGCTACTAGATTTGTGCTGTGCCTCAGTTTACCCAGGAACCAAGCAAGCGCCCATCATGAAGAGCATCCTTACCTGCCCACTGTCCACTGAAGCCAGATCTGCCTGGGACCACGCGGTAAACTCTCACACAGCAGCAGCAGCAGCAGCAGCAGCAGCAGCAGCAGCATCCCCGTGTGGGTAAACCCAGCTGTGAGTAATTAATTCATTGCCCTTTGGGTGTAAAGGTTCTTATCGAGCCTCCCCCTCCACTCTAATTGAGCGCTATCTGCTCTCGGGGACTTTCTGAGTTGTTGCCTCCTAATTTGCAAAGAATAGTTTGTATTTGCCCTAAGACTGCATAGTCCCGTTGTAAATATATATTCCAACCGTACAACGATCCTATTCAACGAGTTTTGGCATAGTTTTATTAATAAAAGGTTACTAATATTTTTATTAATACCCATTTGCCACATCATTTATTATTACTGTGAGGGTAATTAATTAATAAATAATTCCCTCCCTCAACCACAACAGCCATTAAAATAAATATGCACTGACCTGCACTGTGCATGCAAAGAGAAAACAAGAAATCTGTTTCAGAAGATACTTGGTTGATTGCACAGCACCCCTAGGCAGAGAGGCAAAGGACAAAGATCTGATGTTTATGCTGTTGTTTAATGTAAGTATAAGCATACAGGGAGTAATAAGGCTCCAGGGACTAAACAGATTATGCCGTGGTTCTGTACTGTCACAGCTTCTTCCCCTCTTTGGGGCTGTGTTACTGCAAACACAAGGATTGCTGCCATAATGTGGTCTAAAAAGTTTCTGACAGCTACCACATTGAATGTCATACAACACTGCACTAGCAGGGACAGGACTAGATTCCATGGGATCCCACTAATATATATTGAAAGAAAGATTTTAATAATTTTAATAGATCAATTTATTGATGCCAAATTTATGCAAACACATTTGTTTCTTCCAAATCTTCTTTCACAAATCAACTGACTGATCTCACTGATCAACAGATTTGACTTCCTTCTTTGCTGATACAAATGTATGCCTGACTTTTGGTTTAGATAGGGTACAGACCATATAAGGGCCTATAATCTCAGCCCAGCATTTGAACAAGGCCAAGAGCTCAAAGCAAACAGAGCATCCAAGAGAATTACAAGTTTTTAAACACAGTTTGCCACCACTGGGTCCTAAGACTGATTTGGCCACAGCAGAACAATGGGCTAAATATGATCTTGATCCAAACTGAGTGGCTGATATATTTCCCTGAATCTGGAAGTGATTCATTTTCTTAAGAGTCAAAATTCTAAACGCCCTGCCCATAAACTCCGTTGGAAAAAAATAAATCAAACCAACAACCCCTAAAACCAATATCAAAAGGAAAACCACAGAATTGGAAGGACTGAAAGCAGCAATTAAACCACAAAACAAATAGCACCATAAATTCAGTTCTGTAGATGATCTTTTCCTAGGTCCCCTTTTCACCACCCCTTTCATTACCTCTGCCCTTGTCCATCACACTATAAAGTGCAAGGCCAAAACTTGATTATGTGCACCAGTGCAAGCTGGCATAGGCATGATGCATTTTGCCAAGCCTGCCTCCTCCTGACTTTATCGCCAGCTTGCCTCTTGACTCCAGGGACAGCGTGCCTGATGTCATGGCTCAGATATCCTCAGCCTGATTTGTTGCCATTGGCAAAGAACTACAAATTCCTTACAGAAATGAGTCCTCCAACTTTTGAGTGTAATGTTACTATCCTTAGTGTTTTCCCAGAAGGGTAAAGTGCAATGAGCTTTTCTGTGGTTGATTTTCAGCTAATGGGATTAATTGCAGAACAGACACATGAGAGACCTGTGATCTTAGTTCCAGTCTCCAAAGTAAATGATTCAGCTTTGCTTGTTGAAGTAACCAGGTGATCAAGGCAAGGATGTATGTCCTAAAGTTCAAAGGCTAAAACTAGATGACCAGTCCCACATAAATAAAAGTTGCGTAATGCTACAGGATCTTTGAAGTACTCACCATAGATGAAGTCTTGTGCTTCATCGTTCTTCTAAACTTATTCATGTCATTTAATCTATTGATTTACAAGTACTGAGGAAAATAAGTCCCAGACATGTCTGGGGCTAAAAGCTATCACGTGGACTGCAACAACTTGTTACTCTTGCAGCATCTCATGTAAGATTTTCCACTTGGCAATAAGGCAGTCCTTCTATAAGGACAGCACATTTTGTGACATGCAACCTATAACTTCAGCCTTAACTTCATACTGCAAGAAGCTAAGAGAAGTAATAGCTCAGAGCACATTTAATGCTCTTAAGAGTCTCAGCTTTATTTAAAACAGGGATTTTAAATGAGTCACATGTACAATATGGATGTTACTGCCTGCACCATTACCAAATATTCTCTTCCAGCTTATCAAAGTCTTTGCAATCACTGCAAAGAGCCATTCCTATACACCAGCACAAGAAAGAAACAGCATATGCAGAGCTGGTATTTCAGCCTTATTCAAAGAGTGTTCTTAGTTTAGTCATCATTTTCCAAGTTTCTGTGTATGTCTTTCATAAGTTTACAACCAAGACTGTGGAGAACAAATGGCTGAGGTAGCTATCACTGCCACAGTATTTCACCATTGCTTTTCAGGTAGCCGAAGAAGATGTGAAGCACACTTGTAAGAACTGAGTCGACAGTACATCTGATCAGGATTGGAAGCTCCTGAACAATGTTTTATCTGGCCGGCCTTTCCTTCGGTAGATATTGCAGAGGGAAGGTGAATGTAAGACAGCTGAAATGGAAGAAATAAAGTATACAGAAAGCAGGGATCTTCTGCTTAGTTGGAAGAGTATGGATACAATGACCCAGGCAAAAGACCTAGGGAAAGGCTTTTCAGCTAGTGATGAGGCTGGGAGCACAGGAGGGCTGTAAGGCAGCCCTCTAAAATTGAATGAGTATGGACATTTATATTCAAAAGTATATAGCTGGCAGCAAACCAGATTCTGTTACATACATAAATTCATGACAACATATAAGTTAAAGGAGGAGAATAAGGAGAAGCCAATAATTAGGCCTTTCAGTTTTACTCCAGTTCCCAGGTGCTATTAAAGCAAATACATAGTCTTTGTGTACACCAAAATCTACTTAAATCCAGAGTGGATTTGCTAAGTTTTCTCAAACCAAAAGATTTTTCCTCCTACCTCAGTGTAGCAGATTTTGTGAACAGCAGTAGAAGGAACAGAAGAATAAAAGAGAGTTCCATGTGCTCCTTTCTGAAACCCACTATGTCTAGAAATATCTTGGATTACAGAGTAGATAATGTACTTCTAAAACATACAAGTAATGAGAAGCTGAGACGGATTACAGGAATTTTAGGGGACTGGAGTTGGAATGCAAACATTGGCATAAATGATAGAAAGGATCTGGAGGAATGATAATTGAGAAAGGTACAAGAGACCTTTGCAGAGCCTCAGGGTTACACTGCAGTTGCCCATGCTCTGACAACCTATGGATAAAAAAAGGACTTCATTTTCTAATTTGTGTGAATCTGTGTGAATTATAGGTAAAGGGAGGTATGATGTTATTTTCTCTATCTTAGAATGAATCAGTTTATGAATGGAAATGAAAATGGTCTAGCAGCTTGCAAGAAGATTCAAAATGTACTGAGCTCCTGTATTTAGGGGCTGTAACATAATGTTTATAATTATAAATAGCAATAATCTCCAGATAAGTAATTCACTTGGATGACTGATGACATGCCTGCAGAGGTTATCAATTTTTGGACTGAGAATTAAATGCTAAAGTGTCTCATATCTTAACACGATGTTCACAATAAAGGTAATCCTGGCAGCAGCAATGACATTCTTTACCATATCCAACCATGCTAATCTTTTTAAGAAGCAACAGATAGAAACAGAGTGAAACTTCAGAGTGAAAGTATACAAGGAATTGAGTTCAACATTCAAAGATTGTATGAACCTGCCAAAACCATTAATTCTTCCTTTGCAGCAGTGAAAACAGAAAGGTTAGTCCCACTGGCTCCTGACCAGGTCAGTACACAGTCAGCCAAGGGGAGACAATAGCCAGTGACCTCCTGACAGCAGTCTCCTGTGCAATATAAGCACCCAAATGAACTGTAACAGCTGCCACTGGAATACAAAGTGGTTGCATTTATCAAGAACAATGATGGAATACAAAATCCCTAACAAAGACATTGAGAAATGTATAGCATCCAAAAGTTGCCATCCAGAAGCACACATCATCATGACACCTTTCTTAATTAAAGCAAGGACCTTCCATTTAGCGCCACAATTACAAAGCCAGAAGTGCTGACAAAGAGGCTTGTGCAGTTTGAAAGGGAGAGAAAGCTTTTATGCAATGTATATGTTACCTGACCTTATCTGCGCTGCTAGAGTATGTGCTCAGTATAATGCTACAAAAGACACCAGTGCTATCCATGTCCTAGTTTCATAAAAAATGGTATCTAACAAATACACAACAGTTAATATGCTGCTGTTACAGTCTGAACAGCCTAACTAATGACAGATGGACAACACAAGAAAGCTGAGAACAAAGAAAAAGCTAGAATATTAATGATATTGTTATTAATATCAGATGAGCAAATCACCTAATAGATATATTTTATCACACTGAATTATGGAATTACCAATAATAGAAAAGGTTTCAGTTCAGTTTGACCACCTTCTGACTAGCCTAAGGTCTCAAGGGAAGTTACAGCCAAGATGATCTCTGGCCTCATTGCTGGGCAACACCTGTATCTGCAGAATGTGAGCATCTTCACCCTCCCTGGAGAAAGCCATTAGTGTAAATGTTTGAGTTCTCCAGCTCACCATAACATGGGTATTTACACACATCACACTAAAATTCCATATTACTCTGCACGTTTTAGTGGTATCACTTCCTCTTTCACAGAGGACCTCAAAATCTTTCCAGACCTTCAGGAAGTATGATACAATAGTTAAAAATCAGTCAGCATTATGGAAATCACTATCTTTTAAGTCAGCGTCACGGGCTGAGTTCAAATGTGCTGCATATTCTCACCCAAAGTGAGATTATTTCGTGGCACATAACAAATTTCTCCATCTTCCTAGAGATGGCTTCTTATACTGGCTAATCAAGGAATAACTTTCAGAAAATTAGTAAAGGTGTTTTTGATACCAGAATCACAGAATCAATAAGGTTGGAAAAGACCTCAAGGATCAAGTCCAACCTGTCACCCAAGACCTCATGACTACTAAATCATGTCACCAAGTGCCACATCCAATCCCCTCTTGAACACCTCCAGGGATGGTGACTCCACCACCTCCCTGGGCAGCACATTCCAACATCTAACAACTCTCTCCATGAAGAACTTTCTCCTCACCTCGAGCCTAAACTTCCCCTGGCGCAGCTTGAGACTGTGTCCTGTGACCAGTGCACAGAACATGTGCATGTGCTGCTGTGTATCCACAACCTCAGGAAAAAAAAAAAAAATAAGGGTCTTGGTCAAAAGCCAAGTTTCTAATTTAGAGTGAGAGTAGAACTTTTAAAACTAACATGTATGTCTCCAGCCTAAAACAAAACAAATAAAAAAATCTGATTTTTTTTTTTACGTTTAAGAAAAATAATTTCATTTATGATCCTCACCCCCTTCAGCTTTTCATCACCCTGCACTGAAGTACAGGATTTTTTAAAAAATGTATTTTTAAAATTACTTTTATACATTTTTTTTCATAAGCAAATTTATTCCAACACAAGATTAGTGGGAAAGCTCATCTCTGCTGTTCCTATTGCATATAAATCTAAGTCTCTGGTATGTATTCATAATCCAAAGAAAAGAACAGGGATTGCTTGATGTGCTACCAAAAGTTAACAGGTCCCAAGTTTAGACTGGGGATAATGTCGTTGTTTGATATACAGCCACTGTTTCTTCAAACTCAGCTGTCTTTGGCATATCAACTCTGTCAGAGGTGCTTACAGCAGTGCATAGGTTATTATAACACACAACATATATTCTCACTGAGGCATGTCCAATCACATACCTTTCATCATTTTCATATTTGATGACAAATTTAGACTATTATGCACCACAGATTGTTTTAAAAACAAACTTATATTTCCAGGACTGATGCAAGGTTGAAGTTATAAAATTATTCCATGCATCTAAGAAACCATGTTTTCTGAGATGTTTAATTTAAAATGCTAATTGAGAAGTTCAGAAAATATTTATAACCAGTATTTTCAAAGGTGGGAGCTTAAAAATAGACTCAGTTAATATTTAAGCATGTAAAGAAAAGCATTATAATTTTCAGTCACTTCTGGAGGTGAATATTTCTGAATTCAAGCAAAGTTGCTCAGCACATTTGAAAACTAACCAGATTCTACCTGAATTCCTGCTAAAATCACAGAAACCTAATTTAAAGTAGCTATATATGAGAGCTGCCTTTGGCTGCAAAATCAAAACTGCATTTCCTTTTTATTAAAGAAATAGATTTAATTACATATGCAGAAATTCATAAATCCAAAATTTATCCATCATAAAAAAATATACCCATGAGTTGAAATATTATACATATCTATATCCAAATTTCTTATCCTTTGACATATTAGCAATATTTAAGCCACTCTATATTATTCTTACAGAAAGAAAATTATTGCAGGAAAAATGTAGAAAAACTAGACTGGTTTGACCCTATTCCCACAGGCCAGAGGATTAAAGAATGAGTCTCTCCTTCCTCTGGAGCCACATTCAACAATGTCAAGCTGTGTGGTGAAGCTGACACACTTGATGGAAGAGATGCCATCCAGAGGGACCCTGCCTGGCTTAAGAGGTGAGCTCATGCAAACCTCAAGATGTTCAACAAGGCCACGTGCAAGGTCCTGCACCTAGGTTGGGGCAATTACAAGCACAAATACAAGCTGGGCAATGACTGGATTAATAGCAGCCCTGCAGAGAAGGACTTGGGGGTGTTTGTGGATTAAAAACTGAATATGAACTAGCAGTGTGTGCTCACAGCCCGGAAAGCCAGTGACGTGCTGGGCTTCATCAGAAGAACCGTGACCAGCAGGTCAAGGGAAGTGATTTTCCACCTCTAATCTGCTCCAGCTGGAGTACCATGTTCATCTCTGGGGTCCCCAGCATAAGAGATAGACTTGCCTGACTGGGTCCAAAGGAGGGACACAAAGATGATCTGAGTACCTTCCCTATGATGATAGACTGAAAGAGCTGGGGTGTTCAGCCCAGAGAAGAGAAGCCTTCAAAGAGACCTTACAGCAACCTTTCAGTACCTAAAGGGGGGCAACATGAAAGAGAGGGAGGGACTCTTTATCAGGGAGTGTAGTGACAGGATGAGGGGTAACAGTTTTAAAATGAAAGAAGGTAGATTTGTATTAGGATTAGCTAACGGGAAGAAATTCTTTACTGTGAAGGTGGTGAGGAATTGAAACTGGAACAGGTTGGCCAGAGAAGTTATGCATGCTCCCTTACTGGAAGTGTTCAAGGTCAGGTTGGATGGGGCTCTGAGCAAGCTGATCTATTGGATGGTGTCCCTGCTCACAACAGGGATGTTGAAACCAGAAGACCTTTAAGGCCCTTTCCAACCCAAACCATTATATGATTCTGTGAGTCACCCCTTTATTTGCATTGATTTGGAGTCTACAAGGTATTAGCCAGCCTACCTTGAAGACTGTGCTTATGCAGGGAACAGTTTTAAGTGTTGCAAGGAGAATGGGCCTAAGAAAATTAACAGATAAAGCAGGAAGTGAACTGGTAGAAGCTTGCTGTATGTGGAAAATGAAAGAAAATATTTTTCCAGTACAAATGGGTCACACATGGATAGATTTAATGAGATACATGTTCCTCAAGGACTGCTCTGAAAACAGTGTGTGAATAAAAAAGGAGAAACACAGTAGGTGTATTGAAGAGGGAGGAAAAAGTTATTAAAAAAAAAAAAAGAGAGAAAGAGAATTAAAAAAATCAGACCAGGAAAGAAGCAAAACACTGAAAATATAAACTGTATCAGAGCACAAAAGCATTCTTTAAGTATAAGAAAGAAAATAACAAAAGAGAAAAAACTGGTAAATTAACACAAAGTTTTTCTTAACTCTCTTCTTGCATTCCTGTGTTCCAGATTGAGGCTGAGGTGGTAACTGCTGCGGCATAACAAATCTCAGTTTGCTAAGTATGCAATTTATTAAGGCTTGATTGGTGTAAAGGATTAATTGGAACAGTGTGATCTCTACCCAAGAAAAATCTATCTGGCATTACTCTGAAGCATTTTCTTTCCCCTAGTCTGCTGAACTCCCTGAATGTGAGCTATGGCTCAAGGAATCACTACCTTAACACCATCTGCAGTTCAACTCCCAGTGTCCTGAAACACACACAGTTCACACAGGCTATGCTGGTGCCTCTCACTTGGCTTTATGCTTTCCTGCAATCTCATTGTAACTTGATATTTTGTAGGCAAGGTAGAAATTCAGACAGACAAGGCTCCCTATGTTTTTCACCTTGATTACCAGCTGAACTTCTCCACTTCTGCCCTTAACAAATAAATTGTACAATAATGCAAAATGCCTTTGCTGGCAATTTGCTGTAAGGCTGGCATTCCTCAGAAGGCAAAAATGGCTACTGAAACAGCAGGTACGTTCCAGCTGCCCTGTCAGGTTCATTTCTCAGAGGGATGCAATATTTTCACCCCAGTGTTTGGCAATATCCAGCCAGCACAGTGAGCGCAAGACACTGGGAACACAAGCTAGAGATTATCTTCCAGCAGGTGAACACATGAAAAACAAAGTTCCACTTGGTAATGGCATGTTCAGACAGTTAACTAATAGGGCACTCTAACCCATATGTCAAGGGTTATGGCTAGGCCAGCCACTAGACAAGTGACAGATGCTGTTAACACCTCTTCCTTCCCAGAAGATGAAGAAAAGAAGCAATAATGGAGAGAGGCTTATGAGTTGGAACAAAAATTTAAAACTTCTTTAATGAATATAGTAATAATAAAATGAAATACACAGTATCAAACTTAACCCCCTGATGGCAATTGTGTCACTGTCACCTGTGATGCTGTGGGCTGACAATGGAGAACTCCCAGACTGCACTAAGTGGCAGATGGGAAAAGGATTCAGGAGTTGGATTCAGGAACACAAGGACTAGGATTGCAGGCAGAATGGACAGTCCTCCTCAGGTGCTGGTCACTGAAGAGGACTTGACCCTCACGATGCCTCAGCTTTACACTGCATAGGACACATAGAGAATATCTTGTTGGTCCATTTAAGGTCACCTCAATTGTCCGCTCCTCCCTGCAGGTGCAACGTTTTTACTTTCTGTACACCCAGCATGGCTATAAAGATTTAGCAGTGACTTAGGTCTCTGTAAGAGTGAGTATAAGCAGTCCTTGGCAGTAACTATAAACACTACAAGCAGATGCTGTTTGCAAAAATATGCCATTAACTTCAGAAAGTGAGTTACTTAGAAGAAACTGAGCTGACAATTCAAATCACTGAATAGAATTTGGTTTGTTCTAACTCAAACCAGGACCATTTTATACACTGATAATAGCAGAAAACATAATTTATGACTAAATGCCTTACCATAGAAGTTCTTAGAATAAAGTTTTTACTTATCTGTGAAATACCCAATATATAAATACCACAAGCATTGTAGACTATTGGTGCTGTCTTCTACCAGTTTAAGGCTATGTTTTGAATATAAGAACACACTAGGTTTTCTATTGTACAATAAAGCACAACCCAGGCAATAGTTGTATGTTTGTACCTAAAATACTAGCCACATAGTATGTCTCTCCTGTTTGTGAGTGCTAGGTAGATCCAGTGCACTGACTGCAGCCAGAAAAAACACCTGATGTTGCTCCAGACACCTTACGTAAGGATCATATCGATACTCCTTGAAGTCAGTGAGAATCTGACTTTTCATATAATTCCCAAGTAATTTGTTTTATTTCTTCTGTTTTATCACTACAGTGTACGTTTCCCATGTATAGGTGAATAAAAACTATTTATAGGGAGTGGTGTAAACTCTCCAGTGTAACTCTGACCTAATTAATTCACCAGCTACATAACTGTTATAATTTAAATGCTCTGTAGTGACTATAATCATGGTAACATTTATTAATAATTTATTAATATTACAACAAGATGAATTTAATGAAGTTCAACAAGGATAAGTGTGGAGTCCAGTACCTGGGGAGGAATAACACAATGCACCAGTACAGGTTAGGGGTTGACCTGCTGCAGAGTACTGTGCTGGTTTGGGGCCAGACAGATCGTCTCTTGCCCCGAAAGGGACAAAAGAATGAGACTCACACAAACGGATTGGAGAGTGATGGAAAGTTTAAATGGAAAAAGCAATTGGTGAAGCTACAGAGAACTACAACTACAAAGCATAGTGACAAAGAGTATCCCAAAGCGTACAGAGCCCGTTACATTAATTCCCAAAGCTTCCCAATCCTTCCCTTCTTCCCACTTGAGGGTAAACCCAAACCCCCCAGGGCTCTTTCTTCCCCCTCCCGCTGCTAGGCAAGTCTCAGGCTGGCCAGGTCTGAGACTGCCCCCCCCCCGCCTCCATTCTCCTCCTGGCATTAGGCCTAGACAGGCCTAAGAGGCCTTGAGGATACTCCCCCGGCATTACCTGATAAGAGAGGACATCTCCCAGGGGAGCAGAGAGGGAAGAAAGAGGAAGAGAATGACTTTGCAGATGGCCTTATAGGGTGCAGGACTTATGGGTAGAAATATGTCGTTTCCTGTGTCCACCCCTGTGGGTGGGCATCCAGGACACCAGAGGTGTATCTCATGCGGCAGTGGCAGGGGGCACCCAGCCTAAACTGCCACAAGTACCTACACAGAGAAGGACCTTGGAGTCCTGGTTGAAAATAAGTTATCCACGGGACAGCAGTGTGCCTTGATAGCCAATAGTATACTCAGGTGCATTAAGAAGAGTGTGTCCAGCAGGTCGAGGAAGATCCTTCTCCCCCTTTACTAGTTAGCCCATATACTGAGCTCCCCAGTTCAAGAAGAACAGGGAATTACTGGAGAGAGCTCTCAGACAGATATGAGGATGATTAAGAGACTGGAGCATCTCTCTTACACAGAGACTGAGACACCTGGGGCGATTTAGCCTGGAGAAGAGAAGACTGAGAGGGAACCTTATCAATGTCTACAAATATCTGAAGGGTGGCTGTTGGGACGATGAAGCCAGTCTCTTCAGTGGTCCCCAGTGATAGGATCGGGGCAATGGATGTAAATTCAATCACAGAAAGTTCCATCTCAACATGAGAATAAAAAGCTTTCTTACTGTTAGGGTGACAGAGCACTGGAACAGGATGCCCAGAGAGGTTGTTAAGTCTCCTTCTCTAGAGATCTTCAAAACCCACCTGGACGCGTTCCTGTGTGACGTGCCCTAAGTGGTCCTGCTTTGGACTCGATCTCTGGAGGTCCCTTCCAACTCCTAACATTCTAGATTCTGCGATTTTGCTTCATGGTATGTCAACAGGTTTTTAAAATATAGTTACTGGTGCCTGACACCCACACATGTGACTTAACCACATTAGTGGGGAGAAGCAAGTAATTCAGGCACTGTCGCCACCCTACACGAGTATCGACTTGATGATCTTAAGAGGTCTTTTCCAACCTTAATAATTCCATGATTACAGGTATCAAAAGCTTGCCTCGAAGCCTATTCTAGAGGTGCCTTCTTGCCAAGCGCCACTGCCAACGCCTACCCCACACGCTCAACCCCATCTCCATTCAAAATTCTCTCACTCTGCTGCACAGCAAACACCAGCCGCCGCCAGACCCTGTCATTATATTGCCCCAGAGCCCCCGCGGAAGCCGGATTCCCAGCCCCGCCCTCCGAGGCAGGGCCAAGCACATCTGCCGACCAATCACACAGCCCACGGGGAAGCCCTCTCGGAGCGGTGATGGGTTGAGGGTGTTGCCGCTCTTGTGACGTCACAGGGCAGGCGCCGGCATGAGTGGGCCGGGGGAGGTATGGCTGCGCGTGTCTTCGGTGCGCACGGTGAAAGCTGAAGTTAGCTGATCTAACACTGGGGCCACCCGTGGGGCGGCTAAGGGTGGCTCTCCTCGGCCTCATCCTGGAGAGGGGTTCGTGATGCCCCAAGACCGGGAGGAGTCCCACGGCCTGGCAGGCCAAGATGCCCCGCGGTGGTTACCGGCCCTCGGGGTAATCCCGTGCTTCTATGGGGCGGCCGCAGGCCTTGGTCTGGTTCAGCAGGTGCGGTTGGCGGCGGAACAACCGCTTTTAGGGTCACTGCGTCTGTTCTGCGGATGGATATGGAAGGGCTTGCTGTCTGTGGTACTGCCGGACCCCTCTGAGGGGCCTCTAGAACTGGAGAAGACGGGATGGAGTGGGTGTGCTGCCTTGCCAGGAGGAATGTAAACATGCCTGTTGTCCATGTGAATCCTGTCTGGCCTGTTTTTTTCTCAATGAGCAAAGGCCCAGTCGTCAGGAAGCAGCAGCTCTGGCTGTTTGCATTTCTGCCCATCTCTGTGGCTCAGCCTGGCATCCTCCACTCAGCTGGGCAGAGATTGCAAAGGTAGTAGCTCTGTGAGGCCACTGACAGCCTCCTTCCCTGTGCAGTGCCTCTGTAGGGCCACTGCCAAGGAGAGCCTTTGGCAGCAGCAGTGGCATGAAATTGCATTTCAATCATGACCCCAGGGTGCTTTCCTTTTTGCTTTCAGAAGCTGTACTGTGAATGGGGCTCGTGTGTTGACCCCAGTCCCCATTCATTCAGCTCAGCATCAGCTGGCCTTGCATCTCATTCATCTCCTCCAGATGTCTGTAATGACTAGAAGCCCTCTGCCAGCTTGATAGCAGCTTTGAATGTGTGCTGTGCCTTTCCTGAATGCTCGCAAACCTTCATTAGTTTATCAGCAGTCCACTGACTGCCATGGGAATATAGGTGTCATTGGTTTGCATTTGGGTGTCTGGACACTTCCAGCTCTGTGTCTTGTGTGCAGCTTGCCTTTCTTGTGGCTGGCTTGAGCAGCACTGTTTCTTCAGGTCACAAATGGGAACACCCAGCCTACCACTGTCCTTGGGGAAGTTCAGTGTTTGACTAGCCACAGGCTGCTGCTCCACTGCCTGTGTACTGCTGTCTAATTTGTAAATGTTTGCTGGGCTGCATCTTCGTGTCATATTTCTGTGGGTTTGGCTGCTAGTTAAGAGAGAGTCTTGCTTACCTTAGAGTAACAGTTATAAGTTGAAATATGTATCTGTGGTCTCTGCCCTCAGTTATTATTGAACACTTAATGAAAAAAGCAGTTCCTGTGTTTTTTTGTTTAGTTTTGTTATAGTTGCATGTAATATCTAAAACTACAGTATTCATGTTTTCGTAATACTCTGTTTTGGCCTTTTCTCTATGTAATCAACTTGTACACAGAAACTACAACTACAGAATTAAACAGTTGCTGCCAGCATGGAGTACTCTTAATATTCCATAAAGATCTATAGAAGCAAAGTAATTTGGTTGTAATAAATGTTTAGAGGCTTCCTTAGTTCTTTTTGTAATATCTGTGAGTGATGGAAGATAAAAATACTTTTTCTATTACAGGAAACTAATTATAGAAGAGTTCATATCTATTACTTATTTTCAAGTCTTACAGAAGAGATTATTTTTCTTACTGTGGAAGACAATATTCAAGTCAAATATGGCAGTTAGCTCTTCAATAGCTAGGCTTAGAGAAGATAAGCAAGGGGTGCTTCCTTTTCTGATAGTGTAAGTAGAAAACGAAATAGAATAGGATAATGAAACAGTATTTATAAATTAATATGGAATAGAATAGGTCAATGAAACAACTAGAGCACAGTGTGGTGTGATAAACCCGTTATTGCATGGAATATCTTTGAGCCAGAGGTAGAGTTAAACATTTAGTATTGTAGTATCTTAAAAAGAAGTAGTAGAGGTGGACTTGCAGTTTTCGTTTCTTTCTTAATTGTCAGATTTTTCTTCATCATAACGTGTACACTGGGAACTGCCTTTTTTTAAAATTATATTTGTTTGTTTCATTTCTAGGTTAAAGTGAAAATACCTTTTGGAAACAAGTACCTTGATGCTATCTTTTCTCTCCCAGAGAAAAAATCAACATATGGGGTGATTCTTACCCATGGTGCTGGAGGAGATATGAATTTCCCTCACTTAGTGTCTTTGGCAGCCTATCTTGCATCCCACGGAGTTCTGTGCCTGCGGTTTACTTGTAAAGGTCTTAACATTGCCTATAGAACTAAGGCCTTCAAAACAGTTGTGGTAAGAAGTGACCAAATTCTGCCGAAGTATAGATCTGTGGATGTCTTCTGCATTTTTAAAATTATGACCATAAATAAGTCAAGCAATAATGGAAAAATCAGAAATGATGGTGGTTAGCTAAATGAAGCACTGTTTGTAAAAAGAAACTGCAGGAACAATTTTTATACAGGCAATAGCTGGTACAGCTGCCGCTATAGTATGTGGGTTTGAGTTCAGGGAGAAAAAGGCTTGAGGTAAGGATGTGAAGAAAGCAAAGGTGTTTTGTTGGAAAGCTTCCAGCTGGGAAAAATTATTTAGGATGGAAACAAGATGTAGATGTGCTGGAAGGGCTTGGTGAGGGGAGGGGGATTAAGAGATACAGCTTTGTAAGAAGTTTTCAGAGGAAAGAAGCTGACTTAAGAATTGTAATGGGTCTCTCAGGGTTAGCAGCTGGGAGAAATAGTTTTTGGGGAATTATTAGGGGGCTCTGTGTGGCAGGAGGAGCTGAAGCAAAAGAGATTGGGAGTAGCATATGAGAACACTAGAAACTAAATAGTCTTTGATTTCAAAATCAGTTTAAACTGCTTTGTGTGCTTATCTTTTTCTGCTGCTGCTACATTAAGCCAGATTTTTCTGTACCTAGGTTTTGTTAAAATTAGCAAACTTTTGTTGTAATGGTATCAGCATGGAGTATCTTCCTCTTCTGAAGCATGCAGGAAGGAGGGGAAATTTTTGTCCCAATTATCTATCTACTTATACTGGGCATGGGAAGGTAGCTTAAGTGCTTTGCATTGAGCATCACACATATTTACAGGGGATCTAAATCCAGTTCTTAAGGAATTAACTTGTATAATGCTATTGTCATTATATGTGCACAAATTTGAAGTTAGACTTTGAAGCCCTTAATGTGGATCTATCTGTTCTCCATTCTTTTTTGAAGAAGCATAATGTGAGTTTATATTAATATTCTGCTGCATAAAGTAATTTAAAGGCCTCTGCTAAGATAGTATGTGATTAGTTATCTGCTAAAAACTGAAAAATTAGTAGCTGAATTTTTTTCTTTTATGTAGACATAACTGTGCCTTAAACTTTTCATTGTCAGTATGTGACCTCAGCCTCAGTGAATGGCATTTTTACTAACTTTATTTTCCTTTATATGGGGTAGGAGTGTGAATGTGGTCTGTTACTGTAATTTAAGTTGATACACAGTAATCATTTATGTTGAGTAACTTGATAGGGCATCTGAAATTTTAGACTTGCTAAGAACTAATGTGAAATTGCTTGTGTTTATTTTGCTGTTGCTGCAAAATGTTATTAATTCATTCATGTGAGAAAACAAGAGAGCAGCTTGTGTGTTTCTGTTCTTTGTTTAATCTGCAGTGCTAAAAGAGCCAGTTTGTGTTTGGTAGCTATAAACAAATCCCCAACCCCCAGCTGTGTTGATTCTCACTTGTAATGCTTCTCTTTATCTTATTTCTTTAGGAATACTTAAAGCTTTCTGATGATTATAAACTTTCAGGTGTTTTCCTTGCAGGTATTGTTTTTATTATCTATTATTTTCTCTCTTAATACTGCCTCTAATAATAGCAACCTGAAGCTACTCAGTTTTTGAAGTCTGTCCCACTTTGGTAAGAAGTGCATGAACAGATGTGGACTGACGGGTTTCAGCTATCTGATGATAGCTGAATGCTCTGTAACCTTCATTAATTGATCAGCAGTCTACAGACTGCCATGGGAACATAGGTGTCATAGGTTTGCATTTGGGTGTCTGAACACTTCCAGCCCTGTGTCTGGTGTGCAGCTTGGCTCTCTTGTGGCTGGCTTGAGCAGCACTGTTTCTTCAGTCACAAATGGGAACACCCAGCCTTCCACTTTCGTTGAATTACTTTAGGAGCACAATTGTCTAGACTATTTACCCTTCTCGTGATGCCACGGATCTTGATCCAGAAGGAAGATGGAAAGAGCAAGAGACCATGTTTTCCAGATGCCTTGGGAGAAAACTTCATTGTTCCTTGAAAGTTACTGGGCCTGAGTTCTCCAATAATCGATGTGTACTTTTTAACTGCAGGTCTTGAGGAATTCTTGTTACTGATAAGTGGGAAACTGGTTTCCCAGGACAGGTTTTGGTAGATAAAACCTAGTGGCAGATAAAAATATCAGTTGTATTATGTGAAAAGGGAGGTAGAGGAGTGTGATTAGGAATAACTTGATACAGGGAACTCTGAATGTTCTCTGACCAAGTGAAACCAAATCTGTGCTGATGCAAGGTAATCCCACTGGAATCAGCTACATCCAACACTCAGTTACAGAGTATTTGTCAGCTCATTTGCTGTTTCTTCGAGGAGATATTTTGATATCCCCTCGCTGTTACTGACTAACCTCACACTTTCTTTCTCCCCCTTCTACTTATGCATTTAGATGAAGTTTGAGGTGTGTATAAATGCTTGCTGGGAAGTAAAGCACAAAAAACTTTAATTTGAGCAGATCTTAAAATTGCATGAAAAAAAATTATATAAGATAACATTGTTGTCAAATTTCAAGCATCCGGATGATAGGAACTGTCTGTTTTTTTTCCCCCAGTGCCCAGGATGGGCTACTATTCCTTACAGTATTGCGTAAGATTTCTCTGGGGTTTGGTGTGGTTTTTTTATCCCCCTTTTTTTTTTTTTTAATGGAGATGTGAAATCGTAATATAACCAAATAAATATTTTAGCAGAAAATGTTAAAATTAGGATTTTTCATGAAGTAGGTAAATAAAAGTGTAGTGTTTTGTGCTATTGATACACTGAAATACACTCAGTTGGATTCGTTGTAGGGGTTGTTTCTTCAGAGTGTGGATGAGGTGACAGCAGATACACTTTTTTTCCTTTAACATCGGAGAAAGGTCGTTCCATGGGGTCACGAGCTGCTGCTTCTGTGATATGTCAGCTTAACCAGGAGGATGATGACGATGACTTTGTTCAAGGTCTAGTGTGTTTATCTTACCCACTGCATCGACCAAAACTGCAGTCCAAGCTCCGGGATGAAGATTTATTATTTATCAGCTGTCCAGTGCTGTTTGTCTCAGGATCAGCAGATGAGATGTGTGAAAAAGTGAGTACCCCTGTAAATCGTGCTACAGAGAGGCAGTATAGCAGAATAGGAATGAGTCTGAGTGACATCTCTGCTTGTATACAAACCTGGTGGTGCTTTCTTTTGCTTGCTTAAAACTTCCAGATCATGCCTGATCATGATCTTTAGCAAAATCATTCTTGGGCCACTAAAATACTGCTGATTGAAATAGTTTGAATTTTTTTGATAGGATTGTACAAGTTAAAAGCCTGTGGAAGGAGTGAGCCATCTGATAATTTGTTTCAGATTATAAAGCAAACCTTGGGCTGTGCTACTAATTTCACATTAGTCACATTTTCATGACAAATTCTTCTAGCAAAGCAGTTCTACCTCAAGTCAGACTTCAGTGGCAGAAAGCATGCTTTGTAGAGATTAAGAACAGGTGTGCAGAGATGAGAACAGAATGGCTTTCTGCATTGTTTTCATGCCAATAGGTATCTGCTGTTCTTGAACAGTTTGGTGACAGCTGCTTTCGAGTTGTCACCAAAATTAAGTCAAGACTAGCAACCAGCAGATCCTTGGAGTGCCCTTTTAATGGGGAAATTGTCAAGACTTTCTGAGCTGGTTCTTAGATATGTTTGCTGAGAAAGCTTAACAGATCAAAACGGCTCTCTAGGGAAATATGTTGCTACTGCCGTTTATTGGTTGCAGTACCCTCTGCCAGCAAAAGTGGCTTCCTTGATCAGCATGGGGAAGGAGCTTTGCACAGTGTTGTGACTTTTGCAGGTTTTTTTATTATGTGTTTGAGGACAAAACTTTCAGCAAATTTCAATACTGAATGCAGTACCATCACACCTTTTCTATCAAGGTGTTTTTAATGTTCACACAGACCCATTTTGTTTTTAAGAGCTGCCTGTTACAACATTGCATAAGACCCAGTGAGACGCCTCTAGGAGTTGCACAGTTTGTAGCAGCTGATTCACTAACTTTTTCATTCTTGTTTTTTCTGTAGCGATTGCTAGAAGGTGTGGCAAGCAAAATGAAAGCCCCCAAAAAAATCTATTGGATTGATAAAGCAAACCATGGGATGGCAGTCAAAGGACGAACAACAGATGATGTCATGGAAGAAATAAATGCCCAAGTTTTCTCCTGGCTTAGAGAGAACACTGAACAGGAGCAGAAATGATTTACAGTGTTTAAGCAGTATATTCATTTCGATTTTCATAAATGCAGCAAATCAGAATTTATTTCTGAGAGCCGTAGTTTTTAAATAGAGGGCTAAGTGTAAATGCAAATAAAACTTTTTTGTATGACTAAAACAATAAAGGAGTTTTTGAAGGAAGGATAGAAAATTACAAAATATTTAATATCATGGCAGCATTGTTTCTATCAAACAACTGTATACAACACTTAGTGTAATGTGTTACTATGTAAATGCTTTTGACTGATACTTGAAGTAATATACTGGAAAATATCTATTTTGACAGGAACTCTTCAGATGTGTTTAGTATCTATTACTGATGCTGTCCTTGTTTGAAATTAAAATCTGATCATTTGTAGAATGCTGTGAACACATCCCCTGAGACTGGCTGGGGTGGATTGTACTACTCTGCCTTTGTGCTGCACCCTGGCACTCAAAACCTGTTGCGACATTTTGCACAAGGCTTCTGTCGGAAGGGCTCCAAAGAGGCAGGGAGGGAGGCCTGGGCCTTCTTACCCATTACCAGGAGCAACTGGAATATTGCAGAGTGGATGAAACAGTTCATGTGTGCTTGCAGCTGCAGTCTTCTCTATTATGGGCTATGAGTAACCTCTCAGTATAGCCAAAGATTATAGCAAAATTCTAATTGCTTTTAGCCAAGTGAGCAGCAAGTATCAGCTGAATGATGACCCCAGAGATAAAATGACTGGTTGGTCCTGAGAAAAGCATCTTGACATTGTCTCCTGAGATGCTGGTCTCATCTCCACTGTGAAGAGTTCCTCAGAACCTGCTTTGGTCAATTCTGCATCTTTATGGCATGTAGCTTGCTGAACTTGAGCGGGCAGCTTGAGCCTGGAGGTGGTACTTTGGAAGAGCTGCTGTGTGTGACAGTTCAGAGCTGCTTAATGTATGTGTTGTCAGCCCTGGTTAACTGAGAGGGTTTCTATGGTGTTTTGGTCAGGTGCTTAGATCAGCTAGCAGAAAAATCCATTCACTAGATTAGTATAGTTACATATTGTTTGCCAAATGATCAAATGTGGTAAATTATAGGCTTACTTTCGCTACAGTAAAAATAATAGGAAGGTCAAAGTTAAAAATGTCAATCAGATACAATATTCTTCTGTTGTTTCTCACAAGATGCCTCAAGAATTCTGATCTCCCAGCAGTAATGAGGTTCAATAACCACAGCAGAAATACAGCTGTACAAGAAAATAGCTATATGGATTTTAAATTGACTGACTGCATTACAGAGAAAATAAATCCCCATTTTGGACTGGAAACACAGGTGTTAATTTTAGAATCTGACTGATTCAGACTTTAAAAATCTACCTATGAATCATTTTCATATGACGTTGATATGTTGAAAAGTAACAGAATTATGTAGGTATTTTTAAGAGACTAAACTTTTAAAACAATGATCAGTTTGGTTTCAGTAGTCACAGTTCTACGCTACTTAATTATTTTCATACTGCCAAAGAGACTGAGGTTCATAGACAAAGCGTCTGTCAGAAATTGAATGAAACCTAAAACTTTTACCTAATACTCTAACGTGTCAATAGCACTGTGTTTCTCCTTCAGGTTAAAGAGATGTATTATAAACCACATGTCACTGTCTTTGAGAATGCTGCTTCAGACGGAACAAAGTTATGGTCTGAAAGAGGTGACTTGGGATAAATACATGGTGGGGAGTGTGTGGGTATAAACTGACAATTCCTATCTGTCCTTTAGCAGACTTGTGAACAGATTCAGTATAACAAGTGTGAGTAACAAGTATCTGTACTTCCAAGGTATCTCAGGACAGTAACACATGGCTGATACAAACATGGATTTATTAAAATAAAAAAGTTATAAAAATGTTTTTGAACAAGGCTTTTCAACCGCTGCATGATAAGAAGGAAAAAAGGGGTGCCTGGTTTTCTTCCATATGAAGATCATGATACAGTAAACTTCATAACAGTCATTGGCATTATCCATTGATATTTTAATGCATGTCTGTCTTTAAGATGCCAGTCTGAATGTAGCTAAATATTCAAAAATTATTTTTATTTCTTTCTGTCAGAGTTCATCTTTGGCCTGCATTCAAAAAGAAGAATTATTTTTCAGTTAACTGGCACCTCATTTTTTAACAGCCTAGTTCTGCAAACACATTAAGAAATGTTTCTAAGTTTGACAGGTGTTAATGGTCTGACCTACTGCCTGATACCATGGCGTACTGAGCAATGCCTGCTCTCATTTGGTTAAGAACTGAGGACATCAGCACTTTTTATTTAATGCTGTATGTACCATACCTTTTTTCTGTGGCAAGTGCATGGGAAAAGGTCATCATCAGGCTGCTGTACTTTCTCCATCCCCTCTCTGATTTTTGGCTCGCTCACTTGCAAGCTGGCATATTCCTAGTTTTAAAGAAAAGATGGTATTGTTAATTCATGAACTCACTGGATTGTCCACCTGACTGTAATGACTGTACCAACTCAGCTGTGCAGTTCTGTAGAAACAGGGGCTGCAGAACCTGTGACTCCAAGCTGTGTCATAGACAGGGTAAGCAGATACTCAGCTGCAGACAGGAGCCCCTGTGGGTGCCTCACAGGAGCTTCAGTATCTCAGTGCTAATGCACAGATATTTTCAACTGTGGTTCACAGGGTGTGTGTCTGATAGGGAATTCTTTGATCGTTGTGGGCAACATAGTCCTGCAGATTAGATCAAGATTTGTGGGATCAAATTGCTTCTCTCAGAGTGCCAGTATGGTCTTAAGCAGTTTTGTAGGACATAACTGCATTCGATATTTGTAAACCAACTAAAGTTCTTAATTGCTGCTGCTTGCTTTGTGGCCTTAGTACTAGACTGGCCAATTTTCAGCATCTTCCTTTTCTTGAACTCTTTCTGTGGAATTTCTATTTTTGTGGTGGAAGCCGCTAAAAATATACTAACCTGAAGAAGTTTGAAATAGTAACAAAAAATGTGGTCTCCCATGAGATTGTTTCTTGCAAATTCTTGTCCAGATTTTGCAATGCTTTTTGCCTGTTAAAGAAAATACAAGTTATTATCAAATTCTCAAAAAATAGTAGTTATTTCAGGGTGCCAGTATTGCTTCTGGAGTTTAGTGCTGTCAGTTCAGGATAACTTACTTATGTACACATTCTTAATTTTAGAAGTAAGGCAGTCTTACGAAAATATTCTTAGTTTTAACAAAGTTCAATTTGATTTCAACTTATGGGCAGTGCTATGTATTTTTAAAAAGTGCTCTAGAGTTGATGACAATAACTTTCAAGACCTTCTAATAGATTGTTTTGTTTTAAAGAAATGCTCTTCTTGCTCTATTTTGTCTAGAAACTTTTCTGATTACTTCTAAATATGTGTTTACCTCTTCATCATGCTCTTTTGCCCACTGTAGTTTTTCTAGTAGATCACTCAGGTCACTTTTAAATGGAATATAATGTTTCCATGGCTGCAGCTCATTATAAAAATGCTCGTAGTAGATGGAGTCTTGCTTTAGCACCACACTGTTTCCTGCTAGTAGATAAGGCAATCTGTATGCTGCCACTGTGCCATCAATATTAATTTGATATTTATACTGGAAAGGAAATGACCATAAATTATTAACAAACAGAAGACCCAAGGAGCTTGGTCAGGTTGTAGTATTCTGAGAGCACTGGCATTGCTGACTTGCTGATACTGAGAAACGTGGGATTGGCTATGCAAGCATCAGTGCTTAAGTAGCTTTTATTGTTTAGTTTGGCATTCATCACAGTGCAGGGTACACAGAGATGCCCTCTTCATCAATTATGTTCTCCAAAAATTCTTAGACGCTCATCCTGGGACGTGGGGGTAGATGTGCCAATTCATCCCACTGATTTTCCCACTATGTTAGTTATGTTAGTAGTCCTGATCACTGAATCAGGAAAAAGAAATAAAAAGGAATTTGGTATTATATAGATTACACAAGGTTCTACAGAACCTCTAAATAAAAATCAAACATTATTATCCTCAGTGTTAAAGCTACATAGCATTTAGTCCTATGGGAAGGATGCCTATTCATGCTTGTTATTAGTGTCCTAAAAAACTAAAAACCACTTCATTACCAATGCTATATATAAAGTTATTTGATAATGGGAAACACTGAGAACCTAGTTACGAAAAACCGTTAATGGCTTACCTTAAAAAAATCGAAAAAGGAAATGTGCTTGACAATGGGGCCATAGAGACTTTCATCATGTTTAAAAAAAAAAAAGTTTGTGAAAGCAGCATCTATGATCTCTGGATATTTTCTGCTGAGTTTTACAAGTTCAAGCCTCTCTTTGCGGCTGTCACGTCCTCTCCAGAAGGCTGTGGTATTCTTGTCTTCCCATGATGGGCCAGTATTTGCTTGAACTGACATCATATCCAGACTGACTCTGGGGGACAAAGAAGTGATTTAATAGTGAAGCCTACTGGAAGGCTTTTTAACTGCAATCACTTAAAGAGAATTTACAATATCAACAGGCAAATACCAGGTATAAAAGCTAAGTGATAAGTACATCCGTTTATGCATTGTGTCAGTACTTTTGCAGGTAAAAAAGTAGGTAAAGAATGTCAAATTCACAGGCCTGTGGCAAGGCAGCAGCAGTAGTCTGATGACAACATCAAAAAGGGTACCTGTCAGTAGTCATGGAAAAAAGGTAGATAGAGGTAGATATACATATAAACGGGTTTCCAAACACTTGAAGGTGTTTGGTAATGTAACTATTTTAATACCACCTGTTTCACCTCCTTAGAAACATTGCTAAATTAGAACACATAATTTGTGGGAGTGCAAGGAAGCAAATTTAGGAAAAGTCTCAATAATGAAGACAAGGAAACCGAAATAAATGCAGTGAAGTGATAAACAGGTTCACAAAGGATTACAAAGATCTCTTAGAAGCTAGCTTTGTAAAGTTTTGAGACGGTAAGAGAGCAGTTAGCAAGGTCAGTTATGATCAGCAATCGAAGTGGGAGATAGTAGGTCCTAGGTGGAGAATTCTGGCTATGTTGGCTTTAAAAGGTACAGAAAAAGTATTCTAGGAAAATCAAGAAAAAAGAGACCTGGCCTGTTGTGAACATGCTCGTGGCAGGGAAACAACACAGACAAAATGCTGAAATACCTTGAAACATTCACTCTAAGGGCTGTTTTCAGGACTTGACCATGTTTAGGTTAATTTTGTTTTTTTAAAAATAAAACAGTGAAGTATTTTAATATATGCCATGTAATATAATAGATAATTTGGTTGATGTTAAGATATTGATTACATGATTATTGCCTATCTATAGAGTGCCAATGTCTCAACGAATAAAACCAGCTCATATACTGTTAATACAAATATCCTTTTGGAAAATCGTTCACTGTGAATTTTGTGGAAATTTCAAGTAATTTCTTACCGTCCCATAGTCTCCAAAACTGAGTCTGTTAAGTCATATGTTGGCATGACAATGTCTTTTGTCTCACTGGAACCGCACCATGAGAAGATGGGGTGCAGATTGTCTGGAGACTTCTTTTTCTCCAGAGGCCAGTCTCCCAAATTAACAAAAAATTCTACATCTGGCATTTTCACCTAAACAGAAGCAAAGCAGACATGAATCCATTTTAATAAAAAGCAGTATTCTTCTGCTAGCATCTTGTATTTTAAAAACAGCCCCACTAAGAGTCAAAAACAGCCAGGTCTTTAATATACTTTATGTAACTGTAATACATTGTTAAAAGCTTAGAAACATGTTAGAAGTAGTGAGATGACAGATTTAAGCCTACAAGATTATTTTGGTTTTTTGAAGATTTGCACAAAGTCACATAAATGCTTTTTCTTTTTTTTTTTTTAAGGGACAGGAACACTCCAGTTTGGAGGATAGTTTCTTGTTATGCTTTACATGCTTGACCATGCAATTTTTATCCCAAGCTAGCACTGGGATCTGGTAGCAATTGTATAGTTCCCAGGTAAATTGGACCACCGTGTTGACTGTGTGGAAAAAAATGCTGTTGGCTGGTAAATTAGTTTTCTGTCACATCAGTGAACTGATTTGTCCTGTGTCTGCATGACTATATTCAACAACGAACAGCCATGATGGGAAGATCAGCTTTAGTCAGTGCTGGGATTAATTATTAAGCATAACATCCTCACTTAACTAAAAGAAAACAGTTGGTAGTATGGAGCTGTATCTGAAATCTGTCACAGCCCCAAACCAAACCAAATACTGTTCATGTACAGTGAATGTAACAACATGACAGAAGGCATAATTTTGAAACTTTGAAAAAACTTTGATGTACCTCCATCTTGTGCATTGTATGTGGTTCTGGAATTTGCAAATGAAGTCAGAGAAGGTACAAAGAAAGGCAGCTACTATGCTAGGGATGGACCAGCTGCTTTGTGAGGAGAAAGTGATAATGGTGGAACACTTCAGTTTGGAGAGCAGAAGGCTGAAGGTGACATACGGTTGAGTTTTACAGAACTCTGAAGGCATGTATAATGTTATTGCTGAACTGATACTGCATCTGTTTAGTTCACCTTCTCTGTGACATTAATTTAAAAAAAAATGTATTACATTCCCCTCAGTTACCTCTTCTAAAGCAAGGAAATCCTAGTTAAATTAGCTTGTCTTTGCATACTCTCACATAGCCTTCTTGCTGCGTAGTTCTTTTTGAGCAAGTGAAATGAGAACTGCGCTGTTTGCACAAGATTGGCATGCCTCAGGTTTCATACATCTGATTATTATACTGGCACTTTTGTAAAACTGTTGGAAGAACTCCAAGAATAACTCTGTTTTGACTAACACAGAATTTAGAGATCATGATTGTATGTGTGTGATTAGGATGCTTGTTCAAGTGTTATCATCAACATGAGAAACTATCTCCTCTGATGAAAAAAAACAATTATGGATGTTAGTAATTCTCAAATATTCCTATATATGTAAAAATAGAGTTTAAACATAGTGCTGAATTATCATATATATACATCAAAGCAATTCTTCTCTTAAATCTTCTTATTCTTCAGATCAGAATAGCTGGGCACAGGGTAACATTTCAGGACTCTTCTGTGGCCAAAACAAGCTGCATTAAGTTTCTAATTTATTTTTATGGACAGAGACAGAAATTAGTTATTTGCCAAACATCAAACACTCTCCTGAGTGGTTGAAGACATTTTTCTTTAACCTGACAACAAGGAAAAAACCTTTGGCAGAGACATCCAGAAATTCTAAAGACTAATACCCAAAGCAGTCCTTTTTGTCTTCAGCATAAAGACTGACAGAAAAGGTTTTACTGTATACCTTGGCTTCAAAGGTGGTTTGCCTACGCGTTCTAATCTTCAGTTCTAAACTTAGTACAGTGCCACCTAATGGTTATAATGAACATAGAAAAGCTACAAAATAGATTTTATTTACATCCTCAGTGGCAGAATCATTCAGCAAGTTAGCTGACTTCCTCTTCCACCTTTTAGAGCAACCTTTTAGATAAATAAAGGCTATATGCATGTCTTCTCTTAAACGAAACAAGCCCCACTTAAATGAATCTTGTATGTCCAGTTGTTCTCACCATTCTCCTGTGCAGTATCAGTCATTGATAACTGATTTTTTCTTGAAGCAGACACAGGAACATAACTGACCCATTACTAATCCTAAGTATAGTGGAAAGGTTACTTGTCTTCTACTAATGTGTGTTTAGCTTTTCACAACATGCTACTACTGAGTCTGTTAAATTTCTGATACTGTAACCTTCACACTTTTCTGCAGAAAATAACCTCTCGTTCCCTGTCTTAAATAGGTGTCCTTACTTACCCAGCCTTTTTGTAGTATCCTTTGTCACTTTACTTTAGCAATTTTTCCATACAATTTATCTTGCTTCTTAAAAAAAAAAAATATGCTGAACTATGATGTCCTAACAGGTTATTTTTTTTACTGAAAATTCAATAAGCATATGCTCTAGTCCACCATTTACAGTATAACTAAGTTATTAAATGGGTACTGAACCTAGGACAGATCTCTGAAGACAAATTGCTTTGTCTTGTTACAATCAAAAATAGGTAATAACTTGGATATATTTGTATTTCTCTTACTACTCTCTTTATGTAATAGTCACCTATTTGTGTGTGTTGAAACTTCAGCCCTGCTGTATTCTGTCACTACATACATAATGTCAGGTTTTTCCCCAAAGGTTCCCTAAGAAAGAGTCTATATGGTGCTTTTTGTTTATATACCACAGGGTTTTCCTCACATGCTACCTGTTTTGGTACTCTTTCTCAACCTTTTTTGTCTTCTTTTTTGACACACAGAATTCATTTGAGAACAATATATATTCCCTATTGTTTTGTTGGGGCTTTTTCCCAGTTTTCCTGTAAAATGCACTAGCAGAGACAGAATTTTCTACTAGATGCTACAGGATGATTTATTTAGTCCACAGAAAAAAACCCTACACTGTCCAAATCCATCACACTCTCCTATAAAAGCCTGCCATTCAATTAACATTTGTCATACTCTATACACTGATCAGATAGCACTCTAGAACATGCCAGCTTCAGGCAAGGAAAATCCGTCTGACTTTTCCATTATTAATCAAAGAGCAAGAAGAATTTTTTAACAGAAATAGCAACAAATATGCTAATGCTTATTTACTAAGCCCAGGCTTCCATAAATTAGGACAGACAGAATAAATGACTCTACAGATATACTCACTTTTCTTGTCAAAGAAAGCAGGATGGCATCCATGAAAATTCTGAAGCCAACATGTTCCCCATACGTCTTTATGTAAACCTAGAATTAAATAAAGATTTTACTTGTCTGGTGTTTTCATTTCAGAAAATGGATGCCACAGTTTAGAGCTCTTTTAATCACTTGGTAACTAGTCAGACAGATTCTACAGCTGTATAGATTTACAAATCAGCTGGGAAGCTTCAGAAATCTCATCTAACTTTCACAGAAAAGTGATCAAACAAAAGAAAAGGACAAGCTCTGTAGCTCTGTTTGCTTTTGCAAACATTTTAGGTCTGTCTTGTGGAAACAAACCGGTTGCTTGTTTCTGTTGTGTTCCATTGTTCTCATTTCCATATGAAACTCTAGTAAAGTCAGTATGTTTTTGTTTAAAAAACCAAGTAGCTCTGATCCTCAGTGGAGATAAAAGTGGTATTTTTTTACGTCAGAATTATGCACAAAGTAATTTATTGATGCATATTAAATTAGATGATTGTGACACTCCAAAGTGGTACTATTCAGAGAACAGGAAATTGAATTAGCATTTAGGAGGCTTGGGTCTGTGCCCAGCAATCATATTGATTGCTTGGAAAGTAATTTGCCTGCACTGTGCTTCAGCTCAACATGGACAAAAGGCACCTTACAAAGTAGGATGGATATTTTTGAGTTTGTATACAAACTGCAAAGTCTTAATGGATAGAGAAGCAAGCAGGAGAAGTTTAAAGAACAGATTACAAGAAGCCTTTCAACAATGAACACCTGAACAGCCTAGTTGTATGATTTGCCACTAAATCCCTGTGTGGACTTCACATCAACCCATCCCGTACCTCATTATCTTTGATGGTGTAATGACACAAACTCTGTCTTTGTCCAAACCTCTGTGGAATTTCTTTTGCAATCTTATCTGGATCAACAATGGGAAAATTTGCTAGGTCTCTCTGAATCTGTGGAATGATTTGAGGGCAGTTCATCACTTCCAGCCAGGCACTGCTCTCCTCCTGAGGGCAGTCACAGTTTTCATGGTAAATAGGTCCTATCAGGAACACAATTATTATTTTAATAAGCCACACTATTGAGTTGTTGAGATCAGAAAAGAGGGTGAGGCACTGAACATTCATTGCTTAGAGACAAACCCTCAGCAACTCTAAATGGCCATTTGAACTTTTTTTGACTCCAGTGGAGCTTCTGTGTGAGCTCTCAAAATACATTTGCTAGGCAACACCTTCACACTATTTGTTTCTTTTTATTGTATCAAATAGTACGTGCAGGACACTTACAAAGAAACCATAATTCCAATGGGATTTGATGGGCCAAAGAAGTACTGAAGTTTTACAGAATCCCGTTCTAATCCTAGAAGACATTCTGGCATGCAGTATGTTAGAAAAAGCCCTGTGTGTGGTGCTGCTTCTTACCTTCTAAGATATACGGAGACTTTGCAACATGTTTCTGTCCAGTTTTGACTTCTATCTTCAGGTTTTTGTAGCTTGCATACATCCTGTATCTCACAAGGAACGAACCATCTTTCCTGTCTAATACTTGCACACCAACACGAGTGAACTGTTCATCAGGAGCAGTGATCTTCACCTGGAATGCATTTTCACCCGGTGATGAAGTGAACCTACCCAGAGAGTAAGTGGGAGCTTATTAAAAAAGGAAATGCACCAAAGCTTTTTTAGTTTGATCGTTTCCTTTTTGACTTGACAGATTTCCAATGACTTCACTGAGACACACTAGGCTGTTATGAGCATATCCTTATGTTCACAAGCAATGCATGATTCTTCCACGGAGAATTTTGTTAAGCTACATAAAATGTGTCATGCTGCTAGAAGCATTAGGTAACAAGAAGGTTCCACTCAGATACTCATGAACATGCCTCCGAAGTCATTTGGTGCCCTACATGGAAGGAAGTTGTAGCAAGGTGGGAGTCAGTCTCTTCTCCAAGTAACAAGTGATAGGACAAGAAAAAATGATCTTAAGTTGCACCAGCAGAGGTTTAATTTGAATATTAGCAAAAATTTCACTAAAAGGGTTGATAAAGCACTGGAACAGGCTGCCCAAGGAAGTGGTGGAGTCACCATCCTTGAAGGTATTAGAGACTTTTAGATGTGGTGCTTACGTGGTTTAGTGGTGACCTGGCAGGTTACTACTAGGTTAGACTCCGTGATCTTAAAGGTCTCTTACAATCAAAACAATTTTGTGATTCTGTTCTATGTTGAACAGTTTTGGAAATGTATGGGAACAGAGCACCTTTAAAAAGCAGAGCACAATTAGCTCAAGTTGATAATTGCTATAAATGGGAATGTTGAGAGCATGCAGATAAACGGATTTTGGTAGATGTATCTCTCTGTCGTGTCCTGTAAGGGCAGGACAGGGGGCAATGGTTTTAAACTGAAAGGAAGATTTAGATTGGATATGAGGAAGAAATTTTTTATTGTTAGGGGTGAAGCACTGGAACAGGTTGCCCAGAGAAGCTGTGGGTACCCCTTCCCTGGAAGTGTGCAAGGTCACGTTGGACAGAGCTTTGAGAAGCCTGATCTAGTGCAAGGTGTCCCTGTCCATGGCAGGGGACTTGGAACTAGACTGATCTTGGAAAGTGTCCCAACTCAAACCATTCTATGATTCTATTAAAAAAAAAAAATAGGACAAGCTTCATTTTAGCAGTTTAGCAAGTCTGCTATTTTACATACAGAAACAAAATGTTTCCAGATGACTTTACTTTCCAGGTGTAATTTATGGAAGAACACAGTTAAACTTCTTAATCAATATGGTAGCTCATACAATAGGGGGGGGGGGGGGCACAGGAAGGAGGAAAATGGTACAAATGCCAGTGTCTTGGTAGGGAGAAAGCATTATAGCAGGATCATGTAATTCAATGTCTACTTATGACAATTTGCTGAAATTCACAATATGGCGATCATATAAAAATCTCCATAAAACCAGAGAAAATAATTTGAAAAATCACTAAGTTATCACGTATCATTGAGGTATTAACCGAAGTTGGCACAGTCAAAATGCTGTATCTGCCAACTTTGTTCCAACTCTTTAAGCACAGTCCCAACTATGTAGGGAGAGTCTGGGATAGAGTCAGACATGATAGAAGCAGCTGCACTAACACATTACAGCCCAGCAGCCTAGTCAACTTTCCTAAAACTTGCCCAGACATATTAAAGAGCTGCCAGTTCAACTAAACGCTGAAAATATAAGCTGAATTGGCAATCGCAGACTTTCACAGGCCATGGCACATCTAATCTAGACAACCTGGATGGAGAAGCACTCTGAGCTGCCTAGCTTGTATGTTCAAGGCTTTTTTCCTGTAGGAATGGAAAGCTGAATGTCCTCTCAGAACTAAGCTTACCCATTTCATTCCAATGAACTTTGCCTAATGGCCTACAGAGTAATTTGTAAGTGACATGTTTAGGAGAAATATTGATGTTCCTAAGAGTCGTAACAAGCAGGAGACCTGAGTAAATACATCACAAATTCAATAGATTCGTTATTGTTAACATTTTAACAAAGCAGAATAAATAACAAATTGTTGGACTAATGCAAATGTTTTGCTGTTAAACATTTTTCTCATCTCATCCCCTTGTACAATTATTTGATATTGCTAAAAAGATGAATTAGCTTTTTCTATGTGACAGATAGAAAAAGTCAGTACAAGAAAATCCCAAAGAAGTTTCTGGCTAGAATTGGCAGGCAAGGTCAGCCTCGCCCAGGATGGAGCATGCAGTGCAATTAAAGGAGGGGGTTAGGATGGAGCAGTACGCTTCGTTCCCTCACAAGGCATCCACGATTACGATTTCGATTCAGTATCTGCAGATATTTAAATGGCTGCGCAACGTGGGTCAAGCCCCATACCCATGTACACATGGTGGTGGGGCTGATGCTGGGGAAGGGCGCGTAGCAAAGCTTTGCCACTCCTCGTCCGACCCGTTTCACGGTCCTGACGGAGGGCAAGGAACGCGAACTTTTAACCCACCTCTTAGATTTTTTTTCCCTGACCAAAACCTTCAAGAAACGCTGCCGCCGTCGCCGCGCTTACCTCTGCCCTTCGGCGTCCACGGCCTGCACGTAAAAATAGCGAGCGGGGAGGACAGCCTCCGCCCGCAGCCCGGGCCCCCATACCGTGCTGTGCTCGGGGCTCGGCCGGCCGCTCCCGCCCGCCGCCGCAACGACTCCCAGAGCCACGCAAAGCGGCCACAGGGCACGCATTTAGAGCTCTTTCCCCGACGGAGTAACGCCTCCGAGGCGCGGGAGGGAACGCCGCCGGGACCTTCCTCCTTCCCTCACCACGGCACCGGGGAGTCCTGTCCCCGGCGAGGTGGCATGAGACGGGGAGGGAGGGAGGGAGAATGTTGAGGGGATTGCAGGGCCGCTGCTGCCCTTTCTCTGCCCCCTTCTCCCGGCCTGACTCCTCAGGGTACCATGCCCACGGCTCCTGAGGGAAGCGGGGCAGGACGGGGCGATCGTTCTCCACACCCCCTGCTTCCGCTGAGATGCGGTGGGCGGTGCCGGACTTCCCGCACCAAGAGGCGCTGCTGGGTGAAGCGGGCCGGTTGAGGGGCCGGTCCGGGGTAGCCCAAGGCTGCCTCAGTGCCGCAGCGGCCCTGTGGCTCTGCTGGGACCGACCTCAGAGGAAGGGGACTGCAGAAAGCCAGCTCTGAGTTGCGCTTCGGGACGTCTCAGTATCATTCTTTTGTCATGAGCTCAAGTCCCACTCCTTCACTCCATTTCCATAACGTAAGGATAAAAAATAGTTTGCAATCGGGAAAACGAGTTTTCGAAATCCTCCCCAGAGCACCTGAAGCAAATGTGACAGCTCAAGTCGCTGTGCTGGGTTGCTGAAGTGAAGGGGCACCTCACCAGCCCAATTGCCCAATGGGCACATGGGGTGATTCAGCAGCCTATTCTGTGTCAATCTAACCTCGGGTTGCATTGCAGAAAACTGGAGTGAAACACTGTTGCTGAGCACAACTACATATAGACCTTTAAGACTCCAATCTTTTAAGAGTCCAAACATAAACCTAACACTGCCCACCAGTAAACCATGTCCCTAAGTACCACACCTACACATCTTTTAAATGCTTCCAGGGATAGTAACTCAACCACTTCCTTGGGCAGCCTGTCCCAGCATGTGACAACCTTTTCAGTGAAGACATTTTTCCTAATGTCCAATCTAAACCTCCTCTGGCACAAGTAGAGGCCCTATCCTCTTGACCTATCACTTGTTAGTTGAGAGAAGAGATTGACACACACCTCACTACCACCTCCTTTCAGGTAGGTTGTACACATACCCATACCCAAATGCTTTTGTCATATAGCTACAGAAACCTCCCCAAAATTCAGGATTCTTCATGGAAGGCCATGAATCCTAAAAGATACTTAAAATTTTGCTAAATTTTCTCTTGTTATGGCAAATAATACAGAAAATGGAACCACATCATCAGAATCATGACTTTCAATGAGATTTTGTATTTTGTGTTTAGAAATACCGAAAATACATTTTATAGAAAAGCACACACATAAAAAAATCTCTGAGAAAATGGCAAGCTGAGAAAGGACCACTTTGGTCCTTAAAAATTGTCAAGCTCCAAGTTTTAAAAGTGTAATTTTTGTCATCTGCTGTTTAATTGACATGATTTTTTCATGACATTCAGCAGCTAGACTTGCATTTTCCAGTCTAGAAATTAATGCAGGCCCCTTTTAATATCCATGACTCTTTAGCTCCTCTCCCTCCCCCATCCTTACATTCATGATGTATTTTACAACTGAAATCACACTCCTTCTCATGTTTTGCTGTATGAGATAAGCCAATTGCCTTTACTGCAAGAGAACTTTAAAGATGTCTTTATTTAAAAAGAAATTTCATAGCTATAGAATTCACAGAATAATCTCCCTCTTCCTGGCAGGGTGGCATTAGCACATTAAAAAAAAATCCTCAGCAGTGCTGAAGCAAAGTTACCACACTTCTACCCTCTGGTCATTTTCTCCTCCAGCTTTTCATCCCTCTCATAAGCACAGCTCAGGGAATCTGTGTACAGATCTGGCACTATTTGACAGCACCCAAACAAGCTGTAAAATAAACCATGCAACCCAATTTTAGTCCTGGCTGGCAAAGCCAACATTGCTGCTATCCTAATGCCTGTAATTTGGCTCAGAGAAAAATACTTTGGAAGCAAAATGGTTTAATTACTTCAAAGGCTGTTGGCCAACAAAGGCTCAATGGGATTCCAGCTGGCAAAGGCATAGGGGATGCTCTCCATTAGGAAAGGCAGATTGCCTCGGAATGAAACCACATTTAATTCTGAACCTGACCCTGGTCTTACTTGTATCCAGGGCACAAAAAAATTGGTTGCACCTACAAACACTAGAGGGCTTTTGAACCTTTGCTCAGCCTAACTACTGAAAACTATCAGTCACATAACTAACATTTAAGGAGAAAATAGGTTTTTCTTTCCATTACTTGCAGCACCTATCACAGAAACTATTGTGGGTGTAGTGGCTCTGTGGACTGTGGGTACCACGCCCATCACTCGCATTGAATCCTCGGTAGCAGGACGCTGTGTAACTTTTCCCATTTTCCTCTGTTTTGTATTAAATTTTATAGCTATTTTTTTCAATATAAGAGCCATCATTTAATAGCATAAATCTGAATATTTATCAATAAATACATTCTAATTAATTGTGGCAGTACTGGTAGTGTTACACTCATGTCTTCACTGCCACCGTTTGTTCATGCTGAAAATATGCTGTCTGCAGTGAAGATGACATGGGAAATACTGTCAGCAGTTCCAGATGCTGTTCCCGAAACAACCCTTTACTCCTTTGTACAGATCTCCCGTCTGTGCCTCATTCCTCAGGAAGAACTCCACGGTCACTTCCAACGTCCTACACCTTTCCTACCCTGAAATGGGAGAAATGTGACATCAAAACTGAGCCAAGACTTGTGAGCAGCGTCAGTCAGACATTAACATAACGGCAAGGGAAGACTGGGCACCCTGCTGCCCTCGGAGCAATGGGCACAGAAGAGGGATCTCTGGCCTCGCCACCAGCGAGCACTGAGCACCTGCGGCGGGGCTGCCGTGCGTGAGATCACAGCCCGCGGACACGGAGACACCGTGTCCAGGCGTCCCTGTCGGGGGAAGGCGGGCGCCACGGGACATCAGTAAGCAGGAGCCCCGAAGGGGATGCGGTGCGGGTCAGGGATTATCCTCTGATGCAAAGAAAGGCAGCATCAGGCAGCTCCTGCAATAGTGATGGGCAATTTGTACCACGATTTTCTGCAACAAGTCAGCAGAATTTCACTTTCTCAAATGCACTTGGAGCTCCCTGCCCCGAGCAGGCACGGGCCCAGCAGATGAAGCCACCCGTCCGAGCCCTCTCCTCTCCACCAGTTCACATCTCTCTCTCGCTCTTCCACTTGCCTCTCTCGAACACCGGTGGAGCACCCAGAGCCTCACCTTGGCGGGCAGGCAAGCGCTCTTCCCTGCCCCGCTCAGGAAAAGGGAGGAGCGCTGCAGACCGCCAGAAAGCGAAAGCGTACAATTGCTCCCCCTGCGCGGCCCGTACCAGCTCGGTGCCCAGGCCGAGGCCCTTCAAAGAAGGCCATTTCCCGCGACGCATCCCCGAACTCCTCCCCCGCCACCCGCGAAGCGGCAGCGGACGAGACCACGGGAGCGCATGCAGGGGGGGACACGGCCACGGAGATGTCTCTCGCGCCGCCGAGGCGCAATCAAGGCCCAGCTTGGAGAAGCTCGGACGGTTTCTCTGAGCCACCGTGAGGGCGTGCGACTGTCGCCACTGCCACCGAGTGACTCTGCGCCTCCCCCCGACCGGCTGCGATACTTGGTGCCGGCCGGCGGCGGCGGCAGCGGTAGGGAGGCGGAAAGCGGGGGGCGGCGGGGGCGCAGGTGAGCCCGCGGCGCGGCTCCCTCCCCCCACGCGTCGTGTCTGTTTCCGGTGCACTCGCGTCCTCGCTCCGCCGCGGCTTGGGGCAGGCGAGGCAGGCAGGCGCCGCGCAGGTAACGGGCTGGGAGCGTGGGCTGTGCCGCCGAGCAGCTGTCCTTCCCCCTTCCTCACACTGTTGCCGCACCGCCGGGCGCCCCTCCACCGCCGGCCCTGCCAAGCGCCGTGGAAAGGTGCAGGCCTACCCTCCCGCTGGGCCTTGCTGTCGCGGAGCTGCGGCCCCTCCCCCTCATCCGGTGCTGTTCATTCTGGAACCGATCTGGCGGCAGCGCGGGGGGGGGGGGGGGGGGGGGGGGCGGGGCCGGAGAGGCGCGCACAGGCCCGGATTGGCGGCACCTCAGCCCTTCTGCCCCTCCCCGGTGGTGAGGGTGGGTGCCCTCCATTCCTTTTGGGAGTTGTGCCGGTGTCCTCACTGGGCGAGCTTGTAGGGTGTTGGTGAGAGCCGGGTAATGCCGGGGCTGCTCGGCAAAACGGGGCTGCGCGCCGCTTGGCTGCGTTCTCTGCAGGCAGCTGCCAAGTATGTGCATGCGTTTACGCATTTCCTTGTATCCTTTCATGTAGAGCCTCGGGTCTGGGTTGGTTGCACAACCCACTTGTGGGAGAGGAAGGATCGATCTTGCGCTGTTGGTTTAGTTCAGTGCCCGGAAGTCCCTGTCGCAGGAATCTACTCTGGAGTAGAACTGCCTCCTTCTTGCCAGGTTTCCTCTCCATCTGCGGCATGTGCCTTCGCACCGCAGACGTGCGAACTGCTAAGTCTGACAGATAACACATGCTGTCAATTTGCTTTTTAAAAAAGATCGTTAAAAGCAACTCAGCCTCCTAAGTTTGTTTTTGGTAATTCTTAGCTACTATAAACAAAACCTGCTTTTTCACCCCACATCTTGAAGAATAGGAGGCACATAAAAATAAAAGGGAACCCTTAACAACCCTATGAGGAAAGCAGTTAAACAGATTGAGGGTTGTGTTGTCAACTGACAATCAACAGTTAATGTAATTTTCTGTATGCTTGAACTTGGAGCAAAAGTGTGCAGGATTCTTCAGAAATAAGTGACTTACTGTTTCTGTGATTCATTGATTTGTATAAATTAATTTTGCACTCCATACGTGCAGGATACTGTGACTGTAAGGAACAGAAGTGATCACATAAATGTAGGAGGCTTTTAATGTATTTTAAATTTTTTTTATTCATGTGCTTGTTTAGAAGTATAATTACTCATGTTATCCTCATGGTATGGCTGTGGTGTATGCTGTTGGCACCTGAGAATAAAATTGTAGAATCCTAGGGATGCTTAGAAAAAGACAGTGTATGTTAAGACATGGCTTGAAGGCTATGTCAGCTTTTATTGGATATCAGTTCAGAGATAAGCTTTGATGTATTTTATGTTGACTGTACTAACCTCTCACGTTCTTTCAGGTACCTTGTCGATACCTTGCAAAGGCAATGGAGGCAATGATGCAAACTCTATTGTAATTAAAACATAAAAAAAATTCTTAGCTGAACTATACTCTTTCAGTATCATTCAATGCCTAACATCTCAGAAGATGAAAAAGAGAATGGTTCTGGAAATAATGGAAACACTGAAAACAAACCTGGGAAAGAATCCCCAGATGCTTCTTTTCATGATCCCGTGAAGCCATACTGCATGTCAGATGCCTCCACTGCATCCTTGGTGTCCAGGGGAGATGGACATTATCCATGGGGTTGCCCTGTGACTCATACACGAGAGAAGTTTTATACCATCTGCTCAGACTATGCTTTTTTAAACAGAGTAACATCTATTTGTAAAAGCCCAAGTGCTTCAGTTAGTGCCTGTCTGTCAGGCAGTGCTGCCTTAAACGTTGGAAATAACACATCTAGCTTACTTGGCATTCAAACTGGTGCATCAGAGATCATCTACAGTGAAGATGCTAACTTGGAAAGCTTGCCTAGTGATCTTGGAAAGCTTCCACTAGCATGGGAAATTGACAAATCAGAGTTCAATGGCGTGACCACAAGTCTGAAGAACAAAGCAGGTGAGGTGATGAAGATTTGATGTTGTGACAGGATAGGGCTTCATGTTTACAACTCATTTGTGAGGGGGCTTGTCAGAACATGTATCTCTTGGGGAAGTGCTACAGAAGAGTCTGTATGTCATTTCAAACAACCTGCTCGTCAGGGAATTAGAGAGTGAAATAGGAGGAGGGAAAGTCAAGCATAGCCGCCTGGGCAAGTGGCTCTAAAAGAAGACTGGCTTCTGCTTAACTGTGTGTGGGTTCTGTGTGGCTGCTGGTTTGGGTTTGCTATTTTTTCCTTAGGATTTGGATTTCTTTTTCATTGTTTTAATAGGACCTAGTGCTTTGTGCAGTGATTACTTTTACCTGTTAAATACAGGTTTGTCACTTGCAGAAATATTCCAGGGTACTTCAGAGATAGATTTTGAAATTAAAGACTGGTGCGGGGGAGTTATGACAAGAAGTAAAGTCATTAGAGTTACCTAGGAAAGCAGTTGGTATCTGTAAGAGACCTGTATTTGTTTTGTTTTGCTGAACACATACAGTGTTAGGGAGCCCATTTCTTTAAAACTGGCTTCTTTGCTGCCTTCTGTGGTTTTCTGCATAGTTACACATTGCAACTGTGAGTGAGGCACTTGCATACACGCTTGCTTTTCTTTGTCCTGTAGTACCTCTGCTTACCTGAAATGGGCTGTAGATATTTTTTCTTAATGACTTGGTTAGCTAGTTAAATTTTCTCTAACAGTATGAAACAGGTTTATTAAACTTAAAAACCTGTTTGGTAAGTTGCCATTGCCGTTGTGCATGTACATGTAGCATCCTTGAAAATAAGAAAGAAATTACAATACTTTCAGGTTGATAATTTGTACTAAAAGTTTTTGCTTATTTAATTTGGATGTGATGGCTTCAAAATGGGACAGAAATATTCCTGCACTAGCATCTGGCCCAACTGTTCATTTTCTGAAGCGTCAGTGGCTTACAAAAAGGAAAAGACCTTGGTTGTATATTATTCTTACTGGATTTGAATGTAGAATTGTAGAATCGTTTCAGCTGGAAAAGACATCTAAGATCATTGAGTCCAACCATTGACCTAACACCACCATGGCCATTAAACTACATCCCCAAGTGCCATCTCCACATGTTTCTTGAACAGCTCTAGGAATGGTTAGTGCACCACCTCCTTGGGCAACCTATTCTGATGCTTGACCACTCTTTCACTAAAGAAATTTTTCCTAAAAAGTATAGTTGGTTACAGAGGTTGGCTGTGAAAAAACTAGAAGTGTTTCATTATATTTTTCTGTGCATTTAGTGGTAGGAGATAGGAAGTTCATGTTGGTATGAGAGTCTATTTCTGGGATGGCTGATTTAATGCATTAGAATAATCAGATCAACCGTTCTCTTTAAGTAGTCAGGGAGGTCATCGTTAATTCCATTAAGAAAAACATGAGGTAGTTTATGGAGCTAAAGGCAGCTTTACAAATCTGTTTGCAATCTTGATTATGTATTTGAGCTTTTTTCTTTCAACCAATATTTAGTTCCAGTTTGCACTTCCTAACACAGCCAGGGTCTCTATTTAAGGTATGCTATATTATTAAAAAAATGTAAGAAGAAAGATACGAAAGATAAGCCAGCATTCATTTGTTTCTGAAATTTTTATCACAGGCAACATGAAGAAACAAGTCCCAAAGAAAAAGTCTGTAGACAAAAAAAGCAAACAGTACAGAGAATGTCCTCAGCATTCTGCTCTTGAAGATGTGAAGGAGAGGAAAGTGTTGGACCTCAGGAGATGGTAGTATTTATGAACTGTATTTAAGATTATCCCCATACAGTTTGTTGGTAAACACTGTTGCTGGTTATCTGATGTCAAATATCTTAATAATGTCTTCATACTTCTAAAAGTATAAGTAAGGATGTGTTAAGTATAAATACACTACATCTCATACTTTCCACAAGAAAACGAGAGCTTCCTTCCTGTTTGTTGAAATTTCAAAAAAATTTTGCTTTCTAAACATTTTTTTAATAAGAAAAAAAATGGGGATTCATTGCTAAAAAAATGCAAGTTCATTAGCATGCACAGGTAAAAAAGTAACCTTAAACGTAGTACTGATGTGTCTTATTCCTGTTTTTTCTTTTCACTGGGAAATACTTGATCAGAATCTGTCAGTTCTATACAGCCTCTATTATATGAATAGAGTTGACCAAATGTGCTTAGTTTAATGAATTCTCACCTTTTAATGTTTCAGGACAAAAACTCTGGAGGACAGAATGTAGATTACCTAATCCCTCTCCCCACTCACAGAGAAAAGATAGGCAGGGGAAGTAAGGGGGTAAACAAAAGGACTTGCACAGAATTGGAAATTAAAGTAATTTAACAGATAATAAAAGGTATTTAGGGAAAAGGGATGTACAGAGAGATTGAGGGGAAGAATATATACAGATACATACAAAACCCAGGCTTGGATGATAATGGATTTCCCCACGATACTTGGATGTAGGCCTGAACATGCAGCAGCAGCTCCTAGCCAGCAACCAGCTCCCCAGGCAGGAAGGTGAAAAGGAAGAGCAAGCTCACTGGAACTTCCTGTCCCCTTAAATAGAGGATGGGCAGGAAAGGAAAGGGAATAACATGACCTGGTGACTCCATAGGGGTTCCTAGGGTCTGCCTGCCTACCTGTTAACTCTTAAACCACAACGTTCCACCCCTTATTCCATCCTATTTCCTGCCACACTCTTTCATCAAATTAGGAACTGTCTCTATATAGTGATCAGTAGAGTGCAGGTTGCAGGTCACTCTTCATCCTGGCTGTCTGCCAGGGCAGTCTGTCTCTCAGTTGCAGATCAGTGCAGGTTGTGTTCAAGCAGAGCAGGAATGTGGAGAAAATCAGGAAACAGTCCTTCTCTTAGCATATGAGATAATACAGGGTTCCTCAGGGTTCATGCTCATGTGCTGTGGGTTCATCCAGGATCTGGATGCCATGTTCTATCTAGAAAAGAAACTTTTAACAACTTCTAACTATTATACATTAACTTATATTATACACTCTGAAATTAAACTCTTATCAGCCTGAGTTAAATTCCTTTGTGGGACACACTTGATTTCACCACTTTCTTGCATCAACCACCAAGTGTGTCCAGGACTTTCAGCAGAGACCACCCCTCGGATAGGTTTGCCCCACCTGAAGCAGGAGAAACCACAGTGTTCCCCAATAGATTAATCACAAACAACAGGAACTCCATCTTCTACTATTTGCAACAGGTCTGATTGAGCAGGACCAGCTTGGTTGACAGATCTTCTGCTATTTACCAGCCAAGCGGCTTGTGCTAGATGTTTATCCCAATTTTTGAAACTTCCACCCCCCACTGCTTTCAGGGTAGTCTTCAGTAAGCCATTGTAGCGCTCAAATCTTTCCCGAAGCTGATGCATGGTAGGGGATATGATATATCCTCTCAATTCCATGTTCTTGGGTCCAGTTGCTTATAAGGTTACTCCTGAAATGGGTCCCATTATCTGATTCAGTGTTCCCTGGGTACCATGTTGCCACAGGATTTGTCTCTCCAGGCCCAGAATGGTGTTACTGGCATGAGGCACAGGATATATCTCCAGCCACCCAGTACTTGCCTCTACCATTGTCAGCACAAATTGCTTACCCTGGTGAGTTTGAGGAAGGGTGATGTAATCAATCTGCCATGCCCCTCCATATTTATATTTCAACCATCGTCCTCCATACCACAAAGGTTTCATCTGTTTAGCTTGCTTTATAGCAGCACATATGTCACAGTCATGGATAACCTGTGCAATAGCATCCATAGGTATATTCACTGAGCAGTCATGAGCCCATTGGTACGTGGAATCACGTCCTTGATGATCAGAAGAGTCATGGGCCCACTGAGCTAAGAACAGTTCACCTCTGTGTTTCTAATCCAGATTGTTTGGGAGACTTTAGCTGCCAAGTCAGTCTGATGGTTGTGTTGGTGTTCTTCAGTGGTGTGGCTTTTAGGTATGTGGGCATCTATGTCCCATACCTTACTGGCAGTGTCTCCATATGGACAGCAATGTCTTGCCACAGGTCAGCAGCCCAAAAAGGTTTCCCTTTTTGCTGCCAATTATCCCATTTCCATTCCTTCAGCCACTCCCATAGGGCATCTGCTACCATCCATGAATCAGTGTAGAGGTGAAGTACTGGCCACTTCTCCATTCAGCTATATCCAGGGTGAGATGGATGGCTTTTACCTCCGCAAGTTGGCTTGATTCGCCTTCTCTATCCTTTGCTTCTGCAGCTCTCTGTGTAGGACTCGAAACAGCAGCTTTCCATCCCCACTGTCTTCCATCAAGACAGCAGGATCCATCTGTGAACAAAGCATATTTCTTTTCATTATCAGAACGATCATTATATGCTGGGGCTTCCTCAGCACAGGTCACCGTCTCATCTGGGTACAAAGTCTGTACCCTCTGGCCAGTTTGTGATCACTTCCACTATGCCAGGGTGATCGAGGCTCCCCATTTGAGCTCGCTGGGTTATCAGAGCAATCCACTTACTTCAAGTGGCATCTGTTGCTTGGTGTGGAGATGCACCCTTCCCTTTGAACATCCAGCTCAGTACTGGTAGTCTGGGTGCCAGAAGAAGCTGTGATTCTGTTCCAGTCACCTTAGAAGCAGTTTGAGCTCCTCATAGGCTGACAGTATTTCCTTTTCTGCTGGAGTATAATTAGCCTCTGGGCCTTTGTATCCCTGACTCCAGAATCCAAGTGGGCAACCTTGTGTTTCCCCTGGTGCTTTCTGCCATAGGCTCCAGGTAGGACCATTTTCACTGGCTGCAGTATAAAGTGCATTTTTAATCTCTGGTCTGGTTTGGACAGGTCCCAAGGCTGTAGTATGGGCTACTTCTAGTTTTATCTGGTCAAATGCTGCTTGTTGTTCAGATCCCCATTCAAAACTATTCCTCTTTCAAGTTATATCATAGAAGGGTTTTACAATTTGACTATATGCGGGAATGTGCATCTGCCAAAATCCAAACATCCCAAGACGGTTTGTGTTTCCTTCTTAGTGGGTTGCACCATAGTGGCTATCTTATTCACCACATCCAGAGGAATGTGGCAACACCCGTCTTCCCATCAAACTCACAGAAACTGGATTTCTCTGGCAGGCCCCTTTACCTTGCTTCTCTTTATGGCAAAACTGGCTTCCAGTGGAATATCAGTTATCTTCCTGCCCTTCTCAAAGACTTCCTCTGCTGTGTTACCCCATACAATGATGTTATCAATATACTGCAGATATTCTAGAGCTCTACCCTTCTCCAGTGCGGTCTGGATCAGTCTGCAGCAGAGAGTCGGGCTGTGTTTCCACCCCTGGGGCAATTGATTCCAGGTGTACTGGAAGCCCCTCTAGGTGAAAGCAAACCGCAGCCTGCACTCTGCTGGGATGGGAATAGAGAAGAATGTGTTAGCGACATCTATTGTGGCATACCATTTAGCTTCCTTGGAGTCCAGTTCATACTGGAGTTCCAGGATGTCTGGTACAGCTGCGCTTATCAGTGGTGTAACTTTGTTCAGGCCGTGGTAGTCTATCATCAACCTCCATTCCCCACCCAGCTCCCGCACTGGCCATATCAGACTGTTGAAGGGTGAGTCTTGCTGATGACACCTTGACTCTCTAGTCGATGGATCAGCTGATGTATGGAGACATCCTGCAGGTTCACTACAGAAGGGTCATCTGAAAGGTTGGGCCTAGTAGACAGCTAGTCTCCATCTTCAGTCTCCACAGCTGCTACCCTAAAAGCCCACTTATTCCCTTTTGGGTCCTTAAAGTACCTCCTCTGAGAAAGTCAATTCTGAGGATCTGGGCTAGTTGCTATAGGATGTTTCTCCCAATCATTCCCAGTCAGGCTCATTTCAGCCTGCAATATAGTCAATTCTTGTGACTCCTGTAATTCCTGAGATGGTTATGGGTTCTGACCCTCTATAACTCAAAGGTATCAGGGTGCATTGTGCACCTGTGTCCACCAGAGCTCAATACTTCCTTACTTCTAGTGTGCCATGCCATCTGACAAATATGTCCCAGTACACTCTGTTATCCCTCTCCTCTGCCTGGCTGGAGGCAGAGCCCCTCTAACGCTGAGAATGGTGTCCACAATTAATACACAGACTTGTGTCACTGCCAGGGCCATCTCTTCCATTTACATTTGTCTCTGAGGACCATCTACGTGGGCGAACAGAATCTCCTCAGGAAACTGAGGCAGCCACTCTCCTGGGAAAAGTATGTTTATTGTTGCCACCTTGCAGTTCATGTACTCTTGCCCAGAGAGCAGAGGTGGGTTGGCCATGGCACCTGTCCATGTTCTCACTGTGGTCACAGGAGGTTTACCACAGTGACTCTCATGTTTCCCTCTGCCTTGCTTGATCTGGTGTCCTAGGAGGATGTCTATTTCTAATGCCTGAGACAAAGATCCATTCAGAAGGGGAGGTGTTATTCCCCTTCTCCAATTTGGACACCACTACCTTAACCTCCTTCACATCCTCAACCAGAGTCTGTATGGCTAAGACCCAAGCAGAGTGTTGAGACACTTGTCTTCGAATTGCCTTAGTTGGCAGATTCGCTGACAGTTGGGTGGTTTCCACTGTCTCCTCCAAAGATCCTCCCTCCTAATGTATGAGCATATGTAGTAGGAGCACACTGAATAAACTCTCTTAAACACTTAATGCCCTTCTCTGTGGTGGCCCTCTTTGAGGGATGCCTTTGGAAGAATAAAGGTATTTCACAGCAGCAACCAGACATTCCCTTGAGGGTAGGGGTGCCATCCAGCCTCCTTAGTTATTTATCAGTACCCCCATCTCTGGACAGTGAACCCACCTGCTTGGCCTCTTTGCTCTCAAGTTCTAAGGTTTTGGCTCCTACATCCCCAACATCTCAAAAAACATGCCATTAAGGATTCACCATCCCGCTGTGTGTAATCCTGCCTGACATGCCTCCGTTCTTTTCCTGGCATAGAGCTGATAATCACCTCAGCATCTGAATCACTGCTGTCTACTTGCTGTTTCTCAGACGTACTTGGTCCCTCAGATGCAGTTTTCCCAGCCTCATTGTCTGATCCCTTTTCTATTGCTGGTCGGTTTGTTTTCTGCAGCCAATTCCTGCGGGTAGTGATTGGGGCAAGGCAGGCTGTAGCCAGAACGGTTGAACGGTGGTGCTGCTGCTACCCTCGCTGGTGCCGGCAGGGGGAGCTCTTAAAGGGCGTCCAGCAATATTGAGACCACATTCAAACCCAGGGAAAAGATTGTTACATAATACCATCTCTCCCCAGGACCATCTGCCTCCAGGTGGCCCAACTCGTAACAAGAATTATCAGAATAGTTCACCCTGCCAATAACATCCGTGAAATACATCCCGAAGTTTGCAGGCATTAACCCATCTCAGCCCTGCATTAACAACCATCCAAAACACATAATGAGACACAGAAAAAAGCATCCAGTTATAAGAGAAAAAAATAAAGCCATGAAACGCCAGGTTCTGCAGAATCTGGCTTTTCATTTTAACTTCCAATTATTTTTCCCAAACAAAGAAATACTATTTTGTGTTCAAACCTCATGCTGGACACCAATTTTCTGCCACTGTTTCAGGGCAAAACCTCCCCAGGACAGAATTTAGATTACCACCCTCCTCCCCCCCCCCACTTCCCCGTTCCCTTTTCCCTTCAAGGAAAAAGTAGGCAGGGGAAGTAAGGGGTAAACAAAAGGACTTGCACAGAATTGGAAGTTAAGAAAGTAATTTTAACAAATAGTAAAGGGTATTTAGGGGAAAGGGATGTACAGAGAGATTGAAGGGAGTAATGTATCCGAAACCCAATCTCGGATGGTAATGGATTTCACCACAACCTGTAGATGTAGGCCTGACCATGTGGCAGCAGCTCCTAGCCAGCAAACAGCTCCTCACTAAGCAGGAAGGTGAAAAAGAAGAGCAAGCTCACTGGAACTTCCTATCCCCTTAATAGAGGAGGGGCAGGAAAGGGGAGGGAATAACATGACCTGGTGACCTCACCTGGGGTCCTAGGATCCGCCTTAGGGTCTGCCTGCCCACCTGTCAACCCTTAAACCACAATATGAATCCACGTGGTTCTTACTGTAGATCTATGACATCAGAAAGTTAGAGTTAGCCTAGGGAATCTGTAACCCAGAATGACATTGATTAGTAAATTGGTAGAGATGCAGTTTGCTTCAAATTCATATGTTAGAACAAACTGGATCAAACTGTACATTTTATTAGTACAGAGCCATATATTCCTGCGGGATTATTTATATAGTCCTCCCATGGGACTGTTAGAAATTTGAGTGATTTGTATAAAATATGATAGTAGTATCTGGCAAACCTAAAGACATTGATTAATGTATTTGCTCTATTTTTATTTTTAAAGTAGAATGAGCTCTTTTTTAAATACAGGCAACATGACATTTTATGTAACATGGCATTTCAATGGCATGACACACATAAAAGTAGTTGAGGTTACTTCAGTAACTAAATCAGGAATGCTTACTAATGTGTTTGGGTTTTCACTCGTTGTAGGTATTGTGTTAGCCGACCTCAATACAAAACTTCCTGTGGAATTTCATCCTTAGTGTCTTGCTGGAATTTCTTATATAGTACACTAGGAGCTGGAAGGTAAGTCACATATAGACTACTTTGTCTCCAGAGAGTCTAAAATATGTTAATTACTTTATTAAGCAATCCTTTGGGTTTTGTGTGGTTTGTTTTTGTTTTTTTTTTGTTTTTTTTTTTCCAGTTTACCACCTCTTACTCAAGAAGAAGCATTGCATATACTGGGCTTTCAGCCCCCATTTGAGGAGATTAGGTTTGGTCCCTTCACTGGAAATACAACTTTAATGAGGTATGTTTGGTTCTTTTGATGCAGCTAAATTGCTAATGTATGCAAAAATAACATGAAACTAAAAGATTAAACCTTTAAAGATACAGTAGTACTTATTTTTTAAAGTGGCTGACATAAGTTAATAATCCTCTCAGGTTTTAGGGTAATGAGGCATACCTGGATACTCTGACAGTGCCCAAAGAAACCTTTCAGAGTTTTTTGCACTAGCTGTTTTGTATAGTGCAATGTTGCTACACAGATCAGGTGAACATGAAATTCTATTTGATTTTTGGTTCTGTTCATTTAATGGTTGTACAATACTCTAATGAATCCAGTTCCCTAGTTAGGAAATTTTGTCTTTACCCTCATTTTCCTCTTTTTGTTAATGTCACTGGAACAGCCTGTAAAAGCAGTTGATAAACTAGTAGCTTTATGTAAAAAACTAATAATTAATAGTGAGATAGTGAGTACTACACCTTTGCTGCAATGGATCTGTTTAGGAGGAGGGAAAAAACCCACAACCCAACATAGGGCTGGAGTCACAGAGCACTTAAACCTTTTTTGAAGGCAGTATATAAGGTTTGGCACAGACTCTGGGTGCTGGATTTGAAAATGAAAGCAGTCTGTTCTTTAGTGGTAGCATATTGTCTATATCATTTGGGACCATCATGAAAATGTCCTTCTCTGCCTTAGGAGACTGATCCAGATTTTGTATCTTCTTTAGGACTATGTCAGGGTATTAAGCTAATAATATGTGCTGTCTATACAGATGAAAGTCAAACTTATAATTCTTCTTCCTTTTACTCTGTAAATGCCATATATGATACAGAAAAGCTACCCTTATTAGTTTGTTTTGTTTGGTTGGGGATTTTTTGTTTGTTTGTTTGTTTTTCTGCCTGGTCAAATAATTTTTCAGTACTCAGCATACTGGGAAACAGGAGGGCTGAGAGTTAACTGCATCACCCAGTGCAGCTTTAAGATTGAGGTTTTATCTTCAGAGATGTGAATCTGAGTCTTTTAACATGGAAAAGTGAATATTTGAGACAAAATGACACCAGCATCTGAGTGTTTTTCTAAAGGCTGAGCCACTGAAAGTTAAAGGTGACTAGACAGAACACAACAGGATCAGCATTTCACTCCCAGCCCTTTGGTTATTTTGGATCTGTGCTGGGTCTGAAAAAGCAAACTAAAGGAAAAGGCTTCACGGGTTTTGTTTACATCTCCAGAATATATTGAGGTTTGTTTGTATTAAGTCATCTACAGTCTGTGTTCTATTGTGGCTGATACTTTGGAGCACGGTGAGACTTTCTTTCCTAATCTGTTGAACAGAGGAGAAGTGGGAGGAAACAGAAGTAAATTTAATAACTCTTGAGTTACTACAACCTTTAAGCTTATTCTTTCAGATGGTTTAGGCAAATAAACGATCACTTCCATATCAAGGGATGCTCATATGTTCTGTATAAACCTCATGGAAAGAACAAGACAGCTGGAGAAACTGGTACGTAGCTAATCCTAAAGCATTCATCTTACAATATATAAACTGAAAAATGCTGCAATGTGTAGCATTTGGCAGGACAAACCCTGTAAGTAGCACTTCCAGTTTATAATAAACTATCATATAGCTCCAGGTTGTTTGATTTTTCTGGGCTTACTTTTTCTCTTATTTTGCTAAACCTTTCATTTGCACTTCTATTTTGCTAAAATATATTCTGCTATCACAAAAGTAGAATTTTAAGTTATTCAGGAGGGCACTGCACTTCCAGTTCTCTGTTGGGTGTCCAGGAAGATGTTTTTGCTGTCATACAGTGGGGGAGCCACAGATTTTTATTTTGGCATTTAGAAATCTATGTTATATAAAAATTTAGAATGCACAGCACAGAAGTATTAATGTACTTTAAAAATGTTTTATACTTTAAAAAAAATGCAGTTTTAAAGTTAGCAAATTATTCCATTCTGACAGACTTGTGTGAAGATTTGTCTCTAAAACTTGGGTGATTATTCTCAATTAGTTTATGAAGTTGCATTTTTATGTCTGCTTTTAAGTTGCTACCTAAGGAAAAAATACACTTTTCATGCACAGTGCTTTGGTATAGTCTGGATAATTATTGTCTAACTGGAAGCTGATAAATTTTGGGGGAGATTATAAGCAGAAATAATGATTTTGTTCTTGGCATCCCTTAAGAATTCTGTCATGTCTCAGAGCCTTTTCTGGTCTTTTCCTAAAACTGAGCACTGCAGTCAGAGTACAAAATACTGTACGCTCAAATACGAAACGTGTTCCTGACGCTAGGAAGCTCCAAAAAGCTCATGATACCAAAACTTCTGAAAGCTTTCAGATGTTTCAGTAGTATCATTGACATATACCACATCTGACTTGGGGCAGTGAGACTGCATTGTGTTGCAGTGTGTGTTTTCTAGGTTAAGAGATGCTTGATTATTTTTGCAGAACAAATACTTTGTAATGTGACTTTGATGTATATACAGTGCGTACTTTATATTGCATTTCCTAGTACAGACTGTGTGGCAGATGTTACTTTTTTTTACCTGGAAGGAAATTAAATAAGAAGTTTGAAATCAAAACTATTTTATGCAAGCCTGTCAAGTCATGTCTTCTAATTTAGAGAGCAGTGTAAATATTTTGTGTTGTCAAACAGCTTTTTTTTTTTTGCTGAGTATGTTAGGCAGGATTCAAAGCAGTCAGAACTGTAACCTGATCTTTCTTCGTAGCTGCAGGAGCCCTTGCAAAGCTGACACGTGGACTGAAAGATGAATCAATGGCCTACATCTACCATTGCCAAAACCATTATTTTTGCCCAATTGGATTTGAAGCAACCCCAGTAAAAGCTAGTAAAGCCTATAGGTAAGATACTGCGTCTATGCTTATTTTAGTGGAGGAAACATACAGCACAATTTACTGCAAGTTGATACCATTTTTCTCCCTAAAGAACGTTTTCGTATATTTTGTAAAAACATGTATGTCTGAACTAGCAAAACGGTACTCTCTCTGATTTGGAAGGACTGACAACTAAGCAGACTAGATTGAGAAAACCATAAATGATACTAAGAAATTAAAGAAATTTTAGCCAGATGTAGAGAGGGTTGTTGTTTACTTAAAGGACAGATAAAGGTAACTGTTTTTCAGTAGTCTGAAAAATAAAACCATATGGGCTGAAAAAAAAGCCAGGCATTTAAAAAGAAAAAAAAAAAAAAAGCCAGCTAATTACAGGGAGTCTGTTCCCAGAAAACTTGGGGGAAAACAAAAGAAGTTTGTGGGCATGTTGGGATTTTTCCTTAAATACTAAGAGCAAAAAGCCTACAGTGATACTAATCCTTAACAAAGTGAACATGATAAAATCTGAACTTACAGAAACCAGTGTTTGCTTATGGTTAGAATAGTAGATGTGCAGATACTGCAGGATGGTGATTATGTACTTTATTTTTTGCTTTGTTGACTAATAATGATGATAAATGGCAACTACTGGAGTGTAAGGCTTAGAAAAATAATATGAATAATTTGTTAACAAGAACTGGCAGAGGAGGGATGCTGGAAGAGATCTCTGGACTATCACAGTATGTTTGGCTTTTTGAAACAATGGTTGGAATGCTGAAGCATTCCTCCAAGAACAGGAAAAATTTAACATGCTAGTTGTTTTTGAATACAAATACAGTTACCTGAATAATTTCAGATTTGTCAGGGTGACATTACTCAGGGTAAAATAATGTAATAGTTGATAGAGGTTTCAATTCAATATAGAATTTAAAAGACAATAGCATTGATATTAATCCTAGTTTTAGGGAAAGTCTGGCATTAAGAAAACAAATTTGAAGTTTGAAAAATTTCATGTTGCTCTTTGATACACTGAGAGTGGGTTGTTCTACGTCTTTCACAGAATCATATGAAATTAAACTGTTTTTCCTCTCTCAAAGTAGTTGCAAATACAGTGTGTTCTGGAGGTTTCCATTGGACTTTCTCAAGGTTCAGCTGTTGGTCAGTATTTATTAGTATTATCATTGAGTGTAGGAAGAAAATCCATGACAGGATTAACAATAATGGGGAATGGCAAGAGTAGGTCACTGGTGTAAGGTGAGCCTCAGTCTTGCACTTTGCTTAGCATGCAGTGTATCTTTGTGTTGAAGATGCACAGTCACATGAAGAAATGGAGAATGCTTGCTCTACTTTTTGAAGTTCAAAATGGTAATGATTTTGAGGTAATAAGACATAATCATCTGAATCTAATTTGTCCCCAGTGTGAGTCTCACCACACAGTTAATGAAAGCTTTTAGTATATGAACAGAAGAATACAGAAGTTTTTTATTAAGACTGCATCTACTGACATGCCATGTGAGTGAGAAGAGTGTGAAAAATATGGCCCAAATAGAAGTCCAACACATCAGTCTGCTTAAGTTTACCAAAGAGTTATGCTTGCTTACTTGGTCAGTTACTAAGAACCTGCACTGGAAAGGCATAGTAAAAAAACCCTGATTGTTTAGCTCAAAAATGCAGTTTGAGAAATAATGTAGTCCAGTGTGTGGAAGCTTAACATGCCTTATATCTAGTTTGAATTTATATCATTTAGTAAATAACAAACCAAACAATTTCAATACTTTACCCATGGGTGAAATGGGTTCTCAGTCACTAGTGATGTTATTTTTAAGTCAATATTAGATTTATTTACCCCCCCTGCCCCCAACAACAGATTACTTCTAACAATGTAACATGAAAGAATGTTCAAGGAGCATTTATAGCCTTATTTTAGGCTGGAGGTCCGACCATAAGAGCATCCTGTTCTCTTTGTATCCGCTAATATTTTACTGGATAAAAGAATGTTTAGGTTCCAAAAGCACTATCAATAGATGCTGCAGCAGTTCTTGTTTACCTGCTTTAGCACTCTAGTTACAAAGGGAAGCTTTTCTTTAAAAATCAAGCTAAGAAATGCTAAGTTCCAAAAGAAATGAGTAGACAGACTACTAGGCTGAGCTTAGAAGATAGTTCTTAGGTCACCCACAGACTTCCTGTATGATCTTAGGTTGCTGGATTTGGACTCGGGAGACCTGGGTTCAGTTCCCAGTTCAACCACAGACTTCCAGTGTGATTTTAGGTAAGTCAATTAATCTATCCTGCGTCTTAGTTTCCCATCTGTATGATGATGGCATACACTTACCTTATATGGAATTTTTTAGAAGGAAACAAATTATTACAAGCAGTAAGGCCATAAACTGTCTTCAGGCAGAAAAATCTCAGGTTTTGTCACAGTTGAAACTTAAGTAGTTTTTCATGGGATAACTATATACAGGAAGTCAAAAAACGGTTCTCTGTGTCTGGTCAGTCTGCCCTGGTGTCTGTCACAAATTTTCCCTGTCAAGATTACTGTAGGCTTTGAGTTTTTTGGAAGTTGCTCTCAATCTTAATTCAGTATTGTCTAAGGGTTTTGTTTTTTTAATATGTGTTTTTTGGATGCTTAGGAGGAAGCCGTTGAAGTTACCAACTGTTTTTATGCAGGTTACCTCACAGCTGTTAGTAGCAGTGGTCAGCTGGGTTACAGTTTAAAAACAGTGGAAGGGCCTTTTTGTGACTCTACTCACAGATAGGGAAGAAGTTTGTTCACCTTCATGTGGCTTTCCACTACTATTACTGTATGTGGAGATATGTATACCAGACTCTAGCCTTTTATCCAAGTAACACTATTTTTTTATGAAGGTCTATGTTTTTTCCAAATAGCAAGCAGTGACTTCTATTTTGCTTCCAGGCCTTGTGAAACAAAAAGTTTCCCTTTTACAAACACAGCACAGGAGCTGGGCTTTAGCTTGGCTGAGGAAAAAAATTTAAATGTTAAAAAATCCTAAAAAGAACAATAGAGTGTTCATCTCTCCTTTTGTTTTTAGTATGCACAATAAATCTTATTAGGATTGTATCTTCTATTGAACAGAGGGCGTGTCTTGCAGCAAGAAGTTGAGTATTGGATCTTAATTGGAGAGCCAAGTAGAAAACATCCAACAATCCACTGTAAAAGGTATGTTACTTGGTAGGAATATAAAACAATATGTTTCCTTTCAGAACAACTTACATTTCTCTACCAAGGGTCACCAAGTGAATTTTTAGTTCTTTTGAAATGAACATACTATAGTTCTAAGAGAAACAGGCACTTTAGTGAGACCATAGTTGGACCTCAAGGCTGGCTCTGCAGTTTTACGTCATGTGGCAGGACACACATGGTCTGCTGAGAGCCAGAGACTGTTTCTCTTGTTTGAGCGTGACACAGCTCGTGTTAGTCAGGAAGAACAGACAGCTTTTTGAGGTTGTGTCTACAATTGTGCCTTACAGGATGCATGAACCTTGGAGGAATTTCACTGTGTCTATAGTGTGCACAGGGTGTTACACTGCTACCAAGATCTCTAAGCTTAGGTACAGCTGCACTCTGTTGCATTACTAGCTTCACTGTGCATTGAAACAATACATTTATTTACCTGGAGTACTGTGTTCAGCTCTGGGGCTCTCAAGAAGGACATCAGCCTGTTGGAGCAGGTCCAGAGGAGGGCCACAAAGATGATCAGAAGACTGGAGCACCTTCTTTCTGAGGACAGGGTAAAAGAGTTGTTCAGCCTGGAGAAGAGGGAGCTCCAAGGAGACCTTGTATTTGCTTTCCAGTACTTAAAGGTGGGGGAACCTACAGGAAGGATGAGAGGGACTCTTTATCAGGGAGTGTAGTGATAAGATGAAGGCTGGCGTTTTCAAAATGAAAGAGGGTAGATTTAGATTAGATACGATGAAGAAATTCTTTAGTGTGAGAGTGGTAAGACACTGGAAAAAGTTGCCCAGAGAAGTTACGGATGCATCCTCCATGGAGGTATCAAAGGCCAGGTTGGATGGAGCTTTGAGCAACCTGATCTAGTAGAACTAGGTTGGAACTAGGTCCCTTCCAACCCAAACCATTCTATGATTTATGGTGATGTCTGGCTCATACAAAGTTGGTGTCTAAAGTAGTTGTACAGAGTAGGAGAGTTAGAGGGTGCTATGTCGAAATTTAGTTAGTTACATTTGTCATGATTAATAGAAGAGCTTTCTCAGCATTACTTGACATACTGGTTTATAATGCTAAATTTCTGAAGTGAGGGAATGTGCAATAGAATAGTTCTTCTTAAGAAACCAATTCCATGCCCAGAAAATTTTTACCAAATAGTTTCTTTGCCATCCCCAAGTTAATTATGGAGAGATTTTATGTGATATATTAGGAAAAGAGCTGTGGAAAAAAAAAAAAGAAAACCAAAAAATAATCACACAATTTCTTCTTTGCTTCCTCTACTTTATTTTCTATTTTCAGAAATTATTTGAAAGTGCTTATCTGACAGTTTCATAGCAAGACAGATCTAAACCAGTACCTAAAATCCAGATGACTTTTTTCTTGGTATCTGTTGTCAGTGAAGTGACTATATCAATAGCTGTAAAGAGCTGGATATTTTGGACTAAAGAGATTTAAGCGCAACAAAATAAAAATCGCATTATGTATGTGATTGCTGTGCTAAGAAATGGCATATTATTCATCCCACTGACAGAATTTTATCCTGTGGAATATGAGCTACAAACAGCACAGGAAAAGGTTTCCAAATACAGAATACAAATCTTTGTAATACTATTTTTCGTTGTGGAGACATTCTTCCTCCTGCTACAGTTAGCAAAAAATTCTGTGGTTAATGTAGAAGGACAAAGGTTGGAGTAGAAACAGACTTTCTGAACTTGCAAGGTGGTGGTGGAGAGAAGCAGGTAATTAGACATTGACAGAAAGGAAAGAGGCAATATGTAGGCTTAAAGGGACCTGGAATATGAGGGTATTTGTTTCAGCTGGGCTGGAAAGAACTGTGAAACTGAAGAGCTGAGTGAATGGGGAATTGATAGTTTATTAAAACGGAGTGAGTTATGGTGAGAGCTGTCTGGTTAAGACAGATTTAGTGAGAAAAAAAACCAAAGCTTTGAACAAAATAATATAAAAGGGTAAGAGATGATTAAATAAATCAAAAGTTAATGTTTCTCCTTGCTTAAATTGCACTTTGCTGCTTCCTTTCACAGATAGATGAATTGGTAGGTGTAAAGAATGCAACTAATGACTTACATTGTTCTTACTCATTTTGGAAGGTGTTTCCCAAGAGCAGAAATAATCACTGTAAATGCTTTGATTAGAAGAGATGCTTTTATATCTAGCTTGATGTCTCTGATACTGAGGGTTTCATATCTTTACACATTTATCTTTAAATCACTGGTAAGCCTATTTAAAGCTGCAGGTCTTTATTTGCATGTGTGTGTACATGAATCTTAACAGTTGCTGAGGTTTCATTAATGTCATATGAATAGTAATAATCTTATTTGGTAGGTGGGCAGATATTGTCACTGACCTAAACACCCAAAATCCAGAATACCTAGATATTCGACACCTAGAGAGAGGATTGCAGCATCGAAAAACAAAAAAGGTAAGGTAAACTTAATAAGATGGAAGGAACATAGTGGTAGATATTTTTTTTTGCTGATCTATTCATGCTTCAGCACTTTAGCAGTGTCAGATAACTGAGAGAAATTTGTTATGAAGTGTTGCTGGAGATAAAAGTGAAATGTGGATACTTACATACCAGAGTCATCTATATTTACTTTTAGGACAAGACACAACACAGCAGTAGCCCTGGCATATACTAGAATGAACCAGGATATCTGCTTATACAGTGTATTTGATCACAGCATTTAACCCGGTTGGTTAAATGTAGCAGTGGCAGGTATAAAAATACTCTATAGACAAATTACAGACAGATCCTTTTGTTACATGACCTTCTAGCTACATTTGGGAAAGAAAGTATAACTGAGTAGGATCAAACATAGAAGAATGCATGTGTCTGTCTTGTGTGGACTTAACTGCCCATGCATATACCTTTCTTTCCTATAGATAGGGCTCTGTCTTCTGGATGGAAGATGTATTTTTAATTTGCAGTCTAATGAAAGTCTATCATAAAGAATAGGCTGAAGAGATGATTTCAAATATGAAACCCTGTGGAAGACTCTGTCAGCAAGATGAGAAGGGACCAAAACAGATAATTTGTATGAAAGTGGCTGGGGAGTAAAATAGACTATCAGAAAATAAACTATACTAGCCTATGAAAGATAAAAAAAAAATGAGAAAGGCTGCAGTAATTGAATCTGCAAAACAATCAAAACTGACTGAGCTCAGCTGGTGTTTTGTGGTTTGTTTTGGAGTGGGTTTTGTTGTTTGTGGTCTTCTGTTTGTTTGGGGGTTTGGGGTGGTTTTTTTTTGTTTTCTGTTTTAAAGAATTCTGTTACCTGCCAAAACGTTAATTTCAAGTATCTATGTGTTACAAATGTGCCTGTGTGCATTTAACAGAGAACCTTTTCCCTTTGATTAGGTTGGAGGAAATCTTCATTGCATCATTGCCTTTCAGAGACTTAACTGGCAAAGATTTGGTCCTTGGAATTTTCCATTTGGAACTGTTAGACAGGATAAACAATCCCAAACACAAGGACAAGGAATTTCCAAATCTGAGAGTGAAGACAATATCTCTAAGAAACAACATGGACGACTGGGTCGATCTTTCAGTGCTGGCTTTCATCAGGAGTCTACATGGAAGAAATCTAACCTTCGTGAGAGGAGGAACAGTGGGTATCAGAGTTATAATGACTATGATGGAAATGATTAAAATTAACTTTCGATAATAGAGTTGATATATTAAAGTTAGTTTTAATCAAGACATTAGTGATCTACTAGTCCTAGAATACTTATGAATAGAAATTATGGTATAAGATACAGCTTAATAATTATTAAATAAATCTGATTATATGGTTGCAGTGGATGAGATCTGATGTATAAACTGACAGATAAGCACAGATTATTGTACTTTTGCAATCAAAAGTAAATATGACTGCAAAATCAATCATTTATTTTGAAATAATTATACTATGTCCTGATCTGGAAAACAAAAAAAAAGCAGATTGAAATTAGTCAATGTAACAAACAGACTTCTTGAAAATACTGAATATTCAAAAGCATGAAAATTTGTGATAGGACGTTATCAAAAGGGTTATTCTGAAAATCATGTAAGGATAAAAGTAAATGTTGCCTTCCTTTTAAACACTCCATTTTATTAAGGTTGCCCATATGCAGTGAAAAGAAAAAAAAAACCAATCACATAGGATAGAAAACCTTGTCAGATATACACGTGAATGTACATTCTCCATTTAGTTCCCAGTAGACTTCTGTCAGACAGATAATCGTATTTTTGTGAAGCAGGTGTCAGTTTATTTTCCATTATCTGGATGCCTGTTTTAGACTGAGAGGGAATTGCCTGTGGCAGGAAAAGTTCAAGGACAGACCTTCTTTGCTGCTTTTGCTTTGTGAGCACAGCAGCTGAATTCTTATCCTGGAGCCTCCTGAGAGCAGGGACTGGTTAAACACAAGCCTGTGAAATTAAGTATCAAAAAGCTGCAGTTACTATTAGTTAAATGATCTAGTTGAACACCACATTCTGTTGGCAGTTCTTCACCTTGTTCGGTCTTAAAACCTCCGTCACTTTTCTGCTGCTGTTTCCATTTTGTATGGAGGGCATGCAAGTGCCGAAAACTGCTGGCAGCCCTGATGATACTATATACCTCTCAGCCAGCAAACAATTCAAGCTTTTTCAGGTGTCCATGTACAGTCTCCTTTTTCTTTTTTTTTCTATAATTTGAAATTTTTCTAGTTGTTTGCCCAAAACACAACACTTGTAACATTCTGCATACAAATGTTGATACCTGCTCAAGGATTCATTTTGTGACATAAACAAATTTGTCATTGAATGCAGGGGTTTTGTAGGTTGCTGCTTTTATTAACCAAAAATGGGAGACTTTTGGACTTTTGTTCATTCAATAAAAATTGTTTTCTATTTTGTTGTTTGATTTTCATTTGTCTTGGGAATGGTGACCCTATGCTTAATGAAGGTTTTTCAGAAAAGTAGGTATGTGAAAGATCAGAATTGCAACCCCTGCTTAGCAGAGCAATCCTGAAGGGTAGGGTCTCTGTTCATAAGCCTGTGCAGCCATTTTGACTTAACTTTGCCTGTTTAATTTAGTCTGCAGACTGATAACTGAAGAAAACCCATAGTTTGGCTGAGGACTCAAATTTCTTTATAATATTTGAGCTGCTTTCTGTGGGGTACTTCATGCTTAAAAGAGTTACATAAATATCTAGCAATTTTCTATTTCTTAATATACTTTTTCCAGTAAGCATAGTTGCACTGGGGAACAGTGGTGCTATTCTGCAGTGGGTGTTTTGTGGCAGACTTCTACTTTTACAGTTATTTTGCTTTTCCATTGGAGCATGCCATATTTCATCAAAAAGTATGTAGTACTTCATACTTTAAATACATGGTATATTTTATTCTCCCAGCATTAGCAGGTGTGGGCTCTTGGGGACATGTTGCTGGGAGCTTTCCTTAAGGTGGGAGGTGGGTGCTGAGAGGGGCACTGGGGCTATGGAGGGAGTGGAGTGAGGAAAAGGCAGGCTGCAGCCAGCATCCTGTGTAGGGGAAAGTGCAACATATTTTCTTTTCTGCGACGTAGTGTTTGGTACTTCACCATCCTCCGCTCAGGTGAGGACCCTCCCAGGTGGCTTCCGGCCTCCTCGCTGGAGCTCGCCCCTTTCAGACGACAACGCGCCGCGGCATTCCCTCCCCCTGGGCTTCCCCACAGGTTGCTGCAGCTACGGGGGTCCATCGGGCAGGATACTGGGAATTCCACACCCATGACTGCTAGAAGCAAGGCATCCCCCGTGCTGTATGAGAAGACGCAGGCAAAGGGGGACGCAACTCCCGGTCGGGCCCGGCTCCTCCCCTCGAGTCGCATTTCCCGGCGGGCAGCGGGGCGGGCGCGTGCGCACGCCGCACCGGGAGGCTGTAGTGTTGAGGCAACTGCCTGGGGGCTGCGGCGCTGGAGCCGGCCCCTGGCCCAGGTGAGCTCTGCCGCGCACGTCGGCCGACACCAGCCACCCTCTCCCCCGCCTCGGCCGGGTCTCCCGGGCCTCACTCGAGCCGTCGTTGATCCGCAAAGCGCCTGGGCGTGTTCTTGGCGCAGGGGATGGACAGCTGGGACCGCGGCGATCTTTGCTATCTGATGTCCGACCTGCGAGCAGCTGTAACGCTGTGCTTCACCGGATTATTTAAACGGTTTTTACGCTGAAGGAATCGTCCGAAACCGGCTTGACCGGCTGTCGGGGCGTTCTCTCTTCCTCAGTGATAACGTATACGTATTGATAAAGCATAAGTGGACATCATAAATTTTTGGTTATTCTTGTTCCTCAGATTCTTCTCTCTTGAAGTAGCTAAGAAGGAAAATGGGAGTTCAAGGACTTTGGAAACTGCTTGAGTGCACTGGGAGACCCATAAACCCAGAAACGCTAGAAGGAAAAATTCTTGCTGTTGGTATCCTTTAAAAGTAAAACTGGGGAACCGTCTTTGCAACGGAGATGATTTTAACAATCTCTCTTATTTCTGTGATTTAAAAGTTCTAAATTCATGATAGCGTTTTGATATGTAGAATACTAAGCTTTTTTCTTTGCTCCTCTTCCCCCCCCCCCCCTTTTTTTTTTTTTCCTCTGTAGGTTCCTTAAGTTTTGGGTTATATGGGTTATATATGCTTTATAAAGAAATGTGCTACTCTCAGTAGGACTGTAAGATGGAAAAGTTTAAATACTTTTGCATGGAATTTCCTATCATATACACTTGGTTAAATGCTGAAAAGATGTGGAACGAAGTTACTCTTAATTTATTTGTAAAAATAATTAGGATGGCATTGCTTAATGCACAGTTCTCAAGTATTTGGATAGCTTTGGATTTGATAAACCAAGCCTGGAACAGTGGGCAAAAGCCACTCGGTCAAATAAATGCACTTTATAGAAACTGTTAATATGATGTATGTGTAATATAGCACATTTTTTCCTCTTAACTATTCTTTAAGATATCAGTATTTGGCTGAACCAAGCAATAAAGGGAGCCAGAGATCGTGGTGGTAATTCCATACAAAATGCTCACCTCCTCACTCTGTTTCATCGACTCTGCAAGTTACTGTTTTTCCGAATTCGGCCTGTCTTTGTTTTTGATGGAGAGGCACCACTCCTGAAGAGACAAACCTTGGTAACTACCTTTGCTGAGTGATTGGAATGCAAAGTAGGATAATATCTGCAGATACTAAATAGCCATTTTCAGTTTCCTTCTTACAATACTTTTAATCTGAGCTCTGATGATGGAGGACTTGGATATCTGTTGGAGCATACAATCTCAGTCTTGGATAGCTGTTGGAGCATGTAGCAGCTCCCTTTTCATATATTTGTGTTTGATTTGTGTTGAAACCAGATTACAGAGAGGCAGATGATGGCATAAACCTGGGTCTTGCTACAGAGTAGACCTGAGTATAACTTTTACAAGCATTTGTACCCAGAAGCTGAAAAGTGCTCTTAATCCCACAGAGGAAACTGACATAGATTTAGAGGATCTGAAGGATATGTCTCCATTGATAGAGGACTATTTAGGAGTTGCTCATAGAGTCAGAATAGAGAGTTATAACGTTAATTCACTGGATATATATCTTCAGCATCCATCAAAATCTTGTTGGTGTTGATCTTATTTTCACAGGCTAAGCGAAGACAAAGAAAGGAACTCGCTGTCAGTGATTCTAGGAAAACTGCAGAGAAACTCTTGAAAACATTTTTGAAGAGACAAGTTATCAAAAATGCACTTAGAGGCAAAAGGCAAGAATGATTTCCCCCCCCCCCCCACTTGTTTATAAGTGGCAAGCAAGTTTTTATGTATCTATTAATCATGATTGTGGTGTTTGTTTTTTCCTTTCCCTAAGCAATGAAGCTTTCCCCAGTATTACACAAGTTCGAAGAGAAGAAATTGATGATATCTATGTATTGCCTTCTTTAAAGGATGAAGAGAAGAACAGGTAGGTTGAATTAAGAAAAATAGCTTAAATGGCTGTAATAAACTTGGATAAAAGTGTAAGCCACTTTTTTGACACTGCCCAAAGGCATTTGACATATAAGACTCCGTAATATATGAAGTATATTTAATTTATATTTTATTTCTGCTCGTTCTTGGAGAATTTGGTTTATAGCTCTGGGTATAGAAGCCTTCTAGTTATTTTTGGGAAAGTAACATAAGAAGCTTTCATCTAGCAGAATAAATTTCTACACTGGATTCATGTTTAAGGATGAAAGTGCTACCTCAGTCTCTGTGGCTGTATCTATATGACTAAATGGAAGATACTGTTCAAGCTTGGTTAGTTGGTGTGTGGCAGCTTAATTCTGCTTTGTGTCCTCTTATTTTCCGTGGGGTAGACATTCAACAGAAGTAGGCTTTGTATGTACTTCTTAAATAACACTAAGTGGAAATGTGGAGCTATCAAGTACATTACTCTTTATACATCTTCTATATAGGATCATAGAATCACAGAATGGTTTGGGTTGGAAAGGACCTCCGGAGGTTGTCTGGTCCAAACACCCCCTGCAGTAAGCAGGGGCCTCCTCAACTAGATCAGGCTGCCCAGAGCACTGTCAAGACCCACTTTGAATATCTCCAGGGATGGGGCCTCAACTACCTCCCTGGGCAACCTGTTCCAGTGTTCCACCACCCTCACAGTAAAGAACCTGTTCCTGACATCCAATCTAAATATGCTCTTTAGTTTGAAGCCATTGCCCCTTGTCCTGTCACCACATGCCTTTGTAAACAGTCTCTCTCCATCATTCTTGTGGCCCCCTTCAGGTACTGGAAGGCTACTATTAGGTCTCCCCGCAGCCTCCTCTTCACCAGGCTGGACAACTCCAGATCCCTCAGCCTGTTCTCATAGCAGAGGTGCTCCAACCCCCTTATCATTTCTGTGGCCCTCCTCTGGACCCTCTCCATCAGGTCCATGTCCTTCCTAGATTGAGGGCTCCAGACCTGGACACAGTACTCCACGTGAGGTCTCACCAGAGCAGAGTAAAGTGGCAGAGTCACCTCTCTGGATCTACTGGCAGCACATCTTTTGATGCAGTCCAGGATGTGATTTGCCTTCTGGGCTGCAAGCACACACTGCCTGCTCATGTCCAGCTTCTCAGTACCCCCAAGTCCTTTTCCAGAGTGTGATGGTTTTAAGACTATCTTGAATTTTTCTTCACAAAGTTCGAGCAAAGAAAGTGAAAGAATGTAAATAAATCACTATTGGATGTAAGAAAGAAAATAATAATTATTCTAAACACTTCCAATGGAGAGAGAGAAATGTTTAAGAATCCCTACTAAAAACAAGGTCGAGCAGTCGGGCAGTCTCACAGTTCGTCTTCTCTTTGTCTGCTGCTTCTTTTCTGGCTGAAGATAACACATACTGACCTTGACAAGATAAGTCTAACAGTCTCTCTGCTTCTTGACTCTGCCTTCTGCCAGGGGAGCGTGGGGGGAGTCCCCCAGGGCTGAGGGGGAGGCCCCTTGGGGAAGGCCCCTTAGGGGGAAGCCAGGAGGCTTAGTTGTGTTTTTCTGTTGATTGCACGTATTTGTAAATGTTGTGAATAGTGTATATTTGTACATATTCATTGCATTTCATCATAGATTGTAGTTTTGCCTGTAAAATACAGCTTCATTTGCTTCCAGACTGAGCTAGTCTGGTTATTGTTGGTGTGGGAGGGGGATTTCAGCTCTCAGTTACACACAGGGCTGCTTTCTATTGCCTCATCCCCCAGTCTGTATTGATAATGAGGATTGTTTGGGCCCAGGTGCAGAACCCTGCACTTGCTCTTGTTGAACCTCATGGGGTTCACTTGGGCCCACCTCTCCATCTTGTCCAGGTCCCTCTAGATGATGTCCCATCCCTCTGGTGTATCGACAAAACCACTCAGCTTGGTGTCATCTGCAAACTTGCTGATGGTGCACTTGATCCCACTGTCTATTATTTTATATACTTTAGGTGCTGATAAAATAAGAATCAAGTAATGATTTAAACAGCACCGGTTGTCTCAATCTTAGTTTTATCTAAGATAAATCTGCCTTTCTGCTTTGTGTTAAGATCTTTTTGACTTGGGTGTTTGTATGTATGTACAGGAGTACTTTGATGCTGTCTGTGAATTGTACTTATCAGTGAATGAATGACTTATGTCCTTTTGCTTAAATTAGGAACTTTGTTTTCTTAGACAAATATCTACATGTTTTTTTCTCTGTGATTTTTTAGCTCAGAGGAGGAAGATGAAAAAGAATGGGAAGTGAGAATGAGCCAAAAAAGGATGCTGCAGGTAAGTGCATCCTGATTGCACTGTTACTGTGAGCAGTTCTCTCACATATACGTATTTGTATAGCCCCAGTGTTTGGGTGTATACGTCTTACTATAGCATTACTTATCAAGGAAATAGGTTCATTTTAAGAACTCCATGAATTCCTACTAGTGTGGGAATACAAATGTTATTTTCTCCACTGAAATGAAGCAGAATAGGAATTTCTTGTGGCACCTTTTGTTTTGATTTTTTTTTGACAGCTTTCTCTGGACATGTGACAAAGAAACTTTTCTTTATAATGATCAAGCGACGTGTATGCGTTTGAGGATGTGTGTGCACATACAAGGCAGCATATTTAACAAAATTTCCATGCTTCTCCAAATATTAAGTGATGCTGAAGCACTTTGGTCCTTGAGTTTCCATGGATAAATTCTGTATTCCCTTCTGATGTGCTGATGTCATTGGAAGAGGAGAAAAGCAATATGTAACATAATAATACAGTTGCATCTATTTTTATCAGAGTGATAAAACCAAACCAACCAAACAAACAACAAAAACCCCAAAACTCTTGGAAAGGCTCTTTATCTTTGACATAGTTCACATTCAGAAAGAGAATCTCTTTGGAAGGATAAAATCAGAATAGCTGAGGCTATGGATCTGCTTCTGTGATTTACATTACATATATTTTTGTAAAATCAAATTTCTCTGAATAGTTTACTTAAGTAATCATGTACTTTATTTTATTAGGCAGTTACCTTTTTCTTTCCTGAACAGTTTTCTTCACAGTATAGAAAGTAGCAATATTTTGTAGTTTTTATTTTAGTATTTGTAACGATATTTTAAATATGTTATTGTTCCTGCTGTTCTGTAATATAAAATACGTGTTTATGTTGCTTTCCATTTGTATAGGAACAGCTATGTGAAAATCCTCATTCTGTAGATATTGAATCAGAAGATTTCAACAAGCTGCCTCCAGAAATAAAACACGAGATCTTGACAGATATGAAAGAATTTACAAAGCGAAAAAGAACATTGTTTGAAGCAATGCCAGAGGTAATATTTAAAATAGTTTTCAAGCCATCAGAATGGAGGTGTTGCCGTTAATGAAGATGAAAACTACCTAAGAGTATTGCATCTGGAAAGCTGTACCCCCAGGCCTGTTTAATAAGAGATGTTATGTTGAGGGACCTTAAAAAAAAAAAAGTGAGATCATGACTCTTAACAGAGCTCTCCTATGCATCTATGCAAACGTCTGTCTCTTGATTTACTTAAAATTGGCCTCATCAGCATTCTGCCCAGGAATTTGATTGCAAGAACATTCTGCTGGTGTGGATGAACCAGGGAAAATAAACACACCTTAAGATTCCAAACCCTTAGGTGATCATGGGAGCTGCCACCTGGAAAATGGTTTTTGTAATTTAGGCAGAGGTGGTATTGAAGCCTTTCAGAGACAAATGTAGAATTCCAGAGTGGTACTTCTACAGTAAGTTTTCAGAGCACAGTTAGGGTTTTAAAAGTGCAATATATGTAGTATCAAATGTTAGAATTATAGGAATGCTAGGGGTCAGAGGAGACCTCTAGAGATCATTGAGTCCACCCCCCCTGCCAAAGCAGTATCACTTGCAGCATGCCACGCAGGAACAGATGCAGGCAGTTTTTTAAGGTGTCTAGAGAAAGAGACTCCACAACCTATCTGGGCAGCCTGTTCCAGTGCTCCATCACCCTCACAGTAAGTAAGTTTCTCCTCATGTTGTGGAGGAACGTCCTCTGTTTCAGCTTATACCTGTTGTTCCTTGTCCTATTACTGGGAACCACCAAAATGACCATCACCTTCATCTTGACACCCATGCCTTAGATATTTATAGACATCAATAAGATCTCCTCTCACCCTTCTCTACTCAAGATTAAACAGCCCCAGTTCTCTTAGTCTTTCTTCATAAGAGAGATGGTCAGGTCCCTTAATTGTTCTCATAGCTCTCTGTTGGACTTTCCAGTGGATTCCTGTCTCTTGACCTGGGGAGCCCAAAACTAGGTACAATGTTCCAGGTGTGGTCTCACCAGGGCAGAGTAGAGGGGGAGAAGAATCAATTGTAAACTAGGAACCATCATCTTAAAACAATCCTGGGTTCTGTTATAACTGCATTTTTCTTAAGGTGGGCACCAACTCCATTAGCTGGCCAAGTTTGGTTGGTCACATCCTTGTGTTTAGCCAGCATTCAAAAATAATTAATAATACCCTTTAGAAGTGTTGTATGCTACTAGGCAGTGTTGCTGTCACTTGGCAGTGTGGCTGTCAGCAAAAGACAAATGTTACCTGCTTAAAGGAAACTCTAAAAGGCTCTCAAAGCATGGTAAATGATCTTTAAAAGGGATGGGTAGTGTCATTTTATGTCAATTCACTGACTTAATTATTTGTGGTTTTTTGTTTTGTTTTTTTTTTTTTTTTAAGGAGTCCAATGAGTTTTCTCAGTACCAGCTTAGAGGCTTGCTTAAGAAAAGCAGCCTCAATCGGTGCATAGAAAATGTACAAAAAGAATTGAATCAACAGCACTCGGGGGAAATCCAAACACAATATGAAAATGAAGGTGGTTTTGTGAAAGAAGTGGAATCTAGAAAAGTAGTCTCTGAAGATACTTCTCACTATATCCTATTAAAGGGTATGTCAGGTCTTGATTTTGTAAAACCTTTTGTGTGCAGTCTGCAGCTGTTGGTTTTAAAAAAACCCTGCGTGTTGTTTACAGGGGCATGAAGCCACTATTTTGTATGAAATATGCGTTACTGTTAGACATAATTAACTGTAATCTGTAAATATGTAGAAAGCTGGTTTATTTGTCTTTATATAATGATGTTAATTATATGAAATGGAATGTTAGTATGAAGTAACTTTCTTTACTAAAAAATAAACGAAAAGCTTTCTTTCAGGTATTCAAGCAAAAGAAGCTGCAAGTAGAGACTTAGAAGTTACTGCAGGACCCTCGTCAAAAATGCTTGAATTTATTAAATCGGATAAAATCAATGAGTCTTCTAATGCAAAATTGGTTGCATCTGCCAAGCTGCAGGCAGAGAAAGATAACAATTTGGTGACAGCACCGCCCTCTCCTCGGACTTTGCTTGCTATCCAGGCAGCTATGGAAGAAAATGCAAAGCTGGTTGCATCTGACAAGCTACAGACAGAGAAAGATAATGTTGTGGTGGAATCACCACCCTCTCCTCGGACTTTGCTTGCTATCCAGGCAGCTATGGTAGAAAGCAGCTCAGAAGAAGAACTGGAGGATGAATATACAGGATGTTTGAATGTGGACCGGTTTGTAACAGGGGAAGGCAGTGTGTCCCCAAGAACACTACAAGCAATTCAGCAAGCTCTGAGTGGTGATGATAAAAGGGAGGAAGTTGTTAGTGTTAAAACTGATGGAGTGCTACCAGAAAGATCAGAAGTGAAGGACTTTCTACTTAGCAGCTCAGATGAGGAAGATCAGATTCCTGAAGTTAAGGAGGTTAAAAAAATACCTGCATCTGCAATTTGTTTATCAAACCAAGTGGTTATGCATGACATTGAATATGAACAAAAGAGTCAAGAGTTGGAAAAAAATCATATTGCACCCAAAGACACCAATATATCTGGAGCTGGAAATTATTCTTGTATTGATAATACTAGTGGAAAAAGCAATGAAGGTGTATATGAAGAAAATGGTTCCAAAATGGACTTAAATTCTTTGAGAGATAAGGACTTGAACTTGAACACGCAGAAGCCAAGCTGTTCCCCTGTACAAACTAGTATAGGGGCTTTGATTCATGCTGAACCAGTAGGTCTTTCTAAAAATGAAGAAAACTTGAAAATTTCTGAAAATGCAGAGGAAGTAGTTTCGCAAACAGAAGAGAGCATATCCGAGGTACGAAAGGATAACAGACCTTTTTCAGAAACAAAATGTCTTGAGCAGGAAAGAGAAGGGATATCACAGTCTGAGGACAGCGACTCTGATGGTATGGGGCTTTTGATTGTGAAAAATTATAGTTGGTTGAAGTTAACCTTTCCTCTTGATGAGAAATGCTTTAAAATATATCTGTTCCTATGTATGTAGTGAGTGGGAAGAAAATCTGAGCTATGTTTTCCCCTTGGTGTTACGCTTTATCATTGAAACCTTGAGTATACAATGCAGAGAGACAGGAGAGCTTGTGGTTGTTTACAGTAAACTTCAAGTGGTTGACCGTTAATACACCATTTGTTTCTGTAGTTTCACAATTCTTATCTCAATTTATTGTATACAGGAAAAAAAATAATCACTGTCCAAGTTAAAATCATGTACATACACTTGTTTTTAAACAAACAGCAGGAAGTTGACATCTTTATTTTCCTTTACCAGGAAGCTTTATTGAAGTGGATGCTGAAGTCAGTAAAGAGCATGAGTTTCCTACTAAATATGAAGAAGAATTGAGTGATGAAAGAACACATCCAGAAATGGAGACAGATGGGCATGCTATTATTACACAGGGCTTGCTGAAGGAGTCTGATGAAGTGCAATTGGCAAATGATCAGAATGTTGAAATAGAAGATGACGGTAAAGATGCAGCAGATGAGTGGCAAGACATCAGTTTGGTAACTTACTTGTTTTGAGCTGATAATGACATGCTTTGTCCCCAAGTAGTTTTTAAGGAAAACTGTTGAATTGCTTTTCATATATGTAGCTAGTCATAAGATAACTGATTTTTCTTAAATGATGATTGATGACAATCTCTCTGAAATTGGAGAGAAACTTTCAGGTTTTAACACTCTAAGGAACAGACCTATCACTGGTCTTACAATTTACTGCATTAGAGAAGCTGTGACAACTTCCTAGTGTGAATTAATGGAGCATATGCTACTCGATTAATTATAGTTGGAGTCTTAATTCTTCACTTAACTAAGTATACCTGAACTGTTGAAATAATGACAATCTTGTTTTATTTTTCAGGAAGAGCTAGAAGAACTAGAAAATAGCCTTTCCTCTGAGCAGAACATGCTTCAGACTCAAAAACAGCAGCAGGAACGTGTTGCTGCTTCTGTAACAGGACAGATGTTCTTGGAAAGCCAGGTAGTATTTCTTGAATCATTTTGATTTCAGAGAATCATAGAACGGTCTGAGACAGAAGTGACCTCCAAAGGTCATCTAGTCTGACCTCCCCACAGTCAGCAGGGACATCCTCGACTAGACCAGGTTACCCAGGGCCTCATTGAGCCTCGCCTTGAATATCTCCAGGGAAGGGGCCTCGATCGTCTCCGTGGGCAGCCTGTTCCAGTGGTCTACCACCCTCATAGTAAAGAACTTGTTCCTAACATCCAGTCTAAATCTGCTCTTCTCTAGTTGGAAGCCATTGCCCCTTGTCCTGTCACTGCAGGCTTTTGATTTGATATAGTGTGATGTGGTCCTCCCCTCCACCCCAGTCAAACATAATCTTGCTTAATTATAGGTCACATTTTTCCATTTTAGGAGTCTGTTTTCTTCAGTCTACTTAATTCAAAATACTGAAAGTATTGAGATAATCTTGAATTCCAGCAATTTTCAGTAACTGTTATAACATTATAAAATAATAGAATCATTAATCAGCATTTTTTTAAGCAGCAACTTTTTAAAGTTGGGCTATTTCGATCATTGCCTGTTGTGCTATAAAAGATAAAAATTGAACAAAAAAACCCCTAAGAAGTTACATTCAATGGTATGGAACTGATGTTATTTGAGTACTAGGTGAATTGTGATTTCCCCCCCCCCGCCATGGGATTCAAAGGTAAGATTGTACAAGAAATCAGTTTGGTAAGACAGGTAACTGGGTCCTGGGTAACTGATTTTTAAAGAATCTCACCCCTAATACCTACATGAGCTTGCAACTTCTGTTTCAGTATTAGTATTTAAAGTTCAGTGCAGTCTAATGCAAGGACTGCTTGCAGTAGTACAGTGTGTTGTGGCTGACGTATCTGTAGTATAGTAGACTAGTGATAGTATCTACAATGTAATAAACTTAGTCTAATAAGTTAATTCTGAGAAATATATCAATGTGTTTGTTTTCTTTACATAAAAGGGATTAAAATGTTCTTGAAGTCTTAAAATGATTGACATTTTTGTTTCCTTTGTTAATATTTGATCATACTTATTTCTTAAGATGAAGGGATTTTTTTAAAGGCCAGTAGATTGTGCTTTTGTAATATTACAAGGTAATCGGATTACAGTTGGACTCGAAGGGCTTTTCCAATCTTAATCATTCTGTGATTAATGGTAGGCATGCTATTATAAAATCAAGCAGAAGATTAATAGAAGTTCATTCTTCTTCATGCTACAGGAGCTTCTCCGTCTGTTTGGCATTCCATATATTGAAGCTCCAATGGAGGCAGAGGCACAGTGTGCTATGTTGGACATTACTGATCAGACCTCTGGGACAATCACTGATGACAGTGATGTTTGGTTATTTGGTGCACGACACGTTTATAAAAATTTCTTCAGTCAAAACAAATATGTGGAATATTATCAATGTGTTGATTTTCAGAACCAGCTAGGTAAGCCTCAGGTATTGATTTGTCTTTAATAAGGTGACTGCCATATGTCTTTTGGAGCTGTATTTTCTACAGAATCTTGTGTGCCTGTTATTGCAATGTCTGCTCTTTGGAGAATTTCTGAAGACAGTCAGTTGAGTTGCTGATATTAGTGCTAGATGACCCTCCCCCCTTGAATTTGCAGACACCCGTGTTTAATGTGCTGAGTTAGTGTGATGATTATCAAGGCTGAGATACGATCTGTGATGCCGGTTTATGGGCAAATGTCAGCATCACTTTTCAGACCTAGTGCAAAAGTTATATGTACATGTCATTGGATTTATAGTCCTCTGGAAAAAGGAAGTCAATTTCAGACAAACTGACATATAATGTCTTAGAATAGCATCTGGCATGTGTATGTGCTCTGTGAAAGGTTTTTCATTTAGTTAATACAGATGCCTTTTTTCTTTCAGATCGCTCTTGTATCAATCAAATCAAATTGTTGCTAATTATGTTGAACAACTAAACCTCAGTGTCGTGTAGTGTATTAAAAGAAAATGAGCCAATTTAACTTTTTTTCTTACTTTTTTCAAGCAGAACTCTTTTAAAATCGGTTTTGACATTTTCAGAGCCAAGAGAGAATATAGACTTTGGAATAGTATTTTAATGTCTTCAGCATGTGAAATTCTACAATATTTTTATGTGGTGCAAAATAGGTCTTTGGTTTCTTCTCCCAGCAAATTGTATGGAATATTTTTTTCCTCTACTTATACCTGCTTAGGTATGCTGCTGTAGCTGACTTGGAAAGGATTGCTGTAAAAGCATGCGTGAGATTTTTAGCTGTTATTAATGTAATAAACCAAGGCTTTTATATATATATTAGGGGAAAATAGTCACCATTGGTCTTCATGTCTCATTCCTCTGCAGTCTTGTACTTCTACTCCGTTTTCCATGTGTTGCATAATTCTTTCTTGACAGTTAGTTGATGGCTATCCTGACTATTATGCCAATGGTCTTGCTTTGTGTGCTTAGACACATGCCTCCTTTTCTCCACTGATCTTTTTATTCTTTATATAAAATTCAAAATCAATTTTAAAAATCTGATCTTCTGAGTCTAGTCGCTAAAAATCAGTCTGTTTGCCTCAGATCTTGCAGTATACCAAGTAAGATGTGGTCAACTGAGTTCTTCATTCTGTGTGTTCCATAGGCTCTTTTGGTCTGCTTAGTAACTGCAGCAGCACAGAGCAAAAGGTTTTCAGTTTGGGAACACTTTTAAGAAACAGAGGCTAGAATTCAGATTGAAGGTTTTTATTTCTGAGTTGTGGGGTTTTTAAATTTAGCTCAGCATTAGATGAAAGCAGGGCAATAAGTGGAGACATATGGACAATAGTATCTCTTAGCTAGAAACCTAGAATTTCAAGAATCAAGAAGGTTGGAAGAGACCTCAAGGATCATCGAGTCCAACCTGTCACCCTACACCTCATGCCTATCTAAACCATGGCACCAAGTGCCACGTCCAATCCCCTCTTGAACACCTCCAGGGATGGTGACTCCACCACCTCCCTGGGCAGCACATTCCAACCACTCTCTCTGTGAAGAACTTTCTCCTCACCTCCAGCCTAAACCTCCCCTGGCGCAGCTTGAGACTGTGTCCTCTTGTTCTGGTGCTGGTTGCCTGGGAGAAGAGACCAACCCCCTCCTGGCTACAACCTCCCTTCAGGTAGTTGTAGACAGCAATGAGGTCTCCCCTGAGCCTTCTCTTCTCCAGGCTAAACAACCCCAGCTCCCTCAGCCTCTCCTCATAGGGCTTGTGCTCAAGGCCTCTCACCAGCCTTGTTGCCCTTCTCTGGACATGCTCCAGCAATTCAACATCTTTCCTAAACTGAGGGGCCCAGAACTGGACACAGTACTCAAGGTGTGGCTTAACCAGTGCTGTGTACTGGGGTACAATGACCTCCCTGCTCCTGCTGGCCAAACTATGCCTGATGCAGGCCAGGATGCCATTGGCTCTCTTGGCCACCTGGGCACACTGCTGGCTCATGTTCAGGTGGCTGTCAACCAGTACCCCCAGGTCCCTTTCTGCCTGGCTGCTCTCCAGCCACTCTGACCCCAGCCTGTAGCTCTGCATGGGGTTGTTGTGGCCAAAGTGCAGCACCCGGCACTTGGACTTGTTGAATGCCATCCTGTTGGACTCTGCCCATCTGTCCAGCCTGTCAAGGTCCCTCTGCAGAGCCCTTCTACCTTCTAACAGATCAACACCTGCTCCCAGCTTGGTGTCATCTGCAAATTTACTGATGATGGACTCAGTCCCCTCATCCAGATCATCAATGGTCTTTACATTGTAACATTTTAATTTTGGTCATTTTGTCAGGTTAACACAACTAGTGGTGCTTGAGTTAGCAACAGTGTATTGATGCCGCTCTAGAACATAATATTATGTGTGTGTGTATATATATGTATAATTCTGATTATAATGATATATAATTCTGATGTTTAATTAAATGTAATTTTACAGAGTTGATGCCTTTGGGTTCCTTTTGGGTTTTGTCTTTCAGATAATATGTTAGTTTTTTAATGTGTAAGAGAACAGATACTGAAGCCACTGTTTGGTTTATGCTTTTTCTTTTGTAGGATTGGATCGGAGCAAGCTAATTAATTTGGCATACTTGCTTGGAAGTGACTACACCGAGGGCATCCCAAATGTTGGCTTTGTAACAGCAATGGAGATTTTAAATGAATTTCCTGGGCGTGGCTTGGAACCTCTCTTAAAATTTGCGTATGCTTTGTTGTATTTTGCTTTTCACCTCTGCTTATTCATGAATATGCTTTTCTTCTGCTTAAGCATACAAACAAAAGTTATGATCATCACTGACTGTCATTAAGTTAACTGTAAAATACGTGACTTTGTTATATCACCATTTGAAGTGACAGGTAAATAAGGTGACACATTGATACAGCAACTAAAGTGAGACTAATGAAGACAATAGAACAGCTGTAGAACTGTGCAACTGCCTCTGAACTCATTGCAGAGCTGGATCCATAGTGGAGTGGAGGTTTATTTTCCTTGAGTTTGTGAGAAGGTGCTGTAGCTTGCTCATAGAGAAAAGAGGCTTGATGAGTGATGAATGGATGACCTGAAAAGAAACAGACAGGTAGGCTGTGGGGAAGAACAAGATTTGAAGAGGGCTGGACAGTTGTATTGGCAGTGGCAAGGATGGCTAGAGGTGGGTTGGTTGGTTTTTTTTCCTCTCCTTTTTGCCTTTTTTGTTTTTTTTGGTGTTTGGTGGGGTTTTTTGTGTGTGTGTGTTATTTTGTTTTCTTGCATACCAGAAAACAATATAAAATGATTGTTCTTTGAAACATCCTCCCCAAGTGAGGCTGAATTTAGGATGTTCTGTTTAGCAGTTTATGAGGAATCCAGGTGATGTTTGCTAATGTGGCTTAAAATGGCTGCATTTACTGTATGCTTTGTTTTTTCAGATTATATGTCCCTTTGGCCATGTTGAAATTTCCTAGTTCATGTAGCAACTGAAGGAGGGAGACTAATGTTACTGAAATTAGAATGGTGATTCTTGATATTCCAAATTATATTTTATGGAGGAAAATTATACTTTCCTCTGTTTTCCAGTGAGTGGTGGAATGAGGCTCAGAAGAATAAGAAATTGAGACCTAATCCACATGATACCAAAGTCAAGAAGAAACTGCGGGAGCTGCAGCTTTCTTCAGGTTTCCCAAATCCAGCAGTGGCAGAAGCGTACCTGAAGCCTGTGGTGGATGAGTCAATGGGGTCGTTCACCTGGGGGAAGCCTGATGTAGAGCAAATCAGAGAATATCCTTTTATTATATGGTAGGACATGATAGCTGAAAACACTCAGATTAAAGTTTACAAAGCTTGTTAGTGAGTCAGTGACAGTGTCAAATTCTTAACTTCTCGTTGGTTTGAGGGGCCCCCCACACCCATCTGCATGTGCTCTCGCACAGTGATACCAGCTCTGGAATGGAAGGGAATGCAACCACACATGTGGCATCCAGGGCTGCTCTGCTCTCCTGAGAAATTGTCTGTTTCCCTTTGCATGCAAAGGGAGACTCAGGGCCAGATTGACTAGTTTGTTGTGGTGTTACATTTCTGCAGTTGTGCCCATTTCTAGAGCAGGAATTTTTACACATTCCAGATTTATGATTACCATCTTTCAGAGATAAGTTTCAAAACCCAGTCAGAAGTAGTGATTCAGCCTATGCCTATTCATTGCATTTCTCATGATACTGTTGTATTTTTTGGATCTGCTGGAGCCGGAGCAGCAGTGAATTGTTGATAGAAAAATATGCAGAGTTAATACTGTTTTAAACAGTACATGAGGGTTTCAGTGTATTCAAGTGTCAAAATAAGGTTTACCTACAGGTATTTTGTCTGTGGCAGTACCATGTAGCAAAAGAGTCCTGTCTTCATTGTGTCACACTTTTGGAAATTTTGATATTAGAGAGAAAGCTCTCTGACTAAGAGAGATGTAACATGTACAATACAACATCCTTCTCTCTAATTTGGAGAGATACAGGTTTAATGGGTGGATTGTCCAGCAGATAAGGAATTGGTCGGATGATGTCATGTAAAGGGTAGTGATCAATGGCTTTATGTCCAGATGGAGACGGGTGTCCCTCAGGGGTCTGTACTGGGACCACTGCTGTACAGTATCTTTATCAGTGATACAGGCAGCAAGATTGAGCACACCCTCAGTAGATTTGCAGATGATACCAAGCTGAGTGGTTCAGTTGGTAAGACTGAAGGATAGGATGCCATCCAGAGCAACCTGGACAGGTTGGAGAGATGAGCTGATTTGAATCTTATGAGGTTCAATAAGGTAAAGTGCAAGGTCCTACACCCAGGCTGGGAGAATGATCAATATCAGCACAGGCTGGAAAATGATGAAATTGAAATCAGCCCTGCGGAAAAGGACTTGTAAGTACTTGTGGCTGTGAAGCTGGACATGAATCAAGAGTGTGCACTTGCAGCCCAGAAGGCCAATCACATCCTGGGCTGCATCAAAAGAAGCACGGCTGGCAGATTGAGAGAGATGATTCTGCCTCTCTACTCTGCTCTGGTGAGACCTCACCTGGAGTACTGTGTCCAGCTCTGGGGCCCCTAGCACAAAAGAGATACGGACCTGCTGGAGTGGGTCCAGAGGAGGGCCACAAAGATGATCAGAGGTCTGGAGGACCTCTCCTATGAAGACAGGCTGAAAGAACTGGAGCTGTTCAGCCTGGAGAAGAGAAGGCTCAGAGGAGACCTTATAGCTACATTTCAGTATCTGAAGGGGACCTACAGGAAGGCTGGGGAAGGACTCTTTAGAAGGGCTTGTAGCGATAGGATGAGGGGCAATGGTTTTCAGCTAGAGCGGGGGAGGTATAAATTGGACATAAAGAAGTTCTTCATAATGAAAGTGGTAAAATACTGGAACATGTTACCCAGGGATGTGGTTGAGGCCCTGTTTCTGGAGACATTCAAGACCAGACTCGATGTGTCCCTGGGCAGCCTGATGCAGTTGCAAGTGCCTCTGCTCACTGCAGCAGGGTTGGACAAGATCATCTTTGAGGGTCCCTTCTAATCTGATGCAATCTGTGAATCCGTAATAGTGTGTGACAAAGACACATAGCATCATACTGGTACCATCCACATTAGTCAGCTGTAATAATTTGGAGCATTTTCTCTGGTTTTGTAGTAGAGAAAGCTTTGCTCCAGACATTGTTTATTTGAAGAATTTTCATGTTACATGTTTACAAAATACTAGTAATAGCCATTTTGTAAAATTCCTTAGCGTTATGCACGTTCTGTCAGGATCGGTTTGGCTGGACTAGGACAAAGGTAGATGAAATCCTTTTGCCTGTGATAAAACAGCTGAACATGCAGCAGGTAAAGTATAAAACTGTGTATACTGTAAGGGTAATGAGAAAATTGTAAGAAAAGCATTTTAAAATGAGTAAAACTTTAGTATGAAATAGTTTTTTCTCAGAAACTGGGGTTTAGTCATGTTTTAAAAATCTCTATACAAACACACATATGTATTTTATGTGTGTTTTTATATATATATGTGTGTATATATATATCTATAAAATAAAACTTGCTTGTCGAGACTTCATTTCTGTATGATTTGGGTGTGCTGTGAGGTACTCTATGTAATTTTGGTTGTTGCTTTCACATTTTGTCATGTATCAAGCACCTATCTCGAGTCCAGACTGCTGTTTGTTCTGGACGTAGCTGAAATTATGGGTACCTCCAGCACCTTTAGTACGTTTAAAAGACCTTGTGCTGTCTCTAAAATTATTTCCAAAAATTCCCCTGAGATTTTCATGAAGTGAGACTGACCATTTGGCACTATCCTTATCCTTTGTGGAGAACTGAAGACTGAATCATGGAGCAAGTACCCATTGATGATATTGCTCTAATTTTTAAGGTTGACAGAATGTTTACTTGAAACTTAAAGTCAGTAGTGGTGCATAGCGTGATACTGTGAACATCAGTAACAAAACTGATCACCTAAGGTCAGATTTTGTTCTGTTTTTGTCACAAGCAAGATAAATACATAGTTTAATCCAGTGTTCTAGGTTCTCTCTGTCACTCAAACGAGTGAAAGGTATCCAAACCCATAGTTAAATCCCTATACTTTCAGGCTGAGTGGAACGTCCTTTGGAAGTGTTTGTCTCTTGGATAATTCTAAGAAGAATATGGAGAACTAGCTTAGTCTGTACAGCAAGCCTAGTTGAATCACACTGACCCCTTGTGTATATACTTCTGATTCTACTCTTAAATCTTTGTACTGTAGCAGCAAGTGTTACAATGAACTTGAGTCAGATGACCGCATTTTGTTGCACTAGCATAGGGAAATGTAAAGTGCATTTACAACATTTGCTTAGTAAATAATTCTGTTTAAACAGCTTGAAGCTAAGGGTGTGTTTGTAAGGCTGTACTTAAGAGCACTACAGAGTTACTCTGTATTAAGGTTGAAAATAGCAACCTAATCAGCAGTCTAATCAGTAGCAGCTCAGTGTTTATAAAACTTCTCTGGAGCTTGCTTATTAGTTTCTGTAAGGGTTCTTATTGCATAATGTATAACAGAAGCTGGAAGTGAGATTCAGGCAGGATGTTGGGAAGAAGTTCCTCACCATGAGAGTGGTTGAGACCCTGGAATGGGTTGCCCAGGGAGGTGGTTGAGGCCCCATCCTTGGAGGTGTTTAAGGCCAGGCTGGATGAGGCTGTAGCCAGCCTGATGTAGTGTGAGGTATCCCTGCCCATGGCAGGGGGGTTGGAACTAGATGATCCTTGTGGTCCCTTCCAATCCTGACTGATTGTATGATTCTATGATAGGTGTTGCTATAATCATCTTATTGTTCACATCTCTTTTCATTAATGTATATTAATTTCATTGATCCTTTGTCCTGCTTTAGTTTGGGATGCTTTATATAGTATAACTAACAACTGAATTCTTATTACAAAAACATCTAAAGGTGTTTCTCTGTTTTATTTTTGATAGACTCAGCTTCGAATTGATTCATTCTTCAGACTAGCACAGCATGAAAAACAAGCTATTAAAAGCCAAAGACTGCGCAGAGCTGTGACGTGTCTAAAGAGAAAGGAAAAAGAAGAAGCTGATGAAATTCAAGAGGCCACTGCTGCTATGGAAGTTGAACTTAAACAGCGTGAGGAGAGGGAAGGGGAAGGTTCTGTAGGTTGTGCAAATCAAGCTGTGGCAACAGAAGTCCAAAGTGGAAAGAGAAGAAAACGTTCATATTCCAGAAAAGAACATTTATATGGAGGTGGCTTTATAGGGAATTTGTATCTTTCAGAAACTTCTAGTGACTCCTCAGGAGAGGAATCAGAAATCAGAGATTTAGGCAAAGGCAAAAAACAGAAGAACTTCTCCTCAGTGGAATCAGTAGACTGTAAAGAGAAAAAGGGGTGCAGTAGCTCGAGTGGTGAGGATGAAGACCTGGGAAAAGTAGTCATGGTGACTGCCAAACCTGTGTTTGAGTGCAGGAAAAAGAAATCACAGAGTAAACGGGGAAGAAAAAATGTCTTAGAGGAAAACAAGTTTTAAAAAAGAGAGGCTATGTATGTGGGGCTTTTTGATTTAAGCTTTGTAAATATTCTAATGAATTTTTGATAAATAATAAATTATCCTTATTCATGTTTTTGTTACGTATTTTGTGTCTAGAACTTAAATAAGAGGGATTATAAACAAAAGAAAAATAATTTTGCACATTTACTTACAAAACCCCAAATTAGACAAGCCAAAACATGAATGCCTATTCATTTGCTTTGTAACTGAGGTGAGGCAGCTGTTAAAAATCACACTCGTTCTGTTGCTTGAGAGGAGAAAAGCCAACTCAGTTTGTTTTCCCATTCCCTTGGAATTCCTTTGCTTTGAAAGTTTTGTGTTCAAAGTAGCGTTGTTTATTGAACCATTCATGAGACAGTGCAAGGCCTTGTAAATTCTCAGGGAAAATCTTTAAATAATCTGAAGTGTGGTAATTTTTTTGTTTTATGAATGTAAATATTGTGTTTCTGGATTTGGTGTTAAGTGATTGTATCCAAAGACAGAATTTGTCTTTGAAATTGATCTTCAGAGGATCCCACTGGTTGCAGAGCTCAAGCTGGATTAATCTGTGGGAGAAACTGTGTTCAGACTTCCCCACACCTCATTTGTGGAAGTTATTTATAGTTCTGTAGATTAAGATCATAAGTGTTGTAGAATGAATTAGGGTGGAAGGGATCCTTGAAGGTCGTCTTGTCCAAACCCTCTGCAGTGATCAAGGACATCTTTAACTAGATCAGATTGCTCAGGGCCCTATTGAGTTACCTGGACCTGAGCAAAGCCTTCAACACTGTCCTGCATGTCATCCTGGTCTCCAAGCTGGTAAAGTCTGGATTTGATGGATAGACCACTGGGTGGATAAAGAACTGGCTTGATGTCCACACTCTAAGAATGGCTGTTAATGGGTCCATGTCCAAGTGGAGGCCAGTGACAAGTGGAATCCCTCAGGGATCAGTCCTGGGACCAGTCTTGTTTAACATCTTTGTTGGCGTTATGAACAGTGGCATTGAGTGCACCCTCAGCAAGTTTGCTGATGACACCAAGCTGTGTGGTGCAGCAGACATGCTGGAAGGAAGGGATGGCATCCAGAGGGACCTTGACAGGCTGGAGAGGTGTTGTAGTGTGGTGGGTTGAAATTTCTCTCCCACATTAACCAATCCCAGACTAGCTCAGCTTGGAAGCAAATGAAGCTGTATTTACAAGCAAAAACTACAGTCTATAGTGGAATGCAATGAACATACACAAAATATACAATATTTTGTAAATAAACTGCCAGAAGAGATGAGCCCAAGACAACTTCATGAAGTTCAATAAGACCAAATGCAAGGTCCTGCATCTGGGTTGGGGCTATCCCAAGCGCTGTTATAGGCTGGGCAGTGACTAGCTTGAGAGCAGCCCTGAAGAAAAGGACTTGGGGATGCTGCACTGGCAGCCCAGAAAGCAAATCACATCCTGGGCTGCATCAAGAGAAGTATAGCCAGCAGGTCGAGGGAGGTGATTCTCTCCTTCTACTCCTCTCTGGTGAGACCCCACCTGGAATACTGGAAGGAAGGATCTGGAGGTGCTGGAACATGTCCAGAGAAGGGCCATGAGGATGATCAGAGGGCTGGAGCACCTCTCCTATGAGGACAGACTGAAAGAGTTGGGACTGTTAAGTCTGGAGAAGGAAGAGGAGACCGTATTGTGGCCTAGTATCTTAAAGGGGCATACAGAAAAGCTGGTGAGGGACTTCTTTGTCAGGTAATGATAGGACTAGGGGGAATGGAACAAAAATGGCAGTGGGTAGATTTAGATTGGACGCTAGGAAGAAATTCTTCACCATGAGAGGGGTGAGACACTGGAATAGGTTGCCCACGGAAATGGTGAAAGTCCCATCTCTGCAGGTTTTTAAGGCCAGGCTGGATGTGGCTCTGGGCAACCTGAGCTAGTGGGAGGTGTCTCTTGCACCTGGACCAAGGCAGAAATGGGAAAAGATCCAAGAGAATTGAATCCCAGAAGAGGCTGCAGCCTGGCAACGGAGCACCCAAGAGAGAGGCTCCTTAGCCCTCTCCAAGCCAAGGACTGCTCATATAGCCACAACATTTGGGAAGATACTGGACAGATGAGCAAGTCATGAGTGCCCAACTAATCTGCCACAGGTTTGTGGGAAAACCACAGATCACAGAACCTGTATTTCCAGTTAGAATCACTGTGTTGGAAGTGTTAGATCTGTGTTTGAATCATTTAACTGCCTTTCTATGTGGAATGTAATACCCAAAACCGAATAATTGAACCAGTAAATACACTTCGTAAATAAGTTACAGTGGTGTTTGAAGATACCACTGCCAGGAAATATTAATTATAAAATATATAAAAATACACATTTTATTACAATATCATCTGAAAATTTGAATGTTGCCACTCATATTTGGGTTCATACACTGCTTTTTAGCTCTTCCTTGCTTCTTTTGTCTTATGTAATATTTCTACTTAATTTCTCATTATTTCATTGTTTGAAAGTCCAAGTGTGTACAACTAAGTTTGAAATGAAACACGAGTCCCCTCTGCAAGAATGAAGGGCCAAAGTGAACTGGGTAAGATTTGGCCCTTACAGCTGCAGAGAACCTAGTACTTCATATACAGTGTTTACTGGTAAAGAACAGACCCCTTCTGATATTAATTTTGTAAAAGACTATGTTGTAAGCAAATTCTCAGCTTGAAGAGCCAGTTTACAGCAGTGTTTTGTAAACCACTCATTACTATTACTGAATTTTGCTTTAGAAGTATAGATTGGGCTTGGGTGATGTGTTTAATAGTTTCTAAATGTAGAAAAGCGACCTTTAATTTTTTCTACCAACTACAGTAAAGCACAGAGACCTTCAGTCCTCTGTAGGGCTTGTTTAGTATTTTTATACAATAATATATTATTTTTCAGTGGCATCTAGAAAACCCAGATGAGGGTGAAGTCTAATTTTGCTAAAACCTGGGTAAACCAAGGCAGTTCATGTCCTGAATTGATTATAGTCTGAATGAGAGAAGTCCTACAGGTGTTTGTGTATGTTCCCAGGGTAAGTGGTTATGATCTGCTGAGTGAACGTATTGTATATACTGTTGTGCATATTTAACACATGTTGACAGCCATCTCCTGGGTTAAATCAGGCTAGAATTTTGGAGGTTGTGTGCCTTGCTACAGTTCTGCATTCCAATGTGAGCACACATTTAAATAGCCTTACCCCAAATGCACTCCTGTCCCTTTGTAAATTGTGCTCCATGCTTGGAAGACTGAAGAAAGATATTTACCTCTTTGGTCACTTTTAGCAGCAGTGAGTAGTTACTGTGCTGCTATCTTTTTGTGAAAAATACTCTGAAGGTGGTTGACTTTTGGTAGGAGCTCCCTTGACTGGGAGCTGTTGCAAAATCTTGTTTCCTTTACTTAAGGGACAGGGTGTGCAGTGCCCACTTTGTGATCGTGCTGCAGCTGTCAGGATTTATTACTGCTTCTGGTGTGAGGATGTTGGCAACACGTGACATGCTTCAGAGCACGTTTCTGCCTGGGACTGCCTGGGAGGGAAACAGCCAGGCAGATAAGGACTTTTCTGTTTGAATACCACCTCTGGAAAGCTGCAGAAGATCCAGGTAATGACGGCTAAAATGGGTTGGATGCTGGTGACCTTTCACTTGTCAGTGCCATTTGATCTAAATTACTTTGTATCATATACTTTAAACAGTGTAACTCAGCAACTGAATTGTTCTGCACTGTTTACTTGCTTATAGAACTCCTGAATTCCTATCTTTAAATACAGCAGGTTGTTGTGTAGTTCAGTGTACTGCAAAGATATTTCTAAAAGGGGGAGGAGGGATGGGGAAGAATGTGGAGGACCACAAAATACAAAGGCTTTCCCATTAAGAGTGGCTTTGTTAGTGCAACACTGCTTGTCCTTCAGACTGCAAGGAGACTGATTATTGTTATATTTATCTTCTAATGGGAAGAAAATGTGTCTTTTTTTGGTCCCTCTGAGCTAGGCACATGCTGACGGATGCGTGTAACATTTGCTGCTTAATGTTGCAGTAGTTTCTAATGCTGCTTGTTATTCTGAAGGTGTATACAAAGACTTCGAATCCCATTGAATTTCTTTTCTGTTCCCCACATACTGGTGGTACTACTGTTAAGTTCACAGATAAAAATAACAGCAGTACTTTTGTTCTACAAGTTACAGTGATGTGTAAAAGTCCCATAAGTTATTTCTCACCTTCAAAAAGGTTACTGGCTGCTGGCATTGTGATGATAAGGTTAAATATTAAGCCTGTATGCTTTTGCAGGGTTAAGCCAAGTGAGTATGATGCATCCTTTTCTAACAGGACAGGGCTGTCCTATACTGTCTTCTTTCATCTGAAGCCTTGAGAGGAAAACCCTCTTAAGGCATTCCACTTTGCAGTAGTTTTCTTGACATTCAGCATGTGTTTTTTCTTAGATAGAAATACTACTTCACTCATTGCCTTATTTGATTACATCCCTATTGGGTGTTTAGATGTTTGTAGATTATTTACTGTATGCTGTCTGTAAACATTCCTGCAAAAATCAGTCAAATTTCTGTATAACACTGCAAGAGTGTGTGTGAAATCAAAGGGCTTTTTAATGGTTGTAAAATATCAAGTGTTGAGACTATTCATTGTCTCTCTATTTTTTAATTCCCCCTCGCCCCCCGATGTCTTAAAATTGTATTGTCCTCTGTCATACTTTTGCTGCTTTTTTTCTCCTGGGTCTGCATGTTCTAGGCATGCCTGCATTCTGCTCTGCATGTTTTCTATAGCTCTGCTTCCTACTTATTATCATGTGCAAATTTTACGAATAGGTTGTTTCCTTCCCTTTAAATGAACGGATCCTTTTGGTGCATTTTTTTGCTTCTTTCAGACATTTATTGCTGCCTTTCCTTTCAATTGTTTATAAGCCTACCAACTATGATTTGAATGGATTCTAATTTTAAAATACCATAAAATAGTTTTAAACATTTATCAAAGCTCTTTTGAAAAACAACCAACCAACTTTTGGCTTGCCTTTTTCCCTCTTTGAGAATAGAACAATTGAACTAGTTTGCTGTTTCTGGTTCTTGCGCTTTGGATACTGTGAAAATTTATATATCTATGTGTCTTTATTATCAATAAAAGTGATTTTTTTTTTAAGTGTTATGTAGGGGAAAATAAATAAAGCCATTTTATTCAGGTGAGCTTATGTTTCTCTGTCCCAGGTTTTGAGGCATAGTATGGATTTGACACAATCACAACATCATCATTTACAAAATGATCTGGTAGGAGAATTGGGAAGACATGAAGGTAAAATGTTTCTTATTTCATCGATTTTCTTGTTACACTTAGGAATGTAGTTAAAGAAGGAATAAAGAACTAATTGTGTTGCTGACAATGAAATATATATATATACACACACACATATATATATTTTATAAGTGTTGTATTTATGGCACTTGTACAGAAAATGCAACAGATAGCGCTGTTGTAGTACTTTAGGTATGCAGTAAGTATCTGCTATATTGGCACACTCTGGTCCCAGCAGTTTCCTACCAGTGCCTGGCATCTTGCCTGCAACTGGTTCCAGAGAACGAAGCTGTAACTGCAGTCAAACTATTCAAAAGAGTTTGTTTGCAGGGTGTCAGTTAGGGAGAACTGGTTATTACAAGCTTGATTTCTGTTTAGACAACCTCAAGCCTAATCTTCAAATATCTTAAGGGGCTGTTGGCAGCTCTTTCTCTTACATGAGTTCATGGCTGCATGAACTTTAGGATCTTTCAGGATCCTAAAGCATCACAAGAAGTCTTTTTTTAGAGGTCACCAGGAGCATACAAGGTTTTAAGGCAAGTGCAGGTGTTATTTTGGGGTGGGGATCTAGTTTTTCAAAAGGAGAGTGGTTTTAAAAAGTATTTTAATTTTCATAATATTTTTTGTTTAAACCTAATCTGAGTCCTGGTCAATGTAGTCAGGTTTTTGAAGTTCTGCTTTTTTGAGAGAGCTCGGTGTCTGGTTTTGCTTTGCCACTTGTTCAACAAGGCAAAGTGGACTTTTGGGCATAATTGCAATACTTAGAACAAATTAATTGCTTATTGAAACTAACAATTGTTATTTTGCTTTCAAATACCTCTTTTTTTTTTTTTTTTTTTTTTTAAGTACCTCAAATTGCTGACCTTCTCTAGAAAGCTGGCATTGCAAAAGAAGATAGAAGACAGGGATCTCTGTAGATTGCTGTTCTACAAAGAACTGTTCAAGTGCCTTAATTTGGAGATCTTCTGTAATGCAATTTTTTCCCTATTGCATAATTCTAACTTGAACAAAGAGGTCAAGATGATCCTATGCAATGTAGTGTGATTATTGGGGGTAAGCATATCTAGAAGTATAAATATTAAAAGTAGAACTACTAAAGGCTGAAATGTTGATGACTGCCATTATGTATTCTTCAGTACACAAGGGCTGAGGTAAAGTTGCACAGGTATTTCTATGCTTCTGGAGGTCTGGCTCTCTAATATTGCTATGCCATGCTGGAGGGAAGAAGTGAGTCTGCATGTAATATTTTTAGCTATTGAATTATGAATATAAATTGAGTTCTGGGACATTAGGTCAATGAATGGAAAATTAGTTGGTAGGACAGAATGTTTAAATCAAACGCAGAAATATATTCCACTTAGCTAACAGAGTAACTGTGTCGATAGCAATAGCGGGCACTACTCTTGCATGTCTAGAAACACTAGTTTAAGAGGATGAGGAGACACAAATGGCAAATAGGATAGTTTCACAGCTTCATCTAACACCAGACTTTGGCATATTAAATTCCATGCCAGGTTCTGAAAGAGTGCTGAACCTACTGCATGGAGACTTACCTGCTCTATCACCCAATACTCGTGTCCTCTTTTTCATCTTTTTCCTCTATGACCTTCCCTATTTCCACTTCATTAACTTCACCTACCCAGTCTCAATCTCTCTTTCTCATAGTTTTTGTTCCAGTTCAGTTTCTCTGCAAGTTCTATTCTGAGCTTTTTAGATTTGATGCCTTTCCCTTTCCTTCTTAGTTCACCTGTCACAAGTTCTGCAGGTCAGAACTGGCTAAGCTTTTCTGGGATCAGATTCTGCCAATGCTGTCTTCATTCCTTGGCATACTAAATTACTTTACTACAGTTATAGTTGCATTATTTAAATTCACTCCAGAATAATTTTATCTCTGAGACAGGAGGAGAGCAAGTTTGCAAGGCATACTTGTCCTTGACACTCTGTCATCTCAATTCACTTGGCCAGGGCTCAGATTTTAATCCATAAATATCTGAGAAAATGCTGACCTTGTAACCTTCACATATCTCCTGGCATTTTAGAAGGGACACCCTCCTCATCTCGCTTGACAGATACCCTAACTGATGGCAATTTCTACCATCATTTCAAGTCTCTGGGTGGAATCCAGAAAGATGCCTTAAATGGGACATAGTTGGAATGAAGGCAATTGAGAACCAATCTAACCCTGTAACTTATAAATTAAGATATTCAGTCAGGAAGAGTGAGTGACTTCTCACTCCCTTCCCCACTGACACTTTTTCCATTGACTTTAAAGTGTTTACTACAAAATGTGAAAAACATCCTGAGACTGAAGCATAGAGCCCTAGTCTGCCTCTTCACAACTGAGTGCCAAATTAATAGTTGGATAAAGGAGGCCTGTATCTAGTGGAGTCCCTCAGGGGTCAGTACTGGGACTAATACTATTGAATATATTCATCAATAACCTGGATGAGGGAATAGAATGCACTGTCAGCAAGTTTGCCGATGACACAACACTGGGTGGAGTGGCTGACACACCAGAGGGTTGTGCTGCCATTCAGTGAGACTTAGGCTGGAGAGTGAGGCAGGGAGAAATTGAATGAAATTCAAAAAGAACAAGTGTAGAGTCTTGCACCTGGGAAAGAACAACCCCATGTATCAATGACCTGCTGGAGAGCAGTGAAGGGGAAAAAGACCTAGGAGACCTAGTGGATGGAAGGTTGACCATGAGCCAGCAACATGCTCTTGTGGCCAAGAAACCCAATGCTGTTCTGGACTGTATTAGAAGGGGTGTGGTCAGTAGGTCGAGAGAGGTTCTCCTCCTCCTCTACTCTGTTCTGGTGAGGCTGCATCTGGAATATCGTGTCCCCTGGGCCCCTCAATTCAAGAAGGACAGGGAACTGCTTGAGAGAGCCCAGGGCAGAGCCACAAAGATGATTAAGGGAATGGAATATCTTTCTTACGAAGAGAGACTGAGGAAGCTGGGGCTCTTCATCTTGGAGAAGAGGAGACTAAGGGGTGACTTCATTAAGGGGTGACCTCATTAATGTTTATAAATATGTAAAGGATGAGTGCCGAGAGGATGGAGTCAGGCTCTTCTTGGTGATGCCCAATAACAGGACAAGGGGCAATGGATAGAGGTTGAGGCATTGGAAGTTCCATGGAAACAAGAGGGTGATGGAACCCTGGAACAGGCTGCCCAGGGGGGTTGTGGAATCTCCCTCTCTGGAGATATTCAAGACCTTCCTGGAAGCCTTCCTATGTGATCTGGTATAGGTGATCCTGCTCTGATAGGTGGGTTGGACATCCCTTCCAGCCCCTAATATTCTGTGATTCTGTGTGATTTTCCTTGCTTGTTGCTCTCCTATCATGCCTTTTGTAGTCTTGGTTTCCTGATAGCTCACCTGTAGTAGTGGTGGAGGGGAGATGAAGCGTTTAGTTGTACAGTGGCTGCAACACATGCCTCAAGTGACTAATCTAATAGCCTTCTGTGATGGTGTGACTGAGTGGGTAGATAGAGGGAGAGCAGTGGATGTTGTCTAGCTTGACTTAAGCAACGTTTTGACATTGTCTCCCATAACATCCTTGTAGGCGAGCTCACATCTTTCTACTTTGTAGTAACAGCATTTCAATGGTATCTTAAGTGTTTCTCAACTGCCACATGAGAAAGGTGGTATGTTTGCATGGATTGGTGCTGTTAGGTTACTTTAAGGCCCTTTCCTTAAAGAGATATTCTAGAAATCCAGATTAATTGGTAGGGGAATCTTGGCAGGCATTTTGTTCAGTCCCTTCTCTTCCACTGACTGTGGTACCTGGTGTTTTCGGGCATGAAGTTACAAGGAAATGAGAGCTTTCAATGGCACGAACTCTGCTTGACCAGGCAAGATAAGAGATGTGAAAGATTAGACTAGACAGCATCTTACAGTGTGTAAATTACTCAACCAATGCCTCTCTATCTATCAGGAAATTGGCTGTTGGCCTTTTATAATGTACATTGGAGAATCTAATTTAAGAACGCAGTCTTCTCTTGTAGTCAAAGGAAAATAATTTAGTTATCTTTAGAGATAAATAATTGTTGAGCCTAGGCCTGAAGGTGTTTTCAATGACAGACAAACATGATGAAGTAACAAGGGAAGTACTTGGCACATTTGAATTCATTATACGTTCATGAGGCTACATGACTGCTGACTACACTTCTATTTTCAGCCTTCTAATTGTTTTGGATGACCTCTGAAGTGGATGAGACTGAGACATCAGTGGTGTGAATTGCAAATTGAGATGTGCCTCTCAAGCCTGTGTAAATACACAGACTGCACACTGTGAGCATATCCCTTTCCTCTTCTTGCCTTCTCATGCTCTGAGCTAAGTGTATCTTGTCCCTTGGCTGAGAAGAGGCTACTTGTAGGTGGCAGTTTTGTATTTCTGCATTTCAAAGTATAAAGTTTCAGGCATTATATTACTCTGATGTAGTATCTCAGATAATCAATATAATGTGCCTTGTCACTGCCATCACTTCAACAGGCTGAGCTTGTAATGAATATACTGGAATGTCTACACTCACATGATCATCTCCCTCTTTGTAGGTAGGGATGAAGTAAGGAAAAATTGACTGGCAGTTTAGATAACTGTTGGAACAGTATTTTGTTTTATATTCTCAGAAAGGTGTAGGTTACATCTGACTTCTAGAAAGTCAAGGGCATGATTAGATTTCTCACCTACTCCTTTTCTTTAACGGTCCTTAGGCTGTAATGGATTGAATAAGTAATAAGTGGAATGAAAAAAAGATACTAAAGTGATACCACTTGGAATTTGGAGGCTATTGTGTGTATGTTTCCATGGAGCCATCTATAACACTTACAAGACCAAGGCTGTGATGTCAGTAGCTCAGTAAAAACTGTGAGACTACAAACTGCCTTAAAATTGGAACCCAGTGTAGATTTGGTGTAAACTTCTGAGCCATTGGAAATAGCCAGATAGATGTGCAGGGCTACCTTCTGCTGATACCTATCAGTACAGTAATGTAACTCTGCCACGGTCGTCTCTTGTGGTTACAGAACTGGTTGCAGATTTGTTCCCTTGCTGACCTTTCTGCAGGTATCTTCTTGACATTGGGATATATAGATAGCTATTTTATACATATATATATATACACACATGTATATAATAGCTGTAATGCATATTATGCAATATATATAAAACATATATGCATATATAAAATGCATATCAACTCTTTACTTGGAATGACTCCAGTTTTGTGTGTCCACAGAGGGGATATCTAAAGAGCCCTGGCTACCATGAAGACTTAGTACTTTCTCTCAAGCATTACTCAATCAATAACATCAGGACAGATAGTACTCCTGTATACGTCAAACTCAGGGGTAGTTGCTGAGAAGTCTTAAAGAAACCTTGTACATCTTCACAGCTGTTGATACACGGTTTTTAAAATATTTGTCAGTACAAGTCTGAATGGTAATTTTTCAGTCTAAACTCTACAGGTAAGAATATACTGCTTCTGAAGAAGGGAGAGTATGTTGTTGCAGAGCTGAACTTTGTTAGGTCAGGTTCATGCTGAAGGCTTGGATTTCATTCCTTTTGCCAAGTGGAGAATATCCATCAAAGCCACAGAAGCAGATGACTGGGTCTTATTTCCTTATCACCTTAGGCTGTGACACCATTTGACCTCAAGAGATTAGGAAGGACAAAGCCAGCACCTGAAAGAGACTAATCTGTATTTTTCACTGTAGGTTGTTTTTGTGAATTCATTGAGTGAAACTATTGTTTCTGAATTAATGCTGTCCTAATTCATTAGCAGAGTACTTGGAGAATGTTTTATTACTCTCTGTGCCATTTGTTAAGTGGATCTGAAAATGGAGATATTGACTGCTACTATATTCTTCACAGTTTTTATGTAGCAAGTTCATCTGACTTCCTTTTTTAGCCACATTTTTATTCAGGTATCTGGACAGTGTTGTTTGTTTTTTTTTTTTTTAATATAATTTAAATTCAACCCCATTGTCTTTTCTGCTTTTCCTGCATTTTAAGTGCTGTTCAACAGTGCTTGTTTCCATTCCCTTCTTATTCTGTGGAGAATGCATTAATGTAGGCAGTATCATTAGTTATTCAGTGAGAGATTTAGCATATGCTACCAGTTAAAGGAGACACCCAACTGAATTTTGAGGCTATTGTTTCTGGATGGAGCTGTATACTCACGAACATGATTTTGTGTGGCAATTGATATAAAAGCAACAGCTGATCATGTAGCACCTTTCTAAACACGTACTATTTCTACTCATTCTAAGCAAAAAGTGAGTATGTGAAGATAGACTGAGGCCCACTGTGATTTTCTTCATTGTTAAAGAATGTATGGTTTGCAACTTGATCCATTCTGACCTGGTCTGTCTCCTGTTATTTTCCGTCTACTTTCCCTTTCCCACTTGGACTTCTTTAACTCTGTCACAGCAGAATTTGTGTCCTTTTCTTTCTTTAGATTTTGCTCTAATAACATGTGTTTCTCTAACCTGCCACTGGCTTCACAGCTCCAGTCTTCCACACAATTTAACATGTCTCTTTGGTAATCTATGTCTGCATTTTAGTTGTAATAACAATGATAGCTTTGCCTTTGAGAATGATGTTTATGCTGTTTTCTTAATGATGTGGTTGATTGAGTGCAAGATGTCAGCAGTGTATGCCTTTTCTCCCTCAGCCCTGATATTAACTTAAAATCAAGGAAGTTCAAAGAATGTAATCCAAAGATGTTAGACTTTTACAATAAACAATACTTTACCTGAAATCTTTGCAAGAACACTGTAAAAAATTAGCTTATTAGGAAGAAAGTCTTAATGAAATTAAAGACATTCAAATCCTATTTCAAGAAGAATTTAGGCCATCTATAGTTGAGAACTTATTTGTGAACACAGTCTCAAGACCAAAGGAACATTATTTTTTTCACTAAAAATTAATCTCAATTTTTATTTTATCTGAACAGGATCAGGCTGTCTCATCTTAATGTAAGCAATATCCTAGCACCTGAAACTCTGGGAGTTTCTGTTTCTACATGTTCATGCAAAGAGATGAATAGGCTGAAGAAGGTCATATGCCACTTCCATGCCTCTCCAAATCACAGAAGAGGAGTGAGGGCAAACATACCTGGTCAAACCTAGGCAAATGAGGGTGGGAGAAACCAGTCCTAGCAGACCTTTAAGTTTTGATAGTTTAGTATGTCTACTTTACTAGTATCACTGGAAATGCCCATTTTGCTCCTCCATTCTTACAAGAATCAACAACGAGACTAGTGAAGCCTCCTCTTCTTTTGCCTGACTCTATTGTATTAATAAGTAATATCTTATGGTCTTAAAATGTTAAAATCCATTCATTGAGTCACAGTTCCAAGATATTTTTCTTCCTGAATTGAAGAATATTGACTAACACAGAGATAAACACTTCCAAGAGAATAATTTCCTATCAGCCTTTTATATGTCATCACTTAACTAGTTTGATCAAAGTACCAGCAGAACTTTCTTAGAATTTGGTATTAAAAAACTTCATCTCACTTGTATTTTGCTTACTCTGATAACAATTATCTTCTTGTTTCGAAGACTTCCCATCAATTCATTATTTCTCTGTTCTGACTGCTCTGATAACAGTTACAGAAAAAATTAGCTTCCTTCTTTTTGTACAGTTTCACAAAAAGTTCAGTTATTCTGAAAGGTACAAAGAGGAAAATAGAAAAGTGCCTTTTTCAGTATGATGGGAAACCTGTAAGTAAATAAGCAAATCTGGCTAAAAGTCTGCACTCCTTATGTTGTCAGCATTCTTTGTTAGAATCATTAGCATCCTGGTCCTGCTAAAATTTCTGACTAGTGTTTTGAAAACTGTCTGTTATATGATGTCTCTGATAAAACCCATACTCTTTTCGATTCTCCACAAGAGTAAGATCTTCTTAAGACGATAATATAAAAATTATACAAACTTCTCTAAATAACCCACCTGTGGAGTTACCAGAGTGATGTGATGGTTAAAGACTTAAGTGGTGATATTAATTAGTAGATCTGGGATTCTTCTTTCAGGGGTGTGGAAAGTTTAGCTCAGGTAGGGAGCAGGGGCTTACAAACTCTGTTAGCATAGGTGCTACGCAAGCCTTAGGATTGCTGATAACGCAGGGAATAGATGGGAAGTGTTTGTTGATCACTAGAGGGGTAATTGTAATACTGTGAAAGTAGTATAAGTCTTCTGAAAGAAGCTTTGTAAATTAACACATAATAAGTTAATGCTTCTCAAAAAATTGGATCCAAAACAGATGTCAAGGGAGGAAAAAAGTCAAGAAAAATGGTTGTAATAGGAAAGTAATAAAAGGAATAGCTTTTTTTCCCTTCCAAACTAGTACTGATTGCAGAACAAGATCAGACTGCTCTAAGCAATCAGAGAAGATTAAAACCAGGCTATATCCGGTATGCCTGTAAAAAGGATGATATAATAAATAGACTTACAATATATGTAATAAGACAGCTTCATAAGAAAAGATTAATTTTGCCCTGAAGCAGCATTTCTCTGACACTTAAGTCATGTTTGTGCAGAGTTTCCTGCTTGCAGGCACAATGATGCATATGTTTTCTCTCAACACTACAGGCTTGCAGAAGATACTTGGTTTTTTAACTTTTAGATTATGTCTTGGTGTCAGCATACTACAACTGAACATGAAAATTTTTGCTTCTTTTTGTCCTTGTTTGTTGCCATTGTATAGTTTCCTTTAATGCTTAGAGTAAGTTGACTTTCAAGTTTAAAGCAGTGGCTAATGATCCCGAACATCTTCCTGATGTGTTTTGCTTGGTATCATCTCTTTCTTTGTTCACCCTTGCTTTTGTTCCTTGATCCTTTTGTCAGAAGGAAGGGAGAGAGACTTCGTCAATAGATTATGGCAATGAAAATACTGAGGCATATGGCAGAGCAAATGACAACACTTGAGGTCATAAAGTCCTGTGACTCCAGTGATTTGAGGTGGAAAAAAATCTGAAGAATTTTTGGTAGACTAATGTGGTTTGTGCTGATGACAAAAACAGACAATGTTTTAGTTTTTAAACTGGGCCTGGAGTTTTCCTGCAGATCCTGGTCTTAGTATCTGTGATGGTAACTGCAGGCTTCATACAGAAACTTTGCTTTGGACGAGATGGCAACCCAGTTATCCAAATCTCTAGCATGCTTTCTAGATGTAGCTTGTAAACATGCTTTCCTTTAGCAAATTTGCTGAGAGATTATTTGGCTGTGAAAGCAAATGTCCTGTGAAAACTTGGAATGATTCTAGGCTTTGCTGAGAAAATGTTCTGGACAGCTTCACTTTTTCTTTTTTCCTTCTGTAACATCGTGGTGCAGCTTTGTGTGATGATGGCAAAACTGAAGCTGGCTTGGTATTCAGCTGAAAAAGAATGAATCCTCTCCTGTTAGAAGAGTTATCCAGGATTATGTTAGCTATCATAAATATCCTTTGCTTAGCAACAGCGATGGCATTCAGGGTATCAAGCCAACTGGAAAGAATCCCTGTGACAGGGCTCTTTTGGAGTGGGTGGATAAGCTTTCCTGACAACGCTACTGCTTTCTCTCCTATCTGTCATAATTTGCGTTGCTAAGATCTGTTTCACAAGTTTTGTGACAGACTTATAAATGATACTGTGGCTTCTTTTGTTTACTGTCAAAAAGAACCATAACATGGGGAAAGGGAACAGTAAAAGGATACGGACAAAAATAAAAAGCCTCGGCAGATAACACCATCAATGTCTGTACTTGGGCAGCTGCTCTTAAAAGGTGAAAGAAGTTAAAAAATTTCATTTGGATTGCTGAAATGGAAAGCAATATATGGCAACGTTTCAGTTCTTTACTTTTTATGAGCTTGACTTCTTCTTCAAAAAGGAAAGAAATTGTTTAGTCATAGACTGAAAAATTAAATTAGAATTCAGGAGACTTCCCATGTACCACGCTAACCATTGATGGTGAAATGTATTTTTATTCACAGGCATAATTCAAATTCTTGCTTCAAAATCAGATTTTCAATATCAATTGGTAGTTTCATTGTCAATTCACTCAGCCTGTTTGACCTTTTACGCTTTTTGTTTCCAGGGGAAGAAGAAGATGAACAGATAGTTGCAGAAATCATGAAAAGGCGTTTTTTTCCTGCTCTTTTAACTCATAGGACCTGGGAAGGCTTTCACTTTGTTGGCCACGAGATAAGAATTACAGAAGCCACTGATTGTTACGGAGCAGTCGTCTGGCCATCGGTACAATATTTACGCAATATTGTTGTTGTTTTAAATTTGGAGTCTTCTAGCACTTTTAATTTCTTTTGCATGATAAGTATGTTTCATGTGTTATAAACCCAATGAAAAGATTCTGTGCCTTTCTATCTCCATTCTGCAAATCTCAAACTTGGATTTAGCCTGATTTCCTATGGATTCCTGGTTCTTAAAGCTTAAATTTCTTGTTTGTGACCCTATGACACAAAATGTGATCTTGTGTCTCCTTCTCACCCGTTAGTAACTTTGGACCCCATTGGCCAGTTACAAGCATATTTTAAAAATACTGACAGTTGTATATCAGGCAGAACCAGGTTGCAGAAATGGCTGTGATCAGAGCTCACAAGGTATTAGCATTCATAGAAGCTACTCAACCTGCTCATGTAAGAAACGAATTGTAAACAGGGAGACCTAGGAATAGGTTCACCAGGAGCTTTCAAGTTTTTTAAATGGCCAGAAAACTATTGGGAGAGAGCCACTGTCCTTGGTTCTTGGTATAAGACCTATCAACATAATCACCATGCAAAGGGCCATCTTCAAGGTTTTGAATCTGTGCAAAGCAGGTTATCTGGCTCTTTTGAAATAATCACCAGTGAAAGAAAGGACTGCAGTCAGGAGGTGCCATGATGCACTATTGACACTTGCGGTATTCAGAGAATATCCATTAAACAGAATCATCTCCAGGAGGGCCTACAGGAGGGAGAGAATTAAAACCCAGGAGGCTCCATTTATATTCAGTGGTATCAACCTCCTAGGACTATGCCATTTTGGAGAAGTATGGCCACAATTCAGATGAAGAAAGTTATTGTACTCTGCTGTTTCAAACTCTAGACAATTTTCTTTGTCTTAGCAGACCTGGACTCAAGGAAGGGTTGATTGACTGTCAATTATCCAATTATCCTGATAAAATCATGGGCTATACTGAAAAGCTCCTGTGGTGTTGGGGTTTTGTTTGTTTTTATTTGTTTGTGGTTTTGTGTGGGGGTTTCTGTGTTGTGGGGTTTTTTGTTGTTGTTGGATGTGGGGTTTTTTGTGCTTTTTTATTGCCTGTTTGGTGTTTGTTTTTTTGTTTGTTTGTCTGTTTTTATTTTTTTTTTCTGGAAGAGTTTAGCCAGTTTCACTGTGGAAGGAAGGCAACCCTTCTGTCAGTGTCTCTTCATGCTCTCCCTTCTTGTGCCATTCAGCAGTATTTGAACTCTTCAAAAAGAAAGAGGTCAGCCAAATTTTTTAGGAGGGCAGAAACATTAGGGAAAATAAAGTTTCGGTGTGTTTCATTGAAAAGAAGACAGATCTCAAAGTTTCCCTAATTTAACTCACAGAATTTTTGATCCTACCATCCAGTTTCTACAACAGAATATGGCAAAACTCTGGAGAAAGAAATTACAGGAATATATGGAACTAGCAGGAAATCTTCATATAATATGTTTTTAAATGTCAGTCAAACATCATGCAAAATCTTTGGGAGCCTGGCTTTAATTAGTCCTGGTGCTTAGAGATGTATTTTTATATATATTTATAAATTTGTTGATTATGACATATATGGAAGCTTGCATAAAAGACCCTACTCTTTTTGCTCTGAATCAAGAGGTAGAAAGTGAAAACATTTGAATTTCTAGCATGTTAACATTGGGTCAACAGTCTTCCTATTTCACTAGTCAGTATGAGATGGGGCAGAAAAGCTGAAGAAGCTTCGTTATCACAATATATAAATGCATGTATAAGGAGTGTGTTGTAGTGGGCTCTTTTTAGCTTGGGTTGCTAAAAAAGGTTTACTAAGCTTAACAAGGTAAGCACATAGACACCATAAATAAACTGAACTGGAAGAAAAGGGGTAAATTGATTGGTACCTTTTTAATCATTGTGGTAATTAATTATTGTTAGAAATAATGAACTATTAAAGGAGACTAACAAGGGTTATTGTGGATTTTCTCTCACAAGCAGTCCTTATATCAAGATGTCTTTGTGAAGGACATGTTTTAACTCAACCAGAAGCAAGTGCAGCTATAAGCAGGAATTGCTGATTGGAATTTCATACCTCATGTTATGCAGCATGACAGATGAGATAATTGCAATTGTTCCTTTTGGCTGTAATTGCTTTGCAAGCCTATACTGAGGCATGATGTAGCATTTATTTTGTCAACCTATAGAGCACAAAAATCATAGAAAGCTGTGATCCTTTAAAGACAGCACTTGAATGAATATTGCATGAATTATTGAACAGACAAGATTTTTTTTTTTTGCATGCTTTTAAATTACAATATATAGTTAGTGAAGGGATTTATTTCATTTATTTGTTCAGTATGTTCATGGATTCCCTCCCCTACAGGCTCTTGTTCTGTGTTATTTTTTGGAAACTAATTCTAAACAATACAATTTGGTTGACAAAAATGTGATTGAAATTGGAGCTGGAACTGGGTTGGTCTCCATAGTAGCCAGTTTACTGGGTGAGTACATATCATTGCTCTTGTGCTCTTGGAAACATCTCTCAGATGAATATTGGAGGACAAAGGAAGTGGCTTAGTTCTTCTAAAAGCTGTGAATGTACACATAATAAAGCAGGGCCCAGCAGGTGATGTTGTCATTGGCAGTGTTAAACAGAGGACCAAAATAAGAAACCGATTCTCTGCCAGAGGCTTGACCCAGTGTCCTCTAGAAGCACCTTTGCTGAATTCAGAAGGATATGACTTGGGTCCCAGGAGCACCAGTACCAGGAAGCTAAAGAGAATAAACTTGCAAATTTGAAGGCTGATTTTCCAAGATTATGAGGTGTGGCTGCTTTAGAATGGCTTTGGAAGAAGGAATTGAAGTTTATCTGAAGTAAACCTGAGATAACTAAAGCATTAAGCAGGATCAGAAGCCAAGTATGGGCCCTAGGAATTGCAACAGTTTAAAGACAAGTTGAAACCATCCAAATATAGACTTCTGCCTCAGGCCAATTTCCAGAATATCAGTGGCAACCAGACGAAACCAGATGAAGGTAAGACCAATGCATCGCCTTCCGCTGACCAAGCATCTCTTGGATGCCAGGCCACTTTCTTTCCATTTGTATTCAGCACTTTTTTTCCAGCATTGAATTAGCAGCTTGCTTTTTCTGCTACAGATGTTGTGCTTTCTCTCATGGTAGTTCAATTCTTCCTCAAGAGTCATCCAGATTAGTGACTTCTGCATTTTAACAGAATTTTAGCTTTTTGTAGCCTGAGAAAGCTTCTTCCTGGGTCAAAAACAAAGAATCTGAGGCCATGCTTTAAATCTCATGCTGTTGTCTTGGAGTCAGTAACTGGAATTCTTCAATCCCTAGTTGCTCACTGTGCTTTTAACCAATATGATATCAAGATGAAGTAAGTATCTGATTTCTCCCCAGCTGTATTTAGATGGAAATCTGTGGAGGATAACTACTGGGAGTGAATATTTTAAGCACAACAGCTAAGAGCTATTGGAAGCATTTACATTCTTCTCTGTGAGAGCTATCTGGTAAAATCAGTGGTTTTTGTGAATGGGCTTTTACTGAAGTCTGGAAATATATTCAAAGGTTATGTTTGTTTTCTCCCTGTCACAGGAGCACTAGTTACTGCCACGGATTTGCCGGAACTTCTGGGAAACCTTCAGCACAATGTTCTCCAAAATACAAAGCTGAAATGCAAGCACCAGCCTTGTGTTAAGGAATTGTCTTGGGGAACTGACTTAGAAAAGAACTTTCCTAGGTCCTCCTGTCACTTTGACTACATTATGGCTGCTGATGTAGTTTACCACCATCCTTTCCTTGATGAACTACTCGTAACATTTGATCACTTATGCAAGAAGGACACTGTTATTCTTTGGGCTATGAAATTTAGATTTGACAAAGAAAACCAATTTGTGGGCAGATTTCAGGCACTGTTTGACTTAGAAGTGATTTCTAATTTCCCCAGTTTGAACATAACCTTGTATAAGGCAATGAGGAAAGGTAGAATGAAAGACAGACCTTCCAAACCAACAGACTGAAAACAAGGTACAGGGAGGTGACAGTTTCTGCTCTTCTGCAGCTTCTTTCCTTTTGACCAATTTTTGTATTAGTAAATGCTAACATCTGCATGAGTAACATTTCTAGAGAAATCTAAAACAAAACATAAATTCCCAGTGCATCCCTAACAAATCCCTCAATTCAATTTGCCATTAGTTTTGTACACAAAATAAATGTATCTCTGATGCTTTCTTGACTTTTATGTACTAAGCTGACAGCACTAATAAGACTTACCATTATGCTTACAGGTTGTGCAATGAGTATTTACAATATATTCCAGTTGCATCTTTGAAAGTCTTCTAAGATCAAATGATTACTTAAAACTTTAGACTATGATATATCTTTGCATTTAAAATCTGTGGTGTTAAATTTGATCTTTCTCTATTCTCACTGTTGTGTAAATCCTTTCAGCAGCCTTTATATTAAATTTGACTAAATTAGCTGACAGCCCTCCCCCAACTCCCCCTTGTCCCCCTTTGGGAAATATGTTGTCAAATAAGGGGACAGAATATATCAGTTATCCTTTGATTTATTTATTATATTTTCTTCCCGTTTAAGTTTTTATTTAGATTTAGGGATTCTTCAACAGAAAACTGTGCATGAAGGAGTTAAATGGTTTGTTGCTTGAAAAAAGCCTTGGGTAAAAAGACTACAGCATATCACTAATTACCCTTTACAAAGACTTAAAATTCTTGAAGGTTTGCTCCTCCGAAAATAAACAGTCATCTGGACATCATGGAACAACAATGGAAAACTGACGGTGGCCATCAAGAGAGGAGTTTTGCACTGCTGGTTGGTGGGGACTGGAAGTAGAAAACTAAGTCAGTCTGACATGGTGTGGCTGAGGCATGGGCAGGCTTAGGTGTTTTTTGTTTGGTTGGTTGGTTGGTTTTTTGTAATATGGACAAACAAAATACTTCTAATCACTCAGGATTCTGTGTTCCTGTTTTCAGTGCTCAGATTAGTGTCCCTGAAAGGCTATAAATGAACTATATTTTGGGAAGATTAATAAAATAATCTTTTTGCACATCCCATATTTTTTGATTTAATTTGAGTGTGAGACCTTCAAGTTCCTCATAGGTTAGAGAAGAAAACCTGACTCATGCTACTGTCCAGGCAGAGTTTTATCACCTCTGCTGTAGCAGGCAGTAACTCTAGTAATATGAGGACTGTAATGACTGTCAATCTTTATCTTTTTAGCTCCTATTTGTATTCCCTCCAGGAGTTTTTCACTTGTTGCCAGATCTGATAGATTTTTTTTTTATGGTGATGTCCAGAACATATCAGTTGTTTGGACCTCTTCTTGTGACAGGTGCATGTTACTTATTTACTCTGATGCTTGGCACAAATATGAGGCTAAACTATGACAAATGACTGGTATAACTGAAATGTACTCTTACTCCCAGCTGAACATTTGGTGTTCTTGGGACAAAGGGGTACAGTATGAGAGCTGAAGTGTTGAAGAAAGAAGAGTCTGAGCTGCCAACCTTCTCCAGTGCGATACCATGTATGAAAGTAGGTGGTTAAAAGAATTCTGGGGGGAGGAAGATGGAGATGTAAGAGAAAAGGATTATAATGAGAAAGTGAGATGGAGGAAGAGAAAGAAGTGGCAACAGCAAGACAGATTTCAAAAAGTGTTAGGAATCATAGTGCAAGGGTAGACCATCTTTCTGGATACTGATTATAAGGGGAGCATTCCTGGTGGGTCTTGTAGAATGACTCCGTAATAATACCGGAGCAATCAGTATGTCTTAGCCCAAGACAGAAAAATGAGAAAAAAGGATGCCAAATACATCAACTCTATTTTCTTGCTCTCTTGCTGGGAGATCACATGTGCAACTTGGAGTTTATTAATTAAAATCTTCTAGTCTTCATCAGTTACTTTTTTTGGACAAGATTTGTAGGAAGAGGTAGCATCTTTTATTGGATCAAGCAGTGTAGTGAGAAAATTAGACTCCATGACAGTTGGTATGGAGCATTACCTCTACTTACAGGTGTTATTATGCAGCTGTAAAGAACCCCACAGATACAGAGAAGAAATATTTTTCCACACTGTGTAGTACAAGTAGTACAAGTTTGGTTTAAGTGAATAAAGAAATAAATGTGGATCTCTGCCATTTCTAGATTTACTCTTGCCTCCTTCCAACCCACTTGCAATCATAAAATCCACTGCAATTGAAACTCTAATCCTTGCATCCCAAGGGGCATTTCTGTTTACAAATGTTTCATGGATAAATGGATTGATGCTCTAATTAACATGCAACAGCAAAAACATCTCATGAACTCCAGAAGGATGAAAGCTAAAAAGGAAAAGAAAGACTACATCAAAGCAGTTAAGTGCGATCACGTTTAAATAGCTGTTCTGCTGATTAGCCCTCTTGTTTGGGCTGCAGGCTTCAGAATTGGGCCATTTAGCCCCAAGAGATTGTTAGTATTTATTGTAACATCACATTGGTCCTCTTTCTCATAAATGTATCTAGCACTGCTCTGTGAAGCTTCCTGGGAAAGCTCTAGTGAGTGGCTATTCTATTGTACAGCCACCTTTTGTCCTCTCATATGATGGGCAGGTTATTAGCCATGACCAATGGAGGGTGAGGTTGTATGCTGAGTATATTTCTCCTCTTTCAGAGCAAGTTTCACATGAATGTCAAGTATTGCTGATTCTGAAAGTCTGTTATAATTTTAATAATCACTTGTCCTTTGCTCTAGCATTTCAAATAAAGAATCAAGTTGTCGTTCAGTGCATTATGTTGCTAATACTGCAGTATCTGTAGTTTGTAAAAGATGGAGACAAAAAAAGAATGGTCAGTTAAATTTGTGAGTGAAAGAGCTGCACTTACAAGGCATGTCAGAGAGGCTGCCTAAGCTGGTATGCTTTTACAGTGTTTTATAGAGTGTTATGGTAATCATGATAGATGGAGAAAGAAATTGGGAGGTATGGCATAGATTAAACTGATTCTTGGATTTTCCATATTCCAACATAAGAATAATGTATAGAGCAACAACACTTAAGTAGCTTGATGGAATTTGTTAGATTTTCCACAAACAATATATTTTTCAAATGCCAATGTTTTCAGGAAGGGTTCTTTACATGTAAAGTATATACAAAATTATTGCAGTGATTTGTCTTGCTGCATTTTATGTAGCATCTCCATGAAGGTTTTTTTACAGATCATTGCGTCCTTCTTCTTGGAACTCAAGTAACAAACACTTTTGGCATTGTATGGTTTCCATATCCTCATATTGAGCTTTTGGCTCTGTTTCTTTGAATTGTAATATTGCATCTCTGAGTGATTTGGTTTTGTTTGCATTATTAAACCCACTGTTTTGGGCTTTTAACTCTAATAACAGGTATAAGGAAAAGTTACAGCTGCTGAGCCTTTAGAAAACGCATCCCAATGGCAACACAGTTCTACTGTGCATACCTCATTTTTGTTCAGGTGTGATGGATGCCATACCCAAAAAATATAACTACTAAAAATACTCAAATAGCTACCCATGGCACAAATGACAGTTGAAAGATGAACAACTTGTATTAGCTGTTTTACAAGTGCTAGGCAGTCTTAGGTAAGCAAAGAAGGCCATCTGTCACATGTGTCCACCTTAATTGTGATTGACATTAAAAATCTGTTTAGTATGTCAGCAATCATCTGAGAAACACTACACTTATCAAACAAGAGAGGATCATGAGATCTGAATGGGTTTGGGAGGCCCAGATTCAGCTAACACCCTTTGAACTCTGGAAATATGAAAGGTACAATATTTTTGCTCACTCATACCTCTGATACAGCACTGGTAAACTTGAGGTGATCTCAAATAAGTTTAGTGAGAAAGACAGATGGACGGATGCTGTCAAGATGTCATTGCTCCACAGGTGTACTTCAGAAAATGATATGTTCATTCTTATAATAGCCCTGTGACTCCAGTGAAGTATTATTACATAAATGTAAACCAAAGAGGGAATTGAGCGAAATGTCAAATGATTTAACCTCAGTCACAGTAGAGAGTCCAGTCCCAAGGTTCTTCCACAGTAAAATTAACATTTCCTGCACTGTCTTATTCACATTAAGGAAAAAATTAAATTGCATTATTTAAGTTAAAAAAAAAAAATTGTCCATGTCACTCTCTAAATAAATGTCAAATCCCCTAAGAATACAAGTGCTCAGCAATAGGAAAGAATAAAATACCTAATTTCCATATCACATATTTGTGTAAACCAATATTAAAATACACAGACTATATTGGCTGCTGTGGAATTTCAGAATCATTCAGGTTCGAAGGCCCCTCTGAAGGGTACCTAGTCCTACCTCCTGCTCAAGATTCAAAGTCTGAACAATTTGCTCAGGTTCTCAATCAATATATGAAAATCTCCAAGACAGGAGATTCTACAACATATACAAGCAGTGTGTTAAATCCAACTTTTATTCCTCCCCCAAAACACTCTCCCCCCCTCTCCATATCTAGCCTTTTGCCTTTTGTCATTTTGTTGTACATCTCTGGTTTCATCTTCTCTATAACCCTCTAGTAAGGTTGTAGAAGACAGCCATTAGATCTACCCATAATCTTTCCTTCAGACTGAACAAAACCAGAACTGCATGTTTGACCCACAGGTCCATTTTCCTTCTGGGTAGTAAAAAAAAGAAGTATGAATTACCTTCACTTTCTGGGTACTCCTTTTTTCCCATTTCAGCTCAGTCAGGATGTATCTCTTTTTTATATAAACTCTGTGCAGTTTGCTTGACTTCCTACATGGTGGGATAGATAGGCCTTCTTTGAGGATGCTGTCCCTGAAGATCGGTCAAAATCTTCATCCCCTTTCTCTTCAGGAAGTCCACAGTGAGATTTCACCTACTTGTTCCTTGAGCAGTTTGAAGTCTCCTCTCCTGAAATCTAGTATCTTTATTTTGCTACTTACCTCCTGTGGTCTGAAGCACGTCTCCTATGAGACCAGGATGAAAGAGTTGGGGTTGTTCAGCCTGGTGAAGAGAAGGCTCCAAGAAGACCTTATTGTTGCCTTCCAGTATCTGAAGGGGGCCTACAAGAAAGCAGATGAGGGACTTTTTAGGGTATTGGGTAGTGATAGGACTAGGAGGAATGGATCTAAACTAGAGGAGAATAGATTTAGATTAGATGTTAGAAAGAAGTTCTTCACCATAAGGCTGGTGAGACACTGGAACAGGTTGCCCAGGGAGGTGGTAGAAGCCCCATCCCTGGATGCCCAGGCTGGATGTGGCTCTGGGCAACCTGATCTAGTGGAGGCTGTCACTGCCCATGGCAAAGGGGTTGGAACTAGATGATCCTTGGGGTCCCTTCCAACCCTGACAATTCTGTGATTCCCCATTTTTCTCAGGCATCTCAAAGCAGCCGCAGGCTATCCTATCCCTGACCGTTATATTTATAAGTAGCGTATTCGGTAGGGCACTTCTATCTGACCAGTTTAGCTCCAGCATCAAAAAAATGGATCCCAAAGCGCTCCAGAAACCTTTTGAATTGCTTCAGTGTTGCAAGTTGCCTTTTCTACACGCATCAGCATTGGTTTAAGTTCTTCATGCAAACCGGAGACCACCCTGGTGCCTCTTCAAACTGTTTAAAGAAGGCTTTATCCACTACCTTGTCCATATCAAATGATCTGTAAGAGATGTCCCTGTTGGTCTCACTTTTGATTGTCCCTATAAGCTCTTGGCAAGCCCATTGCCTCATAGATAGCAGGGTGCCATTCATTTGAACCTCTGCCTCAGTCAGAGCGAAATTGACTCCTCTGTCTTTGCCCTCTCGTCTTTCTTAAAGACTTGGGAACTACAGCACTGCAGTTGTGCTGTTTATCTGAGAGACAATGCTCGAAAACATACAAGTGTGACTCTGTTACTACCTCTGAAGAAGGATGGTAATTGAAAATTGAAAGACAAGTAAATCAGGATTACCTAAGAGATGCTGCAGACTCTTAGGTGCTATCCAGACTTGAAGTCTGAATGTACTGAAATCCTGAATGCTTGTGTTCTGAGAGGTCCTTAATTAAAAAAAATGTTTCTACAGAACTTTATTAATCAATAGTTAGATACTATTAATCTTTAGGTCAGATTACTGCATTATTGAATTACCCAGAGTATACACTACCAGATTATTATTATTTTTTATTATTATGTATTAGCAATAGGCCATCTGCCTCCTGTGTTACTGGCTCTACTCACAATTCTGTCAGTCTTGAAAGCAGTTCATGAAAACAGAAAATGTTGCTGCTCTTATGATGCCTGTGATTGCTGCACCCACATGTGCAGCAATGACTGTTGCACTCTGAGGTGCTCAGACTTGGCAGCGGAGTAAAAGGGTCATTAGATATTGGCTGCAGTCCTGTTAGGAGTCAATCAGCTTATAGCAGCATTAGCACTCCTCTATTAATTAAGTACAAGTGTATGGGTACTCAGAGTAACTAAACAGATTTCTTGGCAGTGGAGACCATCTTTGTTGGGAACACAGGATTTCTCATGATTTCTTCTACAATTCTCTCAAAAGAAAATTGTTATTAATATTCCCCAAGTGGCCTGTAAAATCACAAAAGCTGGTCCTGAGGATCTGAGATTGAAATCATGGAATGTTCTTCTGTCATACTGATGTAAAAGCTAAGAAAGACACGTAGTTCCATTCCAGTTTATTGAATCTTGGGCACTGTTGTTTTGATTTACAAAGAGAAAACAAAGGTATTGATAGGTGGTAAGTCTGATTTAGAGGATCAGACACTACAAGCAGAAAGACTACTTCCTTGGCCATTTCTGCCTGATATGGATGACTCTGGAAATATTTTAAAGTGCACTCCATAAGTACAGTCTGCCACTTTCCAGACTGGAGTGCTTCATCATAGAAAGGAAGCTTTTGTAGAGTGTGTATGTCTGAATTAACATGAGAAGCTCACAGTTTCAGAGAGTTGTCTGTGACTAAATAGGTGACAGTGAATGTGTGAGGAGCCCCATTAGTGCCTTGTCTCCCAAGATAGGTGGTACCCAATGCTCTAGCAGAGGTACCTGACTTTGACTCAGACTACTTGGTGGAGAGAGGCTCCTCAACTTATGAAATATGGTTTTCCTAACAGCATAGTAGGTAAACACACAATTTCAGTCAAAGTGTGTTTGTTGAAACTGGTATGTTGTGCTGTAACTGTAAGGCAACTTCGTCAGCTAATTCTAATTAGGACAATGCGGTAAGAACAAATCTGTTGAACAAGCTGTGCAGAAGGTTGCAGAGATAAGAAATCATACGGAAATTATCACTAAGCAAATATAAAATAGCCCAGCTTTATTCAATACTTTTTTCAGCCTAGTGCACATTTTTCAATAAACAGATAGTCCATGAGCAGCTGAATAAGATCTAAGAAAAACTGTCTGACACAGCCTGTGAAGAGAAATTGGCCTTTTAATAAGTATATTAAGACCCATACTTGTAATCTCATTACTATCTATATAGAACCTCTAGAGGCTATCTGGCGTGTAACTGCAATTTTCTAAGGTCTAGACAGGGAGAGGAAAGATATCTTTTGTGAGTTTCTCATTCTTGCTGTCACATCAACACCAAACAAAGAAATTCTCTGGTTTTACACTTTCTCTATTAGTATAATTTGTAACAATTTGTAATTCTCTATTAGTATAATTTGTGTATATATACATATTACAGACATACGTATTACAGACATATATATATATATATATATATAAAATCTCTTTCTCACAAGTTGCAATGGTTGGGGGAAAAGGGATGACACAGTATAGAAAGAGGATGAAAGAATAGATCTAGAGTTCTTTTTCAAGCATATGGCATCATTCTTCTTTTTTCTGAATCATAGACTTTTGATAAAAAATGTATCTGCATTTTAGAGAGTGGTCCGAAGCCTTCCAGCTTCAGCCCTTTGTTATTCATGAAATGTTAAGCTTATGCTTGTGTCTTTGGTGTCTGGCACCATGGCTCCTGCATTCCTGGATGCAGAATAGTTCAAACTCAAAAAGAAAGTAGAGATTGTTCCCATCTAGCTCCACGATGAGAGGACACCTTGAACTTCATTCTTCATCTTCTTAAATAAGTGCTGTAATCACTATGCAATTACATAAAATTTTACACCACCACTTTCTAATCTGGATCAAGAGACACCTTCCATTTCTTTTAGTGGGAGAAGGAGATACCTAATTTAAGCTGACTACATCATTGCCAAGTTAAGTTTTGTGTAATATAAATGGACAAATAGAGTCCCTGATATTAAATGTGTTTGAAGAGTCAGCAGATCTCTGGAAGCACTGCCTCGTTGCTAGTTGTCTAAGGAGTCTCAGTAATAATAACGGCGTGACTGGATTTCTTCTTGTATCTTCAGGCCTAAGATTTCACTGATGTAATGCCAAAACCAAGTATGTAAATTAGGAGAACGTTAATTAATTAATTAATGTTACATTTCTCTTAGTCATTAGAAGGATTTACTCAACCTGTTCATTTGATAATTAGTGTTTTCTTCCAAGAGGATCTTCTCTCCAGGTAACAAAGCACTTCAGAGATAAATCCATGATATTAGAGAGAGTTCAGTCTTCTGTGGTCCATAAACCAAGTCCTGGATGTCCACAGGAGATACAGATTCCTTACTCATATTAAATAGATCATCATCCCTTGAAGGTCCCTCTATTCCAAATAGATACAGATACCAACCATTCTGTTGTTAGGGCATCTTTGAAACCTGGCATATATTTGGTAGTTGGTGTTTCTGATATCAGCATAGTTCTGATCTTTTCCCAATACAACAAAAAAGTATTGTGTCACGATTATTGAGTGACATTTGTGAAATTTTCATTGCATTTGGCAACTGCTTATTAACTTATACTCCATGCAGTGCTGCAAGCCCCATTAGAATCACAGAATCAACAAGGTTGGAAAAGACCTCAGAGATCATCAAGTCCAATCCAGCACCTCATGACTAACTAAACCATGGCTTCAAGTGCCACATCCAATCCTTTTTTGAACACTTCCAGGTGTGTCAGTGTGAGCTGAAATTTCCCCCCCCCCCCAACAATAACTAGGCTAGCTCAATCTGGAAGCAAATGAAAGCTGTATTTACAAGCAAAATCTACAATCTACGATGAAATGCAATGAATATGTACAAATATACAAAATTCACAACATTCACAAATATATGCAATCAACAGTAAAGCACAACCAAGTCCCTTTTGCTTCCCCCAAAAGGGGACCTTTCCCAAAGGGGCCTCTCTCCCAGGAGCTTCCCCCCCCAGACCTCCCTGGCAGAAAGCAGAGTTAGTTAAAGCAGAAAGTTGTTAACTTAGCTGCCAAGGTCAGTGTGTTATCTTCAGCCAGAAGAGAAGAAACAGCAGCCAGACAGCCCAGCAACTGCCCCTACTGCCGAACGCAGAGAGTGCCGAGTGCCTACTTTGTTTTGAGTAATAGTTCTTAAACATTTCTATCTATCCAATGGAAGTGTTTAGAACAATCATTATTTTGCTTTCTTACACCCAATAGTGACTTATTTACACTCTTTCACTTTCTCTGTTTGGACTTTGCAAGGAAAAAATTGAAAAGACAGTTTCAAACCATCACACCAGGGATGGTGACTCCACCACCTCCCTGGGCAGTACATTCCAATTGCAAATCACTCTTTCTGTGAAGAACTTTCTCCCCACCTCCAGCCTAAACTTCCCCTGGCACAGCTTGAGACTGTGTCCTCTTATTCTGGTGCTGGTTGCTTGGGAGAAGAAACCAACCCCCACCTGTCTACAACCTCCTTTCAGGGAGCTGTAGAGAGATGCAGCTAACTTCAGTCTACATATTTGCTCCTACTGTGACATGTGTATTTTCTTGAATGATCATTTCAGTCTTCCAAAAAGTGTAAACTGGCCACTAGTTTTTCAGGAATAAACCCATTTAATTTTCACATGATGGAGGCTTGTGCTCCAGAGAAAACTTCCACTCAGCACTTGTATCTCCAGATATTCTTCTTTTACTTCAGCTGACCTGATCCCTGGACCGTCTTAGGTCTTGTCTGCCTTATCTTTGCCTTCTGAAAGCCACAGTGTTCCCAGAGAGATTCAAATTGGTGTGTTGTCTGAGCAGCACACCATCTGGGTCAAAGTGAGCACTTTAATACATCAAGACTTGTGAACTTTAACTTCCGCTTCGCCTTGCCTTGCCTCTCCTCACCTCTTGCTTCTTCTCTATGACACCCTAATCTTCTGCAACAGAATTTTTCACACTGCAAGCATCTAGGTTTTTCTGCACCTGAGAACCATCACAGAGAAACACCACATGTGATGTAGCATCCCAAGGTGTCATTTGCCATTTGTGTCTCTGCTGAATCCCAAACCCTATTCTCGAGGCTCTTCTTACTCTTACAAGAAGGGATTCTTATGAGGACTTGGTAAACAGGAGGGCAATACCTCCACTGATATGCAAGAAGTCTCACTCGATCTTGTATCACTATTTGGAGTTCATGTTACTCTTCTGCTGTTCCTTCCCATCCAGGTTGACAGTAGCAGGTGTCTCTTCCTTCAGCCAAAAATTTGTGTCTCTTCCTTCAGCCAGAGAGTTCTTTTCCAGTCGGCTAACAGCCTGTGATCGCCTGTGAAATGTGATGCCCATGTAAATATGCTAAAGTTCTGGAAAGTGAGAAACAGGAGCATTTTATGTCAATAAAGGTGTACAGAACCACTATGGTGTGAGCCTTCTCTCCCAGTGGCCAGGGATCCATCCACACAAGGGATCACTATATTGAACAATGAGTATGTATGACGCCAGTAAATTTTGCCCAAACCAGAAGCACTGTAGTTAAGGGGTTGAATGATGATTGGAAAGATTGTGATAACATCTTACAAGCATTGGATGTAAGGTGGGTAGGGAGTACAAGATTGTTCATGAAGAACTTGGTTTACCTGTCTACAGCTAAAAGATCTAGAGGGTTTTCCATTGTGATGCAAAGGTGGTCCAAGACCCTTGAAAAACCAGTTGTGGGAATTCAAATGGACTCTAACACTGTTTAAGCAACTTTATGGGCTACTACTTGGAGCTTTGTAATATTTCCCAAATGTGTCAATGTGATACTGCTGTATTTGTCCTTCAGTCAAGAATCAAGAATCAAGAAGGTTGGAAGAGACCTCAAGGATCATCGAGTCCAACCTGTCACCCTACACCTCATGCCTATCTAAACCATGGCACCAAGTGCTACGTCCAATCCCCTCTTGAACACCTCCAGGGATGGTGACTCCACCACCTCCCTGGGCAGCACATTCCAATGGCCAACCACTCTCTCTGTGAAGAACTTTCTCCTCACCTCCAGCCTAAACCTCCCCTGGCACAGCTTGAGACTGTGTCCTCTTGTTCTGGTGCTGGTTGCCTGGGAGAAGAGACCAACCCCCTCCTGGCTACAACCTCCCTTCAGGTAGTTGTAGACAGCAATGAGGTCTCCCCTGAGCCTTCTCTTCTCCAGGCTAAACAGTCCCAGCTCCCTCAGCCTCTCCTCATAGGGCTTGTGCTCAAGGCCTCTCACCAGCCTTGTTGCCCTTCTCTGGACATGTTCCAGCAATTCAACATCTTTCCTAAACTGAGGGGCCCAGAACTGGACACAGTACTCAAGGTGTGGCCTAACCAGTGCTGTGTACAGGGGTACAATGACCTCCCTGCTCCTGCTGGCCACACTATGCCTGATGTAGGCCAGGATGCCATTGGCTCTCTTGGCCACCTGGGCACACTGCTGGCTCATGTTCAGGTGCCTGTCAACCAGTACCCCCAGGTCCCTTTCCACCTGGCTGCTCTCCAGCCACTCTGACCCCAGCCTTCTGACCCCAGTCCTTTATTTACCCAAGAACTCCTTCGTCTCTCCTAGGTGTGTGCTGCTGGGAGTCATCTATACAGCAAATGAAGCTGTAGGCAAGCTCTTAAAGCAAAAAGAAGTACTATATTCACCTCTTTTAAAGACATGATTTTTGTAGGTACTCTGATACTTCTCCTATCAAGGCCTAGAAGGATTACCTGGGAATCTGTCACTGAGATGGAGTGACATAAAGCAACACTGTAGGTATTTCTGTGGAGGTGAAAGGAAGCCTCTGTATGCCCCTATAGATATTGCAGAAGAGGAAAAAAAAAGTGCTACCACAGCTTGTGACTATATACATGAACTCAATAGGACTCCACTGGAAAGATCAGTTAGAGCTGCTTTTCCGTTACTTGATCTCATCTTAAACTCACTTTTTGTTTTTTTTTTTTTTTTTTTGCCAGTTTACGTCTATTAGTAATCAGACTAATTACTGTATTGGTATATGCCCTTAAAAGCCTTCAGACTGATAGTATTTCAGTAGCTGAGAAACTATAATGAAGAGTGCCACCTACAAAAATTAGTGCTGGGTCAGACTGTATCTTCCATCTCAAGCCAAGTCTGAAGAGGTTGGGCTTGCTGGCTTGGCAAGATGTGTGTGAGTACACGGTGGGTGCTGTTAGCACTATAAGATTTATAACGCTGTAGGCCATGACATCCCTTCTCCCATGGAAGTTCATCAGTCCAGAATGGGCTGAACAAATCTGTTGAACTCATTACAATCCGAAATACACAAAGCTAATGAACTCCAGTATCAGAAAGTATTTGGCTGCTTAGTGTACACTTTTCTGCACTGTTCTTCTGCCACACATTAGTAGTTAATTTTTCTAACTTGAATTCTGCTTCTCCATATTTTACAGTATTTGATGGGGTTTTTTTACAGATTGTTATGTTTTCCATGTTTGGTAAAGAGATGTTGCTAGAAGGATTTATGGGTTAAAAAAAGCTGTGTTTAATTAAAGGCATACCAGCTAAGGACATGGCTAGATAATGAATCCTTTAAACTTCTCTCTTGTTACTTAATTCAAAATAACATAGTTAGTTAGTCTGCAGCTTTGATCCAGAAGTATATGGCTTCAATTTCTGTCTCTGTTTCCTGACCCACCTGTCACACAGAGATAATAATCAGGGATAGTTTTACCTTGCCTAAAAGTTTAGAAGCTTGAAAGGCTGATTTTGGCCAGTGGAGGTCACTGTAGCCAAACAAAAAAAAAAAACCCAACACCCCCCCCAACCCCACCCCACCCCCCCCGCCAAAAAAAAAAAAAAAAAAAGGATATGCATTGATTAACAACTGACTAAGAAAAGGTTTAGGGATTGAGCGTTCTGGGACTTTCTGTGTTTACGGTGTGAAAACTGTGGGATATAAACAATAAAACCTTATTTCAAAATGTGACATATTTTGGCACATATTTTTTCAAATTGAGCATGTTTAGGATTTATTTTGAGCAAATAGTGTAGGTGTTGACTTCCCACGTGTTCTTTCTTTGCACGTCGTGAAGATTTCAAGTGCTGAGTGTGGGAGAGGAGATGCCAGGCTAGTGCCCATCCTTTCATCTTTACACATGGATAAGTGATTTTCCTATCAAGGAATATTTCCAGCTTCATGTGACTGTTATCTGAAACCTCTGCTTCCCTTAGCTGGCCACCTCTTTGGGACACCTAAACCATAAGGATATAGAAAATATAGATTACTAGTATTTGTTTGTATGTGGGAGTTTTGTTTGGTTTATTTTTATTTATTGATTTTAAATTTATGGGAATTGCACCTCTGTCTCTCCAGACAGTGAAGTGCAACATCTGCCTTTCAGCAGGCACATGACATAGTCAGCCACATGAAAGCCCTACTGCACCCAGGCTCCTGGGGCAGGACCCAAACCCAGCTCTCATTACTCCTGGTTACTGATGCATAAGCAGTCCTGGAAGCTGGCTGCAGTTGCTGTCTCTGAGCTTCTTTGACATAAAATTGTCACCTGCTGCATGTATAACAGTGACACCAAGGAAAGCTACAAAGCCTATCTGAAAAGGTAGTTGGACTTTCTGGCCTTTATCCTGCCCTGAGCTCCTTGCTGCTGCAGCAATACTGCCATCAGCAGCGAGCCAGCCATTTTAAAGCCAGCTCGGGAAGGATGAAATTTTGGCAGTAATATACAAAGTGCTTTCCTGCAGCAAACCGCTTCAGCATATGCTCAGGCATAGTTATGTCTGTGACTCTAAATGGAGCATAATAATGGGGTTGGAGAATGTAAAAACTTTTTAAAAGATGCAGAATCAGTTCTTGTACTAGAGTGTTCGTGAACCTTCCTGTCTCTTCTTAACAGCTGCTCCTTGGAGATCTCTCATAGGAAGACACAGATCTTGCCCCAGAGAAGCCCTCAGCTAAAGAAAACCAGTATATGAAAAGCACATGTGAGGAAAAATGAGGTTCCAGTCCAGTAGATCCACAGCACTAGGGTCAAGGTTTATTCTACCCAAGGTACAAGCCTCAGTTTCCTTTTATAATTTAACTCGGAGGGGATTTGCCCTCTGCCTCCTGTGAACTGTGCAGAAGAAGCATATGAACGAGGGCTAACACTTCCCCAGTATAGAAGTAACTACCTTTAGGTGACAGTCATGCCCTGTGGTGAGTAAGAAGGAACAAAGCAATCAGCAGAACAAGAGGCTTAATTTGGAATAACCCACCAGTTCCACCAGGAAGAGGCTCATGAGACGTTTGGCAAAACAAATGATAGAAAAGGTCACAAATGTCATAAATGTGGCACATTTCAAAGAGAAGCCAGGGTTGCTTTCTTTTTCTGAAGGAGGTGGTAACAAGCCAGATTAATAGATAATTCATGCAGGCTTAAGTGTTGGTTGTTTATATGTGTATTGAGATCTGATAATTTATGCAAACAATATTCATGTGCATGTCTGGATGTGTGGCTAATAGGTTTGGAAGACAAGACTGCTGTAGGTTAAGATGACCAGACCATGGAGCGGAAGCCTCTAGATTCACCTGTCTGCACATATGCTTAGCCTGCACACAGTCAGCATGTCACACGTGTAAGAGGCTCATGCAGAGAACAACAGCTCTGTGAGGTGTGTGGGTTACATACATAATATGTCTGTTAATGCACTGCAGCTGCTGGGTTCATGTCTGTGTCATGATATATCTCAATAAAGAGGCAACAGACTTGGAAAGGGCTTGAGATGTCGATGCTTCCTTTTCAAATCATGTGTTGCCTCATTTTCCTTCATGAGAGAATATCCAGGAAGAGCCTTTTTGTTAACTGCTGGAGTTGATCAAATGATTCTGAGTGAGGCTTTCGTGAGAGTTCCATCACCACCTCCTTTAGGAGTATTGCCACTTAAGCCACATATTTTTAAGGCTAATGTTATATGTTAAAGTTGTTCTGTGTCTTCTTGGACTCACACACTATCTCTCATCTAAGGAGCTTATTAGGACATTGACATTGACATATTTTACTACACTATGTGTGTAAATGTTATCAATACCTCATTAGAACTGAGTTCTGAGCTGGAATTTGAAGGAGGATTGAGTAATGCTATTCCATGGTAGTTCTAGGCACCAAAGATAACTAGTATGCTAGCATGCCTATGAAGACATCTGAGGAAAACAGGAAAATAAGAAAACAGACTCATGCTGAGTGTCATTGCTATGCAATGTTACCGCAGGATGCATGCACCCTCTGGCACAAACAGGCTACTAAATTCTTGCCTGTTGCAAGGTTTGTCTTGACAGGGTTATTGACAGAAGGGATAGACTAGTGTAAAGGACACCACATGAGGGTCAAGGTGTGAGCTCTGCTGCTTCCACCTCGCAGAAACAAGAGAAGTTTAAATTGCTGACTTTGAAGTTTGATCTGATTTACTAGCCTTCTAAATTTGTCTCTTTGCAAGTCAAGTGTGAAAAGAGACCTTATCAGGTACTGCACTTTTGCTTCCACTTAGCTAGCCTACATTTGAGTCACATCAGAGCACAATGGCATGAGGTTTAACCAGAGAGGCCTGGTGAAGGCTGCAAGGAAAAGGAGCCTGGGCTGGACAGAGAGGGATGGCTGAGTCTGGATGCTGTACCTGGAGAAGAAGAGGTAAGGAATTCTCCAGGTGCAGTGATGATCCCCAGAGCAGGGCACATGTGTTTACATGGGTCTGGGGGTCATGTGCAGAAGGGAGAGTTCCAAAGGGAGATGGGCACTAGTGCCCCTGCTGATTATTGAGAAACCTTGTTCATTCCTTTTTAGAGTGAAAATGGAAATCATGCACTTAACACCTCATTGGTCAGGTTGGCTGTGTTTAAAATATTTTTGTGTTCACGTTGTTTAACTACCATTCAATTTGAATATCAGACAAGAAGAAGGATTTCAGAGGAAGAGAAAGTAGTTTCCAGGGGATTTTCAGCAAGAATGTCATTGTAAGACAACTCCTCAAAGGGATTTGTTTCTTTTGGTTTTTTTTTTTTTTTTTTTAGAAAAGTTACCTGACCTCCAGTGTAATTTGGAAAATCAGATCTCTAGCTTCTGGTAAGAAAGTGCAGCTGAGAAACCTATAAAAATGTACTATACTTTAAACAGGAGACCTGGCATCTGAAACATATTATCCACCTGTCTGTTCTAAACACCATGGCAGCATCTACAGGAGAAGCAGGACCAAACACAGGGTGACATATCTGGAATTCAGCTTTGCTAATTATCTGTAACTGCCTGAGTGATTGTGGGCAAGCCTCTGCACTGCTGCCTCTGTTTTCCTCTCAGTCAAATATGGTTTTCCTGCCAAATGCTATGATGTCTGCCTTTTCTCAGACACCCCAGTATTTCCAGTCTGTTTAGCAGTTCCTCCCTCTGTTTTTTCAGGATCATTGTGTGGCCTGTTTCCATACACTTGACAGTGATATCTGACAGCCATGACATAAGTGCCTTCCCCTCCTAGATCTCCCTAAGGAGCCTAAAATGTCTGTCATTCCCCATACGGCTGTGGGGCACCTCCCGTTTCACACAGACCTGTGTCCACAACAGAGGCATGTCTGGGAATAATAACCAAAACCTGCTGGGTCTGCGGTTTTGACCTGTGCATCTTCTTCTTGTTCTTCCTATCAATATCAATCTTAATGGAACAGCAGTTGTAACTTCTATAGAACATCTAGCTGGTGGGAATGAGCAGATTAGAGCAACTCATCTTCAAGTACACTTGGTGAGCCTGGTTCAGGGCAAAGCTTTTTCTATTATGGGTCATGAAACATAATGAAGGAGAAGGTAGTGATAACTGGATGTGTTAGTGATAACTGGATGTGTCAATCCATGCCAACAGTTTCACCAAGTCCTTTCTTGGCTTCTTCGTGGCAAGTTTCCTTTGGACGAACAATTCAGTGTCTTGCTTTTGGTTCTCCTTTAGTAGGCACAGTAGGCTCAGTCTTGTGTAACCTGCTTTGTTTCCTTTTATTCCTCTGAACTTTCTGAAAGTACTTTGTCTCCACTGGGATGATTATGAAGTGCAGTCAGGTTGTGGGAGTGTCACTGTTGTTGTCCAGAAGTTGTGGTCAGAGCCCTGTTCTGCTCCAGGGCTCAGGCACATGAGTCACATGGCCTGCATGAATGTGGTGAAAGCACCATATGTCCAGAATTATTCCCCCAAATACCAGAAAACTTGTCCCAACACGTTTGGGCAAGTTCCCCCCTTCCACCCTTCTTTCTGGAGTGGGGGACAAAGGCCCAGGGCCAACCTGCCTTCTAAGGGGTAAACAACTACATGCACCCACTGCATGTCATGCTCATGCTCCTTCCATTTAATGGCATAATTCTAGCTTCACCCTTTCTATAGGCTAAAGCAGGTTGTTGATAAGTGTGCCCATTGCCCAGATCCAGCCTCTGTGGTAAGATCTGTGCTTCATGCCCATGCAGGATTACCCTCCCTTTCTATCAGAACAGCTCTATACAAAAGACAAGAGAAGGGGAAGCTGCTTCTGCTCTCCAAGCCTGGGCAGACGTATCAGAACAGATGGCCAGCCTCCTTGTTCTTCCCTTTCTCCCTGCCTTCTGAGGCTGTCCTGAGGGTCCAGGATTTTCCCCAGACAGAAATTGCTCTAGGCAGCTCTGCTGGAGAATATTTTTACTGGGAGCTCAGACATGTGGCCATCGTTTGTGCAGACTTACACATTCCTAACTTTTACATTATTAAAAAAAAAAAAATATCCTGCCCCAAAATGTGGTATTTGTTGGGTCTGAACTATCCATCAATGAAGACACAGCATTTCCTCCACCCTAGCTTGACAAGTTTTGGCCATGTGACTGTGGGTGTGACAAAGATCCAGAAAGAGAATGCAGATGGACACATACATGCAATCATTCACATGCTTTTGTCATGTCTACCATTGTTTTGGTAGAATCTCACTTCCCTGCTTTACTTATCTTGCATGAGCAATGGAGGCATTTTCTCTAGTTGCTCATGGTTCTGTGTGTCTGAGAAACTTAAGTTTCTGAGGGTGGCACTTTTTTGGAATGTTTGAGATTGAAAAGGACCTTAAAGATCATCTAATTCCAACCCCCTTCCATAAGCAGGGACACCTTCTATTAAACCAAGTTGCTCAAGGTCCCATCCAACCTGGTTTTGAACACTTAGAATGGCTTGTGTTGGAAAAGATCTTTAAGATCACCAAGTTCAAATATTCACAGGGCTTGTTTCTCGCTATTGGGATTTTGGATGCAACATGCAAAATTTGGATGTGCTTCTGAAAAGTAGTCTCTTGGAATTAAAAGACCACAAAGTGATCTTTAATATTTTATTTTTATTCCTTTTCAAAACCAACCAAACAAAAGAAATATTTCAGTGTTTTGTTAAAAAATTGCCACAAAATCCTGGGCTGCTGTTCTCACTTCCTTGTGATACAATAGATACAGTAACACATGATCACACATATCCAGCTCATCTTTCACTACACACTGGTACCTAGTGAATAATAATGTCTGACTGTGGACCACAACACAGAGAACATAAAGTTGGGCAATTTGCAGTAAAATTTGGATTTAGACACATTAGTGCTAGTCTCCATCATTCCCAGTATAACAGATGGTGGAAAAAAAAGCATTAGAATTATAAATTGTCTGCTGAAAAAGCTGTAAATCCAGACTCTACTATGAATGTAGCACTGCAGAACTGCCTTAATGAGCCATGGGCTGCCACCTACTGACATGGTGTTCAGCAAGAGACTGAAAGTAAGAAGGTTGTAATGTTAAGTAATGTTATGGCAAGCCACAGTGGTATGAAGAAATAGGTAAGGAGGAAAATCATCAGTCTGATCATGGTCAGAGCAAGAAATAATAGCTGTGGCTCAGGGAAGTGGTGTCATACTGGAACTGCTTCAGCATCACCTACCTTTGTGGTAAAGTTTTTTCTTAGAATTTGTTTGCCACTGCCCTTCATCTTGCAAAATGAGCACAATATTTCGTTAGTGCAGCTGCACCAGAGCAAAAGGTACCACAAAGAAAGGAGGCAGGTAGGCATTCATTTGGTCCAGTGCAACTTGAAAGAGCTCAAGTAGGACTCAATACGAAGAGCCAGCATTTTTGCTTCTCTGGCAAGTCTCAGGGCTGTGATTAGTCTCAGGCTTGATTTAGCACTGTTGAAATCTTCAAATTATCTATATTGCAACCAAGCAATTGAAATGCAACTAGAATTATTGAAGAAATTGTACTCAAAGCTCAAAATCAGAAGTGTGTATATTACTGTGGGAATGGTTATTATTTAATATAGATGTAAATACCTTACATATTACCTATATAACATGCAATACAATTTTGTTATTAAGAAGCACTTAGCTTTTAATATTTAGATATTAAAAGAAACAAAAAATTCCCCTGTTGTATGGTGATTTTAGAGGATTACATTTGTTATACTACCAAGCAAGTTCAGCCTCTCCTTGAAATAACTGAAGCTTTAAACAGCACAGCAAAGGGGTTTAAAATGAAAGCAAAGGTAAAAAAAATTCTCTTTCATTGTGTGTCTTCTATTATGGGGGAGTGCCGATGAATGTATATGTCCCAAGACATCTGCACAGCATGTGCAGGAAAGGATTAGATCATTATCTCTGGACTTTGGACTGGGACTTGCATAATTTCGGACACGTCATCTGCATTTTCTGCTACATAGCAGAATTCTTCATCACCTTAAGTAGATTCTTGGAAATGCAGCTCACCTGCATTAAATGTCTGTCTAAATGTCCTGCAGTAAATGTCTGCCTAAGGATAAGATGAGTTGTGTTCCTCACCTTTGGCAGTGAAGGGAACTGACAGAGTTCGGGCAAGCCTATTCCGTCTCTTTTCTGAGTCCCCAAAGAGCAGACATGGTTGGAAACAGCAGCAGAACATTTCCTAAGTACTCTACCACTTCCTCCTGCCCATAGAAAAGCTATGCAGAAGGGGAGAATGGGAGAGAAAATTTCTCTGAACATGTCTACATGATCTCTGAAAAACAGCTGTGAGACAATTTGCCAGCATAAGGTGCCCATTGATGCCTGCAAGCTTTGCCTACTGTTAGGGATACAGCTTTCAGGCAGTCCTTTGGGGTGGTGGTGATCTCGCTGTCTCATCTCCTTGTGAGAGGCCCTTCACTTGTGGCTAGGTAGTGCTGGCATCTCCTGCTTGTGCAGTGTTTGGCTATTAGTTTAGCATGGCGGTGGGCCAGCTCTCAAACGCTGTGCAGACACATTTCTTTTTTCAATTCTTGACTTTTCCATTGTCAGGAGGATCAAAAAAGCCCCACGGAGGTGATAGTTCATGTGAGAAGGACACACAATCACTGAGATCCCAAGTGAAACAAGCAATTATTTCCCAGGTGAGAACATTTCAGTGACAAGCTGTCTTAGGGCAAGAGAGCAACAGGAGCAGAGCAGGGAGCACAGGCCATGTACATGAGAATATGCTTCAGAACCTTGCACATTTCAATGAAAAGCTAATGAAAACTTAGCCTTATTTGTTTCCCTTGAACTGGCCCACTCGCATCTTACAGCAGATCAATAATTTGCTTTGACATCTGAGTTGCAAAAAAGAAGGGGGAAAAAAGGAAACTCGTGGCAATATGCCACCTAATTACATCTACAACACAAAATCACTGCTTCAGCTGTATCTGGCAAACATCAGGGAAGCTTTAAACCTAACTATGCACGAAATTCCTAACAGACTTACCACATGTGTGAAAATTGCCTGCAAAACATTAAAAGGGATAAATTCTACACTTTATTGTGTTCTAATTAAATAGACAATGAGGCACCATATCTGGCTGCTGTTGTGTGGGTTTGGTTTTTTTTTTTTTTGAGGCTTATATTCTTGCATATCTCATTATAATAATTAACAATACCACTGCAAGTGAAAATCAGTTGTGAGAGAGCTGATGCCCAAGTTGTCATGAAAGAGAATACTGAGGAGATTTGCTTTCTACTTGGAGAAAAGCAAGCTGTGAGATTTCAAAAATAATTATGACTGTGAAAAATCTTCTTGGCAGCTCATTTCATTTGTGTCTCAGGGTTGCCATTCTTTTCTTTCAATGATTTCTTGCTAGGTCTACATACAGACCACCAGTCTGAAGCTAATTCCTCACTTCAACTTTTAAACTCGCTTTTGAAGAGTGCTGGGAAAGAATTATGTTTTGTGACTTCCATGATACTTGGTGTTTAACTGCAGCTAATTTTCATTCCTGGATCTAGACTTCAAAGTGCCACGGAGCTATTAATCCAGCCTCCAGTGTTTACCATTTATTTCTACTATAATTTCTTATTTTACTATGTTTGGCATCAAAAAATGCAGGCTAGCCTTAGCAGGGACATCAGGAGCATGCATCCAAGGACTTCACAGTCTAAGGTCTTGCTATTGTGACTCTTTGTGCAAATCCTTAATTGTACTCTTTTTAGTAGTCCCAATGTATGAGTTAAGGTTTATTATTTTTTAATAAAAAGGGGAAAATCAGGAACCCTCATAAACAGTTTCAAGTGCTAAGCCATGTTGTAAAGAATCCCTTGATACTTCACAATGCAGAAACAGTGCTCTGTTGATCACATACAGTGCTCGCCTAGTTTGTTTTTAATGTGCTGCTATGGGGAGCGTCAAGGGTATTCCTATGAGGAGAAATGGAATGACAAGCGCTGATTATGGGCTTCTATTAAGACTGCACACTTGAAACAATACAAAAGTATGCTCTATTAAATTTTGTCTTGGCTCTGCCCCCTGGGGAAAAAAAAACCTAAACAAACAACAAACCCAAAAGCCATGAAGGGTTATAATACCCCCCAAAGAACAGGCTTGAATGGAGATGTTGCTGGTATTTTTCTAATCTAATTGAAAACTTATTAATTTGTGAAATACATGACATTAAGCAATCTTTTCCTCCTGTGCTGTCTGTTTTGCTTGCTGAGATTATCTTTGAAAAGGTAATCCTTGATGCCAAATCTCTTCTGAAAAGCATGTGCATGGCTAGGAGCATGACAAAACATGGTCAAAGGGAAGCACAGGCAGATGGGGAAGAAGGTCTCCCTTCCCCAAGGGTGGAAGAGGGTGAAAAAGGCATCTGCAAAGATGGGATTGGGAACAGAAACTGTCTCTTTAAAGCTCTGGTTGCAGAACATGGCACTAGTCAAAAGAGAACCTCTTTTGATTGTTGTACTTGGTCCCACCTGTTTCTTGCCTTCATTGGTCATCTGCTACCATGGTGGTGAGCTCTTAGAGGCAACAACTGTCTTCTTGTGCAGGTGTGAGGTTTTTATGTGCAAATGCAGAGGGGTATGTGAAAACCTCTTTGATTTATACAAGACTTGTTGCATCCTGTTCCATGAGATATATACTGTATACTTTGAGAGGCTTTTTTTCTTTTCTTTTTTTTTTTTTTTTAAGCATTATGACATTACTCCTTCTACATCTTCTTTGAAGAAGTTCATAAGCATTAACATGGGTTAAGGCTCAGTTTTTACACAACTGACTGGAAAAATAGGGAATATACAACACTGAACTCTTAGGCCAGGATAGAAAATACTTCACATCTTGGGCAAGTGCTCAAGCTGCTAGGTAGTGATACAAAATGAGGGCATTTATCTTTCCTCCTTGCCTTGTTCCTAGAGGACTCTGGGTGGCTAACAAGAAATCTAGGGTTTGCTGTCCTCAACTGTAGGGTCACAATTCTCCCTTGGTGCATGGGGAGTGTCCTACCCCAAGTTACATGGGTGGTGACATGTGGCAGCTGCTGTTTTGAAGCAAAACAGATTAATTTCCCAGAGAGCAAAATTCTCTTTAGAAAACTCTTTTTTTTTCCTCATCAGAGAGCACCTTCTAATTGCTTGTCAGTGAACATGAATGTATTAAGAGGAGACTTCACTTATAGCATCCAAAATATGAAAACCGTCCCTGGTGCTCAAACTGCTCTGAAGTGTTGTTTTCTTCCTTACATCTCTGAACTGCTTTCCTCTCCTGCAACTTTATTTATTGTTTAACTGAAACTAGTCCATTATTTAGCAAAGCAACTTGGGAGGCAGTTTTTAATAGAAGGTACTGGAAGAAACATAGTTTATTGTATTTTAAAGCTGCATGTTTCACTTCAGATGTTACTACTGGAAAATCAGCCACAAAACCCAAGTGAGGATTTGTACATTACACTCTAACCATCAGAAAATGACATTTTCTTTTTATGTCTTATATACTAATTTTCCTCCTCAACACAGGCTAGTCAAAAGTAACATAGCATGGAGAAAACTCCATGTACCTACGTACTTCTATGAAAAATATGCATTCAGGCATCACTGGCTATTGCATGAGGTTGACAGATCTCTCTCTGACTGGCTTTTTCAGCCTGTGGAAAGCAGTGTTCTCTGTCCCTCCATTTCTCCTGCCACAGCTCCGACTCACTTCTTACTTAGATTTTTGTCACCCCAGTTACCAGCTCGGATCACAGGAGTCTGTCACTTCAGTAAATCTGGAAAAACTCTGAAATGATGGGCAAGATACTGAAAAGGATGTGTACAAAGCCAACGCTTCTGATGGTAGCTGTTTTGAACATGTCCTCTACCAGCAAGAATTACATGGTGTATCTATGACTGCTTACAAAAATTATCGATGCTTTAAAAATTTTGCAACACTGTAAAAATTTGAAACATAAATATATTTATTATCTATGAATTTCACAAATGTGCTTCTTAGGGAAGAGAAAAATTTTCTAATATACTGCGAGAAAAAAAAAAGAACATTTTTGGCTTTTTTACCAAAATGACTTTTATTTTCCTTACAAGGACATAAAGACAGTGTGTGACCACTAAGTATCTGTGTATTACTTTTATTTCCCTTACTTTGCTGCAGCCAGGTGGATACTGCCACCCCCAATTTTCTGCCTCAGCTACTGTTCGGTTAGTGCAGAGTGCTGCTGAGCCCTGGCCCAGCTTTCAGCACAGTTATACTCACTGCATAGCTCCCCAGGGACCTCCGCAGATCCTCTAGCTCTGCTACTTGGTTTTAGTGTCTAGACTTTTAACTATTCACTTTATAAATGCACTGTCTTCCAATTCTCATAGAAATAGGACAGATACATAGTGTGGTTGATTTTGAAATACTTACAGCAGTCTAGGTTATAAATCCTTGGGCTGAATGAAGGGAGAGTTTATCAGGGAAAACGATTAAGTTTAAACCCAACGTTTCCATGTTGATAACAGCATTATTATTGCCATCAAGTTCATGCACTGCATATCTTACTAGGAAGTAGCTCTATCCCATCATTCATCTTCAAGATCTGTTCAAAGGATTTTTTTGCTGTGCTCTTGTTAGCTTTGGATTGACCTTGCTTTCTTACTCTTAAATTTTTGTTTGTTTGAGGGACAAGTTTTAGAATAATTTTATAAGCATTTACAAAGATAAAGCTACATCTGCTCAGGCCATCTCATGTCATGGTGCACAAATACTCTAGCTGAAATTTAAGGTATGTTATGGAGTTGTAGTTTAAGTATGTATATTTACATGTATACATTTCAGCAGGCTAATAATTAATATTTGTCTTAGGTTATTTAGCTGTGACTGTTGCAAAGGGAAGAGCATCAGTGTTCTTAGTGAGTGAAACTTCATTACAAACAGATGCTCATACATTCACTCATACTTTCTCTTAGCCTGTGCAGTTAATCTGATCCCATTGCCCATGGTGCTTCTTGGTAGCTAGCCAAGACCCTGGGGTGTGGAGCTGGGCTTCTGTCCAATGTGTTTGGATGATTTGTGGGTGCACATAGAAAGAATACCTGCAAAACCATCCTTTTTTTTTTTTTTTCTTTCTCTCCCCGCCCCCATCCCCCGATTATACAGTTAGTTTTCTTCAAGGATTTATATCATATCCTTATTTTTGGCCTCCAATAGTACTGCTCCTTCTGAGACTTCTCAACAGTGTCTCTCTCATCCTTATGAAGGCTGACAGTCTTTCTTAGTCCTACTAGTAATGCCTCTGTTGTTTAAGACCAGTGGTGCACTGCACCTGTTTCTCTTATCACATGCTGAAGGTTGAAAAGATAGGATCTCTACAAATGCATTGCTCTTTGGCCAGTTCCACATACTGTGCCTGTTCAATATCGTGCACAAAAGATCTTCTTTCCATTTGTTCAATATCATGCACAATCTTCCATGCACCTTGTGAACAAAGACATTCACCTTCATCAGCTGCATAGTGGTCCTAACAAGTAGAACAAGCTGGAGGATTTGTTGAATAAAGAAGTTCTTTTAAACATAGTACCTATGCAATGTTTTCGGTATTCCTCAGCATAGAAGGCCAAAACAGTAAAATGCAAATGAATGAAAGACTTTGCAGTCCATCTTCTTAATTCCTTGGTATACTTGATTGGTCTTTATAGAGGGTTTGAGCAATATTGTCACAGATCTCTTCATGTGTTTTTTATAATCTGATATCCCTAAGTGACATGCTATATACTTTGGAATTATTGTTGTTCTTGCTTGTATTTAGCCCTCCAAACATTTCCTACAGGTATTTAGGTATTAATACTCTATCCACCTCTCACTTGGCCTCACAAAGTAGGGGCTATTACAGGATCTGCCTTAGGTATCTAGTATAGGAGCCCAAATTAGGAATCAGCATAGGTAGTCTAGGAAAAGAGTTCAGATGATGATTCTCTTTGCAGACAGTCTAGATTTCCAGCTCAGCAACCTGCCTTTACACTCCTTAAACTGGGTCATGTTGCTGCAGGATGGGCCAGTTCACTTTATGCTTTAAAATTATTCAGTGGTTAAACACGTTCAACATATACATCATTATGTACTGGGTATAAATCAGGTGAACACTTTTCAATTGTGCAGATAATCTGTCCTATTTTGCACATTCCTTTATATGAAAAACTGCAATTAGAATGGGAGACTGTTGCATTTTGCTTGGCAAAGTCTTGTTGATAATTGTTGGTGGCCAGTGTTACAAATGCCATTATTGTCATATAGAATTATAAATTACCATTTGAACTGAAACTGTATTTGCTGAATGATTTTTCTTCAATACATGGAACTTCAAATGTTTTGAAGAACAGACTGAAATTTCTCTTGGTTGTACAATTACATTGATCCTCGTAAGATGGAAAATGTCTTATATCTCCTTCTAAAAGCCTGTGTGTTTCCATAAAATGAATTACTTTATATGAATGCCTTAGTTCTATGATTGATGATAAAACTGAAGATTTTTTTTCCCCTGATATAGGAAAATGTTTCTCTATCAAAACAAAATCCCAAAAAAACCAACCCAAAAATGCAAACAACCCAAAACCCCCCAAACCACCAAAAGGACAAGAGGGAAGTTAATCAAACAGGCAAGAAAATTTGGGAGAGGAGAATTTTGTGGTGACCAGAGATTACAGCTTTGTAAATTCTGGCTTTTGATTTGGTTGGTTGATTCTCTGTGATGCTTATTAATATTTAATAGTTGGTGGAACAATTAAAATATTAATAACTTTATTAATTAAAACTCCCATGGAAAATATTAACAAAACCTATTTACTGATTCAAAATATTTGATTGTGGAAAGGTATCTCACAAGCAAGAACATGTAACAATTTAAACAATATTGGCAAAAATCAGAAATGACAAACAGTAATTTAAACTGTAAAGAAAGACTTCGGCAACATACTGTCTTTGCCCACACAGGGGAACTCTAGAAGTTGCCCAATAGACAGCTAGGGCAATAGAACCTTTTAAGAGATGCCTATAAAAAATCGGCTTTACTGGGTTACTCACTGCAAATCGCTTTAGTCCGTTATATTTGGTTACTGTGCTTATCATCCCAGGAATATGGGGCTGCATTTGAACTCATGCGCCGTAAACAAAGCGACGATGGTGTCTGCATGTCGACACTGCTCTGCTGGGGAAAGGCTTCTCTGTGAAGGAAACATCCCTGGCACACTCCAGGCAGGCAGATGATGTGGTTGCCTGGGTGGGCTGTGATTTGGGGTATATTCGGTGCTTGAGCTTTTGAGCAGCGCTCGTCCCTGCACTCTGGACTCAGCAGCTTTTGTAGCTTTGTTTGCTACGGAGAGGTTCTTTAGCTGCAACCTCCACAGTGGCTCTTGCTTCTTCCAGTAAAACAAGGCAAATTGCTCACCCTTTGGGCTAGCAGTTACAGATTTCTTGTGACAATGATGGCTAGTGGCAACAAAGATTAAAGACAGAAACCTGATACTTTAACCATTTACTTTAACCAGAAAACTTTTGTTTTCTCCAAACATGGCCAAAGGCACACACACCTGACCTACCTGGATGCCAGGGCATGTTCAGACAAGCCTGTGCAACGTGGGCAATGTCCTGGAAAACCAGACCTCCTGGCTCCTTGTCTTTTGTCTGGTTCAGGGCATATTTGAGGCTTTGCCCCTTCAGGACACTCTCTGAGTGTAATTTATGTAACTGTGGTAGTGTCAGTAGGTGTAGAATAAAAAAATGCAGAAATGTGGGATTTGTAATATATGTGTGTGATGGCTTCATAACTTCATATATGTTGAAAGTGGGTTTAGGCCAATAGTTTGACACATAACCCATATATATAACTATATATACAGACACATATTGTTACAATAATAATGGTTGAGCAATCCTTTCATAACACAGTAATGTGTCACTCAGGAATAAATGGTGCTCCGCACTCACGGCTTGCTCTGTGTAAATTCACCCACGCCTTGGCTCCCAGCTCAGCCAAGACTTCCGCTGTTGCTACTCCTGCTGCTCTTCACTGGTCACTACAGCATTGCCTCAGAGGCCTGGGCTCACCTTTTATGACTTTAGGCCTTGCTTGAAACATGCAGAAGTGGCTAAGGTGTGACTCCTGAGTGCAGTTTGGGATCCTTCAGGATACCTGAGACACCTGCGTGGACGTGGGAGATAGGCCAATGGACTTCGGGGAGATACATGGTCTTCCAAAGGGGCAGGTGCAAGCCAGGTGGGTACTCCAGGGCATTCAAAATAGTGCTGCCTACCAGTACTCAAGCAAATAAATCATACTCTGAGACCCCCTCTACAATCAAGGAGGAGCAATAATGATTTTTAGAGGATGATTCAAGATACAAGGTAAGCTGAATCATGCTGCTATTTCTTTTTCTGCTGACTGGAGAAGACTCTTCAGATGATAATGCTCCCAGTACTAAACATCTTAGTTTGATTAGGTCTGGGTTTGTACATTTAGCTGTTCCAGATGACACAGTAACTGCGCAGAAAAGCAGATGCTGATTCTAATTAGTTTCTGATTAGACCCAGGCAAAGTGCTTTTCTCAGAATAACATATTTACAAAAAAGCCCTACTGTTTCAAGGTAACTGAAAATAATTCATGTTTGTCTCATACATAAAAGTGACAGGAAGTCTCTAAAGAAAATTTAGAGGAGTTTAATCTTTTTCAAAATGATTGTTATCACATTTGTCTGCTGGGTGAGGTCCTTACACTGCCAGGAGCAAAACGGGAGAGACACTACATTATCAGAAGAGAAGAAATGCACTGCCTCTTCTTCTTCATATCTCTGTGACTTGCAAGCTGAGAGTAATTCAAAGCCTTTCTCTCTTTTCTTCAAATCCTGGTCAGAAGCCTGTAGGTGTTTGATGATGGTGAGCCAGCTGGCAGACTGAGGTTCTTGTATGTACATCATGCCACTTAACACTTTTTCTTTTTGCTACTGGTTTGTTTTTAATTGCTCGCTGCCTTGGAGAAGATGTCAGCATTCTGGGGTCAGGCTTGGCCTTTCCGCGTTGGGGCGTCACCACTGCCTCGCTCACGGTGCTGCATACAAGGGTTCACCTTCTTCCCCTGTTTAAAGATTGATTCCTCTTGACCTTTCCAGTGACATGAGGTGAACATTAGGGTCCTCTGACAATGTTGCTTCAGCGATTGCTGCTGCAGAATATTGTGTTTACAACAATATTGTAAACATAAGACAAGAAACACTTGTTTTAAAGAGGGCATTGAGGCTCAAGTTTCCCTCTTACTGAGTAATTCTCATTCTGATTTGAGTATTTCAGAATATCGCATAAAGCAGAGAGGCATCAATGGGAGGAATTACACCATCAAGGAGAGCCCACAGCTTTCCTATGGATGCTTACCCAGAGCAGGGCAATCCCTTAATTGAGACCCATATATCCCTGATGTGGGTGCTGTAGCTGCTGGGCTTCTTACCACAAGACAAGCCACCTCCTTCAGTAGGCATCTAAGCCTAGCCATTTGTTTTCATTCCCTATCCCTTTTTTTCCCCTCCTGAGAGTAAATGTCAGCATGACAGCACATTTTTCATGGGTATTGTTTTGCTGGCTTGTTTTGACAAGGATTGGTGCATGGTATGGTTCCATCCCCAGGAATCTGTCTATATGTGAAATAATGAGCAGCAGCCTTTGCAGAGCTTTCCAACTTTGCATACAAAAGGCAGAGGTAACCTGAGATCCCTAGCCTCAGCAGGCAGGACTACTGAGGCTTTAGGAAGCACCTGATTCTTTCCATTATCTACACAGGGAATAAACATCGAATCTAAAGGGGAAGGACTGTTTGTCTCACTGCTGATTCTACCTAGGTGCAAGACAAATTTCTAAGGAGGGAGGGCCAGATGCCTTCCCCACCTTTGCTGTATGCGTTGACAAAAGCTAGAAAAAACAAATGCAGTGACATTAAAATCCAGTAATAAAGTATTAGTAAGAGACTTTGGAAATTTAAGTAAATTGCCTTTTAAAGACTTTCTATGTATCGACAGGGATTGCTACAGAGAGGATGTTTATTTACTTGCTGTATTAAATTAGATAATTTACACAAATTATTAGCCATAAATTGGCCATGAAAAAAATCAACTTGATCTATATGAATTAGTTTATCTGTGACATGTTTTAAGCTACCTGATAGAATTCTGATATGCAATTAATTAATTAAACAGGACAAATGTTGTCACTCTGAATAAAGTTCTTGCTTTCTCATCTAACAAATCACAGAGGTAGGTGTTCATCTTATTGACCGTGAATTACTGCATGATACACTCCTCATCTGAAAGACTGCTTGCTCTCTCAAAAAATCTATACAATATTCTATTTGATACCCTTTGACCTACTTGCTTATTTCTATACTGCTGAACTCATTTCCTCTGAGATAATTAATTGAGTCAATCAGTTTCTCATTATTTAGGTTATCCGCTTTGGCATTTAGATGTAGATATTCAATAATTTCTAGCCTATCAGCTTCTAACTTTGATGTATGTATCACTTTATTACCATATATTAACAATTTACTTATTATTAATTGTTATGTAGTTGATATTTTATCACAAAGAAACACCTAACCATTACTATGATATTGCCCTGTGTTTTGAATTATTTTCATAATGGATTTATTGTTAATACATATAAATAACCTGAAATGTACAATAGACATACAGATGTTTATATACAAAATCACAGACACTAAAGCTCTAGTCAAAATTTGAAATACCTATTTGATGGATGTTACAGATAAAGGATAGTCAGATATTTAAATGACATTTTGAGATATTGCAATGATATTATTTGTAATTATTTGCATTTATCACCACATGTGATAAATTATTTGTAATTATCACCACATGCATTCTGCAGCTAGAAGAGGGACAGGTACTTAACAGTAGGAGAGAAAATCATGATGTACAGTATTGATGTTTATAGATATAAATTACTAAGTAATTTCTAAGAATTTTGTGTGAAAGAGAGAAAGGGATGTAAAGAGAAAAACATTCCTACCATGCAGTGTCCTCATTTTTCAAAATACTTTCTTTTTGTCAAGGAAGTTGTTCTTCCTCTTTTCCCCATCTCCATTTAACAGTGGAAAGTTTCAGTGTGGAATCCTAGAAAATCCCTTTGCAAATATGTGCAAAAAGTCCTTTACTTGTAGCAGATCTAGAATGCCACATTTTCAGTTCCCTGGCTTTTGACATTTTAACCCCCTTGTCTTCAAGGATGCAGCAAGGATAAACTAGCACTGAAGAGATAACTTTCAAGGCAACCTTGAGCTAGTGCCAGTTTGCTAACTTGGGCCCTGAATCCATCTGTATATAGTTGGAGCTATACAGAGTTAGTGCACTTGGAAGTGGTTTCATGGGGACTTGTGATATAAATACATCTTTATTAGAGCACTTTGATCATAATGTTGCCCCTAAGATGCAATTTTATATATATATATCTTTGGTGTTATTGGCCAACTTGAGTGTGTGTCGTGGTTATAATCCTGATTTCAGGATGATTGATAGGCATGTGCAAACTAATGCTCCTTTACCATGACATGCTGGAAAGCAAATCCCTTCCTGTGTTTTAGCAAGCAGCATCCTCATCTCCACAATGTTCTGGGGGCTAAGCCTTTTCCTGATGTGACATGATCCCCAAGATGAGGGGTGTTACAGTACACATTGCTCACTAAGGTTCTGCCTACACAGCTGTCCTTTGCTGCTGAACTGTAAGCATTTATTGACTTTTACTTGACAGCCCTGTGTTCAGGCTTTATCCTTTTGAGTTCTAAGGTACTGCTTATGAATTTAATGTGAGGAGTGAATTTGATGATGAAACCAGAAATGTGATGAAAAATACAACTACAGCATGGAAAACTAGAAAATCAAGGAGATAATGGCATTGGGCCAGGAACAAGTCAAGCCAGCTTCTGGGAGAGGTTAGTCCTGTGCATACAAGAAGGGGAGAAACCTTGGGCCAATGAACTTATATGGATTAACTTCTGTCACTCTCTTCCCTCTTGGGACTTTAGGCAAAATGCAGACAGAAGCTTCAGTTCATAGTTTCTTCGTTTAAAAAAGAGAATAAAAATTGAAAAGAGGAAAAGGCCACCTGGAGTGTGTAAAAATGAAGAGATAATGACTGCTGAAGTATACTTTCCTCTGTCTCACTTCACCCTTGTGTGTTGGAAATTATATCCCAGGAAGCTATGCCTATCACAAGCCAAGTGACATCAAAATTTCACATCAAAACCCTTGAACCTGACAGAGTGCCTTGTGCAAAAAACCAGACATGTAGAAGTGGTGTTTAGGGACACAGTTTAGTGGTTGATTTGGCAGTGGTAGGTTAATGATTGGATTTGATGATCTTGAAGGTCTTTTTTCAACCTAAATATTCTATGATTGTATATTAATTGGTTCTCATCTAGTACCAGTGGAACAGAGAGAGCACTCAGATTATTTGCTAATATGAGAAAGTCCTTGAAATGCAACATTGCACTTAAAAGTGACCTGAAAGCCATTTAGAGAGAATTTCAGATGGAATAAAAACACTGATGAATTCTATATAAATATTTGCATCTTTGTTAAGAAGATGAAACTCAGTGCTAACTTTAATGCTGTGGTAATACCAAAGAGAGCAGGATAGTTTTATGATTGTTCTGAACTCTACTTTGGGTGCACATACAGTAAGTGTCACTGAGCTGCAGTCTTCCACTGTCCTTGGAGAGAAGTGTTTGTAAGGATGAGACTTGCAATCCTGTAAAACACTCTGCACTGACAGGTTGCGTCACTGACAAATTGTCACCAATTACCCACAATGAAAGGTCTTTCCAAATTGCCACTGTCTCTGTGCTTTGCATAGCTTCAATACTGTCTGTGAGAAGGCCAGAATGACAAATCAAAACATGCAGGGTAACTTATTCAATGTCATCAGGGGATCAGGTGCACATGTATAATGTGGAGATACCTATGGTTGGGATCCTCAGGCATCTCCAGGCGAAACACTGGAGGACAAGCAAAGATGTCGATCTGAGATTGACAAACCATATCTGACAATATGCCTGCTGACTACACGCTTGGGCTTATTACCTTATATGTAGATTGTAGATATTTGTAATATCAGGTGAGGATGAATCCCACTACATCTCACATTGTTTTTCAGAGTATGTACATTATGGCAAAGCTTATTGCTCTAGGTGCTTTTTATCAGTCCCAAAAGTTGCTTGCTTCTAGTCCTGTCTTTTCTGCTGAGGTAAGCATATATGGTTTTTCTGGTTTGAGTCTTCTTTAAGTAGATAAATATTGCACCATTCCAATGTTGTCCCTTCTTGCATTAAAATTTGTCATTCTTCTTGAGGACACAACTGATCATCCAGTGTACAATTTAATTTCGTTACAGTTTTAGATGTGTGTATCAGCAAAAGCATACTTTATGCAGAATTGAGGGTCATGAAATATGAGATGGTTTAGCCTTTTAGTGAAAGCCATATACCACAGTTGCTGTATCATTATGCTGCTGAAGGAGAATAAGATAAATTATTTCACCTACTTACTGTTTATCAGGTACACAAATGCTGTATTGTTTACTGCTTTTCTGAGCTAGATATATGTTTCTACATCTTTAGAGGAAAAAAAGGATACTGAAACTTCTTAGTTTCTCAAGTCAGATGAAATGTGGGCTTGTGGCAAGCTGCAAAAAATTAATTAGAAGAGGCAATATACAACTCTGCTAAGAAGTTTGTATCCTTCATCTACAAAGACATACATTTTTGTTAAGAGACAAATCTTTTTGTAATGAAAATAGAATACTCTCAAAGAAACTCAGATACATTTCTCTATCAATGATAGAAAGATCATAAGGCCCAGTTAATATTTGTTGCCTACAAGATATCAGGGAATTCACCCAAGAGGAAATAATTTTGTTTCATGCCCTTTGTCATCAGTGTCTTGCAATCTATCAGTCTCAGTGTCACATATTTCCAAGTACCAGTTATGGGAGGACTCCAAAGCTCAGCTCTTCAGTATTTCCTGTAAGCAAGAAGCCTGGGGAGAAAATGAAGATATCCATCATAGACCTTCACAGCTCACTCTGGTTCCTGCATTATCCTACACTTAAACAGAGGCCTTGAACTCCGGATAGTATCATGAAGCAATGTTCATCAGTTCTTTGCTCTGTGCAGCAGTTGTTTTGCTTGTTAACTTGAATCACCTCAAGTCTAAGTGCCTGAACTTGCTTTCCAGTTCATAAAGAGAAATCCCCACCTTCATGGTATGATTCATCTCTGCAAGAGACATCTTGGCTGGAGTTTGCCCTCCACCCACCTGTTTCTAAGGGATCTGTAGCTAAACAGAAGACATCAGTGTATGCTTGTATGGGTGACTTCTCTGCAGCCTTTCATGAAGAATAAATGTTCACAAAAAATTAGAGAAATTGAGATTTTTTTTTTTTACTTTAGTGAAAGAAAAAGAGCATCCTTCTGAAAAGTGAGAAAAATGAGGCATAATGATCAGTATATGAGAGAGACAAGATGGTTAAAATTAAGAAAAAGTATTACCTAGTATACTAGAGAACAATCTCATTCTAGATTTGATTCTGTTTAGTTTACTAGTAACACTCCTGCCTACTTCATGGAATAGCATAGAGCCAAAATCAAAGATATGTGTTGCAAGTGAACACGTATTCCCTAGGGAATTAAAGATCACTGTGACTGGAGTATTTAGAAGACTGAAAAATCAGGCCAGCATTAAAATGCAACTTTACTAAATTAATTAATGTAGTATTTCTCATTAATGGCTAATTCTTACACAATATTAATCATCATAATTTTGTGTAGAAACTTTATAGTCTTTAACACCTACCCTGAATTATCTTGAATATGTAATATCAAGGAGCTGATGCCATGTAGTTAGGATGGCTATGGCTGCTGATGCTTCTTCATCACCAAGCTTGAAGTGATCATGCTTGAGAGTTTGCCCATGACTGATGTCAGGACTGAAGTGGGCTTGTCTTCTACAAATTACCTTGATTATGCCTCACATCTTTCTGCTGTTGCCCCCTCCTTCCCTCTAAAAAATGCTGTTCTCTACTCCTGATGCTGTTTATCTTGGGTTTGATTTTGCCAGTCATCCTTCTTGCGTGTTTGGGAGGATGTCCTGCCTACCTGTTGTTCTTTGTGTTTATCTTGTCCTTTGCCTAGCAGCTTTTTATCATGTGTTTATCCTACATAAACCAACCCAGATCTTTCTTTGTCCCCATGTTGATAATTGCTTGCATACTTGAATTAAAATGGTTACACATGATATCTATGTATGCCATCACCAAGTTACAAAACACTTAAATAATGTCACCGGTTATACTATTTTAGTGCTTATATTCATGATCAAGGCAAATTAACATTCACTATGCCCAGATTAGTACATTTATAATTTGTAAGGGTCACAGAACTTTGTATTAGCTACCAGTGAATGTCTGTTAGGCATCAGTTGCAGTCAGGTGTTCCCACTGTGATAATAAAAAATTACAGGGATGAAAGATGAGTCAGTGCTCAAGCACAGAGATGTCTGTCTTGTTATTCCAAACTACTGTCTAAGCATCAGGGTTAAAAGTAAGTCAAGAAAGTCACAAGAAGGAATATTAAGGTCCTACAAGAAAAGATGGTTTGACATACACTAAAGTTGTTCCTTACCCTAGTCCAAATGATAACATGGAGTCGTGAATCCTCAGAATGTCAGAGCTGGCTTGGACACTCTCTGTGGTTTTCTGTAAAATCTGAGTTCTAACCCAAAGTTTGATTGAGTTTCTATTTTGAAGGACGTTTGAAGCTTACTTCTGGAGCTAGCAACTTCTCAGGTAAGAATACTGTTCAATAGGCAAAAGGATGATTTCCCTAGAAACTTGAGATAATCTCATTTAAGCCTTATGAAACAGTGACTATCTATTCTTACCAATTTGGAAATACCATAATAAATAATACATATTCCTTGTTAGTTCCTCTCTCAACATATACTGCAAGAAGCTGAACACCCAGAACCATGTGGAACTCAGAGTCTGTCTCTTCCCTTGTTTTGCTCCAAGCTGACCCTGGCATCAGCTGTTTCTAAATGAATCCACACAGCAAAACGTTATTTTTCATCCCAAGGGCTGGTGCATTAAGTTTCAGATCTCATGGGTATTAAAGCCAACAAATCAGTTAGGACTTTTCTTTATAAGTAGCTCATTTAAAGCATTTTTGATGAGGTTAGGAGATTGAGATGCTGTGTTCGTAACTTCCTGACATGCAGTGAGGTTAAATTAAGATTCTCATGCTTTGTGACTACTCACCACTGTGAAAAGTACAAACTGATGCAGTCCCTAAGTGCTTTATTTGGATCAAAGGCAACTCTTGTAATATACTTGAGAACGTAAACCTTGGGCAGTTCTGACCTCTAAATTCTCTAAATTCCAATGAATGGTAGCTATAGTACTATTTCATTTCATGGTAGATACTCATTTATCAGTGATTATCTTGAACTTTATCCCTTTTTGATTTTATAGAGTTAACAGTTAATGAAATCAGAATAGTACAATGCAGGCAGTATTGCTGGAACTTGTGTAATGATTAGCTTGACAACATATCCTTAAAGTGAACAGCAGAGATTTGGTCCAAATTTTTTTTTCCCATGCATCCATGAGATGAAGAAGTGAAAATAATTCTGTAAAATGAAGCTTCAAATGAATTCTATACTTTTCCTATAATTTCTGAGTGGACTCTGCAACTCTCTCTTGAAAGTCAGGGATAGTTCACACTATGCAACTTTGGGTACCAAAACTTTAGGCACTCAATTTAGGAAGTAGTCTCCCTCTCAGTCTAAATATAAACTCCATTTAGTGAGAAAGAGGATATTTTAGCGGATGGTTTAAAGCAGAAATATAATATCAGTGCTCTGAATTTGTGTATAGGAATATAGATGTCTTGTGGTAATTCACTATGGCTTATCTCCTCCTCAGAAAGGGGACATACTTGGCACATTCAAAAGCAAAACCTTTAGCAGTCAGTAATGCAGGTGTTCCCACTAACTAGAGCTCTGGAGTGAAACTGGGCAAGCCTCAACATGCCAATACTTTTGCCGCGGTTTGGCCCTGGATGGGGGTCAAATGTCCACCAAAGCTGCTCTATCACTTCCCTTCTTAGATGGACAGGGCAAAGGAGAAAATACAGCAAAAGTCCTATTGTGCATATAGGGAGCTTAGACAAACCAGGCTTGGATGGAAAGGCTGAGTGCCTAAAAGCAGGTGGTGGAAAAGCCGTCTGCCATGTGCATTGTTGGTCAATGGTTTTCCAGAATGATAAGGTAAGTGTTTATACCATACCTGTTTTGCTAATATCTAATGCTTCAAGCATTCCTGTACAAATTTGAAAGGGGTTACAATACCAAATGAAACTGCAGCTTTTTGGAATACTTTTCTCTCATTTTTTTTTCTTTTTTGAAAAATGGATAGCTCCATCCAAGGAGCCATTTTTGTCACATGGAATATTTTTTTGGGATAACATAAAGTGTTACAACTACTACAAGATTGAGGTATAGCAGCTGAAGGTTTCAGTTTCAACATAGTCACACAGGTTTCTCTTTAATACCAGTAGGAGATCAAGATCAAATCTGGAAAGATTAGGGGAGAGCAGGAATGAAAAAAAGCAGAAAAGCTCATATTTAGTAGGCCTGGAGCACAAATGCAGTTCATCTTCTTGGCTGGGAGGTGGGAAACAGGCAATTGATGCATTTACTTCTTTCAAAATGCCATTGAACCATGAAAAAGCAATTCTTTGCTTTCCTAGCAATTAAAAACCATAAAAAGGTGCTACTTGCAATTCAGAGGTTGACTCAGGAATTCCTGATGCATTCTTGTGTGACAGCAGGCTCTGGAGGCATTGCTTGCTCATTTTGTTGGGAAGTTGGGTCTAACTCTCCACGCTATAGTCCTTGGGGCCTCCCTGTCTGTCTTTTCACATGTTGCTGGGCAACCTGATCATGCAGAGGTTCAACATGAATGCCTGGTGTGATCCAAAACCTCTAAATGGGATAGAGGAAGGCACAGAGTCCCCAAGAGCCACATGCAACTATCTCAGTCCGAAAGTTGGGAAGGAGATGGGGTTCTTTTTGAACATTCCCTTGAGCGAAATTAAGACACAAATGAGGTCATATATCAATATGAGACTATTTATTAAAGAGAGAGAATGGAACAGAGAAATAAAGAAGAGGGAGAGAGAGGATGAAGAAAGAGAGATAGCTACCACCCCGTGGTCCTTCCTTGGTGGTGGTGGGGGAGGAGAGACATCCTGGGTTTCTGTCTCCAGCCTGAGATGTCCCTGGTGATGTTTCCCCCAGTAAGCTGGCATAGCCCAGGGCTTTTATTATGTTCCTGGTTCATTCATCATAGCCCCACCTTGCTCACATCAACAATGCATAAGTGGATTTCCAGAAGGGTCTTCCATGTGTCTTCAGAGGTTGGCACTGAGCAGCCTCCACCCCTCTTTGCCATCCACTGTCCACTTAACCCGCTGGGCAGTTGCTCTCTCAGTGGGCAGAGGTGACACATCAGTTGGGTCACTCAGGATGATCTGATCTTTGTTGAGACACTCCCCAGTTCCTAATGTAATCATCAGGTGATGTACATGTTCAAGAGAGGATTCTCCCAACACACCATTTGACTGCTATGGGGCAGCTGTCCAGCAACCTGTTCTGTCCTTGCTCAGAACTGGTACACAGCCTTTATCCCATCTTTGCAGGAGGGTCATGATGACCTGTCCGTCAGAAAAAATCCTTCACTCTGAGAACTGCTGGTGGTGGACTTCTCCTTTTTAATTGTCTTCCCCCACACACTTTTAGCTCTTTCCTCTGCCTCTCTTATTCTGATAATGTTATTCAGACTTACAGCCAGAAATTTCAAATCGGTTAACTAAATTGCATAAATTAATATTTCTATTTGTTGCTGTTTAAGCATTCAACTTGTATCTATGTGTGTAGATGTTTATCTATATATGACCAGCATATTTTGAAAAATTATCAGATGTTTTCATGGTGACATGAAAACCATGTTAGTTAGTAGTCAAGTGGTAAGGGTATTTAGTGAAATTGAGAGTGTGATTTTTAGGTATTTTGGGTGGGGTTGGTGTGGGTTGGTGGGGGTGGGGGGGATGGTGGGGGGTTGGATGGGGGGGGTTTTTTTTTGTTGTGTTTGTTTGTTTTTGTATGGTGATGTAGTTTGGTGTTTTTATAGTTATGAAAGATAATTAGATGTTGGGAAAGAGTGTTTTTGTGAGAATAAAATGAGTTGAGGAGGTTTTGGTGTGGGGGTGGTATGGTGAATGATGTGGGTTGGGGTGGGTACGGTATGTTTTGGAAGAAAGGGTTTTATGTTTGGATGTTTGGTTGGTATTGGTTTAGTGAGGTGATGGTTTGGTTGTGTTCTGGGGTTTAGGATGTGTTTTTGTTTAGATGGGGTGATTAAGTTTGTGAGGTGAATGTGTTTGGAAGTGGTGTTGGGAAAATTTTGGAATTAGATTATTAGTGTGGGGTAATATTTGAGTTTGGTGTGAGGATGAGGGTGTGTATGTTGGTTGTGGGGATTTTTGAGTTGGGGTGTTGATGAGGTGTATTGTAATTAGGGGGTAGAGGGATTTTGTGTTTTGGGGAGTTGAATTGTGGTTTGGGGGGAGGGAGTGAGGGGGGGTTGTGTTATTTTTATTTTTTTTTTATTTTTTGGTTTTTATGTGTGGTTGGGGTGGGGGGAATGTGGATTGAGATGGATATGGTAGGTTTTATGTTTTTAGTGTTGGGGATTGGAGAGGTTGTAGGTAGGGTGGATATAGGGTATTGGGAAGGGGGAGGGTTTGTTGAGGGGGGGGTTGGGAGTTGGTGGTGTGTGGTTTAGTTGGTGGGTGAGGTGGGGGTTTGTTATGGTGGGTGTGTTAGTTATTGTTATTTTGAGATTAGTGGGTGTTTTAGTGGGTGATTTGGTTAGGGTTTGTTTGGAAGGTTTGTAATATTGTTAGTGTGTAGTGATTTGGTTTGGTAGGGTGATAGGGAATGTGGGGGGTGGTGGTGATGTGGTATTTGGAGGTGGGGGGGTTGTGATTATGGGATGTAGTTATATGGTTTGAAGATGTGTATGTATTGTAAGGGGTTTGGTGTTTTTAGATGGGGGATTTTTTAGAAAGGTTGTGTTATAGGAATTTGGATGAGGGGGTTTTGTGTTTGTGTTTGAGGGGTTTATGTTGGGGGATGGGGAGTTTTTTTGTATGGGGTAAGAGTAAGTTGGGGTATATTGGGGTGGAATTAGTGTGGGTTGGTGTGGTATAGGAATGGGGATTGGGTTTATAGTTTATTTTGATATTGGTATTGGTAATAGGGGATGGTGGGATGTTATTGGTGGGTTGCAAAGTAACAACTCTCCCTCTGATTGCTGAAAATACAGCATCCAGGAAGCACCAGAGCATCTCTGTACGGAAATGTGCAAGAGGAACTTGGGAGAGGTCAAAATAAGGAGGGATGTAAGAAAGACATAGTGTTTCAGTAGCAAGTGATGATAAACTTCTTAACAACCAATGGAACAGAAAATTCTTACTGAAAACAAGAACTATTGGAGGTCTTTACATGGAACACATACTTTTATTCCAATTTTTTAAAAATGCGGTGTTCATTTTTGTGGTTTCTCCATCTTGGTTGCTGATTCCTTTAATTTCCATTTAAAAACTTCACCAAACCCAACCTCCAAAAGGTAATGGCTATCATAGCCAAAGAGTGATGATGTCCTCCACTATGATTTATTTTGGAATTTGGTTCAGGTAAAAAAAAGAGGCTTTGCTGTGTGAAATGGTTATAGGACTCAAGTTATCACAACGAAAGCAGAAGGAATCCCTTTATAGTGGGCTCTTGTATTATTATTATTTATACTCTGCAGACTATTAGCAATGTGTTAGAAATGATACTATTTACCTGTGAATGATGGTTTGTTATCTCAGGGTTTGAAAAGAGTTTGCTTTTAAGTGTTCTGATTTTCAGATATGTTTAACTTGTGTTACCATGCTCAAAAATCAGTGGTAAATGCATAACTTCTGGAAGCTGTGGATACTCAGTATCAATAAAAAAACAGGTCACTTCTTTAAGGAGGCTTTGCATATTGATGTGGGCTCTTGATTCCAGAAATGCAGGTTTCAAAATGTTGATTTCAATACAGATTTATAAAACAGAGCATCCAGTGAAGAATTTATCTCTGTGCTTTTCGTTGCTGTTGCTAAGGGAAAGCAGTGACAACTGTCTCTCTAAACAGATAAGATCATGATGAGCTGCAGTAGTTTAGTAAATTCTTTCTTGCTCATTTTATAACACACAATAAACTATTTTTAGTTTATTTAATATACTGGCCATATTTTACTGTTTTTCCTGAGGAATTTCCTCACGTAATTTGTGAGCTAGTTTCATTGGGATTGTTAAACACCAAGGATCATAATTAAAATTGGCAGAAAGCAACGGACAACTTTCATCTTAATAGTACATATGCAAGCTTGATAGGTAGAGTGATACTGTAAGGATGCACTTTATAAGATGAAAGCGTGCTCCTTCTCCAGTCTACCAGATGCTTTAGGGAGATTAAGAGAAAAAGATGTCTCTCATGTATATGATCAGCTGCAGGTGATTTTGAAAAAGCTCGGAGCTATTAATGTCTATGCTGATAGACCTTTAGACACAGACCTACTCTAGCTTACATTATTTTCGTATATTGTTTGGGCTAAATTAGAGATCATGTATCTGCAAATGAAGAAAAAAATAAAATGTATATATATATATATGTGCGTGTGTGTGTGTGTGTATATATATATATATATATATATAAATGTAAAAAGTGACTTGCCATTTAAACAGCCCTAGTTTTGAATATTTCAAACTTGGATGCTCCTAGGTTCACACACAGATATTTAGGAGTCATTGATATCACACACACACACACACACATGCACACACACAGAGAATGCTTTCAACTGGAAGAGATCTCAAAGGTCATCCAGTCCAGCCCTTGACCCAGCAGTGAAAGGTCAACACTAAACCATGTCCCTATTATGTAAGCTCTCCACCTCCCATTCCTGTGTTTGCATCAATAAAACAGCAGTAACAATTGCACATAGTTGTAGTCAAACTTAGAGTCTGACTGAGCACAAGAGAGAATGAGGGCAGTATTTCTGACAGGTGAGGCATGGAGAGACAAAATTTCCTTGCAAGTGTCTGTACGAGACAACCTTCATCTGCTGGAAGTTCTGCATCGAGTCCTGACACTTGCCATGCTATTGAGTTAACCAGGTAGAAAATGCCTTCAGTCTCAATACGTGTCTGTAATAGAGACTGGCAGCTCAGGCAGACTTGAGGGAATAAAGGCTCACTGAACCTGCAGGGAGGACAAAGTCACTATAAGAAATATAGGACAGAGTAGGTGCTAGCAGCTGAAGTGTTATCCAACATAAAACCAAAAATTAATTCAATGGATTTTGAGGCATGCTAATTACATTTTGCACAAAAAAACCAACCAACCCAAAAAAAGAAAAATAAAAAAGAATCTGTAGTGAATGACATGTGATAAAATATTAAAATATTTACACTATGGCAAAGTCTCCTGATGCAACCTCCTTGCCCTGACAGCATTGTCAGCTGCCTTTTGCATGGTTTCAATGGCTCAGACTCTTAGTAGAGGATAAATCAAAGCCATGGAGACTATATATATATATATATATTTTTTTTTTTTTTTTAAAATACCACTAGTTTAATTGCATAAGACCTTCAGTTACCCCATTGAAAATCTAACACCAGTACTGCAGCAGGAGGTTGTCTACAAAAACTGTCTGGTCACAGACAAGTAAGGTGTAGTGTGAAATTTCCCAAATCTCACCCAGGTGTCACAATAGAAGCAGAGAGTCCTGAAAAACCCCAAAGCTGCTAAATCATTAATTGTTAACTTTTTTTTTTGAAAGTTAGGAAAAAAGAATTAAAGCTCGGGGAGAGTTCCACTATGTCATGTGCTGAAATCCATCAGTTGTCCTGTATAAGAAGTGGGAACGTAAGAGCACCCTGCTCCAAGCATTTTAGATTCAGAAAAAAAATAACAAACCAAAAATCCTGCCTGGAATCATGCTTCACGCTGCCTCTCTATGCCTTTACAGAGACAAAACAAGTGAAATAGCCTTGTCTCAGGTATCTCTATGACTTCCTCTCCAACAATTTGTTTGTTCAGACTAAGATACTAATCTCTGTTTAATCAGTCCACTGGACTTGCTCCATTATGTCCTTCTCAGTCTGGGTAAAATATTCCAGCTGTGGTTTCACATGTACTAAATCTCTTAATCTGTTGTCTGCACTTTTATAACCAGGGTACCAATGGCCTTTGCCACAGCTCATGATGTCTGTTCCTATGCTGTCCTGTTGTTCAGCAGGTCCCCAAGGACTTTTCCTGCAGAACTGCTTCTTAAATGAATGTCCTCGAACCTGTACTACCTGATTAGGTTGTTTCCATCTGAGATGCAGGACTTTTCATTAGCTTTTCATGGAATCATAGAATATCTCAAGTTAGAAGGAACCCATGAGGATCATGGAGTCCAACTCCCTGCTCCTCAAAGGACTACACTAACCCATGTGACTAAATGCATCATCCAGATGCACCTTGAATTCTGACAGACTTGATGCTGTGACCGCTTCCCTAGGGATCCTTTAATGGTGACTGACCACCATCTCAGAGAAGAACTTTTTCCTGATGTTCATTTGGAACTTTTCCTGATGCAGCTTCTTTTAATTTCCTTGTGTCCTGCTGCTGGTCACCAGAGAGAAGAAATCAGCACCTCCCCCTCCATTGCCCTCCTTGAGGAAGATGTAATCTGTGATGAGGTCACCTCCCAGCCATCTGTCCTCAAAGTAGAAATAACCAAGTGACCTCATCCGCTCCTTGTAAATCTTGCAGTTGAGGCCATTCACCGTCTTGTTGACCTCCTCTGGATATACTCTAATATTTTGATGTCATTCTTCTGTTGAGGTTCCCAAAATTGCACTCAGTACTTGATGTGGAATTGCACCAGTGTGGTGTAGAGTGGGACAATCATGGAATCATAGAATTGATAGGGTTGGAAGGGACCTCAAGGATCATCCAGCTCTAACCCCCCTACCATGGGCAGGGACACCTCATACTAGATCAGGTTCCTCAGAGCCACATCCAGCCTGGCCTTAAAAACCTCCAGGCATGGGGCTTCTACCACCTCCCTGGGCAACCTGTTCAGTGTCTCACCACTCTCATGGTGTAAAACTTATTCCTAACATCCAATCTGAATCTACCCACTTCTAGTTTTCTTCCATTCCCCCTAGTCCTATCACTACCTGACATCCTAAAAAGTCCCTCCCCAGCTTTCCTATAGGCCCCCTTCAGATACTGGAAGGCCATAATAAGGTCTCCTCAGAGCCTTCTCTTCTCCAGACTGAACAGCCCCAACTCCCTCAGTCTGTCCTCATAGCTCCAGCCCTCTAATCATCCTTGTGGCCCTTCTCTGGACATGTTCCAGCACCTCCAGATCCTTCTTGTAACAGTGGCTCCATAACTGGATGCAGTACTCCAGGTTGGGTCTCACCAGAGCAGAGTAGAGGGGGAGAATCACCTCCCTCGACTGCTGGCCACACTTCTCTTGATGCAGCCCAGGATGTGACTGGCTTTCTGGGCTGCAAGTGCACACTGGTGGCTCATGTTGAGCTTCTCACCCACCAGCACCCCCAAGCCCTTTTCTTCAGGGCTGTTCTCAAGCCAGTCACTGCCCAGCCTATATCGGTGCTTGGGATTGCCCTGACCCAGATGTAGGACCTTGCATTTGGTCTTGTTGAACCTCCTGAGGTTGTCAATCACCTATCTCATCTGGCTAGCTAGGCTGTGCTCGATGTACCCCAGGACACAGTTAGTCCTTTTGACTGCCAGGGAAAAATGTTGACTCAGATTCAACTTGTCATTGACCCAAAATCCCCATATCTCTTTCTACACAGCTGTTTCCCAGCCTCTCCCAGTTTGTAGGTATAACTAGGAGTGCTCTGTCCCAGGTGGAGACTTAGTCGAAGTTAGGTTTAATGGAGCTCTGAGCTACCTGATCTAGTAGGGGATGTCCCTGTTTAATCCAGGGAGGTTGCACTAGATGACCTCTAGAGGTCCCTTCCATGCCAGTGCATTCTATGATTCTATGATTTGCTATAAGACATAGTGAATCCCATCTAAGGAGGGTCTGGGACCTCTCAGCACAGGGAGCTCCTTAGGCTCTTACAATAGGATGTTTTCAGCCTGCCTGTCTTAATTTTATCATCAAGATAAAAGGCATAAACTGGGAGCAATGACTATCAGTGTAATGAACTAACTGGTACAACTTAAAACAGGAGTGAGGGTTCATGCCACGTGTTGTAGGATTCTATAAAGGTGGTTATTTTTATGCTAGAATCTGTTTTGAAAACATTCATGTACTTCATAAATTCTTGTAATATCAAAAGGTTGAAACTCCTGTAAATAAAATTTTAACTGCCATGCAAGATGAGAGTGTTCTCTCTGCAAAGCTGTCCTTCAGATAGTAACCTTTTGGTCAGAATTTATGGGGTAATAAATGCCAGGCCTTTTATTTACAGAGATATATAGACAACCAGCATTATGATTTGCAATTTCTGTGGTTACATCTGCATCAGCCTTGCAAGGTGATGCAGATTCCATGTCATGTGGTACACAATGGGTCAAGTCCCTGTATCTCAAAGGGTATCCCTACCCAGAGTTTGCTTCTTGCATTCACCACTGCTTGAGCTTAGCCCTGGGTATCTAATGGGGTCTGTGTGGTCTTATGACATCAACATCATATAATCTATATGTTTTTTCCATTTAGCCAGTTCAGTCTGAGATCAGTCAATTCAGTACAGATATTTCAGCCCGAAATAATGTAAGTAGTTGTGTTGCAGCCTGTCAGGGTAGAGATTTTATAGCACACTTTCACAAGCACTTGGGAAATCACAGGTGAAAGTAGTTCTGCAAACTGTACAACAGAGGACAACTAGGATGAAACTAGTATAGAAATATAGTTCCTTAATTTTAAATACTTTTTTTTTTTTAATTTTGAACTAAAACTTGATTTTAATGAGCAATAATTGCAGGATCCTTCTATTTTCCGCCTGACTCCAGTTCTAGTTTCATTTTAAATGTAGTTTTATGGAATCCTTTTATAGCTCTTACTAGTGATAATGGTTTTCCAAGCCCATCAGCTGCTTAATGTTTAACATGCCTTCTGATGTCCTTCGCTTTAGAGGTTATCAGATTAGATGTTCATTCCCCACAAGGGGAAAAAAGAAAAGAGAAATTTTCTTGGTTGATGTTAAAAGTATATTCTATGACTACTCTCCAGAGTTTTACATTAAAACATGATCTCTCATTACTTAGGAAACTTCAAAGGTACTATTAGCTATTACTTCTACTATTATTACTAGTGAGACTGTTTCTAGTTGGATGAGTAGCATGATACAGAAATTATGGAATAGGATAAAGGAGTGGAATGTTATGGTTTTAGGCTGCATGCCTTTAAGAACCACAAAGAGGAAGAGCTCCAGGAGGTCCAGAAAGTTCCAGGGATGGACCCAAAAAGTGTAAATTGTTTACTCTGTCCCATAAGTCTGCTATCTCTTTATAAGCAGGCTGCGTGGGTAGCTCTTGCTCTTTTCTCTCTCCTCTCTCCTCCTGGGAAAGCGTGAGTTCTTATCAGGCATGGGGGGAGGATTTTGGGTCTCGCTGAGGCCTTGAGAGGCCTGGGTAATTTTCCATATGCAATTTTGGCCTGTTTGGTCCTAATGTAGGGGGCAGAAGGGGGGTGGGGAGAAAAGAACACTAAGACCTGAGCATTAAGGCATGGATGGGAGTAATATTGCCGTTCTGTTGCTCCAGCCATCCAGGAGCAGGTGGTGGCTGTGGTGGCCATGGAGGAAGAGGTGCCTGAAATAGTGCCAGGGGTGATGCTGCCAAGAGGGTGGCTGCTGTAGTTTCCCAGGGATAACTCCACTCATCCAGTGGAGGGCTCTAGCAGTGACACTTGGAATGAGAGGCGCTCCGTCTCCAACCAGATGGAGGAGAGGGACAACTGAGTTTCTTGGACTGTATGGAACTGATGGCTTTGCATATTAGAGAGATGGGACCTGTCTGTATTTCTGATGTGACAAAGGGATCTTCATTCCTTCACGTGTTGGAAGATGAGAATCCGAACGAAGCCACAATTTATTTTCACCTGGAGGAGTGGAAAGAGTCACTGACCTTAACTGCCTTACTCAATTGCCCCAGGGGTGGAAACACACCACTTGGACCCCTTTGGACTGGTCATGGACTGGGACCGATTCATGATGTCCGTTGTTTTGATATTGATTATTGTTAGGCATGATGCCCACTGTGACTTAAACTGGAAAACTGAGATGAACTGTTCCTAGCTTGGTGGGCCCATGATTTCTTCTTATCACCCAGGAAATTCTGTTCCATCTCATCTTATGAGGGGACACACTATTTCCTGATCCTGAGTGATAAGCTGTTCTGAAGGACACTGGGATGAAGAATAATTTACTACTCGGACTTTGCTACATATCATCTAGACATTGTTTCTAGTTTGATGAATAACTTGATGCAGAAATTATGGAATGAAATAAAGGGGTGAAATGTTATGGCTTGAGGCTGGGTGACTTTAAGAACCATAAAGTTGAGGGCCAAAGAGTCCAGCCCAGTGGGTGGACAAAGGAAATTATGTTATTCCATTCCTATAAGTTCTGCATCTCCAATATAGAAATGGTTGCATGGGCAGTTTTGTCCCCCTTCTCCTCTCCCAGCTCCCTTATCTCCTGTTTGGTGTAAGGGAGGGCTTCAGCCTTGAGCAGCTTGCTAGCAGCCTGGGCAAAGCTGAATTTCTATCTGCGTCATTTTGAGCCTAGTGTGTGTGTGGGCAGTAGCAGGGATGTATGGGGGGAGGAGGGGGGCGAGGGGTGGGCATTTGAGGCCTGGATTTTTGGCCTGGTTTGGTGGGGGTTGAGGAAAGCTTTTGCTTACTGGGCTTCTGTGTTAAGCCCAGACTATGGATTTTGTGTATTTTATGTGCTTTGCACTGTAGCATGTAGTTTATGAATAGCACTTCTGTTTAAACTTGCAGCAGTATTCTGTATTTCTACCCAAACCTGTGTGGAGCTTTTTCTTTAACTACCTTGAGAAGAGTTAGAGAGCCTGTCTCGCTCCTACAGCTGAGACATGCACGAATATTTGAAAAATATTATTTCTTTCAGACCACAAGCCATGGTCATAAAAGTACTGCCTTGTCACACACAACCTGAAAACCTTTTTGTCTTCAGGTTTCACTGAAGGCAGAAAACTTGTCTGTCTGTACAATGCTTTGGGGAAAGTGGATGTACAACACTATATAGATACTAATAGCATGTTGACTTGTTCCTGGGTAACTGAAAAGACTGCAAAGCTGCATGAAACCAGTATCTACTTTCTATGTGGAAGTTGTATAAAGCTTATTGTTTTTTTTTAAAGTATATAGAAGTATCTCTGATCTTGGAATTAGTGCCCCTAAAGATCTGATTACAGTTTTTTCTCTAACTTCCTTTGCAAGTATTTTATTGCAATGTACTTTTAAAGTGTTTCTACAATTATAAGAAGCCCCTCAGTTCTGACTTGGTATCTTTCTGTTAAGAAGGCAGAATGGTGCACAGATTCTGTGGGAATCTCCCATGAGGACCTTGCCAAGCAATGGGAACAGATAGTTTAGGTTCTGTTTTATTTTTAATGTATTCACAGGAAATTGAAACCATCCAAGTACATTGTTGACAGAAAGGGATTTCCAGAAGATGGTTTCCTTTGATCTCCTGCCGTACTATGCTATGGAAGTTACCAAGTGTTCTTTGTGCTGGAGCAAAATTTGCCCTCTGAATGCTCTTATCCATCAGAGCTGTGTCTCATATCTAACAGCTGTCACAGTTTTCTCACAGAGTTATCTCCTTCTGAAGGAGAGCAGGTGTTATTTCTAGCACTCCTTCGTGGCCTGGCATCAGCAGTCTCTCACTGTCACCACAGGACCATGGCACTGTTCCAAGCGGCATGTTTCCCACAAACACTGGATGGTGGGGATCTAGGGATTAACGATAGTGCCCACACCTAATTTTTGGTATAAAACTATAATACTCAGGCTCTTTGTTTCACCTACCTATATTCCGTTGCCTCCAGCCATATTAGAGGAATATTAGAGTTCAGATCATCATCTTCCAAGGAACAGTGGGTCTCATTTTCACTTGCTGTGGGTATACACTCTGGTCTCATGAAAGTCATGCTCTTAGATTAAAAAAAAAAATGCTTCCTTTTCAACACCTCTTTCAAAATCAGGAAACAGATGGCTCTCTCCATGCTTCATGACTGTGGCCTCTTGATGTGAAGTATCTTCAGAATTTTAATTTGACACATGCAAGGGACCTGATCTCTGCTTTAACAGGACTTCCATATCTTGAAGATATTTAGGGATGCTACAAGACAGTATCTCAGCAGTTCCTTTAGCTATGGTAGCCCTATATGTAGTTCTTATAAGAGGGAAAAAAAAATGTCCAGTAACTACTGTGGAGAACATCGTGCCTCAGTGTATTGCCTGGCTGGCCGTTCACAAAAAGCGGCCATCAAAAAGGAATAACCATCACTATTTCACCTCTCTTACTCTGCTGAATAGATCAGAGCATCCCCCACATTCATGACCGCTTTCTGCTAGCCAGAGAAAAATCATGTAGGAGGATCTAGACAGCTCCAGATAACTTAGCTCGCCTGTTTAAGGTTCCTACTTACCTGTTTTTGATGAATGAGGTAAGAGCATAATTTGGTCTGAAAGAAAAATTCTTAGGGGATTTGAAGCAATCAGTGTTGAACTCATGAGCCTAAGAAACCCCACAGTAGGTTTTACTTTCGAATCTGCCATTTCTTTACTACCTACTCACAGTCGAAACTGGCTTACTGATTTTGGAGCTTCTTAATGAATGAGGGACATTCATTAAAAGATATTGAGCAACGTAAATTATATTTTGTCTGCTTATTTATTTTCAGCAACGAGGTATTTTTTTTCAAAGAGAACAGAGTAAGATTTTTTTTTTTTAAATAAAGATGCGTAGTAAAATTTCCTGTTTTAAGTTACTATAGCATAGTAAAATTTCCCCAGCTATTTTTAAGGACACTTATGCTACTGGCTTTCCACAATGAGGTCAATAAGAGCCGTAATCTTAAATGGTGACATTCAGTAGCCTAAGTCAGAGAAAGAATTAGCATGCAAGTGTAGTATACAGAACACACTTACCCTACATACAGCTTTTTTACAAACAAATATGAATGGCTTTGGGATGGTGGTGACTGCATATCCATCTGCTAGAGATACTATGTGTTCTTCTTTGAAATATACACTTGTATTTGAAATGCTGTGCATTAGGTTGAGTACTAAAATGATCCACCTAAACAAATAATTGATATCTGAAGCTTCCTGTAATTGGGCATTATACTGATAGTAAGGATTAAACGTAATGATATGGACAATGCAATAAAACACGATGAAAGGCAATAAAATCCTGCACTTTGTTTTAACAGATTTACTCCCTTACTTTCTTTTGATGTCTTCAACATGACTAGAAGCTTAAGTTTTCCAGTCTACTGTTTGTAGATGATGATATCACCTTAAAATGACATGTCTTTCAAACAGGTAGAAGAATACTACTACAGTCCTAAAACATGCCACTAATACTGTGAAATGCAGTAAGCCCTTTTTGAGGTGATGCTTTCATAGTTTATTTTGAAGAGTGCAACAGTTAAGTAAATGTGATTAAAAGGGGAGCAAATAGTGAGGCAGCTCATTTAAAAGGAGAATCTTTTACAGCCTGCAGTAGTGTCATCAACCTGTAATCTGCCTTCTGACTTCAAAGCTTTGTTGGGAGAAAGCGGGAAAGTGAAATTGAACTTTCTAATCTGATATATAATAAAGTAATAGCCCATGATGGGGATGAACACTTATTAGACCAGAGGTGCTCATACAGTTTCTTGATTCTCCCAGAAAATACAGTCCTTTAATCTAGTTCTGCTTTCTTGGTCCTGCCTTCATTGAAATCAATGCAAAACAAACAAACCAATTTATTTTTTCTTTGTATTATCTGAAAAGCATGACTGTTAGGAGAGAAAAGTGCTCCTTTAGAAATCAGAGGGTTGAAGTGCTTTGATTTCAGTTCTCATGATTAAGGATGTGCAGCTTAAAATTTGAGAGTAAATGAGGGTGGCATTCTAGAAAAAAATCAATACAGATTAATTCAGATCCAATTATTTGCTTATTGCTATCCTCGAGAAGAACACCTGGGTTACCAAAATAGCAAATAGTAGTGGAGGTTTGTCACATATCACAGCAAAAATTAAGAGATAAGCTAAGAAAGAAAGAGCTTCTGTTTTCACTCATGCCTGTGCTAGAGATGGATTTACTAAGAAAGATTTAATTCCACCAGCCTTTTTTAGCCCTCAGCCATTTGAATTTAGTTCCTATGTTGGAGAACAGCTGGACATTGCCCACTTTAGTCCCATAATATGACCTCATCCGATCTGTAGCACACTTCCATCAACCTGTAACAGAGATCTCAAGAAAAGGACTATGACTGGAAACCAAGCTCTCTTTATTTAGTGGTTTATTTGATCCTTGAGTGGACAAACCCCAAAAGAATTGCCAGATAACAAAAATGAGAAGTCAAACTGGACAGGATCTCTTTCTAGAAGCCTTCATTGCACTTGTCTCTCTCCCTAGACCATCTGAGATATTAGGAACTTGCTTGAAGAAAACAATTTCCCTCAGAACTGAAAAACTGAGTATAGGTTATATGCCAGAAGTAGGAAAATTTTACCTATCCCATGTGAATTTTCAGTGACATCTAACAGATGCATGTACTTTATGTGTGTGTTTATATATATGAATATTATGTACATGCATATGGCAATATCTAATTAACATGAATCAAAAAAATCCTCTTTAGGAAAGACTTTAAGCCATAAAAAGGTGCCATACATATATCAAGAGCCAAGTTAGAAAGACTTTTGCCATTCAAATTGCCAAGTTAAACACAGCACAATTGAAACAAACCTGTCCCTCCAGGCTTTCATAAGCCTACACTTGGGAGCTCTTGGAAGCTAACTTAGCACCAATTGTATCTTATTTAACTTGGCCATTTAAAGGGCTAACTCTTTAGCAAGTTGGCTCACATTGACCATATCACACCTTTATGTGACTGACCTTCCCCTCTCAACTTTCCCTGATTTAGTGCATGCTGCATGGTTTTGATCAGATCTCATTTACGTGATTTTTGGCCAATTAGTTTAAAAGACAAAACCAAAATCTTTAAAGGATACATCTGAGAACATAAAATATAATTGGATGGAAATGGACCTGTTCACATACTTTTTGCCTTAGCTCAGAGTGCAAGTGTTAAGCTCTAGCTGCCTGTTTTTGCCTGCTGACTGTGCCACCCTATGAGGAGCTTTCTCCAAAATCTGCTAGGTGAACCTTCTGTGTTCTTGCGAAGAATTCATACACTAGGCTAAAATAAATGCTTTTCCCTGCTCTGGAAGAAGATCTGGGTTGGACACCACTTTAACAGGAAATGGAGAAGGCAGCCAGTATACTACTGAAGACTTCTGTCATAATGTCAGGGCATGCATGTGGTAGAGCCAGATGGTATGGTTAAAAGTGTAAAAAGGTTGAGATCTTGAGTCTTCTGGAAAATACATGCCTGAATGAGACTAAATGAGAGTATGGGTATCCTGTGGAACAGTGTTAGTTGTGACTACCACAATGAAGAAAGAAGAATTTGCTCAACATTAAAATCCTATTGCTATATAAGGCATGGGAAATGGAACTTCAGATCTCAGATCACGCATCACACCATCAAGACACTCCCACTCAGGTAGACTTCTGGGATATGAATCAGCAAAATGAGAATCAATGACATGGGATCTAATGGAAACATTGTGTTGCAATCTTTGCAGGTTATTACCTATGATAATTAAATGCGTAGAAGTCATAGTAACAACAGCAATATAAAGGCTTATACAGATTAGATAGAAAGAACACAAAATGACTTCTCTAATGTGCATACATCATCATATACATGGTCTTGCACCACCTCTGATCTATCACGAAATTCTAGTCTATGCAATAAAATCTATCCATGCATGGATGGAGCTGCAGGAGGAGATAATCCATAATGGTAAAAGATGACACCCATGAATGCTAACTTGGATGAAGATGGATTTATTGGTAAGAGGAGAAGGGAATGAGTGTCACCCATGTCTTTGGTGGTAGTGACAGTGTAACACATACAGCGCACAGCATTATTTATGCTGTTTTGCCAGCACCTAGGTCTCCCGTAAAAAAATTTGTATATGATTGAGTGGAAAAAGAAATGCACAATAAAATTTCCTAGTCAGGAGATGTAATTTAGAATAAACTGAAGTGATGCTTCAAATTCCTGCTTTCTCCAAACCTCTCATATTAATTTAGGCTTTGATCACATGTAGCTTGTCCCGCTGTGAAACAATCCATGGGGCTAAAGTCTCAAGTGTTATCACTGCCTCTTAAACATCTGTGGAACTTGTGGTAATTTTTTTTCCCCTCATTTAAAAGGTATCTAATGACTAGTTACAGTTCAAAACATTATTAAAATTAATGGGTAATATATTAGGTAAAAAGCACTTAATAATGCTCTGGTACTAATTCACCTCTATCTTCTCTTATCTCCTTCTGTTTTCTTTCCTGACATCACACAAGTATTTGTTGGCTGACAAGTTATAAGAGAATAGGACTGGAATCAACTATCGTTTGGTTAACACTGGCTTTGCATTCTAAAAACAACTGCTTTGTGAATCTCCTACAAAACATCAACCTGGAAAATCATCATGCTTTATTACACATATCATACATCACAGGCAGTAAGCAAAAGAAATGAGAATATTGATAATGGTGTAATAGAGGAAATTTATCTAATCAAACTACCAGAGGTACCTAGCAGATGGTCCCAATACTGGGCTCTGAGGTAGCACAAAAAAAATCCAGTGAGTCCATCCAGAGAAGAAATACTCCTCCTGTCACCAAATCTTCAGCTCTGAACATAGTAACACGAGGTGCCAAACACATAAATGAGATCAGTAACTCCAGAAATTTACAAAGAACATTTCTACACCACATTTCTATTACCAACCTCCAGTGATAAGGAGGTAAATAGCAAAAGAAATCCCAAACCAAAACCAAACAAAAAACCCCAACAAAACACCCAACCCAAACCAAAACCCAAAACAAAATAAACAACCAGCCAACCAAAAACACCCAAAAAACCAAAACAAACCCCATCAACAGAACAAAAAACCTCCACAAAACCAAAACTGAAACCAAACCAAAACAAAATTGCAGGAGACATAATTTACACAACTGTTATTAAATTGGTTGGAGATAAAAGGCCAAGAATCATAGAAACATTGCACCTCTTGGTCTAAGCAGAATCTATAAACCTCATAATTGGTCAAACAAGGATGTCTATCACATAAGCTTTTAGACTCCAAAGTAGTCTTGTGCCTCTAGTCAAGGTGGGAGGAATAGGTATCCCACTATTCTTAAGTTCAAGATGCATGTAATAGATCAGATAAACTATGTTTTAATTGTTGTAATTTCTTTCTCTTGATTAAAAAGGGAAGTCTAAAGAAAGTAGGATAAATACAGACCATTATAGTTAGGTAAGGTAAATTTCAGTCTAAGGAAGCAGGCTATACCTTTCTCAGAAGTGTAACAATGAAGATTTATTCTTGCTTCTGCCCTCTGCCAGACTAATAGAACATTGTAATGAAACTGAAAAACATAATTACAGAGAAATTTCAGAGAATACCAACAGAAATATTGCTTGAAATGACCAGAATCAATGTTCCAATTTTCTCCAAAATGTAGTTGCTTTAACTTTAGTCAACAACATCCTCCCTCATACATAGAGTCCTTTTCTATGAGTTCCCCCTGGTAATCTGAATATACAGGAGTGTTTTTAGAGAATCTCTATGTACCACTTAGACTTTGAAAAAACTCATGTCTGAAACTTTACCTATCAGTTTAGTAAAAGTACCTATATAATAAATACATTCTGGCTTGGTCTGTTTTTCTATGAAAATGTGGATAAAGACACAGCCTGGAGACATTCTTTATTAGAACAATTTACTGAAGCCACAGAGGTTAGAAGCAGGACTCTGGAGTCCTTTCTGCCTTAAGAGACTGACAGTGAAAATGTCAGACTGTATGAAATAGGCTTATTGTGGGATGGAATTGAAGAATATTTACATCAATGGAAAAATGACACAAAATCCAACAGACTGAAGTAGAAGACAGAATAGAGTAAAGAGCATTTGGGGTAAATGCACTGATTTTTGTGCAAATGTGCTCTTTCTTTTTGAGATTGTCCAATCATTAATTAACTGTTTAAGAACAAACACTGCTTTCTGCCTTTCAAAAGCTGTGGCCTGCAAAGGTCTCTCAGAAGTGAGAAGAGAATGATGAGAAGGGTGGATGGCCAAAGGCTGTGAGGATGTAGAGCAAGTGCAGAGGATGGGGATGGTATCCCTTTCCTGGTTAGGACTCTGGGGTTGCAGCACATCAAGGAGGGTGGTTCCCACCTGCAAGCTGAGCGGGAGAGGACTGAGCATCTGTGGCCTAAGCAAAAAACCTGGGCTTCAGTTTTGAAATAGAAGTCTTTAAGCACACAGATAGATATTTAGGTCCTGTCCACTGTGTTTCAGAAGGAAAAATGTTATCAGTGTGAGCATGAGCTGTGGTGTGCTAAATACAGCGGTCTGAAATTTGGCTCTGCACCAATTTATTTAATACTATATGGTTTGGCTATGGTCCTGTTTCCAGCAAAGTCCAAGGAAGTGGAGTCTCCCACAAGAAGAATGAGAAGAACATTTTCTAGTGTTCAGGATTTAGCAGCTCTGTAGGAATCTTGGCCATCTGGGGTAAGCATCCCACGGGCTCTGAGAAAAAGCAGAGTAATGATACACAATGTGTGAAAAGGTAGTGATTCAAGAACACTTTTTTTCCAGATGAGTCAAAGGGCCAAGGCAAATTGTCCAACGATGTGTCTAGAAACCAAGTAACATGCAGAGTATTTGTTTCCTCTTGGTCTCTGGGTTGGAGTTTTTATTCAGTTGGGTAAATAAAGATCCTTTTCAATAGAAGCATATGCAGCCTGACAGTACCCCATTAGTGTACTCTGTGTTGCTCAGAGCTAAAAATTAAACCAATTAAGGTCTGGTTTTATACTCCATCTTGGTATCTCATATATCTTATGTGAGTTTCCAAGAAGATATACAAGAAGGCAAAAACTTTTTCACACATTTTGCAGTAGATAATATTTATGGTCCTCCATTCTTTTTATTTGAACATGCTGTGCTGTAATGAAGTGCTGTGCAGTAAAGCCATTTGATCTCAGGGACTCATGCAAAATGAAACTTTGGAGTTCAGCTCTCCTGCTCTCATCATATGTCACATTAAATGCTGTCATTTTCATATTTCTGTGTAAATATTTCACATTATTTCAGAAGTCTAGCTTCAGAAAACAGTGAAAAGACAAGACAAAATAATTTAGAGGAAGAATAAATGCAGCAGGATGGAAGTTTTGGTTGTTTTTTTTTTTTCAGCTGAAATTGTAAGTTACAGATCTGAGGTGACCTGTGAGTTTAAGTACACAGTTCTCTGGTCTTTTTAAGACTACTAATTTCATTTAGTTTGGTGGTATAGCACGACATGGAATTCATCCCATAATTTTTGCAGCCAAAAGCTGCTGCTGTTCTGAATAAAAAGTAAGCTTTTTTTACAGTGCTTCAAGAGACAGAGTACTTGCTATCAGCCAGACCAATATTTTAATGGATCAAATGAAGTCAATATAAAGTACAAGGGATTTCAGTTATCTAAAATTAGCCTAAAATCTGAATCTAAAAATTTCAATCATCTATGCAGATCCTTTCTCCACAAAGAAGTAAGACATGAGAGTGGTGAGACCCCGGAATGGGTTGTCCAGGGAGGTGGTTGAGGCCCCATCCCTGGAGGTGTTTAAGGCCAGGCTGGATGAGGCTCTGGCCAGCCTGGTCTAGTGTGAGGTGTCTCTGCCCATGGCAGGGGGGTTGGAACTAGATGATCCTTGTGGTCCCTTCCAACCCTGACTGATTCTATGATTCTGTGATTCTAAGACCTACCTGTGTGAGTTCAATATCAGTTAGGAATGAGAAAAGGAATCACTTTGTGCAGGCTACTACTTAAGAAGGGCACAGACAAATGGTGTTAAAATATTTTATATATCCTTAGGCTGCTTTCTAAGCTTTGCACTAAGAATAATAGATTTGCAGCAGTGCACCACTACTTAATGACACAAAGATGGTGGAGAACAATACTACTCAGCTATTTTGGTAAGTGGATTTCTATGAAAGCTGTTTGTGGCATAAATTCAGCAAAACAGTGCATGACCTCGAAACTTTCGTCCATATTTTCACTCTGTTTCTGAATTAAACTAACCAATCAAATTAATGAAGGCTGAGAAGGAAAGGCCTGTACTGCAGCCAGTAAAACTAAAGTATTTTTGAAAGTTACAAAGCAAAGCTCTGTTTGTTTGAAGGAACAAAATGAAGCAAATCTTGGTATATTTAGCAGGGTATAGGTTGAAAGGGAAAATTGAATTGTTTTCTTTGTATTTTTTTTTTCCCAGTTTACGAGCTGTCCAGTGCTCACTTGCTAAGCCAACGTGCATATCTTTTAGTTGAACTCCTGTCTCATACCTCCTGAAATTTATCTGATAAGAAAACTTGTTTTTATCTTTGAAGTTGTAAAGATGAGACTCAGTGGTAAAACTGTATGGCACACCCTGTTTGATTCAGTACATAGTTAAAGACAGAAGAATAGTAAACTTTGTGTTTTAATGGAAAATCTTAGAGCTGTTACTTAGTCAGCTGCTTTTGATCTCTGAACTTTCAGATATAAAAGAGAAATATTGAAAAATGTTCCTTCTTTGATAATTCATGATGTCAGTAAGAAATACATTGCAAACTCTTTTTATCCAATACCTTTTCCTACTAACTGATTCCTCTTCTCAGTTTTATTTCAGCCTCTTCTCAATGGGATTGTGTTGGAAATCAGCATTTTCAGTTCTCCTTGTGTGTCCACATGTGCTTCTATTTGATCCAGCTCTTTTTCCAGACAGTGTAGTTGCTCAGATTTTACTTACCCTTTTTTCATTATCTATCTTCCTAATTCCTTTCTTTGTAGTATCCCCTGGAATAGATAAAACCCTTTTTCCTTCACCTCTCTGAAAGTGATCCAGCTAGTCTTCACATAGCAGGACAGAGGAGCTCTCCTATGAGAAATGTGCACCTCTCTGGCCATATTTAGACTTATTATCACCTGTTGTTACATGTCATTATCTACCAAATGCTGGCAAAGGACAGGTGAGTATAATGGTGTCTTACTGGATGCAGTGTTTACCTCCTGCAGAAGCCGGAACAAGTACTGTCTATGATAGGACTAACACATGCTGAGGCACATCCTAGCCTGAGTCAGAGGTGCCTCTACACAGCCAGAAAGGTTACCTTGCTGTATGTATACTGCTAAAGGAAAGAGGACCAGGACCTAATTCATGCCCATACCACTGTGGGCTGGCCTCTGCTATTACCAATGGGTATCGCAGAAACAAATAGCAGCGTGGATGAACTGCAGTCCTGTGCTCAGCCTTGCTTCCTCAGTACCTTGCCATTCATCAACATACCCTTGTGCACAGCATGACTTCACCAAAAAACTGGTGCATGTTGGGAGTCAAGTGTCAGGGCTGACACTGGTTGTTGCTGACAAACACTGCTCTGGGATGCAGCTGTGCTGATGACTCTTTGCCTGTGTTCCTGTCCTTCAATCTATCAGTTAAACTATGCTCATGGTTACCTTCCCTCTGGCCTAAGAGCTTCTCCAGTGGGCAGCCCCAGGGATGGGGGATGGAGTCCATTTTGCCTCTTAGGAGTCTTGCAATCCTGTGATACTGAGTGGTTGATGTCAAAATGCTCTTCTAATAAGATAAACTACACGACTCGGTGTTGAATTTTGTGATTAAAGTGCAAATACACATATTCTACTGGCTCAATTCACTTATTTTGGTGGGGAGTCTGGAAGCTGTGCTCTGCTGTATGGTGGTACTCTGTACAGTCTCCCTCATGCCTAAATATTATTCTCTGTTCTTTTGGATAATTTTCATTTCAACCTTAAAGCAGTTATATTATCTCCAGGGAAAGTTATGCTGTTTGGAGGACAGGACTTTTGCTTTTGAGAATGGGCAGTCCCTCAAAGATGTGGTGAAAACCAGTCAAGAGCAGACCTACAAGGACAGCTTGGTGCACAGGCTGTGAGGTAAGAGTGTTGAGATATGCTGAGCACAAGTGTAATAAAAATAATTAACTGGTTGAGCTTTCATTAGGGAATTGGGAAATGTGATTTAAATCTCCTTAGATAGAAGAGGAAATTGAACTCTTTTTTCCCCCCAACCCCCACAAGCAAAGGTGATTTGGCTAATGTACACTGAGAAGGAGAGGACAAGGGAATATAAAATGTGTCATCAACGACAGCCACACATAAAAATAAAGCAGCAGAAACCCCATGTTGCTCTAGGACTTGAGTAGATTTGCTTAGAACATGACCTTTAGACTGAGCCCCTGTGGAGAAGCTTGTGTGAGAACTCCTTATTTCTAGGGCCTGGGTAGGCTTTGGAGTAAACTTTTTCTGATCTGAGTGGTGTTACAAGACACTTTCAGAGTCTGCATGCATCAGTTACTTAAATTGTCTGAGGAACTCCTAGATAAAACTGTAAGGTGTTTCTGGATTTCAGGCACATTTGCTGAGTAGTTTAAGTACTGAAAACATCTATGTGCATTTGCAAAGCTGTTTATGGATCTGACTGAGTATCCTTGGAGCACTAATACTTCTTCTGCCCTGTCAAGATGTTCTTGCTTATCATGCAGAAAATGCAGAAGTGACTGTATGACTGTATGACTGTATACATTTGAGTCACAAATTTTTGAAAAGCATGCCTAAAGGCAGCACATCACCTCTGAACCTGACCCTGCAGTTAAACACCAATAACTCATGCAATATAATTAGCTTTCATAACACAGTAAAAAGTAGAAATTCTCCTTTGAAAACTTAATCCCAAAGATTGCTTTCATTGCCTCTCATAGCCATTAACTGGTGGAACAATAAAAATATGTAACATTCAAAGTGCAGTATAAATGGTACCATGATCAAACTGTAAAAACGAAAAGAGCATTACATCAAAGATATAACATTCTTTTGGGATGAACATGCTCATTTTTTGTACAAATGGAGAATTTGTTCCACCAAAGTAGAAAATGCTCTAACTGAAGTATCTACTTTGTTAAAGCTTAATTTATCATGAACAGAATGAGTCAGAGCTGCCATAACTCTACAAGGAAACAATAGGGGAAAATCCATGGTTCTTACCCTGAATTCTCTGATCCTACTGAAGCTGGGTGGTTTTGAGTTATTAAAGAAATAAAGGGGGTTGAGAACAAATTGTTAAATCTATACCAGTAAATAAGCCGAGAGGAGGACATGGGCTTGAGCACTGTCTCACGAGTGTTTGCACCCTCTGTAGCACAGCCTTATGACCTGGCACTCTTGAGTGGTGCCAGGGTAGGGCTGGTGAGGGGGGCTGTTTCCAAAAGGGAGTTTGAAGTGTGTCCCTCCTCCTCATGGGGAAAGAGTGCGAGCTTTGTGCATGTAAGATGGATAATGCTGCTTGTCATTGGGTCGGAGTCTGCTTTCTGGTTTAGTTTATTTATTAGCAAAGGTGTAGCCTAATCTTGCATCTCTGCTGTCCTATTAGTTTGGGTTTGTGTCTGAGTCCAGCCTATTCTCTTATCCATATGAGTATAAGAGATGGCTTGTGGTCTACCTTTGGAGGGAATCAAGTAAGGAAAAATAAACACAGAGAATGAGACTGGCTCATCCTACTGCTCTGCCCTCATGGGTGGTACAAGCACAGCTGGTATGGTTCAGCTGGCTGGAGAACAACGGTTGAAATGGTGATCTCTGTTCACCACTACTTGACCACAGCTTCCTCTCCCAGCCATCCCTGACTCCTCATCAACCAACTCATGCAGTGGAACCCCCTACACATTTAGAAGGACCACAGTGTTTCTGAGTAGGTGCCTGCAAAGACCTCAAGGAAGATTTGTTATCTCTGAGCGACTGAGTTGCAACAGCTAGCCTGACTGTATTCCAGTGATGTTCCAAATACCAGAAGTGATTTTGATGCTGTAAGCAGCTCAATTTTTTAATATTTTTTGATTCTGGGAGGTGTCTATTTTGTGTACCAAATGGTTTCTGTAGAAAAATTCTGAAAGGCACAAAAGAATGGGTGAAGTAGTACAAAACAGAAAGGTAATCAATGTGGCAACTGGTATGTCTTCATCATATAATTTTGTCTGAATTTTCTCCTGTCCTCCCTAAATTGTTCTTTTCAGTATATACTGTTCTGTCTTTCCACTCAGATGCTATTTCCCTTTCAATAGGCAAAATATTGGAAAGAGGCTTATATTTTTCCTTAGATTTAATGATTACTGGAAATGACTGCACTGACACAAAGCCCTCAGAGTTTCATTTAGCTTGACAATGACAGAAGTAGGTGCTTAAGGAAAGGACAGACATGGGCACGTATCTCTGCAGTTTCCAGAAAACAACTATTAAAAGATATTCTGAGCCAAACTTGTAGTTGAACACTGTAATAAATTGCCAGCAATGAGTTTATGGTCAATGAATTAGGGTGGGTTTTTTCACCTTCTTAAGCCCACTTTGTACACATTGTGTGTTAATTTTTGTCTCCTTAAAAGAATAAAAATAACTGGATACCATAAATGTGTAATATATGTTAATCTATGTAAGCTACATGCTCTGTTCTGTTTCCTCAGTAGGTGTACTTTTATGGAAAATTGGTCCTTATCAGCTGTGGGTTATTTTATGGGTTCAGGGCATACTTCTAAAGGAAGGGCCTTATGTGGAAAGAATTTGTGTTCTACCTACAGCAGATTTACTACTGACATTAGAAACACATCACAAGCACAACGTGTAGCCCTGACATTTTCATTAATCCCTTGCAGTTAATTCCACTTGTGGAGAATTAATTGTACCACCAAATTATTTAAACAGGGCCTTACCATTACAATATGACCCCTTTACATATATTTTGAATTCAAATGGGGGAAAGTGGTTTTTAAAATATGTGATGAAATCTCCCAGATGAGTAATACATATACTCGTTGCAGAAGAAGGAGACAGAAGGTCTCCAGTCATATTTAAAATAATGTATTGGATTACCTTAAAGATACCTGATCAGCATATCTAAGCATATCTGCAGCAATTAAGTTATATCTATAAAATATGAAACAATGTTAAATTTGTGTGAGATGGAAACTCTAGGTCTGTAATCGCTAATATTTCTCATTGTCAGGAAGAATTGCAGTAAATGAGAAACTGTGTAAGAGCTTGGTGTGCTTAAAGGAAAAAACAACTATAACGTTTGTTAGGAACAAAAGTTATTCCTATCCATAACAATATCTAAGATATGTAGTAACCACTTAAAGGAACTGATCAACTCCCTGTTGTGGTTAATAAGAGTTTTCTTCAATGTTGAGTTTTCTTTCCCTTTTCCTTGGAGCTTAAAAGTATTTCTTGTGATTTCAAAAGATATCTCAATGAGTGGCTTATTAAAAAATCAAAAGCCTGGTAGTTGTGCCTAAATCCCCAAATAACTGAAGACCAAAAAAGATGAAGATCTTTATTTAAGCTTGTTTTTTCTAAAGTCTCATGTTTTCTTAAATCAGTTCTTATCTGAGGGAGGAAGCAGATTTATGATCTTTTAAATGAAATATTTTGCAATATATTGTGAAGAGTCTTCTTATGAGCTTGGAATCACCCTATGCAAAGTGCCGTTGCTTCATCTGACTGTGGAGGGATTTGTGCAGATCAGGGGAAATCCTGCAAATAAGGATGACTTGCAAGGAAGTCACAAAGAGGACATAGCTGCCTAGACAATCATCTGTTGCCATTTTAGATGCAGTAGGGCCAAGATAGGTGCAGGCAGAACGTGGGACCTACAGAATATCTGTGACTTTCTGGAATGGAAGCAGAAAGCCAAGCAGGATACCCCAGGGTGTCTCACATTACACTAGATGCTTTTGTTCAGGAAACTGAATTTCATATTCAATTCTGTGTAATGTCTTTGTCTCCCTTCAGAATTCCTCATGTCCTAAACCAGGTGTCTGGGGTGTGATGACTTGCTCTCCAGAGAGGTTTGTCTTTTCCTACTGACAATACTGACTGCTTGTTTTCAGGGAAGGGTGAAGGTCAGAGCTGGAAACTCACTTGTAGATGGCTAAATGCAATGGAAGTTAAATTGAGAGAGTAATATCATTCTACAGTATATCTATTAATGAAAACATATTGGCACCCTTTTGGAGCTTTCAATTATCCATCTTCTGAAATTCCAGTTTGAAGCCTGGAAAATGTCCTGACTAGTATCAGTTATTTTTACATGTTATATTTTAAGTTAATTTAGTGCTCAGTTTAACTGAGATGTTAGTAGTTTTGGAGCAGAACAAATATTCCTTAGGAAAAAGAGTCTGAGATCTATAGTCCTTCATTTCTGGCTTGGAAAATCCAGTTGGACTTGGACTGCCATTTGCTTGTGGTACTACGATACTGTATTTGGTTTAATTCTGGACACGAGCAAGCAACACTGTTTATCTTGTCATCAGCAAGTTTGCTGACGACACCAAGCTGTGTGGTGCAGCAGACATGCTGGAGGGAAGGGATGCCATCCAGAGAGACCTTGATAGGCTGGAGAAGTGGGCTCATGACACCCTTAGGAGGTTCAACAAGACCAAATGCAAGGTCCTGCATCTGGGTCAGGGCAATCCCAAGGACCAATATAGGCTGGGCAGTGACTGGCTTGAGAACAGCCCTGAAGAAAGGGACTTGGGGGTACTGGTGGGTGAGAAGCTCAACATGAGCTGTCAAAGTGCACTTGCAGCCCAGAAAGCCAACCAGATCCTGGGCTGCATCAAGAGAAGTGTGGCCAGCAGGTCAAGGGAGGTGATTCTCCCCCTCTACTCTGCTCTGGTGAGACCCAACCTGGAGTACTGCATCCAGTTATGGAGCCACTGTTACAAGAAGGATCTGGAGGTGCTGGAACGTGTCCAGAGAAGGGCCACCAGGATGATCAGAGGGCTGGAGCACCTCTCCTGTGAGGACAGACTGAGAGAGTTGGAGCTGTTCAGTCTGGAGAAGAGAAGGCTCTGAGGAGACCTTATTATGGCCTTCCAGTATCTGAAGGGGGCCTATAGGAAAGCTGGGGAGGGACTTTTTAGGATGTCAGGTAGAGATAGGACTAGGGGGAATGGAAGAAAACTAGAAGTGGGTAGATTCAGATTGGATGTTAGGAATAAGTTTTACACCATGAGAGTGGTGAGACACTGGAACAGGTTGCCCAGGGAGGTGGTGGAAGCCCCATTCCTAGAGGTTTTTAAGTTCCAGCTGGATGTGGCTCTGGGCAGCCTGATGTAGTGTGAGGTGTCCCTGCCCATGGCAGTGGGGTTGGAACTAGATGATCCTTGAGGTCCTTTCCAACCCTATCAATTCTATGAATATATGATCTGAGGAGAGCAGGAACATCCTTGTCAAATACTCTACAATGAAGCTTTGTGTCTTGGGAGACAGAGCATACTGATTGTTGTTTTAGTTTTGCATTAAGTGTACAGTATGTCAATTTTTTTGGCCACAAAAACCCAAAGGTTCATTTCTTCTTTCTGAGGCTGCCAAAAATAATACTGGTTGGCAGAGATTATAATAGCAGGTTTTGAACATTATAACCTGATTATCCTGAAAAAAGATCATTTAAAACTAATCCGTAAATCAATTTGCTTGTTAATTCTGTTCAAATTGCACTCTCCTCTTCTGACTAACACAGCAAAGTATATGACAGAATCAATTCTTTTACCTCTCTTTTGGTCATCTGAGAAATTAGTTGTATTTTCATAGGAGATTAGAATCACTATATAGACTTTTTTTGCCTAATTTTCTTTTACTTGATTATAAAGACCTATCTTCCTGGTTAAAGGAAACATTGCTGTCTACAACTACTTGAAGGGAGGTTGTAGGCAGGTGGGGTTTGGTCTCTTCTCCCAGGCAACCAGCAGCAGAATGAGAGGACACAGTCTCAAGTTGTGCCAGGGGAGGTATAGGCTGGAGATTAGGAGGAAGTTCTTCACAGAGAGAGTGATTGCCCATTGGAATGGGCTGCCTGGGGAGGTGGTGGAGTCGCCATCACTGGAGACATTCAAGAGAAGACTGGATGAGGCACTTGGTGCCATGGTCTATAAGAGTCCTTATGCATAAAGTAAATTAAGACAAAAAGAAGTATTTCACTTCAACTAGTTGCTTGTTGTTTTGTTAGGGGTTTTTTTTTGGTGGTTTTAGTGGTTCTTCTGTTTGAGAGAAAAAAAAAATTTGGTCTAAGTCAGCCCATCTAAATTCACTTTATAGAGACAGACAATTCCAGTGTACAGCTCATCCTGTAACAGGAGTCTGAGACAGCGAGCATGATTAACTCTGTGGTGGTGCATCTCTCTCTGTTGACTAGGGAAGACACATCTTTATACCCAGATTTATGGCTACAGACTTCAGTTTGACAAATGTGATTGTCACATCCTTGCAGCCGTTATATTACAGACCTTGGGATGAGCTAGGCATTAATTCATCTGCCATTTCAGCTTTTAGGGCACGTCTGTCTTTAGACATACTTCAGCTCACTTTACCTGCAATGTCTTGAGAACCAGCAGTGCAGCAGAGTTAAGACTAAGGGACTACCCAGGCTCTCTGAACATGAGTGGCTATCTAAAAGTTGACTAGCTGTGTTAACCTAGAATATGCTAAAGCATCTGTATGACTTCTTATCTTGAACTGATTGCCAGTATGTGTTAATTAGATTAGGTATCTGTCAGCCTGATCATCACTGAATGATGCTTTTAAATTGCACATCCAGCAACATCCCATCCACAGGTTGTTTCAGTGGATAGAAGATTGCTTAACAAGTAAGGGTGATATTGCCTTTCTTTGAAAGGATTTTCATGGTGGAGGATGTGAAAGGGGATGATGTTGAGTAAGCTAAACAAGCTGACTTTGGTAACTGAAGTTTTTCTTCTGACAATACCAAGAAAACAGCAAAAGCAGGATTAGGGATTACCAGCCTCCTTCAACTGAGAAGCCTGTATCTCAGCATTTATATGGCTAAGACACACCATATCTTCTGGAGACATACTTCTCCAAAAGTCCCTTACACTGCTGGAGGTAGACCACTCCAGCTTCACAAGTGATGAATGGACATTGATGTTGCCCAGACTTCAACAGATGGAGATTTAACAGCTGTCACATCATCATAAAGCTCTTTCTGGCAACATTAACAAGCTCTGGGGTTTTGGTTTAGGTTTGATGTGCTCTAGCAGTGCTTTACTTCATGTAAAGCTTGAGACATAAGATCCTTGCTAAATGTAATTGTAATGGCTGCAGAAACTGCAGCTTCCATTATTCACCTGTGGCCACAAAGTGCATGCATACATTAAAAAATGTATACCAAATATGGCATCAGGCGTTTCATGTTCATTTAATCTTCATTGGGTAGCCCAGAGAGGTGGTAGATGCCCCATGCATGGAAACATACAAGGTCAGGGTGGTCTGAGTTCTGAGCAACCTGATCTGGTTGAAGACAGCCCTGTCTCTTGCAAGGGTGGTTAGACTAGATGACCTTTAAAGATCCCTTTCAACTCAAACTGTTCAATGATTCTGGAATTATTAAACATATTCATTTTATACATAATCTGAGGTGGCTTTGTCACATCTCAAAGCCAGAAATTTAGTCTGCATGTTAGATTTCAGTCTCAGTTTTTTCCACCTTAAATTACTCCAATGAACCGAATTATAAATAGCTTCTCACTTTATTCAGTTCAGTGTTTATACAGTTGCTTTAAATACACACACACATAGTATAAGCAAGACAAACTATTATTCTTTAATACATTTAAAAATCTGCTTAAAATATGCATAGAAGCATTGAAATTTAGTGTGGGGAAAGAGTAGCAACTTGGTGTGTAGTAAAAATATTATTCCAACTAACTTTTGTTGCCCATTTTTTGACAGACATGGGGTAAAGACAATAGCCTTTTTTACTACAAATATGACAAGTACCAGCTTATCTTTTTCTCAGGTAAGGTGCTTTTTCACATTTATTATTCCTCCATAACAGACTTCACTATATTTTTCTCTTTAATCTTTTTATAAAACACAACATGCCTCCTCTTAGTGGTTAAACTCCTCTTTGGTTGTTATGACCACTCTAAACTCTCCTTGAAAGCCTCCCAGAATTCAGGAACGTTTTGAGACTCTTTCCCCCACCTACGGTAGGTAGAAATAATTTATTTCTTGCTTAATACTGGGAACATTTCTCCAGCAGTGGAAAGATACATGTCAGGAACTTACATTCCACAATTTCATTTATGTTTGTAAAAAACCTGCCACATTAACTCACACCACCTTGGAAGGTGTGTGTGAATATGACAAAGGGGTGTATAGTTTCCATGTTTAGATAGTTGGCTCATTCTTGAATTTTTTGGTGAGCCAACTTCTCACTCATTTAATCTGAAGTTCTCTGGATATTTTCTTTAAATAAGAGCTACAAGACTAATGTATCCATAAAAAATTACAGCTGAAAAAATTACTGCTCTGTTTCCCTTAGAATTATACTAATTTTCTCCATGCACTCTAGACAGCTTTCCATAGGTAACTTTGAATTTCCAGAGACAAATAACGTGTATGCACATACAATTATTTCTGTTTGTGGTTCATATAATTAAAATCTTGAAGTTATCAGCCACATCAGCGTCTACAAGTCGATGGTATGTTCAAATTTATTGACTTAATAAAATAATAAAAATATATAACTCTCTACCAGAATTATTGTCTCATGTTAACAGTGGTGAAAGTAGTCCTGAATGAATCAGGGTCAATTTTGTTCCACTTTCAAGTGTCGACTATTTCTTGCACTTTCAAAATCTCTGCCTGTTCCTTTGTATGCAGCTGTCACACTAAAATTGCTCTGGGCTTACGCTCCAAACTTTTTCTCTCTCTTCACGTTTCCAGCACCTAAAAGACCCAAACAGCCAGACTGAAGATGCAAAGCTGTTTACTTATTACTTCAGGCAAAAGAGCAGAGTCATCATATACCTTGCCCTTGTTAAAATTATAACTTCAGAATAAAATAATGTTTCAAGTAGTTAGTACAGTACAATGACTCTAGTCTGCCCAGACTGACCTAAATGAAAATTTATTTCATTATCAGCTTGTTCCAATTTTTTCATTGATTCATGTTCATTGAAAGTCCTCCATCCCTATCAGATCTTCCACATCAAATCCTGTTGCTGCTTTGGCACTTCTACAAGACATTTTTATTTCCTATAGGGGCTGAGACTAGCAGATGAATCTGTAAAATCACAGATTGGAGTTGATAATGCAAATATCTGCTTGTTGTTTTAGCAATAACCAACCTTTACTCTGTCTTTCTTTAAATAAGCCATAATAAAACACGCAGTATCTTTAAGGAATTAACTCTCAAACCAGATTCTACAATTGAAGCCATGTTGAAATCTGTGATGGTTTTAAGGCTATGCCTTTAATTTCTTTTCACAGAGTTAGAGCAGAAAAGAATGTAAATAAATCATGATTGGGTGTAAGAAAGCAAAATAATTATTCTAAACACTTCCATTGGAGAGATAGAAATGTTTAAGAGTCAGTACTCAAAACAAAGTCTCAGTCTCTCTGTCTGGTGTTCCTCTGCTGGGCAGTTTGTATTTCTCTTCTGGCCTTTGCTTTTCGGAGATAACACACACCTGCATACTGACCTTGAAAAGCTAAGTTTAACAACCTCTCTGCTTCTTGGCTTTCTTCCTTCTGCCAGGGGGGTCTGGGGAAGGCAGGGAAGGGGGAGGTGGGGGCGGGGCAGCTTTCCTGGCTTTGGCCAGGAGGGTTTTGTGCTGTTTCTGTTAATTGTACATATCTGTAAATATCATAAATACTCTATATTTATACATATTCATTGCCTTCCATTGTAGACTGTAGTTCATGCCTCTAAATGCAGTTTCATTTGCTTCTGAACTGAGCTAGTCTGGAGTTGTTATTGTGGGAGGGGAATTTCAGCCCACCACACTACAACAAAATCAAAGTAAAAATCTTTCATAAGTTAATAATTTTAAAGTCGTACTGTACAATATCCACAGAACTTCTCCCTTTGTTAAATGTTTCCATAAAGCAATTGCATGTGAAAAAAGTAAACTATATATCTTTTATCTCTTCAGCTGGTGGGAACAGAGGTAATTGTCTATTTGGTCTCATTTGATACAAATCCTCCATTTATTTGAGCATGTGATGATGTTGATTTTGAATCCTCTTTTTCCTCTGTTTTCTCAACATCTGTCTTTGTTTTGATCCGGTGTCTTCTGTAAACACGATAGCCTGGGAATTGGTATATATTTAGCATTAAATAAAGAAATGTTAACAATTACCCAAAAAAGACATTGTGGTAACATGTAGCTATGTAACACTTTCTTTCCTTATATTGTTAAAACCTTCCAACACCTCCAGACAGTTTCTTTAAAATTATGTTTAATTATTTGTTAATTAACTGTGCTCATCAATGGACAAGTATATTTAGAAAATAACAAGGAAAATGTTCAAAATTCTGCATTTGATGTTTAACTGCTTTGTGTTTTGCTTGTGTGCAGTGATCTTTAAAAGTATTGTCTGTCTCCCTTGGGATGTCTTTGAACTCTTGGCTGGGTCTGTGGGATTGACCCTTACTTCTAAGTGAGTCCTGCTTGGCAATGTGACAAAGTGGTTTGTCTGTTCCCATGCCATTGCCTTGTGCCTCTCAGGCTGTGTCCTGGGGGCAGTGCTCTGGTGTTGCATAAGATGGCTGGTTTGGGACTGGGAGCTCAAATGCTTTAGCTGGCTTTAGGCATGAGCAAGAGGAATGAGATTCCTATAGTAGGTAGGTTTGTTGCAGTAGCAGTAATGTAACTCCAGAGAGGTGTATGTGAAAGGGAAAAAAAGACCTTTACCTCTAGTGGAAGATATTTTCTCACATCAGCCATGAAACTAATGCCTGTTCTTTCAATAGCTGCTAGGAAAGGGAGTTTGTTCATGTTTGTGGCAACAACCCTACTGGGCAGCTGTACACCCATGAACCCTGGAGTTGTGGAATAGGATGCATTTGCTCTTCCTCAGCCAAGGATAATGAAAACTCTGTGCTCAATGTATTCTTCTGCACTCAGTTGAAGGTGATGGAAATTACAGAATCATAGAATTGGTTGGAAAAGTCCTTAAGATTACTGAAACCAACCATAACCTAACATCTCCCTGTACAAAACTGTTAGACCATGTCCCTAAGCACCTCATCTAAATATCTTTTAAACACCTTCAGGGATGGTGACTCCACCAGCTCCCACACCCTGTTACAGTGCCTGATGACCCTTTTGGTGAAGAAATTTTTCCTCATATCTAATCTAAACCTCCCATAGTGCAACTTGGGGCCATCACCTCTTGTCTTATCACTTGTTACCTGGAATAAGAGGCTGCTACAACCTCGATTCAGGTAGTTGAAGAGAGCGATGAAGTCTCTCCTCAGCCTCCACTTCTCCAGGCTGAACTATGCCAGCTCCCTCAGCTGCTCTTCAGAGGACTTGTGTTCAAGACCCCTTGCCAGCTTTGTTCCCCTGGTTTGGACACACTCCAGCACTTCAGTGTCCTTGTAGTGAGGAGCCCAAAACTGAACACAGTACTTGAGGTGAGGCCTCACCAATGCTGAGTTTTAGGTGTAAAATCACTTCCCTGGTCTTCCCAGCCACGCTATTTCTAATGCAGGCCAGGATGCTGTTGGCCTTCTTGGCTGACTGAGCACACTGCTGGCTCGTATTCTGCTACTGTTGACCAGCATCCTCAGAACCATTTCTGCCAAGCAACTTTCATCCCCTCCTTTGTGCTGAAAAAAGAAGTCTTTCAAATATTGAACTGAGCTTTGTATATTCCTAGTTATGTACAGTAGTGATAGCTATCATTTGGGACATTATTTACTTAACTATTTTCTATTTTATTATTTTTGTCCCTTCCTATTTTCTCCATGTACAGGAAATATGAGACTGATAATAATGATTAGTCTAATTCTATAATAGAAAAAATATATTCTTTACCTATTAAAATTAGTAGTGCAAACAAGAGCTGGAAAATGCTGTAGATGAGTGGGAAAGTAAACATCAATTCAAGTTCTTCAGGAGTGAATGAGAGCTGTACTATAGTTGTACATAGTTGAGTGTTTTGCATGCCTGTTTCCAGAGACACTGTACGACATCTAAAAGGAATAATGTGAAGACAATGGTGAAATAGCAGCCTATATGTCCTCATGCTTTTTAACAATATGGATAAGCAAGAAACATGCACTAATGAATAGCTAAGAAAATGGTATCTTTCAGCTCACACGGTCAACAAACCACAGCCACAACACATACAGTTCATGGCAGTTCAGCAATTGTAAAGGACTCTGCTCCACCTTGAAACCAAGTACGTGGCACTCACTATCTCCCTGTCTTGTAATGATGTTCTAAATTGTAGGCTGCTGCATTTTAAGGAGAAATTTTACCACAGTCCCAATGTACTTATAAGTCAGGTCTGTTTCATTCATTTGAGGTGAAGAACATGGGCACACAAGGAAAGACGTGAAAGATTGGAGGAAACAATATAGTGAGATAGAGTTTTATCTGCACAGAGTATCCAAGAAACAAGGTTGGGAAATGAGTGACTGTTGTGCAGCTAATATTTAGGAAACATTCTCAGTATTGATTAATCTTTAAATAAAGCCTTTTTAACCACCTATAAAAAGGCTACAGGTCTTTGTTACAAAGAATGTGATACCTGTGCCAAGGCAGACCAGCTACACGGGCCAGAAGGAATCCTAGAGAATAGCCAGCTGCTGGAAATATGGTGCCAATGATCCATAACTTGGGTGAGATAATCCAGGAACCTCTGTAGAGTATTCCCCCAACCACAGCAATGATCACAATGAGGACTGCTCCAGCAACAGAACCAACCTGTAAGGGAAAGAGGAAGGACTGTGTAAATAAGAGACCTTGATGAAATCTAATGGCATCAAACATAGTATCAAACATGCTCATACGTGTCTCTGAGCCACTGAAACATCATATTAAACATAAATCCTAAAATTTATGGCAATATAATTTACAGCAGCAGACAGATTAGACAGCAGGAAATGTACAATATACTTCAACGTGTGGATACAGGTACAGATCAAGGCATAGCTGTAAAGCCAGACTCTCAAAGCCTTGGCTATAATTGTACTTAGAACTGGAGATTAAAAATAATTTCACAGGTGTCATGTGAGCAAGGAATAGTGCAGACATTAAAAAAAAAAAAATCCCCAGAGTTGTTGGGAAACTGACAGCTTAACAGCTAGAATGATGCACTTTTCCTTTCCACTTCCTGGGCAATCACACTCTGGGGCTTAGTATAGTCTATGCTAACTAGCGACTAGATTATTATTGATAGGAAACTATTTGTCAAGTGGAGGAGTAAGTCTTTAATGTGGCTGAAAATTTGTGTTTGAAAACTGATTGTGAGGTTGTATAGCATTTCTACACAGACATGGTCACTGAGTTGATCTTATTTCCTGTGGCAGAGATCTTCACGGCTGCTTGCCAAAAAAACCCAAACAAACAACAACAAAAAAGTGATGACTCTCTCTTTTCTTGTCAACCAAATGGAATATCTGACCTTATGGCATGTGTCACCAGGGATCTCCCTGGCAGACTTCTGAGGCTAAGCTTAGGAGAATCCATTTCTCAGCTAAAACATGTATTTCCATTCAACAAGCCTCATTGAGTGAAGCATTTTTAAGAACTGAATGAACAAGTACTTTTTTTTGACTGAGCTATGCACCTAATGAGAAACATGGTCTGGCTGTGACAAGCTCTTCTGTTTTACCTGACACACGCTTTGTGTTCTTATCTCCATTTCTCACTCTATGTACCTCAATCTGGCATCTATGGCTCAATCTTCAGTTGATGCTTCATTGTCCTACATGAACCAGATTGTCAGTAGATGTTACTGTGAGCTGCTCACACACTCACTAAGAAAGAAAATTAAACACTGTTTTGTTGACAGAGCAAGTAGAGTTTCTTTTCATGGGTGTTCAAATCCATGCTTTCCCCTTAAATGATTAAAGAGGAATAGCATAGTTTTGAAACCAGCACTCAATAGTATCCAAGTTCGTAAGCTGAGTGCGTTCAAATATACAACATACTAAACTAACAATCAAATAACAAGAATTTACTTAAAGAGACCTTATTTGTGTTCTATGATTCCTGAGCTGATAGCAGAGAAATGGTGAGAAAGTATAGGTGGAACAAAAAATTGCCAGACTAGTTTTCTGTCAGAAAATTCAGAACATAAATGCATTAACTAGGAATGGCTAACGAAGGCCAAGGGTACTCAACATGTCTGACAATCACTTTAAACCTAAACCTAATGTTCAGAATGATCAATTTGCTGTTAATACTAGATGATGATGATGATAATTATTACTTTGTTGAGAACAGTGTTTGCCAAAAAATCCCAGATATTTGATGCACCTGAAACTATCTTGCAATGATAGTTGAATTTTATGTACAGTTTTGTTAGATTTTTTAACAGTTGGGAAATTTTCAAAATGATTTTTAATAAAAATTGCCTTCACACTCAATATTGCCCCCCAAAATTAATGAAGCGTTTTAAAAGTAGAAAGCTTTTTTTTTGATCTGGAATGGTTTTTTAAATTATTATTGTTATTTATTATTTTGCAGAGAAAAACTGCTTCCAGTTGACTCAAATGATTTTCCTTCCAGTTTCAGTTCACATTATAAACTGAACTCAATTACTAACAGAGTTGTAGTCAGACAAAAGTAGGCTGTTTGGATAACAATGGTTTCTAATAAAGTATGTAAATCACACATGTTTGTACAGAGGGAAAGCAATACATTTATGCACTGACTCATTTCTGATGAAAAATTCTTGACTCTTATGAAGTCAAATACTAATACTATGAACAGTGATGTACTGCTTCAGTGAAGCCACTGATTCTATAATTTATTCATAATTACTTCAGCCTTCTATGTCCTACCTTAAGTATGATTTTCGCTTTGCTAGGCCATTTGTGGTTAACATACATTCCAAATGAAATAGGAATTACAAGAGCTACCAGTGAAATTCCTGTAAAAAATAAGAGAGAAGGAAAGTTAAGCACATGTATGGTGCAGAAGTTTGCTGTGTAGAAAAGCTAAGGGTAGGGAGAAAGTCTTTGGAGGATATTTCTGATATGCACACTCCAGAGCATGCATATACACTTTACCCACACCTGCCCATTTGCTTTTCTATGGAGTCTGTTATCTTTGGCAGCCTGTTGAAGTAGCTGCCATTCTGCTGAACTACATGCTCATTCACCTGCATCAGAAAGGCAGGCAGAAATTTGAGTGTGCTAATCATCACTATGCTGTGATGTGAGTAGATGTATTCAATGTTCATTTTGTCTGCAGGTGTTTCGCTACTGTACCATATCAACAAAAAGTTTAGGGCTTCTTTTGTTTTGGATTCCTTCCTTCGGTACTGATTTTGAAAGCTCAAGCAATGTCCCTCCACCCCAGGACAATGGGAAATGAAACTGAAGATTATGAAAGTGACTCTGCTGGCTTTTAAGATTAGCACAACATGGAACCATGCTTGACAAGCACAAGGGCCACAGCTCTGCAAAGAACTGGAGTGTGTTTTTCCAAATCCTGTGACTATTTTCTCTTTGTATCTGGATGAGATTTTTGACAGGAAGTCAAATGAAGCCACTCCTGCTGGTGCAGATTGCAGCTTTTCAAAGAGACTCAGCAGTTTTAATCACTCACTTAATTATCGGTGCGTGTTTGAGTACTTTGCCAGATCGTGGCCTCAGCACTTAGCACTTTTCAGGATTGTGCTTTAAAGCTGTTACAAATGCTTTCATCCAGGGGAGATAGCTATTCCTTTATGAATTATTCTATATTCTTACCCCAGTACCATGCAAGTCTCCAAACTAAATGGCAAAAATAACCTAAGAACAATCTCCTCATAAATGTCTGTACAATGTATTTTTGTTCTGCAGAGTTGGGAGTGATTTGATCTGGGTACCTAATTACCATGGAGGTTAGAAAGTAGAAGGATGAAATGTTTATTACTAAAGGGAGGATGAAGGAGTCAGCAGGAAAGTGCTAGTTCACTGGACTCACCAATGCTGTCATAGGGGAGTACAATTGCGCTGGAATCAGTCCATATCTTGGTATAAAGAAAGAGGCAAAGTGGCATCATTCCCATTGCAAACAATGTGGAGCAAGTTGTCATGCTGATGCTGAAAGGAAATTGGTTGGAATGTCAGTTCATCTTATGATAGCTTATAGTCTTTCTCATTTTCATATTACATCACATCTTATGAGATGTTGGCAAGAAATATTGCTGGCTACAGTCAATTTATCCTGTATATTAGGTTAGAGGAAAGCTAAACAGATGGAATGGCTTCTGCTGAAAAGAAAAGAACATGAAATATCAATGTGGTCTGCAGCCACAGAACAATAACTTTTAGTGCAAATGAGGCAGTCAAACAGGCATCCATCAGGAAGGGCAAGTCTGTCTGGCTTCTGAGAGAGTGGCAAGCTGGACAGGGTCAGATGGACATCAAACGAAGCTTTCCATTATATCAGCACTTCTAGAGTGTTAAAATTTAACATCCAAAGTTGACAGCACAAAACAAAAGTATTTCATTGTCCAGGATGTGTGATGTAATAAAATCTGCTTTCTGTATTGTTTTGCTCTAGGACAAAGAGAAGGTGCTGAGAATTACTTAGTGAAGTTGAACATGATATTGCTGCTTCCTTGGTTTGTGCAAGGATATTTCTGTTTTAAAATATAAGGTTGTGAAACCATTGGGTCTGACATATCTTGTACTAAAAGGTCCATTCTATGACAGGAATGAAGAAGGACAGAAAGGCACAACAACTAAAATAAGGAGAATAGATAAATTTACCTCTACAAATCACACTCCTCTGACAAAAATAGCGAGAGTTCCGACTGAAGTACTTTGGAAACTTCCTTATGAGCTTTACTTGTGATTTCACTTCTGTGTCGCTTGCCCTCAGAAAGATGACTATTGACCCCATCCCATGAAGTGGACATATCCAAAGAAATATAGAATAATTAACATAGAAATCATAGGAGTATCTGTATTAATTTTTGTTCCTGTCACTCTCTACTTCAGAGTCATTGAACAGAATTTTGTAGGAGCCTCTGGCAAGAGCGAGCTCCAGAAAGAGAAAAAAGAACCATAGTCTGCAAATAAGGTCAAGTTAAGCCCCAGGTGCATAAAATAGTTTATTTTTCCTACCTCCATAATTCCTACATCTTCAAACTGTTCCTGTACCTACAGCCTGCTCCAAAATCTACATATTGTCTGATCCCATTCCTTGTGCTCCCAGGCTCCCAAGGGAGCTGTGGAAGAGAGGAGATGGTGTTTCAGAAGCAGTTGTTTTTGTGAAATATCGAGAGATGTCAAAACCAGATGTCCCCATGGAAAGATTTGGAGGATCTGCATCTGAGTTACTAAGAAAAAATGTAAAACCTCATACTTCATCTCCTTGTGATTATATAAGCAGTAGGGAATTAATTCCTGCTCTAACTTCTGGCTGGTTTGTATTGGGATATTTTGAAGCAGAACTGCAGGCAATGGTGATGAGTTGTTACATATAAACATAAAATATTATCAGTTAAAAACAACCTCCTTCTCTGACATGATGGGTAGGCTGTCTGTAATACTGTACTGGCTCCAAAAACCAGACAAGATACTCGTACTATTGTTCTTCTGTCAAGAACTGAAGATGCTCTCATTGCTGTCTCTACTGTACCTCCTATATCCTCTGGTCCCTGCATTGTTGTCACAAGGATAATGACCAAAAGCCTTTGATTCCTCAAGGTCTTTAACTGAAGAACAATCTTTTACAGGTATTTTGAATTTACTTCACTCTCAGCCAGCATCATGGAATATAAATCCTATTCCTATTCACAGCACCATGAATCTGGATTTTTACCACCATTTTAAGTGACACGATTCTGAACATACAGAACTGAAAAAGCATAGCTCAGCTCAATGTATTCTTCCAAGAATAGATGAGGACAGAATTTCAGACTTGTGTTGGATATCTTTCCATCTGTGCTTTCTTAAATCTGTATTTATTGAAATTACATGTCTTATTGTTCCTAATATAATATCATAGGCCTTTCCTCCACAGCAGAGAAGTTGGTGATTAGCAGAGCTGACCTCATACATAATTTGAAAGCTGGCACTACATTAACACGTGCATGTGGCAGAAAAGTTCACTATTTTAAAGGATGGAAAAATGTCTTATTAAAGCTACATGTATTATCATTTTTAGTCTATTTGCCCTAGCTCCACATCTTTCTTACTTCTATTATTTTTTCCATTTCTAGTTCTGACTGGCATATGATAAATTGGATGAATGCTCCCATTTATGTTACTCTGTGGGAAACAGAGAAATGATCCCGTTTATTTTAAAGCAAAGTAATCAGGATACAAAAAGATTGCTCATTTTTAAAGGCTGAGTTAATGAGCACTCCATGGAATTTGCATAGAGATTAGGCTTCACTTCTTCCTATTTGATGTCCTAGACCATGCCAGGTGCCTTACATATCTATATTTGAGTTCAGAGCACCTGTCACAGGCACTGTCACACTTCACCACCAAGGATGCTCTTTCATTGCCCTTAATATGCCGATCTGCCTTAGTCAATGTCTTCAAGTTTGTAAACCTTTCCCTCAATTTGAACATTTTGCAGAAGGCTCCAGGAGCAAATAGAACTACCAAGAGTGATTTGCAGTTCTGTTTGTTTCCAAAGATAAAAACCTATGCCTGTCTATTGATTGTATAGAAAACAAAAGAGGAGGAAAATAATTTTCCACAGGTGGTCTTTTTCAAGAAGCATTACTTCAAGAACTGTTTCATAGCTACTACTTTATACAGAGGATTCAAATCCTAAGATCCTTTGTTATTTTTTATTTTTACTGCCCAAGATCTTGGAAGAAATGGAATCACAAAAGTAGTTCTATCTTGGACAATGATTTCATAATCCTTAGAGTATCTCAGTGGCCTTCACAAATGCTATTTTCTGCAAGATCTGAAGATTTACAATAAAGATATTTTATAATATACACAATTTTGGTATGCTATCTTCCTCATGAATTCTCAATGAACCTACTATTAGAGTAACTAAACATCTTTACAAGAAGGAAGATTAACAATGTATGGGGCAGGATGCAAAGAGGAAAAAAAACCCCAGACTGTCCTTTTAAATATAAAATTTACAATGTAAAAAGCTATATGAACTACTTAGAAAATGGTTGATCTTACCTTAGGTCCATGTCTCCCTCCACCCAGTAAGCAATGACATTAGAGGCTGTGCCCCCTGGACAGCATCCCATGATCAGCACCACGACAGCTTGAATAGGAAGCACATCAAATGCCAGGGACAGCAAGAATGCTGTGAGAGGCATAATTCCAAACTGGCAAAGGAAACCCACAAAAATACCCCAGGGTCTTTTTATGTGGCCCCAGAATTTCTGAAGTTCCACATTGCAACCCATAGAGAACATCACCAAAGCCAGCATGATTGTTAGAACAGTACTTAAAGCTATGCTCAAAATTTCATTAAAATTATCTCCTAGTAGCACGCAAGATGCACCATTGCAAATAGTAGCATTTGCTGGACAAGCTGTAGAGTTTTCTGCCAAAGACCCAGAGTTAAATTGCTGGGAAAGAAGGTATGTCTGCATTTTGCAATACAGAACTGCTCAGCACATCTGAGGCAGAATTTCAGGTCTGTGTAAAAGGTTGTTTGTCAGTGATTCCTTTTAAATGATCCAGGAAGCAATAAAGTGCAATAAATGCTTAAACACCCCGGGTTTTGTTGGTTTTTTTTGAAGGGTTTGGCACAGTGCTGATTCATATAGTTATAAAAGTTGTACTTGCTTGTTACAGTGACAATTAATCATTTATCCATATGATAATGAGGAATCCTACATTAAGAGAATACCTTTGTTAATATTTAAGGGTGCAAAGAAGGCTTGTGATGCAGCTGAGCGCATGAAATGAGAATCACAGGGTGAGGAGAAAGTTTAGACTTCATTCTTTGAATTCCTTACATGTGTTTGGGAGAGCCACTCAATGGCTGTCATGGGTACTGTAGGGGTCTGTGGGGTGAGTGGTCCTGAGCCAGGATTTGAAGCTGCAACCCTTGCTAAGTGATACAGCATTCACAATGACACATTTCATTGTGGTGTGGTCCTCATTCGATTGTATTTCTAGTGTAATAGAAGTTATGGCTGGTGTTTACCACAGGACTGCATGTGTGTTTGTACCACTTTTGTCTTCTTAATGTAACTTTTAGGTAATCTTTCTGATTCCTTCTCATCTTCTACATAGCCCTGAAGACAGTGAAGAGCCTTGGCTGCAAAGTTTCCCATGATGCAGTCTGTTAAAATGTCACCTGTATTGTTTGCTTTAGCACATGGAAAACTGCCACTGCCCCGACATCTCCATGTCTCTCCAGCCTGGGCACTCGGTGGCTGTTCTTCCCTGCCTGTGTCTCACATTGCTCTCAGCCAGGGAAAGAGAGGAAGAAGGAAGGAAAGGAGTGGGGCAGGAGCCATGGACTGTGCTTATTTGGTGGAGATTTGTGGTTCTCCTGGCACCTTCTGCCAAGCACAGCTGGCACAGTCATGCTTCTCTTCAACTTAGACTGGAAATGGAGGATGGTGAGAGGAGGAATGTGGCATGATGAGGGCAGAGGAGGAAAGAACTGCATTTTCTGAGCTGAGTGTGAGGAGTGAGGAGCAGGGTAGTGGAGTTGGTGTGCTACTGTGGAGCCGTGGTACCCAGCCAAAGCTGACCGTATAGGTTGTACTTAATGATCTCTGAGGTCGTCTTCAACCTGGTTGATTCTGTGATTCTGTATCCTGTTCAGCACTGCATCACGTTTGGCACCCACATCAAGGGTGAGGCTGCGTATCACCTTTATTTCCTGGTGTTGCATGAAAGTTAGGAAATAGGTTTCTTGTGCCTGACTCTAGTATGGCTCATTCTCTGTCATCCCTATGGTTCAAAAGGAATGGGAGGCTGAGGCAGGACAGCTACCCTGGGACCCTTTTGTGTCTTACAGCTCTAGAATAGGCACTGGGCATGCTGTATGGTGTGATTTACACCTTTGTGTGTGTGTGGGACATCCTTATTTTATTTGGAGGCATCCTCGGTGTATTTGCTTCCTGCTGTGTGCCGCGTTTTCCTTCCCCTGCTTTGATCCACATCCTTCTATCACGTGTGCTTTCCTGTGGAAAATCATCATGTATCTGTCAATGCTTAGATATCTTTACTATGCTTGCTGCCCTTGTAAAGGATGCAGTCCAAATATTAAAAATCACAGAATCACAGAATGTTAGGGGCTGAAAAGGACCTTGAAAGATCATCTAGTCCAACCCACCTGCCAGGGCAGGATCACCTATGCCAGATCACACAGGAACTCATCCAGGCAGGTCTTGAATATCTCCAGAGAGGGAGACTCCACAACCCCCCCGGGCAGCCTGTTCTAGTATTCTGTCACCCTCACAGTGAAATAATTCTTCCTCCTGTTTCCATGGAACTTCTATGCCTTAAGTTCCACCCATTGCCCCTTGTCCTGTCATTGGGCATTGCTGAGAAGAGCCTGGCTACATCCTCTTGGCACTCACCCTTTACATATTTATAAACATTAATGAAGTCACTCTTCAGTCTCCTCCTCTCCAAGCTAAAACGCCCCAGCTCCCTCAGTCTGTCCTCTTAAGGAAGATGTTCCACTCCCTTAATCATTTTTGTGGTTCTGCACTGGACTCTTCCAAGCAGTTCCCTGCCCTTCTTGAACTGAGGGCCCAGAACTGGAAACAATATTACAGATGTGGCCTCACCAGGGCAGAGCAGAGAGGGAGGAAAACCTCTCTTGACCTACTGAACACACCCCGTCTAATACAACCCAGGATACTGTTGACCTTGGCCAAAGGTTGGCTCATGCTCAACCTTTCATCCACCAGGACCCCCAGGTCTTTTTCCCCTTCACTTCTTTCCAGCAGCTCAGTCCCCAGCCTATACTGGTACCTGGGGTTGCTCTTTCCCAGGTGCAAGACTCTACACTTGCCCTTTTTGAACTTCATTAAATTTCTCCCTGCCCTGCTCTCCAGCCTGTCCAAGTCCCACTGAATGGCACCACAACCCTCTGGTGTGTCAACCACTCCTCCCAGTTTTGTGTCACCAGCAAACTTGCTGCCAGTGCTCTCTGTGCCCTCATCCAGGTCGTTGATAAATATATTGAACAGTACTGGTCCCAGTGATGACCCTTCCAATTAGACTCTATCCAATTGACCACAACTCTCTGTCTTTCCTTCAACCAGTTCTCAATCCACCTCACTACCTGATCATCCAGACCATGCTGCCTCAGCTTGGCTGCAAGGATGCAGTTGGAGACATTGTCAGATGCCTTACTGAAATCAAGGTAAACCACTTCCACTGCTCTACCATCGTCTATCCACCAGGTTATGTCCTCATAAAGGGCTATCAAGTTGGTCAAACATGACTTCCCCTTGTAAAGTCATATTGACTCCCCCTAATATTAACCAACCACCATGGGCCCCTTTGCCTTCTGGTATCCTGTCCCATGAGATTTCCCCTAGGAATTGCTTGAAAAGGCCAAAGCTGGCCCTGCTGAAGTTCAAGGTTGTGATCCTGGTTTGTATTCTGTTCCTACCACACAAGATCCTGAACTCCACCATCTCATTGCTACAGCCAAGGCTAACCTGAACTTTCACTGCTTCAACCAGACCCTCCTTGCTGGTGAGTGTCAGGTGCAGTAGTGCTCTTCTCCTAGTTGGCTCATCCACCATCTGCATCACGAAGTTATGGATTGTGAGGCTTCTGTCAGCTGCCTGTAGAAGGCCTCATCAACTTCCTCATCTTGATCAGGTGCTCTGTAATAAACACCCACAACAGTATCAGTCATGTTATTCACGGTATTCATGCACTGAATACCAAAATAACTTTGTACCACTGATATTCTGTGAGAGCAAAAGAAGGCATGAGAGCAGCATGTGTTTTCAAGCCAAAGCAACAGCTGCAATGGCAACAACAGCAAAACACTAGAATGCTGGAACAATTTTGACTATACAGCATGCTTGAATCTCAGTCTAAAGTTTTAAGAAGTCTACCAAAGTCATTGGGGTTTTGATTAGTCAAAGGTTTACCCCTCAGGCTTCCCCTAAAATTTGGAATGCTTTCAATGGATGATTTTTGATGCTTCTTCACCTATACCCAAGCTTTGATCTTAGAGTAAAATCAAGTACAAAATATGAAGTGGAACTGATGCTCCCCAAACATCATTAGTTTTTGATATAGAAATATTTTGTTACTAGTGTAACATGGTAAGCTGTAATTAACTTCATCAAGCAAGACTCCCACAGAAAATCCCAGCATTTTGTGCCTAACCTCAGTGTGCAAAATTATAGGCATTGTTATTTCTTTTTCATTTTAAAGTGTGAACTATTGAGGGGGAGCTGACTGCGTTAGAAAGGATTTCCCAGCATGCTTGGGTGGCACCTGTGTCTTTAGAAAGGGGTCAGCTAAATGGCTGCATCTTCTCAGTCACTGTTTGGTGCTTGATGGAATAATGTCAGAGTAGATTTATCCTTGCAGGTAGCTGGCAAAACCTACCCTGTGATTAGTGTCACACCTGTGTGACTATGATATGTCTAATAGAACAACAAGCAAGGTAATTCAGAGTAGATGAAAAGAAGAGAAAGCTAAAAGATCTCAGTTTGGCAGAAAAGTTGTTGTCCTTATTACATTTGCTTTCAAAAAGAGTGTTTTAGGATCTTTGATTTTTCTATCTAAGTCTTTTAAAGGGCTAGCTGGGTTTTAATAGCACACCTATATTAAGGTTTTCTATAAAACCTATGTCAGAGTCTGGATTTGCACTCAAATTGTTTCTTGTGGAAACTAAAATATTTGACTAGAGCATTTTGAAGTCTTCAGCAAGCCTTGGGGCCTGTAAATGTTTGTGATCCTATGAGATCCCAGAATGAGTAGTTTGGGAGAGGAGGTGAGGGTTCTCCAACTCACAGCAGCTATTTTTCAGAGTAGAGCCTCATTTAGGATCTCGTGTTTTTCTCCTCCTTTCCCCCACCAAGTGCTCGTCTGAGCTGTTAAGGGATGCTCAAAGCTATCCCCCAGAAACAGCACAGAGGAAGTGTTCCTGCTGTTCTCCAGCCTCTGGTGAGAGATAATGGTGTCCAGCTCTCATTTTGCAGTTTGACTGCTGGAAATGGAGTGGAAAAGGAGACACAGGTTCTCAGCTCATCTGAGAAAAGGGACATTTGCTATTCATCTGTGTGCCTTTGTGGGTCAGAAGGATTGCATAAACTTTTTTGGAAACTGAACTGAGACCTTCTGAATTCAATTTATTATTAGGCTGACAATGCCCCAATTTAGTATAGGTGCTAATATCTATTTCAAGAAATCCTCACATGTTGACAGGGAACAAAAAACATATCCAAGACATTAAAATATTTACAGACACAGCTAAAAGCTCGCTATGCTGCAAGAGGTACAGTATTATCAAACAGGCAGGCACTCCCAGGATTTTGATAATTTCTCTGGTCTGTTTTGCTTTTTACAGTGTGCTTCTGGAGTTTAATCCATATGCAGGCTAGTGGGAGAAAATAGATAAACAACCCCAAATTTGGCTGCTCTCTTCAAGTTTCTCCGCCATCTCCGACAGGTAAAGTGTGATTTCAGAGGCAGTTCTCAGAGGTACTAAGCTGTACAGCTTTTGGTTTATTGTCTGTTTTCCATCCAGGTTAAGGTTCTTAACTGGTGAGATGGACTATGCACTGCTCTGTGAATTCAGCTCACTTCTTGCCTTTTCCTGTGATGGATGATATTCAGTGTAATTTTAAACATTTATCACTGATGTTTAGAGAAGGAAGTGGCAGAGAACCTAGTGGCACTATGGTGATGATTAACATGTCTGGTTATAGTCTGGACACTGAGTTAGCATACCTCTTTGATTGGTGAAAACTATCAGTACTTAAATAGAGAAATAAATACAGGTTTGTGTCCCAAAACCACCAAATTGTTCTATTCTGGGTTGCCTTCTTGAAGTTTTGAGGTGATGAATTTGCCAGTTTATGCAGGAGAGTTCAAGCTTCACTTCAGTAAAAAAAAGAAATAATAGGCAGATGAAATCTGCAAGGATCTGCCCCTGTGCTAGGGATTAGATAATCGACTTATCCATTAACTTGAGCAGTTATAAAACACAAATAGCAGTAAATGCATACAGAGCCCTGTGCTGGGAGACACAATTTAATGGTTTTCTTTTATGGCTGTCTGGTGCTTATTTTTGTGATGTTTCTCTTAATGAGACTTATGAATCTTCCCTGTCTGCTTAATTTAGACTCTAAGATGCTTAGTATATTCATGTCTTGGTTCAAACAATATATATTTTTTCCCCAGATAAATTAATTTCCTAAAGGCAATTACTTGCTTCTTACCACTTTAAAAGACAGAAATTATACCTAATATTGGTTACCTTGTTCATAACTTTAAACTTCAACATAACTACAGATGGAAGACTTGTTTGTTTGTAAAATTTGTACTCCAGGATTGGAAGTTAAGCATTTGAGGGCATTAAGAAGATAAAATCTCCATGGGACAGTGAGAGAGAAATTTATGACATTAAAATGTATCTAGTTCAGGATAGCTTCCTAATGACTACTGAAAACATTCGGTATTCCTGATGAATGCTGAAAAATTTACAGCTGACTTACTGAATCTTTACATTTACATTTTTTACATTTCACTGTCTGGTCCATACATCTACATTCTGCCTGTTAGACTCTTGAGCTGAGTCTCCAGTGAAGTATCGAGGGTGCTCTTGCATTTGGCTGTGGGTGAATGCATCTGGGAAAAAAACTGATGTGGTACACACTTGAACTACATGCAAATTTAGCTTGCTGTTGTTCTAGCCCTGAAAGGTGCAACTTACCCCCGTGGCTTAACTCCTGCACACACTAGGTAGATGGCTCGAAGGACATGGTTGTGCTATGATTTGTCAGATAGCCAAATTCTGTGTGTGCAAGGAGAAATACATAGTGTATTTGTATTTTCTAATAAATTTCTGCCTTGCCTATCTAAATAATGACATTAGGTATATCTGTCAGTGTATTCACCTTCAGTAGCCAAATGCAAGTGCTTTCAATGGAACGGAACATCTCATTCCAAAAGTGCATTGTTACTACACAGCTGCAGGTAAGACCATGCAAAAGCCATAGATTTTAAAGAACGTTGCTCTTTTTCATGTGTGTATGAGGGGAAATCTGCACTTCCATGCTGTTCAGCAAGGACTGTCTACTGTGAGACAAATAACAAAAATCTGCCAGAAGCGTAAGCCAGTCTTTTGGCTGCCAAATTGTAAAGATGACCTCTAACATCAATTTAAAAGCTGAATGATAGATAATGTCACACTCAGTCAAAGAAATGGGTCATACAACCACCTATAGAAGTGTAAGTTTTTGAATGATTCTGCTGGGTTGGAATCCCTTAATAAAAGCAGGTTTTTCATGTTTCTCAGCAAAAACTGACTTTGGACTTTGAGGCTTAATACACTATGCAAATATTTCAGTGCCTTTACCTGTCCTTTCAAAGTTGTAATTTTAATTAATAGTAAGACTTAATTTGGCATAAGTGTCAAAAAAAAAAAAAAAAGTATATGTTTAAATACTAGGTCAAAGGTCTGATTGATTTTAAAGCCTACAAGGTTAAAGAAAAATGAAGTTGCTATAGGGATTTTTATTCTCTTGGGACCAAAACTGATTCCTCTAATTTCTATTAGAAGGGGAAATGACTTATACTGTTTCTTGTTTGCTGTTGTTCTGGTTTATGACTTTCATCTTCTGGCAACTATCAAGAAACTTGTGTTTTTGCCTGCAGTTCAAATGCCCTTTCCCACCAATGTCTAAGCCTGGAGCCTGGCTATAAGTTTTAAATTTTTTAGTTTGATAACTGATAAATGAATTTGATAATTTGTCTTTGACTGAATTACTACTACTACCACTACTAAAATTATTTAATTGTTATATCTCATATTCTGAGGATAAAGGTAAAGCATGGAAAGCACAGAATCAAAGCAAAATAAATCTGATAGCAAGTGAAAAATGCCCATGCATTCATCTAACCATCAGTGGATATGGCATAGCTTATCAAAGAACTAAGTCATCATGACACAGGCTGATCAAAGCATCTGATGCTGAGGACTTGAAAATTTTCCTATAAGTAATTTTGGTATTTTAGAATAGATTTAGTCTGGTCCCTAATCTAAGTGTCCCTATCATTTTTATCTGGAAACTGAAGGATCAGTAAAGGGTTTGGATCTGTATGTCTCTATTACATATTGATGCTCATCTGCAATTGTGCTGTCGGATATTTGGGTTTGTTTGGCTTTCCTTTAAAAAAAAAACAATTTGCACGCACCAAAACTGCTCTGAAGAACAACTTGACACCCACTAAATGTGAACAGTTTTTGAATTAACTTCAACATTGCTGTCGTGCTCCATGCTAAAACAACATAGAGGGTGCAGCCTTAGGGTATTCATCTTGTCTGCATCGGGCTGGCTGGTGTACCACAGGCTGTGGGAGTTTTGTGTTCTGCAGGGATGGTAGTCAGTTGAATATCCTAGGGCACTGAAAATGCCATTAGACACCTACATTTAGACAGCTAAATCCTAGTCTGGATGGCTGTACTGGAGAAGATGTATTCTGCTCTGCTGTGCCTGAGACTCTGCTGAGATTCAGGTAAATCTTGCGTGAACAACTCTGAAGCAGACAGCTACACTGGGGATGTTGTGGGGAAGTTTGATAAAGCACAACCTTCAGCAAACACAGAAACAAGAAATTTGAGAAGAAATGTTGCTAAATTCCTGTTTTTAGCTTGCCGAGGGAGCTGAACGGAAGCAGAAAGCCATGCAACTGGAATTGCTTCACGGAAGCATTGAGCAATACTGGTGGGAATAGGAAAAAAAAGTGAAGGAGAGAAGATGCAAAAGTAAAGATGTGAGGTTTTATATGTTTTGGTTTGATTTTTTTGTTTGCTTTGTTTTGTTTCTTCTTTCATTTTCAAAGAGACGTTTTTGCTTTGAATAAAGGTTTTATACGGAAGCAAACAGATTCATTAACTGGGGAGGCTATGCCCCGTTCTCAAAACTGATCTGGTCTGTGAATATGGGAGAGACAGCTCCTTAACATTTCTTTTATGGATTTACAGCAGAGATTTGAACTCAGGCCTTCCACATAGCATGTTGGGACGTTACTGTCTCTTATGTTTATATCCTAATTGCCAGGGATTATTCTCACATCCTGCAGATGTACATAAAGTTCTGGGTCAGGTAGAAATAAATTTTCCTGATGAATATAAAAGAATAGTCTCTTCATTAAAACCATCTAAGGTCTGCTTAAGGCAAAATGTGGTAAGATTTAATTAACACTAATTCTATAGTTTTTTGATTGCATACAAAGAGGTGTGAGGGAGGGGAATCTTATAATGGTGGTTTTTAAAAAGCTTAAGATCCCACTTATTATATATGGGGTGCAGGGACATAGTAAATATCACTTCCCACCACTTCTGTGTTTATTTCTAATATTCCTCATTTTTCTTCAACATCTGGAAGACACCAACATTACAGGCAGAGAAATTAAGAAGCTCAAAATGTGGAAGGGTATCCACTGCATATATAAATAACAAGATACCTGTATTGAAGAGCCAGTCTAAAATCACTACTCTCCTTAGGGAAAAAAAATATCTACATGTCTATCTTCTGAACGGAATTTTAGTTGGGAAATGTGCTCATAATTCTTGAGCTATATAAACAGAATACATGGCAGTAATGATTTTTATTTTTATTTTTTGATAGATTATAATAACATTTTGGGCCTTCAGTTAGCCATTGGTGTTATTTGGGTGTACAATGCTGAAGATGCAAAAGCCTAACAACACTGACCCTGTATGTTTTGGGATATGGATGCTTGGTGTCTTTATGTGGCATTCATCAAGATGGACAATCCCACAAAAGCAGTACAGCGGGGTGGAAGTCACGCACAACAATTGGTCAGAAATACTCAGTAACAGTCTGTGACATGCGTCTGCTCCCCTTTTGCATTGCCTTCTAAAATCAAGAGCTGGGATAGGACCAGGAGCCCATGTCCCTTTGGCTCAAGCCCTGTTTGTTCATGTCCTCTCTGTCTCCTAGTGAACATTTGATTTTCTGACATCATTCCCGAAGGTTGGTTGAGGAAGCGCTGACCTGGAGCAGCCTGGTGGCTGTGCCTAGAGCACTTTGCTGATGGCTCACCTGCGTGGGTTCTGGCTTATGAGAGCTCAGGTCCCTCCAGACAGAGATGGCAATTTTAGTTCTGCTCCCCATTCAGCACATCTGCTTTTTAAATAGCAGGCCTTTGGGTAGAAAAAAGACTAGAGATGCCAGACATGCTTTCTGCATCTTAGTGCATCTTGCCTGTGTTTTATGCCTGTTAGTAATGACAGTGGATCTGAGGCACAGTCAGGCATAAATGACAGCTCAGTGAAAGCCTGAGGATCTCACCTGGAGTCAGGCTGCTGCAGTGGTAAGCTATTAATACAGTAACCATAGCTCTTCCTGAAGTGTGCTGTCTTACTACGGTGGATATTTGTTTTGAAGATGCTTATTAAAACTGTTTCCATCAATTCTTTTTTGAAGTTATTTCCATGAAAATATAAACTGTATCTTATTGCTTTCATTTATGAGACAGCTAAATGTCCCCTATTTGGAACCAAAAGGGTGGATTCATTCTATTCCTATAAGAAAAGGAATTTCTACATGAATATGTGAAAATAAACTACTAGGTACATAAATTTATGTGTATATATATATATATACACACATAAATTTATGACATGAATAATGAATAAATACAGGTGGGATGGTGTCTTTGGTTTTGTTTTTAAGGAATCACCTGTACTTTTTCATGTGACTGATGTGACTCTTCTAAAAGTTTTCCTATCCTCCTTTTGTAAGTTATAACGTACTTAAGATATTACTTTATTTTTCATTCTCTTTCCTTCTATTTTAAAAAATAATTCATTACTTTATTCCTGATTATGAAATGCACATAGGCATTATTACATTTCTGTATATTGAGATCTTCTGTAGATTTTCCAGTAACACCTATAATTTTGTGAACAGTCAAAAACCTGGTTACCTAATGTCAAGTGGCATGAATTAGGAAAAAACACCCACATTGTTTTGAATACATTTATTAACAATGGGAACATATAACCTCTAAACCATGGTTTTTTTATGCTCCTAAAGATTCTTGCATGACTCTGTGGAGTTTGTCTATCTCTTTGCCTTCTATGCCTTGGTTTGCAAATCTAAAAGTATGATTATGCACACACAGAGTGTTCCAGTTCAGAATGGTTGAATACTGTTAAAAGCTTCATGTACTAACTGGAGGAACTTGCTTTCCTTGTTGTCTGATTCCTGAACATATAGACCATGCTTTAGTGCTGGTTTTGAACTCTCCTTCATGAAGTCTGGAAATGATCTTAAAAAGAGAATTAGGATGCTCATGCATGGAAAAAAATCGTCACTGTGGGACTTCAATGAAATTCATAAGTTGGTGAGAAAACCCAGTTATCTGTTCAAAGTATTATCTGTAAAAACCTTTCAAAAGGGCTTTAAATACAAGTGCATGGGCACAAAATACTAGTGCAGATATGGACTTTGCAACAGTCAGGAATATAAAATTGATGAGTGGGACTCATTATAAAAATATGGAAGAGCACCATACTAACCAATGTATTAAAATTTAAAAATTTATTGACCCTCTTTTAAAGCATGTACTTTATGTCAGATAACAAAGTTATGGAGCAAAAATGTTTCATCTCCATTTGGAAATGTGTGAATTTAACTTTCTCCTCCTTTTCTTAACCAAAGTGACCTGGAGGCTTCTTGCAGTGGAAATAATGATATTGAAAAAGGAATGCTTAGGAGTACAAGACAGATCCTTAGAGAATGAAGTAATACCATTAGTGGACAAGCTGAAATAAAAAAAAACCAGCTCCAATTTAGACACACTGCCTGGTGTAGTCCATTTACATTATAAAATATTTGTCAGAAGTACATATTTTTTTAAACAGGAAAAAACCCCTCACTGTATGTGAAAGCAAAAAGTCTAAATTTTTTAGATCACCAAGGGGAAAAAAAAAAAAAAAAAAGCAATAATTCAGGTTTAGTTCCAGAATGTGAACTAATTCCTCTTATATTTCCTCTCTTTAGAAAAGCTGCTATTTTTGTAGCTTTTATGTGGAGGAGCAGTCTTGCCAAATGGCCAGTTTATTAATGTTACAGGTTTGTGTTCCCTGAAGAAGATGTCCTGCCCTGTTCCCTCTAGGGGACAAATGCTCAAGACCAGGCATGGGTGACACATTTTGAGAGCACTGGAAGCTGAAGTAGTGATGTGCTGGTTGGAGGCCAGACAGATCCTCCCTTGCCCCAAGAGGGACAAAAGAATGACATTCACACAAACGGATTGGAGAGTGATGGAAAGTTTAAATGGAAAAGCAATTGGTAAAACTACAGAAAACTACAAAGCATGGTGGCAAGAATATCCCAAAGCATACAGAGCCCCTCACATAATACCCAAAGGCTTCCCAGTCCTTCCCTTCTCCCACCTGAGGGTATACCCAAAACCCCCAGGGCTCTTTCTTCCCTCTCCCACCTCCAGGCTAGTCTCAGGCTGGCCAGGTCTGAGACTGCACCACCCCCCCCCCCCCTTCTCCTCCTGGCATCAGGCCTAAGAGGCCTTGAGATACTCCCCCACCATAACCCCAAAATAAAGCATCTCCCACAGGAGCAGAGAGGGAAGAAAGAGGAAGAGAATGACTTTGCAGATGGATTTATAAGGAACAGGATTTATGGGTAGGAATATGCCATTTCCTGTGTCCACCTGATTGGGTTGGGCACTTGGGACACGGCAGGTGTAGCTTATGTGGCAGTGACAGTAGGCACCCAGCCTAAACTGCCACAAGTGATGACAAGCAGACAGCACTCTGAGAGGGACAGTAACAAGATAATCACCAAAGCAACATACAGATCCAAGCTGCCTCAAGATTTCATTTGGCATGGGTTGCCTTCTGCATGTACTTTTCATTAGCTTATGTGCTGACCTTGAGATTTGATATACAGGGAGCATACAGGGCAGACAGATCTTTATCTCCTTAATTTGCCTTACATGTTTCTTTGGTATAGAACTCCTCCTTCTCTGATCACTAGCAATAACAAAGAAACTCCCTTACTAATTTTGTAAATTGCTAGAAATAATCTTTTAAAAGCATTTCCTGAAGTTGAAGATAAATTCATGTTTATAAGTACAGTACAAATAGCACCATGGGGAAAAAGTAGCTTTGTAAACTGGGATTTTCAGTGCTCAGATGTGAATGCAGCTAGGCTTTAGATATACCTAGTTTTGCCAAACCTTGAGTATCCTGATAATGTAAAACACAGGAGACAAAAATTTCAGGGTAAAAATGTTTCTGTGTGAATGATATCACTGATATTCAGCTCAGCCTGGGTAAGAGAGAGATTGTGTTATGCCAAATAACAAACCTGACAGTACAGACTCACTAGCAATAGTGTTATGGGGAAATTGGGAAATAGTTATTCAATTGAAAGATAAAATACTCTCTTTCTAATAAGGAAGCCTCCTTTCTTCATGTCAGCAATCTTCATGGGTTATCAATTGCTCATAAGCAGTATTTCTTTTCTCCTGATTCTGTGACTGAGTGAATGACTAGTCTGAAGGTCTCCTTTTGTTTCCAGAGCTGCTTGCAGTTGTGTTATCAGCACTGAACACACCTGGGTAAATGGGGCTTGGTAAGATGTTTGATAGACAGAACTTTCCAGGAATCCAATGGTCCTACTGTTGCCCTTCCTGGTTCGTCCTTGGTGGGACAATAGCATCAGAGAGACAATGATTAATGCCTCATCTCCTGGGCCTTTTATCCCTCTGAAGTACCTTGTTGTCTCTGGCCCAGGATATTTTTGCACATTAAAAAGAAAAAAAGGAGAGATAGAATGGGATGACTCCTTATCAGATTGAGATATTTTCCCTTTCTGATCCCTAGAAATGAAACCTCTCTGAGTGGATGCTGATCCACATGTTGCTAACTTGGACTCAAAAGAACCATGAAGGAACCAGAATCTTTCTGAAGGTTATCACTTCTCTGTTTTCCAGCTCTTTGCTGGAAACTACATAAGAAGGAGAACATAACCCTTTGTTTTTTCCAGTTTGATGAGAAAGCTAGTGAGTCATGCTATTTTTTTTTTAATCTCTTTTTACTTGTTTGTGAGGGCCTCTGGCATTGAAAACGATGTTTTGTAAGTGGGTAAGATTCAGTTAGGGCTGAGGAATAGGAGTGAAATGTGGGTAAAATTAAATGGATCAGGGGAAGGCAAAAATTCAGGGGAAGAGTTTTCTGGAGAGTTGTGCAAGCTTTCCTTCTTGGGTTTGAGGACGAGTATAAAGAGTAATCAAGATAAATAAATTGATGATGCCAGGGATTTTTTTTTTAACGATTAATGCTTTTCACCCTACACATGCATAAATAATGATATGTTTTGGGTTTTATTTCTTTAAATAAAAAATCTGATTCAGTTAGCCATTTCTTCTGTTTCAGGAATGTCTTTTCCATCCCAGACACTTGAGTATGAACAGCCAGTTCATATGGCATGGTTGATTCTTCAGCAGTTGAACTGAAATGAGTTTATCTCTTCATGCTGTCATTACTCAACAATATGTCACCATGGAGAGTAATTTTTACCTCAGGTGAAAGAATGGAATGTACTGAAAAGTCATCTATTAAGCTGTCATCATCCATAACTTCTGATGCTTACTGCTTACTCCCATGCTTTACTCAGACCTATAAAGCATATGTGTTTTTCTGATTTCTGCAGTAACATTGGTTCTTCTAATTAAGTTCAGACTTGAAACTCTTGCTTTTTCAAAATTGTTGATATACTTTCAGAATTGTGATGCCCTAATGCCTTCAACCTAGCCTGATTAACATACAAGAAATTAACGAAATAGACTTTAAAGTCCTCAGATTGCCACATAGAGCATATGGAAGAGCAATAACCGGGGAGAGCTGTTAATGGCCCACTACTCCTTTCAGCTCAAATCATGGATATGCTCAGACATTCCCTCTATGTGAAACTACTTAGACCAAAGCTGTGAGTGACATGGAGAGTAGAAACATTCATAAACTTGGGCAAGAAAATAAAAAGCATTTATTGGTGCAGTCAAGATTAGAACACTCAAACTTGATCTCCTAAATTGTAGGTAAGGATAAATAAAAGCATTCCCATAGGTAATTATCTATTACCTATTTAAAAACTGAGGGGTAATATAGTACTTGATTACTTTTAAGGCAGGACAAAGTAACAACCTTTGTTTTTAATATGTGTTTATTATTATTTGCCCCTGTAATCACTGTAAATGACACAAATGTCCTGACTACATGACGTTTGACTTATTGTGCCTGCAACAGACCATCAAACTTAAAGGTGCAGGTGAGTACTAGCAATAGTTTGTCATATGGTTTCCACACTGAACAATACTGGACAGCAAGAAATGGTGGAAATGCAAACAGTGATCAAATAGCATGGTGATGAAAGAAATGATTCAATCCTAAAGCCTTCTTACTGTTGAAGAAGGCTTACACCCTGTGGGGCATGGGGATGGACTTTATTTCCAGCCACATGAATGCTTCTAACTCTAGATTTTAATTTAGTAACACCAAATCAGTTGGTAAGAAGTGTGGACGAAATATCCACAGGTATGACTTGCACATTCTGTTCCATGTTCTTAAAATAATATTTTGTTATGGCTGTATGGTAATTCTCCATCTTCTGCAACTAGGATAATTAGGCTGGAAGTCTGAACCACTTAAACATATCATATGCATAACTTGTGATAAAAGAGGTGTGATTGACAGTACAAGTAGCTTACAAATTTTGCTTGTGATAAAATTCACAAAGTTATCAGCAATAGGAGGGAAGACATCAAGCAGAATCAACAGCAAATACTTAGACTGGAAAAGATAAACTCTTGACAAGCCTCCTTTCACACTCATTTGTCATAAAAGGTAATACTGACATTATCTCTGAGCTTATCTGGTTCAAAGCAGCTTCTCTGAATCTCTTCAAAGCAGTTCATGGACTCTTTGGGGGTCTGAGAATGGCAGGTTGAAAACTGCTGCTCTGTAGCAAAGTTAATTTGGTCTTAAAGCATTTCCTAAGAGAAAGATAAATTCATGTTTCTGCAGCTGTGGATGATGAAGTTTCCCTCCCCACTTCTCAGGCATGATGGAGTGTAAAAAAAGATTTTTGCAAAGACCTACTTCATGGAGGTGTAATAAACTGCACAAATCTCCTGCTCATGAGGACAGAGAGAGTGGAATGCACACACTTTTATAGGAAGCACTTGGTAGATAAACTTGAAAGATGCTACCTAAGCAGTTTAATAAACAGAACATTTTCAATCATTTTGATGATTTTACTGAAAAGTAATAGAAAATGTAAGTCAGTAGAAACAAATGTGTATGTGGATGTCACTGAATGTATATTCTAGTACATTTTACTAAACACCAAATCTATATCTTACTTTTTTTTTTATAATAAAATTTTTGAATTTTGAAATGATTCCTTCTCCAGAAATGTTTTTGTCCATTTTAAAGCCAGAGGTTCCCTGCCATCACAGACATTGATCTGATAATAAGTATTTCATTTGACCAAACTCTGAAGATGTATGTAGCCTTGAGAAATCTGTAAACAGACCACATAGTTCAAGCCAAGTGCTTTATGAAAAGTATGATATGTAACAGGAATCTTGGCTGGGACTGTTGTTTTTTTCATAGGAAGTGTGGTCACTCCATGCAGTGTGAAGGCATTGGGCTACTAGTGTCACTGAACTGTAGAGAAGAAGGAGAAGAGCAGTCTAAGGAAACCTTATCTTGAGACTCTTATAGCATCTTACCTGCTGACACAGCTGAATCATTAGCTGTGCTGGTAATTGGGGTCCCTCCCAGTGGGTGTTAACTTTTTTTTAACTTTGGTTACGTTAGTGCTAGCTATTAACCTAACAGTTTGTTAAGCACCTAACATTTTTTAATCCATGTGGAGTGGTATTTTTCGTTTAACTTCTTGACCGTGTACTTAGCCCTCCCATATGGCACAGCAAGAAGATTCTACCTATTCATCAGAGCCTTCTAAGTTATTACATTACATTGCATTACATTACATTACATTACATTAATTTTAGTCAAGGGTAGGAAAAGAGTGAATGAAATTGAACACCATTGCTCATAGCTTTTTTTGCTATAAGAGTGTTTTGTTTATAAAAGATGCTGCTAGCCAGAAATGATGGTTTAAAGAAAAATTAGTGAGACTGAACATTTGGAATTGCTCATCCCACTTCCCCATCTTGATACCACTTCAGTAGGGTTCAGCAACTGAAGAAGATGAGACATCCTAAAATCAGAAACAAGAATCCTCTTGTTGTGTGGGTTGTACACCTTCACAGAAAATGGTGGTTGCTTGTGTCATTTCTAATACCAAATCAGTCCTTCATTATGAAGAGTAAAAGTGTGTGTCCTAAATTTGAGTAAAAAACAGCATCTCAACCTTTCTATTTTTTTCTACACTGTATTATTTCTCTCTAAAATCCTTTCCTTTTGTCTTCTGGTGAAGTCCAGTGTTAGAGGAACATGCTTATTCTATGGGCATTGAGAAGAAATAAAGATTCCTGGAGAATGTGTTTCAATTTAATTTCTGGCAATAGTTTCTGCATATAATAATTTTGATTATAATGTTATGAAGACATTTCAGGGAAAATATTCAGTCTGCTTTTCTCTTTATGTACTCCATCCTTTCTTCTGCACTACGCTAATTTTGTAAAAGTTTAGTTGTGGCCAAACCTATGTGTTGACTGGACAGCTGATCTTGGATTTTGTTATGCTGTGAATTGTGTTATAGATTTTTTTTTTATTTTTCTGCACAATAGGAATACCTGACTCTAAAAAATATCCCACTGATACTTTCACAGTTCATATAAATGAAAAATTAACATGAGAATCCTACACATTTAACTTGATTCCTTACATAAATGACTGAATGTCATTTAAGAGTTGAAGAACAAATGAAAAACAACTTTGAGTTATGGAATATAGAAGTTTGAATGTTTTTCAATCTCTATTCTGTTATTTCACACTATTTTTGAAGATAGTTAAGCAATTGCCAGTCATTGCAAATAAAGAAAGCAGCATTGCTCTCAAAGGTATCTATTATAGAATAGATAATAGTAGGAAAACAAACATACAAAAAACCCCCATTTGCTTGCAAGTGAAATCAAAAGCATAAAGCAACATGGAATATAAAAATTTAGATCTATTAATGATTCTGTTGGGCTTCCTAAAGTATCATATTTTTGGTAATGATGACAAACACAAAAACTAATGCACATTTATGTCAAGCACTCCCTGGAATTGCTGTATTGCTTTTCCCTTCTCAAAAACACAAGCCTAATACCTGTATAAAATTTTGAAACAAGCAATCATGGAAACTGCATCTGATTGCAGAAAATATGACTTCAAAATCAATTTGTCATGCTCCCATATGGATTTAGTGCCTTCCTTGTTTTGACATTTCTTATTTGCTAAATGCAGGAACACTACTGTAATTTCTCTGTGTTGTATTACAAATCAGAAGGCTGGAATGCAACAGACGTTCCTCTTCGTTTTTGAATTGGTCCTCAATACAGAATTATTTGGTCACTTTTTTTTTTTTCCCTCCCCTTGATCATTTCTTTTGTGATGTTTTTGAAATTATTCTGCCTGGCTTCCATCTGAAAATCATTTGTGATGCCCAGCTCCCATCACAAAAGGCTTTGACATGATCAGCTTTTAAAACCTGCTTGCTGAGAAGATGTACACTGATGTTACTTCTGATGTTAAATTTCACAAAGGAGAGGATTGGGTTTTGAAGCAGCTCTCTGTGTAGTTACTGTGCTTAAATACATGCTGGTTTATGGTCCTTTTAAAAAGTACCTACTTTGGGGAAATTGCTTTATTAATACAATGTGTACAGTGACTTTGGAATGGTGAAAATTAGTAATGTGCCTGTTTTGAACAGCTTAAGCTTTTAAAACTGGGGTATCTAATGCTAGAAACTGAGATGTTCAGATTTTCTTTTTCTTCAAAGGTATGTGGACATTGTTTACTCCAACAGGTTTTGCTATACTTCTGTCTAGAAAGTTTTTTAATGTCTGTGAACTGTATTGCAATGCCTATGAATAGTATTGAACTACTTCCTCTCAATAGTGAGGTATGTGTGGCACTATTTCAAACAGTGTTACCATCTACATCACTCATCTACAATCTAGGGTCACATTCTCAGAGTGGGCTTACTAAAGGTAGTTTAGATTCAGCACTGTGCCAACCTAAATCTTTACAAAAAGTTGTTTATGACCATCTGCTTTTCTTGATGCCAGTTTGCAGGGTGAGAAATCCTTTGTTGTTTTGGTTATTTATTTATTATTTAGGAATCCCTCTGATGAGCACTCCTCATTGTAGGTACTCTGTCAGGAATTGTACACAATCTCTATAGTCTACTAAATCTTTTTAAGTCCTCCCTTTGTGGATAGGTGAGATAACTGGTGACCAAAAGGACTGAGAAACACTTCTACCTCTCAACCTCTACTTTTCCTTCTTCCTTGAGTCATTCTAGTAACACACAGGCTTTCAGGACTCCTTCCAGCTAACACAAGGAAGAGATTCTGTTGGAGCATGTGCTTATAAAATTCATAAGGATGGCTTTATGTTTGATTTTTGGTAACTTTTGCTTATCTGCCTGGATGAATCAGCTAAATTTCTGGGTGAACTGAAACTCCAAGCAATCTGTTTTGGACTCCATCCCAGGCAGACCTATTCAGTCATTCACTTAATTGCTAGTGCATCTTCATTTATGTAACACTATTGATTTTAATCTCAGATGATTTATGCAACACCATAAGCAGGTAACAACCCAAACCAATGATGTTTTACTGGAGATGAAGATGCCCATAAACTACTTCAATTTCTCCCAAATTTGTTCATATATACAAAGCACTTTTTACTGTGGTTGTATGTTTAAAGTTTGCACTTATGTCTTCTCAGCTAAACTTTCGTTCTCTTTCCCACTACAAGTTTGCTGACAATGTTCCTATATTTTAAAAGTATGTTTCTGTTTGTCTCCAAACTACCTCATGGCCTGCTGCCAGAATTTCTTAATATTTGCTTTTCATTCTTCTTTTTTTTTTTTTATTGATATATTTATTCCTCAATGTACCTAGAATTCATTTAGCCTGTATTCAGATGCCAGTGAGATAAAGCTGTGAGTGATGAGCCATGATTGGTTTAATTCATAAACACAGAAAGAAATTAAGTAGTTTCAGAGTAAGATTAATTTTCCCTCTTCAGGTCTTTACTTCAGGGTGAAATAAGTCCTAGGCAGTGGAGTTGCCTGGAAAAATGCTTGTTCCTGTGATCTCTCTATTACAGAATTAAGACTGAATATGCTCTGAGAAGGCCACAGCTGTTAGTTCCTTGGCTCTGCTGCTTGAATATCCTGGAGCAGGGTTAGATCTCAACTCACATGTTCCTGTGTATGTCTCTTGCAATATCAAACAGCTATTTAAACCATCATTAAACTAATGCATGAAATGGTTCTTATGCTTGAATATTAACATAACTAGGACTGCAATCAAAACTAGGGAGATTAACATTGCACAGATGAGCAGTCTGTCCTATAGGTGTTTCGGCAGTCCATTAATGTGATGCCTCGTGTTTGTGAATTTACTGAAAAATATTGTGTGATCTACAAGAAAAGTGCAAATGAAAAAAATAATCCTCGTTAAATGAATCTCATATTTTAATTTTCCACTTCAAATCATGATAATATTATTATTCACACCTTTTCATTTTTTTTGCTATATTATATTAAGTAGAACAGATGCTTTGTGCAGACTGTCCAAGACAGAGAAATAGACTATAGTTATTCATGTTTCTCAATTGTCCTTCACTGTGGGCAATGATAATATAACAGAAGGGACTCACATTTACTGAAAGCAAACTAAGTTAACTATTTTTGGAAGCTGTTCACAGAAAGGATATAACAATTTTTTTTCCCCTACAGTTACCACGTGTCATATCAGACTCCTCATTTTTGGAGGTGAGAGGAGGAAACAGTGGATTCAGGTGGGAAGCACTTCAGGAAGGACTCCTATATAATTTAGGCTAGAGAATTGTGGCTCAGGTATTCATACTTTATCTGCAGATGCATTTGTTACAGTATCAAAATGAAGTCTGGGATGAATTTGGGGGTGGCTTGCACCCAAAAGAGATTCATCTGAGATAGAGTTCATAACTGTAATTTAGCTTATTTTGTAAAAGTTATTAGGATCTTAAATATGAGGTAATTTTTTAAATCATAGAGTCTACAAACTATAATTCTTTTTGGAGGAGAGAAGAACCAGCATCACTTTTGTCTGTGGTCATCCTTCTTTGAAATCTAGTGCATACCATAGACCACCATCTGGGAAACAACAAAGGTTAAGCAAAAGAACTGATACGACTCCCTTGGACAACCTCAACCTGTGTTCTTAGTCCGAAGGTTTGTAGAATCATAGAATGGTTTGAGTTGGAAAGGACCATAAAGATCATCTAATTCTAAACACCCTGCCATGGATAGGGACACCTCCTGCTAGACCAGATTGCTCGAAGCCTCATCCAGCCTGATCTTAAACACTTCCATGGGTGAGGCATGCACAACTTCTCTGGGCAACCTATTCTGGTGTCTCACCACCCTCACTGTAAAGAATTTCTTTCTAATGTCCAATCTAAATCTACCCTGCTCTAGTTTAAAACCATTTTCCCTTGTCTTATCACCACATACCCTTTCCTGTAGAGCCTCTTCAGGTACTGGAAGGCTACTATAAAGTCTTCCCAGAGCTTTCTGTTTGGGCTGAACAGACCCAGCTAACCCAGCCTGTCCTCACAGGGTAGGTGCTCCAGACCTTTGATCATTTTTGTGGCCCTCCTCTGGACCTTCTCCAACAGATCCATGCAGCTTTAACCTGAATTAATTAATGTGAAGTGTGTGTATCTCTATGGTGCATTGAAACTGTTTAAAGTCACAGAAACTACTTGCACAGAACCAAGCTTGTCCAAAGCTGTTTTTCACAGGAGTAAAATTATGCTCTTTCTCCAATAAACTGTGAAAAAGTGTGAACAAAGGATGAGAAGCTATCCAGGAAATGCTCTAAGACTAATGAAAATGCTGGAAAGATTTAAAAATCAGCCTGAAAATACTAGTATCTCTTAAATCTGTTGCTTAATTATAATACTTCAGAGTTGTACATAATATCATACAGAATCTGTGGTGAAAGTAGAAAAAGGTTATGGTAAAGTAGAAAACTAGGAGCGTTATTAAAATAAAACCAGGGAAACTCTCGGTTCTTAATCTTCATTGCGAATTGCATTATGCAAACTGAAATTACCCCTAACTGTCTCTTAGCTCAATGAAGTTCATCTCATAGAATAGATTTATGATACCGAAAATCAGTATCTGAAATCTTTGCTGTCAAAAGTGATATATAGAGTACACTGTGGATATCATAGAATCTTAGGTTAACAAAAACATAGAGTGGTAGGGTTTGGAAGGGAGCTCTGAATACTATTGAGTCCAACCTTCCTGCCAAAGCAGGATCACCTAGGGCAGGTCACACAGGAATGCATCGAGAGGGATCTTGAAAGTCTCTAGAGAAGGTGTCTCCACAACTTCTCAGGGCAACCTGTTTCAGTGTTCCATCACCCTTACAATAAAGGGTAAGTTAAGGTCAGGTACCCTTACCATCAGATAAGTTACACTAAAATGTATTATTTAAATATAGCATCTCCTTAGGTCTGAAAAAGTAATAGGATCATCTTCAAGTGACATAAATGTGGTTGAGCTGTCACAGAAGGTTTGGGGTTTTTTTTTTTTAGAATATCTTTTGAAGGGATCTTTTAGAAGAAGGAAGGAAATTTTTATAAGGTAATTATTCAAGACAAATTGGAATAAAGGTATTTCAGAAGAAGAAACACATATAATGATATAATATATCACGATTTTTTTTTTGTTCACTTGTTCAACATTGCAGTGGTGTTTTTGGCTTCTCAAGCAATTTCTTATGCTGGTCTATATACTATATATAGTTCTTTTCTTGAAATGGTAAGTGTGTTGTTGAAAGTACAAAGTATTCCAAGTGACAATTAATTGTAGAAGTCACCCTCCTTTTCCTGAAGCTCTGACTTTTAGTGCTAGAAGATTAATACAACCAGATTTAATGTTCCAGCTGAGGGCATGGTAAGTGTAGCTGAAAGAATAGCACTTTACTAACCTAAATTAGCATCTTCTAATATAATCACTTGAGGCTTTGTGATCCTACCTCAACTACTTTCTAGATATTTCCAGATCTGTGTTGATGCAGGGTTTTTTCAACTTTTGTAGCTTGATTACTGGTTTAATTCCATTTTGTCACCAGATGCCTCCCTGGATTGACTAAAGAGAATACAGATTGCTCATCTTTGATTAGATTTCAAAGTCAATGTTTTCCAAACTGCGATAAATTTTGAAGGAAAAATAAAATAAAAAACCAAGCATTCTCTTCCTACCAACATAAAAAAAAAATTCTACATTGAATGAAATAGGAATGCTGTAGGAAATCTGTGTTATTGTTTTCTCCAGTACTCTGTGGCACAGTGAAACCCAACTCAATAGCTTAATGAAACCTGTAAGGCTTTGTATCAGCTCTTGAGCACATAACTCCTCTGATCACAGTTAAAAATCTCTATATTATCAGCTTGACCTCATTATTTTAGGAAGTACTGAGATTTCTCAGCAGTTGTTGATGCTTCATAACATTATTACTACTATTTTCAGAAGAGAAACATAGATGCTTGTTTTTATTTGCCTGCCGATGTGTTGCTGCTTAAAATTGCACTGTATAACTCATAGCCTTAACTAGCTAATTTTAAGAAGACACCCACACACCATCTTTTAACTTTGCACCTAGCCAATTAATGAAGGAACAACTGAGTTGGAGTCAAAGTATTGTAACATTGCAATTTTTAGGTCCTGCCTATCTCTGGCATCCTCTGTTTGCGTTTCTACACTATGTAATACAGTGACGTCCTGGGCTGCCTTTAGGACTCAAGTGCAATGTAAATAAATACACACAGACTGTCTGTACAGCTAGTGTTAAGACTGCCTCTCTCCCTCTAGTCAGAAGAAATTATTCTGAGGCTTGCAGAGAAAACCTGCTCCAACACTCTCCGTATGGGTGTTTACACCACACTCATTGCCATGGCAGTGGAGTGCTTTAATACAAGTTGTGTGTACAGTGAAAGGAGAATATACTCATTAGTGTCTAATGTATTGTTCAAGGTTATACACAAGATATGGAAGTTTAATGAGAACTTAATGAGACTTCTACTACTACTGATTAAGTGTATCTATCATTTTGAGGATGTGAGTAAAACTGCTTAACACTGTAAAGTTAAGGAAAAATGTATGCCTAGCATGTCACTTCGTTCTGCCATTAATCACTTTCATTAGCTGTGTTTCAGCAACAAGATTCTGACCTGTTACTAGTAAAGTACTAAGAGGACCACTATCAGTGGCCTGCAGATTTAAATAGTAATTAATCATATTAACTGCTATGACTCTTTTTGTTCTTTCTGTCATATATGGCTTTTAGGTTGAGCTAACTGAAAAAAGTGAGAATACAGTACTTACTGTAAATTTATCATCCATGGTGCCTCCTGAAATCTTAGTTCTAGAGCAGGAGAAGCAGAGCTGCTGAGATGGCAACTGTGGGGGACAACCAAGACATGCTGCTGTGCTTTAGAGGGCCTGGGGGAGAAGGCAGGCCCAGGCAGAAGCTCTACATCTGTAGGATCCTGTCAACTACCACATCCCAAAATGCTGATTTAGTAAATCCTGAGGACAAATCCTCACTGAGGACATTCCTGGGACAATTGTGAGGCAGGGTACCAGCTCCATTGCTATCCCAGGGGCTGTAGGGGATAGTGGATTATGCAACACCCATGATGGTAACAGATACTCCCCTGCTAAGTCTCTGAAGTGTCTGTATACCAACACAAGAAGCATGGGGAATAAGCAGGATGAACTGCAAATCTGGGTGCAGTCACAGGGTTATGATCTTGTTGCAATTACAGAGACATGGTGGGACAGCTCCCATGACTGGAATGTGGTTATGGACACCTATGTTCTTTTCAGGAAGGACAGGCTGACAAGGCAAGGTGATGGAGTTGCTCTCTATGTGCATAAGCAACTGGAGTGAGTTGAGCTCAACACTGGGGCAGATAAAATCTTTGAAAGCTTATGGGCAAGAGTGAAGGGACATACAAACATGGATGATATGGTTGTGGGGGTTTACTACAGACCACCTAACCAGGAAGAAGCTACCAATGAGGCCTTCTACAGGCAGCTGGAAGTAGCATCAAGATCAAGTGCCCTGGTGCTTGTGGGTGACTTCAACCACTCTGATATTACTTGGAAAGATCACACAGCCAAGCACAAACAGTCCAAAATGTTCCTGCAGTGCATTTATGACAACTTTCTCCTGCAAGTAGTTGAAGAACCAACAAGGAGGAGTGCAAAGCTGGACCTGGTATTAACAAACAAAGAAGGACTGGTTGTAGATGTCAAGGTTGGCGGTAATCTTGGTTGCGGTGGCCATGACATGTTAGAGTTTAATATCAACAGACAAAGAAGCAGGGTGATAAGTAAAATTTCAACCCTGGACTTTAAAAGGGCCAACTTTCCCCTCTTCAAGACTCTACTTGGAAATACCCAGTGGACTAGGGCTCTGGAAGGACGGGAGGCCCAACAGAGCTGGTTGATGTTCAGACATTACCTCCACCAAGCTCAAGAGAAATGTATTCCCTTGAAAAGAAAATCAAGTAAGGCAAGCAAAAGACCTGCATGGATAAGCAAGGGACTCTTAGTAAAACTCAAAAAGAAAAAGGAGGTTTACAATATGTGGCAAAAAAGACTGGTAATTGGGAGGACTATAGAGATGTAACCAGAGAGTGTAGAGATGCAACAAGGAAAGCCAAGGCCCTCCTGGAACTGAATCTGGCCAGAGAAGTGAAGGAGAACAAGAAGAGTTTTTTCAAATATATCAATGATAAAAGGAAGAGCAGGGAAAAGATGGGCCCACTGCTGAATGAGAGGGGAGATACAGTAACTGATGATGCAGAGATGGCAGAGCTGCTGAATGCCTTCTTTGCCTCAGTCTTCACTCCTAAGACCAGCCCTCAGGAACCTCAGTCTCTAGAAGCAAGGGAGCAGAACTGGAGAGATGTGGACATTCCGTTGGTCAGTCGGGACAGGGTTAGAGATCTCTTACACCAACTGAAGACACACAGATCCGTGGGCCCTGATGGAATGCATGCATGAGTGCTGAGAGAGCTGGGTGATACTGTTGCTGAACCTCTCTGCATCATCTTTGAAAAGTCCTGGAGAACAGGAGAGGTGCCTGATGACTGGAAGAAAGCAAATGTCACTCCAGTCTTCAAAAAAGGCAAGAAGGAGGACCCAGGCAACTATAGACCAGTCAGCCTCACCTCCATCCCTGGAAAGATAATGGAGCAGCTCATCCTGGAGGTCATCTCTAACCACATGGAAGACAAGAAGCTTATCAGGACTAGCCAACATGGATTTACCAAGGGGAAATCTTGTTTAACTAATCAGATAGCCTTCTATGAAGTTATGACCAAATGGGTAGATGAGGAAAGAGCAGTGGATGTCATATATCTTGAATTCAGTAAAGCTTTTGCTACTGTCTCCCTTAACATCCTCATAGAAAAGCTCAGGAGATGTGGCATAGATGGTTGGTCAGTGAGGTGGATTGCAAATTGTCTCCACAACAGAGTTCAGAGGGTCGTCATCAATGGCACAGAGTCAACTTGGAGGCCTGTGGCCAGTGGTGTCCCCCAGGGATCGGTACTGGGTCCAGTTTTGTTCATTATCTTTATCAATGACCTGGATGAGGGCATTGAGAGTACCCTCAGCAAGTTCACTGATGATACAAAACTGGGGGGGTTGGCTGACACCCCCTCAGGCTGTGCAGCCATCCAACGTGACCTGGACAGGCTGGAGAGCTGGGTGCAGGCAAACCTCATGAAGTTTAATAAGGACAAGTGCAGGGTCCTGCATCTGGGGAGGAGTAACAACAGGCACCAGTGCAGGTTAGGGGCTGCCCTGCTGGAAAGCAGCTCCACAGAGAAAGACCTTGGAGTGCTGGTGGACAGCAAGTTCTCCATGGAACAACAATGTGCTCTTGTGGCCAAGAGAGCCAATGGTATCTTGGGATGTATCAAGAAAGGTGTGTCCAGCAGGTCTAGAGATGTTCTTCTACCTCTCTACTCTGCCCTGGTGAGACCACACCTGGAATACTGCATCCAGTTTTGGACTCCCCAGTTCAAGAGAGACAGAGACCTGCTGGAGAGAATCCATTGGAGAGCCATGAGGATGATTAGGGGACTTGAGCATCTCCCCTGTGAAGAGAGACTGAGATCCTTGGGGCTGTTTAGTCTTGAGAAGAGAAGACTGAGAGGGGATCTGATCAATGTGTATAAATATATGAGGGGTGGGTGTCAGGAGGAGGGGGCCAGGCTCTTTTTGGTGGTTCACAGTGATAAGACAAGGAACAATGGGTTCAAACTAGAACATAGAAGATTTCATTTCAACATGAGGAGAGACTTCTTTACAGTGAGGGTGACAGAGCACAGGAACAGACTGCACAGGGGGATTGTGGAGTCTCCTTCTCTGGAGACTTTCAAAACCTACCTGGATGCATTCCTGTGCAGACTGCCTTAAGTGATCCTGCTCTGACAGGGGGGGTTGGACTTGATGATCTCTTGATGTTCCTTCCAACCTCTGATATATTGTGTGACTGTGTGTATTTAGTCTCTATTTTTTAATATCTAACAGTTATCTTTTGCCTCAGAGAGAATCCAGGAAAGCATAACCAGTTATCTCTGTTTTTGTGATGGACTTTGTAAAGGTAGCAAAGGTATTTTTGATCTGCTTTGTGTCAAGCAGATTTTGTCTACTGTCTTCTTGCTACTTCTCTTTGTCATGGGGCAACCTGCTTCTAATGATGAACACAATGCACTAATATTTGAGAGACTGAGGTGGAAGTCTGTCTTGGTCAGGAGGGAGAAAGCGATTGGTTCTTTTTGAACATTCCCATGTTGTGAAATTAGCGGAACAAATGAGGACAAAATATCAAAAGTGAAGCTATTTATTAACAGAAGGAGGGAGAGAGAGAGGAAAAATGGAAAGAGAGAGAGAACAGGAAAGGAATTATATTACCACCCTTCCACCTCAGCCGCAAGATGATTTGGGTCTGTGGAGAGGTGCTGCTGCATCCTTGTTGGCTTGTGTTGTCCGCCCTGGAGGACGGGAGGTAGAGATCCCAAAGTCGAAGTCTAAGTCCTTCTCTGAGCAGCTTCTAACTTGTGGTGTCTTCGGTAAAGATGTCTTTTCTCTTCTCCATGAGTTACAGCAGGCACCTGGTCTGATGTTTCCAGGCTACATAGTGATGTCTTTTTCTTCTGTCTGTCTTTTTCTCTCCTTGTTTTTCTCCTCCTGAGCAGGCATCACTCAGATCTTTTATACAATCATTTAGTCACAGGGTTTTTTAGGTATGTGTCCAGGTATTGTCCCCAGACAATCTTCCCGTGTATTCCTTGTGTGCTTACAGGTGTCTGGCAGAGGGAGGGGGCCTCCTCCTTCGCCCTTTACCTGCCCATACACACAATACATATCAGGGGCTTATCATGCCAGGTGGTGAATCCATTGTATCCTTTTCACCATCCTCCCTTTCCAGGGTAGCTGATGAGTAGAGATGATCTTGTCTGTGCACATTCCAGAGAACTGGTACCAGTGGTGTCCACCCATTACACATTTCTGTTGCTGGAGGGTATTTTCACCATCTCCTCCCTGGGCAGCTGCTCTTTGCGCAAGGAACAAAGGTGATTTTATCTTTGTTGATTCACATCAAGAGAGACAAGATGGTACAAAGTCCAGATGGCCAGATATTCCAAATAGGGAGGGAGTTATTTCTTGTGTTCAACAGCAACCTGACAATACCTAGTACCTGCTTTTGCAAGTCTGCATGTCCTAAATTCAAGTTATTTTACTATGTTACCTTACCTACAAGGAGAAAGTGTTTCTGCATTTTCTGAGGGCATTAAAGGGCCCATGTTCCCCAGATTGAGGTTGTTTTGGAGGCTGCTGATTTTCTTAGTATAACCTTGAAAAAGCCCCAGGTATAATAGAAATGTTAAGTCTACCAGGGGTGCCCTACTACTTCCTGTAGTTTCTCCAAGAGCATTGTTACTATGCTGGGACTTAGAAAAGCGCTTCCTCTGGTGGAAGATCAGCTGCTGGCTTGTGCATGCCCTGCAAAAAATACCTCCTGGAGGACACCTGACTTACTCTGGTCCTTTTGCCTTGTGTTGAGGTTTGGACTGCAACAATCAAAAAGCCCTATAATAGTTTTCTCCAGCCCGTACTTTCATTCGGAAGCTGGCATGAGACAGGATGCTTTTGAATGACAGCAGCAACTTAACCCACAACATTCTCCCCCACATCTGCATTACACCCAGCAGCAATTAACAGCATACAACATACATCATACATCATTCACTGTCCATTCTCGCTCAAAACAAAATTGCTTTGCAGTGCACAGAAGACTTCTCACTGCGGATGCTCTGGAGCTCCACCTTGTTGCAATACTGTCTAGATCAGTCCATGACCAGACCAAATGTGTTTCCACCCCTGGGGCAGTGATTTCCAGTGACTTCTTCCACCCCTCCAAGTGAAAGCAGACTATGTTTTATTTACATAGGAAAAGAATACTTGAATATTGAATCTGAAAGATGCTTCATGTTTGATTGTAACTCATTCATTTATAGCTCATATATGATTTTTTTATTCATGTGCTGAAGGCAGTTATATAATTATTGCTAGTTTAGGGCTTTTATTAGATTAAATTAGTAAACAATGTTTTTTTTGCTATTGGCAGATATGTTTGAAATATGATTTGTCTACTGAAAGTTCTATGAATTGCTGTGACTCTTAGGTTAAGGAAGATTAATTAATCATAATCTACATCCTTAACAGTAGATATAGAAGAATAAAAGATGAACTCGTTGTATTACATTATGTATTTATTGTTGCTGTCTTGTTAATTTCACTTTACTCCAGGTAATGGTTTGGATCAGAGGAAAGCTTTCTACAACAAGCCCTTTGAGTGATATCCTGCAGATGGTTTCCCTTTTACTGATGCAGAACCGTCAGTGAACAAATAGTCCTTTAGAGGCAACATTGAGACTATTTGTCCTAAAAGCTGGCTTAACTTGTATGTTTTTATAGGTTGTTAATCTTAGCTCAAGTATTTTAGAGTGATTATTTCTGTGGAGTGTGGCACAACATAGTTATGGATACCTAAGTACTCTCTTTTAAAAAAGATTTTCCTGTTACTACTAATTATCTCAAATTGTAACAACAAAAATTTTTTCCTTTATATTCTCTCTTCCCTGAAAGCTGGGTTTTAAGTTTGATCAAGTTTCTTCAGGTAGTTTCAGAATTGTACTAGATAAAGCAATTAAAGCCTTTCAAAACATGTATGATTATATGTATAGTTAAGTCTTCTCTGTTGCTCCACTTTTGGCAAAGTTCTAGACTTATAGGAGTCTGAAAGGCTATAAAAACTTGTAAATCACAACATGCTTTTCATATACATATATGTGTATCTTTATGCTGAGGCTTGGTGTCTTTAAGGAAGAGAAGCAATTTAGCTTTCGATTGCCTGTTATCTGTTGGGTTTTGCTTGTTTCTCTGTTTTCTGCATACTAAGATAAAATATTTTTAGATAATTTTAAAGCTAATCAGGTTTAACTTTCTGATTCAGCAGCAACTTCAGGCAGCCCTGACCACTTGGGCATGGAGGATTTGAGTATTACATGATTGTGGCAGTACGCCCAAAACCCTCTCCCCTGGCGAACATGGGATGGGGGGGAAACAGAGAAGCTGGGATGAAGTGAGACAGAGGAGATACCTTCCCCTCCTAGGCCTGTGGACCAGTGAATTCACATGGGACCTTCCCCCAAGCCACATGCCAGGCACAGACCCTGTGCTGGAACAAGTTTGGGCATGTTTTAGGTAGGGAACTGATACTTACTGGTTTCTGGATCTTTTTTTGTTTTGGATATGCTTGATGGTAACTTACGACAAAAACTAGCTTGGATTTATGAAAACAGGTGAGCTGCAGAGCATGAGCTCTTCTCTCTTGGGTCTTAGCCCCCCACAGACATGGATTATTAGCATCAGCAGCAGCAGTTCAGGAGGATTTTCTGATAAAAAGAGACAAAAGAAAAATTCCCACAATCAACAATCAGCATTGTGAATAATTGTTATATTCCTAAAGTCCCCAGAAACTTCTTTCCTTTTTGTAAGTAGAGTAAATTGATGCTTTTGGATTTACCTTTTCCCAAATACTGTTCTCAAACTATCTGTAACCATTCCTATTGTGAAGATAATTTCTCAACTGAATACCGAACCCTTATAACCTTTATAGCTTTTGTATATAGTTAAGTGGGAGGTGGAGTCAAATTAATAATTAATTTATATTTTTATTAATTTCTCACCTTGTTACCTTTTATTTGTAACAGTGATACAGAAATGGAACCTGTCGTCTAAAAGCCTTTGTCTTCAGGTCCAATTCTGCCTTCTCGGAGACCCTGGTAGGCTAAGTGTCTCATTTTCTAGAGCCTCAGCCTCATGAGCACTTTGTGGTAGTAGTTCTTATAGAGTGCTCTTCTCCCATGCTTTTGTGGGCTTAAAAAATACCCTTATGCTTTTCTTTTATTATTTTCTTGAGTTGTTTCAGTTTTCTCTCTTATTGGTGACCTCTGAGTTTCAAAGTTTGTGCTGTTTGCTGCAACCTCTAATTGTAGAACTGAGAGTACTTCTCTGACAGCAAAACATACATCTCTCTCCTTCTGTATCTGAATCATCTGCTCTTAGGCTTCTTGACCTATGTCTCAAGCTTTGAAATAGATATATGCACATGATAAGTTAATTCACAGCAAGTCTAGCTGTTCTTGTTTTAAATAGTTTTGGACACCTCCAGCTGTAATTTAATCTTGCTGCAGGAGCAGCCAACTGACTCTTGAGCAAATGGCAGCTACGTTTGTCATTCTTAGAAGCATCCTTCCCATTGATGCACAGCATGCTTTGACATGCTCTCAGAAGCACAAGGTGCAGTTCAGATGCAGCTGTCACAGCATGATTTGCTTCAGGCTTTTTGGTTTAGGCTTTACATCTCTGTTGATGTGTCCATAACCTCTGTGGTTTCAAAGACACAGGTGTAATGCCTGACTTCTTTCTCCTGCTCCTGAAGAAAATGTTGCTGGTCTAAGTGCCTTACCTATAGGCAAAGTTATCTGGACTTATTATCCTTATTCTACTTGTTCTTTTATTAGTGAACTGTATTAGGATGTTTTATTTTAACTAAGAATCATCTAGATTCAGTGATCCTATCTCATCTCCACCTTAGAAGATAGTTCAAATTTAAAAGGTGCCCAGTGGCACAAAAATATTTCAGATTGTCAGCTCTGGAACACAGATTGGCTTCCCGTGCTGCTGTAATCACTACAGCTTTTAAAAATTGCTAACATTTTCTTGTCAGTCGGGAGGGAAACAAAATAACCAGGGCATAGAAGATCTGAATAACCCAACTTTCACCATGGGTGCTAGAGGGAACATAAAATATCTGTGTCTGCAACTTTGGTGCATCACTCAGGAGTTGATTTGAATGGAATGACTCCAAGCCACAGGCTGCTGAAATTTTAAGAGGGCTTTTGGAAAGCCTGAACTACTGGCAACTAAATCAGGCCCCACAGTTGTACATGTAAAATTAGATGTATAGACCTTGACATCATTTGATTAAAACATTTATTTCATGACATTAATTCTTAGATGAGTTTGTCAGAATAGCCTGTCTGTAATGTTTGGGACTTAATGTCCTTTACGGCTTTAAAAAAGTTTAATAGCTTCCATTAGTCTTCCATTAGCAGTGCCAGAGAAAACGAGAAGATGCACATGAGGAAAGGCAATGATTTGTTTCGCTATTTGGTATGTACTGTAGTGGATTAAAGTGTTTGTATACACTGCCCATGAAATTGGATGGCTGTTACAGTACAGATGCCTACTGATGTGTGTTGGTTCTCATAGACATGGATTTAGAATCCAGGTTTAATAGCTTTCTGTCTTTTCCTTAATTTCATAAGATCATTTGTTAAATAAAGCAAGTGGCCTTCCCTTTGGCCCTTGTTTTAAAAGAAGTTCAGTGATATTCATATATGCTCTTCATAAGTCTGACTGCATGCTCTACTACATTTGCTCTCTGTATTTTACTTCTTAGTCATGCATAACAAGAGACCTGTAAATGTTTCTTGATGTACCTGCAGGGGAAAAATGAGATACATACTGCATGCTAAGTGGTTTCCATAAAAGTTTTTAAAAACTTCTCTTTCATTTCACATGACTCACAGAACAGCATACTTGTATGAAAATGAACACCAAATTTTAATTAAATAATTCTGACTACTATTTTCTTAGAAAATAAAGACAATGAAGATAAACTCGAGCTCTAAGCCATATTTGTAAAGATGGGTTCTTTTCATGTCACAGTTTTCTGTATGCAGGTGTAAATTTCTCCTGCTGCTATGGGATCAGTTTTTGACCTTGGTGGAAGGCCAAGAGTTTAGACACTTTGAAGTCAATTTAGGTTACAGTTTACTTTGTTATTGGAAAGTACACAGCTATTGGGACTAGCAGAGACTTGCAAAGAAAACACACAACTTTCCACATAGGGAAAACTAGAGATTTGGGAAAATTTCTTAATAGTATCTTACCTAACCTTTATGTTGTCCTTAAGGCTTTCTCCACAATTTCAATGGCTTTCTTTCCTATCTAAATAGAAACTACAGTTTGCCAGACTCTGCTAATGCATAATATTACTAACTGCTTGCTTGATCCTGAAGAAACTACAGACTTCTGATTTTTTTTTAATTTCTCTAGAGAAGATTGCAGCATTCATCTTAATATCTTACGGGTACTGAAGAGTGTTCCAATAGACAGCAGGGCATCAATTACAGATGTGAAGCATGCTCACAGGCATATGGATCTTACGCTAACAGCCTGTTCAAAAAATTAAGTAGTGGGGATTCAAGACAGTCCAGATGCTACAAATTTCTATCAGTGATCGCTGCAGCATGAAATCATTTCACTTCTTGGAATCATTCAAGGTGAGTTATATAACAAACCTCATAAATTATTATTATCAGGATAGGTTTAATGAGCGATTAGAAGGAAAAATCGAAGGATTAATTAACTTGAAATGTTCTTGCAAAGTAGCAAACAGTCTTAGCTTTTATTATGTGTAAGGAAGGTCTTGGCTTTTGTACAAGTGGCCATCCTACTTCTTCAATGACCTAATTGTGTTTTCCAGTTCTCTATGGAGAAGCAGAAACTTTAAAGCAGCATATAACTCTCAGGCAAAATACATGCCTCAAGCACTTCACTTTACTCTTAAATTTTTAGCTATATTTTGCTGAGAGGCAATTGTTAAAACTGATGTTCATAGTCAAAGTAAATCAACCGAAGCTTTTTTTTTTTTTCAGAATTGAAAATGTTAATACATCAAGTCCCTAATTTTCTAGATCTAATTCAGAATGGCTAGTTTTTTTATGAAAAAAAAAAAGAAAAAAAACCCCAAACTTTTCTAGATCTGTGGAAACATATAAATATGAGAGATTAATATCCCCTTCTGCCAATAACAATGATACATGAATTTTCTCAACAAGGAATGTAATTTTTCTCTTGTGTCTTATGATGGGTGAAAACCATGATGGACCAGAATGGCTGCAGATGTTTAGCAAAGGTGACTAAGTCATCGTTACCATAAACAGTGCCTGTAAACATTCCAGGGCCGGTCACTGAAATACAGAATATTACATCAAACAAATTAAAATGGAAACTGCAGATTTCAGGAATAATTTTTATTTATTAAAATTATCTCCATTGCAACATAAGGTTCAGAATCAACAAAGCCTGAGGATGTGGCTGTTTGTGCTTCATTTGTCTTGTACCCACAAAGACGTACCAGATATGCAACACTGCTACAGAGTGCAAACCATATAACAGAACTCTGTGAAGCTTTTAAACTCCTTGGCTTTACAGACATGAGGGATGAAGAGAATATGAGATACTCGTTTGTTAATGGTTTTACACCCACAACAGAGGGTGTGGCCTGCAACCGTTATACCTGTGATGGAATTCTGTCCAGTACTGTAATCCACTAACTATACATACAATAGCAATAGAAATAACAGTAGAAATAGTACAGAAGAATACTCAAACCTACATATTACTAATAGAAGGTTCCCTGTCATAAAGAGAACATGTAGTGTTTGCTGAAAGAACTTAAACCAAGAAGCAACTAGTTCAAACAGCAAAGGAATGGAGAGAGTGAAAGATGTCTCTGGTTTTCCAGACTTTGCAGAAGTCTAAATTCTTTGAAAGTAATTGAATAAAAAGATTCCATTTTTCATTTTTAGGGTTTTTATTACTTTCAGAAAATGTATCAGTTTAAAACCTTTTTTCATTAGCCAATATTTCTGAGCTCAACATAGCTCAGACATACCTCACAAATACCTCAGACAACCTGTAAGTGCACAATTTAAAGGGAAAAAAATTGTCAAGAACATAAACCCACCTTCCAAGTACAGCAAGATTGCTGTTCTGCAAGGATATACATATTTAAAAAAGCCTCTTTATGCCTACAGGAAGAGAGATATTCTTGGAATTGCTTGTAAATTTAAGGCCTGTGTGAGGGATAAACCATTAATTAAAATGGAGATTTGCCTGTAAATCTGTTTATAAGTCTTGAATTCTCTTGCCTTTACATGTACAAAATAGTACTTTTATTGGAATAGTACTTTTATTGGCATTAAAATACAATAGCTGGTTAAAGAAGCACTAGCTAAAATGAATCATATGAAGTATTATGAAATAATTTTCTAGGAATTGTTTTTGTTTCAGTAGTTGATTAAAGAAGTTTGTAATAGCTTTTTGTTTAGGATATTCATGTTTTTACTAGGAGAAAATTTGGCAGTACTTAATTTTTTCTGATGAAACTTCTCACAATTGTAATGTCTGAATTTGTATATATTGAAGTCATGAAAGAAGACACCAAGCCTGTGTTCACGAAGAATTATGCTTAGCAATATACTTGTTAGCAGTCAGTTTTGATAGTTGGAAAATTCCTTCCCAATTATTTGTTTCATCTGAATTTTTTCATTAAATGAGTCTTCTACTTAGATGCAAATATGCTTTGTATTTATTCCTTGTAATATGATTAATACATTGTAGCCAGTGCAACCTTTTTGAGAAAAAACAAGAAAAAAGAAACCAAGCAAATATTTTGATTACTGAATATTTAAGATATGGGATGTCTGTTTCTATAGAAATATTAAATCATAGAACCATAGAACAGCCTGAGTTGTAAGGCAACTCAAAATATCCTCCAATCCACCTCTTAAATGCTGTTAATTTTAGTATATTACAAAATGGGAACTGTAATTAGAAGTACATTTTTTTTAAACTTTGACATGGATTTTATGTGAAGTAATCTGTCTGCTTTCTTACTATCAAATAAGTATATGAAATCAGCAAATGACATGAAAATTAGTAAATAAATATGTCAAACCTGGAGAGAATTTCGGGTATGAAATGTGTGCTTCAACAAAATGCACAGAACAAAAAGACTTTACATTAACTTTGTAAAGTGATTCTTCAGCCAGAACTGATAAAGATAGAATGACTATTTGATTGTTTGATAGAGAACTGTTGTCACTTGGTGAGGGAATACTCTCTTGAACATGTAAATCACCTGGTGATCATGATTATTACATTAAGAACTAAGAAGTTTTTCATCAAAGATAAGGTCATTCCTGCGTGGTGTGTCATCTCCACTCACCCACACAACAGTTGCCCAGGTGGTGTGGTGGACAGTGGACAGCAAAGAGGGGTGGAATCAGCTCGGTGTTGACCCCTGAGATGCCCCCGTTCCCCCAAGACATCTCAGACTGGAAGCAGCAGCCCAGGACATCTCTCCCTGCCATTAAATAAGGACCATGGGGTGGTAATTATCTCTCCTGCTCTCTCTCTTTCCATTCTCTCTCTCTCTCTCTCCCCCTTTTCTTTCTCTGTTTTGTTTGCTCCATTCACTCTCTCTCTTTAGTAAATAATTTTGTCTTGATATATGACCACTCTCATGTCTTAATTTTACTCTTGGGAATGTTCAAAAGAATCAAAAGAAGTCTCCTTCCCAGCTTCTGGACTGAGACACTTGGTTCCTCCATTCTTCCTGGTGACAATGCCTCATAGCCTTTGTCCATTTCTTCAAACAATGCCTCATAGCCTTTGTCCGCTATGTTTCACATAAATATATAACTGCTGCTATTTGTAGCCTTATGTACCTATTTTTACAGTTATTAACGCACTGACAAATGATAGTTTGCTCTGAAGGGGACTGAGAACATAATTTGAGCAACCCACACGCCAACATTTGCATCTAGATTAGCACAAAGTTGAGACATATTCAAGTCCTTGACTTGGACATTTCTAGTCAGGCCTTGAGGACAAAGTACAGCAGAGAAGAAACTTCAGTATACAGACTTGAACTAAGTATTTTTAATAAAAAAATATTTTCTTCTGAATTATTTTTACCTTCTGAAGTCTTACAATGTAATAAACCCCATATTATGCTGCAATAAATATTGAAATCAAATGCTGATCCTACTATAAATCACATTGATATGAAAATGCTTAAGATTGTGTGGCAGTATTTTCAAAGATTGCTATCAAAACAACAACACATGGATTCATGAAAAGCTTAATTAGCCTTCCGTGTTTGAAAAGTTATTTCTTAGTCAAGCCACACTGAGATTATCTGGCAAAGACGTTGGAAAGCTGATGATTTGAACACAGGCATGCAATTATTCTCACTGGTAGATTATGTGCTGATGGTATCCGATTTTATGCCTACCAAGCCTCTCTGAATCATCAAAGAAGAACTGTTAAAAATTCCCTTGACTCCCAAGCATGATCTGTACTGCCATATGTCAGAGTGGATTTCTGACTAATGTAAGTCCTTGGAAGGCATTTCTTTCTTGTCCTTGCATTATTACCTCTCAGGGCATCCTAAATGATTAAATGAAACTACTGACCTTTTTTTTTTTTTTTTTTTTTTTTTTTTGAGTGTACATATTAATACATTTGTTACCATGAAATTATTCCAGTAGCTGGTTTTATTTAAAGATTACCATATCTAGTAGTTTTTCTCTGTCTAGGGACCAAATGCCCACCAAACCTGCTTTATCAGTCACATTCTTAGATCAAGAAGGGAGAGGCAAAATATAACAAAAGAGCAGGAGTCAAGATAGAAGCAAATTAATAAAATACACAGGCAAAGCAAAGGCCATACATAGAAACAAACCCAAAGATGTTATTCTCTACTTCCCATCAGCAGACAATATGTGTCCATTCTCAGGAAACAGGGCTCTGATATGCATATTGGTTGCTCCAGAGGACAGACACCATCAATGAATGTCCCTACGCTTCTTTTGTTTAGCTTATATATCTCAGACGACTTCATATGGCATGGAATACTCCTTTGGTCAGTTTGGGTCAGCTGGCCTAGCTGTGTCCCCTCCCAGGATCTTGCCCATCCCTCAGCATACTCTTGGGGTTGGGGAATGTTAGAAAAAAACAGCCTTAATATTCGTCTGTCCAGCAGGAGTAGGGAGGTGATTGTCCCCTTGTACTTGGTACTGGTGAGGCCACACCTTGAGTATTGTGTTCAATTTTGGGCACCACAATACAAGAGAGATGTCAAGGTGATGGAGTGAGCACAGAGGAGGGCATCAAAGCTGGTGAAGGGCCTGGAGAATAAATCTTATGAGGAGTGATTGAAGGAGCTGGGGCTGTTTAGTATGAAAAAGAGGAGGCTGAGGGGAGACCACATTGCTCTCTAGAACTATCTGAGGGGACGTTCTGGAGAGGTTGGTGCTGGCCTCTTCTCACAGGTAATTAGTGACAGAACAAGAAGGAACAGCCTCCAGCTGCGACTGGGTAGGTTTAGACTGGACATTAGGAACAGGTCAGGCATTGGAACGTGCTACCCAGGGAGGTGGTCGAGTTGCCAACCCTGGATGTGTTTAAAGGTCATTTGGATGTGATGCTTGGGGATATGGTTTAGGGGTGAACCTTGTAGAGTAGGGTTATTGGTTGGGCTTGGTGATCCCAAGGGTCTTTTCCAACCTGAGTGTTTCTCTGATTCTGTGACACTGTCTCAGCAATAGCTAAAACACTGGTGTGTAATCAACATCCAGCTACAGCACTGCAAAACACAGCACTAGAAAGATGCTCTGGGGAGAATTAAATCCAGGTCAGGCAAACTCAATACACCATACTGTAGGGATGGAATAATCTGCTGTTAGCCAATAACATTGAATTTTGTTTTATACAAGTCAAGGTCAGCTGGAAGAGAACAGGAGTTATATAGCCAACATACATTAGAGAATGATGATGGTTTATAAAGAAGTAGGGGGAAAAGATACACTTAATCTATCTGTTCCAAGATAAATGCTGAAAACTTTTCTCTTTGCCTCTGTGTCTACAGTTTGTTGTAGAACTGCTGTGAACAAGTGATTGAGAGCTCTGTTGTGTTATGTGCCAGTCCACAGCTGAATCTGGGAGACTCATGTTTGTAATTTTAACCATTTTTTCCAATCTTAATTGGGTTTGTCAAGATCTTTATTCGTTCAGGGATACTTAACCTTTTCTGGAGTACTAACTCTACCTTATTACTTCTAATTTGCTTTTGAGTTCAGATAGAAGAAGAGCTACAACCAACCCCTACATTTGCAAATGAAGATTATGGCTTCTCCAATGTCTAGGCATGTAATGTACCACTTCTGAATGAAATGTTTACATAAATTGTTCTTTCAGTTTCACATAAATACTTGACTACTGTTATCTGTCGGTGTGCTAACAACGCACAAGCAGGTACATACTACTTATGCCTTTGAATAGTGAATGAGATCAGCCCCAGATCCCTTTTGCAGCAACTGTGCATGGGTTGGGGGACAGACCTCTCGCTTCCATAACCTTCCCTTTGACAAATGCTACTTGAAGTTCTCTGGCCTGAGCAATAGGCCCCAAACCAAAGCTGACCTCTGATGAACATTCCAACAAAATGTTAGGTATTGTGGCAGTTGGGTTACAGTTGGACTCAATGATCTTAAAGATCTTTTTCAGCCTTAGTGATTCTATGATTCTGCGAACTTGGCTTCTTTAGTAGAGTATCAAGGCCATATATGCAGATGACCAGCCTTATTTGGTAAATCATCAAGACCCTGTAGGCACATGGCCTACTTGATGGACCGTCAAGGACCATATCTGGGAGACTGTCGAGGCCATGCAGACAGGTGTTTGCCCCTGCTGGGAAGTATGTAGTCAAAACCAAATAGACAGGAACATTCCATTAGTTCCTCATGGGGCCCTGGGCAGTCTATGGGAGGAATTTAACAGGAGAACAAAGCTAGATATTCCTGCATTTGTGATTACATTAATCTGTTTATTCAACAGCATAAAAGCTGGACCTTCTTATGGCGACTTTGGCAGCTTCACCAATGGAGAGATGCACTCTGTAGGACTTCCCAAGTGCCAGGAAAGATTCTTCAAATCCTCGCTGTAACCAGGGCTTCCCTGTGATTGCTGATCTGGATGATAGTGAAGTACTGGGGCAATTGCTATTGTATCTTTCTTAATCACTATTGCTAACCTTATGTAGTAATGATCAACTTGAGGTATTTTACTTCTGCTGTATTATTATTCCTTTGCTTGTTATTTTACTGCTCTATACATAAGTAAAAAATAAGTTTAGTTCTTTAACTTGGTGGCTGTGTCCCCTGTGCTATTTTTTTGTGCTGTATGTATTTGCAATACATATATGTATTGTATGTGCTATATGTATTTGCAATAAATTTGTGTCGTGGTGTGCCAGTTTTAGGCTGTGCCTAGAAAATTTTCCACAGAATTCAAACAGAATAGATTGTAAATAAATTTCCATTGGATGTAAAAGGGAAAATAATGATAACATCTAAATAATCCCATTGGTCTGAAAACTAACATAAGTTTAGTTGTGTAAGCTATCTCTTCTATCTTTTCAGTTTCCTTTGCTCTGGCAGATACTAACTGGTGCTTCTGCTGGCTTGCTGACCTTGACTGTATTTCTTTGTTGTGGTTAAGTACTCTCTGCTCTTCTCTCTTGTACCTAGTATGCGGGGAGGGGGGAGGAAGGGAACAGGAAAGGGAAAGATATTAGTAGCCCCCTGGTTTTGTCAAGGGGGGGTCTTATGTTGTTTATAAATTGTAAATGAATGTAAATATTGTATATTTTGTACATATTAATTGCATTTCACATTTCTAGATTGCAGTTGTGCTTGTAAATGTAGCTTCACTTGCTTTCAACTGAGCTGGTCTGCCAATTTTATGTTGGGGTGTAATTTCAACCCACTACACACGGTCAGGATTCAAAAGATAAATGTAGTGTGTGAAGATTGGGATTCACATTTAAGCAAAGGCAAAAAATCTTGATGTTTTTGCAGAGGAAACTCTTGATGTTTAACAGAGATAGAACCTCTTAGAGAATTCTGATCAAGAGTCTTTTCTACGTTTCTGCTTGAAATCTCACCATACAGCAATGCACTACCACAAGTCTTTGTGAATAGAATCAGGCATTCACTGTGATTTGAGGTCATTAGGTCTTGTTCTTTGTGGGTCTTAGTATTAAAAAAATTCCTGCGAGTGAGTGCTGCACAGATCAAATCTCAGAGCGTTAGAATTAATGAAAGGAATATATTTATTTTTAAGGTAAAATCAATTTGTCTGGTTGAAGAGAAGTAAATCTGCTCCACCTCCTATCAGGAAATTGCTGTCAGGCCCAAGCTGAAGATAAAATTCACTCTCTTGATGTATAAGAGTGAGTGTGTGTCCTTGGTTATTATTCCCACATTTAATATGACAATTTTATGTTTAAGTCATTAATATCAAAATTTGGTAGGTTTTTTTATTCATATAAAGTTGGGGGGCAGGGGGACTTCAAATTCATCAATTTTCAAAATTCCTGGGAAGGCTATGCGGCAAGACCTACACTAGAAAACCAGACTATCTACTGTATAGGTCACAACTTTGGCCCAGGTATGTGTAAGTATGAATATATGTCTACATTTATATTTTAGATAATGGCATTTTCCTGACTAGCTATCTCAAAGCGTTCAGAAGAATAAAGCATATCAGCATGGGTGTGAGAAATCATAAGCTTGAAGGGGTTTGAGGAAGGTTAGCAATACCAATATAGACATTGGAGTTGAGCTTAACTTTCATAGAGATGTTTTTCCTTCTCTCTATTGCAGACTTTGAATCCCCTCCAGATTTGCCCTTCTCATTTCAGCGCTTAGATAGAATCTGAAGCCTTGTTTGGAGGATAGAAAGGAAATGTAGGTGGCTGGACACACACCCTGAGGAAACTTGTCCTTGCCTGTGATACTGAAGACAGAGAAGTATTATCTGGATAAGTTTAGACTTATCAGGTATGTTGTAATGCTTTCTTTTGTATCAGTGTGAGCTGAAATCCCCCCATACTGACAATAACCAGGCTAGCTCAGTCTGGAAGGAAATGAAAGCTGTATTTACAAGCAAATCTACAATCTATGATGAAATGCAATGAATATGTACAAATATACACATTTCACAACATTTACAAATATGTACAATCAACAGAAAAGCACAACCAAGCTCCCTTTGCTTCCTCCCAAAGGGGACTTCCCAAGGGGCCTCTCTCCCAGGGGCCTCCTTCCCCCAGACCCCCTTGGCAGAAAGCAGAGTTAGTTAAAAGCAAAGAGGATGTTAACTTAGCTCGCCGAGGTCAGTGTGTTATCTTCAGCCAGAAGAGAAGAAGCAGCAGCCAGACACCCCAGCAAGTTGCCCTGACTGCAGACTGCAGAGTGCCCCACTTTGTTTTGAGTAGTAGTTCTTAAACATTTCTATCTATCCAATGGAAGTGTTTAGAACAATCAGTATTTTTCTTTCTTACACCCAATAGTGACTTATTTACACTTTCACTTTCTCTGCTTGAACTTTGAGAAGAAAAATTAAAAAGACAGCTTTAAACCATCACATCTTTAAAAAGAATTATAAAAATTGAAATATAGGTACTCTTGAATTTTCTAGACTGTAAGGGAAAAAATGTCATCTTAAGTTCATAAATGGAATGCAAATATGAACAGAACTCAAAAGGGTTGAATTCATTATTTTCTAACTCTCTTGACTTAATTAGCATTAAACCATGCATTAATTTGTCTAAACATTGTTTACATCTATAGCGTAAACTAAACAGCTGCTATATATCTGTGTATCGTGTGGAAACTATAAATAGCAGGATATAAGGGAATCTGTGGTTCAAATGCATTGAATTTCCCAATTAATAATATAAAGAGTCAAAATAAGAATTAATTCCTGCTTAAAAAACAAAAAATGTACAAACAACATCTGTTGTTTTCCAAGATTATATTTGTAAGCAACATGTTTTTAATACTGTTCTGGTCTAATAAAAATAGAAATTTTTTGTAGACTATAAACTTCAGGTTCATCTGTTAATAACAACTTTACTTCTGCAAGCGCATAGTTAAAGCAACAGTGCAATCAGATCTTTAGCATTCTGGACATATATGCTAGGAATTATGAATTGAAACACAGTGGTGTAATTTTTGCATATGTTTATTCCTCCACAGGTGGAGGGACCTCACAGGGTGCCATTAAGAAGTCAGATCCTATCAGGACTAAACCACATGATGGTTGTTGAGGAATTACAGAGCAAGCCCAATGACTGGAATTCTGCAGCGCATTAACTGTTAAACAAGTGATAAATGTTCATCTGCTCCATCTGCTTCTCCAAATGTTCATGTGTAGGCATTGGGTTCCTCATCTTAGTTTTCTTTCCTGGGTGCTAAAATAATACAAATTATAGAGAGAGTTAAGAAAAGTGCTGGTAAAATTCTGTACCTTAGAAGTTAATCTTTGTTTGCTACATATGTTCCTGAAAGACTCATTATCTTCAGATTGCTACTGACAAACAGGAAAATTATATCTGCCCCAGTCCCCTCAAATATTTGCCCCTTTCTCTCACAGGGTTTCCACCCATCCCAAGATGTTTAAAGCAATCATCCAGCAGTGTTTTAAACTTGTTTAAATGTAAACTAGCTAGCAGCATTGTTTCTCTAGGTGCTCAGTTACCTCTTTATCAGTAGTGTGTACCTCCTGGATGTAGGAATCTCCACTAGGTAAGACATGCAAAGGAGATGGTTAATTGTCCCCTTCTGTAAGTCTCAGTCTTTATTCTGTAATGTTTTGTCTACAGTACTGTATGAATGTGAACTACTCTGATCACTCCAAGTCGAGTAAACCAAAATCCTGTTTGCCTCATCTATTTGAATAAAGGTTTTTTTCCAAATATGAAGCCCATTTCTTTGTTAAAATAATTCTTCCTTGTTTTGATTTCATTGTGAGATTTACAAAAATTTAAAGCTTCAACTCCAGGCTTTCCTCCAGGCAATCCTCGTCTATTGCTAATCCCAATTAGTGTTGCTTGTTTACTTAAAGACAAGCTAGCAGTTTAAAATAACCTGTCTCATAGCTCCTGCTCCAGAGTAAGAATAACAAAGCTAAAATAATCAGTCTGTTTCATCCCAGGCCCAGGCAGAGAGAAATTACTTCCTACTGAAGCCTGTAATTGCAGGTGGGAGGTCAAGCAGAGTTCTGGGTTTTGGATGTTTTTTACACTTCCGTGTTTCACAAAGTCTAGGACCCTTTTATGAACCTTCCTCATACACCAAGACTCTGTAAAGAATTTAGGTACATTAGGACTTAAGTGTATAAAACAAAGTCTTTGTTATAGTCTTTCAGGTACGTGAATATCTAAAGTCCTGTAGTCTGAGAAGCAAATTATTCCTCTTTAGCCTGAGCCTAAGCCACCATTGACATGTCTGGATGGCATCTGAAAGTACTTCTAAGACTGGTGCTACAGGCAAGACAGAGTAAATGACAACCCAGACTGAATCTGGATTCTAAGATTTGCTTATTTAAGAATTAGTGAGACAAGAATTTTATGCTGCTTGGTTACCTGAGGCACCCATTCCATTGCTGCCTCGAGTGCTATGGTCACTAGACCTTGTCATCCCTTCCTGGCCTGGGAGAGCTGGTCAGAAAGTTGGTTCCTATTGTGCTGCTGCTCATCATGACCCAGCTTGGGTATTAGGGGGCAAGGTCACTAGATTCTTCTCCGTCCAAGTCTGGTTGCCAGGAACTTCCCTTGCTGCCATGATACTTCTTTAAGTCAAGATCTTCATCTTCTTTTCAACCCCTAAAAGCTCTCTGTTTTCTGAACACAAACTGTCCATGTGGGGAAGCACATTCTCCTAATTATTAGTTTTGGTCGATATCTCTTTATTAACTAGAGGATTCAGGATCTGCCACTTTTATTTCATCCAAGCATTAACAAAGTTTGCAGGCTACCTGTACTGGTTGTAGCCAGAAAGTACCAGATTTCTGCATGAGAACTCCAGAGTTCAGCTTGGGACATCCACACCCACACATGACCCAATTATCTACCACCTGTCTGCATTCACAATTTGATCTAAGTTTTTGTCTATCCTGCATGGTCTCTAACTGTGCACTCAGTGACATTTATCATGAAAATAACATCACCAGCATTACGTTTCAAGAACTGAGCTTTCAGGAGCAATTCAGGACTTCAGTCACCTATCCTAGGTGAGACCCTGTGCAGGTCACTTTGAACACTTCCTGAGGTCTATTAGCTACCTTGTGAAACTCAGTCTCCTAATAATCTTCTTTCACGTTACAAGGATAACCAGCCGAACCACCAGCTCTTGCTTATTGCTTGTTTTCTAGCTTTCTCCACATTCAAATGTTCACCTTTTATTGCTTTCTGCTACAGGTAGCATATGGTTAAAGCATTATAACTTGAGCTTGGAGACTTCTGCTGAATTTTTAGCAATTCCACAGACTTCCATTGGGTCCTCCCCTGTCCCTCTTGAAACTCAGGTCTGCATTTGTGAAGGCCATGTAATTTTTTTTTTTTTTTTGTTAAGGGAATGCAGTATGCATAAGGAAGGAAATTATAAAGGATGGAAAATGAGCACTCTTGGAAGTTTTTTTTTTTTTTAGGGGCTTTATTGCAGCATTCTGAAGGAATATTTAGTGTATTTTATTTTTATCCTTTTACAAAGAGTAACTGAAAACAATGTTATCAGGTAAATATGCTTAGAAAGGTATTATTTATTTATTTATTTATTTTTAGGAAGGGCTTATAAAGCAGCTTGTTATGCTCAGATTCCCTTTTCCAGCTCCTGTGATATCTTTTTATCTTCTCTGTTCTCCAAATACCATCTGCTGCTGCTTACATGTCTCATCACGGAAATGTAAACTGAAATTCCTCCACACTGGCACATCAAGAGTACACTGAAGAAATATCTTCCTGTATTGGTGAAAAACAAAACCAGAACCATATTACCATAACAGCTATGGGATGTAAAACGTCTATGCTGACTTATTAAGCCCTAGAACTCTTTTTTCTAGGCTTAATAATGCAGTCAATACAGCAACCACTTTCTTTTTATTTTTTTTTCCTTTTCTAAATCACTGTTGCAGCTTCCACAAACCTACCTCTTAAGAGGAGAAGTTTGGCATAATGCATACATTAACTCTGCTTATCCTAGAGATTAAATGCAGTTTCTCTCATGATCAGTCAGCACGCTTTATTTGTGGAAAGTTTCTGCACTTTCATGCTGCTGAGAATTTCCTCTATGCAGCAGGCCAGAGGGTCAAGCAGCTCCGCTCTATGGGCTCCAGGCACTCTAAACCTATGGGATTCGTGAAGCGCAAAATGCACAAAGTGCAGCTTGATATTGAGCTGACTCTAAGTAGAAGATTTCAGTTAGTTCAGTAAACACTTTCATTACTGTTAAGTGTTTTGCTTTTGATTAAAGATGCCTAGAAGTTATCTTCCAGTGGTTGACAACTTTGAAACCATCTGTGTTGTAAATCAGCATTATGTAAGTGTAATGGGAACCTGAAGCTGGTTTTCTGCTGTTGAAAGATCACAATTTCTATGACCAACTGAGATAGCTATAATGCAGAATATGGTCCAAGAGTGGGGAGATTATTTCTGTTGTCTCTTAGGTAGTGGAAGACACTGGTGTCTTGCTGGCCTAGCATGTGTCAAAGGAGGCTGTTTACTCATTGGTAGCATAGAACACAAAACAAGGCTTACAAATTTAGTGTAAGAAAATATTAAGTACTGAAAATCAAATGTGGGAAAGTGGGGATTTCTTTTCTGCTGTCCTCTTTTTGGATTCTTATTTATTATCTTTAGAATTTCTTCCATATTTTGAAGAGATAAGACACTAACTTTTTAATTGTAGTTGGAATATTCTGTTATTCTAAACCTCTGGATATGAAACCTCAAATTAAATAGCAAATAACATGAAAATCAACAATAGTAAAACAGCCAATAAGATTCTAGGATCCACTTTTTGATGGATCTTCTGGCTTTTGTTTGGATGAAGAATGTGTGACCTGTGTAGAATCATAGAATGGCTAGCATTGGAAGGACTTTAAAGATCTAGTTCTAGTGTAGGATGATGTGAATCTGTGGTTCACCCTTTACACCTGTGGTGATATCTGTGGCTGCCTTTTTGCTTAACCTTCAGTAGTAATATCATAACCTGGTTTCACTGAAAGCTTTCTAAAACATTTGTTACTGGCTTAGCAGCATTTAGTGGATTGGATTTGAAATACTTGAGGAATGTTACACTGATAAAATAATGCCAAGTCTTCTCATTTTATTTCCTATATCTTAATGTGAAATTGGCAGCATAATTAGATAATTTGGAAATTTGATAGAACTTTTGTCCTTAAGTTAATACAGACAAAACACAATGACAGCCCTGAGCCAGGAGATGAACTAGAGAAAGGATGGTGTAAACTGCATGGAGTCAATGTTTAATGGCAATTTTCTGTGATGTTGTAATACATGCTGTCTAATAATTACACATTGCCTAAAAGGAATTCATCATCTTGGTGAAAAAAAATAATAAAACACATTATCATGATAAGTGCATTAATTAAGTTAGAATCTTAAAAAGTACAGAAGTTCAGTAATTTTTCTAGGAAACTCAAGCTGAATTAGTTGTTTCACCAAAATGAGGTTATGTAGTAAGTCCCTTATTGCAGAATAATGGGATTGTCTTTAATAAAAAATAGAGATTTGATTGTAGAGTGAGATGTTAGACTTTCTTGGCTGTAATAAAGACAGATGCATGAGATCACATATTTAAAATGAACATTTTTACTCACTAAAGCAATACACGTTATATATGATATACATAGCAGACTGATAGATTGTTGGGGAGACAGAAAGAATGTCAGTTTGCATTAGCACGATTGCAGTGTAAATGAGATAGCAATCCTGTCTCTTGATCTACTGTATCTAAGCTAAAAAGATCCCTTTCTTCTTTTGCATACACTAGCACAATTTCCTGGAAAGTCAATGGGTCAAGCTGCTGTTAAATACAGTTGCCCAACCCTATCTATTTCAGTGTAGCAAAGGCAGAATTATCCCATTGGCTTGTTTGATGCAGTGACTTTCCTGCAATTTGCAGGCCAGACAGGGTGACATGTTCATTAGACCTATGGCACTTACAGTTGTGTAGAGCTCAATAATTCTTTTGATCAATTAAGAAACAAAAAAGTGCTCCTGAAATTTATTTTGCTGCATCTTTATACCTTTTTTTTTTCTGCAGTATAATGAATCCTGAGTAGTGTAATTATCTTTAGAAGGGGTACTAAATAAAACTACCAATTAAAAATATTGAACAAAGAATAGATTTATGGGCAAAATGTAACTTGTGCAATGAATTATTCTATCTGTCTCCCTTGGTAACTTATGAAAATGCTGCTTGCCACTTAAGAGTGTATATTATGATCTTCAAATTTCTTATTCATAAAAAAAAAAAAAATTACCATTACAAAATGTAGAAGAGTCTTAAATTGCAATAAGTTAGAAAACCAACTGTATGAATGAAAATAAGCGTGCAAACATCCAGTCAACAGCTGATACCAATAGCTGGACAGAGTATAGACCAGAACAGGTTTTGGTAAAGTATAACTAAAGTTACAAAGATTATAAAAATATTTTTTGTGTTTCCATTCTGATCAGAATTTACAGATTATATTTTTTTTTTGCCCCTTCACGAAGATTTTATTTTTAAAGTATGGCAGTTCTTGACAAGTAGGTATTGATTTGATGAGTGAAAACAGCTAAAGGGATGAAAACTTGTTCTGTGGTTACTGTACATATATCTGAATTATTCTTCCTGGATTGCAGTCCTGGTTATGCTACCAATTTCCCACAGCATTTAGAGAAGTCCTGAATTAATTTGATAACTATACTCAAAAGTACCTCATGGAGGTCTTTATTTGGAAAGAAATTGGATGTCTCAGGGTGCAGATAGGTAATACTGAATTTTTCAAAAGTACCTCAACCCCCAGCTTCATCTTTAGATGTCTGAATATCTCTAAAATGTACTTCTGAGAAAAAACGTCTCATTAGATTTAAATTATACATAGGCTATATGTGCATTGGTAGTGCTTTCCTGGTATGGAAATACCCATATTCTAATGTAGATAAGTGCTCCAAAAGGACATTTAATAGGAACTGTAAAGTAATGCATATTAAGTCAGCACCAGTACATTAAATGACCTTCCAAGTGGAACAAGCTAATTTTGACAAATTCCAGATATATCAGTCAAGCAGTATTAATGCAAGGTATGCTGCTGACATAATGTCAGCTCTTGGTATCCTGCATTAACTTAACTATATCAATAGAAACCCATGCAGATAATATGTCCTTAGTTCCTAAATGACTTGTAAAGTGAGTCTAAGCAATACAGGCACCTTTGGGAGGGTAGTTTTGTTCCTAAGCACCCCCTTGCAATAACTATCTGTTCTAAGTTATGAAAGAGTTTTCAGAACAGGCCCTTTCTGGCCCTGAGAATTGTGCCTTCTGGGTGCAACACAAAGAATGGGGATATTGTGGTCCAAATGCCTTTATACTGGGGAGCATCCTGTTGGGACAGGCACCACAACATCCCAGCCTAGAATGTAGTTGGACCAGATGTCTCACATTTTTCATAGACTTTTTGGTAGAAGGTGGGCAATATCCTACCAAGGCATGAAAGTGTCATTTTGTTAGTTTCTCTTGCTTTTCCTCTTGGAGGTCTCTGATAGTTTAATGTCCTTGAGGCATTGAAATTTGCAGTGCACAGTGCACAGATATCAGATTTATTTTAGAAATATGGCCATAATTTGATAGTGAAGGATCCACAGAGACCAAGAAGAGATAATTAGCTTTAGTGCTTGACTGTCTCTTTCAACTAGATATTATTTCACCAATTTACACGACAGTCTTAGAGAACAGAAAGCTTTTTTTTTTTTTTAAGAAACAAATCTATGGAATGGGCAGAAAGGTCTTGGTGTCCTGCCAAGGTGTAACTACATGAAACCTTGCCTGTCGAGTGCTTTGAAGTCTTTACAGAAAAGTGCTATAAAACTGCAGGTTGTTTCCATGAAATATGCAGAGACTTCCTCACCTGGTTTTGCCTCTTGCTTTGTCCATGACTATCACCTAATTTCCTCATTGTTTGCTAACTTAAGTTCTTTCTAATACAATTGCCTGGTGGCAAAACTGCTTTGCATTGTGGAACAACAATCTTTGTTCAGACAGTTAACCAAACACTGAACCTCCTCATGTATCACAGAAGTTTTTCCATTGTTTTAGATTTGTGATAATATTATAAAACAAAGGTCTTATGGGAATAATGTTAAATCTTTTTATAATTGATTTTGTCCTTTGCTCATGTTTCTGTGTATGTCGTACAAACTTATTCATATTCCTGGTTTGGATTGCCAGTTTCTGAGATAGAAAATAAAGATCCTGGATTCTGTACTTCTAGCAACTGAGAGGATTTAGTACCGCCCTGTGGCTGAGATACTGGGATGGTGGTAATATATTCTGACTACCTAAAATCAGTTTACAGTATTTACGCAGTTAAATTTTTAAAGCCATAATTGTCTTTATGTGCTCTTTAGTGAAGTAAATGCAAGCCCTTCTCCTTCCTGTTCTTCATACTAAGCATCATTTCAGTCTCAGAGCAGTGATGGGAAGAGTGCTTAATTTTTATTAGATATAGTTAAAGGACTTTGGGAGTTTATTTCTTTCTGCTGTACTGCCGCATGCAGGTACTTTTTCTAACCCCCACTGGGTGCTTAGAAGTAATCTTTTTGTTAAGACACTGTACCCAGATGCTTCTCTGTCTCTACCACACTTAACCTTCCTTTTGCAAGCCTTACTGCTGAGACCAATGTGTGCAGTCTCCTTAAGATGCTGAGCTCAGCTTTGCACCCCAGTTGTGGCCACCTGTGAGGAATGCCTGCAATGACTGATGTGAAGTCCCCTCCATCAGTCTTGAACTTTGAGTGTGGTCCATTCACTTTAACTGGGCATTTCAGGTGGGGAAAAATTGACTGCACATTTCTTATAAATGATGGGGAATGGCACATGCTTTACCCAATTTATTATACAGTTTCACCTTCCTCTCACTGAGTTGCAGGTAAGTAAGATGATGGCAATTACTGAAAGCCCTGTGGTTTGTGCAGCGTTGGATTTTTCTGTAATGAGCTGTCATTGTGATTTGGGAGAAGCTTGTTTTGCTTGAATGGTTTATCAGAGATTTGGCATCTGTTAATTGTTTGGGTTTTTTTCTCCTTTCTTAATTTTTATTCTCCGACTGTTCTGTTTGCATTCCAATAGAGAGGCATTTTTTGTTTATCTAATACTTTAATTAAACTACTCTACAGTCTTATTCAAGCATATCACTGTTGGTATTAAATAATAGAAACAAATTGCCAGCTACAGGACAAAAAGTCAGAGATATGTTTTGAAGGAAGCTAGGCAGTGTTACAGATGCAGATTTGTACAGATTCACTAAAATATACAACAGTGCCTTGACACTGGGAGAAGGAATTTTCTACAATGTAAATGATGCAGTTGTGGGATGAAGATACCCCAAGGTGTCTTCTGTGTGTAGCTCTTGTGGTTTGTTTCTTTAGCAGGGTATCAAAGTACAGCCCTGCGGGTGTCAGATGATGTGCCTCTCATTCTTCTGGGAAGAAATGATCTTCATTCTTAGACTGAACTTTATAAATCATTTGCCTTTTCCCTGTACCACTAAGGGTTTTGAAGGTCATGTTGTGAAGGAACACGGGTTTTCACCAGTCCACAAATGCAGCTGTGGGATGGTGCTCCTCCATTGTTGGACATGTGTATTCACCATCACAAAGATGGATCTCCATTAGATGCTGCTGAATTCTTGGCTGTGGTTATCCATGGTCAGAATGATTTAATAGATCACTGTGCATGTGTTTGCAAGCATGGTTTATTTTTAATAGCAAGAATAAAGCAAAAATAAAAGAATAGTCTGTGGATCTGTGCAGCACACTGGGTCATTGAACAGATAAGGTCTGTAAATAGATTTGTTGGAGTTATTTACATTCTAATCAGTTGCCAATGTCTTGCCTGGCTGCATGCAACCCACAGCTGTTTGCATAGTTGGTTCTCTGGTTCTTCTAATGACTCATTTGAGGATCTCTGTGGGACATGAGGTGACTCTTCCAAGTTGAAAGCTCTCTCCCCTTGCCTTTTGCTAGGAGATAATACGTAGTCTTCATTTTATTTCCCTGTTTTGTACCTAAGATCTCTGTGGAATCCTATGGTTATGCAATGTGCAACTGATTTAACAGGGCAACACAAACTGGCTGTAATGGAGTACCAGAGAATGCCAACCCATAAACATCAGCCTGGATCCCTAATTCTGTCCTTGACCCTGATTTCTGTGGCTTCAGTCAAATCACTCAAATCAAAATGATGAAAACATTTACTCATTTGCAGATGCAGGTTGCTGCTTTGTGTGTTAAGGACTTCGATAGTTTCAACACATATTATTAATTTTAATATGGTGACTAGCTTTCACTTTTATGTCAGTGACCTAAGTGTATTTGAACTGTTTGTTTATTTACCATTATTTCCTCTTTTCTTCTAATCCTGCCAACTACTGCCTGATAGACTCGCTGTTGCATAGACAAAAGTAGTTGGTGAGTGCACAGTGCTTTAGCAAATGTCTAGAGATACAAACATACTTAGAAAGAATTTAATACTCCTCCATGACTTATTTTGTTGTCTCACACATTGCACAGCATGCTAACAACAAAAATGTTTTGTAGAAAACAGGTAGTGTACTATTTAGCTTATGTGTAGGACTGTAACCAGGATTAGAGGACTGAGATGTGTGATTTGACTGATCTCAGCAGTTTATAGGAATAGTTGTTACTTTACCTTGCTGTGTGCCTTTATTTTCTTAACAGACCAAAATATTTCCAAAATAGACAGGATTTCTTAAAATAACAGGCAAGACTCACTGGATTTTACCCATTTTAATGTGTTACTCTTTATTTGAATAATTCAATGTGACATGTAGCTTCCAGATATGCCACTTGAATTCCAAAACTGGTTCATTTGTGCATGATAACTCTCAGTAAGTCACTGAAGGTTTTGAATTTTTAAAACTTAACCTCCTGGGCTGAAGGGGAGCGGGAAGAAAAAGCATTCTTAATATACACAGAAAAGAAAACATGATATTCAAGTTCTGGATAGGGTCTGAATATTTATAATTATAGATTAGAATTGAATCAATATTTATAGTTGCTATGTTTTCCTTCAATTTAAGTCAGTTAAAGTGGATAAAAATGTCAAAGATGTGTAGTAATTGCACTTTTGTCTTCATTTGCTTTGGTGAAAACCTGAGGCACAAAATTATTATCAATTACTATTTCTTTCTAGCATTCATGAATTAATATATCTATAAAATATGTAACAGGAATGCATAGGGCACGTAGGAGCAGAAGCCTTGCAAAAGTAAGTGTGGTTTGAAGAGCCTCTGCAAGTTGCAGGGTTTGTGAGCACATTCAAACTTCCTCTCTATCACCTTGTTACTCCATCCCTTGGCAGAGATCAGTGTTGTGAAGAACACTGGGAAGGTGTCACAGATGAGGAGAGAGGTATCCAAAGGAGGCAGATACAGCACTTTCTGCAGCAAGATGTGTCTTGTTGCCAGGGTGTGCAGGCCTACTGTGAGCCTGTACTTCCCTGACATTGCTTCATTTACTGCCCTTAGACTTTTCCCAAGTGCAACCTGAAGGATAAGAATGTGGCTTGTCAGGATTTCCAAGTGCCTGGTAGTGTGGCAGGAGCTGTTGTTGGGCGTTTGTAGTGCACGTGTACATGAATTTTACAGCTGGAGTATGTTGGGTGTGAAGTGCACCAGCTGCACCATGCTTGCTGAGCACTTTCCTGTGCAGCAAGTGGGAGCCTGGGTACAGTGTGTTAACCTGAGAAGTGTGGCTGTAGTGCCAGAGGTCTTTGCCATCTGATTTGGCTCAGGAAATGCAGACAAGTGGGATTTCTTAGTCCTGCCATGTGTAACTGTCTAATTTCATTTGAACGAACTTTCGCCATGAATGGGAAAAAAGATTTCTTCTGAATCACAGATCCAGTCAGACCACGAGTTTCTGAAAAAGGGATTTTTAAGAGAAACATTATATCATAATGAAACAATCTCTGACTCAGAATGTAAACAGCTTAACCGTTGAGCCCTCTAGTAAAATTGTATTTTCTACAATATGAAGCAATTGCTACAAAGGAAGAAAGCAGGAAGAAAATAATACCATACCATACTAAAACTGTAAGCAGCACAGAGTATATGAATGAAAAAAGACAACATTATTTTTTTCTTACAATTTTTCTTAATCTCTCATGAAGTTCATTTGTATGACCTTCAGCCACTTTTACTTGGTGATATATGGTGTAGCATTCTTGGACAGAGAGTAAATCAGTTAATCTTTCTGTCAGAGGGGTACTCTTGCAATTCACATGATAGCTGGAATTACAAACTGGTGAAGCTACAGATGAGACATCATGTTCTGCACCAAGGAGGCTTATTAATTTTACCCATGCTGGCGCTTCAAAACTGACCATCTGGTTCTGTAAATAACAAAATTAATTTACATGTTGACCAACTACCAGCAGTTTCCATTAAGCTGAACACCTGTTATCACTTAAAGCCACTTTACTGAATATGATGCATTAGCTGTATATTACTGGCACAAGGATGCGTACAAAAATATGTCATTCACTTACACGGTTTAGATGTTGCTTAAACAATCTATTGAATTTGCTGAAGAGCTTAATGCAAGAAACAATTGAATTTAGGGGGATCACCAGAGACCATTCTTAATCACCTTAAATATTTCTGATTACTGCATTTGAACTACACTTTCCTGTCTGTTGTGGCATAGGATGTATGCGAGAACGATTACATGTTGTGTTTCAGTAGTTTTCCCTGTTTAGTTCAGGCTTTTGACCAATAATTAAGGAGAAATATGTATGGATATTATCCTGTTCTTGTTACTGCCAGGTGAAAAAGATCCAGGGAAAACTGCTAGAATCTGCAGACAAATGTTACAAGACAAATCTTGCAATAGTCTCTCATTTGGAGTGCAAGCAAGCTTTTAGTCATTAACAAAGCAGCTTGCTGTTGCAATAATGTTTTAGCTCTTGAAGATCCATGGTTTTAAAATATTGTTGCATAGTGTTCTATAATGAAAAAAATCCATCAGATAACAGAAAAATCCTTTCAGATGAGACAAAACTTCATTTGTGCTTTATTATCTATTCTGGAGTAAACTGAACACTAGAAAACTTCCTGGGAAATTAACACTTCTGGACAAATTTCGGGAAGGTGAAGTGGTTTGTATCCTGCCTCTCACTATTTTGCTTTTAGTTGGGTGCCAAGAAAATGTTGTGGGGTTAAATTTGCCCCCCCCCCCCAAATCAGAGATTCATCCCCAGAATACAGATTTATGTCCATAATAAACCACCAGACTAGCTCAGAATATTGGAAGCAAAATGAAGCTATATTTAAAAAAAGTGAACTAAACATAAAAGTGTAAAAGGCATATACAGGATATATTTACATATATTAACAATTCAGCAACCCCAGAAATGCACCCTTTATATAAATTTAGCTCTTCTCCCCCACTCCGTACAGAAACTCAAGAGCTCTTCCCCCATTTCCCCTGCACAAAGGAAAGAGAGAGAAAGCAGAGAGCAAGTGAGCCCCACTGCTACTTATCCATAACAAGAATCTCAGCCAAGGTCAGCAAAGCCAAGCAAAGCCAAAAGCCAAAGCAACAGCCAGAGTGAAGAGGAGAAGAGAGAAAAACAAACTATGCTGCAAAAATACAGGATTTTCAACAAGCCAATGGAATGATATTAACCTATCTATTATTATCATCCTGTGTCCAATCCCTAACATTATTTATCTTCCACTCAAAGTGTCTAGAAAATTCCTATTTACAATTAATGTCTAAGCTAGGTACTAGCTCAAACTGTAATACCTTGCCACAGATAAAATAATTTGTGTAGCACAGTAGATTTCATCTCTTAATTTGTCTTGAACTGGGTAATCAGCAAGCCTCTTGTCTGAGGTCTAGGGATCCAATTCAAAAATGAGAGACAGAGTTTAGAAAAGTTTAGAAAGGAAGCATATGTCTGTCTTCCAGACAGATTTATTTATTCATTTTTTAAAATGTCTGTATCTTTTACTAGTAACTTGCTTTTCTCATTTACTTTAAAGAACAACACAGTTTTTCTTTCACTTCAGTGCTTTTGGATTCACTTCAATGTATGTGAAACGTTTGCTATGATCATTAATGCTCAAGGTGATATTAATTTTGTTAGGGTTTCATGTTTGTAGCTCTGGCAAGATATGTACAACAGAAATATATGTATAACAAAAGCACATAGCTAACTGAAGTAGAATCTTTCATCTCACAGCTGTTGTAGAGCTACTGCAGAATATTTTCTAGAAGAGTATGTGAGTGATGCTGACAAAGCAAGAGGGAAATCACACTTCTCTTCGACATCAAATGAATGTACAGGTTTAAAGGCCTTACTTCACAGTAAACCAAAGTAACATCATGTAGCTCGGATGATATATATGAAATATTCCATTGAAGGAATCAATTGCCTGGGTTTCATCCCAGAAAAAGAAGTTAAGGTGATCTGTCCAAAGGAAATGTGGGCTTTAGAAGTGATTGTTCATCAAGGAATGTGAATAGAAAGCAGGCAAAGAGGGAAGTCAAGCATGAAAAAAAGAAAGACAAACTTTTCAATTATTCAAATACTTAGTTTTTCACCTCCCTCTTGGGTACAATAGAATGACAAGAGAATGCGGAGTGTCCTGAATTTTGTTTGCTCATGTGTGATGCATGTCTCTCTAGATAATCACAAAATACTGTTTAAAACTTGTAATGTTAAATCAACTTCAGTGTTGATCAGTTCAGATTGATAAAAGTTTTAGGATTTGAGATATTTAAAGGTAGTAATGACTACTGTATACTAATCACAGAAAAACTTGTGTTGGAAGGAATGTCTGGAGGTTATCTAGTTCATTCTCAATGCTGTTGAGATGAACTTCTGTTGACATGGCATAACCTAATGTAGAATAATGAAAACATTGGAAAGAAATTAGAATAAAATTCAAATGCCATTTCAGAAACTGACACACGCAATTTTTTAAACCCAAACAAATCAGAGGATGTATTTACAGCAAGCTGGAAAATTGTTTTTGTTCCAAATCAAAATAAGAATATAAATATCTTTCATATTTTCTTGTTGTAAAGAAAATTATTTTCTTTTCAGTTAATTACAAGGCATTCTCCTGTTAAAAGTACAAAACTGTTCAGGAGTGTACCCTCAATTCTCTTGGATGAAGGATCTGACAATTATTCTTGTAAATAGCAGAGCCCCAGCTATCGTTTCCCATTCACCCTAATCAGTAGAGAGGAAGCATCTCTGAGGCTTAATCCAGGCAGTAGGTGGCCATGTTCCCCTTACACAGTTACACTTCTTCACTGACTTTGGAAGTAGGCATGGTGACTCATTTTTAAAAGCCTATGTGCTCAATAAAATGGATGTGAAAGGAGCTGTACAATGAAAGCATCTTTTTAGGTTTTTGTAGGTTTAAAAGGAGGCTGAGAGAACTGTCTCCAGATAAAAATGTTTGTGTGTGGCTGAAAGAAACTCATTCCAGAAATGAAGAAGTGTTGACAACCAGTTGAGGGATAAAAACTAGTTATTACTTTATAGGAATGACAGTATTTGACTTACATTGACTGTTGACATTGTATTGCCAAGAGGCTTTGGCCACAAAATCTCATCTTTTGTACATGAAAGATTGTGCATACCAGAAGAAGAAAGAGATTACACTAAGTTAAATAACTATTCTTTTTTCCACATGATTTTGCAGCTAAATTAATGAACAACAACAATTTGCATTGTAACGTACAGTTGTGAAGGTGTCTATGTAGACAAATTTAAAAAAGAAAAAAGATGTAAAAGAGTTGCACCTCTGAAGGTGTAAAATAAAAAAAATTCTTCCTGTATCTCTGTTTTCTTTTTGTTTGTTTGGTTTTGTTTGTTTCAGTTTGTTTGTTTGGGGTTTTTTTGGAGTTTGTTTTGCTTTGGTTGTTTTGCCTTAAAGTAGATGCTAGTGACAGTGGATGTTCTTTTTTGGTAGACATTGCAAGTTTAATTATCCACATTCACTGTTCTTGAAGTGAGTCAGTGGTAAGTGAAACTATCATCCATTTCTCCTGGCACTTTGGATTGATTTGAGAATAAGACATTTGCCCTATGGGAGAGAGACATTGCGTCTGCACAGAGCTGAACAAATGTTTTTTAATTAATAATTTATTCAGCTCATGCATTTCTTTGTCTGTGTGTAACAGGACACCCCTGGGAAGACCCCTGAGAGCAGAGATTGAACTTGGGACCTTGAATTTGAAACCATAAGTGTCTACTGCCAAAAGCCTCATCCTTGTCCAACAAGGGTACTCTGAAATCACAACCCTCTGATGGGGTCCCTCCACTCTAGAAAGTGTTGTTTCCCTGGATATCAGTCAATCACTGTTTAACTGTCTGACTGACACCCAGCTAAATTCAATCTTTTATTAAGTAATTAATTAAATTTATTAAATTACACAGAGCCCATTTCAGTGACCCAAATTAGCATAAAGCTTATAATATACCATGTTTAACAGAACCAATACAAGATGCAGTTTTTCCCTGCCAAGTTTCCAGTCCAAATTCTTGCTGAGGTTACTGGGTTAGTGTGATAGACTAGGAACAGTCATTTCCAGCCTCTGTTCCTCTCAAGGCAGCTCTCCTGGAGTTAACCTAGAAGAACGTGACAATTTTGAGTAGTGATCAGTTTTTGTGGAGAGGGATTTGCCCTCCTCTCATGTGACTTGCCAATGTTTTGAGCTACCTTGCTCAGATGTTGTTAGGATTTAAAGGAAATACTTATTAAAAGATCTGGAAAGAAAGAAAAACAATGTCAAGCAAGGCCAAAGACTAGCTCAGCCTTTTGCCCTTGACAGGAGAAGGCAACAAACACCTGGGCAGAGGACATGAGGACTGGCATAACCCAGTGGTGCTTCTCCTCCCCATAGAAACTTGAAGGTTTGGCAGAATTCCCAGCCCAGGTACTTCCCACAGGCTATATTCATTCAGACTGATCAAAGTTCAATCAAAAGTTAATTATGGCTCTTGGGTCCTTGTGCTGTCATCAGCAAATCAGCAGAGGTTTCTGGGAAGTTTGTATGGTGGTTTTGCATACTTATATAATTATAGTGTGACAGTGCTGCCTGTTTGCCAGGATCTGTATGAGAAAGGGTTAGCTGCATACCTTGAAAGGGACTTTCTTGAGTGTCTTAGCTATAAGGAATCATTGCCACAAAATTTTTAAAGGAGTAGTCTCCCAGAAGCATTTGCAAACATTATGTTAGAGGATTTATGGATGGACAGCTGGGGTTTTTCCAGCCTTGCCTGACACATTACATGATGTTATTTGTTTTCTGGTGCCACACTAGATGAGCAGTAACTCTGCTTCCAGTTGGACAGTAGGTGTTTATGGGCATCAGGTTTTCTGAGGACAGTCCCTTCAGTCACACTCATTTGTTTGAACTGTTCACAGAAGATAAACTCAGAATGGCTGCAACTGCAGTTAGAATAGTATTATTAATTCACGTCTGCACCCCTGACCAAACAACACATAACATCCTCAACAATGCAGTGTACAGGAACATAATAAATGCCAGAGTCTTGCTACATCTATGGGAAGACAGCCACCACCCCTAGTAGTGGCCAGTAAACCTGCTGTTATTGCTCTGTACGGATCAATCAAACAGTAGCTGCCAGCTGGCTGAATTCAACACAATAAAAGGAGTTTCTTTCTTCCCCCCACCCCTGCCTGGTGCAACACAGTAGGAGTACCAAAAATTTCACTCATTGAAAAAATTGTTTGCTACCCCAGAAATCTAAAGCAAGGTTAATTGTTCTATGGACAATAAGAGTTACACTGTATATGTTCAGTGCAGACTTCTTGACAACATGATCTTTTTCAGCTAGTGCTGGGAATGGTGGGACTTTTTCAGAGGTAGTGATTTAGGAGCTCAGATCCTGGTGGATCTGTTCTTTTTGTGCTTCTGAATAACACAGGGCTAGTAGCATAAATTTAGGCATGATTTTTCTTTTTCCCACAACTGAAGACTCCTGAATGACTGAGATTTGTCTGCAGTATGTGAACATAGTCAAAAACTCTGGGAGGTGTAAGAAACTCAGCACACAGGTTGTGGTGGATATGCAAAATTCTTTGCACATTTCTTTGTAGACACCTAATCTGTTACAACCCTCATAAGAAGGTGAGTTACCAAAAAGAGTTGCAAAGAGAAGTGTATAGGGACCTCCTCCCTCTCCCTCTATGTCAGGGAAGTCAGAGACCTCTTTGAAACCCTCCAATGTTTAGCTTGCAGTTGGGACTGGGAGAAACACCTTCTCTCTCTGACAAGATCCTACAGGTCTTTTTTGATATTTTCCCAGGTGGACTCCAGCCCATAAAGTTCTCATCAGGAGCTATTTTTTTTTTTTTTCCAAACTGGGAGGGATCGAGGACCTGGCCTTTATTCTGCTTTGACGAGGAGCTGCTGTAGTTATGGATCCTGCCAGGGATCCCTTAAACTTCCCCTGCACCCTGGACGTGTCAAAGACCAAAATTTCGGTTTGAGCATGTCTTGCCTGTGTTTAATTTTATGTATTTGCTCAGGTGCTACCTTTTGTGCTTGTAAAGGTCAGCAATGTCAATTATTCTCATGGTTTTATTTTCAGCAAGCTAGAAACATAGAAAAACCACCTCTGGAACTGAGATTCCCTTCTTGACTTATCCCTGAGGAATGTAGTGAAACAAACCATAAAGTGCTTTACAAATTCAGGGAGTCCCTGAGGCAGAGCAATAGCTCTAGAAAATGCATTTAACTGAGAACATACAAAATGGCTTAGATGGCTTAGTGGAAAATGTCCTGAGTTTCAGTTTTGTAAACATGCTGTTTCAGAGGTGTGGTAATAAATATTAATTTTATTTTGACATTTGAAAGAGATGTTTGAATGCTATACATGTGCAGTGAGGAATGATTAAAAATTATTGAGGTGTATGAAATCTATGTTTCAGCTAGCATGATTACATCCTTCTAAAAATGTGCAAAGCTATAATCTTTTAAAATTGTTTTTGCAGTAGAGACATTAAAATTCAGTGAAGCACTTCATATATTTTTATACAATCATGTTAATTTGGAAGTGACTCAAATAACATTCTTTCTATTTTAAACATAAGCCATAATGATCCATATTCAGATTCTTTGTTTCCAATAAAAATAACCACATCCACAAAGATCTCATTAAAAAAAAATGTTTTTATGCCATGACCCACTATAAAGGTGACACCAGTTGGCTTGGTTTATACAGGCATGGCAGAAAGACTAAATGTATTTCCACTAAAGGTCAGCCCTTTATTTTAGGATGCAGAACAGTTTTCCTTCCACCTCTGCCTCCTCCCATATTCCTGTTCTCATTCTGAGTGTCTGCCCTGGAATTTCCCTGGTGTGGCAGCAGAACTGGAGTCCAGACGATTTGCTGCAGGCTGGGATTAGACAGCAGCTGAAAGCCTGTGTAGGCACAGTTCTGCTACATTTACTTCACAGATAAGTATCTTACATCAGGGTTGAACTGTTGGGAGTCAAATTAAAATCAAGGTGTAATGAGAATGAAATGTACTTTGTTATATATAATAAAAAATATAAAAATTAAATAAATACACAGATCTTTAGAAATGCGTAGCATGGCATAGATCCTTCTTATTGATTGGTGTGAGTTAGTCTGTGTCCTCATATTTGGTGATCCTCTTCTCTCAGTTCTGGAATTCTCCCCATTGAAAGCTAAAAGGTGTTTATAGCTCTTTTGATAATGGCTCACCCTTGTGTTAGATGGACCTCAGTGAGATCTGCAGGTCCTGAATCTTTGTTCTTTTGCCTTCTGGTAGGACTGTCATGGGTCCTTCTCCATTACTGAGCACTGACTTCCATCTTTCCTGTATTTTGGACTTTCCAAAGCCTTTACAAACTGTACACACATTATTGTTTCAGTTGCAGTTACAGTCATTATACATATCTAACACCCATGGATCTATATAATTCATAACTCCTCATCTGTCATGAAGCATTACTTGGGATAGGCTGCTGTTCTGTGTCTTCTTGTCTTTTTTGACTGGACAGACACCAGACCTAACTCATTAGGTCATCCCCAGGGATCGGTGCTGGGTCCAGTTTTCATCAATATCTTTGTCAAGGACCTGGATGAGGGCATTGAGAGTACCCTCAGCAAGTTCACTGGTGATACAAAACTGGGGGGGTTGGCTGACACCCCCTCAGGCTGTGCAGCCATCCAACATGGCCTGGACAGGCTGCAGAGCTGGGTGCAGGCAAACCACATGAAGTTTAATAAGGGCAAGTGCAGGGTCCTGCATCTGGGGAGGAGTAACAACAGGCACCAGTGCAGGTTAGGGGCTGCCCTGCTGGAAAGCAGCTCCACAGAGAAAGACCTTGGAGTGCTGGTGGACAGCAAGTTCTCCATGGAACAACAATGTGCTCTTGTGGCCAAGAAAGCCAATGGGATCCTGGGGTATATCATTAAAGGTGTGTCCAGCAGGTCTAGGGAGGTTCTTCTCCACCTCTACTCTGCCCTGGTGAGACCACACCTGGAATACTGTGTCCAATTTTGGGCTCCCCAGTTCAAGAGAGACAGAGACCTGCTGGAGAGAATCCAACAGAGAGACACGAGGATGATTTGGGGACTTGAGCATCTCCCCTGTGAAGAGAGACAGAGCCCTGGGGCTATTTAGTCTTGAGAAAACTGAGAGGGGATCTGATCAATGTGTATAAATATGTGAGGGGTGGGTGTCAGGAGGACAGGGCCAGGCTCTTTTTGGTGGTTCACAGTGATAAGACAAAGAACAATGGGTTCAAACTAGAACATAGAAGATTTCACCTCAACATGAGGAGAAACTTCTTTACAGTGAGGGTGACAGAGCCCTGGAACAGACTCCCCAGGCAGGTTGTGGAGTGTCCTTCTCTGGGGATTTTCCAAACCCACCTGGATGCATTCCTGTGCAGACTATCCTAAGTGATCCTGCTCTGGCAGGGGGGTTGGACCTGATGATCTCTTGATGTCCCTTCCAATCTCTGATATACTGTGATTATCAGCTTCATCCTGGATGCTAATCTTAACCTTCTCCATAGCTGTCCTAGCCCTGTGTTGGGACTGTGCCCTGCCTGCGCTGACTGCTTGAGGTCCATCACCTCAGGTATTTGCCCATTTTTCCATATCCACTCCATCTTCTCCCCATTGCTATGGGTGCAACACCTCTATATATGAAAGCAGAACAGAATGGATGCAGAGCTGCAGTTACTTGATGGCAATGGTGAAACTAATTGCAAAATATAAGAGTTTTATCCCCCAAAAGTTGAAATTGTGTGATGGCTAATGCTGCTGTGTGCTGACTGAAGGAGTTTTGCTAGAAAATTGCAGAACAGATCATTCTGTAGAGCAAAATTTGACAAACTTTATGACTTGCCCATTAGAAGTAACTAAAAATAGAGAAAAGATTAAGGATGCAAGGTAGAAACTGTACCTGAAGAATTCTCAATTGTGTGATATGGGTGAAAGCACTCTCCTTTGATACCTTAAAGGTACTTGATATTGCAGAGTGTCCTTACAAAAGGAAGGTGAATCCCAGATGATGCTTTCAGACCATCTGTATTTGGTGAGATGCTTTTAATTCTCCCTTTTTCTTTGATCTGACCTTAAGCGAAAAAATGCATTAAGAAAGGGTAGTTTTTAGAATGTGAGTGTACCTTTCATGCCCTAAAGAGAGTTACCAATCTCTATTAAAACTGAATTTATATTTGTTACTCTCTTGAGTCAGATAACTTAATTTATCTTATATAAGATTATCTTATATAAGATATATATGTTATATATAATATAACTTAATTTATTTATAACTTAATTTATGACCTTTTTTTAAAATTTTCTTTTAATTTTTTTAAATTTTCTTTTTTTCCCTCTATACTTTTGTACACTTATCTAAAATCATAAAACAACTCCCTGTGGAAATTTGGACCATAACTGCAGATCAATGGTTTTGATTCTTGTTAGACAGTGAGACTTTGTGATCAGGGAAAAAAAAAAAAAAAACACAAAACTGTGTCACTAAGAAAATGTCACTTATTTGCCAAAACCAGAACATAAATCTGCACAGGACTTGCAATGTGCTACTGGTTGGTATAGGGGAAAATGGAATCAATGTCAAGAACAGGTACGTGTTGAAGAAACTGTAGAAGCATCAAAGAAAATGTAGATTGGTCACACAGTCCAAATCCAGGAGAAGCTGTAGATACATACAACTGGTTTGGCTATATTGCATTGTGAATTGTCCCCTGCCATAGGAAAGGGAGAACTTCAGGAAAGTGAGTCTAAAATTTTTAACTTCTGAAAAATGGGTGACATTCTGTATCCACTTTTTACTTGTGAAAAACACTATGACAATGAAAAAGCTGAGGTTAGGTGAATCCTTTCTGGAAGAAATACTGGGAGAAAATTGCTACTAATGGCATTGTCAAACTCCAAACATACTGAATTTCAGTTTGCAGGTTGGCTCTGAAGTGCCATAGTTTGCTCCATACACGTTACTGGTGTTGGCAGAAAGTCCATTTTGGAGTGTGCTCCAAGGAAGCAAACCTAAAGAAGAAAAGCTGAAACCAATGAGAATACATCAGTTTTAAACTCATCTAGTCACTGACCTCTCCATTAAAAACTTTCTGAAGATTGTCTTCTATGCTGGTGTTATTTGTGATTGGGAACATATCCCCTAAGTTTGGAAAATAAACTCGAAATAATCTGATTTGGAAAATTAACTAATTTTCAATAGGTTGTTAGAGGAGTCATAAAAGGTTGTCCAGGCCTGCAGTGGCTTGGATTGAATTTGAACTTGCATTCTTGAAATAAAAATCTCGGCATGCCACCATTTGTTCCCTAAGCTATACTCTGCTTCTAATAAATTATCCCTGAGTTTTTGGTTTTAGAAAGAAATTTAGGCAAAAGGAAACTATTTCTGCAACTGTGGTATAGAAGCTGACACTGATGATCCCATGGATGTTGCTTTTCTATATCTATTTTTATAAAACATCCCTATATATAAATTTTTATAAATGCACTTTGGATCAATTTTTCTCAGTTTATAGTCTGGTGTCCTCCAACAGTATGCTGAGGACTTGTTGACTGAAATTTTCTGGATTAGTTTTTATTATTTTCAGTTGTTTATAATGTTCAAAAAAGTTAAAAGAATCTGTCTTTTGCTGTGAATAAAAAGATGTTGTGGTTGTGGTGTGCTTATTAGCTAGGTGGTCAGCAACAGAACTGAAGATGCTCTCTGTACTACCAGTGGAAATGTAATAGTTCCCACAACAAATCTTTTAAAATCTGGTTCACATTATGAAACAAATCTGGGAAGTTGTGGATATTAGCAGAATACAGCATGATAAATGGAAGCAGCCACTTTAAAACAACTGACTATCTGAAAAGGAGCTTGACTGTAGCTGGAGAAACATGAGTCTTGCTCACATCCATTTTCCATCTGTTTTATCCCAGCAGATACCATTTTTTCACTGCCCTCCACCCCCCCTGACAACTCCCAGTATCAAGCTAAGATCTGTTCTTTGAAGGTATTCACTGAAAAAAGAATAGCTGAAAGAAAAATTTCCATTTTCCTAAATATGATACACTTATTCATGGGAGCCATTCCACACAGGGTAAGGGAGTGTTAGGGAAACTCTCTATCCCATGGAAATATCCTGTCATTTTGAAGATTAAGGTCACCAAATAGAAAGCAGAAGGTTACTTATAACAGAAAGACTTTCTGCAAAGGTTCATGACTCACAGGAGGGAACTACGCATTGCCTGAAAGGCCTGAAGAGACATTAAAAGTCAGAGAGGTCTTTCCCAGTAGCATACTTAACAAAGAGCTATCCATCCTTCTTTGTGACATGGTGGCATTACCTTTTTAATCCACCGTAACTGTTCTTTGATGAAAAAGAGAATGGTGATGATACAGCCAATGAACCTGACTGCTGTTCCAGCTACTCTTTAGGAGAAACTATATGTGTTTGGAGACAGCTGGAGGCTTGAGGCTTTGAAGACATAAAACACAGAGGCAAAATCACCTCTTGAGAAGTTCTTGTAATGTTCACAAATACGCCCACGTAGTAGTGGTACAATGGCAGAAAGGTAATCTATCTTCTGTTATGAAGAATTCTTATTTGATTGCGAGTAGGAAAACATATGCATGCTATTTATTGATAATGGAATCACACTTGCTACTCATTTATTCAGTTAAAATAATAAAACCCCAAAGTAATTTATCAAAGCAGAAAATACTGTTGCCATGTATTCCTATTTAACACCAGCACCTGCATTTAATTTGTGTTTTCAAAAAATGAAAGCATACTACTTGTTCCCTAACTGTCTCTCTTGTGTTTAGTCTTCGTTCTTCTACACTTTCCCCTTATGTTCAGAAGCAAGCATATTTTGGAGACAAGATGGTACTTTAAGTGCCTTGGTCTGATTGTGAAGTCAGAATTGTTAGGAATCTTTTGATTTGGTTAGAAATTAAAATTTTGAGCGTTTCTTACAAGCGTTTTGGGGTAAGACTGTAAGAAGAAAGTCTTATTTTTATAGTGGTTTGGAGAATCAGTTTTAAAAGGTTCAGTCCTTCACATTCAGTAGATAGCTTTTCCAGCAGAGGGCAAGAAAGTACAACAGATGAAAACAGTTCTATTTCCCGGCACAGCCACAGTGGAAATGTTAAACACTATAGCCTGAGGAGGGTAGCTAAAGCTAATAACCATCCCCCTTTCAGGTCACAATGGCTTTTAAATAGCCTTTTACTCTTCAAAAACAGCCATAGAAACACAAGGTAGAAAAGGAGACCACCCGAGCTGCCAACCAGTGTGCCCTGCTTTATTAGCAGAAGTTCCTTCAGCTGGGATCTGATTTTTTGGGCATACGACAGAAAACACAGTTTCTTTTCACACAAGTGCTTGCACTGACATATAGATCCTCACTTGATGTTTAGACTGGCTGTGGGATGAGGAGACATACAGCTGCCTATCTGATACAGTGCTCTTGTCCTTTGAAGTTGTTAAGGCTGTTGAATTCAAGCCTGTGAAGAGAGGCTAGATTCCTCTCCAAGGGGCGAAGAAAACTCTTCTTTGCCTCAAGTATTAGAAGCCTAAGTTCATGCTCAGGAATAAGCATCTGGGATTTTGCATCCAAAACAAATAAGGTTTGCTTATCTCCATATATCTGTTATTGTGGTGAACACATGTGTATTAAAAACACACATGGAAACATCCACATCTTTCAGCTGTTCTGTGGAATGAGATTGCAGAATACAAAATTTAAGACTGCAAGACCTCAGTTGTTATGCAGCATCTGGTTTACCAAGGAATTTCTCAACTTTCTTCATACAATTGCACTGAGTTAAGAAATGCTCTATAGTCTCTTAACTAGCAAAAACTCTGTTTCTGATGTAAATTTTTGTTAAGGTCCAAGCTTTCTTTGTGAGACTACCTCTTGCTGTTAATGAATGCTTATGAATGGAAAGCAAAAAGTGCACCTGCCTGTTCTTCTCCTTTGGATTTTCCTAATTTCAATGCAGTAGATAATACAGCTCATAAGTAGACAACCTCATATTCTTATTTTGCCTCCACTGACAGGGCAAATGATGGAAAAAGAATCCTGAGGAAGAAAACAAGTCTTGGTTATCATAGAGGATCAGGCTATCTGAAGATAGGGAAAAATATTAATATATTAATAAAGTATCCTATCTTAATAATAATTATCTGTTCAAAGTGCAGCAAATAATTTTAGACCAATTAAGTGTTAGTCTAGGAGGAAGCCATATGTCAGTTTTGACAAAGGTAGTTTTGTTTCTTTTTGTGGTTGTTAGTTATGACTAGATCACAAGTCAAACGCTTCTGTATAGCTTGAATTAAATGTATAAAAGCAGATTCTGTTTATAGAGACATAAATTTCACAAGAAGGCTGACATAACAGTACATGTAGTTTTGTAGCTCTGGTCAACATAAAAAGTCAGAGGATGGTTATGCTGTTTTCTGTCCTTCAGTATGGAAGTCATATTTCAGACAGAGAAGATTAACAGCTGTAATTTGATTTTTTTTCCTTTTGGTTAACATGTTCAAGTTAGTTTTGTTTATCCTAGCAAGCTGTAAAGATCAATTTATGGCTAAAGATTTGCTCAGTTTTTGGTATCTGAAAGGAGGTTGTGGACTGAACAAATATCCTATAAAATGTACCCTTATACTGTTTACTGCTGCTCATACTGTATAAATGTTCCCTATGCTGGTTTTGTTCAAGTCATTGTGGATTGCACTGTATATAAACTCAGATTTTCAAATGTAGTTTGGTATTTTTTTAACCAACTTATTATACAAGGAATTTTTCATGCAGGAACCCATTGACCTGCTGAGGTATTTCCTTGATGTTATTTCACATATTCCTGACATAGGATTCTTATTTCGGGACTCTGCAGGGCTGACTGTAGTGCCTTCAGTGACCGGTAGTGAGTGGAAAAGACAACTCATTTCGCCATCAATTACCAGTAAACAGTCAGAAGTGGAAACTGCTCTCTCTAATCTCAATGACAGATTGTTCCACAGGGTCAGGTGAGGTGACTCGTAGGAAGAGCAGCTGAAGGCCGAGAGCATCCTAGAAACTGCAATGAGCATTAGAGATCCTGAAAACATATGTACAAACCATTGGCAGCTTCTTGATAGCTCTGGTGGAGGATCCTCAGCATCACCTTCCACTGCCAGCTGAGACAGTTGTATATTAGGTGCTGAAATTAGGATGAGACGAACCATGCCTTAAAGTGATTGTTTTCTCTGCAGACGGTAGGCAGCCTTTTTCACCCTCAGATCTAGAGAACTATTTCAGATCTCTGTGACTGGTTAAATGAATCCTAGTCTAGGAGACTTAATAGGACTGGCTGTCAGGGTATCTGCTATGTAGTTCTTTATATTGGGCTTAAACATTTTGTTCCATTGACTTTTCTGCTAGAGGAACACTGTTGTACACCATTCCCTTTTTTTTTTTTTTTTTGCTATTTGGCTAGATTTTAACCTGTGGAAATATGTTCTAAGTAGAGGTTTATCAAAACTCACAAAATCCTGTTCTTGCAGCATTCACAACAAAAATGCTTGTAAAATGTTTACCTATGGACAAGTTCAGTAAAATGAAAGAAATATCTTTTTCTTAAACTACACTTAAAATTATTCCATGATTCCATCAGGGAATAAAAGATTATGACTTCTCCCCTGTCTTCGCTTGCAGTCCTGTCTTCCTTTTTCCTCAGCACGGTTGTTTTTTATTCTATAATCTGTATTACTTTGTTCAAGAATCAAAACTGCATCTTTGGTGGTTAAAATTCTTGATTTTTCTTCCCTGATATTCAGTATCCAAACTAATTTTGGATGTTTCTTGTCAAAGATACACTTTTTCTGCCCTCCTCCCCCCAACAGTATTTCTGATGAAAAATTTGAGACAAATCTCTGTGTGCTTGCTTCAGACTTTCCCAAGTGGTAACAAAAACTTGAAGAAACTAATGGCACAAGTTGCAGTCAAATTCCACTCTTATTGAACATTGCATAGAGCTAGAATAATGTAATTGATTTAATTTCATTGAACTTCCTGATCGAAACTGATGATGTAATTCAACTTAAAGAGCAGCAAAAAGCGTCTTGAATATCTGTTTTTCAGAGTACTATAGAATAAAGCATGGTTATTCTTAAGTCAGCCAATATCATGGAATGAAGAACAGATATCCTTAATTCAGCCAAATGTCTATATGAAAAAGTTATTATTCTTGCATAAATCATATAAAGGTTTCTTTGGGAAATATGCAGTGTTTTAGATCCATTTTGTCTTTCTTAACGATTGTATCACAATACTTCTCAAAAGTAGTTGGGTGAATGGTAGTTCTCTTGCCGTTTTCTGATTCATCAACATTAGGTTTCTCACTTGGGATATTACTCTTTCTATGTTGCTTTTATTTGCAGGTCTCATCATACATAGAATGATACACAGAACATTTTTTCCCCTTGTAACATTCATGAGAGCATCTACCATATGTTCGCCCTACATTTTGGTAAATACATTATGAGAACATATGCATATTATTCACTAACTCTCTTACGCCAACACTTGTCTGAGATGTCTAAAGGATTCTATGTCTTGTGGAAGTGTAAAGATCCTCTGAACAACATTAAAGTGATCCTGAATGTTTTGGGGTGTTTTAAATAGAACTTCATATTAAGAACTGCTTCTTAGGACTCTCTTTATGTCTTGACAATCTACTTAAAATTAGAGTGTGCTCAGATCACAGGTCATTGTATTTAGCTGATGTAGAAGTATCTGGGATGCAAGAATTTTGGAGAAGTCCATCATCAAACTCAAAGTGAGATTTTAGTATTGTGATCAGGTACATATAGTGGTTACATAAATGTAATCTTTCTCCTTAACTTTTGAACATGTAATTTTAGATGTGACAGTAAAAATCTGTTCAGTTATTTCTCTTATTTTGACTATATTTTAATTAAAATCTGAAAAATGTAAAGACATGCCTCATAAGCATCTAGTTTCCTTGTATTTTTTTTTGAGAATCTCAGTCTTTCTGATCACTTAATTAAAATGGATAAAAATTGTAATATCTACTTTTTTCCAGCATTTATACAAACATTCAAAAATTTGTATCAGCAATTGCCATACAGTAAGCATATTTAACGTCTAAATTTGGAACCATGGATAAATGCATTAAAAAAAGCCCCAACCCAAGCCCCTTAATTTACAGATACAAGCTTGGTAAAGTCAGTAATATTACACAAACTAGGATGACTTAAAATATAATGGTTTTCAAGGAGAGTGATATTATTTTTGTGTTCTACATGTAACAAAATGGCTATGAACACCTAAACACAGACTGATATGTTCCTTCAGTTAGATGGGTTTGTATTGACAAGCGTTCATATGTGTTTTGGAAAATCTGAATGGCAGATTCACGTCTCAGGAATCCATTGTGTGGCTGAAGTTCTTCAAGTTATGCGCCTGCACAACAGAACAGGCGTACAGAAAGGATGAGTCATGTAATGCTGCTGATCCTTCCTTCAGTTCTCTAAATTTCAGATTGGGGGCAGGAACTGGTATCTCAAATAAAGAATGGCATCATGGAGTGCAATGGTATCATGGAGTGCTGTTAAAAGTCAACAGTAAATGACAGATTTTTGTGAGCAACCTTTTGTAATGCCTCTTTAGAAAAGAGGTCCTAATTAGAATCATAGAATAGAATAATAGAATCAGTCAGGGTTGGAAGGGACCACAAGGATCATCTAGTTCCACTCCCCCTGCCATGGGCAGGGACACCTCACACTAGATCAGGCTGGCCAGAGTCTCATCCAGCCTGGCCTTAAACACCTCCAGGGATGGGGCCTCAACCACCTCCCTGGACAACCCATTCCAGGCTCTCACCACTCTCATGGGGAAGAACTTCTTCCTCACGTCCAGTCTGAATCTCCCCACTTCCAGCTTCATTCCATTCCCCCTAGTCCTATCACTACCTGATATCCTAAAAAGTCTCTCCCCAGCTTTCTTGTAGGCCCCCTTCAAATACTGGAAGGCCACAATAAGTTCACCTCAGAGCCTTCTCCGCTCCAGACTGAACTGTTTGTCTTTGATGCTCTTCTCTATCAGGGTTTGCCTTAGTGCATATTTGTACTGACAGGTGTATTTTGCTACTTGTGGTATGCAGAATTCATTACCATTAGTCACTGTACTGTGGATTTTTAATCACCTGCAACACGTGTTGCAGCAGACAAATTTGCATCTTCTATGCCTATGGTTCTGAAGTGGTTTAGTAACTTTTTTAACAAGCCAGTGTAATGCTGGTGTAAAAGTGATGAAACCAGACTTAAATGATGATGTGCCACACCTGCAGAGGCATTCCTCTAGCCAAAAGAGTGGGAGACCTTTACTGATCTCTTCAGTCTGGTTCATATTTGGCTAATACACACATCAGAGTTTTGGTTGGCAATGTATCTGGGCTACAAATGGAGAGGAGAAGGAGCAGGTCTCTAGGCAGCTTTGACTATTCACATCCGAGGAACCTCTTAGAGACATTATTGTTCTCTAAGCTGAACAAAATTACATTGTTTTGTGATCAAAAGAACTTTAGAAAAAAATAATATTAGGGTTTTTTGTTTCTTTTTTTTCTTTTCTTTTTTCTTTTTCTCCCCTGTGAATATTTGCAGCCTCTGCTTTGGAAGTAGCTTCACATGAAAACAGAGACCAAGGCAAATATCTGCTTTAAGTTCTTTGTTGTTTTGACAGAATCATGGAATAATTTAGGTTGGAAAGGACCTCTGAAAGCAAACTAATCTAACCTCCTGGTGAAAACAGGAATGATTTTGCAATATACCAGACTGCTCAGGGCTTTTGTCCAGGCAAAATTTAAATATTGGCAAGGATGGAGGTCTCACAGTATCCCTGTGAAACATTGTCCCATGCTTGATAACTCTCAGAAGGTGAATTTTTTCCCAATACCTAATCAGAATTTCTGAGACTGCAGCTTTTGTCTTCTGTCCCATGTCGGGCCCCTGTACACCTCCTGTAGATCTCCTGTCTGCTTTTCTGCGTGCAATAAAAGAACAGAGTGAGAGGTAAAGATGGAATTTGCATCTCAGATTTAAGTAGCTAAGCCTGTAAGATAATTATGCAGGCGTTCCATCCAGTGTCTTCCTAGAGAGAGGCTTCTGTTCCAAATGGTCCTTTAGAAGAATCACTTCAATATAAAAAAATTCGAACAGAAACCTTGCTTCAGTCTGACAATGAAGGTAGGTACCTAAAGCTGGATGGTTGATGTTTCATGACATATTGAAATGCAATATATTATAAATGTGTGTTAATATTTTATCTTTAGACATAGAGTGATTGTACATTGGGTACATCTGTATGATTTTAGAGAATGTGGCTAACAACTTCAAATCAGAAATATTTTGGGTTTTATTTCTGACAGACATGGAGTGTCTAGTAAAGGTGCACTGGAAAACTGTATTTATAAACTATGTTTTATGGGATCTTTTTTTTTCTGTACTTTTGCTGGCTTTTGGAGCAATACTTTTATATTTTCCTTTGAATGTTTTAACTAAAACTAAGGCTGGAAATTTGACAAATAAAATAGAAGTGTATTAAAAAAACTTGTTTTAAAGCAATCAAGGTAGATTGCATTCAGGAAAAAAAAAGGTTTATACTGTAAAAGGTTTTAGGTATCAAAACATTGTTTAGAGTCCAAAATATACAAAAGGAAAGGTGTTTTAAATGAGTATTTAATGAATAATATGCTGCTGAAGCACTAGTTATTGCTGGCATTAGCTGAAAGGAAATGAAAACTAAGTGCTAAAAGCAGAAAGATGTCTCTTTTATGAACGATAGTGTTCTGAGAAAAATAAAGTTAAAATTTGAAACCTTGATTGTAAAACAATATATTGCAGCACAAGGCTTTAAGTCCCTTTCTGCTTCAATTAATGTTTTCACATTTCAGAAAACAAAAAAATAGAAAAACAAATGGTGTCTTACAGCTGTCAAGAGGCATGGTAAACATTTGAGAGCCGATCCCTTGAAGGGTGAACCACTAATTCTACTTAGCTTTTCTTCTTTGTTTGAAGATTTGGAGTAATGTTACTCTGACAATTTTTTTTTTCCTTTTACTTATTTGTAAATTGCCTTTGGTAGTATAATGTCTTCAGTGCCCTTCCCGCCCCCCCCCCCCTTTACTGCTCCAGAGCTTTCTTGTGGAACACAAAAGCTAGATATGTTTCTTTTCTAGCTGGAAAAATATTATGGTGAATTTACTCATTTAGAGCAATTCTTTCCTCTCCAGTAGCTGTATACACTGGGAATGGGTATTAATAATGTGAGGAAGTACAGCAAAGCTAGTCCAGAGAGCAATATGTCTTTCTGACTCAAGTGATAAGCCAGTGAGATGATCTACTGGTCCTCAAACTCACCAATGAGAAGCTTTTTGGAGATGTGAAAGTCAAAGGCAACTTTGGCTACAGTGACTGAAAGATTGTGGAGGTTTGGATTCTGAGGAAGGAATGGAGGGTAAAAACCAAACTCACATCACTGGACATCTGCAGAGTAGACTGTCCTCCTCAGAGATCTGCTTGGGGAAATCCCATGGCATAAGGACTTGGAGGAAAGAAAGGGCTCAAGAAAGCTGGTTAATATTTAAGGATCACTTCTTCCATGCAACAAGTAGGAAGTTAGGCAAAACTACCAGGAGGCCTTTGCAGATGAATAAGGAGTTCCTGGACAAACTCAGACACAAAAAGAAAGCATAGAGAGGGTGGAAGCAAGGATGGGTAACCTGGGAAAAATACCCTGACACTGTCTGAGCATGCAGGCACGAGTTTAGGAAAGCCATAGCCCAAATGAAATTGAATCTGGCCAGATATGTTAAAAACCACAGAAGAGCTTCTGTAAGTACATTGTGTCAAAAGGAAGACTAGGGAAAATCTCTTGCTCTGTGACACGTGACCTGCTTGCACAGAATTTGGAAAAGTCTGATATAGTGAATGCCTTCTTTTCATGAATCTTTACTGACAAGACTGACCTTTGGGTAGCACAGTTCCAAGAGACCAGAAGAAAAATCTGATACAAGGAAGATGCGGTCTTGGTGGACAAAGATCTGGTCAGGAAATACTTAAGCAAATTGGACTCACGTAAGTCCACATATGAATGTAGTAACTTTCTCCTGCTCTTTCTCCATTCTCTTTCTCCCTCTCCCTTTTCTTCCTTTCTCTGTTTTGTTTACTATATTGTCTCTCTCTCTTTAACAAATAGTCTTGTCTTGATACGTGACCTCGTTTGTGTCCTAATTTCACTCACAGGAATGTTCAAAAAACCAACCTCATCTCCTTCCCAGCCTTCAGATCAAGACAGGTGCCTTCCAATCTCAGCTATTCTGTGATTCTGTGACATGTATATTTCAGTCCCAGGGTAAGAATTTCAGTTCTAGTTATTTATAATTAGTAAATATGTACACCAGCAATAAGTTTGGTGGTGAACAAAATCATAATCTGCTCCCATGGCACAATATGTTCATCTGCATAAGATATTTGAGCAAAATTACTTACCTTCCACTTCATGAACTCTGAGAAGAATCAATGAGTTTGATAAGGGAAATATGTAAAGATTTTGATGGTGGTTACATGTTTTTCAAAGCCACTTTCTATGAGCTCTGTTACATGGACCCATCAGTACTCAGTATGATTTATGTTCTCAACATGCCTGCACCACAACAGCAAATTCTCTGTGGCCTGCACATTGAGCAGCAGTCCAGCTTGGAGGTCAGGGCCTCTGAGTCACTCTGGTAAGGAGCTAGGATTGCCATGAGTGTGTAAACACGTTGTCTGCCACTACTATCTTATATGATGTGGAGTCTACATGGTGCACCAGGCAGTTGCCCTCACAGTTTGGGTTAATTCAACAGGTGAAGAAACTTGTGTCTGAGTAGAAAGTCATACAGGCAGAGGGATTGGTAAGCAAAACACTTCTTCCTGACTCCCTCTGTGTATCTGTGATATATGTGCCTTAAAATGTAGACTAGTTTTCATCATTTTATAACTTGGGCAGCCAGGCATAGAAGATGATAGAATATAGTGTATAAAATACATAGAATACATTTTTGGTGTAACCATTTTGGTTTTAGAAGAAGGTAATTTCAGGTTTACAACTCTGCACATTCCTGATTGGTAACCACATTTAGTACTCAGTTGCTAAATGATGACATTAAACCTATTTTCAAAAGATAACTATACTGTATTTTTGAAAGCCTACCAAAGAGCCACAGTCAGTGGTGATCTCAGTGGTGATCATAGAACCTGAATTATTTAAAAATTGGAATTTAGACTTGTGAAGTTATTTAGACTGTTTTGAATATTTTCTTTGTGTAGCCTAGTCATTTATTTGTATGGTTGAAGAGGGCAACACGTCCACAAGTAAAGGTTAGAGATACTATCACAGAAATAGACATCCAATTTGTTGTTCCTGCATTTAAATTAGTTAATATAAATATATTCTATCAGAAAACCATTAAGACTGTGTAGGTAGAATGCATGGGAAACATAATTATAGCCTGAGTGACAACTGGTGTCTTTGAAGGAAAAATATTAAATTGCCCCCAGTTGACAGGTTATAATGAAACACTGAGTTTTGGAGCAGCACGTGCCTGCCTTCCTCCTCCTATGGGTTAATAATGTGCTTTTCTAATATAAATATAGGTACAGCTCACTGCAGAATCTTTTTTCTCAAATCTTACAATGCTAATAAGGAAGTTTTTGATGTATGACTTCTGAGTAGCATGGAACTGAGCATGCAAGATGAAGCTTCTGTTTAATGTTATTTTTTTTCAGCAAGCTGCAGAATTTTCTGAACAGGTGCATTTAGATAGATATGATAATAATTTCTACTACTGTTACCTCAAGGTATCATCATGAAAAAATATTAAGAAGTATTACACTAAATTTATCTGTGACAAAATTTAAAGATTTTTCTGTAATTATGCCAGTGTGAATTTGGCAAATTATTCTGAATAGCTTCAAAGGAAACATGATCCACCTATTTCCAGATATAAATTTGTTGTGACAAACATTGTGAAGAGGAAAGCACCTGCCTTTTTTATTGGCTTTTTAAGCGGTCTGACAAAATCCCTTCTGTATATTTGGGTAAAAGAGCACGGGTGATATTACTGTTTTCGTGGTTTGTAAGATAGCAAGCAGTGTCTTAGATAGACTTAAATGATCAACACCTGAAATTTTTGAATTTCTTGTTCAAATACACTAAAAGTTTTGCGTCTGTCATCAGGAAGGTGATACTTGGATTGGAAGCTCCAGAGAAAATAAAAATGCATCAAATAGTTAATTCACAGATGTTGCTCCACCTTATAGTGAGATTTTAAGCTTTTAGCTGAAATCAGCACTATAATCTTGCAAGTTTCTCTTTTGAGGTAAAGAATGAAACTAGATTTGATCACTTGTGATCACCAAACTGATAATCTACTTAAATAAAGCAGTGAAGAACCATTGCTATCAGCTAGCCTGACATTCTGGACTATTCAGATTACAGAGCTTCATTTGCTTTCTGCATTAAGCTTACAATTCCTTCAGCTTAGTATAAAGCAAGATTTTTAGATACTGTAAGTGATGAGGAAACTCAAGATAAGCTCAGGACCTTTCCCCTTCGTATTTTAGTCAAATTCTATACAAGGAATGTGTTGTGTTTAGCCAAAACTGACAGTAGGTTTTCAAACTTACTCCTCATTTTTTGAACAATGCATTTGAAAATAATAAAGAAATAAATTTGTATCAGTGATTAGATGCTTTCCTCAATTAATGCAATTGTGAAGTCTTCTTTAGCTAATATTTTACCTTCCTTAGAAGGTTATATTCCTGCCAAAAGGATGTATATATCAGAACTATAATTTAAAATATATTATTTGACTTTGTCTTTAAGAACTATGACCTTTGTGTTGCAAACCTCTAGTACACATATTGGCAAAGTGGTCAACTCAGAAAAAATGAAAATAAATTATAAAAAAAGGTCATTTGGTTCCTTTGCATTTCAGAGTTAACAAATGAGCAGAACAACATTAATACAGAAAAATCAATCCTTGAATTCAAACCAGTTGGTATAATTTGTTCTGTCTTGTGTTTTACTCCATTCCAGTGGTTTTTCTTTATCATCTGTTTACTCTGGTATTATCACTCTTGGGTGAAGAGGAGTTACATGTCTCACACTAAAGCAGTATAGCAAACAAAACTGATGATTTTCCTAACCAGCCTGAAAAGCATTTTCTGCTCAAAGTTCCACTGAAGCAAAAAGGAATTGTGAATATATTCATTCTGCCAGGTGTACAGGAAAAGCTCTGAATACAAACACAGTATAAAATATCTAAAAAGAAAATTCCTCCAGGAACAGAGCTACAGGAGGTGAAGGGCAGAAACATGGTTTCAGGAAATACTTTTCCTTCAAAATTACTATGATTTTCTAAAAGTGGGTTTGATGGCAGGCACTCAGAACATGGAGGCTCATATGAATTAAAACCCACTCTGTGGATCTGCCTGTGGTGCTAGGAATTAGTTACATGACATTTATGAAGCTCTCCCAGTTTGTAACAGCAGATCAACACAGCACACAGTAAACCCTAGACTTTGTTCCACATGGTCTGGGCATAGCAACTAGCTTAGATGAAAGTTAGGACTATAGTCTTGATCAAACTTGATGTCTGAAGTTGCAGAGGAGTGATTCATTCCCCTTCAGCTTCAAACACATGATGAAGGACCCTAATTCAGGGTCAAACTCATTTTGCACTCAACAAAGATAACATTACTTCCAGAAGACAATTTTAGCCCATTCTTCTCTTTCCATTGATTACGGAGGAAATATACTGGGGTCAGGCTACCCTCAAATTATATGCCACAATGAAATGCTTAAAGTTAAGTGGGATAAATCTGGTTGTGATCAGCTAATCCAGATGGGACCAGCTAGGATCAGCCTAAGATATATCAAGAGTATAATGAAACTCAATTTTCTTGCTCTTAGGATGAAGAAAAAACTAACATTGCCCTTGGAGACTGTTGAATAGTATTCATGTTTATGGCAAAGATCTATCCTTCTCAATTGGCTCTGTGTCTACCCTGTGGTTTCCCTGTGGGACAACAGAATATTCTCCAAAAGTCATTCCATGTGTAAACACTAAATGAGTGGCTCAGTTGTAGCAGAGAGGATTTATTGCCCTCTTTTTGCACTTTGCTCCAATCCGTGTCTTCCTGTGCTTGTGTCAGTCTCTGGCAGCACAACCAAACATGGAATGGGCAAAGGCATCTTCCTGCAGGACCACCTCTTTAGTCCTTTGTATGATTACACAAGTAGGGGCAGATGCCTTGGGCTATGGGGTTTATCTGTCCTAAGGAACTGTGTGCTGGAGTGCTGGTGCTGGGTCCATGGGGCCCTGCTGGGTCCCAACAACCCCCCAAAAGTGCTGGGCACAGAGCCCACTGCCAAGGGATGGGAGTCTACCATGCCTGAGGTGTCATGGTTTTACTGACTCATTCCGATGCCATTGGTGATTGTCAGCTTTGCCAATACTTCAAGTCAGTCCTAAATCATGATTAGTGAGGCAAGGGCATGAATGGTGAGATTTATTACAGAATTTACTATCCAGGCGAATTTCAGGTTCAAGAAAACAGAATGGCCACTGAACTGAAAAAGTTTGATTAAATGATGTGTAGGGTTTTCTTGGTACCTTATTGTGATCAATATTGTTGTCAGCAGAGAGAGAGCAGTGACTGATATATAAAAAACACCCTGTTTTCTTTTCCTGATGGAATTCTAGTTTCCTCACTACAAAAGACATGCTGCTGCCTGTACTGAATAAGAGGAATTATTATGCAAAGCCAGTGCTGACTATCCTGAGTACTAAAGAAATAATTTTTTTGCACATCAGATGCAATCAGAGACACATCACAAATATAAATCAGGAAAAATAAACTGACGCATGTCAGGAAGAGGAAGAAATCTTTAGAAGAGGCAGAGTAGCTCACAGTCATTAGAGATGAGAGCATTAGTGACGTTTGAATTTGTCTGGAGTTGGTTTGAGTAGTGAATTGGAAACCAGATGAAAGATAGTACTCAGAGGGTTGTGGCCAGTGGCACAGAGTCTGTTTGGAGGTCTGTAACAGGTGGTGTTCCCTAGAGTTCTGTACTGGGTTCAGTCCTGTTCAGCATATTTATCAACAACCTGGATGAAGAGATAGAGTGTACCCTCAGCAAAATTGGGAGGAGTGGCTGACACACCAGAAGGCTGTGATGCCATTCAGCATTATCTGGATGGGCTGGAGAGCTGGGCAGAGAGCAACCTTATGAAATTCAACAGGAAGTGTAGGATACTGCACCTAGGGAGAAATAACCCCATGTCTCAGTACTGGTTAGGGGCTGGAAAGCAGCTCTCTGGTGAGTCCTGGTAGACAACAGAATAACCATGAGCAAGAAATGTGCCCTTGTGGCCAAGAAGTCCAGTGGCATCCTGGGGTGCATGGAGTGTGGCAAGCAGTTGGAGGAAGGTTTTCTTCACCCTCTACTCTGCCAAGGTGAGGCCTCAGCTGGAGTGCTGTGTCCAGTTCTGGGCTCCCCAGTTCAAGAAAGAGAAGGAAATGTTTGAGAGGGTGCAGCAAAGGCCTACGAAGATGATTAGGGGACTAGAACATTGCTCTTATGTGAAGAAAGGCTGAGGGACTTGAGGCTTTTTAGCCTAGAGAAGAGAAGACTTAGAGTAGATCTTATCAATGCTTATAAACACTTAGAAGGCAGGTGCCAGGAGGATGGGGCCAGTCTTTTTTCAGTCATGCCCTGTGATAGGACAAGAAGTAATAGGCACAAACTTGAACATATGGAGTTTCATCCAAACATGAGGAGAAACTTCTTTACTTTGAGGGTGGTGGAGCACTGGAACAGTCTGCCTAAACAGATGGTGGAGTCTCCATTTCTGGAGTCATTCAAAACCTACTTGGACACTGTTCTGTGCAACTTGCTCTAAATGAACCTGCTCTGGTGGGAGGGGTAGGACTAGATGATCTGCAAAGGCCCCTTCTAATCCCTATCATTCTGTGGTTCTATGATCCTATGATTCTGAGTGAAAGGTTGCCATGTCAGACATCAGACCTGTATTTAGGAAACTACAGAACTGGCTGCTAGTAGACAGCAGTGAACTTGGTGAAAAAAAACCCCATTGTAAAAAAGCTGCAACATTAAGCAATCTGATTATAATATAATTATGATGCTTTAGAAAAGCAAGACTTACCTCTAAGAACATTTCTGTCGTAGCTACCCTGACACTGGGACACAAGATAGTATCTCTGCATGACATTGTATTACAGAACTGGTGAGGAGAAGTATTTATGGTGGCACTCTTGTGGTCTTATCCTAACCTCTCTTACATTGCAGTACAACCTCACCTGGATTCTCCTTGAGCTGCTTCATGCCTTCATCTGTCAGAGAAGAACGCACACTAAGCCAATCTTGTGTTGACATGCCAGCATTTTCAAAGATGCTTTGGGTAGCTCCGTACAGTGTTGTACTGCATAATACAGACCTGTCTTCCCTCCCTGTGCATGCAGCCATTATGACTGTGTAGGAAGAATTGTAACCAAATGCTCAAGTGATTGTTCTCCTAGGTCAAAATAACCTGCTTAAAGATAAAGATAGAGGGATTGGTATATGCCCCAAATATGGATCAAATATGAACATGTCTTTGCACTTTTTTTTTGCTACATCCCAATGAGGTTATTCATATGAAGAGAAATGTAACCTTTCAATACAGAATTATGATAAAATATTATAAATGCTGCATAGACTATGTGTCTCAATTAAATATCTATATTAGAAGAAGAAAATCTCTGAAATTATATTAACTGAGTTATGTAAAATCAACAGGTTGCTAGTCGTAATAAAACAGCTCAACATGGTACAAATTCCTGACAACTATTCAGTGTGCAAGAAGCTAATATAAAATCCCAGAAATGCAAGTCTGATAGGATCTTTGACCACAATCTAGAAAAGATGTATCAAAAGAGACAGATAGTTGTACATACCATTTTGTATAAGCCTCCCTGTATTTTCGAGCTGTTAAATTTTCTGAGGCAAGAATGTTGAGTAGTAGTTTCATAAAATGTGATTCTTAAGACAGCTTTCAGTTAAAAAGCATAACAATCTCCAGAGATTATAAACATGTACTTTCCTCCTTTAAAATCTAAACATAGACTCATAGAATCGTATGGGTTGTAAGGGACCTTAAGGATCATCTAGTTTCAACCCCACCCTTGTCATGAGCAGGTACATATTCCACTAGACCGAGTTGCTCGAGGTCCTGTCCAATCTGGCCTTGAACACCTCAAGGGATGGGACATCTGGAGACTCTCTGGACGACCTCTTCCAGTATGTTACCACCTTCGCTGTAAAGAATGTCTTCCTAATATCCAGTCTAAATCTGTCCTCTTCCAGCTTAAATATATCCCCCTCATCCTGTCACTGCAAACCTTTGTAAAAACTCCCTACCCAGCTTTCTTGTAAGCTCCCTTCAGGTACTGGAAGGTTGCTACAAGGTCTCCACAGAGCCTTCTTTTCTCAGCTCCAACTCTCACTGCTTGTCGTCACAGTGGAAGTGCTCCAGCCTTCTGATCATCTTTGTGGCCCTCCTCTGGACTTGTCCCAACAGTGTGATGTTCTTCTGCTGGGGGCGTGAGAACTGGACACAGCACTCCAGGTGCGGTCTCACAAGAGCAGAGTAGATGGGATGAATCACTTCCCTCATCCTGCTAGTCACTCTTCTTTTGAGGCAGCCCGGCATATGGTTGGCTTTATGGGCTGCAAGGGCACATGGCCAGCTCATACGGATTTTTTCAGCAGCTCACACCCCCAGGTCCTTCTCCTTAAGACTGCTTTTGTGCCATACCACACCAAGCCTGTATTTGGGCTTGGCATAGCCCCTATTCAGGTATAGGACCTCGCACTTGACTTTGATGAACTTCATGAGGGTTGCTTGGGCCCACCTTTCAAGCCTGTCCAAGTCCTTTTGGATGGCATCCCTTCCCTCCAGTGTATCAGCTGGACCACACAGCTTGGTATCATCCACAAACTTGCTGAGAGTGCACTCAGTTCCACTGTCCACATTGCTGACAAAGACGTTTAACAACGCTGGTCCCAGTACTGACCCCAGCGGGACTCCCCTTGTCACTGATCTCAACTGGGACATTGAACCATTAACCAGAACTCTCTGAGTGCAACCATCCAGCCAATTCCTTATCCAGAGTGTCCCATCCCTCAGGTTCATGTTTTTACATTTGGTGACCATGTTGTCATGCAGGATAGTGTCAAACAGTTTACACAAGTCCAAGTAGATGACATCAGTTCCTCTCCCCTTACCCACTGATGCTGTAACTCTACCATAAAAGGCCATGAAACTCATCAGGCATGATTTGCCCTTGGTGAAGCCATGTGGGTTACCACCAAACACCTCTTCTCACTTTCCACATACCTTAGCAAAACCTTCAGAAAGATCTGCTCCACTACCTTGCCAAGGGCAGAGGTAAGAGTGACTGGCATGTAACTTCTGGGGTCTTCCTTTTTTCCCTTTTAGAAGATGGAGGCTATGTTACCCCTTTTCCAGTCAAGAGAAACTTCACCAGACTGTGATGAGCTTCCAAATATGATGGATACAACATGTTTTAATTTCTAATATACACCTTTTTAAAGAAAAAGCATTTGGAGGAGGGGTAACTGCCAAAATAACAGTTGAGTTGGAAGAGATCTTAAAGATCATCTAATTCCAACCCCTGTGACGTGGGCAGGGACATCTCCCACTCGACCAGGTTGCACAAAACCTCACCCAGCCTGGTCTTAAACACTTCTACAGATGAGGTGTACACAACTTCTCTGGACAACCTGTTCCAACATCTCACCACTCTCCTAGTAAAAATCTTCTTCCTAATGTCTAATCTAAATCCACCCTTCTTTAGTTTAAAACCATTGCCCCTTGGTCTGTCACCACATGCCTTTTTAAATAGTCCCTCTCCAGCTTTTCAGGTGCTGGAAGGGCACTGTAAGGTCTCCTCAGAGCCTTCTCTTCTCCAGGCTGAACAGATCTTTCCTTGTAGCAGAGGTGCTCCAGCCCCCTGATCATCTTTGTGGCCCTACCCTATACTCTTTCCAACAGATCTGTGTCCTTCTTATGTTGGGGGCTCTAGAGCTGGATGCAATACCCCAGGTGGAGTCCCACAAGAGCAGAGTAGAGGGTCAGAGTCACCTCCCTTGACCTGCTGACTGTGCAGTTTTTGATGCAGCCCAGGAATATGGTTGGTTTTTTGGGCTGCTCTTCATTTAGGTATACCTATACCTGGTGCCATTTGGGCTCACCAATGAACACATACTGCTGCTCAGGACCTGAACTTCCACATCTCTCAAGCAGACAGTTTAACAGACTGATGAACTTGACAAGCCTGAATACAGTAGCTGAGATAAAAATTAGCTGGTTTCATAACACATAAGCACTTGTACATAACTATATAAGATGATAAATGCCAATGTGTTAGATTTTAACGGATCAAAGGATTCAGCTCTGTAACTTTTAATGGCATTGGTCTTTGCGGCTTTCGGGAAAAATGTATCATGGTCATAACCTCCATACATCTATCACCTAATTAAAATAGAACCAGAAGCAATGAATTTATTCTCTACAAATTGGATTAGAAATTTTGTCCTTTAATCTTGATGTTCCAAATAACAAATGTGCCAGATGAAAGAGACCACAGCAACAGTTACATTTATGCATCCTGGAAAATATTTCTACTTAGTTGAATTATTTGCTGAATTACACTTTCAGGATTCTTCATATAATTTTACTATGATTTGCTTGCCTTTATTACTAGCTACTGTTTAATCCTCTGGAAGATGCTTGCTTCAATTCTACACTGTATTTCTCCCTCCTAAAAGCAAAAGCAAAGATGTAAACACAATTTGTTTGTTCTCAGATGCATGGTTTTCCTTTTCTCCTAAAATTTGTTACAAGCATTGAAAGACATTTTTTAATACTTGTAGGTCACACATTATGTTCCTGATATGCAAGCATCAAAAGTACTTTGAGCTTTTAAGATCTCATTATATGAAGAACTCATTAGCAAAAGAAGCCCTCCAAAAACATAACTATGCTATCCTCTGCATTAATCATTTTTTGTATGCTGTGAATGTTTTAGGAACTGCATGTGTCTTTGAGGATCCATAGCTCCAAAACTGCTCTTTTTCCAATAAGCAAACCAGAATATGTGGTGTTTAGACTTTATTAATGGATGAAACAAAATGCATTAATAAGAAACTTTTATTAGTTTCTTGATGTTTCTTTAGTTTTCTTGACAGGTAATTTCATCTTTCATTGACATATTTGAAGTCCAGATAAAGGAATAACCACTGAAAAATGTGGAACATGAAATACACCATGGTATCTTCTAAATCCTTAAGCAGATGTCCAGGCTAATAATAATGATAAGCACACATCCCTCCTTCCCAAATGCTTTCAGGCAAGACAGGCCTTTGAACCTGTTCCTATGTGGTGCAACAAAGTGAAAAATGTGAATAACTATTTTATGCAGTCTTTTGAGTGAGTCATTTGAGCAGCTTGTTCTATGATTTGTTATCTTATATTTTATAGTAATATCTGAATTCCATGTAAACTTGGATTGCAACATTTTGCTTTTCTGAAAGGGTGTTTGGCTTGCCTTCCAGAAGGGTTCTTTGGCAGGGGTGTTGGACCCAATGATCTCTTGAGGTCCCTTCCAGCCTCTGATATAATGTGATACTGTGATGGGTTAGACTAAATACCAATTTACATGAAACTGAACTTATTGTAACTGCTTTTATGATACAGGGTTGTGATCCATGGAATAAAAGATAGAAAGATGATTAAATATTTGGAATATATTTGAAATCATACTGAATCACATTTTTCTGTATTTACTGTTCAGCTTGCTTGTGTTTCAGAGGTGCAGGTGCTCCTTACGCTTGTGGGCGATTGAATCTGGTGGCCTGGGTGCTCTGTGGTCAGGCTTGCAGTCTACATCTGTGTAATTCACCGTGAGAAAAAAAATAGCAAGGCTGCCTCAGGATCTGCACACAGCATCTTTCATCTCCCAGTCCATTACAGGAAACTGCTAGTCTGGCAAAGAGAAGTGAAAATTCACAAAGAAGGTACTTGAAAAGTTTGGGGTTTTTCTCCAAAATACAGGTGGATCTCAATATTTTTGGAATGTGATGAAGCCATTTCAAGACAGCTAAGTTAGGAAAAGAATAAAGATTACACTCAGCATCTAAAAGAGCAATTAGCCATTGGAACATACTATCAGGGAATTCCTGGGAGTCTTCATGGAAAAAAAAAAAGAGACTGCTTTAAAAATAGTGTTTGCTGATGACTGTAATTTTTGTGATATGTCTCGTCATGCTTTATGGATTCTGTATTGAGCCAGCTTCTGTGTTTATTTGAAATGCTCAGATTTCAACTCACAAAGCGACATTTCTAGCCTTCTGGTCATGCTGGAGGGTTTGTGTGATGCAGGTGAAGCCTAATGCCTCCTCACTAAAAAGGAAAATAAAGGTACTAATTAAAAAAAGAAAAATCTCAGTTTTTAAGTCAATATCATAATTTCTGTACTTAATTTATGATTCCTGAATCTTTGGAGTTGTCAGTACTGTAATAAAAAAGTATTACTGCAGTTCTCTGGCTTCTAAATGGAAAGTGATGAGCAAGCTAAGAATATGTAGAACTGCAGCAAGTGCAGTTTTTCATTGTAATCTTTCTACCCAAAATCTTCTGACAGAAGTATCTTTTTATTTTTTTATTTTTCCTTTTTTCACCTTCTTCTTCTTTTTTTTTTTTTTTCCTGGTCTTAAAAAACTTCACTTTAAGTGCCATATATATATATATATGTATATAAGTATGTGTGTGTGTTTGTATATATATATGTATATGTGTGTGTGTGTATATATATATATATATATATGGCTCATATATATATATATATATGTCTTCTTTTGCTATACACTAATGGAAGTAATTAACACTAAAAGTACAACTTATTTCCAGTGCCATCATATGCCTGAAAAATGCTTTTGTCAATATTTCTGCCTCACCATCATACACTGTTTAGTGTGTATTACCCATCTTGCATCTAAAACCTCAGCTGATTTGATGTTAGAGTATTTAGTACTAATGTTTTGTCCCATTTTCCCTTTATTATTGAAGCATGTATCTCAGTACTTTGCTGACAGTCTTCAGTGCCCCACCAGCCATCAATTAAAGACAGCTGGGGATCTTCTGAAACCTCTGTCACCTGCTGTTTACTCTGCTTTTGAAGCTCAGACAAGAATCTGGTTTGTTACCGTTTGCATTTGAGTTGCTATAGACCTACAAAACTTGTTGAGAAGTTTTGATTTTTATTTTTAAAGGTTAAAGGGCTAGACAAACATTGATTTATAACATCAGAAACAGACAGAACAGTCACAGATGTTCATAGAAGAAACAGGTAAATAATAAAGAAAAGCTATATTTAGCTCACTTCATTAGGATTAGGTAAGAAAGCTTTCCCTTTCTTTCTCTAAATGAAGTTGTTTCATCTTGTCAAGATCATTTTTGAGTGTCAGGCTTTTTGATTCCCACCTCTGTCCTGTGGTGGAGTATTTCAGCTTTTCTTCAATCAAATCTTCCAGAGCTCCAGACCATGCATTTTTTCTCTTTCCATGGTGAATTCTGTTTTATCTTTCTAGGAGAGAAAGTCTGGTTTCCAACCAAGTTTATGGGGGAAAAATGAGAGTTTATTTGCTTTCCATAGTTATGTAAATATGTTTGTTTTTTTTTTTTCCTACTGGAACTCATATTTTGCTTGTGATTGATTAAAAAAACAGAAATTTGCTTCAACAAGGTCCACATCTGTCTTCTTTAATTTGGTGACTAAGGAAAATGTTTTTCTCTGACCTTACTCTGTTATCAACTTTCACATTAAAAACATACATGAAAAGGCAGTAGTCTTAACAGTACACAGCTGTGTCGATGTGAGCTGAAATTCCCCCCCCACCAACAATAACCAGGCTAGCTCAGTCTGGAAGCAAATGAAAAGCTGTATTTACAAGCAGATGAAATGCAATGAATATGTACAAATATACAAAATTCACAACATTTACAAATATATACAATCAACAGAAAAGCACAACCAAGCTCTCTTTGCTTCCCCCCAAGGGGACCCTCCCAAAGGGGCCTCCCTCTCCCAGGAGCTTCCCCCCCAGACCCCCCTGGACAGAGAAGCAGAGTTTAGTTAGAGCAGAAAGTTGTTAACTTAGCTGCCAAGGTCAGTGTGTTATCTTCAGCCAGAAGAGAAGAAGAAACAGAAGCCAGACAGCCCAGCAACTGCCCCCACTGCCGAATGCAGAATGTGCAGAATGCCTACTTTGTTTTGGGTAATAGTTCTTAAACATTTCTATCTATCCAATGGAAGTGTTTAGAACAATCGTTATTTTGCTTTCTTACACCCAATAGTGACTTATTTACATTCTTTCACTTTCTCTGTTCTGAACTTTGCAAGGAAAAATTAAAAAGACAGTTTCAAACCATCACAACAGCTTATTAGTAGCATCTGACTGAGACTAGGCATGATGCCACAGAAGTCTTCTGGACTGACAGCAGATTTGGAGGTGACTCATACACTATTTCTTCCTTTTAGGTATGTAATAGTATTGTATATAAGATATATTTCCTCTGAAAGTAGATACCTGTATGAGATTGTATTTTGCAATTAGGGAATTAATTTTGTCATAACACACAGATGTGTAACTCAGATCCTAGACAGGTGTTGGAGGGACTTGGTTCAAAATATTCCACAATGGGCTTTTATTTTAGATGTTCCTTTTAGTTTATTTTGAAGCAATCTTTTTTCTTTTTTTCTTTTCAATTTATGGTTTTGTGAATGCTTTATGGCCTCTATCAACTGACAGAAACCTTAAAATAAATTGTTGTTATTTACTAGAATCATTGTAAGGTATCCTGATGGAGAAGTCACATTTCATGCTTAGGATACCTAAAAATGTCTCCAAAAAAGCTCTATATTTCAGTATCAAGTAGGTCAAGAATCTCAAATTGTAGAAAATATTCAGAATATCTGAAGCAAAGGTTCTCAACTAGATCACCTCTAAAGCCCTGTTTTGCTCATTTTCTCTTGCTTAATCTCTCAAGGCTGTAAAGTAGTGTATTAGTAAGTTTATGTGGACAAAATTCTCTTGCATAACACTTGAAGTTTTAGAAATCAGTTTCAAAGGAAGAAATGTCTCTGAAAAAAAAAAAAAAACCAAAAAACAACCCAAACATAATCCATAAATCTTTTCCTGTATTAATACTGAAGGTATCATTTCAGATGTAAAGACTGTTCCAAGTGGTAGCCAGAAGGTCTTACATCTTGCAAGCTATAAGTATCTCCTGCTTTATTACTTACATTTGTAGACCCTAAAATCATAGCCAAAGGCAATAAACAGATCAGAGGACTTAGATCTAAGCTTTAGTGTCTTTGTTCTCCAATAGTCTTTCTACCTTCAATTTAAAGAGCTATAACAATATTTTCTCTCTACTTTCCTATACAGTTGTAATCCCCATAGCATCACACATCTCAGATGCACTGATTTATATCTTCGGTAGCTTTATTAGATAAGGACATCTTGTTTCCATTTTACAGGTGCATAAACAAGGTACAAACACATTCACACACAAAAATTTGGACTAAGATACAACAGCAAACCAGAAATTATGTTAATTGACACAAATGTAACCTCATGCACCCACATAATCTGAAAGCTCAAATATCCTATTTGGAAGCATGGGAAAGAAATAATTTCAACAGTCTTACTCTTTTACTGGAAATATGAAAAAGTAGAGAAATCTAAAAAAAGTCCCCCCTTTTTTTTTTTTTCTTTAGAGGTTGAATCCCTGTTTCACTGACTAACAGCAATTGATCATCAAATGTTGTCTCCTATATTTCAGGCAGGCACCTCATATCACCCCTTTCATAATTGATTCCCCTCTGGTTCAGTATGTAAAAATTATAGGAAAGAGTTTGGATTAGAAAGCAGGAACTTGTTTTTGCCTTGAGGAGAAAAGAATTGAAGTCAACAGGATACCAATAAGCTACAAATTAATAAGCCATCTTTAAAGTATTCAAGGCAGGAGGAGTCAAGCCCTAATTATAATCACTATACATAAATTTAAGCTCTGGCTCTAGTGAAATAGATACAGATTTTCTCACTATCTGTGCTGAAGCCAAGCAATTATTCATGAACTTGTGAGCTCTTGGCCATTATAAAAGTTTCAATGCAAGTTGGTTTCAATGGTATTCTGTTCAGGCATTTGTTATTTTTTTTTTTTTGTCTTATCATTGAGGCAGTCATTCTACATTTTTTCTATGCATTTTGCCTTGGAAAAGGCTTCTTGAAATTCATACTACACTGTATGTTTATTTTGGTCAGAAAAAACCTTTTGTACAAAGACAGTTTATATCTTCAAACTGGAGTTTACAGAAACCAAAGGAGTATATCACTTCACATCACATTTTAGGTTAGATTCTATTTAACTGTTTTCTTCACATATTGACCATTTCCACTGCAAGTGATGCTATTGATTTTCTTCCTCCCAGGTAGTATAAAACTGTTTCCCAATGATCTGAGACAAGGAATATTTCTGATGTCACTACATACCTAAAAAGTCTGTGTGTGTATGTGTGTTGTTCACATCTAACAAGTGCTGTAGGGTGAGAACAGGCAAGCTACTAACTCTTAATTGGAACTTTCCTAAACTTTCTGAACCACTTGTGTCTGCAAAATTTAGTGGAAAATCTCATATGAGGAAGCTGACTCGTGATGTTTTGGCACTTTCATCTCCAGAGCTGAAAGAACCGAAACATATGAAAATAATTCAAAGCGAAGTTAGCTAAAGGCTTTGAACCTTAGGGTTGTTGTGTGAGTTTAGTGTGGTTTTGAAGCAAACACTCTTAGCAGATCTTATTTTATTTTAACTTGTTTATCCACACTAGCTGTTAGAGGTTCATCCTGAAGGTTCTTTAGTAATCAGTCTGGAAATTGAAATTCTGGAACTAGGCACAGAGTGAACAACTGACTATGACAGTGGCTATACTGGAAGTGGGGATTTAAGATGTCTCTTGAAAGAGTCAAAATCCAAAGGCTCCATGTTGATGCGCTGACTACTGATCACACTAATCCGTTACAGTTAGCGTGTTCTGAAATAATTTGCCACCTCATAGAAGGTTATCACACAGTTCAGAGGTGAGTATAAAGAAGATGATTTCTTGGAAGGCTAAATTCCTATTTTATGACAGTTTAAAAGGATAATTAAATTTAAATTATTCTTTTTATTCTTCTAAAAGAGGAGATAACTAACCTCAGTGAAAGCACATGGATCATTGTGACTTCAGCTGTTATAGAAAATCTATAACTACGGACATTGATATATCCTTTGTTATACAATATAATTACTTTGTCATAGTTTTATTAAAGGTAAACTATATTTTACTTAGGACGTTTTTTTCTTAGTCTCCTTAAACTCCTTTTGACTGATTTGCTGAAACAGGTTTTTTGAAAATAGGAGGTAAAGAGTTCTGAAGGAAAAAAAAAAGAAAAGAGAAAAAAAAAAGCCAACCTGGCATACATTAAGAAAATACAGTATTCTAGTGCTCATAACTTTGGGCAAGGTCATTGTCCTGTCAGGTCATATGTTCTGTGTTTTACTAGTGTTTTACTACATGTAGCTCTAGTAGACATATATACATTGACAAGTCCTGGAGAGCTTCTTAGACCAATGTCTTTGTGACCATTACAATGTCATTCTGAGGCACAATTTATGTATTCACATGTAATTGTCTCTCTTCCATCACCTGTGTCGCTCGGGCATGTGGACTAAGGACAGGTGATAGCATACTCTTTTGATATAGAGAACTGAAGGGTGAGGGATGAGCTTTGGCAAAAACTGTGGCCTTCATTGGAACTTGATTGATACTGTACTGCAAAATACTTGAAATTGAAAGCAGAGATATAAAAAGTTAGAATTGCAGTTAAATATTTTTGCAACAAGTCCTACCTCTTTTAAAGTTAACAAGGTATTTTACATAGTCTTCAAGAACCTGTGAATCTACCTCTTGTACTGCTTCTGAAATGTAGTACTTTTTAAAAGGGCTTTTCATGCCAAGTAGGAAAACAGCTTCCTACAGAACCACACCAATGAAAATATAATTGATCTAATCTGAAGACACTCAGGCTGTATGAGTTTAATTTAATTTAAGCAACATAAAATAAAATGTCAACATTAAAAGCAGGAATCAAAATATATAAATAAAAATTTCCCCAGCCATGTATGTTAAAATATCCTCTTTTATTTAATTGCTATAAATATTAATAATATGTATTTTGGTGCAGGCCAGGGACATTGTTGTACTACAATAGGACTTGTTCAGAAAGTCAGTGGTTCCTCTACCCCTTCAGTTCATCTCCATACATCTGCATGGGCATGAATCACATTTAAAATTACCCTTTGTGTGGCTGCTGGCTTACTTCCCTTGTGCATAAATGGATACGGTGTATATACCACAGAAAGGAAGTTTTGGAAGTATAATTACAGATCCTCCGTTGAGCGATTTCTAATTGTTTCAGCAAGCTGGTTCTTGATTTTTCAGAAGTTATTTATGAAACAAATTTTATTTGAGAGTCTTTGGCCATTTGGGACTGTGACAATTGGCAGGTGAATACCAATACCTATAAGGAGCATGAGGCCACAGCTGGAGGACTGGCACACACTAGGCACAAACTCTGAGGTCCCAGAGTGTGTCCAGAGAAGAGCAACAAGGCTGGTCAAGGGTTAAGAGGGCATGTCCTATGAGGAGCAGCTGAGGGAGCTGGGTTTGTTTAGTCTGGAGAAGAGAAGGCTAAGCGGAGATCTTACTGCTCTCTGCAACTACCTGAAAGAAGGTTGTAGTGAGGCTGCTGTTGGTCTCGTCTCCCAAGTAACTAGCGATAGAATGAGAGCAAACGGGTTTGAGTTGCACCAAGGGAGGTTTAGATTAGACATTAGGAAAAACTTCTTTACTGAGAGAGCAGTGAGATGCTGGAACAGGCTGCCCAGGGAGGTTTTGGAGTTGCCATCCCTGGAGGTGTTCACGAAGCATGTAGATGTGATGCTTCAGGACATGATTTAGTGGTCATGGCAGTTGGGTTACAGTTGGACTTGATGATCTCAAAGGCCTTTTCCAGCCTTAGTGATTCTATGAGAAGGGAAAAGTTAAGAAGTGAGCCTTAAATGGCACAATAAAAGGTAATGATGTCTGCTCACCTGGGATAAAAGTGCTCTGAGAGGTATATAAACAGCAGTTTAAACAAACTTTAGTAAGAAGCAGTAAAATGTGCTGAGAAAGAAGTTTTGGAGGTGTCTGAATTTGTCAGCAGTTGGAATCCACTCTGTTATTATGTAACATGATACAAACAGTCATATTCTAATTTTAACAGACACTTAGCATGTTGTGGGTGTTTATTTTTTCATCTGTAGTAGCTACTAATGAGACAAATAAGGCAATAGAATCTTCATCCAGAGGTCTCTGCAAATCATTTACAATTTCAATTGAGAGAGTAAACAGATGATTTGAGAGATCACATCCCTTTTTATTGCTTGGGTATCATGCCTGAGATATTTTGCTGTTTCCTTGATTTCTTTTGTTGCTTAATAAAAGAAAACATTTTTTCTTTTGGATTGTCTTTACTGTGTTTCTTGTAAGGTTTGTTCAGCTTCTGTTTCTGTGTCAGGCACTAGCAAATGTATCATTCTACACCTGATAAGTTCAGTTCTGCCAAAAATATTCCTAGTAATTGCAACACTCTTAATTCCAATTTTGCTAGTCTCACATTTAAAAATTCATCTTTTCTGACTTTTCTTATTCAGCCCTCTGACTGAATATGACATAAACATTTAAAAATAAATAATTCCAGTAAAGAACATAGTTATTCGACTTCCTTTATCTTCAGTCTTTCAAAAAAGTGTTATTTTTGGAAAGAAATTCTGGAAACAAAGTGTGTAGAAATTAAAATAGTAATTCCTGATTAACATAAACTTTTCGTACTTGAATTCACCTGTACTTTAGTCTCCATCAAAATTATTTCTGAAGTTAAGTTTTCTTTTCTTTTTTCTCTTTTCTCTTTGCTTTGCTTTGATTTTCTTTCCTTTCCTTTGCTTTGCTTTTCTTTCCTTTGCTTTTCTTTGCTTTTTCCCAGAAAACACCACCTTCAGAGAATATTTTCCAGTATTATTATGTCATATCAGGAGACATGGAAATCTTGAGATCTTTTGTTCAGATAGGTTTTAAGTAATCTTTTTTTCTCTCCTTTTGATGTCTGCCTTCCTTTTAGAAATTAATGGGGGAAACAACTGAGGATAAAATGATAAAAAAATAAAATTAAATGGTTTGTGTTTTGCCTAGACTTGACCTTCCCCAGAATGTTGTTAGTTTATGTATGTAAGATTTATCTTACTGACTTTAATTTATTCCACTTTCTTCAGGTACCCATTTATGAATAAACTTCCCTCTGAGTGCTGAGGGATCTTATCCTTTACATGACTAACATTTGTTAAGATTTCTTTCTCGTTTCTTCTCTTTGTGTCTCATAATAAAGTCAGGGTGGCATATGCCTCTGACTCATGTTTGGGAGAGTTTAATTGTTAGAAATTCACAGTTGAGTGATGTGTCTTTCCCTTTCCCTGGATTTGTGCCCTGCTTGTGTGGATTGCCAACTTTCTAAATGACTATGCAAGGCAAAGAATCACAGAGCTCTTCTGTCACCATATCCCTTGGCCCTAGATGTGAGCTGAATTTGCTACTTCTTCATAAACAGCACAAAACAAGATAGAGAAATGAAGTTGTTAACAACTAAATTAAAACCATCACAACATCATCGTATTCTCCACAGACTTACCATTGGTTGTATCAGAGAACTGACTCATTTCTTGGTTTTTATGTCATCTAGTGTTGGTGGGCCCCTTTCAGCATTACTGCTGACTCAGTTCTAATTTAAACATCTCTGAGGATTCAAATTTCCACAGCTCTATTGGTTTCTAATAAATCCAAGAAGTAGTCCAGTTCTTCTTGTCTGCCTAGATATATTGTCCTAAGTTAACATTTTATGAACTGTTGGAATCCACTTGAAACTACTCTCATTTAAGATCATTTAAATTAATTTTCATATTTAAGACTTCACTAGCTTCTAATACTTCCTAGTGAGGATGGTGTACAGACAAACCTCTAAGCTACTGAGAGGATTTTCTGTAATTTATTCTCCTAAATTTACATCTAGATTTCCCCAAATATTAAGATTGTCTCTGCTTGTAAGTTTATCTGGTTGGAATTTGAGGATGAAGTAATTTTTCTGAGTACCTCAGACCTAAAAGTACCAGTGCCTATATTCTGGATATGCTACTGGATTTCTGGAAATCTTAGATGCATTAGTTGAACTCTGCCACTCATATAAAAAACGTCTGATGTTTTTGAGAAGTCTTGGGCCTCCAGTTCATGTTACACACAGTGAATCTCATGTCTCCAGAAGATTGTGGCTACACCATGCAAAGCATCTGCAAAATTGTAATAAGTTTGTCTTCTTTTAGGACAGAAATCCAGGTGAAAACTGCCCCAAGGAAAAGCTTTGGTTGGCAGATGAAGAGGCTTCTGCCTCAGGAATTATTTGTCCCTGTGCAGGGATATGTAGACTTGAAGGCTTTTTCATTTCTTTCAAAAATATCACTGGGTAATTGTTGCAGAAAGGTGTTTTAAAATTGCTTAAATCACTTGCCTTGGAATCTTGATTTAGGATCCTGTTGGTGATGTCAATTTGTTATAGGTGAGTGATTTAAGTAGCTTAAACGATCATTGTCAAAAGTATTGGCAAAAGTGATTTCAACATGAATTTGTAGAAGTGCAACATAAGTAAATTTGATGGCAAAGTTCACTATTACTACATGGAAGAAATGTACAAAGGAAGAGTTGAATTACACTTAATTTATGGAGAGTCTGGATAGGAAAAGTATAAGGGATGGAGAAAATGAGGGGATAAAAATGTTTACCTGTTAGTTCTCTTGGTAGTTTAATGAAGTTTGCCATAATCAACATAGAAACTTGGTTAAAGATTTAAGAGTTACAAGATTCAGATGGGATATATGGCAGTTTCCTAAATCAAAGCATGTGCATAAGTATACACACATAGATAGACACAGAGATTACATTGTACACACAAATGCACATATACACACAAGTAAAAAGGTTAAGTTATATTTAAACAGGCACACACATATAGAGAGGTTAACATATGACCAAGAGGTTTCTCCTACTGCACTTGCTGTGTGCACTTGCATAGTAAATTACTCACTTTTCTACAGCACTTGCCAACAGATAATTGTTGGTACCTCTGGAAAATCTACCCAGACAAGTGTCTCACCTCTGGGGCAGATACCAAGCCACAGCCTGCTGTGATCTTGGAGGGCTCTGAGGTGGCTTGCTTGGGCAATCATTTTGTGCAATAAACTGACTGGCTTTTAATCAAATCACATGCAATGGAAAGGTAAGCATGAGACTCCTTATACCCACAACTTTCTTTGTTCCTTGATAAATGAGTTTTGAAATAGGCAGCTTATTTATGTGTTAATCCCATGACTGGTGCTCCAAACCCACCACCTTGTACCTGAATATTGGTCCTATTGGCTGCAGTCTCCAGATAAGCTAATGGAAAACCCTTAATTAAACCTTGTACCTGAGCGATACAGTAATGTCATACTAACCTTGCTCTAGTCTGGGAAAGCAGCCTAGCTCAAATCCAAATAACAGTACTTTACTTTGTTCCCCTGTAGTAGCTAATGGTGTAATTCTATGCAATTGACAATCAGGTCTTTGAAGAACTCCAGTAAAAGCTGACACTTTATAGCACACTATATATTTGCTGTCTTCTTTTTTCTTTTTTTTTTTTTTTTTCCTCAGTATGTATTTTTTGCTGTGTTCCTGAATGCCTCAGTAGGTTATTTTAAATATGGCTTTTTAAAATTCTCATCCAATACTTCTGGTTTGGATTCAGCACTTTTATGGAGAGTGTGAATTACACACTGTGTGAGACAATAAAAACTTCATTCAAAACCTTAAAAAGAGCATTGTGTTTTAGAACCACTGAGAGATAAGACAATAAAATCTTGAATAAGAACAAAAATAGTGTTCTCCTGAAAACTGCTTATCACCAGCTGGAAGATTTTGCTGACTAACCCATGGGGGTAATGGCTGACAAACTTCTGTTGAAGCCTGTCAATCCTGGTATTTTCTGCATGGCTGCAAAGTAAATCATGGACAATAAGAAGGAGTACCTTTTTCAGTAAATCATTATAGCATTTCTCAAGCACTCCAGTAAAGGGACAAAAGACGTATCTGGGGCATGAAACTTTAGATCCAGTGTTTGGACAACAGTCAATTAGATTTTACAGTATGCAGTTACACTGAATCTTTACTGCTCTGCTGGTAGTGGGATACCAAACAGAGAAGGTGGTTATTTTAACTGCAAGGCAATAAAAGCAAAATATTATTATTACAGGTTTTCCTCCCCATTTCATTTAGCTGCATTATGATTGCGTGTCAGCTTTGAGATAATGTGTGTCAATGCTGTCAGAAAAAGGTACACACCACCTGCAAGGCAGAGCTGGTCAGACAGGTGTATTCATTATTAGTGCTGTGATGGTCTGTGTCTGGTTTTGGCTATTTCAGAATATGTCATGTTATTTGATATTTTATTTATTTTATAATTTTCATATTTATTTATTTCCAGAAATAGTTTAAAAGGCATAATCCCTGTGTGGTCTGTGCAAAATGGAAAGTCAGTTTATTTCAGTTCATAACATATATTTTAGTACTTCCAGTATGAAATCTGATCACATAGATCAGAGGTTTAAGTTAATGCAAAATATTGTGGTGTTTCTTAAAATGTCACATCCCAGGTTTGCTGAATAGGGCATGGCCTCATGCTGGCAGCTTTGTCACCATGCAAGTGGCAATGTTTATGAAACAATGGTAGGGAAAATAATGACTCATTCAGAACAGGGATGGGAGATTCTTCCCCAAAAATAAGAGGAAAGACACTATCCTTCATTGAACAAGAGAGGCAGAAAGAAAGCAGGGGAGCAGGAGGGAGTTTCCATCAGAGACAAGGTCATGTAGAGAAGGAGGGATGCCCATGGATGTCCTGGAGCTGTGCTCTAACAAGCCAGTAAATGCTCTGCTTTGCAGGCTAACACCCATGACTAGGGAAAGTCACAGAAGTCTGTTCAGGTTTTCTGGCAGATTATGTATTTTTTAACATGACCTCATTTTGTCCCTTTGCTGACCATTTTGGAAGCTTTTCACATGTGAATATATTTTTTTAACCCTTTTATTATCCTTAGATAGGTCCTTACAGTCTGTTGGCTATCAAGGATCCCATTATTTTAAGCAAATGCTACCTACACTTTGCTAGGGAAGGCACATTAAGAGAGATCTTGAGCCAGAATGTATTTATTGTTTTCATGTCTTTTCAAGGATGGGAGAGTCCAAAAAGTAACGGACTGCCTTTGTGGGCCATTATTGAAGGTAAGCCTGGCTGTGGTATCCTTGCTTTCTGGTTTGTGGGCTTTTCTCTGCTACTCAGAGTGGCTTTGCAGGTGCTATGGAGAAGGAAGTGTGGCCATGGCCTTTCCCTCCCCTCCACTGCAATTGCCTGACCATAGAGTGAGGCACATAGTGAACTGTCCAAACTGTGAGAGTCACCCTGTCTGGGTACTTGCCCTCTCCTACTACAGTCCATGTGCCAGGTCTGCCAGCAGAAGGAAGCCCAGACTCGCTGGCATGGAGGACATTCTGATAGGTTCTACCAAATTCTGTCATCTACAAGCTGAAAGGGGTCACACTTGAGCTTGGGTGGTCTTAACTGGGTTGCTTGCAGACTGAAAATATCAAGAGCTGCTATTTTTCTTCCCTGAATATAAAGACTTTGTAGATTTCATTAAAACCTAAATTGCAGGGTTCTATAAAGATGGAACATGATCCTGTACACATTATCTGATAAAGGTATGCATAAAAAGATACTTATATTCTGAAGTGTTTATAAGGAAGAAGTCTTGCACAGAGCAGAATAATTTATCTCCTTGAAACAAGAATCTTGACACTCGTGTAGTAATTCTTGGCTAAATCAAAATTATTGTACAAATTACTGAAAAGGTTTCCATTTTCATGAATGTATACTTTATTGTGAAGGATTGTTGAATGTTATGGGTTGCTGTAAAAGAATACCTGCACTAAAAGTATTAAGGAAAAAATCTGTTATTAGAGACATTATAGTTGATATATTTAATTATTGTGTGTATATATATATTTTTTTTGATAGCTACTTTAGTGACCTGATTTAATATATCTGTAATACATTGGAGTCACCTGATTGTGACAAAAGCCAATTGCACACTTACATGGTTTGAAACCAGGACTAGGTATTGTGATCATAAAAAAGAAAATAAGGTGTCACTAAACTAACAATGAAAAATACTGACTAATTTGATCTTGTTTAGAAATGATTGTAGCAATGTTTGTAAACAATCCACCTTTATCAATATTTATTCTGTCATAATATGCATATGCAGCAAGCCTCCAGTGAGATTTGTGTGTTTTTAACTCAATGGTGCTCAGAAGAAACAGCTCAGGTGCTGCTCAGGTTACAGGGTGCTAAAAGATGTTTAGCAGTTTATTCTGATGTAGAGGGGAAAAAAATATATTTTTTACCATGAACACTGCAATAATTGTCAAGTTTATCAGTTCTTGGATAAAATTAGTGTGGAACATTTCCAAAGGGGACTCCGGCCCTTCTGCATGCTCTGGCTTACTGCTAAGGAGTTCCCCTCTGGTTGACATAAACTAAGATGCTTTTCTCTTTTTCTACCTTGGGTCTCTTAAATTCTTTCTGATCTGAGAAATAAGAGCTTGTTTTTGTGGTTTGTGGAATCATTTTTCTTCCTTAAAGAGAGGATTTCCTTGTTTTCACTCGGGCGTTTTCCTGACAAAGAAGTCAATGTCAACTTTGTACCCTCCTTGATGCACTTGTGTAGTGGATATTCACACCTAGAATTTTTTAAGAAGGTAGGTTAAATACAAACATGTAAATGCTTGTGTAAAATACATGCCTATCTGTAGACGCAGGGCTGCATTCTGCTTTTTTAATCAGTTATTAGTTCTGATTTCATTAAAAATCTAGATGTAATGCTTTTGATTATATTGATGTCAAACCAGAATTACTCCGAGGGAGCTCCTTGAACAGAACTACTCTTGACTTAAAACATGCAAAAGAACAAACAGTTTCTATTCTGTGTCTTCACAGATGAAATCAGTAAAAAATAAATATAACTTTTTAAGGGAAAAACTCTTACAGAGAAAGACATTTTACCTGCTATTTAAAGCTCTGTTTTCTTTAAGCATTAGACTGTGACAGAAATAATGAAAAAGAGTAAGAAATATTTACATTTTAACTTTTGACTGAAATAATGGTTACCAGAAATTCAGCTTGAGCTGTCAGCCTTTGATATATCTACAAAGTGACAGGATCAAATAATTCCTGTAATTACATTTCATAGTCCTGGTATAATTTTACCTAAATCTCCTAACAGTTTGTAACACTACAGAAAAATAATAAAACCCCTGATTTGAAAATTTCTATTGTCATCCTGCTCAAAACAGAATGAGTTATTTGAACACAGGGGAGTTAGTTATATTAACTTAAGGTTTATTGCAATTAGGAAATTTACACAAAAGCATTTGCCAAGGCACCATCACAAAAAGACAGAAATAGAAATCAAGCACTGCTGTACTCTTTTTTTTTTTTTTTTTTACCTTCTAAAGAAAGAGGACAAGCTGTATCAGTGATCAATGCTCCGAATACAGAGTCCTGTCTGAGAGGCTGTAGCTACTCTATCATTCAGGTTGGGGAAAATATGCACTGCTGAAGTGAATTTCCAAGTTGTCTCCACTCAATGTGTTTTGGTTTGGTTTGCAGGGAGGTTTAGATGAGCATTAGCTACACTGGAAGATGCCACCAGCCCAAGGAACTGGGTTATATCTGCTGTAATGTTCCTGAGCTGTCACCCCATGAAGATGTAGGGTCCTCATCACTACGTGCTTCTGTATACTGCTTCTCTGTATTGTTCCATATTACTTGATAATAATTACCTAGATTTAAACTTATGGAAATATGTTGCTGAAAACATCTAAATGAAGCACCGAGTGGAAACTTCACACTTGTTGACTTTCAGCGTCATCCAGATTCTCTTCATATATTTCTTTATCTCCTTTCCTAAATATTTTTTTTTAAATTACATATTTTTATTAAGCCTCTGAATAGGAAAACTGTGGTAGAAGTTAAGAAATATATAAAGACTCCTATTGACATTAATACGCAGCTACCATAAGATGCAACTCAATAGCTGCTCAGTGGTGCAGACCAACTTGCTCAGCAACATACACCATAAAGTGAAAGAAGAATATATAAAAAAAAAACTTACTTCAATGGGAATTTAGCCAGGACATAAGAATTACTGATGAAAATATCAATCCTAATCTTAAGAACTGCCACAGAAATTTTAGCAGAACATTCTGGGTTTTATTTCAGCTAGGAAAGATACCAGTACTGCAACAATAACCTACTGATCCTGAGGGAATCCAACTGAATGACCCTGTTGGCCTTTGTGCACCATTGATTTGAAGTGAATCTAGCAATCATTTTACCTGTAAAAGCTCAGAGAACATCAGGCCAGGTAGCTTGGGCAAACAGAAGGGTGTGTACATGGTATGTATTCTTCCAGACCAGATGTGAAGTTACAGAATGTGTTACAAATTTCAGTTATATTTAGGGAAGAACAAAAACCAGACGAGTAGCAACATAAATTTACTCAGGAAAAGAGGCAAAAATCCTTCTGACTGAAATGAAACCAGAATTTAAATAAGCTTCTGAGTATTTTCCGCTCTTATTTAGGAAACACTCATTTGCCTGAATCTTAAACACACTGACTTTTTAAACAGAGCTCCCTTTGATTTCTTTGGCATCATGACTGGGTCACACAGGTTTGCTAATTTGGATGATTCCTATTTTAAGTCTCTGAGTTATTCCCTTGAACCTTGTCTGTCTCCATTAGACATAATTTGCAAGTATACAGTAAACAGGATACATAAAAGCTGATAGTTGAATTCAGCAGTCCATAATTAGATTAAGCTACATCCTACTCTGAAACAAAATTGATCATGTGGCAGCCTGCAATTTTCCTGAAATTTCTGTGGGGGTTGTAATACTTACCCTCAGTAGATAAGATGCAGTAGCATTTGAGCACATAAAGCCTGCCACCTGTAGCTGACTGGGAAGTGTTTTCCCTTTTCCTTTTTTTTTTCCCCCCACTTTTATCCTTTTTCTCTTTTCTCATTTTACTTCCCCTTTCTTTGTCTTTCACTTTCATATTCTCTTTCCTTTTAAAGCCTTGTTGTAATAGTGGATTGACAAGAAGCAGAAATAATTTCTTTCTATACTTGTAGTTAAAGTAAAAAAGTTTTGACTATACATTGTCATGCAAATTCCAATTTGTTGAAGTATATCTTTATGTATATGCTGTTTATAATTTAAAATTTAATATTTATTATTGATATTCTAAAGAAACACCTGAAGCCACAGTATTAAGTAGTAGATTTTTATACATAGAATAAAGAATGAATGAATTTCTCACTTGGATGCTGCTGTTTGACCACAGGCTGTAAAATCTGTAAGCAGATGCTAAAATGAAGAGAGGGAGTCAAAAGGGAAGTGGAGAAAGCCTTTATCTTCTTAACATCATAACCCTTCGTAACATCATTTTGTGGGTGTGATGGTTTGAAACTGTCTTTTTAATTCTTCCTTGCAAAGTTCAGAACAGAGAAAGTGAAAGAATGTAAATAAGTCACTATTGGGTGTAAGAAAGCAAAATAACGATTGTTCTAAACACTTCCATTGGATAGATAGAAATGTTTAAGAACTATTACCCAAAACAAAGTAGGCATTCTGCACATTCTGCGTTCGGCAGTGGGGGCAGTTGCTGGGCTGTCTGGCTGCTGTTTCTTCTTCTCTTCTGGCTGAAGATAACACACTGACCTTGGCAGCTAAGTTAACAACTTTCTGCTCTAACTAAACTCTGCTTCTCTGTCCAGGGGGGTCTGGGGGGGAAGCTCCTGGGAGAGAGAGGCCCCTTTGGGAGGGTCCCCTTGGGGGGAAGCAAAGGGAGATCGATTGTGCTTTTTCTGTTGATTGTATATATTTGTGAATGTTGTGAATTTTATATATTTGTACATATTCATTGCATTTCATTGTAGATTTTAGACTCTGCTTGTAAATACAGCTTTTCATTTGCTTCCAGACTGGGCTAGCCTGGTTATTGTCGGTGGGGGGGGGAATTTCAGCTCACACCGACACACTTTTTATTTTTGGCGCCCAACGTGGGGCTCGATTGCTTGTGATTTATTTCTGCTCAGATTAGGAAGCAAAATGAAGCTGTTTTGGATTTTGAGTAATTTTATTTCATCTATTATCGGTGTGATTGTTTACAGATGGGCTGTTTCCTGCATGATAGACAAGATTGTGAGATATGTGGCATATAAGTCGTTTCTTTGGGTTAAGAACAAGTTACTGAATGTTGGTGAATTCTGTTGTGGTCTTATTGGGCTAAGAAGCTATGGTAACTCAACTATGGATGTGCTAGCAGACACATATGAGTTTGTTACTCCTCTTACAACTACAGAGGGTCCTTGGAACCAGTGGTACCCTAGATATCTTGTACTAGCCTTAATCTTAATTTTGTTGCTTCTTGGAATAATCATATGGCTACTGATAGCACTGTGTCAAGAAAGACATAAGGCTACTTGCTCTTCCAACTCTGCTGTGAATGTGAAAACCAAGCCAGTAAATTTGGTGGCCACTGTAACCAGAAAGCGTAAAGGAGATGCAGATGCTGCAGGAGATGGTGCAGATGGAGATGAGGGTCCTTCTACTCAGGGTCCCTCTGTTAAGAAAGATCCTTCTGATGAGGAAGAGAGGGTTAGCCTTAAAACTCTGGTAGACCTCTTGAGACCCCACATGGATGATGGAGATGTAGGTCAGGATGTAGACCCTGGTAGATTAGCAACTGCTGGCAGAGCCTTTGAACTCAAGGAAATTCAACGGAGGATTACAACAGGATTATGGGGACAGCGACCTCAGGATGATGATGATGATGATGATGATGAGGATGAGGATGAGGATGAGGATGAGGATGACATACAGTCAGCTAATGCACCCAGACAGGAAATTAGACATGTGAGGAAGGATTACATCAGAGGAGATAATGAGCCAGTCCTGTCTTGGCTAGCCAGGTGTTTTGATATGGGAGCCCCAGCATTGGTGGTAGGCGACAAGTCGGCCTCTCAGTTGGGGATGCTCTCAAAGGATACTGGCATAGACAGGCACCTAGGCAAGTGCATTGGTAAAGTTTCTCTGTGGGCACGCCTCCTACTGGCAGTCTCGCTGAGGTACCCCAGCAGAGATGATTTACCATGGAACCCTAAGCCTTGGACCACAATAGCTGAGGGAATCAAGCGTCTGAGAGAGTTTGCTGTGAGAGAAGTAATGTATGGAGATCATAAGACTCTAAATCCTGATGAAATTCCTGTTGGAACAGGCCTTGCCAAAAAGCTCATTAAGCTTGCTCCTCCTAATTATGCTACTATTCTGGCAAGCAGGATTGTGGCAAGAAATTATGGTGGAGTGCCTCCTACTGTTGGCCATTTCACTGACCAAATGAGGCAGTTGGAGGACAGGCTTGCACGTACTTCTTTGGTTTCAGCCATTGAAACTTTGTCTGGAGAAATGAAGAATTGCATGAAAGAGCTGAAGGAGGAACTTAAAACCTCCATATCCAACTTGATGAAGGGGGATGATTCTGATTCCTCTTCCTCCAGATGGATACAAGTTTCAGCTGTTAGGAACAGACGTGCTCCAAGAAGGCCATTCCAGAATAGGTCAAACCAAAACAGACAGCAGAGGCAATCACGTGGCAGTATCTGGATAACTCTGCGTGATCAGTTTGGTGAGAACATGAACAGATGGCATGGTCAACCAACTTCTGATCTTTTCAAGAGGTTACGGGAGCTGCAGAGAGGCAGATCCTGAGGTAGCAATACCAGGAGGGTAGCTGTCACTTCCTCAGTTTCCCAGAACAACTCTGATAGCTCCAACAGTGATCCTAATTCTGATGCTGGACGCTGTGCCAGCTGTACATGTGGAGGTAATCCCCACCATTAGGGGTGCCCTGCCTTCCGCCAGGGGGAGGTAAGGGATAATGGAGATAACAGAATCTATTGGGATGTGTACATCCAGTGGCCTGGCACTTCAAAATTTCAGAAGTACAGGGCCTTGGTTGACACAGGAGCTCAGTGCACCATAATACCATCAAATTATCAAGGGGGAGAATCTATAACTATTCAGGGAGTCACTGGTGGATCTCAAGAGTTGTTTAAGATAGAGGTTGATATAAGTTTAACTGGGAAGCAGTGGAAGAAACATACTATTGTAACAGGTCCTAATGCACCTTGTATTTTGGGAATTGACTTTCTGAGAGAAGGGCGTTTTAAAGACCCTAAGGGTTACAAACGGGCTTTTGGAATAGCAACTGTAGAAATTGATGGAGGAAAATTGAAGTTGTCCATTAGACCTGAGCTTTCAGATGAATCTGCAGTTGTGGGACAACATGAGATAGAGGATGTAAAGCTGCCGGTTGCTTCTCAAACTGTGCATCACAGACAATACAGAACCAACTGTGACTCTTTGGTGCCCATTCAAAACTTGATTCGTCAGTTGGAGAGTCAGAAAGTCATCAGCAAAACTCATTCACCTTTCAACAGTCCAATCTGGCCAGTGAGAAAGCAGAATGGAGAGTGGCGTCTGACAGTTGATTTCCGTGCCTTGAACGAAGTAACTCCATCCATGAGTGCAGCTGTACCAGACATGATGGAACTCCAATATGAGCTGGAATCCAAGCAGGCCAAATGGTATGCTACCATAGACATTGCTAATGCTTTCTTCTCTATTCCCATAGCAGAGGAATGCAGGCCTCAGTTTGCTTTCACCTGGAGAGGCATTCAGTACACATTCAATTGTTTGCCCCAGGGGTGGATTCACAGTTCAACCATCTGCCATGCAGTGATCCATGATGCTTTGGAGAAAGGTGGAGCTCCAGAACACATTCAGTTCATCGATGACATCATCGTCTGGGGTGAGACTGCTGAAGAAGTCTTCGAGAAAGGTAACAAAATCATTGACATTCTCTTGCAAGCTGGTTTCGCTATCAAGCGAGACAAGGTGAAAGGACCTGCCAGGGAAATCCAGTTTCTGGGAGTGCGGTGGCAAGATGGTCGCCGTCACATCCCAATGGATGTGATAAACAGAGTCTCCACCATGGCAAATCCCATCAACAAGAAAGAAACTATGCGTTTCTTAGGCATAGTGGGATTTTGGAGACTGCACATTCCTGGATACAGTCAGATTGTGAAACCTCTCTATGATGTGACTCGAAAGAGAAACAGTTTCCAATGGGGTCCTGAGCAACAAGCAGCCTTTGACCAGATCAAGCGAGAGGTAGTCCAAGCGATGGGTCTGGGACCTGTCCGAACTGGTCCAGACATTAAGAACATTCTGTACACGGCCGTGAGTGACAATGGTCCAACCTGGTGCTTATAGCAAAGAGCTCCAGGGGAGACAGGAGGACGTCCTCTTGGTTTCTGGGGTCGTGGCTACAGAGGCTCAGAGGCAAACTACACTCCAACAGAGAAAGAGATTTAGCTGCTTATGAAGGAGTGAAAGCTGCTTCTGAAGTGATCGGAACTGAGTCACAACTTCTTCTAGCTCCTAGATTGCCAGTTCTGAATTGGGTGTTCAAAGGCAAAGGTTCTTCACCACATCATGCAACAGATGCTACCTGGTCTAAGTGGATGGCTCTGATAACACAGAGAGCTCGAATGGGAAATCTCGAAAGGCCTGGTTTGGTGGAGGTGATCACAAACTGGCCAGAAGGCACAAGCTGTGCTAAACCTCCAGAGGAGAGAGTAGCTCGTGCTGAGGAAGCTCCTCCTTACAGTGATCTGTCTGATGATGAAAAGAGATATGCTTTGTTCACAGACGGTTCCTGTCGTCTTGTTGGGAACAAGCGGAGATGGAAATCTGCAGTGTGGAGCCCAACGCGCAGAGTTGCAGAAGCGAGAGATGGAGAAGGAGAATCCAGTCAATTCGCAGAGGTAAAAGCTGTCCAGCTAGCTCTTAACATAGCTGAACGTGAGAGATGGCCAAAGCTTTATCTCTACACCGACTCGTGGATGGTAGCCAATGCCTTGTGGGGTTGGCTGAAAGACTGGAAGAAGAATGGCTGGCAGAGAAAAGGAAAGCCAATCTGGGCTGCAGATCTGTGGCAAGACATTGCTGCTCGCATTGAGAGAATCCCAGTGAAAGTGAGACACATCGATGCTCACATTCCTAAGAGCAAAGCTACAGAGGAACAACAACACAACCATCAGGCAGATCTAGCTGCAAGAGTTTCCCAGGTGGACACAAACTCTGATCCTGATCCTGATCTTGACTGGAAACACCGAGGTGAGCTGTTCTTAGCTCGGTGGGCCCATGACTCGTCAGGACATCAAGGCAGAGATGCAACCTACCGATGGGCTCGTGACAGATCCATTGACATTTCCATGGATGCTATCGCACAAGTCATCCATGACTGTGACATTTGTGCTGCTATTAAGCAGGCAAAGCAGATCAAGCCCTTGTGGTACGGTGACCGATGGTCCAAGTACAAGTATGGTGAAGCCTGGCAGATTGACTACATCACTCTACCTCGTTCTCCATCTGGTAAGCAGTATGTGCTAACTATGGTAGAGGCAAGCACTGGATGGCTGGAAACTTATCCAGTTCCTCATGCAACTGCACGTAACACCATTCTTGGCCTGGAGAGACAAATCCTGTGGAGACACGGAACTCCAGAGAGGATTGAGTCAGACAACGGAACTCATTTCAAGAACAATCTTGTAAAAAACTGGGCCAAAGAGCACGGCATCGAGTGGATATTCCACATTCCCTACTATGCACCAGCTGCAGGGAAGATCGAACGCTACAACGGTTTGCTGAAAACCACTCTCAAAGCCATGGGGGGTGGATCTTTGAAAAACTGGGAGAAACATTTAGCACAAGCAACCTGGTTGGTGAATAGTAGAGGTTCAGTGAATCGAGCTGGACCTGCCCAATCAGATTTGTTGCGAAAGGAAGAAGGTGATAGAGTTCCTGTTATCAGAGAAAAGAATCTGTTAGGCAAAACTGTTTGGGTATTTTCTCCTTCAGGAGAGGCCAAACCTGTCCGAGGGGTGGTTTCTGCTGAAGGTCCTGGTCACACCTATTGGGTGATGCAAGAAAATGGTGAAATTCAGTGTATTCCACAAAGAAATCTAACTTTGGCTGAGAGAGGTTAAATTCAGAGTGTTGCGCAGATACAGCATCGCGCTCAAGAGGAGAAATCCATGAGATCTACGGTGCACGAACCCTGAGAGCCCTGAGTCACCTGAGAGTCCCTGTTCCTTCCTTCGCTCCATCTGCGAGGATACAAATTGTTTGCTGTTTTTCCTGTGATTTGACTCTTTTGAATCATCTACATCCGAGATAGCCGGAATGGACTATGGTCTTTATTCACCTATTGTTGTAGATATTATTTTAGATTAGATAAATGATAGTAGCAGCCAATGGAATTGTTTAGAAGGGGTGGACTGTGATGGTTTGAAACTGTCTTTTTAATTTTTCCTTGCAAAGTTCAGAACAGAGAAAGTGAAAGAATGTAAATAAGTCACTATTGGGTGTAAGAAAGCAAAATAACGATTGTTCTAAACACTTCCATTGGATAGATAGAAATGTTTAAGAACTATTACCCAAAACAAAGTAGGCATTCTGCACATTCTGCGTTCGGCAGTGGGGGCAGTTGCTGGGCTGTCTGGCTGCTGTTTCTTCTTCTCTTCTGGCTGAAGATAACACACTGACCTTGGCAGCTAAGTTAACAACTTTCTGCTCTAACTAAACTCTGCTTCTCTGTCCAGGGGGGTCTGGGGGGGAAGCTCCTGGGAGAGAGAGGCCCCTTTGGGAGGGTCCCCTTGGGGGGAAGCAAAGGGAGATCGATTGTGCTTTTTCTGTTGATTGTATATATTTGTGAATGTTGTGAATTTTATATATTTGTACATATTCATTGCATTTCATTGTAGATTTTAGACTCTGCTTGTAAATACAGCTTTTCATTTGCTTCCAGACTGGGCTAGCCTGGTTATTGTTGGTGGGGGGGGAATTTCAGCTCACACCGACACAGTGGGTCTGCAGCATTTTCATTATTCCTCCTAAATTTTTAGTCGTATCTGGCAAATGTATGAAACTTAATACCTTACATCAAGACTCTCTTTAAATTTTGCTGATCCTCCCTAAATAATGTTTATCTGCTTTGGGTTTTCTTAATAATTTCCAGGGCTAAACCACATCACAGGGCTCTGATCAGCTCTCCTCTCAATTGTGTCAGCCTCCTCTTCCCTTGACAAAAGCAGTCTTGCCCCAGCACTACAACAAAGACCTCTCTCTGGGTATGTCACACTGACCATGCAGCCCCTCGCTTTGATTCCCTCTGCATGCTTTCTCTTCTGTATATCAAATGTAAGCTGCTTGTTCTCACTTCCAAGGATTTTTATGGCCTGTTCCCTCTGTCACTGTCATTGTGACAGACCAAAGTACCACATAGAAGTAGAAAAACTGCCAAGCAGCTGGCTCAAATTAACCACCTATCTTTTTAAGATCTGGTGGGAGTAAAGGGAGATCCAAGTGTGGTATAATCAGACCCAGCTCATTCTAAGAAGGCCTCCTATGGCAGTGAAGGGTAGATGTTGACAGCGTATCAGAGGGGAAACGGCTCAGGTATGGAGGAAGGACAAAAGGCAACATCTCCGTGAATTATAATAAAAAACAATCCAGAACTGAAACTTGAAAGTAATTGGAGACAAAATAATCCTGTGACTGAGTGCCATGCAACAACGAAACACTGACAAAAGTGCTAGTTTTTCACACCTCTTCACTCGTTCTGTGACTGAGTTTGTGGTTTAATAGACTTATCTGTTGTAAGTGTTGAGTGTGACACTTCTGGGAAGAACACTGCATGTGCCTAATTGGCAGCCTGAAAACCTACTGCATATATGCCATCAATTACAGTTACACACTTTATATAGTGAGTGGATACTTCTCCAGGACCAAAAGTATGAACAAATCCTTGCTCAGGGATCACAATGTCGAGCATCTGATCTGAGTGCATACTGTTATCTTCCAGAGCAACTCCTGCAGGATGAAGTGGGCTCCTGTCTTTCTGTGCACAGCAGTACCTGTCTTTAAATATCTGAAAACTTTCTTTTCTCTTGATGTGGCAGCCTCTGTAAAGAAATCGCAAACGTGCTTACAGACAATCCTTGACTGGGCTGCTTATCCTTATGAAGGCCAGAAAAGCTTAGTTCAGTCAAACTATGTTTGCAAGTGTCTCTTTTAGTAGAATATAATAGTCACTTGGGATTTATGGCTTAACATCTTGCCCTTTCACTCTTTGCAAGGATTCTCAAGGATGCCTGTAATCAAAGATCTCTCTCTGTATGTCCTTGTAATAAATCTTTTATCCTGCTTGGTAGACGTTTCATTCTTTCGCACCTTGTGTTCAGCAATTATCTTTTGCTGTTAAAGGACATGAATAGAGGACTCACTGCATCCTTCCACTGTGAAAATCTTTTCATACCAGATTGGCTAAAGTCATTCAACTTCTTCAAACACTTATGGTATGATTTTAGTACGGAATAACATTATTTATTTTGGTTTCAGACAAGGGAAAAGAAAAGTGGTTTTAGAAAGGCTCATTTTCTAGGCTGGACTCTAGATTTTAGCAAATTAGCATGTTGTGGGGAAAATTTTTCCATTCAGCTTGGAACTTCCACATTTTTTGGCTAGCCACTTTGAAGCTTTCAAACAGTGTCAGGCTATTGGGTCACTCTGTCCCTCTCATGTATTAACAAACATGAAATAAACTGTTATGATTTCATTTCAGCAGCTGGAGTGATTTTTTTTTTTTTTTTTTCTTTACAAAGAATGTGGAGACTCCTTTTTTACAAGAAATCACACGAAAAAGAAGAGGGGTAATATTTATAAATTACTCTTGGGAGATTCAGACTGGACATGTTATGAAAATTTTTCACAATGAGAACAATCAGCCATTGGAATAATCTCCCCAGAAAGGTGTCTACAACATTTGACATTTTTCTGATTCAGATAGACAATGTGGTAGACCATCTTGCCTAGACTGTGCTTTTCCTAAGAAATGTGGGACCAGATGATACTTGAGGTCACTTCCAACCTGGTATTCTATGATTCTGTTGTCCTGTGACTTTCATGTGCAGAGTGGAGTATAGGACCACACAGACACTTCCTTCCTTCCTTTTGAATTCCTTCATTCTGAATTCCTTCCTTCCAAATACCTTTCTTCCTTCCTTTTCTTTTCTTCCTTTTCTTTCTTTCCTTCCTTCCCCATTCAAATGCCTGAAAAATCCAGATTTTACAAAGATCCCTGATTTTGTGTTTTTAACCCTACACAGATCCTAGTCTCTGTTTAGTTGAGAATACTGCAGAGCACATGGGCTTTTGTGTAAAGTGTCAACTATTCAGGCTCTTTCAATTTCCATTCTTAAGCATGGTTTCAAAAGTCCCAGCTGTTACACAAACATGTGTGGTTACATCAAACTACGTTTGATATGTATGACTATTCATTACTGAGCCAGGTAGGGAAGATAAACAAAGGTTTTCCAAAGCAATTTTCTTTAAGTTTTTCAAAATGTTTTTAGCAATGCTCTTTTTTCCTTATTGAAATACTGTAACCTTCAGTTTAATTTTTAACAAGTCATATTATGGCATTTCATGTAGAAAACTAACAATAACGAGTACTATAAAGGTCAAATGGTTCCATTTTAAGACATTGCTCTAATTTCTAGAACTGAAAAGAAATGCCATAGGTAAAAAAAAATGTGACTTTTCACCTATCACTATTCCTAACATGTTATCAAGGATATCTCTTTAACCTTAATTCTTCTTCATTGTAGAATTCAATTTCCTGTTCTTTGTGGTGCTTCTGTCTTTGCTCAAAAACTGAGACCCTTTTAATATCAAAATTTCCTGAAATGCAATTGTAGAATAGATGATTATAAAGTTTTTACATGTGGCTGGAAAGTCAGTATATTTTGCCTGAGAACAGTGTGCTCTGTTTTTAATTTTTCCAAACATAGTTTTTTAGAAGTTTTATCAAACATTGACAGACTGCTATATTTATTATTTATATAATGGCTTTAATGAATGAACTGCAGACCAAACTTAATAATGATGGCAGAAAATGACAAGAACTGAAAAAGTCATATAAGGTGAATTATTTGACCTTTTGTAATTAGAGAAGGAAGCACAACACAGGTGTCTTCCTGTAGTTAGCGATAATACTCCTGAGAAAGTATCTACATTACAATGTGTTTTTACTCAAAAAGAGTTCAAGTAAAGTGGAGCACAGCTTCACAGCATATTCCTTATCCGAAATGTAGTTTGGTGTTCATAATCACTAGCACACCAAATTGTGGACAATGCTGTATTTGATGCTGGTATAGATATAATATAATTGGCCTCTGCAAGTTTAGGAGAGAGAAAAACTAAAAGCACAGCTTAACACATTGCCTGTCAGGTTAGGGTACTCCTCTCCTTTCCCTTTCCTTTTCTTTTCTTTTTTTAATTTTCTTTTCTTTTCCAAACCATCAAGAAGCCTCAGATGATCTTTCTTTTGGTTGACGCACACAATTCATACATTATGTCTTAGTTATCAAAACACAACATTGCTTTTGGTAAGCAAGATGCTTAGTTTGTTATTTTTTTTTAACCAAAAATATTATTGTGGGTTTCAGAGTGTATTTTTGCTTACACATTTTTCAGAGATGGTAAATGCCTCTGATATCACCTTTCTTCTCTAATTCACCAGCTTTCAGGCTTGACTGTTTTGGGAAGGGGACATTTGTAGAAGTTCCCTACATAGCAGTATTTGGAGAAAAACAGCTCTTCAGACCACCTTATGTTCCCTCCTCAGGATTTTGTAAACCTTTCTTTTATTTTTTCCCCTCGGGCATCTCTCCTACAACTCCCACCTTTTTGAGCCTTGAACAAAAAACAGCTGCTCCATTTCCAGTCGTTTTAGTTGTACTTCTCCATGTCCTTTCTAACAGAAACTGCCCATAGTACAGTTAACTGATTTAACCCTCAATTCCTAACTATTGATTTGATTTTCTATATAGAATCCAGGTGGTTCAGAGTATGGATTTTCCTGAGTGTGACTGGTGTAATACGTTATGTTAACGATTAGGTCACTTAAATCTGTGCTTTTTTTTTTTAAAGCTGCATTGTTCTTTGACCAGCAAGGTGCCCCAGAAGTCAGCTCAGCATTTCTACACCTAGCTCTTGCCAGAAAGCCTGAGTCCCAAGCTGGAAACCTAATGTATGTGCCTATGAACCGCTGTACTGCCCAGTAAGATGAAGGTGCCTAAACCCAAGATAGGCAGTGTACTGATGCTTCCCCACAAGAAGATACAAATGTAGAAAAGTGCAGTCTTATCTGGATTTAGGCCAGTATCATAAAGAAAGAAATGGTAATTTGGAATTTCCTCCTCATATTCCCTGATTGTGCCAGGCTCTTTTCTTCCTAAAAATGTTGCCAGTAGATGAAACAATGATTCTTATCCCCTTTTTTGACCTACAAATCTGTAGCTCAAGGACAAGAGCCAACAAGTGAGAGAAAGGCAGCCCTGCCTGGTGTTTCAGACTCAGTGGTCTGGTCTCAGTGGTGGAACATAGTGCAAAAGAGTAGAGACTTGAAAAAAATGTAGTTGATCCTGTCCTTCCTGCCTCAGTTCACAAGGCTTCCATATGAGCTCTACTGGACCCAAATAGTGCAAAAGAAAGGACTTTATTTCTCCTGTTTGCTGGGTAATAAAAAACCTAAGAAGCATGCCAAACATTCCCCTGCTCCTTCTGGAACTGAAGATACTTTAATCATTCACAAACACTCCCAGGATACTTTCTTCTTCCTCTTCTCTCACAAACACCTTTAAAGCCTTGTCATGAGCAGTGTAGAAATTGGGGCATAGATCAGATTAAAGGCTTCCATCTGGAGGGAATGCAGCTGTAAATTAGTCGACCCAAAGTAACTAGTTAAATGCACATAAAAATGAAGTCCTCCCAAAACACAAAGCTGCTAATGACATGACATTTAGTTATGTATTCATAGACAGACTCTAACCAGTGTCAGTGGTGAAGGTAGGCACTTAACTTTGCTGGAAAGTGTGAAGTACCTGCTTGCAGAAGGTATCAGATACCAAAGGGGACCAGTTCTTTTTGATGTGTGCATAATTGCTGTTACTGATTTCAAAGCTATGGGTATTAAGTAGCTGGCATTTTTTAAGGGACTTAGATGTGACATGTGAGTTACTATGTGTTTACATAATCTGCTTGGTTTATAAAATGATGTTTAAGTGTTAGATTTATAGTACTGCTGTAGAAAAAAAAGTGTTTTGTGGGGTTTGGGTTTTTGTTTTGTTTTTTAGTTTGTAAAGACACACAGACAAAAAAGGACACTGAAAGGGAATGCTTGAGCTGAGGACCAGGAAAAAAAAGATCTAATTACTTAATAACTTATTAATATAATTGGCCAAATATTGTTTGGCAAAATGTTATTACTAGAAAACACTAGGAGACAAATTTTCACATTTTTATTAGTAAATTGTTATAAAGAAATAGAAGTCGTTAGTGCACATACATGTGCAGATATCAGCATTTCTATAATTAAATTAACTCTAATTTTGAAATTAAAACTGTAAATTATACATATATACACAGAAAAAAACCACTGAGAGAGAACAATAAAAATTCAAAGAAAATATTAAACTATAGGAGATAAATCTACAAAAATGTGGATGCTTTTGTCTGTTTAGTGAGCTAAAGTGGCTCACTGAAGAATCTGATGATTTTCTGCCACCAGACTCAATGATGTGTAAAGCAGGAAGCTTTTCTTCTGGTACCAAGGAGGTCTGCTCAGTTAATTGCTGGTAAGTCACCCCACATTCCTGCACGAAGTGATAGAGCAGGAGAATGTCTCCGCAAGTGCTCTCACTTATGAAATATTCTGGTCTGGAAAGCAGTGCTTTGATGCATTGCATTCATTGACATAAATATTTTTTGTACACGAATAAATGTTACAAGCTGAGGTCTTCTGCACTTAAACAAAAACTCATGTAGTAGACCTATGGAGCATATCCAGAGAGGAATTTGCAATTATGTGACAAATACTGTTAGTCTGATAACTTCTGGTTTTCTGGTCACTGTCGTCATTTTAGCAAGAAGACACCTGACATTTTCAGGGTACAGGGCAGATCTAGTGAACCTCTGCTGGCAGGGAGAGGTCCAGCTCCTTTCTCTGCTGTCTCCTGCTTTTGCTAGATCTTGCTATATTTTTTTCTTGGTTTTGACACACCCCTGATGCTTGCAGGCTGCTTCAGTTTACTGTGACAGTTTGAAACCGTATTTTTAATTTTTCTTTGCAAAGTTCAAGCGGAGAGAGCAAAAGAGTGTAGATAAGTCATTACTGGGTGTAAGAAAGCAAAATAATGATCGTTCTAAACACCTCCGTTGGATAGATAGAAATGTTTAAGAACCACTACTCAAAACAAAGTCAGGGCAGTCGGGGCAACTTGCTGGGCTGTCTGGCTGCTGCTGCTTCTTCTCTTCTGGCTGAAGATAACACACTGACCTTGGTGAGCTAAGTTGACAGCCTCTTTGCTTTTAGCTAACTCTGCTTTCTGCCAGGGGGGTCTGGGAGAGAGGCCCCTTGGGAAAGATCCCCTTTGGGGGTAAGCAAAGGGAGATTGGTTGTGCTTTTCTGTTGATTGTATATATTTGTAAATATTCATTGCATTTCATCATAGATTGTAGATCTGCTTGTAAATACAGCCTTCATTTGCTTCCAGACTGAGCTAGCCTGGTTATTGTTGGTGTGGGGAGCTCTTTCATTTCTTTCTATAAGCTAGAATGCTTTCTGGCTGGTGTAGTTAATTGAATGTGCTCAATGAGACTTTGGGTGAGTGCTACAGTCAGTGGAGGAATGAGAGGGGCTGTTGAATGAGGTGGGAAATGTAAGGACAAATAGCAAATGTGATCAGTTATACACAGGAGGCAAGATGCTATGTCTCATTGTCTTTTGCACTGCTAAGAGTACATTAATTTTAAGATAAATAATAACAAAAACAATAACAACAACAATGTGAAATTCTACAGAGATTTTGTGCCTCATTCATTGCTTGAACATAAACTGGCAACTTTTGAAGCAGGAGTGGAGTACTGGTGAGGTTAAAAAATTCTAGGACAACAATCAACCAGAGAACATTCAGAAGCAGCCTATAACGATGAATGAGAATGCGAGTACATGAAATCAGCTGGCACACTCAGATACATTTCTGGGATTATTTCTAAGTTATGAGTTGATTTGTTGTGCTGAATTGGAGGAGGATACATGTGTTAAAGAGGTTCAAGACTACTTTATCTTAGTTTGGCACAGGAGGCAATTTGAGATCATCTGACTCTGAAATCTCCCTGCACAGAAAGCCTGTTCATCCCAAATTGTAAGAAACTAATATTTCTATGGCATTTTCCTTCCTGATTTGTTTTCAGATTTTTTGCACGCTTAACAAAAGAACTAATAAATAATTATTGTGACTTTTCAGAGATGTGAATGGCTTTTTTGAAGCTCACATAGGAGTCTACATTGCAATAAAGGTTTCACATCTTCTTTCCCCCTCACCCTTTGTAAAGCAGCATTATATTAAGTAATACAAGAAATTAAGAAAAAAACTTAAATAACTAGAAAAATCACAGGAGTCTGTAGGTTAGAACATCCTGCAATTAACAATTGAACTTGAAACAGGGTAAGTACTTCTGCTGGTATAATTTCCACTAACAGACAGGTTCTTAATATAAATGTAATCCAAAAGTAAAATTCCTGTCATGTCTAGCATTGCTTTCCTGTGTAGGCTTTAATTTGTGCCTATTTGCTTAGGAGCAGAGGGAAGATTGCTATAATGGCTTTTCTTGTATTTGCAATGCAAGTGCAGACTATGCCCAGTTCTGATTCTCTTGTAGGAACTGGTGGGTGTACAAGAAAATATTTTAAAATGCCCCCAGGCCACTTATAGGCTTAAGGTCTACTGACATTTGAAGGCTGAGTCCACTTAATGGTGTAAACTAATGTCCTACCTCCTAGGTTGTCTGATATCAAGAACCTCTTGGAGTATAGCTTGACCCTTCTCCAAGAAAAGAAAAGGACTCAGACTAGACAGTGGGCAGTGGGAGAATAATTCATTACCAGGTCTTAGTACAATGGTGAAATGAGATATAGCTACAGTTCCAATTCAGAAACAGTATATGTCCTTATTTATATTTCTGTGAGGGTATGCTGTTAATCCTAAAATATTTTGTTTTCTGATATTAATTTAAACTTTAGGGTGAAGTCAAAGTTGCAGTTCTACATTCCATCCAGGGTGTTGAGAGCAGGAGAAAATGTTCTGCAGCTGAGGAGATTTCGGTTGTTTTTCACTCTCAGCTATTAACTGATCAGCTCAAAACCATGCCCTTGCACAAAGCACTGACACTGACAGCAGGCTACTAGTTCTCAACACCTTGGGCACAAGGGGAAGGGAAGGAAAATATAGAAAAGGATTTTTGATAGACCAGGAGATAACAGGCAATCAGACCTGCTATGTGCATACAAATTTTCCCTGGAAAGCCTCAGCAGTTCACTTGACTTGCATGTGTAGGACATGCACAAACATGAAGCAAATCTCCTGATAAAAAGGCTGAGAATGGTATAGGTGACATTTTTGTAATAAGTAATGGAAAGATAACACTTGAAAATTGAGGCTTCATGTTTTGATTTCTCTGACACCAAACCTAGTTTGGGAAGGTCCTAGTCCCACCTGTTTGCAGCTGCTTTCCTCTCTTGTGCCCCTCATAAATCACTCTTTCCTTTGTTGTGCCAATTCAACTGTTTTAAACAGGTATTTTTTTCCTCTGAAGAGTGTGAGTCATAGTATCTAGAGCTCATACCCTCTCCTATTTTTAATCCTAAATCCTTTTTCACTGATCTGGTTTACAGCAAATCCTCACAACAAACTGAATCTCATAATTGAGAATTAGGTTGCTTATTATTTTTCAGCTGAACTAAACCTTCTGCTAAACTAACGGACTTGTTACCTTGTCTCTGCTTTTGCACTTGTGGAGACCAAATAACTGGTTCTGGGAGCTACATCAGCAATAAAATATAACACTCCAAATCATTAGCTCAAAGCACATACTTCCCTGTTGGTTTGGGATCCTTAACTGGCACATGGTGAGGTTGGTGTAGTTGCAAGGGAAGAGGTAGGGGCCAGAGAGTAGAGGTGGAGCCTCTCTCAGCTCCCCTGGGGTGCAGTCATGTGACATGTTGGTGAGAACTACCTTGAGATGGGTATGCCATGGAGTTGATGGGCAAAGGTTGCTGCTGGAAAACAGTACTGCAAGTTACACCTTTGGTGTAACCCCAAAATAGTGTACTGTCATGGCAATGCTTGCTGTTCACATTTCTGTGGGTTAAGGTGGTCCTTTGCTTCTTTCTTTATATGCAGCAGCTGAAAGTCCCTGATAGGGATTCAGGAAAAAGTAATCTTCATTAGATCTTTATTTATGCTCCTATTTGGAAGGATCTTTTTTTTTTTTTTTTTCCCCCCATCAAGTTAAAAGCTGTATTAACATCAATCAGTATTATATTGTTCCCCAAGAGACTGATTTTGCTACCACAATTTATACAAATAATTTAAACGGGTTTAACAAGTCTCAAGGGGGATATCTTCTTACATGGGCAGATAAGTATAACATTCAGGGATTAAGTTCTAAACTTAATGAAATACTACCCCTCTTTGGACACATTTGTTCTTGTAAGGTTATGGTGCACATATTCCTGTCGTTATTAGTTAGTACAAATCTCTGATTCACTTTACTTTTCTAATGCAGTTCGGTGGTAAAAATACTTTGTGTTAAAAATGCTCTCCAAACCATTGGTCTCCAAACTAGTGACACATGGGTTTGATGGTTGGACCACGAGATGAATAAAGAACTGGCTTGATGGCTGCACCCAAAGAGTGGCTGTCAATGGCTCCATGTCCCAGTGGAGGCCAGTGACAAGCGGAGTCCCTCAGGGATCATTCCTGGGACCACTCTTGTTCAACATCTCTGTTGGTGACATGGACAGTGGCATTGAGTGCACCCTCAGCAAGTTTGCTGATGACACCAAGCTGTGTGGTGCAGCAGACATGCTGGAGGGAAGGGATGGCATCCAGAGGGACCTAGACAGGCTGAAGAGGTGGGCACAAGCCAACCTCATGAGGTTCAAAAAGACCAAGTGCAGGGTCCTGCACCTGGGTCAAGGCAATCCCAAGCACAAATACAGGCTGGGCAGTGACTGGCTGGAGAGCTGCCCTGAGGAGAGGGACTTAGGGGTGCTGGTGGACGAGAAGCTCAGCATGAGCTGTCAATGCGCACTTGCAGCCCAGAAAGCCAACCAGATCCTGGGCTGCATCAAGAGAAGTGTGGCCAGCAGGTCAAGGGAGGTGATTCTCCCCCTCTACTCTGCTCTGGTGAGACCCCACCTGGAGTACTGCATCCAGTTCTGGAGCCCCTATTACAAGAGGGATATGGACATGCTGGAACGTGTCCAGAGAAGGGCCACCAGGATGAGCAGAGGGCTGGAGCAACTCTCCTATGAGGACAGACTGAAAGACTTGGGGCTGTTCAGTCTGGGGAAGACAAGGATCCGAGGTGACCTTATTGTGGCTTTTCAGTATCTGAAGGGGGCCTACAGGAAAGCTGGGGAGGGACTTTTTAGGATATCAGGTAGTGATAGGACTAGGGGGAATGGAATAAAGCTGGAAGTGGGGAGATTCAGGCTGGAAGTGAGGAAGAAGTTCTTCACCATGAGAGTGGTGAGAGCCTGGAATGGGTTGTCCATGGAGGTGGTTGAGGCCCCATCCCTGGAGGTGTTTAAGGCCAGGCTGGATGAGGCTCTGGGCAACCTGATCTAGTGTGAGGTGTCCCTGCCCATGGCAGGGGGGTTGGAACTAGATGATCCTTGTGGTCCCTTCCAACCCTGACTGATTCTATGATTCTATGGTTCGATGAAATACCTTGTCACACAACAGTCGTCACTGTTGCCAAGTTTCTTTGTATTTTTTCATTCTGCAAAGATGACAAAATAAATGGTTTATAAGAAAACCATTAATTATGTTCATATGGTCAGGATTGGTAATGCCAATATCTATTCTAAGCAGATAGAAGAGTTAGAAACAGGTGTAATTATTTTTAGATGCTGAAAAGGTGTTTTAAACAAGCAGGGATAGCTGGAATCTGATTAGTTTTGCTTTCAGTGGTTTTAGTCTGGAAGACTTTTAGTTACTTGGATTGGCATCTCATTGCTGACTGACAAGCCCTGTCATGTTACTGTCAAGAGCACTTATGCTGAATTTTGTAAAATAAAGATATTCGTTTGAATTTTGCTATTTTGGAATGCCCTGTTCTGTGGGTTGCTGCATGAATTCAAGTGTTCTTTCCAGGGATACAGAGAACTTGCTCACTTATTTTCCCCATATTTCCACTAATTAAAAGTGTGCTTTGTTTGCCTTCCTCCATGCATGATCAGATGGGTTCTTTCTCCATGGCCTTGCTACAAATTCCGGACAAACAACATCAATAATATACATATGCATTCACAAACAATATATACATCGATTAGTTTTCTTTGTTTATATCAGCATATTGATGGAATAGACAATCATTCATGCTCTCTTTCAGCTTTTCTTCATATAATACCAGCATAAATAGAACTATGTTGTCCAGTGGTCTGTCAGTGGTCAACTCTTTCTTTTCTTCTAAGCAACGACTGTTATGAACTGTGGAAAGAATTTTTGCTAAAAATATGTATAATTCTTGTTGCTGTCAATGGAGTTAAGGCAAAACAGAGTCGAGTTCTGAACACAAATCAGTTGTTTTTGTGTTTTTCACATTTTGAAAATGCCATAGATCTGTTAATTCTCTTTGCTGATCATCATTTTCTACCCTCATGATGGGGCTTAAATGAAAGAGCTTCTGATGAACATATTATTTCAGCATGGAAACAAATGTACCAGATGACAGCTTTCTTCTGTCCTGAAGATAATATATTCTTAAAATACAGGTATTGTCAAAATTGGAGTCCTTGATTTCTGCATGCAAAAGGACGTGTCTTATTGCACTGCATCACAAATTATATTCTCCAGCGTCTGATTTTGTTGGACTCCAGAGCTGCCCCCACCCCTTTCTTTTTTTTTCTTTTTTCTTTTTTTTCTTTTTCTTTCTTTTTTTTTTTTTTTTTGAGAATAGTGTTGTAAAGGAAAAATAGTTTTGTCATATGGAGAATTATTTAACTTCAAACTCTAAACTCGAACAGTCTAAATTTTCCAGTTCTGCAAGTTCTTTTTACTATCCCTTCAGCTTTTCTAAACATCCCTTTTTCTTTCCCTATATTTGTAAATCAAATGAAAATTTCAGTTTAAACCGTAGTTTTTCTTTCCAGTCTACCAATAGTTCTATTTTTTTAGGATGCTTAAAAATGTTTTGTCAATCTCTTAAGAATCCTTTAAGATGTCATTTAATCAATTTCTTTATTTAGATTCTGACCTTAACTCTAAGCCTTGAAATCACTTTACAGAGAAAAACTAGTATATATTTAACTGTAAAACAATAAAGTAAATATAAAGCCTCATCAAAGAGATAACGAATCGATCTCTTCTGATAAACAGCAAATGAGTCAAGAGATTTCAGCCCTTGTGGAACTGCATGAGAACAAAGAAAAGGAATGTGTAAAATGTCTAAATATCTAAGAGGTTAAAATGTAGCAAGTTCCTAAAGAGAGTTCATATCCTAGCTGACAGAGAATGCAAGCATATGCTGTGAGTAAACTGAATCAGTAAGACTGTCCTAGTGTTGAAAGACTAAAAGCCTCATTATCTATTTTTTCTGAAGATTGCTTTTCTGTGACAAATTTTCAAGTATAATCATTTCAGAAGAGCTTTATTCTTTCCTAGACATGATTTTTGATGTGGAAATTGTGTTCATGAGGGGCTTATGTATCAGAGTTGCTGTCATATTTCCATATTTCTTTTCTCTAGTCAGAAAAAGGGCATTGTTTCTGGTGAATAAATAAGATGTTTCTACTGGCTTCTCATGGAGAGGTTATTTTTTTCCAGAAATATGTTGCTGATGCTCCTAGCAGAAAATGACTTCCATAGCCTCTCTAAGGGCATTTTGTGGACACTCTGTTTCCGCAAGTCATCACATCATGCTTGAAAATAAAGCTTAAATTGTAGAATGATGAAAGAACATAAGACCATAGTCATACAGTACACAGAAAGATTTTTTTTCTTCTTTACTGAATCTTTAATAGATGGCCAGAGCTACATGTCTTTTTATTTAGCATGTTAATTTATACATTAAATTCTATTCCCTCTTACATCCCTTTCTTGTTAATGGTTAACTCTTAAATATTCTTTACAAAACTTCTCTTTATTGCTGCTTTGTGGAGTGGATAGCTAGATACTGACCAGAGAGCTTTGTGATAAATACGTAGCATCAGAAAGAGTTTTATAATAAACAAGTAGCTTAAATGAACAAACTGCCACAATCCCTAAAAAGATGCTCAGGGGAATTGTTCAGCATCTGAAACTCAGAGATATCTGTTGCTCCATGAATTATAGATAGGCACACTGCAGTGAATAGGCATGTGTGTAATGCCTATTTATCCTCCAAGATGGCATGGCTGAAACGCTCTGCATGTATTGTATGGAGTGCCTGCAGACACAATAATGCTCTGCTGCTTCTGCCTGCATGAGCAGTCATTGGTGAGGTCTTTCTGCAGCGTCAGCCTCTGACAGACTTTTTTTTTTCTTTGTTGGACCATTTCAGGCAGACATTTGAAGCATCTTGCAAGAAGATTCTATTCAATCAAGTAACTAATCATTCTGTGGAGCTCAGCTCCTAGGAATCAAGAAAGACTCTTTGGTAATCCAGTGGCCATAATAACCTTATAGGGCATCAGATATTTGATAGCCTTTGCCACACTTGTATGTTTACCATTAGGAAAACAAGTGTCCATTTGAAATTTATCACGCTGCACATTGTCAAGCAACAGAAATCCTCAGTTGCCTGTGTCATTTTTGTAGCTGCAAAATCTAGATGTAGTTACTTTTGAAATGGTTTCTGAAGAGACTTACATGTTTCGGGTAGCAATGTCATTTCACTGAAGTTTAAAACTCCCTTTCAGTTCAGTGCCACCTATACTACTTGCAGGCTGCCAAGTTTTTCTCTGGCGTTTATATGCTGGATAGATTATTGTACATTAACGTATGAATTCTATCAATTGACTGCATAATTCAATGCATTATTATTGATTTTTATTGATTTCATGGAAAAGTAAAATCTCTGAAATGAGCTCTGCAGGCCTTGCTGGACAGTTATCACTGTAGTTGTGCTGTCTCAGTGTGAGAGCACTCTGAATATCTGTTTTCTCCCTTCCAGGATGAATTCAGTATGATTTCTAAGGCTGAACTGCATCATTCATACTGAATTACCTACAAAATTTCAAAGACTTCAGGTAGTCAATCACTTAGTCTTTTGGGATGTGTGTAGTAAAAGACTGTCAAGACCACACATGCCATTTCCTTATTTTTTTTTTTTTTTGGTGCTTCTGTGTTATAGGGAGTTTACCCTTGGACCAGAAGGACAGATTCACCCAGACAACATTCTGTCACTAGCAACAAAGCCCACTGTATTCCCAAGGGCATTAGAAGTAATTGATGAGGAAGTCTGACTTTTCATCACCTGCTTAGTGTGTGAGCTAGTTCTACTTCTGTTTTGCAGTTTCACAATATATTCTTCAAACCAGACTAGGTTCTTCTTGGTTATAACATGGAGTGTGATGAAAAACAGCAATAGTTTGAGTTTTTTAAATAATCATGTAAATACAAATACATAAAAACTCCCAGGATCTCCAATTTATGGAACACCATGTAACTTACAACAAAAACCTTGAGTGCATAAACATTATTCTGATTGCTTGTGATACACAGATGTTAATAATACATTATTTTGGGTTTCAAAATTGGTGATTTCTGCTTTCATTTGACAAACCATTTCGTCATTTAAAGGGCCCAGCCTCCAGTGTGCTGTGGATATTTTAGTTATTTTTATGGGTTATGATCCACTGGTTGTGATTTTTTTAATGATCTGTCAGGGTACTCTTAGCCATTACATGGTTGCTGCTTGTGGCTGGTTAAACAACAAAAATGTTCAACTGATGACCCTTTTCTACTTTAAGGTACAAGAGGTAATTTGAGATATGAATGATGATGTTATCAAAAGTAGGAAATTCTGTGACAGAATCCTTTTGAATTGTTTTTGTTGCCTGTTACCAATTTGCAACTGGCACAGTGTGTTGACAGATGCAGTGATTCATTAGTGAAATCATTTGGAGAAAAAAAATAGGAATTTTGTGACTGTCATCTGAAAATAAATTTAAGCTGCATTTTACTTCTTTTCATGAAGTTTGGAAGAAAAATCTGTTAGTGATCACAACATATTTTGTGCATTTTGACTCACGATCTGACTGCATAAAAGTTGAAGTGAGGCAATTTCTGGAGGGATTTTATATTTTTAAAATGTTATTAAACAAAGGTATCAGTTATTATTTGTAGGAAATAACAAGGGTTAGAAGAATATATACTTCCACAAGTGCCTCTGAGGGAAAGATTTAATTTCTTGCTTGTTTGTCACTATGAAAAATGTCAGGGGAAAATTTGCATTGATATGTAGATGAGGAGCTCCGACCCAATCCTGTATGAAAGGTTAGGTAGAGGTAAAATGAGCATATTGGTAATAAAGGCACAATAATTTTTGCTGCCTAGCTTGGGCAATTTGAAAGTAATGCAGGTCTCAGCTGGTTCAGAGAACACTCTCATTGACTGAACAGCAGGGAGCCAAGCTTGTAGTTTTGTGTATTATTCTAATGCTGCATTCAATAAGTCTTGTCATTAATTGGAAGAAAAAAATATGGCTTGTTCTCTAGTAGAAAAAACAGTCTCTTTTCACAATGTCTGCTTTCTCTGAATCTGATAATGAATATAGCTCCATCTGCAAAAGTGATCTGATGTGTTTGAGATGATGATATAATTTCCTTCACCTTTTTAAACACGTTTTTGGTACTGATTAAGAAAGTTTGATTGTGAATTAGGTAGATGTGGATTAGTAAGGATCTTTTATGATTCTGTTCCCCTTTTAAGAACTTAAAAAGTCCCTGGGAATACAAAAACCATGACAGATTGCCTTAAAGTTTGCAGTAAACACTGTTTTGAAGAGCTTGTAACAGCCTCCATCTGTTCACTGCACACTTGAAAAGGCTCATAGAGCCTATGCGGTAATACAAAGATACCTGTTATGGTAGATCTTTTCTTGGGAGGATTGTTTAATTTCATTTATACTGTTTGAGGACAAGAAACTTCCTAAATAATTATTAAAAGGCTTTCCCCCCTCTCCCCCCTCCCCCCCTTTTTTTTTTTTCTTTGTGAAGATAGTCAAATGGTTTCATTCTGAGGTCTTTTCTATACTCAGGCATTTCATAACTTGTCTCTTCTGAAAAGTTTGGCAACAAGTAAATGAGGAATCCTCAAGTGTTAAGTGCATCAGGTTTTTCAACTAGTTTCTGGCAGACATTCATATAAGGATCCTGTTAATGCTAGACTTCTGTCACTGAGCTGTCTACATACAGGGCAATGCTTGCAAATTTAGGTCCTGGGAACATTAGGACCTTATGTTATTATATTATTGATGTAATAATTAACACAAATAAAAAGATTTTTCAAATATTTGACTGGGATGTACTGTACACCCATGAGAAATTCTATTGATCCAATTAGTTACTGTTAACTTGGATGGTATCTGAGCTGTACAATTGTTTTTCCTCTTGTGTCTATTAGTAAGTTTTCAGAGGAATAGACCTTACAAAGTTTATTTTGTGACATATACATTTCATTTATTGGACAAATGATAAAAAAATAGGGTTATATCATGATTCTTGGTGAATTTACTTTCCTTTATAATGAATATCTTAAAGTTTTCTGTGGATTATATTCAGAGGTAGATTGTTATAAATGAAACTACTTAAGAATAACGTAAAATGGATTACAATTCTCTATAGAATCATAGAATCATAGAATCAAGAAGGCTGGAAGAGACCTCAAAGACCATCGAGTCCAACCTGTCACCCTAAACCTCATGCCTATCTAAACCATGGCACCAAGTGCCACGTCCAATCCCCTCTTGAACACCTCCAGGGATGGTGACTCCACCACCTCCCTGGGCAGCACATTCCAATGGCCAACCACTCCCCTGGCGCAATAACAGAATTGTTAAACACAGTAGAAATTACCTCTGTGTTAGCACTACAGTTTCATATTTTTGGCATGTCAAAATATTTAGATAGCATATATTGTAACAACAAAATTTGTAGCTTTATGCTCTCTGGATTTTCTGATAGCTAAATGAATTTCAGTTTGAAGTAAAAAAAAAAAAATAGTCCTTTTTTTCTATTACCCCACACATGCTGTCCTACAATAAAATTGACTGGATTTCAGTGGAAAGAAAATTCAGTTATTGTTAAAATACAACAGACTGTTCCGTTTACCACTGATAAAATTCTGTCTGCCTTAGTAGCTGTTTGATTTTAGTGTGATTTAGTAATTATGTCACAGAAGGCAAAGCACCCAAAAAAAAAAAAAATCTACAAAATATACACTACAAAATTTGTCATTCTCCTTGATAGAATCATAGAATCAGAACGGTTTGGGTCGGACAGGACTTCCAAAGGTCATCTAGTCCAACCCTCTCTGCAGTCAACAGGGGCTCAAAGCACTGTCAAGGCTGACCTTGAACATCTCCAGGGGTAGGGCCCTCAACTACATCCTTGGGCAATCTGTTCCAGTATTCCACTACCTTCATGGTAAAGAACTTGTTACTAACATCCAATCTAACTCTTCTCTAGTTTGAAGCCATTGTCCCTTGTCCGGTCACTACAGGCTTTTGTAAACCGTCTCTCTCCATCCTTCCTGTAGGCCCCCTTCAGGTACTGGAATGTAGTTACTAGGTCTCCCTGGAGCCTCCTCTTCTCCAGGTTGAACAATCCCAGCTCCCTCAGCATGAGGTACCTGTTGCTTCCCTTTCTGTAGAAAAGTCTGAGGTGACTGCATTGAATTTAGCTTTCTAATGAATCTCACCTGAAATTATTCTGTTTGGCTAGACAGTTGCAGTAATGTATTATACAAAAAGTGTTGCAATTTCAGGACAATTAATTTGTGAATTTTTAGCTCTTCAGCATTCAAATATTTTGAAACACTTCTTTTAGTGTTTCTTTGCATGTATGTTTATTACAATTTAATGAACAATGGATTGTATAATGTTTTTTCTGATGTAGCTGTTAAGGATTAATTTTACAAATTATTCTATCTCATGTTGCTCCTACCTTGTCATATTTTAAAAATATCATTGTTCAGAGAAGAAATCATTTTTGTTCATTCAAGCAATAGGTAGCTTCTTCTTGGAAAGGTAGTTGAGAAAAGAGTAGTGCTCAAGAGGTATATAATTCCAGAAAAGCCACAAGATCTGCTACTTCAAAATATTTTGCTCATCTCATTGAACTTTCTTTTTGAGCCTTCTTCTGCATTTAAGTGCTGTTTTCTTCATTTTATGCAAAGCTTCTGCAAATTGGCTTTGTGGTGGCAGTTTCACAGAGAAGGGAAAGATTTTCTTCCCTGTTGAGTGAATTAGGCTATTGCTGTCTCAAAAAATTTAGACTAAGGTTCTATTCTAAATGGTAACAGTAAGATTATTTTCTCCTGGTTTTAAATTTTTGTAATTAAGCAAGATAAAAAAGTCATTACTGTGGCAATTTAAGAAATTTCTATAGGATGGCTTAAGCAAGCATATTCTTTAAATGAGAAATTCATAACTGCATATATTTTTGAATCAGAAAAGATTAGATAACTTTTTGAGATCCTGTTTATTCTTGAGTCTATAGCAACTCAGTTTCTCTTGGCATTAATTTAGACTACTGTCTAAATAGCCACAACCTAATGTTTTCATCACAGCTACTTGACTTCCCCACAGATATTAGAAATTACTTGATTTATTATATGCAAATACAGACATTCAAAATGGTATTTTGACTCCTTAAACACTTCTGAGCTAGTCCAATAATCTCTGGTGTTGATAGGGGGGCATTCATTAAACCTTTGGAAGGTAAATATGTACTGCAGGCCCAGACAGAGTATCCATGTGTGGTCTCCAGATGGAAACCAGCCTTTTCCTGTTTCTGTTTTCCTCTCCAATAACCTTTCCTGAAGCAGCTGTAAAACAGCATATTGGTGACACTGGAATTTAGTAGAGTGATGGGCTTAGATGTATTAAATGGAGCTTAAGTCTCTATTCTGTGGGCGCTGAGAAAAGTAATGGGATTTAAAAAATGACATACCTGAACATACATACCTGAACTTCAGCAGCAAGGAGTGAAAATGGAAATATGTTTTTTGCTAAAATTAAAAAGTACAATATGTGCAAAGTATCCTTTAACACAACTTTTCTTAGAAGTTTTTCCTTCTTGACTGTCATCTCATAATTCCCAAAATACTTGTAATGGAAACTGCATGTTAAGAAAGGGCTGAAATTATTAAATGTATAATAAATATTGGCTAAAAATTAATTCATAATATGCGGAGTTCCTTAGGTGTGGAAAACCACAAAGTTAGAATCCTTTCATGTGCAGCAACTATATCACAAATGCAGAGCACGAAACGTTAGTCCCTTGTTATACTGCACATCTTTACAAACAATCCATAATCTTTATGGCACAACAGCACACAATGAGAGCCAAATATTTGTCAGTGAGAATGAAAGATTGCATAAGTCAATGATGTATTGTCACTCAACTTTTTTTTTTCATTAGTGGTGGTGGAAAAACTATTCCAGACAAGCAATTCCTGAAAGCTGCTGCAATTTCAGCCAGATATGCTAATATCATTCTCTGTAACAATTCAAGCCTTTTCTTTTTTCTTTCTTTTTTTTTTTTTTCATGGATTATTACCTAGAGTGTTTTGCTTAAACCTGAAACATGAAGAGAGTTCTTGCTCCATAGACGTTATCAGTGTCTTTGTGCCCTACATGCACCATGTAGTCAGAGATTGCTGATATTATTAAGTGCCTAGTTCATCCCATGGGGTAGGGTGATTAATTTGCCTTCTAAAATGTGCTAACTTGGAATTTTAAAATATACATTCACCTCTTTATGTATTCTTTGTGACCACATGTGTTGAATTCTTGCTCTACATAAAATTTTGTTCCTCTGATTTCATTGTTTTGAATGACTAAAGCCTTATTCTTAGTTCATTTCTCAAACAGCACTACATGTCTGTCTCATTTTTCACATATCACTCCTGATAAATAAAAAAAAAGAAAAAGAAAGGAAAACAAAGCCATTTGGTGTTTTCTTGAGTGAAATAATATTTTTTTTTTCTGAGACTACTGTAAACAATGTGCTTTGATTATTGGAAATATCAAATTGCTCTATAAAAATATAAAACTTGGGACCCTTGTTAATACATATTTAAAGTACAAGTTTATTCTACCTCCCATTTTTATAGACATTCAACATTTTGCCAACAGTGTATTTGATCCATATTTTCATCTATAAATCCTATAAATTTTACTTTTTATTACAGGAGATGTTTATTTTGGGCTTGAGGTTTTGTTTATTCTGTAAGCTCCACTCCCCAATTGCCTAACTCTTTGCCTAAGAGATTCTCTGCCCACAAATAAGATTGCAATTTCAAATTTTAAAATTTGCATAGGTATTTCTATATTATTTAAAATCCCAATAAGAGTTGACTCAATCTACTGAATGCAACTGCATTTCTTTTATTTTTCCTTCATCCAGTAGAAAAGTGATGGAAATGTTCCACAAGTATCAACTTCTTAAGCTGCATATAGTGTCTCTGGTGGGTTTTTATTTTTTTGTTTTGCTTTAGTTTGGTCTTTCTGGTATTGCTAGGACTGAATTTCCAAACAGGCAGTAATGTTTCCTTCCACAGCAGTGTCACTGAGAAAAATAAGAATTGATCATGATCTAATACAACCACGTCACTCAGAAAAGAGAGCGAACAGCTGTTGTGTTCAGTGGGTTTATTACAAAGAACATTTTTATGTCCCCTTGAGTTTGACAGGGAGAATAAAGTTGGTGAAGCAAATGAAATGTTTGATTTTAGGATTAACCTTATTTACTGCTAAAAATTATCCTAGAAGCTAAAGAGGTATATAGTTATAAACAGAAGCCATTTTAGCATCACCGATGTATTCCCTTTCCAGTTTATGTCACAGTGTTTTAGCAGAACAGAGTTGCAGCATTTAGGTCCTTGCATTATGTTCCATTTTCTAATTCTGTCAGGTGTGATTTATTCTTACTTAGGGAGTCTGTGCATAAAGGTTTATCTTTAGTACAGCCTATATACTTGTAGCCCCTCAGTACTTCCAAGTGCAAACAACCAGGAACTGGCAGACTGCCCAGTCAACTGCAAGTATTGGGCAATAGGTCTATGAAGAACAATCTGAATATTTTTGCTTTACATTAATGATCAGAAAGAATTGTAGACCTATTGACGTTTGTGTAGCTATACCACTTCAACTCCAATATATCTAGCCTGATATTGCATGAGGATGTGAATGGTAATGGGATTTTTTTTGCATGATTTCTAAATTGATAAAAGTTCATTATCTAATCTACATAAGAATAATCAAGGTGTTGTGTGCATTATCATATTATAAGGTATACATTATGTGTATATGTCATGGTGTATACACTAAGCAAGGATTTTGTATATCTACTGTAGTTAAAAGACCAAATTTATCTAATTTTTTTGGGTTGTGATTTGGAAATCTGAAGATTTTAGTGAGAATTCAGAGAGCACATGCCTCTACCCAAATATTTAATGTTGAAATAAAGAAGTCCAGACCTCTTTGGACTATTTAAAAATGCAGAGTTAACAAGGATGTTCATCCTGATGCAAGTATCAATATCTGGGAGATTTGAGTTAGCATTAACATGTGAATTTAATTAAAATATAGTTGGCTATTACGAATGCAGTGGAGATGTCTCAATGCTGTTTTACACAGCATTGGGTATGCTGTGGTTTTCATTACAGAATCTAGCCCAGAGGAGTATGTGCAATTTTTATGTACATTCTTAATTTTAAAACTTTTATGTTTGAGGAGAATCAACATACAAAGAAGATGAGACAATAACAGGGGATTAAAAATCCTAAAGAAAACAAATAAATTGTAAGACGCTTCTGGGGACTCTATCCATATATGTTAATCCTAGTTCAAAATACTCGTATGCTGCTTTTGAGCAGTTACTTCCAGTAGTTCCACATTTGGGGTTTTTTGTTTGTTTGTTTGTTTTTTCTGATATTTACAAACAGTAGATTGGACATACCAGTTTCATTTTGAATATTAGGTAAGACTTCTCAGAAGAAAAATTCTTTAATATGTGAGCTGAAACAAGGGCAGCAGTAACCAAATCACTCTGTAATAAAATTTGCCTCATTGCTTTTAAGAACTAGCAGATGGTTTCAACTTTATCTCCCACTGGAGACAAGCTGATTGAATTCACTCCTTGGTTAATGGCTGCTATTTGTGCAAATGAAGATAAAGGAACTAAGCTAAAGACTGGCTATTCCTGTCTAGCCAAGTAGCAGAAAAGGTTCTTCGTGTGTGACCAACAATCTCATTTATAAACGCTCCTTTTTTCATACCTTCAATGACTAGCAATAGATGATGCCTTCTCTCTGAGTGAGAGTTTCCTGCCTCACTGATGATAATCAGCATCAGCCATACATATGTCTGATGAAAAGAAAATATTTAACAGCAAATTCATGAAGCCTTCCTGGTCACTAGCTCTAATTCAGGCACCTAAGAGACTACTGAAATAAATAATTCAGTTAGGAAAGAGGCTTGCACACAGTCTTATGGGTGTGAATCTTACTACAGAATTCAAATTTACTGGTACTATGGTGTGCATCAAGGTTGGTTTAATTGCCTGGGTGTCAGTGGCAATACACAGGAAACTGCCCACCATGGGTCACACTCTGTTACCTGAAATACAGAGAGACAAGTTTTGAAAAATTTGAGGTGATCTATAACTGTATTTTTTGTACAGGGAAACAGTTGCTGCAGTTGCTCATTGCTGCCAATGGCCTGTTCATAGGATGCAGGCTTAGTTGTCAGCCCTACATATAGTATGACCAAGGAGTTTTGTTTGAGGCTGACACAAGACTGTTTGGTGGTTAAAAAGCGCAGAATCATGACTGAAAACACTTTTTTGGGGAGACTACAGCATGCCTGGTCTGGAAAGCAGAGATCCCAGCTTCTCCCATACCAGACAAGAGTGGTGAGTGGCCAGCTGGAATTTACTAAGCCTTCGTGGTTGTTGGATGGCCATCCCAGCCAATGACCCTGGAATGAGGCATCAACCCCCTTTTCCCTGAGAATTTTTAAAATTTAAATTTCATTCTGAATGGAACTAAATGTCACAGTGCCTGTGTGACACTGGTCTCTGCTCTGTAGCTTGAGAGGTCACTTAGAATTTGTGGGGACTTCAGCTCTTTGTGCAGACAGTGTGCATGACAAGAAGGAGTCTGTTCTGAAAGACCACAGAATCCTCTGCTCTGGGACTTGCCTGCAGCTTGTCTCTACTGGTGCATTAGAAACAAGATGCAAGGTCACAATGGCGTTATGATTCAGGTACCTTAGCAGAAAATCGACACACAAAAACATTTTATTTATACTGCAGATCATACAGAAGCACACAATATATTGGAAGAAGGGACAAAGACAGAGAAGACAGTTTTAATTACTTAGTTTTTATAAATGTGTATATATGTGCTTCCATGCATAAAAACCATTAGCTCTCCTAAGCAAACCCAATTTAAACAGACAACAGCATGGTTAAATGAAATAAGAACATATTTTTAATTGTTATTTGTGCAGCACTCTCACTGAGTGAAGTACAGCATGACACAGCAACTTTTCATTTGAATACCTTTAAGATTTGTGCAAAATCTGGGTAACAGCAATGCCTGGTTTTGCGCATGGGTGGAAACAGGAGCATGAACCACAGTTAAACACTGACAAGGTTGTGCAGTTAGTCTTGGCAAAGGTCTGAGCTTGATTTTGGACTTTAGATCAGATGTCCCCAAATAGAGTGCAGACTGGACAGGTAAATGTTCTGGTTGCCCAGGACTGAAAGACACGTTCTGTACATATGTAGTGCAGGCTCCAGATCAAGAGGAAGCAGAACTAATAATTGTCTGTATCCAGATAAGTCTGGCAGGTCTATGCACGCTACATCTATGGTGAAGTCTTCACTCTGTATCTCCTTTTTTTTTTGTTTTCAGCAATTATGTCTTATAGAGTCTGCTCAAGTTTAGGCAATATATGGCAGAAGAACCTGAAAGTGTTGCTGATTATGGAAAATGTACTTTCCTTTTTGTATCTTTCCTGCAAAGATGAGATTCTAAGAGCATTAAAGGAAACAGTCCATCTTACTCACTCCTAATTGTGTTTCTCATATTCCTTTCTTTGATTTATCTGCTTTTAGTTCCTTGAAATACCATGCAAATAAAATTTTATGTCAGATTATAGGCACACATGCTTCAAATTTAGGATGCAATTAGAGATGCAGACCACTATTAATTATAGATATTTCCCTCTTCCTGCATACATTCCCACATCCAATAAATAAAATTTGCATGCATGTACTTTTTGTATATAGCACTCCAGGAGGGAAGTTAACACTCTTTCATTGTAGTCTTAATACAAATTTTAATTTCATTTATGTCTGCCCTGTGTACCTTGAAACAGGAAGCAAACTCTAAGCCTTCAGCACCATGAACAGACTTAACATAATCTAATTCCTTGGGAATTTTCCAGGTAAAGTGTGCATCACATAGGCCAGGAGATCTGAGCAAAGTGGCTACCTCATTAAGACTATCTCAGTTAAAGATGTCTGTTCACTGGAGGGGAGTTTGACTAGATAACCTTCAAAAGGTCCCTTCCAGCCCAACTCATTCTATGATTCCGTCATCTCTGCTTCCTCCAGATCTGTGGTCACAGAAGGTACCTTGGGTATTAACTCTAGAATGCAGCAAAGGAAAGAATGCCTTTTGAAAAAACAGCAAAAATCTCTTATAATGAATAGTATACATATAGCATCTGCCTCTATATTATAGCTATGGTACAATATATTTTCCCTTATTAAATGGTTAAATGTTAAATTAGAAAGTTAATACCGATACCTAATTGATATCAAGCTACTTAAACTGTTCAAGAAACAGTTTAAGAATTGTGGAGATCCATCTATGAACTGATCTCTAATGAGAAACTCCATCTTCCTCAAATATTCTATTCAATTTCCTCAAGCATAGCTGTTTTGGCAAAACAGAATCATAAAATCATAGAATTAGAATCATAGAATCAGTCAGGGTTGGAAGGGACCACAAGGATCATCTAGTTCCAACCCCCCTGCCATGGGCAGGGACACCTCACACTACATCAGGCTGGCCAGAGCCTCATCCAGCCTGGCCTTAAACACCTCCAGGGATGGGGCCTCAACCATCTCCCTGGACAACCCATTCCAGGCTCTCACCACTCTCATAGTGAAGACCTTCTTCCTCACGTCCAGCCTGAATCTCCCCACTTCCAGATTTGTTCCATTCCCCCTAGTCCTATCACTACCTGATATCCTAAAAAGTCCTTCCCCACAGCAGTTCCTAGGATAGCAACATAAAGTATGTATGATTTAGAATTCTGAGTGAATGTGCCCAAGATTATTTTACTTGTTCACTTTCCCTTTACTTTAGCAAGTAAAATTTATTTAACCACACGTTGAGATGTAAAGTATACTAAAATACTAACATACCGGAGCAGCTGAATACGAGCAAGCAGTGTGCCCAGGTGGCCAAGAAAATCTATGGCACCCTGGCTTGTATCAGAAATGCTGTGTCCAGCAGGAGCAGGGAGGTGATTGTCCCCGTGTACTCAGCTCTGGTGAGGCCACACCTCAAGTATTGTGTCCAGTTTTGGGCACCTCAATACAAGAGATGTGGAGGTGCTGGAGCGAGTGCAGAGGAGGGCAACAAAGATGATGAATGACCCAGAGAATACATCTTATGAAGAGTGACTGAAGGAGCTGGGCCTGTTTAGTTTGAAAAAGAGGAGGTTGAGGGGAGTCCTTGTCAGTCTCTACAACTGCCTGAATGGAAGTTGTGGAGAGGCTGGTGCTGGTCTCTTCTCACAGGTAATTAGTGATAGAGCAAGAGGGAATGGCCTCCAGCTGCCACTGGGTAGGTTTAGATTGACATTAGGAAAGAATTTTTCACAGCAAGAGTGGTCAGGCATTGGAATGTGCTGCCCAGGGAGGTGGTTGAGTCACCAACCCTGGATGTGTTTAAAGGCCATTTGGATGTGGTGCTTGAGGATATGGTTTAGGGGTGAACCTTGTGGAGTAGGGTTATTGGTTGGACTTGGTGATCCTGAGGGTCTTTTCCAACCTGAATGTTTCTGTGTGATTCTGTGATGGAAGGTTTAATTTATAAGTGAGATGCTGCATCAACAGTGCATATTTCTTGTGTCAGGCAGTCAAAAAGATCATGTCTGCCCTGTAACAGTCTCCATACCTGCCTATCTGCAAGTTTTTCAAATAAGGTGATACAGAAATGCAGAATATTAGCATTCACTTGTGCTAAAGAAAATACTTTAATTATCAAAGCATATTATATATTTCAAACCCTCTTTTAAAACTAAAATGGATGTCTGAGACAGGATAAGACACTACAAAATAAACCAATTCCATTTCATTTATAGGCAGAGTTATGCAGAATTGCAGATCTATATAGAGCTGAGACATTCAACATTATTCAAAATGAAATGACATGAAATATTCTGTTTTACTTACTGCACCAAATAGCAAAATATAAGTAATAATAATGGACTTGTTATTGTATTTTTTTCCCTAATGGTATATATCACTGTACGAAGAAATTCAACCCTTGACTTCAGCTTAAATAAATTCAGACTTTCACTAAGGAAATGACTTTTACACACAACAAATAATAGCAGCTAGTTTCAACATCAGCCTTAGGGTAACTTATTTCTTGAAAAAAATAGTTTAAGCCAAAATTTCAATTTCAATGCTTATGTTATCAGATAGCATTTTACTACAATGCTCTGTGGAATACATTTTCACACTAAAGAATTGATAGATCAAGCCTATGTTTAACACTCACACTTTTCAAGATGCATATTTATCAAAATAAATGTTGTCATGGAATCCATTTACAAAGTTTAGTAAACAATTCACTCTGGAGGGAAGGAAAGTACATGAAAAACCGTATCCCTAAAGTGAAGTCTGCAAAGCCAGTAAGAATTCTTTTAAACTGATTATCAAATGAGATTCTGGAAATTGTAAATTGGCTTCGCCCATTATTTTTATGTGCAGTGGTAAAATGTGTGCCAGTGTTAAACAGGGAATTATATAGCAGCACTGACTTTACAGAATTTTTTTCATGCAAGCTTGACTACATATTTTTCTTTAGTACTTGACCCCACACTTTCCTTCCTATTGAAGAGCTCCCGTTTGCAAAATTTATTCTTCCAGCAAAATAAAAAAATATATAACTTCTTCTTGGATCAGAAGGAGCTCTACAATCCCCCTTTCTCCCTTTAAATTTCTCTCTGACCACATTGTCATTAACAAGTGCATCACAGTAGGAACTGACCTGTAGAGCAAAATGTTTAGTTCTGAGAACCAGTGGTCACATCTTGTGTCTTTTGGGGGCCTTTGTTCCTACAAGCTGTGATCTGGACCTGTCAACTGACAACCACTAGCATTTGGAGTGCATTAGGAGAGATGCTGGAGACCATATTTTGATTTAGTTTCATAGACAAAGTACTCAAATACCATACCTCAAAACTGGTTTATTGATTGAAAGAGCAATTGGAGAAATGACTGGGGAGTCCACTTCAGAAGCAGACTAGCCTGATAAAAGCTAAAATGCTAACACAGATGTATATAACCACTCTACCCTCATTTTTAAATTGACTTTCTCTCAAGGGGGTATCAGATCTTCCTCACTTTGTCAGTCTAAACAATCTCTTGACACTGTAAGGAATTACAATTGATACAACTTCACTCATCGCTATACAATTCCATTTTAATCTCTTAAGGCATGCAATAAAGTAATGATAAGTCCAACTGAAATATGCAACTGCTTTTCTAACTCTCTGGAATCAAAAAGTTACACAGAAAATAAGAGACTCATAAAAATCTTTAATGATTTATTGAGACATTTTCGATTTAAGATTCTGACTGCATTTGAACTTTCTCTGAGTTACCTGTTTCGATATACTTTCATCTCAAGTTCCCTCACCATTTCATGATGTTCATCCCACTAAAGTATACAATTCTCCCCATATCCTTGTTCCACCCAAGGAGTGTTCACCATAGTTCACTCCTTTTGATGTGATGAGCTGTCTGCTTTCCTAAGAGAAGGAACTCTTCTTAATCACTCTTAAACATTCATTCTTCCTGAAAGGACACTATTCTGAATGGCTGTTTGTCAAAGCTGAGATCAAGAGCAGTGCTGCAGCCTGACATGGTGACTTACCATATCCAGATATGGAGTTCTTCAGGGAAAAACATTAGATCTACACCATTTCTATCAGTTCTTGGTCTTGTTCAATTTTAATGAAAGCGTCGAAACTGCTTTAGGGTACTAGAGACCTATTAAAAAAGCATACAAAAGAGATAATTCTACACAATTTTAAAGTAATTTCTACAGATACATCATATTTCTAATTAATTTTATAGATTGAATCCTTATTATGAAATCCCTCTGTGGCTTTTATGTTCTAGACAATAAAGTATAACGGACAGCATGTGTGAATTTTGTGTTTATCATCTTGAGAGAAACAGAACTGCTTACAGAACTCTTTAACAAGGGTTCTATATCCTACTCTCCCAAGAGGCTTCTAAACTATGGCATACTGGAAATATAAAAATACGTAAAATTACCTTTATAAACTTTCTAGCCATTCTCTGTTTCAACATTTTTCCTCTGGACTGGTTAGTTTTGCCCTGTCATTGCAAGTTACAGATTTTTGCCACTGCCTGCTAGGCTGCTTCTGCTTTGGGCATCCTTGTCCATTGAGGTGTGCCTCTAAAGGATACTGAAATTTTTTAACATTAACACTTCAGCATACTTGGGAGCAGCCTTGTTGGGTGTGCATAGCAATGCAAAACTGTAATCTCATCCCCTTAGCAGAGTTAACATTAGACTCTCTATACTGTTACAGTAGATATCACAGTGATGAATATCTGCTTAGGTTCATTAGCTTAGCATTTTTCTGATTGTATGAGAAAAATTAAAAACCATTCAAAACCATATCTGCCAATAGCAGAAAAACTTGATCTGAATGATTTTGTCACATAATTTCTTCTAAGAAGGAGAAAGGATAAAACCAGGTAAAAATAAGGATATTTTCTGTCAAGAGCATAAACAGGGATGCACATGTTCAAAATTGACATGTAGTGAACAAAAACATACACATCTGTAAAGAAAAAAGACCATGTACAAAAAATAAATACTTCACATTTCAGATCATATGCATGATAAAGCTGTTCTTCTAGATAGACAAACTGTGAAATTCTTGCCATGGTTCCTTAGTTCTAAATAATATCAGTAGGTCACCATGCAACATGTAGCCTGGAGTTTGAGCTCTTACTGAAGTTCTTACTACACCAAAATGTTTCCTCTTGTTCAGTATTTTCCCTTGATGAAGTAAAAGATTAACAGGATTAGATGCTTTTCCTTGGATCAGTTTGGCAGTTTTCACCCTCTTTGCAGCTTGTGAACATCTACTGTTTTTCAAGCATTCCTCCTTTCATTATTCCACCTTTGATCGGTGTTGTGTCTCCCAGTAGCCCTCCCCCTCCTTTGCCCCTTTAAAGAATGACATTGCTTTGAAAGCATCTGAAGACATTTTGAACACTGTATGCCTCACATTAACTTCAGCTTGAGGGCAAAAGATTAAATACTCACCCAGATGACAACTCCTTCTCTGTAAAAACATATTTTAACAGAATTCTCACACAGATACAGCATTTTGCTCATTCCTGATTTCTTCCTACATTATTTCTATGCTTGTATTATTTCTAATGCATATATGCTTGTAAGAATTAATTCTCTTAATGGGGTGGTAGGGCACCAGCAATTAAAGAGAAAAATGTAACACCACTTTCACATATAAAGGACACAACAGTGTTATTGACTATAGAGAGGCTTCCTCATTAAGACTACTAAATATACAGAACAGGTACAAATTTCTCTGGACTGTGCTCCTGGAGACTGAAGATATCGGAGCCAGATCAGTCTCACAGCTGTGTGAACACAACCCTGTACCTTGTCTAATATTGTTTTCCTGGAAACAAAGGCAGAGATAATGTTCTTTGTTAATATAAAAAGTTATGACTACCTTTACTGTGGATTTCCCATATCTGGCAGAATGGCTAAAATGTAATTAAAGAAAGCAAGCTAGTGGTTAAATGGAAAAGATGCTGGAAACTAGAAAGACCTTTCAATTTGTACTGTTTTTTTTTTTTTTTACTGGACCTTTTGTGTAATATTTTGATTCATTTGTTTGCCAGTGAAGATGAAATGTGTACATATTTCAGTAATGATGGAATACATATCTTTTATTCAAATTTAATATATAATACTTCATGTTGTTTCTGATTGTAATAAAAATGTATATTTTTATATATTTTATAATTAATATCTTGGGCCGTGGTATCTTCAAACACCACCAGAACTTCTTTACAAAATAAGTATTCACAGGTTCAATTATTCAGTTGTGGGTTTTACACTCCACATAGAGACAGTTAAATGATTTAAGCAGAGATCTAACCTTTCCAATACAGTAATTCAAATTGGAAATACAGGTGCTGTGATCTGTGGGTTTCCCACAAATGGGATTCTGTGGCAGACTGGCCAGGTACTCACAACTTGCTCCTCTGTCTGGTATTTTCCCAGATGCTATAATTCGATTGCTAAGGAGCCTCTCTCTTGTTGTGCCCAGTTGCTGGGCTGTAGCCTCTTCTGGGATTCAATTCCCTTGGAGTTTTTCCCCTTTCTGCCTTGATCCAGGTATGAGGCCTGGGTGAAGTTGTTGGTCTGCTAGAGCAAGTTTTTCAGCTGCTACTTGGGGCAGCATTTGGCTTTTGTTGCTGTCTGGGTGAGTTGCCAGGCAACAAGGCAAGTTGCCTGACTTCTTGGCTGGTTTAAATACTGTCCCAAGACAGTTAATGCTCTTTAGTAATACAGAACACTGATAAGAGGACCTATGGGACGGGGCATATCCAAACATGGCCAGGGGCACACACAGTTCACAGCCGTGTTACAAAGTTAATCACACGTGGTACATGTTTATCTGGACCCCAGGAAGTGTCCAGGTTTGCACATTCAGAGGTGCTTACAATGTTAATCACACCTTGGCCATCTGGACCCCAGGAACTGTCCAGGTTAGCACCTGTGCAGTGCTTAACTCATTGTCTGGGCTAGGGCACGTTTGGGGGTTTGACCCTTCACGACACTGATCTTGTAATTTGAAGGTAGAAATGATCTTAAAAGATCAAATGTCTGTCCCTAATTTATATTATTTTTCTGATAGGAGGTCCTATTGTGCAATTCTGAAAAAGGTACAAAATTCTTGCAGTGCTGTTTTATTTTGCACTGTATGCATAAAATGTGGTTTAGGAAAACACACTCTGTCTTCAAGGCACTTTTAATACTGAAGCTGCACATTGCATTAGTCCCACTATGTCAACCCATTGTCCCATTCAGTGTCCAGCGCCAGATGTTCCAGAAAAAGGTGTAAGAAAACCAGCAGTGGAAAACTATTAAAAATCTTGACCACAGGGAAAGGTTCTTGCCTCCCACAGTTTGTTAGAAGCTGCATTATTGTGGAAGCATGAAGACTTAGGCCCCCCCAAAATTTTAAGGTTTTCTAATATACACACACATTTTGACAAAGTGAGAAGTCACAAGGACACTGAGTTGCTGGAGAAAGACAATTAAACGGGTGAAGTGCTATGAGCAGAGTCTGAGGGAACTGGAATTGTTTATTCTAGAGAAGAAAAGGCTGAGGGGAGATGTTATTGCTCTCTACAACTATCTGAAAGGAGGTGGCAGTAAGGCGAGGGTTGATCTTTTCTCGCTGTAATCAAGTGATAGAATGAGAGGATATGGCCTCAAATTGCACCAGGGGATGTTTAGATTGGATATCAGGAAAAAAATCCTTTACTGAGAGAGTGGTCAAGCATTGGAATAGGCTTCCCAGGCAAGTGGTGGAGTAACTGTGCCTGAAGGTGTTCAAGACATGTGTAGACATGGCACTTCTTGACATGGTTTAATCACCATGGTGGTCTAATTCAATGGTTGGACTTGATGACCATTCTCCATGATATTTGAAAAGTCCTGGCAGTCAGGTGAAGTCCCTGGTGACTGGGAAAAAGGAAACATCACATCCATTTTTAAAGAGGGTAGAAAGGAGGACCCTGGGAACTACCGACCTGTCAGCCTCACTTCCGTGGCTGGGAAGATCATGGAACAGATCATCCTAGATGCCATGCTGAGGCACATGGAAGACAGGGAGATGATTCAGGACATCCAGCATGGCTTTACTAGGGGCAGGTCCTGCCTGTCTAACCTTGTGGCTTTCTATGACAAAGTGACTATGTCAGTAGATAAGGAACAACCTAGGGATGTGATTTATCTGGACTTCTGCAAGGCCTTCGACACAGTCTCCCCAAGTAAATTGGAGGGATATGGATTTGATGGGTGGACTGATCAGTGGATAAGGAATTGGCTGGACAGTCACATCCAGAGGGTGGTGCTTAACTGCTTGAAATCCAGACGGAGAGCAGTGACAAGTGATGTCCCTCAGGGGTCCATATTGGGACCTGTGCTGTTTAATATTTTTATCGATGACATAGACAGTGAGATTGAATGCACCATCAGCAAGTTTGCAGATGACAGCAAGCTCAGTAGTGTTGTTGATACACCAGAGGGATGGGATGTCATCCAGACAGACCTGGACAAGCTGGAGAAGTGGGCCCAGGTGAACCTCATGAGCAAGTGCAGGGTTCTGCACCTGGTACTGAACAATCCACACTATCAATACAGACTGGGGGATGAGGCGGTAGAAAGCAGCCCTGTGGAAAAGGATTTAGGAATGCTGATAGATGAGAAGCTGGACATGAGCAGGCAGTGTGTGCTTGCAGCCGAGAAGGCAAATCACATCCTGGGCTGCATCAAAAGATGCATTGCCAGCAGATCCAGAGAGGTGGTTCTTACTCTTTGCTCTGGTGAGACCTCACCTGGAGTACTGTGTACAGGTCTGCAGCCATCAATATAGGAAGAACATGGACCTAATGGAGAGGGTCCAGAAGAGGTCCATGAGATTGATCAAGGGACCCCTCTGCTACAAAGACAGGTTGAGGGAGCTGGGGTTGTTCAGCATGGAGAAGAGAAGGCTCCAGGGAGACCTAATAGTGGCCTTCCAGTACCTGAAGGGGGCCTACAAGAAGGATGGAGAGAAACTGTTTACAAAGGCCTGAAGAGACAGGATGAGGGACAATGGCTTTAAGCTGAAGAAGAGCAGATATAGATTGGATGTTAGGAACAGGTTCTTTGCTATGAGGGTGGTGGAACACTGTAACAGGTTGCCCAAGGAGGTAGTTGAGGCCCCGTCCCTGGAGATGTTCAAGGTAAGGCTCAACAAGGCCCTGGGCATCCTGATCTAGTTGGGGATGTCCCTGCTGACTGCAGGGAGTCTGACTAGATGACCTCTGGTGGCCCCTTCCAGAGTGGACCATTCTGTGATTCTATGACCTTGGATGTGTTTTCCAACCTCAATGATTCTATGATTCTGTAAGAATTCAAATACGGGATCCAGTTTTATTCTGAAAGATAAATTTATGTTGTAATTTAAAACTTATTCATTAAAAAATGCAGCAAACACTTAATTACACTATTTCCTCTCATTTGTTGGGGAGAGGAACTGAGATTTTTAAAAATTACACTTTTACATCAGCTACCACACGAGGCAGAAAAATCTTTAGGTGAATTACTGGTAGAACATATATGGCAGTCTATAGACAGAAAATTTTACAAGATCTCACTTTTTCACAGGCAGGAAACAGAGAGAGTAATAAGACTTGCATTGATGCTACATCTTTTTCTGTCTTTTTTTTTTTTTCAATCAGATATATTTAAGGAAACTGTAGTGTCACACTAGCTTACACAACAGAGTTTGGATATTGTTTGCAGAATCACATCTCTTCTTGGAGTTCATATTTTCTTTCTAACTTAGGTCCACAAAACAGCAGCTCAGCTTACCTACTTTCTGTCCTTCACTGCATCTTTCCATTCTACTTCTCCACATCTCTTTATATGCACCATTTAACATCAATTTCAAAAGTAACATCAATTTCAAAAGTAGAGCCCAGTGACTAAAATTTTAAATACAGAAGAACATGGTATAGAACTGCTCTGGGATCAAAATGAAGCCTGTAAGTTCACTAGATAATTTTAGGGTTTTTGAAAATCCTTTAGTAAGATGGTGATGGTCTTCATTTTTACCTTGATATTGACATTTTTATGTTAAGTAAGCTTTCTAGCTCCAGAGTTTGTTCTTATTCTTCAACTGAGAAAGTAACAAATAATGTATACAATATATTACTTCTCTCTGTATCATATCCATGTATCACTGCACGTTCGCCCTATTGTACATGGAACTTTTATCTTGCAAACAGAAAAATGGATTAATTTCAAATATAGGAATAGTGCCATTGTAGGATGTTTTACTATATTCCTTATGAATTGCAATATCAAAGGACTAAATTCTTTGCAGAATAATCTTGTGATTCAATTAGAAGATGCTAGAATCTCACAAGAAGGACCACTAATTCTTTTGCTAAGGATTGACCTGATGGAAACTGATGATCTATCTGTTGGTGCTGGTGAAGATGATGAGGGAAGAGCTACCCTGCCATTTTCATGCAAAAACTTTGGATGTTTTAACTTACTAACATTTATCTCTGTGTCTAACTTTTCATCAGTAAATAAGGGTCAGCCATCTGGCAGTGAAATTTGGCTAGAATGGATTCCATCTGTTAAAACATGATGTAAAAATATCCTACTTTTCCATGGCACTGGAAAGATATGGCATCTGGGATCAGACAAAATAAAGAAGCTTGAAATTGGAAGGCATTGGCAAAATGATTTCTTTACAAGGAACTGGAGGGGTGCCATTGTAGGGTGGGACTAACAACAGGCCTATAACTAGGGGTTCTATGCTCTCAAATAAATTCCTTCTTGAAGTTAATATTAACTCAGATGTTAAAACACTAAGTTCAGCCTTCCCCTCCAACTTCTCTCTACCATCGACTGAGGTTATTGAGTACATCTATGGCCAAGGAATTGCTTATCTGAGTACATAAAACCATAGATTTCTCATGTGGACATGGATTCATAGGGGGCAGGATTTATGGGTAGCAATACGCTGTTTCCTGTGTCCACCTATTGGGTTGGACACTCGGGACACGGCAGGTGTAGCTTATGTGGCAGTGACAGGAGGCACCCAGCCTAAGCTGCCACAGCTATTGAAAATATTTCACAATAGAGCCTCCAGGAATCAATTTTTTCAAGGCACTGAATTTGTTTGAAAAATGAAGAGGTATGTTGTATAGCTGATAACAGAACTTCTTTCTCTGTCTTTTCAGTCTAGTGAGATATAGTGTTTTATTATCAGAATTCAAGATCTTTGATATAGATAAGGTTTGCTCCTACTGGCTAATTTGTGTTGTGTCCATGATTTGTTGGTGCTGCTGAAAAAGGTAACAATTATATACCTCATCTCCAAATATCAGTTCTCCAATAGCAAGGTAAAGTATTTCTTGATTAACTGTCTTAGCAAATCTTACCTCTGCATTGTGTCAGTCTTGAGAGCTGAAAGTGTTACATGCTTTCAGGTTATGGAGTAATTCTAAGGGGAGAAAAATGTTAGGCCTTCCAAGTGGGAGCAGTTTCTCCAGGGAGTCCACATCCTTCTAGATATTGTTACTATAATACACCTTTCATTTTAATTTGGGGACTTCATTCCAAATTAAGAAAACATTTTTAAGGAATGACATATGGAAAACTGCACATGATTTTTTTTTTCCTGGGGCAAACCAAGCTGCTTTCCATATCACCATGCTCCAGAGAGGAAAGATGTGAAAATAAATGTCTGCATTTGACTCTGTCCTGAAGCTTGGAATTGTAATATATCCTTACAGAATTACTCGACAGAAACCATGTTAATGTGAGGTTCTTTCTATAAATCTAGACAGTGGTATGCCAACATATATTCCCCAATGACAGCTGTAATGTGAACCAGTCAGCCTTTAGATTTAGAGTGCTATGTATAATACTTAGTTTTCAAATGTCAGTCCTCAGTAATTGGTTTAATAGTTAGTAATAGGTGACTACTATGGTGGATAGAGAAGCTATTACCCTCATTAGAATGTCTGTAGGTGTGAATATTGTGCATTTGCAACCACAGCCAAGAGAAAGATTTTAACAACTTTTTTAATGTTACTTTTAGCAGAAGGCAATTAAGAAGTTTGTGAATGTTGGACTTTTTTATTAGATACACTTCCTTCACTTTTATGTTTTGCTGCCACAGGCAGTGATATAGTTGGTTTTTGAGTAGCCAAATATCACTTAAATGCATTAAATGCAGTTCAGGAAGAAATTTTGAGCTTGGGAAACATTATAAAATAATGTAGGATTCAAGTTCACACAGAAGGGCTTTGACTAGACATCCACTTTTTTGTGTGTGGAAAAACATATTTTTTAAAAAATCTCAGTAATTTAGAATGATTGAAAGCAAACAGAGTAAGTTGAATTTTAAGGCCAAGGGCTCCTGAAAGAGGGATTTAGCTGTAATTTTCTTACACTTTAATAAGGAATACATGTATTTAAATTAGTTACAAATGCATTGATTACTTGTTTGATGAATTGTGACATTAGAGAAATTACTACAGTGCAGAGATTTCAAAAACACTTTTTAAAGGGAGTACAGATACTTGGTTTCATGGAGTTTGTCCTTTTTTTCTTTAAATGCCATGAATTTTCACCAGTGTTGAAGGGAATACCTATTGGGTTTTTTTTTTGTTTGCTTGTCTTATTTTGTTATAGTTTGTTTTACTTTGTTTTTTTCTTTCGAAGCGTTGTTGTATATACATGCATCTATATATTATGCTTGATCTCTTCTAACTTATGGTGACTTCTCTTGCTATTCTCAAGGTGTCTTTCAATTTATATCTTCTTTGTGCTGAAGTCTTGATGAGTTAAAATCAACCTCATCTTATTTTAAGCACTTGTAAAATACTGATTCCCTGGTTTACTCCCCAAATTACATGTACTACCACAAAGAGCATTTAATTGAATACAAGAAGACTCACAAAGCAAAACACAACAAAATTAAAAAAACCCTGAGCTCCCTCCCCAAAACCCATTTCCCCTCCCCCCAAAAATATCAACCCAAAACCCACCAGGAAAAGATTTGAAAGTCTGCTTAGTGTTAGAACAAGCACAGAATTCTCTTATTCTCTTACTGAACTTTGAAGAAAGTTAAGCATGTACTTCTATATTTACAGAATTGGAATAAATGCCTTTAGTTGTTTAGAATCTTTACTGAATTTGTGATCTGAAAAGACAAATATGATTAATGCAGAGGATATCAATGCTCCAGTGCAGATGTTGATGCTCAGGAAGTAATGTTTTTCAGAATTTAATTCTCCATTGTGTTATAACCCACTTGTTTCCCTCATTTATTTGTGGTCATGCCATAACTGAATGGGTAGATTCAGGAAGACCAGTGGATGTAGTCTACCTTGACCTTAGCAAGGCCTTTGACACCATCTCCCATGACATCCTAGTGAGCAAGCTCAGAAAGTGTAGGAAGGAAGAGCAGAGAGTGAGATGGATTAGGAACTGGTTACAAGATAGAGTTCAAAGAGTGGTGATCAATGGTGCTAGATCCAGCTGGAGAGCTGTAACTAGTGGAGTCTCCCAGAGATCAGTGGTGGGTCCAGTGCTGTTCAACATCTTCATCAATGACATTGATGAGGGGACAGAGTGTCTGCTCAGCAAGATTGCTGATGACACCAAACTGGGAGGATTGGCTAATACAGCTGAAGGCTGCATGGCCATCCAGTGAGACTTAGACAGACTGGAGAGCTGGGCACAGAGGAACCAAATGAGGCTCAACAAGGACAAGTGCAGAGTCCTGCATCTGGGGAGGAATAATAAACTGCACCAGTACAGGCTGGGAGGTGATCTGCTGGAGAGCAGCGCCGTGGAGAGGGACCTGGGAGTCCTGGTGAATAACAAGTTATCCATGGGTCAGCAATGTGCCCTTGTGGCCAAGAAGGCCAATGGAATCCTGGGGTGTATTAAGAAGAGTGTGTCCAGCAGATCAAGAGAGGTTCTCCTCCCCCTCTACTCTGCCCTGGTGATACCTCATCTTGAGTACTGTGTTCAGTTTGGGGATCCCCAGTTTAGGAGGGACAGGGATCTGCTGGAGAAGGTCCAGCAGAGGGCTACGAGGATGATTAGGGAGCAGGAGCATGTGCCTTATGAGGAGAGGCTGGGGGAGCTGGGACTTTTTATTCTGGAAAAGAGAAGAGTTAAGGGGGATCTAATAAATGTTTAGAAGTATCTGAGGGCTGGGTGTCAGGAGGGAGGGGACAGGCTCTTCTCACTTGCTCCCTCTGATAGGACAAGGAGCAATGGATGTAAGCTGCAGCACAGGAGGTTCCACCTCAACACAAGGGGTAACTTCTTCACTGTTAAGTGTCACAGACCACTGGAACAGGCTCCCCAGAGAGGTTGTGGAGTCTCCTTCTCTGGAGACTTTCAAGGCCTGTCTGGATGCGTTCCCCTGTGACCTGAGCTAGATTGTATGGTCCTGCTCTGGCAGGGGGCTTGGACTCGATAATCTGTTTGGGTCCCTTCCAACCCCTGACATCTTGTGACACTGTGATTGTAATATGTGGTATACAGTCTTATATGAATATCTGACTAATATAAAGGCATTACTAGATACAGAGCTCTGTATAACATCAAGGAAACTGAAAACAAACCTCCACTCCTCTTGCAATATTTGTTCATTTCAAATACTGACAATATTAGTAGAATAAAAAAATCACCTCAAATATTACTTCATCCTTGCCTGCCTGCTGCTTAAACTCCATTTAATTTCTATTGTGCTAGCAGGTTGCATTTACAGAGAGCTTTTCATTTTGTTATTTGTCTCAATTTGCTGAAGTAGCTGAGTATGGTCTAAATGGAAAAATAAATCACAAGGAAAGCTTATTAGGAAATGTTTACATTGTTGAATTAGAAAGCAGTAGGCAGTATTTGTAAGGCCAGACAAACTGTATATTGCTGTCTTTTGGGGACACTAAAACACAAATAAAATCTTTACCTTGGACACTCAAGTTTTTCTCCAAAGGTTAAGCTGATACAGCAGTTACTTCTTTAATTATTTATGGATGAAGCATGTGAAATGCCTGCCAAAGTTAGCAGAGAGAAAATAATGGCTAGTATTAAACATTTGACCTTGAAAGCAGCTCTGATTGAAAATAATTACCTCAAGTTTAAAAACCTTTATTTCCTGTTCTTGTGGCAATGTCCTTCTTAGGATGTAATAAATTGCCCAATCATCTTAGCTTCAGATTAACTTGACTCAAGTGTTTATTTCACATTAAGCTTCAGCATTACTGATGCACTATGTAAAAGTGACATTAAATTATTTGTAGGGTTCTTTTAAAAAAAATTTCTAGATTTCTTTGGTGGCATAAATTTTCATTGACTTTGCCCTCAATATTCTGCTGAGGCCAGATATCATTTCAACATATCAAAATTTTAACATTAACTCTGAGTTTTCAGATGACCTGTATGATATTTTGATATTGAACAGGTGCAAATGAATTCTCTTAGACTCCTTTATTATGTCTACTTGTGTTGTCAGTGTAGTTTACATTAACATCTGGAAAATAGATATGGGGAAAATTATTGGTCTTGTTAATTATAATTACCTGTCAGTCTTCTCAAAGAGAGGCATTTTGGTCATTAAGTGAATAACATTTTCTCATGAATATTCCTTTATAAAACAGTTATACAAAAATCAATTTTAAAAATTTTGCTTTCAAATGTATCAATGCCTCCATACCCACCATGTTCAATTTACGTTATGTTTTGGCAAACATTTTTGCCTCAAGGATACCAGATGTAGCTTTGTAAGGTCTTTTGATTAATGTCTGTCTTGCAACATCACTGGTTGCTTTGGGCAAACTGTTCTATATAAGGAAACCTTGCTGACATGGAAAAGAAAATTGCAACTCTGGTGTGCCATGAGATTTTAATTGCAATAAACAACAATTAAACAGATTATTATAGCAGTGTGATTATTACTCTAAAGTTGACATTGTGTCAACATCTTATTTTCATTGGGTTTGTAATCAGTCTGTAGAAGTTGCCCTGAGCTGAAATAGAAACTATTTTTAAAGTCAACAACATCAAATTTAAAATAAATTAATTTTTGTAATTTATTTTAAGCAGTTGAAATATTTTCAGAGCTTTCTTTCTATTTTTCATTTTTTGGTCAAAAAGCCATCCAAAAATGTTTTGTCACTGTCTGGTTCATAACAAGCCAAATCCTGTTGCCCTTATGCAGTTAGCTTCCTCCTGATTGTGTACTGTTGGTTTTCTGTATTGTACGTTCCAAATGTAACAATGCCTCTAAGAAAGCTAGTGTGAAAATATTTTAAAAATCTTCTAAACTGGTCTAAGTGTTTCATAGTCTACATCTGTCCTGTGTTTTTGGGTCAGACATAGCTAATGGTGACTGAATCTCTCAGTTTGAAGAAAACGCATCTCCTCCACATCGTACTGTTTTAAATAGCAGTGACAATAGCATGAGGGTTTTCTGTAGATTACAGCTGGAGTTATGGCTGCTAAATGTGATCAAGAGGACAGGGTTTTTTGACCCTTCTTCTGTCTATCCACTTCTTACTTTGAAAAGGTGCAACTGGCAATATAATTGATGGAGAGATTAGAGCATTTCTAAACGAAAAATAAAACTTCTGTAGGACTTGAACTAAATGCCTTTGAATACAGACACATTTTCCACTCTCCTTCATGGCACTTTGAGGTAATTGAGCAAATTTTATAGGACCAAAATTAGTCACAAGAGAACTCTGTACTACTCTTTGAAAACTAAGGAAGCACAATGAGATGTTTGATGGGGGAAAAAAAACACAACCGTATCTGGAGACTAGTTTAGCTTTGATATACTTATGCTTTTTAGCTTAAACTGAGTCTGTGGACTGATTCTGAACCCCTGCAGCCCAGATGAAATCAGCCTTTGGCAAAATGGCAAGGAAAATTAAGAGATCTGCAAAGCTCCAACTGTAAACTGCATCAGTTGCTGTAAGAAAAACTACCCAAGAGAGAGGGAAATTCAGCAGATTTCCACACCTCTCCTAGAAAATGGCTATTTGAAGTGTGTGAGAAGTTTGGAGACATTCCTTCCTAGCAACTGAAGAAAAACCAAGCCAAAATCTGCTTTTCTGTGACACTTAGGAGAGTGATTACAGAACTTGTCGAAACTGAGTTTGTTATATTTTATCATCTTTAGTGAATGGACCTAGAATAATTCAGAATAATGAGAAAATTTATCTAACCCTGGCCCTCAATGCACTAATAGTATTATAGCTGCCTAACAACTGAGATAAGGGGTGAAAGGTTTTCTGGTGCTTTGGCTATGTTTTAAAGTTAATCTGAAGGATGCCTACTAAAACTGGTCTTTGTATACATGATGAAACAGTGGCCACGGTAATCACAGGCAAGAAAAAAAATGTACAGACATCTACTCCTATTTCCAATGGTCATGCAATGTTCTGTGAAATACCCACCTCCAGGCCTTCATTCAGCACCATAGTGCTTTGCTTCCTTTTGTGGTATACTGATATTGCACCACCAGATGAAATGCTCTACTAACGGGGATGTGCACGTATAACTGGTTGCCAAAAGAGAAAAAAGCTACTCAGAGTAATAGTAATTCCTTCATGTACTCCACCTTTATTTACATTTTATAGATAATCTGATATCCATCACTGCCATATAGACTTGCAAGACTCCATGTCTGGGGTCAGTGGGAAATTAGGACATAGTTACTGTGAGCCCCTATAAGCCTTTCCCTACTAATACAGAGTTGGGGTGTGTGTGTGCACAGGAAAGATACTACAAACCTCAAATCTTTAATCTCTCTCTCATGAGTTATATGTGTGTATGAACAATAAATCTTAAAAAGCTCCCATTAATGCAAGATAAATAATTTTTTGTTAGTTTTTTTGCTATATATACAAAATTCTGTACCTGTGATTCTGTGATTACATGTAGTTAGGTTGAGTATTGTGCAATTATAATCATGAAGTCTGGCATATTTCTGTTTGTGCATATGGCTATATACATAGGCATCTAGAACTCTATATGTATCATTAATTTATTTGGGATGTAACAGATCCTTGTAAAACTTATTTTTTTTCTTTTGTTGAATATTGTGGAACCTAGTAAAACCCATGATCTGAGAAATCTGACTCTTCTGTACCTGGGTTTTGAATATTAATATAAGTAAGGGATTATCATTATGATAAACCATCATTATTATAATGAAGGTTTGGTGTGATTAAAAAAAATTGTTCTCCAAATTTTACATTTTCCATTCAAAGAGTAGTGTCTAAAACTAGAATCATTAAACCCAGAAACATTAAATCTCTTTTAAATTTTATTAGATTCCTGGATTACTAAAGGACCATTATTATTCTGTTAATTGCTGTAGGAATATATCTTGTTGAAATTTTTCTTTGGAAGTGGTTAATTTATTAAGTGCTTTCTGGCTACGTTATGGATTAAAAAAAAAAATTAAAAAAATTGAACACTGTTCTACAATTCACTTCTGCACACATGGTTTGTCTGCATGTACTGTCATCATTCTTTCATATCTGCTGCTTTTCACTCATAGTGGAGAAAGTGATGTTTTAATTTCCACATCATTTCATTGTAGAACTATTACAGTCACTGAAGGAATCTCAGCAATCCATTTAATTTAATCAAAAACCAGAAAAAACAATTACATTTCTATAGTAAGTCATAATTTTACCTTCTGAGATGTTATTTATTGTGGGGAAATCAAGCTTCTCTTCTTCTGTGTATTAACTGGCACTACCATTCTGACCTTTGGTACACAATTTCAGAATTTTGACATTAATATTGGAAGGGAACATTACAACTGCAAATCCTTTGAATGTATAGACACTTCCTCCCCCCTCCCCCTTACCCAGTGCAGCACATTTTTTCTGCTCATGAAATACTTCTGAATTATTTAATCTATTTTGTTTTCTTCATGGCAGGAATAGGAATTATTACAGTGATTTCACTCTCCATTGTCCCTGTCCATTGTTCCAATACACTTCATTCTGGCTGCACTTACTGTTTAAGCTTGCCTATAATTTAATTTTCTAGACTTCATTCCTGACACTTAAGGACATGCTTAATGACAGTGTTGCTTCTGTTCAACACCACTGTTGTGGGTGAAAGTCTTACGCTTGTGTGATGGGTGTGGTTGGCTTTTTACTGTTAAACTTCAGTTAAAAAGCAATTTAACTTCAGAAAACAAGGAGAGTTTGAAGGAAGAAAAATGTTTTAACCCATGTAAAAAAAAAAAAGAAAGAAAAGCATTTTTTCTAATCTCCAGCGTACTCTGCAATTTGAAATTTGCAGTCTTTATATTCTAAAGTCCTTGAGCTTTTAAAAAAAGTTTTGAAAACATGACAGTGAATATTGTTATTTCTAGAAAACACCGTACTAGACTTTTCCCAAATATTAGTGCCTGATTACATTCAGGGACAATAGAACTGATTTGTTATTGTTTGGTTCCCAATTGCCAGTGTTGACATCGCTGAAAGAAAACAAAACGAGCAAAGTACCCAACATTAATCATGTCATGATGTTATCAGATTTACGTATGAAGGATATTCTTTCTTTCTCCTATTCATTTTCTGTAATGACCATTACTTCATGTTTCACTGTGTCATGATTGCCTCCCTGCTAACTTTTCAAGCTGATCCAAGCAGCTGGGCTGGGCTGGCTCATAGGCCAGAGATGATTAACTACAAAGGCCATTCAAATCAGTGGCCCAAGCAATCTACGCTGCTTCTAATCTAGCTTCCTCTGAAAGACAGGAAATATTAATCAACATCTAGGCTTCTGATTCTTCCATGATTTCACCTATGTTTTTCTTAGAAGAAAAGGTCAAAGTATTTTGCTCTCCATAAAGTCTCCTGAAGGGCTTCCATTTTATGTAAAGCATATTGCACTGAATTTACTGTGTAGAGCAGGGTCACAAGTGGAGGCAGGACAGGACTATTGCTTTGTTTCATGTAGAAAAACAGTAATTTTGTTATTAATATGGTGCATAAAACTGTATGAATTCAAGCAGCCTCTATGTTTTGTGTTTACCGATTCCCATATCTGTCTACACTGTGTGTTTTGGATTATTTTCTGAGGAAAATTTTACACATGGCATTTTCTATCAAATGATAAGCTTGAACAAGTAATGAAACCCACCAGCATGGTCTTTGCGGATTTCAACTCTAAAAAGTCATTAACACATAGAAGATCATAGAATCATAGAATTGTTAAGGTTGAAAGGGACCTCAAGGATCATCTGGTTCCAACACCCCTGCTGTGGGCAGGGACACCTCACACTACATCAGGTTGCTCAGAGTCACCTCCAGCCTGGCCTTAAAAATGTCCAGAGATGAGGCTTCTACCACCTCCCTGGGCAACCTGTTCCAGTATCTCGCCACCCTCATGGTGAAGAATTTCTTCCTAAGTTCCAATCTGAATCTACCCATTTCTAGTTTTGTTCCATTCCCCCTAGCCCTATTATTACCTGACACTAAATCCAGTAATGATGACAAATCCACTGCTGAACCTGTTAATCATATGTTAATGTACTGAATTTTCTTCAGTTTTTTTCCTTATCACCATTATGCTAAAGTTATAGAAAATTAATCTAAATGCATATTAACCTTTTCAGTTTGTTGCTTTAGGGTGACCATTTAAGTACGTAAGTTTTTCTCTGCCATCCCATTATTACATTGTATTTTGCTAAAGTAAACATTTACGGAGCAGATGGATATGACTTCTGACCTTTAAACTCAGAGCAGTATCTCAATCCTGGCTTCATCAGGCAATGAGATTAATGAGGGTACTACTTCCTCGCTGTAAGATCTGTTCCTGTAGTGATAATTATAATGGCATCATCATGCTGTTACAGTTGAGGTGCTGTCACCAATCCTATTATCGAAATACAAATTTTAAGAGGTTGATAATTCAGCTATAAAATATATATTTATGTCATAGTAGTGTAATCAAGAGTGAATACAAGGAGGTGAAGACTAGCTGTTTCTACTGAGCACTGCTTAAGTTAGTACCCAGTCTGCCTAATTTGGGCATCTTTTATCTTGGGCTCCTTATGAAGACCTCCATGAAGTGCATGCTTTCATGCATCATGATGCACTGAGGCCCTTCAGAGGGCCATTCTGTTTCCTATGAAGAATAGCCCAATGTCTACCTTACATGAGACCTACCCTTTCTCTCTGGCTGCAGAGGTAAAGTATGAGGCCTGGTTGGGGTATAGCTACCTGCAGCACTTTAGAACATTTTGATTGCTTGCATGTCACATATTGACTATTTAGAGCATTTTGATCTGGAAATCAAGCTGTTTATTACTTAGACCTGTGTTAGTGGCCCTTCTTAGGTTTTCAGGAGGCAGGATTTATCTTCTCCAGTTTTAGATGTTTGAAAATTAGTCATTAAATCCAAGCCAGTCACTTAAACTCCCATAGTCAATGGAAGTCTGCTGGTTTTGCTCATAGTAGATATCTATTTTCAGATGGGAAAGAATGTTTTCCAGAGGTGTCTTTTTCTCTCCAGTAACTAAAGGGGTAGTAATAATAATTAAAAAGGAGTGTACATTATTATGCTAAATCTAGACATCTAACCTATAAACTCATAAATTAGGGAAAATCATTCATTTCTTGTACTATGAAGACTGAGTGTCATAACTTTGGAGGTTTTAGTTTCCACTGCTAAAAAACATTAAAACAGTTTCATACATATGTGTGGAAGCTAAATGAAAAATTTTTGTCAGGTATGAACCAGGGCAATGCTAGCCCAGGTGAAGCAACATCTCTATGCAAAGGGATAGAAATTTCTTTTAATGGAATGACATATTCATATATACATGTACCAGCAAAGACATGTGAATACCTGAATATTTATGGCGAGGCTTGAATAAATCTTTTGATATGTTGGACTGTGCTTTCCTTCTTTGGAATGATAGAGATATATCCTCATTTTTACATGATTGAGCACTTCATAATATATGAAGATAATTATGAAACTATTCAAGTCACATCTGAATTTGGAGTAGTCCATAATATATTGTTATTCCTCTTCATTAATACTGACTATTACATTATTGTTTATTAATTAATTTGTTTACTGATTATTTATTGTTTCTGGTAGTTGATGATCATTATTATTTGATTATTTGATTACAATCATTAAAGGAATTCTATTTGTTGTATAGGTTGCTGTATGGTGTTACGTGCATTGTGGAAATGGTTAACAGCACATTCAGAAGGCACTGGCCAAGGGCTTTGCATTCTTTCTTTTATTCCTCTCAGGGGATTGAAGTGACTGTTTTAATGTTAGAAGAGGTGTTTTAGTTTATTCTACTTTTCACTAAGTAGACTGCTACTGCCTAGTAATTTTGAAAAAATTCTGGAAAAAAACTTTTTCTTGTGGTCACGCTTCCTTTATGTAAAAGTTATATTCACAAATGTTTTGAACAGCATAGATAAACACACCATTTGCCTTTGTAAATGCTAACCATACAGAAATTCACTTCTAGCTAAAAGTCTTTACCCCACTGAGTGTCTAGTAAATTTTGTAAATGGGATAAAGTGATATATCCATGATCAGCTATGTTAGATCCTCTGAAAATAAAGACTTTTATTAGTGGCATGTATCCTGAATTTCTGTCATCTCACACCCAGGAAACACTGGGAAGTACTTATAAAAAATAAATAACTTTTTTTTTTTGAGCAAAAGTTTAAAATTTTGTTTGAAACAAAAGATTAACTTAAGGAGAATGCTATAAAAACACAATGATAATTCTATGCTTTTAACCAGATTGCTAAGGTTGGCATAAACTTCTTTTTCATAATTTATTCTGATTATTTGTTAATACAGCAAAGTGCACATCAATTTATAAGAATATGTTAAAATTCTGTATACTTTTTTTGCAGGAAGCCTTCTAAGAATATGTCATATTTTAGAACAGTTTTCGTGTAACAAAGAAAATCTCTTTTACATCTGATGAAAAGTTAATGTTGAGTCAGAATGAAAAAATAATATTCTGTACATATTATTTAAAAATATTAATGCAATTTTGAACTATTTTAGTGAGCATTTTGAATGTATGCATTCATTTGTCTTTGATTGCTAGTTCATGGTGACTTTCATAAAAGCAGTTTTTTGTAGAGTAAATTATTATTTTGTATAAACTAATAGTTCAATAAAGTTTTTTCAGCATCATATCAAATTGTTTTAGCTATTAAAAAACTAATTCAACATGCACAATGGTTCACTGGTCTATTCTGGTTTCTCTTGTTTAATAGATATATATGGATTTTGACCTTGCTAACATATATTCTTCATTTTCCAGGAATAATGTAATACTGAAAACATTTATTTCAAAACTAGTTGTTGATCCTGGACTTATGTTCCTAACTTTAAACACTTAACCCTGGTCTTTGGAATGTTGGTTACCCTTGTTTCCCACTTTGGTGAAGAGAGAGAAATAAAAAGGTCCAAAGGGCAATTTATATTGTAACTGTGCCATTGTAACTCACCCCTTGGGGCGAGTATCTTTGTACTACTCACATAGCTCTTGTCTTGTACTGTTTACCACTGACAATTTTATTAAACTTTTGCAGTTGAACCACAGAAATTTTGATGGTGCCTATGAAGTAAATTACTTTCTTGTTTCCAGATGGAAAATTGCATTTTATGAAAATTAAATATGTTATATAGGTAGTCTTGTATGTAATCTAATCTTAGAGAGTCTCTTGAGTTAATAAAGCAAATGAACAGGTTTAAAGACGTGACTTTTCTGATGATGTACAATTCATACCTGAGCAATATTTGGAAACCTCTGCTCCATACAATCCTCTAAAGTGAAAGACTGCCAAAGCTGACTGCTTTGGCAACATTCCTGATGAAATTTTAAACACGTGATATTGCTAAACACTAAGTTGGAGGCAAATTCTGCAGCCTGTGGAGTCCATTTGGGAACTTCAGGGAGACTGAAATATCCTTGAAAAAAAAAATTTTAAAAGTTATGTATGTACAGAGGAAGTGAGTATTTAATAGGTGTGGTTTTTTTTTTTTTTTTAGTACACATAATTCTTGCAAATTTGATTAGTCCTAAGTGTAGCCTATTTTATCCTTTCATTAGGTATGTGATGTCACCTTGGGTTGGATGTATTTTGTTCAGCTTTAACAATGTGACATTCAAACGTCTAAGTCTAAACATCACATCTGAATTGTTTTTGATTATTTATATTTTGAATGAAACATTCTTTACTTTTACCTGTTTTCTTTATTATAGAAGTGTCCAGTTTAGATTTGGATGAATAACTTTGAAGAGATTGAATTAGGATTAATGAATACCTTATATCTTTCCAGTTAGGATAAATTGCTAGTGGAGCTCTTGGTATCTGAAAACAGTTCTTTCCCAAAATTTCTCTAGGACTTCTATGGAAAGCTGTAGTTGAGAATATACTGCACAGTTCATCTATATTCTATCTATGAAATTAATTAATTGTAATAGCACTGTCTTGTTTTCTCTGATGGAATTCTCTTTGTTGCTGGTGGTGTGTTTTAATTTTGTGTTTGTGTTTTTTTGTTTTCTTTTTTTTCTTTTAAAATTTGTAACAAAAGTAGGATGCATTTATGATAACAAGCACACATTTATTTTGCCACTTGAAAAAGTAGATTTGTATTAAACTTCAGTAAACATTTTGCAGATGCTTCTAATTTTTTTTTTAAGATAATGTGATCGCTGTCTTGGGATCACAACAAACATTGGTGACATCGATGGTATTTCTCAGTCCTTTTGCAATTGTTTTCCTAAATGGTGATTTATAGAGCACAGTTTTATGTTTGTTATAGGCTTCTTTTTCACCAGATTAGGGATTTTTAATGTTGAAAACTCTTGTATTTCATAAATGGAATGATGAAGAACTGGACAGATTTGATATTTCCACCATTGCTGGGATTGTTTAGCCTGGAGAGGAGGAGGCTCAGGAGAGACCTCATTGCTGTCTACAACTACCTGAAGGGGGGCTGTAACCAGGTGGGGGTTGGTCTCTTCTCCCGGGCAACCAGCAACAGAACAAGAGGACACAGTCTCAAGCTGCACCAGGGGAAGTTTAGGCTTGAGGTGAGGAGAAAGTTCTTCACGGAGGGAGTTGTTAGACATTGGAATGTGCTGCCCAGGGAGGTGGTGGAGTCACCATCCCTGGAGGTGTTCAAGAGGGGACTGGATGTGGCACTTGGTGCCATGGTTTAGTAGTCATGAGGTCTTTGGTGACAGGTTGGATTTGATGATCCTCAAGGTCTTTTCCAACCTTATTGATTCTGTGATTTTTCTTTCATGGCAAAGTAGTGCTCTGACTTAGGATACAGAGTATTGCAACTTCATTTGGCTGTCAAATGCAACCCCTGTGAGAAATTATGGCAATATTCCAATCATTGAACGTGTCATTTTAGGTTATACTTTAGACCTTAATTTAAGATTTCTTACAAGTATGCTTATGTGAATCATCCCTTTTTTGTATCTTAGGATCAAGGGCACATTATAGATTTTCCTAGTCCTCTGAAGCAGACTGATGTAGTGCAATATATTACAAAATAATGTATGGGTAAATGGGCTTCAAAGCCACTGCAGTCTGAGAGGAACTCATATCTGGGACTTATCTTCTCCTTCTTTAATGGTTCATACTGAAAGAAACAAAGGACTTTGAGCACGCTACTGATATTCACCTATGAGAAGCTGTATCACAGTCTCTCTCTAGATATTACTCAGTATGAATTATGATGTGAAAACAGATCATGGAATCATACAATAATAGAACAGTTTGAGTTGGATGGGACCTCCAAAGGTCATCTAGTCCAAGCCCCTCTGCAGTAATCAGGGGTATCCTCAACTAGATCAGGTTGCCTAGAGCCCTGTTGAGCCTTACCTTCAATATCTCTAGGGATATGGACTCAACCACCTCCACAGGCAACCTGTTCCAGTGTTCACTGCCTTCATGGTGAAGAACTTGTTCCTATTCGATCTTGTTCCTATCCAATCTTGTTCCTATCCAAACTTTCTCCTATCCAACCTAAATCTACTATTCTTTAGCTTGAAACTATTGCTCCTCATCCTATCACTACAGGCTTTTGTAAACAGTCTCTCTCCATCCTTCTTGTAGGCCCCCTTCAGTTAGTGGAAAGACACTATTAGGTCTCCCTAGAGCCTTCTCTTCTCCAGGCCAGCTCCCTCGGCCTGTCTTCATAGCAGAGGTGCTCCAGCCTCCTGATTATTTTCTTGCCCCTCATGCCTGACTTGATGTCACAAAACATATTTCTGGTTTACTAGAGCCTGACAAGGTTTATTTAAACTAAAGTGGCAAACATCGAGATTGGAGAGATATTTTAAATTTTACAATGGGCATAACGTAAATTGAGGAAAAAAGACAGAATACTGATTTCCAGCTCTTCCTGCAAAATGTATTGTAGCAGCCAAAAAGATCAATTTATTGATTATTGCTTCATACTCTTGGTGAATACCATAAAATGATAAGTTTTATAGTTTTTTTCTTTCTCTATTTTTTTTTTATCTTTTCCCTAATGTGATATACCTGAGAGAAATGGAGATGGGAGAACAAACTATACATGACAGATGTTAGTCACATTACTTACTGCATGACTGGAATGACAACGCATATCACAGTGGTATGAATGCATATCACAGTGGTATGAATCCTATAGGTATAGGATCCATACATAATAGAAGAGCAGTAGAGAAGATTAAACTTGTGAACGAGGAAATGTATTGAAATTTCTCCAAAACTGGCAATCAACCCACTGCTTTTTTTCCCTCCTGTGGATGAAGGATTTTTTTTTTTTAACTTTTTTTTTCTTGTTGTTCCTTACTGTCAATAAATGTTGAGAAGCCTGAAATAAAAACTGAAATATTTTTTTCTGGAAAGGAAACAGAGTTGGTTTTTTTGGATATTTTTTTCTTCTTTGAGGGGGATTATATTCTAGGCAGAAATAAACAGATTGTGCCTTCACAGAAGTAGGAAATAAAGCTGCCTAAAAGGATCAAGATGAAATTATCTACCTCTTTTCTTTCCAAGTTTCCAAGTTACAAAGACAAATTGAAGTATGGAGAGAAAGACAAGGCTGTAGATCTCACACTAGCACATCTTCAAGGTCTTGCAGCCAGTCTGTGCAGCTACTGCCAGTAGTCTAGGCCTAATCAAAAAGTGTATCTTCCAAAACCAGGATCTTTTGAAGAGGCGCTCAGTTTAGATTTCAGAATTTTCTGAAATACAGAAGATGAAACTTCACAGTGTTTGTGCTTACCAAGTATGTCTGCTGCAGCTGTGTTATTTACTTGCACAAATGATTAAATAACTTCTGAATCAGTACAGGATGAGTGAGAGAAAGGGAGGGATTCAGAGGCACAGGGGCCAGAATGCGTCACCTGCAAAATCAAAGACTGGAAAACATAACTTGTACATATAACATGTTGTGGCTGCATCAAAGGTTGCCCTCCTGTGGGCTGGGACCAGGAAAGAAGCAAGCCTAAATCTGCCTGAGAGGAGGTGTGTTGGTATCCCAAAACCAGAGTGTGTATATACATATACATATATATATATATATATATATATGCCTTCCCACTCCCCCTGAATGATCTTCAGCCTTTTCTCCATCAGAAACTCCTCTCTGTTATTTAATCAAATATCAGGTTTTACTTTGCTTTGGCCACTGCACTTGATGCAGGATCAAGAAAGGGTTTTGTTTTCAATTCCAGGATGACTGAGTTGGGAGAAGTTGAAGAAAGGGACAATAATAAAATGAGAGGCATGTGACTGGTTTTGTATGCAGTTGTTTTTTCCAGGTGTGTTCATAGTCTCTCAGCAATAAAAATGTGCTTTATAAAAAGATGTCCATTAAGATGATACAATATAGCTCCTGGGCTCTGGCTCATAGCTCCAGACAGTGACTACAGCTGAAGTGATTTGTATGGTCACCCTGGGTATCATGGTCAGTAGGAAGGAAAAAGCACATCCAGTTCTAAGAGATGATTTAGGGGAGAGTTTATCTCTGCTGACCAGAGGTAGAGCCCATGCAGCTACATTAGGTACCTCAGATGGCTGGGATGTCTTCGGCCCTGAAGTTTTATATGGTAAGGAGAGCAAACTCATTCCTAGCAGTGGTTGAGGGACTAGCTCCAAAGCAGGGATGGGGAGGAGAAGGTTGTGAGAGATTAACAGCAGTCATTTCCAGAGAGGTGGCTAAAAAGGAAATGATGCCTCTGTTATGTGAAAAAAGGACTTATAATTGCTAGATGAGTTTAATTTATAGAGTTGTGACTGTGTTAGGCTATCTTTTCATCTCTCATTGCTCCTCGTGTGTCTTGGACAAAAGGCTAATAATAATTCTTTAGGCTGATCTCTCATAGGCTACAGATCAAAGTACCTTTCATTGATTCCTGCATCATACTTATAATTTTGGGTTGAACCGCAACATAACTTAGTTATAGATGCATAAGGATATATAGATATAAGGAATAGCTGCTTAATGGACCATCAAGAGTAATGAAAAATCACAGCCTATGGCCTCCAGTCATCTAGGAAAGAGAAACACTTTTCTAATGCCAAGAATGCTCTGATTTATAACTCTAGAACTTCTTCAGTGTGAATTGAATATATCCAGGTGATTTAGTGGAAATATTAACATTACACTCTTAATAAAATGTCTCTTAAAATTGTATTTCAGCAACTTGGAAAACTCTGAAATCAGACTATGCAATCTTGTATTAGTATATGTTCAGTGTGTGTATTACTCTGTTTTTCATCTGAATGTGAGCTAAAATACATTTTTTACTGAGTCTAGAACACATTTAGGAGTAAACCAGTACATTATTTTATTATAACTTTATTAGTAGCTGTACACGATACTTTTACATTAGCTGAACTGTGCCAAACATTCAGATCTGTGCTTCAGAGGACTGATATCCTAAAGGCAAAACAGGCTTTATACAGCACCACGAATCAACCACACACTATGATACAATGGGGTGTATAATGCACTTCCAAAGTTCCTTACCAGAATAAAATGTGAAGTGCAAATTAAGGAAGAATATTTGCCTTTAAGGTACCTCTCTATAGCTTGTAAATATAAACTCAGAGTTTTCTTCACAAACCAGCTTCTGGTACTGCTCTGCTCTTTTGCCATTAGTTATGAAAAAAGGCTTTATCTGCCCACCCTATACTGAGGGACGTCTGACTTCAGAGAACCAAAATAATGAGACCAGGAAAGTGTTGGCATTTATGGGGGATTTTTTGTGTCTGTTTGAGAGTGTCTCACCTCATTTCATTATATATCTCTCCTAAAGCAAAGGAAGGCATATTTGTCATCCTTCAAGTTTTCCTTGTGTATGAATATACATACACATATAGTAGGGAAATCATATCTGTTGCCATGCATAGGTATAGATGTAAAAGCTATTAATTTGCAGCCCAGTTTTAAGATTACTTTCTCTTCGTTTCCTCATTGTTTCCAGTTGTTCATAGAAATCAAGACACAATGAAGCTTGATCATTTATTTGACTGCGTACAGGCATTTTAGACAATAATATGCACAACATTCTTCTGACTCCTTGTCTTTCACATAGTTCTTTTGCTCAGAATTATGTATAAATTATATAATGTATTAAGTAAATAATTGTTTGACATTGCTGAGTGGATTTTTTTTAAAAAAGGGTTTACACAAACTGTGGAATCTGAGACATGGGAGGATTGTCTCACATTTAAACAAGGAAACAAAAAAATCTACATTTTTTCCAGTTGTTTAGTTTGGAAGCAATCTAGGATATGAACACAACTTCTCCAACATAACATGATTGACTAAGAGGCCTTTGAAATATTGAGTCCAATCAGGTGGTTATTATCTACTGCCATTACACATAAAACTGAAAAATAAATTGTTATTGATCCATAAAAACTAAGTTCTATTTAATTTATAAAACATTCATCTCAATAAATACCATTAGTAGTTTCTGGAACAGCTTTCCAGACGATTTTTATCACAGGATGTTAGGGGTTGGAAGGGACCTCTGGAGATCTTTGAGTCCAACCTGCCTGCCAGAACAGGACCATAGAATCTAGTGCAGGTGGCAGAGAAATGCATCCAGATGGTTCTTGAAAGTTTCCAGAGAAGGAGACTCCAGAACCTCTTCAGGAAGCCTACTCCAGTGCTCTGGAGGCTTCTTTACCCTTACAGTAAAGAAGTTCTTCCTCATGTTGAGGTGGAACTTCCTGTGCTGTAGTTTACATCCATCGCCCTTTGTCCTATCACAGGGCACAAGTGAGAAGAAGCTGTCCCTTCTTTCTTGACACCCAGCCCTCATATATTTATATATATTTATTAGATCCTCTCTCAGTCTTCTCCTCTCCAGACTAAAAAGCCCCAGGTCATTCAGCCTTTCCTCAAAAGGCACGTGCTCCAGACACTTAATCATCCTTGTAGCCCTCCATTGAACTCTCTCAAGTAGATCCCTGTCCCTCTTGAACAGGGGAGCCCAGAACTAGACACAATGTTCTGGGTGGGGCCTCACTAGGGCAGAGTAGAGGGAGAGAAGAACCTCCCTCGATCTGCTGGACACACTCTTCTCAATGCACCTAAGGATCCCATTGGCCTTCTTGGCCACAAGGGCACATTGCTGTCCCATGGATAATTTGTTGACCACCAGACTGCCAGGTCCTTCTCTGCAAGGCAGATCACCTCCTAACCTGTACTTTTGCAGTTTATTATTCTTTCCCAGATACAGGGCTCTGCACTTATCCTTGTTGAACCTCATTATGTTCCTCTCTGCCCATCTCTCCAGTCTGTCCAAGTCTTATTGAATGGCTGCACAGCCTTCAGGTGTTTCAGCCAAGCCTCCCAGTTTGGTATCATCACCAAACTTGTTGAGCAGACACGCTGCCCCCTCATTGATGAAAATGTTGAGCAGGACCAGACCCAGCACTGATCCCTGAAGGACTCCACTAGTTACAGCTCTCCAGCTGGAGACACCATTACAGGATCACAGGATGTTAGGGGTTGGAAGGGAACTCAGGAGATTGTCGAGTCCAACCCATCTGCCAGAGCAGAACCTAGCACAGGTCACACAGGAATGAATCCAGATGGGTCTTGAAAGTCTCCAGAGAAGGAGACTCCACAACCTCACCACTCTTTGCAATCTATTTGTGTAACCAGTTCCTAATCCATCTCTCTGTCTCTTCTATCCCACACCTCCTGAGCTTGCTCACAAGGATGTTGGAGGAGACAGAGTCAAAAGCCTTGCTAAGGTCAAGGTAGACTACATCCACTGGTCTCCCACCATCTACCCATTCAGTTATGACCTCATAGAATGCTATCAGATTAGTGAAGCACAATTTCTTCTTGGTAAATCCATGCTGACTGCTCCTGATAACCTTCTTCTCTTCCAAGTGTCTAGAGATGACCTCCAGAATGAGCTGCTCCATCATTTTTCCAGGGATGGAGGTGAGGCTCACTGTTCTGCAGTTTCCTGGAACTTCTTTCTTGCGCTTTTTGAAGACTGGAGTGACATTGGCTTTCCTCCAGTCCTCAGGCACCTCTCCTGTTTGCCACAATTTTGCAAAAATGATGGAGAGTGGTAGAGTGATGACAACAACAGGCAGCTCTCTCAACAGTCTTGGGTGCATCTCATCAGACCCCATGGACTTGTGAATATTCAGTTTATGTAACTGGTCCCTAACCCAGTCTTCATTGGCTAGTGGAGAGTCTTCCCTCCTCCAGACTTTATCTCCTTCACCTGGGACCTGGAGTTCACTGGGGCTGGTCTTAGGAGTAAAGACTGAAGCAAAGAAGGTATTTAGCAGCTCTGTCTTCTCTGCATCCTCAGTTATCAGGGCTGCCTCCTCTTTCAGCAGTGGGCCCACACTTTCTCTATTCTTCCTTTTACTACTGATATATTTGAAGAAGCCCTTCTTGTTCTCTTTTACTTCCTTTGCCAGTTGTAGTACTAAGAGGGCTTTGGACTTCCTTGTTGCCTCCCTACATGCCCTGACAACTTCTCTATAGTGCTCCCAAGTGACAAGTCCCTTCTTCCATGAGAGTTCCTTCAGAAGTTCCTTGCTCATCCATGCAGGTCCCCTGTCACGCCTACCCCATTTTTTAACTCAAGGGAACACACCAAACTTGGGCTCAGAGGAAGTGGCATTTAAAAACCGTCCAACTTTCTTGGGTTCCTTTACCCTCCAGAGTCTTAGCTCATGGGATTCCTGCAAGTATATCTCTGAAGAGTACAAAGTTAGCCCTGTGGAAGTCCAGGGCTGTAATCCTACTTACTGCCCTGCTTCTACCTTGTATAACACTAAACTCCACCATGTCATGATCACTGTCGCCAAGGCTCTCCCTGACCTTAATGTCCTTCTTTATTAGTTAATACAAGGTCCAGCAGTGTGCCTCTTTATGTTGGTTATCATCGACACACTGCAGGAGCCTTTTGGACTGGCTGTGCCTGTCTGTGTGGGTTTGCCAGCAAATATCAGGGTGATTGAAGTCACCCATGAGTACCAAGGACCATGTAGTAGAGGCTGCCTCCAGTTGACTGTAGAAGGCCCCATCATCATCTTCTTCCTGGTTTGCTGGTCTGTAGTAGACACAACAGTTTCATCCCTTTTTTCATGTCCCTTAACTGTTACCCACAAGCTTTCAACCAACTCTAACTCCTCCTGCTTATTCCCCATACTCTGTGCATTGGTATATAAGCATTTCAGAGAGGGATTTAAGCCATTAGTTTTCACTCTTGCTATCTGTCCATTCCTGGTCACTTCTGTGGTTATTTAGCTATTAGTGAACCCTGTGTTTTTATTATGATGTGCTGGATGAGGAACTGACTCTTGTCTCCAGTCTATCTGGGACTTCAATTTAATTTATAGAGGTATTGTACACTGGAGAAAGTGAAAGGCAAAAATGGAAAATGGCAGGAAACATGAATTAATTTGGACGTGTCAGCCTAAAGGTAAAAAAAATAAGTATCAGCTCTACAACTTTAAAAAGGACTTCTTTCATCTGGAGTTATGCCCTTCAGTTCTTTTTTGCAGTGAAGAAAATAAAGTTTGTGGGTGGCAGGTGGAGGGAATATGAAAATATACAGAATTAAAGAAAAATTAATTTCAAATCTGCAAAGGGAATACCGTTATTTAAGCTTCCAATAGACAAAGCTCATCAATAGCCATCATCATGGAAAAAAAACATTTGTGAAAATGTAAGGAGCCATGAGAAGCAGTTGGGCAAATTGACTTTCTCCTCATGGAGATTCCTATGCCTCCGACACACACAAATACTCAGATTGCTGACTAAACAGTTAATGCTCTCTGCACATCCAGTTTACTCCATGGCAACAACTAAACAGCCAGTTTGCTCCATGGTAACTGTTTTGAAATGTCACAATAGTTTTCATCATGACCAATCCTTAATAGACACAATGCCCTGATGTTTATTATGTTTTCCTAGTCAAGTCTGCAGGGCAAGGTGGGGAGACTGAATGTGTACCACTTTCGCTCACCTACTCCGACGCTGATTCACACATTGCTGTCTTCTCTACTGAACTAGAAAGAAATATCTATGTGATTTGAAAGAAGGGGCTGGTGCTGTTTCAGCTGTTCTTCTAAATTACATAATTCAGCAAGAATGATTAATACTATAAAAAATTTAGTAGCTTGCTTTCCGCATGTAACTCTCTAAATATGTTATCTGGTTTACTGTAAAGAGACAGTCAAATGGTATATTAAAATTAAATAACATTCCTGATTTATATGCTGATTTATATAGCATCATCATCCATAAGTAATGGTGTTACTCTGTTCAGTTTCTACTCATTTTCCCAGGCCACCAGATCAGCACAAAGCAAACAGAAAAAAATATGTGCTAGTTAATCCTCCTCTAGCTTCCTCTCTAGCTTCCTTTTATTTTTGGTTGATGTTAAGCACTTCAAAAATTAAACCAAGAAACTCTATAGGAATAACAGTCCTTCTTTTCATATAATTACACTGAGTATCCAGATGGATGAATTGATGGTTTTTCATTCATCACAAACATGTCTCAAAATATCATGCTTTATAGTAGCAGCTGGTCAAACTGTGGCCAAACTGTGACCATGCCTTCAAAACTATTTCAAAGAGGGACACAAAATTTGCTTGGTTTTCATCTCCAATGCGATATCAAGTAGTAACACTTGTCTAAATATGCTGACTTGGAGGTCCTTCAGTTTTATTGCAACTGTAGAAGATCTTATGGAGATCATAATTCTAAAACTGCGTACTCCTTGAATATTAGAGCAGAAGAACTGGCTTCACAGAGCAAGAGAACTGACCTGTCACAGTCTGTTCATGCTAATGGTCCTGCTGTTACCACTTCTGGTCTTCTAAAAAATGTTTCATCAAGACCTACTTGTCTCAATGCCAATACAAACTTCTGAGAGGGAGGTCAAACAATATGTTCTGAGCATTTGTTTATATTTATACAGAAGATTTTTTTCAATTAGTTCTCCTGAGCTTTGGGAACTCTTGACAGTCATAAAAATAATTCCAGCATATAAAATAATAAATATTGCAAACAGTTTCTCCTCCACTATGCTAACTGCGCACAGATTAGGTATTGGTAATCAGCAGAGCCAACATCAGACATAGAAAGTTATTAACCCTTATGATGAGGGAATCTTATGCTGATCATAAGAAAAGGTGTTTTGTCAAAACCTAGCATATGTAGGTAATGCAGCAGCACTACACAAATGGCATTTCCTCTCAAATTACATGGAGCAGCTGCTTTAAATTGTCGGGCACTATTAATTGGCAATAAAGTAGTTCTCTTCTATAGAAGCAGATTTTACATTCACCAAAGAACAATACTTCAGTAAATAACAACTTCATGTACAAATGGATCCCTAGGTCTAATACTAACTTTTATTTCCACAATCTGAAAGAATTAAAAAAAAAATTCCTGTAGTCTACATTTTTCTGATAATAATAAATTAAATCTTATTGACCATAGGTTACAGAGGTCAAAAGTTATCCCTTTGATTATGATATGAATCTTTAGAAGCTACATTTTCAGACATGAGTCTGCTAGGTTCCAGTTGTCCCACTTCAGCATTTAACTCGCTTACAAAGTTCTAAGGTGAGAGCAGCGCTATGCATCATTTTCCAAAGTAAATTAAAATGAGATTTGACATATATTTGCTTCTATTATAAAGTGGTCAGTTTTGTATGTGTATTTGATAATCAGGGCTAGATCTATTGAAATTACCCGTTTTCTTTAAAGAGAGAATTGTGCTAGGTATTTCCAGATATGAGGAGGTATCTAAACTGAGATCTGAACTGTTTTCTGTTAACATCTCCCTGATCTTTCTCCCCAGAACTGAAAAAAAAAAATGCTCTCCTTCACTCTTGTTTATTTATTTCTAACTTCAGAAACTTAATACAATTAGAATGTTGTACGATTTCATCAAGTAAATATTCATTTAGAATGCTTAATGCAAAGGATTTACATGGATTATTCTTAGATCCTTTCAGCATGTAAGAGTCGTAAATGCATAAAATGTTCAAATTATTCACCTATTGTTCACAATTGGTGATACTACTTATATTAGGGCTATTACTATGGCGAATACTATAAACATTTCATAACCAGGCCTTTTCTATAAAAAGAGCATTACCGGTTGCTTGCCTCCTAATGAATGTATTTCTGGTAACTAAATAACAAATGACCAATACTGTTGGATCTAAACACCATGTTGTAAAAGTAGAAAAAACCCAAACCAAACCAACCAAACACACAAACCCCCCAAACCAACAACAAACAACCAAACAAACAAAAAACCACATTCAATTTATTTATGCATGTCCCATTTATTTATGGGGACAAAAGTGCTATAATATCCGAACAGTATAACATTCTCAGTGGGGAAGTATTTTGAATCTGTAATAAATATTGTTTTGAGTGAAACCCCACTAAGATAATGCTTGTCAATTTTAATGTGTTTTAGTGAACTATGAAGTATCTAAACACAAAACTGATCATAGTAACAGTTAATAATAAATTTGCAGAAACTTTTTCTCAGTCTTGCTTCTTTAATTAAGTTTAAATAATTAAGTATTTAACTGTTGAAACATTAGTCACAAATCTTCACTGTTAGCAAAACATTAAAGACCTTTCAATATTTAGAGCAAGGATCTTCTGTCTTTTCATCAGTTAATACTAGAGGATTTGAAAGTATTTTTGATTTTACTGCATATATATTTACATGGGCAGTGATCATGAAGAAATGAAATGTTATACTAAATGTGGAGAATCTGCTTAGTTCCAAGGCAGTTTTCATTCTATGTTCATAGCTGCATATTTTAAATGACACCTAGATGCTGGCTATAGACAAGATTTAAAAACCTAAGCTATATGTAAGTTTCTCACTTATCAGGTGGAAAAATTGCTGTTGTAAAGCTATTTTCCTTCTCTTCCTATTAATGCAATGTATTCCTTGACTACTAAAAAAAAAGATAGTAGAAAAGAAACCCCCAAGAAATAGAAATATTTAACTTATGTTTTTATTTCTGGTATTAGACACTGATGTGTATAATGTATTGTCTGTACCACCATTAATACAGTTAGTCTCCATCTTTGTGTGTGACATAGACTATATGCTTTCCCTATTCGGCCTATTTATATTTATAAATTATGTAGATAATAAAGGGAAATCTTTACAGATTTCTCTATTATAAAGGCCCAAAAATCATCTATGTAACAGGGAAAATAGCTTTGTAAATCGATGTCCCCTCCCTGGAGGTGTTCAAGGCCAGTTTGGATGAGGCCTTGAGCAGCCTGGTCTAGTGGATGGTGTCCCTGCCCATGACAAGGGGGTTGGAATTAGATGATCTTCAAAGTCCCTTCCAACTCAAACCATTCTATGAATCTGTGAAGTCCCAGGGGCAATGGGATACTTAACTATGCCCTCTGAGTTTCTGACTTGAGTTAATTAACTACACCTAAATCTTCATCATCAACCAATGTGCTTTTTTTCTCTACTCTGACAAAAAGGATACGGAATTTCTGATTGTATATTTGCCTAAGAGTTTTATTTTTTTATAACTGGAAATTCAGAAGGCAAATCAAAGAAAACCCACATTTTCTCACCCTCTTTCACATAAGTTCAGTATATGTCTTGAGGGTATTCACTTTCTATTATTGAGTTCTGCAAAAGTTACACTGCATCTTAGTCACATATAAAGACAGATCCATTATTCTTTGAATTCAGAAGTATTTGCCCTTCTTTGAAGAAGGAATTGGTAGCAGCAATAAACATTCTTTTTATTACACAGTGAGAATGAAACCTTTGCTTCTGGGCAGGTTATGAAAGAGACATGTACTACTTTCCTCTTCACTACTGTGCAGGTATTTGTAGGCTTAATCAAAACTCACAGACATATGATTGTTCAAATAAAATATAGGAAACAGCAAATTAGGTAGCTTGTGGCCAACCACAACAGTTTACAAGTAAATGCCTTTGTAAACTATTCATCAAAATCTTTGAGAGCTGAGCATATCCAGTAAAATCTAATCATGTGCAAAGAGAAGAAAGTCTGTCTTTTGCTATGAATCATTTGTCTTCATTCAGAAAACAGGAAGAAATAGATCAAATGGTAATTGGAATAACTTTTTACAGGTGTCAGATAAGAATACACCTGGAAAGGGGAAAAAAACATCTTGGTTTGGTTCCATTACATCAGCATCATCATGGAATCACTAAATGTAGATGAAAAGGTATACATAAGCATGATCAGTTCCTTCTAATTCGAAAATGGACAGCATGTTTATGCAGTATGTTTATGTTTACTTCACTCTTGTGCAGCTCCACCCAGAATACTTTGTCCAATTGTGGAGTGCCAGTAAAAGAACATGGATCTGTTACTGTGGGTTTAGAAGGGAGCCACAGAAATTTTCAGAAGGCTAGAACATCTCTTTTGTGAAGAACGAGTTGGGAATGATAAAGCTGGAGAAGCTGAGGATCTGGGGAGACCTTATTCTGACATTTCAATACACAGAGGTCCTGCAAAAAAGATGGAGAGAGACTTGATCGAGGCCCATGGTTAGAGGACAAGAAACAATGACTTTAAACTGAATGATGGTATATTTAGAATGGACATAGGGAAGAATATCTTCTTTTATGATAAGCGTGATAAATACTAGAACATATTGTCCAGAAAAATTGTGGCTACCAAATCAGTGAAAGTGTTCATGGTTAGTGTTATGAATAAAGGGTGATAAGGTGAGAAATTAATAAAAATATAAAGTATTTATTAATTTGGCTCCAACTCCCACATAACTATATGCAAAAGTTATAAAAGATTATAAAGGTCTGGAATTTGGTTGAGAAATTATGTTCACAATAGGAATGGTTACAGATAGTTTAAGAACAGTATTTGGGAAAAGAGAAATCCAAAAGCAGCATGTTACCCTATTAACAAAAGGAAAGGACTTCTGGAGACTTTAGGAATATAGCAATTACTCACAATGCTGCTTGCAGATTGTGGGAATTCTCTTGCCTCTTTTTATGGGAAATTCTTCCTGAAACTGCTGCTGTTTGTGATCCACATGTATGTGGACAGCAAAAACCCAAGAGAAAGAGCCTCATGCTCTGCAGCCCACCAATTTTAATCCAGCCTGTTAATTCTTCTGTCCCATGTTACCATCAGCGGCTAGAAACAATAATCATCAGTTCACTGCTTAAACATGCCCAAACATGCCCAAAGCATGCCCAGACGCGACCCTGCATGAGGTCTGTGCCTGGCAGGACACATGGCCCACGTGAAATCCACCAATCCACAGGCCTGGGAGGGGGAGGTGCCTTCTTTGGCTCCCTTCCTCCCAATTTCCCTGGTTCCTGCCATCCTGTCTTCAGGGCAGAGGAAGAGTTTTGGGGGCATTGCCACAGTTACTTTGGCAGGGCTCTACCCACCCTGATCTAATGGAAGTTGTCCCTTCCCATAGCAGGAGGGTTGGACTAAGTGAATTTTAAAGGCTTTTTTCTACCCAACCCATTTTGTTATTCTATGATTTTACACTGAGTAGCTGTATCCAGATGCTATGCTCTAGCCTATATTACAAAGAATACTAGTTATACTGCAAACAGTACTGGTAGTTTCATTGGAAGAAATGCAGAGAAAAAATGCTACTCAGTGTGTGTCACTGAGCAGGGCTCTCTGAAGGTAAACATCTATGGATATTAACATAAAAATGCAAAGCAGCTAAAATGCATCGACAAAAGAAAGAAGAAAGCACAGATATTTGCAAACTAAAAGTGCTTAGCACCAGTGTAAATCTTATTTAGAAGTCTAATTTTAGTTTGTCCTTTTTAACCATCTATTTTGGTTCAGAATTTTTCAAAATCAAGAGAAAAACAGGTAAGACAGTATAGAAGTTACTCAGACTGAAGAAAACAAACAAACAAAGAACAAAACCAAACAACAAAAATACATAGAACTTGCTGTAATGAACCAGTCACGGGCTGGGATTATTTATGCTAATTTCTATGCTAAGAACAGAAGTGCAATTGGCCACGAGAATGTCACTTCCTCCAACTGACTGCCATGAACAAAACAAAGCTGGAACTGAAGGGAAGCTTCTTTCACAGGTAGGGTTCAAAGTGTAGGAACAGATCTTTTTCAGATAAGTCAAATGTAATTTCTGGTATTTTCATTGGGAAACAATGGGTGATTGAATCTAAATTTTATGACTGGCCTGTTACACTTTGGGGAAAGGAGCAGTGCCAGAGGTAAACTGCATGATGTTTCAGAAAGATGAGGATTGCATTCTCCAGTGTAATTCTTGAGTGGTTGGTGAAGTGTAGCAGAATTACAGCACTAAGCACAGGTCAGGTCACTTGAGTGGAGATGGAGTGCAAAAAACTTTCTGTATAAGGCAGCTGGTCAGAAAGGGACAATTTCCTCCTATAGAAAGGAGTAAAGAAAGGCATTTTTGCAAGGCTGGTTTTATTTCTGATTTTCCTTATATGCAAACTAAACCAGGGAAAGACAGACCTAGTTTCTGCAGGTCTAAGAAATACAATCAAGCCTGCGTCATATGTTGTGGGTTTAAAGACTGGATGTCTTAACCATAAAGAAGTCCTCCAGAAGGACCAGGTAGCCCAGTGGGTGGACACTGGAAAAGTAATTTTTATTATTTCATTCCCATAATCATGCATCTACTCTCTTATATAAACGGGCATAATTGTTTGTTCTGCCCTTTTCCCTCTCTTTTCTCACAGTGCACCAAGCTGATATCTCTCTGGTATTTATGAAGCAGTTGAGTCTTTTGGCATTGAGTGGCCTGGCTAATTTTTGCTGTGTCATTTGGGCTTGGGAAGGGAGGTATGGGGTTGGGGCATTGAGTCCTGCGGTTTTGGCTTGATTGGTGGGGGAGGTTTTAGACAATGTTGGCCTAGTGGAGTTTTGGTAAAGCCCAGGTTGGAGAGCACTGGGCTGAGGCTGAATATGACTTTGTGTATTATGTATGTTTTTGTACTGCAGTATATAGATGTGAATAGTGTTTTAATTTAAATTTCCAATTAGTTCCCATCCTGCGTGGAGTATTTTTATTTCACTCCTTTGGGAAGGGGTAAGATGGCTTCTGTCCGCTCTAAAACCGAGACAAACTATTGAACAGGCAGTTATGATAGCAGGAAAGTTGCATGGATTTGCCAGCCTGGGTATCCCTGGATGAAGGAAGACAATAGGGTGACAGCCGTAGGAAGATAACAGGGTGACTACAGTAGGAAAGAGGGAAGTGCTCAGCTGCAGTTAAAGCAATGAAGGGAAAAAAAACAAAACTCAGGATGACCTAATCAACATATCTGAAACAGTGTGTGGTATCAAGGAACTGAATGGAAGATAGATTCTCTGCTGGAAGCACAGTGTTTTGATCATTTCATTTGCTAATAGGGGAAAATCATTATGAGCATTGAGTATTCTAGAGATCAGTCAGTATTTAGCCAACTCAGTGTCATTCTTGATTTGCAACTTATTTTACTTTCTAGTGGCTGCTCTTTATTTTTATAGCAACCATCCTTACCGGCAGGCAGAAGCCTGAACCAATATCCAGACTGTGGGCATCAGACACTGACTCTATTTTGTGACTATCTGTAAGATGGATGTGGACGATAGATGTGTTATGTTATGGTTGCTATGCACTCAACTATTTGTTGTTATATGGTTTGCTCTGACAGTGCAAGGGACTAATTCTGAGAAGTGCAAACAGCATGCAGTTGGGAAAGTGAACAGTATATTTAGGTTGCTCTGCATCCAGCAACTCTAAACCAATTTACTTGAAAATTACACCTTGTTGAAGCAAGGTCTCCAGTTCACTGGCACTCTCCAAAGATATTATGTGTATAAAATGTTTAGCAAATTGAAAAAGCAAGGGACAAGATGGTGAAATTTGAGGTGGGTTCAAAAATGATTCTTGGGAAATAGGGAGATAGGGAGAAAGAGTTTGTCATTGTCTACAGTGAGTGTGGCCATCAGATTATATAGGAAGACACTGAAAAACTCAACATGAGAGCTGGCAGTGTGCACTTGACACCCAGAAGGTGAACCATATCCTGAGCTACATCAAAAGAATTCTGACCAGCAGGATCAGTGAGGTGATTCTCCTCCTCTACTTTCCTCTTGTGAGACCCCACTTGTAGTACTGTGTCTAGTTCCAGTGACTCCGTCATAGGAAGGACATAGACCTGCTGGAGTGGGTGCAGAGGAGGGCCATGAAGATGATCAGAGAGCTGGAGCACCTTCTTTATGAGTAGAGGCTGTGACAACTGGGCTTGTTTAACCTGGAGAAGGGAAGAATCTGGGAAGACCTGATAGTGGCCTTCCAATACTTGAAGGGGGTCTACAAGAAAGCTGGGTAGGGACTTTTTACAAGGGCTTGTAGTGATAGGATGAGAGGGAATGAATTGAAGCTTGAGGAGGGCAGATTTACCTAGATATTAGGAATAAATTATTTACAGGAAAGGTGGTGAGACAATGGAATAGGTTTCCTAGGCAGGTTGTGGGTGCCCCCTCCCTGGAGGTGTTCAAGGACAGATTAGATGAGGCCTTGATCAACCTAGTCTAGTGGAAGATGTCCCTGCCAATGCCAGGGATAGTTGGAACTAGATGATCTTTAAGATCCTTTCCAACCCAAACCATTCTATGAATTCATGAATCTTTATCTCAGGAAAGCAGATTACTCACTGAGTTGATGTCCTTGCCTGGGTTATGTTTTGTTTTATTTTTGCTGAGATTACAGATTACTTTGTTTCAACTAAAATACAGTCAGTGAATGCACATGTTAATCCAAACTCCAAAAGGGAATAGCTGCAGGGCCTGAGCCCACCTGAGTTTACTGAAATCATGGCATAATATCTTGAATGATGCACTACCTGACTGGTCTAAGGATTTAGACTGAAGGGAGATAATTAATGACACAGTGATCACAACATGTATCATAGATACTGTTGTGCCTTGAAGACAGGAAATAAAGCAATGATGACATGTGGAACGGCAAAAGAGTAGGGTATCAAAGAGTGTAACACTGTGCTGCCTCCTGACTGGCCAATAGAGGTAACGATAACTGTTTGTAGAACCACTTCAGAGGCAATGGGAGTATCAGCAAAGGCTTTCATTAGATCGTCATTTACACAACAAATGTAAAATGCCATTATTGGATTTTAGCTTATATATGAATGGACTAATTTATCTGAAAAAAATCCAACATTCATATGGACACTTTAGAATAGCTTTTCATATTCATAGATGCTTTTTGAAGGAACTTTTCATTACTTGGGACAGGGCAGAGGACCAAGTTGTGTCTGTTGGTCCTTCATACCCTATGCCTGTTAAGTGTCCATCAGTGTTTTTTCTGTGCTAATAGTGGAGTTGCAGTCAGAATGAAACAACAGATGACTATTGTCTTTTTTTTTATTTCAACTCTTCTCTAAAATATCTTTCATAGTTTGAATCCTTGAAAAGTGGTTTTAGATGGATCTCTGTGTCAATGTGACTGACATGGTAATGGATGCTAGGTAATAAGTGCCCTGCTTACAACTGAAAAAGTAGTGTTTCCCACAGTTGTTAAACACTGTCATCTATATCTCCAAAGAAACTGAAAACTCTTTGTCTGATACAGCTGTGGGCAGTGGTAATGCATGTTTATTGCCATTATAAAAACTTATCTATGAATGGCTTTGCTCTTTGCAAGTGGTTGTCCAGGTGTTAAAAGATTTTGTTTCAACTTTAGATAGATTAACGTCTCAGTCACTGATAGAACTAATCTCCTGCTGTGGATGTCTATCATTTTTAAGGGATGAAAGAATGTTAAGTCTGCTGTAGAGATGCTTTTTTTTTCTGACATGAGTGGGAAAGATGCATGACATTTATTATCAGTAGGCTAAAGAGAAAGATCTTTGAAAGTGCAGATGAAGCTGGGTGATAATTCTAAATATCTCTTTGAATGACTTTCAGACCATGTTACAAGTAAGTTATTTTTATCTCCATTATGACTTAAATGTAAGGTAAGATTACCTCTAAGATGGTTGCAATGATTTCTAGCTGTCTAGATGAAGATAGCCCTTATTTCCCAACAGTTTTCAGATGTATAATTGTCATAAAATGCCCTTCATATTCTATTTAAACCTCTGAAAACTTTTTTTGAAAAAGTTAGGAGAGAAAAATGACTTTGTATATGTTGACCTTATCAAAATTATCTGCCCTGTAGTTGGATGAATATAAAGATTTCAAAACCCCTTTAAAGTTTGCTGGCTGTCATTTCAGGTGGGGCTAGGTGTTCCATCAGAACAATAAAAAAGTGTAACATGCTGAATTATTTTGTTTTATATGGGCTTTTTATTTTATTTTTTCCCACTTCCTGATGCAAGAAAGTTCCTTATTTCTCCAAAACTTTTCCTGATAAATCTTTTCAGAATTAAGTCCTTCTTTAAGTCTGTTTACTTTCATTCAGACTGAAGGATTTGCCTACTTACAGAGAGATTAACTCTGGGTCTGTGTTTTCCACATACTTGCCCAAATCTTCCACACACAGGTATATACAAGCCATGTCCTGAAAACCAGACCTCTCGGATGACTGACTTTTTTTGTAATGTTTTGCTTTAAACTATCTGTTGCTTATCTAGCAGTTCTCAAAGTAATATGCAGACATTCTCAAGCTGCCTTTGGATGAGGGAGCAGCAGAGATGTGGTAGTACTGTGATAAGAAATTGGCTAGTTAGCTATTGGCAGAGCATATTGATAAGAAGCACACCAATGCTTCTGTATGATTAGCTATTATTTCTACATGTCATTGAGTAGTGTCATATAGATACATGAATTGTATCCACATGATGTACTAAACCACTGAGACCAAACTTGGGCATTGTTAATGTGGCCCTGTGCTGAATCAGAGATGAGCCACCTCCTACCAATTGGCAGCATCTTCACCCCTTCATGTGGAAGCCATGCCAAATGTTTTGCTAAATTGAATGGTACAAAATGCATCTCTTGAAGTTCACTCACTGAAGTTGACATTTATGCCCCTAAAAATACCATGAACTTCAGCTATGCTGCCTGTCCAAATCTACCTGAATTCTAGTCTGCTATCTACATTCACTGTCTTTATTCAGGTGTTCTCTCATCAGCTGTCTCAGAAAAATTTTCCATCTTTCTTTGAAATTTTTTACATGTCTTTTTCTCTTTTTTTTTTTTTTAACAAGCAAACAAGTAAAGAAAACATATTAAATTATCCACTGACAGAGTCCAAGAACCTCTTGAATACTCTGTAAACTTGAATTTGACCAGTTGACCTTTCTTTTTTTTTGGGGGGGGGGGGGGGGGGTTGGGGTGGGGTAATAATAAGAAAGATTATCTGATTTTTTATTAACTTTCCTTAGAATTCCTGGATGTAGGAAAAGAAAAAGCTGAATCTTGGTTATTTCTTCCAGTGAAGCTGACTTCTTCATAGTTCAGTCCTTGTTGAAATGGTGACTTCTGAGAGAGGAATCATTGCTGGATTGAATTACATCTGGAGCTTTTTGTTTCTAAACAAAGGCTAAAATGGGAGCTAAATGCAAGCCATTTTCCAAACAGTACTGAATATTGATTGGAGTAGGTATAGATGTGTGAAAAGATGTATGCATAAGTACTCCAAGTTTTTGTCAGCACATGCTGCCAAGACTTATAATAAATCCTGGAAAAACCTACTGAAATGATAAGGATGTTTTTGCCTTAGTTTTATTCTCCAATTCATTTATGAGTTTCTCACACATTCGTAAAAATTTCTCAAGTCAGTGTGCAGATTTTTTTTTAAGTTATTAATCAGTATGCTTACAGTTACTATGTTTCAAATGAAACTCTGATATGGTCCAAAAGCAAAACTGAAATATCTTGCTTTTCAAAGTTTCAGTTAATTTATAGTATATTTTTGTTATGCCCTTTGTACTAGTCTACTTAATATTTTCTTTTCATTCAAGGTTAAAATCCAAGCCTGAATGTGATGAAAGGAAAAACAATGCTTTTTTGACATTCAAGAAGGTTCTTTTCATCTGTTTTCATGTGAGCAGATGATAAAATAGGTGAATTACAGGAGGACATGATGGAAGGACTCTGAGACAGAAAATTTGCCTCTTTTTTTCAACCGCATCAGCTTGTTTAATAAATTATATTACCTCTTTCTACCAACTATACCTCCCTAGAGTTTAAATTATATAAAAATTTCTATTTTAACATTCGCTTGGCACCCATTTATTAGGTGTTTCTGTGGGCTTGTTTTCACTTAGTCAAGTCAGTTGTTGCACTCAGGGTACACCAGGCAGCCTTGTTTGGCTGGGATTAAAATGCTTGCTCTGCAGTGGAAAGCTCATGCAGCCCTGGAAACTCCTGGTAGCTGTGAGTTTCTCAGCCTCCTGCAAGCATAATTTTTTGTTTCTTGAAAAAGAAATATTTGCTTCTTTTGCCCATCTGCCATTTCTAAACTGCTATGCCAAATGCTACAAGTCGTTGGCCTAGCAGCTTCTTGTAAAATCCTTGTTTTTACTTTTTCTGAAGCCTAATTTCAGTGGGAAATCCAAGATTAATCTGTGGATGCTAATGTCTGAAAATGTTGACACTGGTGTTTTTGCCTTTTTAGACAAATGACATCTGCTGAGGATATAACATCCTTTTCTTACTTTCTTGTTGCTATGTAAATGGTGCTGCAAGACAGCATCTATAAAGGATGAATATTGGAATTCATGGACTCCTGTCCATGAGATAGAATGCCTGTACTTGAAGATGAAAGATAAATGACATATGAGAGGACAGAGAAAAGAAAAATCAAGATGAAAAATGTCATTGCTGAATCTAATGTCATTTGCAAATAGAATCCTGAAGACATGGTTTTATTAGTTCCTGTGAAACCTGGCAGACCGGTATGACTATCTGTATTGGGTTTGGCTGAGCTGGAGTTAATTTCTAGTGCTTTGTTTTGCAGCAGTGGTTGATACACAGCAGTGTTTTGGCTACTGTTGAATAAGTATCCAGGCTGTGTCTTTTCAACATTTCCCTGCCCCAAGAATACACTGAGGGATGGGCAAGATCTTGGGAGGGGGCACAGCTGGGCCAGTTGACCCAGACTAGCCAAAGGGGTATTGCATGCCATATGACATCAGCTCAGGTATAAGAATGAAGTGAAAGAAGGAAGTGGGGGGATTCGTCCATGGTGTCTATCCTCCTAAGGAACTACCAAACTTAGAGAGTCCTGCTTCCTGAGACCAACCATCATCCTGCTAGTGGGAAGTAGAGACTAACATCTCTCGCTCTCTGTTTTCACTTCTCATGGTCTATTGCCTTTGCTTATTACTGTTATTAAATTACTTCTATCGTATTACTGGCTTTTGTTATATTTTTGCCCTCTTCCCTGTCCATTTAAGAAGGGGAGTGATAGAGTGGCTTAGGTGGGCATCTGGCCCTTAGGCCAGGGCAAAACCACCACAATATCATAGTATGCAGACATTACTGTTAACATTGCTGCAGAACTTTTTATCTTGTCTGGCTAACTTAGGTTATTTTTTAATACATTACAGGGAAAATAGGCAGCCTACATTTTCCTGGGTTATCCAGAACAAAAGAGATCTTTCTGATCTCTAGCCTGTCATAAGCTATGCTTATTTCAGGCTCAGCGGCCCTTGTAAATACTTCAAACACTGGTATCAGCTGATCTTTTTGTTTTGGAGAAATTTCTTTATCTCCTTAACTTCTATTAATGATTCCAGTTAACAAATGTATTTAACTATTGCATTAGATCTCACGAACAGTGTTTGTGGAAATTGTGGCTACAAAGTCTCATTTAGGACATTTGCACTTCTCAGAGTTTAGTAGCCCCATAGGGCTGAGGGTTTGCACCTTCATCTCCACAGAAGCAAGTTTTGTTATCTTAATTCTAACTCTGATTTACACTCTCTTGCCTCTGAGACCTAAGCCACAGAGGTGGGAGCTGGAAATTGTGGGAATATAAATGTTTTCAAGATTCAGCTTTTAAGCAAGTATTCTGGATACTGATTAATATGTTGACTTCCCTTCTGCAGAGTACCCTAGGAGTTCATTACAGTCTAACTTTAGCAGGATTGTTTCAGTTGGGAAAGACCTTTAAGATCATTGAGTCATACCATTATCTAGCTCTACCAATTTTGGTGTCCCTTAGCACCATACCTATGCTCTTTCAATCACTATAGGGACAGTGATTCAACCACTTCCCTGAGAAGTGTATTCCAGTGTTTGATAACCCTTTCAGTCAACAAGTTCCTTCCAACATCCAATATAAATATCCCTGCTGCAACTCTGAGGCTATTTCGTCTTGTCCTGCCACATGCTACTTAAGATCCTTCACTAGCTTTGTTGCCCTTCTCTGGACTCACTCCAAGAGCTCAGTATCTTTCTTCTAGTGAGTGTCCCCAAACTGGACACAGCACTCAAGGAGTACAGAGGAAGTGGCCTGAAGAGTAGAGTAGCTTGTTGTCCCAGGGCATACTCTGAATGAAACTGAAGCACACTAAGATACAAGGACAGTTTGGGATTACAGTGAGTGACCTGGCACATAGATTGAATTAATAGTTAAAGGCATTCAGGCTCCAGCTGCAACGTGTTTTAACTTCAAGTAGAATTCAATGAAAAAAACACAACCACGTAATTCCACATGCAACAATGAAACATCAAAATTCATGCAATTTTATTAGCAGATTATTTCTGACTGTTCTTACTACATGGATAACAGAGTAATGCAAAGCTTGTACTGAAACTGTACTTCTCAGTGTCCACAGCATTTTCATACTGCAAAAAAATAAATCAGAATAAAATCTACTGTGCTATATTGAAAGCTGTAATTTCAAAAGGATGTGTGTGTTTTTTTTTCTCCCCTGAATAATTTCAAGTGATATGGTAAAATCAATATTTAATCTTTCCAGTACTATTATACACTGGGGGAAAAACTGAATGTATATTTTGAGCTAATAAAATACTAGAATGAATATATACACAGTATAGTTTGCTACAAGGTCTTGAATAGTTGCATGTTAATGCCCTTATGTTGGAAAATCAGGGGGCTCAGGATCATTGTTTGTTTTTTTTTAGCAGTGTGGGGTACTCTGTAAGCAACACAGGGAAGATACCATTTCTCTAGAAACAGATAAACTATACTGTGGAGAGTATATCAAGGTACACCAATGACTTTCTTAAGAAATTCAGAGTACAATTAAGAGCCAGACTCTCAGGTGGTTAAAATTAAAATCAAAATTAAAATCAAATTCATTGGCTTCCCTTGAGTTATACTGGTTTACCTGAGCTGAATATTTGACCAGGTGTAAACTAGATCTGAATGATGAAGACCATGAACTACTGTAGTGTTTGTAAACATCCTAAGAAGTTAGCTGTGGTTGTGAAATGGTTAAAAAAACCCCAGACCAGTAAACAGCAAACACATAGCTCTTAGATTGGTTTGCTGACACTATCAGGTCATCTGAAAGCTGAACATGTAATCAGTTTTTATAAAGATCCCTACCAATATTTCCAGCCATATGTTAATTTGTAAAGTGAAAGCATAAAGTTTCATCAAGGCAATTCCCAAGGCCTGTGGTTAAGAAGAGTCTTCACAATAGCAACCCATGGAGCAGCTCACAATTGCTGCATTGTTTGGAGTCATGTGGATAGAGTTACCAAGAGTACACTGAAAGCAGCCAGGTGTTATGACTGACCTTATCCAATCCCTTGCTCTGACAGGATATTAATTGTAAATCCTTTGGTCTGAATTTTCACAAGTTCGTCTTAAAGGAGTGTGTGAGCATTAGGAGATTCATCAGGGAAGTCTTCATTTTGCCGCTTAAAAAACACAGTACAGTACAGTAATTATATAAAAATGAAGCAGAGTTGTGAGTACCCTGCTGTCGTTTAAATCAGTCCATTGACAGAAGTATCTTGCAGAGTTGATATGAGTAAATTAAGATTCCCACTGCCAAATAATTTTTATCCATGACAACTTTCTTTTAGAATGCAATTGAAAGGTATTTCGTATTATTTGGCAGATCAGATAGTAAAGGGAAACATAAAAATGTGTACCATGCATGGTTTCCATAGTGTCCTGATTTAAGGTGGGACAGATCCTCTCTTGCCCCGAGAGGGACAGAAGAATGGCACTCACACAAATGCATTGGAAAGTGGTGGAAAGTTTAATTGGAAAAGCAATTTGTGTTTTACAGAAACTGCAAAACGTAGTGACAAAGGTATCCCAAAGTGTAGAGTCCCTTACATCACACCCAAAGGCCTCCCAACACTTCCCTTCTCCCACCTGAGGGTGTACCCAAAACCCCCAGGGCTCTTTCTTTCCCCCCACTGCTAGGCTGGTCTCAGGCTGGCCAGGTCTGAGACTGCCCCCCGCCTCCCCCCACCCTCACCCCTCCTTCTCCTGGCATTAGGATTAGACAGGCCTAAGAGTCCTGAAACACTCTCCCACTGTTACCTGATAGGAAGCATCTCCCTTGGGGGCAGAGAGGGAAGAAAGAGGAAGAGAATGACTGCCACACACAGGTTGCCTTTTCCTTCCAGTAATACTGGATTGTGTCAGTACACACCAGGACCAATGGCAGAATATCTAGCATGAGTATTGATCTTGCATCTGAAGTTTACAGCCACTCAGGCTTGTATATATGTTAGTGGAGTTTTTTCTTCTTTGACATGAGCACACTTTGTCACAGGAGATAGACATAACTCAAGCTAAATCCTTTCATCTTGCAAAAGAATCACAGCAGAAGGGGACAGGAAGGCACATGAGTGTCCTTGTAGCCTTCATTCCCCCTTGGCCTGACATTTGACAGGGCATATATTTTTGACCTGCAATAGGTGAATACCCATACAACAAGAGAATTTTTCTCCATTATCATGGCAGGATCTTTCCTGGGGCTGGAGTACTTGCACTCCCATGTAAAGTGCAAGTGCAGCTAGTTAAGATGGAATGAACATCTGTTTTGCACTGCTTCTTAAAGATCTGCAAAATGTTTTTTGGTAGAAACTTATAAACTTTAGAAGATTTTCAGAAGACTTCAGTAAGATTTTTCAGAAGAAAAAACAGAACACCCTCACTTTGCTAACTATTTTACATAGTTTCATTGCTCTGAGTAGAGAACTCACTGTAAAAATCACAATTAGCATCATATAATGGTCTGAAAAAAATGTTTTTACATTTTTTTTTAATCTTTCCTTCCCAATCGGTCCCAGCCTACAATTATATGCTGCCAGAGGATAAAACTACCAAACATTCCATAGATTCTCTATGTAAGTGCTATGATTGTAGGTCTAGAAGAAACTCCTGTAGACAATGCGCTAATGTAGGCAAATCGACTTATTGTTTCTAGTATCTCTGATAGTTTCTGTTACATTCAAAGCAAACCATTGCTGACAAAATATCTCTGAATTTAAGTGGTTTGTAACGTTTCATTGAAAAGAAGCACTGAAATGCAGTGGAGATCACTGTTCTGTAGGCAATTTTATAGCTTTGGGTAGCAAGAATCTTGCATAATAACACATTGTTATTTTGCCCTGAGCAAGCATTTATCTCATTTTTAGTTGCTAGAGATGTGTGATGTTATGATCCTTTGAAGGAGGCCATCTCTGTAAGAAAGATGGCAGAACTGAGACACCACTGACTTTGTCTTCCTACTGCTTTCCCAAATACTCAGGCGCAGTACATCTATGCATATCTAATTCATGTAGCCAGGCAAAACATTAACAATTTGCTCTAATTTGTTATGATACAGATATCAAGTAAAAGTCTGCAAGTGTAAAGTGAGTGAACTTTCTTATCACGTTGAACTTCCCTGCAGAAACAAATCCCAAGGTACTAGATCTGCTGGCGTGTGCACTTAATTGGTGGAGTGTACCCATGCCCATTCAGTACCTTTTTTTTTGGTGGAAATAGTGTGCGGTAGTGATAGCTAAAGGGGTCTCACATTTTATGTGAGACAGAGGTGTGGCTAGGGCCTATTGCATCAATAAGGAGGCAAGAAGTGCTTCCATGGGTTCGCTGTAACCCATTTGTGCAACGGAGGCAAAAGAGAAAATATTCAGTTTCAGGAGAGAATGAAATTATTTTTATATGTTTCATTTCTCTACACAGACAAGTGGTTAAAGCTAAAGGGGATTTATGGCTACTAAATGCTTTAAAACAGATTGCTTCCTCAAACTGATACTTCATAGAGAGGGTGTTATCCTCACTTTCTCTGCGTATTCTCTCTGGACAGTATAGAAACAGTCCTTGGGTTTTCCTGAGAGCAGGATATGCTTTGTTAGCCCCTGATGAGTTTAAAAACCAAGCAGTTTCTCTCCTCTTCTCCTGTCTTCGTAAGTAAAACCCCTGTAATACTTAGATCCAGGTAAATGCATGGTCTATGTATATCTATGCAATAACCAAAGGACAAATGTTCTTCCATTTTTATTCCTAAAACTTTAATGAAAAGAGTCGTGTTGTATTATACAGCTGGAAGTGAGAAGGAATGCTGTCAGTGTTAAGCCTGAATTGCAGCTAGGAAACATTTATCTTATAATGCAGCACCTGACTACAGGATAGTTTGAATCATTTTTTGTACACAGAATAGAGACAAAGATATCATTATTGATCTGTTTTGGTTTTTTTTTTTTCCTAAACCATGTATGCTCACCAGTTAAATATAATATAACTCCTCTCTCTTCTGTCCTCAGTAACAACTTTCTATTCAGGAATGACCTTTAATATGTTGTCTTCAAAGACACTGGAAATAAAATTATGGGACAAGAACCAATAAAAACTTCTGTAGGTTATGAGCAAGGGAGAGTATAGAATCAAATTTCCTAATCCCTATTTCTACTAATTCTAACCTAACTAACCTGAACACTCAGCTAATAAGACATCATTTTTCAAAGACAATTCCAGAGTTTCAGGATTAGGTTGCTGTAAAAATTTGCAATATTAAGACAGTAATAATGCAATATTAATATGTGTAAAGTGTTCTGAAGTCTAACTGAAAAAAACCCACAATGAAATGTTTAGATAAATAAATTTATTTAAGAAAATGTAATCACCTATCAGAAAAAAATTAAGTGCAAGAGAAACAATGGACAGCAGTGTGTCATGCTGCCTTTCACAAGAAAGGAGCCAAGTATGTGTTTCTTACATCTAAAATACATGCTGTTACTTGCTGAAGTGGCCTGGATGCATGTTGGAGTTTGCCCTCTCAATGCCCTGATGAGCTGTGAGAACCTCACAGGGGATGCAGGGAGAATTAGTCTTGCTTGTGTTTTTGTTCACAAAGCTGAGGAGATGCAGCTAAGTACAGCTGAAATGACAGCAGACATGCAGTTGACTTATGGGCAGATGTAATGTGTACTTCTGAAGATATGCCAGGCCCAGCTCATCACTGGCATTTGCTCTGTGGAACATTCAATTTTCAGTGGGGTCATGCAGGGTATTCAGTAACAGTTAGCTTGACACTTTCAGTTTTCATTTGAAGGATTCTTAACCCAAGAGGACAAGAGATTTTTTTTTTGTGTCTGTGTGTATATTCTTGGTTTTATATTTTTATACTTGTACTATAACATTAAATGCCATGAGTTCATATGAACCTGTTAAAATATTCAGTCAGCACTATGTGATATTTTACCAAGAGTTCATTGTCAATATAAGTACATCCAAGCAGAGTGGAAGGCAAATACCTGTCTTATTTCAACAATTAACCTGATGGTAAAAAGGACAAAAAGGTGTGTCATTCATCTTCTGCCCTGCAGAAATTTTGGTCATCTTACACAGCACAAGGCAAAGAGCAGGACAGGCCAGAAAGGCTAGCACCAGCAGCAAATAATCAGTTGTGATTAGTATAAAGATGTGGATTCTGAGAAAAGAAACCATACCTCATCCTTAGGGTAGGTGCATCCTGCCAGCAGGTGTAAACATACTCTAATCAGTCCCTATAGAATATGGAATTGATCCAAACAAGGAACTATAGTCAGAAGAACACATACATACATTGCCTTGCTTTTAGTAAAATGGTTAGGAGTCTTACATCTCAGCAACTCAGTCTAACCCCATGAATATCACTTTGGTGTTGTATTGTAATACGTTCAGGTACATATTGTGTCACCTTGAGTCACAAGAGCTATGATTAAATAACAGATTAAATGATGACAGGAAATTTCTGGGAACAGGTTGTTGTAGTTTTAGAATATTCTCTGCCACACTCTTGCTTTGTCTTACTAGTGCCATCAAGAATAATTCCCAATCATGTTTTTGGAGCTATCCCAACAGATCACTTCGAACAGATACATGATTGTGGCCTTGTGGCCAAGAAGACCAATGGGATCCTGGGGTGTATTAAGATGAGTGTGTCCAGCAGACTGAGGGAGGTTCTCCTCCCCCTCTACTCTGCCCTGGTGAGTACTGCGTTCAGTTTTGGGCTCCCCAGTTTAGGAGGGACAGGGATCTGCTGGAGAAGGTTGAGCGGAGGTCTACGAGGATGATTAGGGGACTGGAGCATGTGCCTTATGAGGAGAGGCTGGAGGAGCTGGGGCTTTTTATTCTGGAAGAGAGAAGACTTAGAGGGGATCTAATAAATGTTTAGAAATATCTGAGGGCTGGGTGTCAGGAGGGAGGGGACAGGCTCTTCTCACTTGCTCCCTCTGATAGGACAAGGAGCAATGGATGTAAGCTGCAGCACAGGAGGTTCCACCTCAACACAAGGGGGAACTTCTTTACTGTAAGGGTCACAGACCACTGGAACAGGCTCCCCAGAGAGGTTGTGGAGTCTCCTTCTCTGGAGACTTTCAAGGCCTGTCTGGATGCATTCCTCTGTGACCTGAGCTAGATTGTATGGTCCTGCTCTGGCAGGGGGCTTGGACTCGATGATCTGTTTGGGTCCCTTCCAACCCCTGACATCCTGTGATCCTGTGATGATGATCTATTTTGAAGGAATCAAAGACATCCCTGCTCACTGGTTGGGCCAGACGGGCTTCAAAGGTCCTTTCCAACCCAAACTTATGGTTCTGTGGCTCTGTATTCTCTCCCTGTCCTTATCTTGTCCCACAAGTCTCTTGTTACTTTTTCTATGTCCTGTCCAGCTGAAGAGGGGGAGTGGTAGAATGGCTTTAGTGGGCACCTGGCATCTAGCTATAGTCAACCCACCATAGAACTTTATAGAGGAAAACTGCATAAAGATTGGGAAAACTTCTTCAGAGAGTTGTTGTGGTTGAGAGGGGAATATTATTTATTAATTACCCTCACAACAATAATAAATGATGTGGCAAATGGGTATTAATAAAAATAGTAACCCTTTATTAATGAAATATGCCAAAACTCATTGAATAGGATCGTTGTATGGTTGGAATATATATTTAAAATGGGAATATGCAGTCTTAGGGCAAAATACAAACTATTCTATGCAAATTAGGAGGCAACAACTTGGAAAGAGAAAGTCCCCGAGAGCAGATAGCGCTTGATGGGAGTGGGGGGGGAGGCTCAATAAGAACCTTTACACCCAAAGGGCAATAAATTAATTACAGCTGGTTTTACCCACACGGGGATGCTGCTGCTGCTGCTGCTGTGTGAGAGTTTACTGCGTGGTCCCAGGCTGATCTGGCTTCAGCGGACGGCGGGCAGTTAACGACACTCTTTGCGACGGATGCTTGCTTGGTTTCTGAGTAAGCCAAGGCATGGCACGATTCTGGTGGCAAGGGGAAGCAGGCTACGCAGATTTGATTCAGCTTCTAGGCTCATGGCTTCTCCAGCTTGCTGTGTACGGCTCGTGGCTATATCCGAGGCTCTGGACCAGGCACTCGAGGCAGGGCAGGGCAGGGCAACTAGAGGCAGCTTCCATGAGACGGGTCCAAGTAGGCTTGAAGCAAGGCTTAAATCAAGATTTGAGCAAGTGACTACCAAGTCACTTGTTTATATACAAATTGCCAGAGATCGATTGGTCCAATGGGACACTGAAGCTAACGTGTAGCTGCCCAATGGAAAGTGTTCTGCCAGGCTATAACCATAAAAGGCAGAAACAAAGACCTTGTATCTGGGGGAGCAGTGGTCAGTGTACGTGCTCTCACCCCAGATAAACAGCTTGTTTACCAGACAGGCAGGAGTCCTGTCCCCATTGTTCTTTTTCCCACATTGCCCTGTTTTCTGCAGGAAGGAGGGGAGAGGAAGGGACCTTGTCTAGACACCTTAAGGCCTGTTTGAGTTTGTACTGGGCCACATGACAAGAATATATATTCTCTGTGAGCCTTGCTCAGTCTAACCAAAGACTATAGGCTATCTATTCCTGACTCGATTAGTAATAGTTCCTTAGCTGTTTCCTAAGTTATATAGTTTTAGTTAGAAAGAGGAAAGATTGTTTCATGGAAGAAGAAATAGATTAGAAATTTGTTACTTCCAAACTAGAAAGTAGAGATGGGCTAAGGAGAGCCTGATGGCCTTCCCACATTTCTTTGGGGAATGTATGTAGTATTTAACTTTTTTGAATGATCTCCATAGATGGATAAAAGATGTGGAACATGTGGAATTTAGGGGAAGTTTAGAAGCACATGAAGACTAAAATGAGGTTACAAAGCCCTTGATGATGAAAGGCTGGACAAGTTTCTTTTTTATTATATAAGGGATATAAAGAAAGGAGAATGTAGAGGGACACAGTAGGGCTATGCCACCATAGTTGGGGGCAGGCCTGTAGGAACCCTGCTGGCACACTGAGTGTAGCTCAGAAAAGCTACAAGCAAACTCTTTCAGGAATAAATAATTCTTCTTATTCAGAAACAGTGGGGGTTTTTTGTGTGGTTTTTTTTTTTTTTGTGTGTGTTTGTTTTTTTTTTTTAGAATTTCAGGTTTTCAAGCTTGGGCAAATGAGAAACAGGATTTGCTTGAGAGACCAGCAGAAAAGATGGATGTTCGTATAGCTTTTGTATCATTGAGAAAGGGAACTTCCCCTGGGGCTGAGAGGATGGCTGAAGAATTTTATCAGAGATTCATTGATCCCCTTTCTGTGGTGTTTTCAAGGACTTTCAATGACATTTTGAGTGAAAAAGCATTAGAATCTTTACCATATAAATGCCTTTGCATTGTTTTCTTCCTTTGTTGAAAATATAGATTTAGAGAATACTAGATATTGGAGACTTACAACCTATTTGAAATAGATTATAAAATGTTGATTCTATTTTAGCTAAGAGACTGGAAAAGAAAATAACAAGGCAATTATTACTTCTCAGTGACTCATATCTTGAAAGGTCACATACTGGCAGGCACTTTCTGTACTTTGTGGGAATTACTTGAAATTGCATGAGAAGACAAAAACGTGATGGGCTTCAATCTAACCAAAAGTTTTAGACAGAGTAGAAATTATCTCATATAACTCAAAACTGTACTGGTTTATAGTTTATTAATTTGCATTGCAGGCACGTTATTGCTAAATGAAATTTGTTCCATTGCATTTTCTATTTTTTTTCTCTTTGATTCTTTTGTTGGAAAAAAAAAAAAAAAAGCAACTTACTAAAGACATAGTGATCTTAACACTTCAGTCTGGTAGACAAGGCCTCCCTCTGTTTTCCAGTGCTGACCACACCAGGAAACTGTGCTTTAAAGGCATAATGACATAATTGCAAAGTGAGGCAACTAAGTTAGGTAGCCCGTACCTCATCCATAACCCACCTGTCAGTTATGGAAGGGCTAACGAAGAGTGTGCAAATGTCTTCTCAATGATCCTATTTGCTTTTGTAATCTTCTGTGTTCTTCCATAACTGAAAGACTTAGCTTTTGTAGAATTTGCTTTTTACACTTGTAACATCACAGGTTTTATTACTGATATCATAGATGTTGTTCAAATGGAGATCAAAGATGAAAGAAAACTTACTTTAAACTGAAGGTCAGATAATTTATAAAATGATTCAGTTCTTAGCACTTACTGAGAAAATTTTAAAAAATGTTTGGGGCATGAACAATGGATTCCATGCCTGTGGAGTTTAATGGAAATGCACTTTTTCACTTTTAGAAATCAGAGCTATGAAAGGTCTACGTGTTTTCATGCAATTCAGCTACTAAATGATTACTTTTCTCTCATTTGATGTGTCAGTAATAATGCTGGGAAGGAAGTCAAAGACGAAGGAAGAGAGGCATCTGTTCATCCAAGTGTAGTCAAAAGTCTGAAAGTGACAACTACTACTCAGCTGGGACATGGAATATCCTTCCCTGATCCTTTGGCTCCTTTTCTTGAAAAAATCTGAAACACTTTGGTTTTGTTTTAAAGTGGATGGTCTATTGATCAGCCAAACAGTGTGCTCTTGAGTTAATAGGACTGTTTTCTTCTGTCTCTCTTAGAGTTTCATGTTGTTTCAGGGCACTTTGAAAAGAAAACACTTTAACTTGAGATTTCATTCAGGTAAGTTATAATACATGCCAAAGTATACTACTGTCATGGATTGATTTGAACCTGCTGCTGCTATTCATACCATGCTGCAGTCATGCAAGTTTCAAAAACTGAAAGTGATAACTGGAGCAAAGTATTAGGGGACTTGAAGTTCAGTTTGCAACATGGGAAGCTTCCTGTTGCTGTTGCTGCTTCTGGGTTCTGGCTTCTTGGGAGCGGTCTCTTTTCTGCAGGCATTTGCAGCAGAATGGGTGGGAGTCTGGTAGTTGCTGGTTTTAGTTTTCTGTTTTATGCTGGGTTTTTTCTTGTATTTCACTGTGCTGCTTCTGCAAATAGGCTAAGCTAAGGTAATCATGAATTGTATTATTAGATTAATTAGATTACTGGCTAAGGTAATTATGCCTTGTGATTATGATATCTCATGTTATATTAAACTCTTACCCTATCTCTTTGTCTCAGCCCTGAGTTTTGTGTGTTACTTTTCCCCTCACTTTTGTGCTGGGGTAGCAGGCAAATTAACCCTTGGACCAAACCATACAACTACTCTCAGAAATACTTGGAAGCCTGAGACCAAAGTATAAGAATTTCACATCATCTGCTATATAGAATTGCCAGGCTCGCTTCAAGTATAGACACTAGATTGCTTAAATTAGTCAACTACAGTAGATAATTTGAAGATAGATTTATTTACTTACTGATGTATTTATGCTCTTTTGATTTATTGCACAAAGGAGAATAAGGAAATGTACCTTCTGCCTGTCAAACTGTCACTGTAAGGCTCTTGACTTTGGCAATATTTAGTACAGATTTAGGTTGACATTCAACATTTGTTGCTCCTAGAAGTACACAGACAGGTTTTCTCCAGAAATTAACTTCAATAACAATATCTGAAGCGGTTGCATTCATTGTCTATGTCCTGATGGAATAGGGTCATTTGTGCTAGAAGAGAAACAAGAGAAGGAAACAGTAGTATTGTGGTGCATTTCTTCAGTTTAAAATTAAACAGTATCATGTCCTTGGCCACTGAACTGCAACCTATAGTTCTATAGGTCTCTAGTGGATGGAGAATGCAGGTGCGTTGTCAGTCACAACCTATTTCTCTATTGTTTGGCTTTACATGCAAATGTTATCTTTTAATGAGATCTTAGCTATGAGAAAGCATTACAGGTTGTGCTAGGATTTCAGCTCTTCAGGCATTCAACTTTTTTGATTGCTTTAGCCTCTATGAGCATATTGGATTTTTGGTGTTACATGGAAGACCTCTTTGGTAAGGAAAAGGTGTGGCCAGAGCACAGCAGTCAGCCCCATGTCTCAGCTACTTCTTCACTATGTGAATAGACAACTGTAAGCTTTCTATTGCTTTCAGACAGTCTGGATATTACAATACTAAATTTATTGCATCTCAAAATACTACTTCACCTTTGATATTGTGTAAATTTGTATTAAAGTAGCATCCAGATATCTTCAGATAATAAGAGACAATCTCCTTGCTCAGGCAACTTGCTGTTGAATAGAGACAGTTTCCTCATGCCTCATTTAAGTGTTTTCTCTTACACTTTTATATGGTTTGCCCAGTGTCAGGGGTTCTGTGAGAAGAGATAAATATTGAAGCCAGATTTGCTGAGTCCTCATTTAGCATCTTAACCACAGTGCTATTTTTTTCATTTCACAGCTAGTGTATTTGCTTTCCATTTTTCAGAGCCTCCTTTAAAGACAGGCTAAATTATTAACCAGAGGCACTAACATTTGGAAAATAAAAAGCTCAAGGACACACACACACACACAGAGTAGCACTTCAGTGGTGTGGGGGGATGGTTTTCAACTGATACTGTAAGTGCAGAATTAGCATAATCAGAATCATTACTCTGGAGTCTCTGGACTGTTTGATGCTCTTGCTGTGAGTAGAATATGCTCCAGTGTGCTTTGCTTCACTCACTGAGAAAATGAAAGATTTGGAGAGACAATGGATTAATGATTTCCAGTTGGTCAGTTTCACTTGTGTAGGTAAGATCAGGTAAGTTGAAGCTGAGGAAAAGTTCCAGTTCACGTACTTGAATTTTAAAGGGAATGTCTGTCCTTCAAATGTACACTAGCATAATCCCCTCTGTAGTGTAGCAAAGTACTATTAATGAAATCACTGCTGGCTTTTTGTGTTTTACTGCTGTTGACATTTTTGCAGCTGTTAGAGAAATGACTCAAGGCCTATAAGTTCTGGGTCATTTTTCATTTATAGGATATTTTCTCCTCTGCATACTCAATTCTGACTTTTATTTTAATTATTTTCTTATTGTACCTTAGGATCAGAGTGATATTTAATAGGATTTTTATAACCTTGCAGAAAGATAGGGCTATTACCTGAAACTGCCTTTACCAACCTGCTGCCTACTTAGACAGGGCTTGGTTTCGACATTCTACAGAGAGACCCTTTTTTATTCAAGTTGCTTGAGACATTTTGCATGATGCCTCTAATTTTAACATTCTTATGTTGCTTAAATTTATAGGGCAGATCCAGAGTTTACAGTGTTTACCAGCAGCCTAAGTAACAGCGTTAAAAATGGGACACGGAGTCAAGTGCAAATAGAGACATTTTGGATTTAGCCTTTTTGATTTTTGACCTTCATGATATAAAATGATCATTAAATACAGAGCTTGTACTTCAAAATCTTCATGAGCTATAGTAGAAAACTCTGTTCTTGAATAGTATCAGTGAGATTAAGGTGACAAATATACAGAGAAGAATATATTTAATAACCTTTAAATAACCTCAATATCCCTGTGTTTGAAAGAATGGTATAGTATGACATGCTCTTAATCAATCAAAAATTCATTTTCGTTGATTCAGCTTCCTCAGTGACTTGGCAAGATTCCTAACATCGGCAGTGCTAAGAGATTACAGTGGGTTTTGAAATTAACAGAAGTACTTTGATATTGCCTGACCACTTTTGCCCTATCCAAGTGATGTGTACTAACTTTCAGTAGTAATTATTATATAATTCAATGCATATCAGGTTAGAATAGTTAATAGACCTAAATGGCTTATTTCCCTCTTTCCTTCATTTAATGGCCAAGGTTTATTACCCCCTGTAGAGAGAGGAAGGGATGTCCATTGCTAGAAATTTTCCACAGTGTTTTCAAATGAGATTGTATGGATGTGTATAGATTTTTGTGTAATTACTCATCTGCATTTTTCTTGCTAACCGTTATTACTCACACTGCTTTTGATCTCACTAACAGCATTGGTTTAAGGGATGAGAACCACTTTAAAATATTTGCTTTCTGAATCAATGCACATAAACCTGATCAAAAGAAAAAAATAATATCTTCACCATCCTTGCATTCTATAAATCAGTGTGAGCTTGATTCTATCAATGCCAATGCTACTAAAGTGTCTGCTCAGGGACTGATTTCCTTGGCTCCCTATCTGAGTGGTACAGGATGACTCACCTCCCTTTGCAAGCTCCCTTTCCAATGAGAGCTGGACACATCAACGTCATGTATCAGCTGGTCCAGCTCTCTTCTGTGGTCCTGTAATCCAACAGGCTTTTCATTTCTTTTTAAAAATAGATATAGATAGAGATGTCACAGTCTGTTTATAAGGTTTTTATGGAGAGTTGGTAAGAGTATATGCCTCATCTCTCAAGATGTGGTATGATGCCTTGTGGGAGTGTTTGAGGATAGAAAGATGCCTGCTATAGTCTTGGAGGACTGCAGAGGGTATGAAACCATACAAGCCTTTAATTACCTTATCACAACAAGCTGCAGTCCTGTTTAGTAGAGCAAACTAATCCTCAGCCATATCTGGTTTGCAAAATGACAGTCAGTGGCAGTCAGGCTAAGTCATTGATCAGAGAGAACACTCAGTTATTTTACATGCTATACCACGGCATCATAAAAACAAGGGATAGTCCTGTAATGGCTATTCAGATCAGAAGATGCTTCCTACCTTGAGTTTGGATAGTGAAAATGACACCTATTGTTGTGAGTAAAGTTTGATGTACAATGCTTTTTCAGTATAAGTCTATTATAACTTTCTCAAACACCAAGAATGTAGGTGTTAAGCTTTTCTACCTCTTGAGTAGTTATTTTATTTTAATGCTTCAGTAAAAATGCTACAGTAATTTAAAATTAAAATTAATTTAGGATAAAAAAAATCTTTTAAAAATAGTATTACAATTTGAGTCTTTGAAGTGTTCTAGTGCCTTTGGGCTTAGGAGCAGAAACACTACATTTGTCAGAATGCCTTTCGTCTAGGCTGAAAATATAGTTAGGATGGACAAATTATTGGACTCTGAAAACCCGCAGGTTCATATACAGCAAGGACTGTCATCAAAAAGCCTGCTGTTAGAATTTCTGCATGCTCAGGTACAGAGAAAATTACCAGGCCTCAGACCTTGATCTACAGAGGAAGTATTGCAATCGAAACCATGTTTTTGGTATGGGAGCAGCAGGGCTGGGCTGTGAGGTAGAAGTTTCAAGTCATTCTTGTGGTTTTGCTAATCATGCTGGGTTCATCACTGCAAGGCTTCATGTATCTGCTTCATATGGGATGGTTGAGCAGTTTCATAGATGTTTGATCTGTCCTATCCTCCCTGACCCACCCCAATCCCCAACTTCCACACAAAGAATAAAACTTATCTTCATCAGCTATACTTTTCATCAAAAACTCTTACTCTAAGCAGTTGTTTTGAAAGACCTGAATTAAAATCTATTGACTATCAATGCCATGATGAAATACAGCATCATTTGCTTATTTCTTTTGCAAGGTGCCTTTTCCTGTCTCTTTTTCTGTTTTAGAAGACATTCCACAGCTGAGCTTAAATATACCGTCTTATTCCAGCCTCTGTATATGTACATGCTAATAATATGTTAATTGCTGTCCTTATGTTTTTATATCTCCTTTACTCAGTGTACAACCTAGGTACTGAATGAAAAACAGAGGAGTAAGGAAACTTATTATAAATGCAAGGATGCTGAACTGAAGCCGAAAAGCGGGCTTGATTCTACCATTTCCTACTTTCCGTGTGCTTCCCTTTATGGCTGTGGTGAGCCATGAAGTATTTAATTTAATAATTATGTTTTTTTAAAAGTTAATTGTATAAACCCACACAGTGCCACACACAAAAATATATTTGTCAAAACTGCTGAACAAAACATCTCCCAGGAAGAGCTTTACTGTTACAATTTTCACACTTCAACAACAATTATGTAAATAACAGACTCTAAACCCAAATGTTACTTCTTTACCAATGATTAAATGAGTTTTATAGCTAATAAGTTTATCAGTTATTCAGTGAGACCTGTAATGTCCTTAAAACCAATGTGAAAAATTAGACTTCTGAATACAACACTTTGAAAATGCAGGGATCTCTCAGTGGAAATGGAGTTGCTGATGTGGCCTTCTCATATCTTCTCAGTCACATCATGTTTTTAATATATGCTCAGCCACATTATATTTTAAGATATGTTGATCTTTCCGTGTTTAGAAATGAAGGCAATATTTCACACAATTATCAGTATCTACTCTAAGCTGCTAAATAGAATATCCTCATAATGTGACAAGTAAGTATATTGTTAGCTAACATGGGTAGCTTAATGTCTTTGTGGGAGTTAAATGATGAGAAGAAATGGTCCATGAATTAGAAATGTGGGTTGCAGTTCCTTAGATATTATAGACTACATCGCTAATGAAGCAATTTGTTCTGTGTCCACTCACATTTCATTTGCTGCCATCAACAATTAAGAGATGTCATAGTAAGGTCATTCCAGATTAACACCTTGTCTTTGCAAAGATCTCATTAAACTAGAGAGAAATTCTAATTTCTGGCCAAGATAATGTTAATTCAATTGGAGAATAAATATTGTGGAAACAATTTGTGCAAGAGAAATGGCATTGCTCTTTTTACTAGAAGAAGTAATTCTTACATGGAAAGATATCCTACTGAAAATAGTAGCAGGATGTGTCACTGAGGAATTGGCTGGATACATTGTCCTGGTTAAAGAAGCATATCTTGATATCTTGTTATCTGAGCTGTGCATAGATGAGCAGATCCATAAATAAATTGGACAGAAAATAAGATTTCTCTCTTTACTGGTTGCCAGTATTGCAGCTAAGATACAAAGAAAGTAATTTCTCCAACCATCATGCATTTACATCCCAGTCATCCTCGGAAAGTTGTAACAGTGAAGCACATTGTAATTGGCATTTCATTCTGATATATTGGCTGCCTTGCCTGAATTCTGACTGCCTGATAAAGCTCACGGAAATCCACAGCCTCACCACGTCCTGAGCAATTTTGGTCTAGCCCTGTGGCAATCTAAATGTTTAACCAGAAATATAGGAAAGACAATATTTGGATATTCTACTTCTCAAAATGCAGAAGAACACAGTAACTGAATTAATCAAGTTGTCCCTGTATAATGTGATTCTTTTTTCAACCTGCAAAGCAGAATGAAAGAAAAATTTAAAAGACTAGACTTGTCAATTGCAGTAATTCATCCTAACTAAAAAATCATTGAAGTTATGTTTTGGATAAATTTTATCACAGCATCCCATCTTTTTTTTAAGGGTGAAAAGTCCTAATAATCTTATCTACAGGTTTTGCTTTACATCCCAGTTACCTTAAAGAAAATATGATGCATATCAACTCATTTGTCAGATAGTACTTTCTGAATAAATGTCAATACTATTCCACAGACTAAGATATTGATTAGGCCTCCTGAGAATAAACACCTGATAGTAAACTAAAGATGGTCCATGCCGTTCTCTGGCATGAGGTCAAAACAGGCATCAACCTGCCTGTGAATGTAACATTCAGCTCCTGTTCTGGAAGCATGCTTCATAAAGGTCTTTTACCCATCCCAGCTCCTGAACTATCCTAGCTACCTAGGAACTATTTGGGAGCATGCTAATTCATCCAGACCACAGCAAGGTCAGGAATAGTTCCATGGAGCTCATAGCACAGGCAGTGAAGATTCACCGCCTCAGGAAGATGTCCTTCAGCTTTGTATAACCTGTAAGTAGATGCTTAGCCCCAAAGATGTAGCAGTTTGATTCCCATACAAAGTCACACTTAGAAATCTGTAAAGCAAAATTATGTTTGTTATTCTGAAATTATACTTTTTTTTTTGCCCCTGTGTATGATTTAAAATATAAAAGTATATTTTATTCTAAAAAAGGAAGATCTGCTATAGCTACTCTTAATTACTTGTGAGAACATCCCTCTGTAACTTACATGTCACCTTGAGCTCTCATTTCCTTATGGGACATATTATGGCTATGTTTTGTTAAAAGCTTAACAAATGGCAAACAATTTCAGGGGAATACATTGCTACATTTGAGCTGTTCAGAGGTAATGGGCCATGTGCATGACTTACCTTGTGGAACTGTGCTGGGAATCAGAAGTTATTCTGGTGAGCACACTTTTGCATGAAATACAGATAAATATCTCATATTTATCTTGCAGTTTGGAGGAGAAGAAAATGCATACAGGCAGTATGATAGATAATTGGTAACATCTTTTCCTGTGTTTATTTTGTTCATGTATTTGATTCCCGTGATGTATCCTTCTCAATCCATATGTAGTCTCTGGTTCAGAATCTGTTCTTTCTCATATTTCCTTCTTTAGTTTTCTCTTGCAGAATTGAATTCCTCCTCTTTCAAGCCTCTCTGTAGCCTTTCTCAGTACTAAATACAAATTATTCAGCACTGTTAAACTTTCACCTCATGTGTCTGATGGGCTTGCTGTGGTGAAACGTGTAACTTTTCTAAGCATTTTTCAAGAAGCTTCCTATTTTTTAAAAATAATTTTTATTTTTCACATTTTGTATGTGTGTGTGTAAGTTTATTTTATGCAACAGCAAAATACAAAAACTCTAAAAGTTTCTCTGGCTCCCATGGAACACATGACATCAGCGAATAACCTTTCGCCACTGTGGTGATTTATCTGTCAGAATAGTCATATCTTTTCCTTGCTATCTAGAAAGCCCTCAAGTTATCTAGGAAGCAGTTATCTAGCCATGTGCATCAAGCTAGACTTAAAATATTACTTAATAGAAACAGCGTTTATGTCCTGTGTACATAAAATGTGTGAAACCATAGAGATGTAAATGAGCCATGCCTTCTTTTCCCTCCATATACAAACATAAAAGCAGAGTTCTGCAACAGAACAGTGTGCATGGCAGGGAGACCCAGGAAAAGTGCGAATGACCAGTTCCTAAAAACAAACTTCATTTTAAAATCTAAGGTTCTGTACTGCTTATAGGACTGTACAGAACCCATCCCCACAGCCCTCCCAAATTGCCTACAAGTTTCAGTGTTGCATTGTGCACATTAAACATTCTTCCATGTTCTTAAGAAAAGGAGCTTGGGAAATTCTGTGTGTAGAAGCTTTATTTACCTAATTTTTCTGAAATTTGAACGAGAAGGGGTGTCCTCAGCTGTCTTGATTCAAAGGTTGGGAAGGAGAAGAGATTCTTTTTTTGAACATTCCCATGAGTGAAATGAAGACACAAACAAGGTCATATATCACAAGACTATTTATTAGAGAGAAGAGAGTAAACAGAACAGAGAAAGGAAGAAGAGGGAGATGGAAAAGGGAGAAGGAAAATAGAGAAAGAGCAGGAGAGAGAGTTACCACCCCATTGTCCTTATTGTGAGGGTGGGGAGGGGAGGAGAAGATGCTGCTGCTGCTGCTGCTGCTGCTGCTGCTGCTGCTGCTGCCAGCCTGAGATATCCCTAGCAATATTCCCCCCCAGTAAGCTAGTATAGTTCAGGACTTTTATACTGTTCCTGGTTCATTCACTGTAGCTGCACTTAGTCCACACCTTAGTCACATTGCAATGCATATGTGATGGCCAGGTGTGCTATCAGGTGGGCAAAGGTGACACATCAGGCAGGTTGTTCAGGATGATTTTATCATTGTTAATATATTTCTCAGTTCTTAATGTAATCATCACCTCAACAGGTGATTTACATGTTCAAGAGAGGATTCTCTCATCAGGTCAATATAGTGTGAAAACCCATACTGATAAAGGGTCTTGAAGATAAACCTGGGATGCTTTTTAGTATCACTTTAGTTGATATGTATTTGGGAGAATATGAATATGCATATTCACTGACATATTCATCTATGAGGTCAGATGGGATCCACCCAAGGGTACTGACTAAAGTGCTCACTAAGCCACTTTCCATCATTAATCAGAAGTCCTGGCTAACTGAAGAGGTCCCAGTCGACTGGAAGTTAGTAAATATAATGTACATCCGCATGAAAGGTCAGCATCCAGGAAACTGCAGGCCTGCCAGCCTGAACTTGGTGCCAGGGAAGATTATAAAGCAAATAATCTTGAGTGTCGTCGTGTGGCTTGTACAGGACAACTGGGTGATCTGGTCTCATCAGCACGTGTTTATGAAATGCAAGTCCTGCTTCACAAAAATAAATTTCTTCTGTAACTAGGTGACCCACTTAGTTGATGAGAGAAAGGCCTTGGATGTCTACCTGGACTCTAGCAGAGCATTTGACTGTTTCCCACAGCATTCTCCTGGAGAAACTGCCTGCTCATGGCTTGGATGGATGGACAGCTTGCTGGGTAGAAAACTGGCTGGATGACTGGGCCCAAAGGATTGTGGTGAATGGAGTGAAATTCAGTTGGTGACTGGTCGCAACTGGTGCTCCCCTACAGCCCCTACAGGGCTCAGTATTTGGTCTGACTTTCTTTAAGATCTTTACTGATGATATGGATGCTGCAGGCTTCAGGAAGTGTGGCTGGAAACCTGCCCAGTGGAAAAGGATCTTGAGCACTTCCAAAGAAGAGCAATGAAGCTCATGAAGGATCTAGGGCACAAGTCTTATGAGGAGCTAGGGTTGTTTAGCTTGGAGAAAAGGAGGCTGAGAGGAGTCACTCTCTACAACTACCTGAAAGGACATAGTAGTGAGGTGGGTGTCAGTCTCTTTACCCAAGCAGCATGTGATAGGATGAGAATAAATAGCCTCAACCCTGTCAGTGAAGGGTTAGATTGGACATTAGAAAAAAAAATGTCTTCACTGAAAGGGTTATCAAGCATTGAAACAGCCTGTCCCTGGAACTGGTGGAGTCACCATTCCTGAAGGTACTTAAAAGACATGTGCTGATTAGGAACGTGGCTTGCTGGTGGTGCGAGGTTAATGGTAGGACTCAAAGGTCTTAAAGGTCTTTTCCAACCTAAACAATTCTATGATTCTGTTATTCTATGTCAGTGGTAGCAAGATCTTTCATATTTTGGACTATTAAATTAAAATGTGGAAAATATAATTGTTTGGGAAGAATTATCAAGTCAAGCAAATCTAAACCAATTTCAAATCAACTGCTTTCCCCTCCAAGGGGAAAAGCTAAACAAATTCAGCATAAAAAACAGTAATGCATTCATTACTTGCCTTTAAATATGTCACATTCTAGATATTAGTACCTCTTACGTTCATATTGTCACATACACAAAGTTTGATTCTAGAAACTCTTTCCACACAATAATAACAAAAACAATATTAATAACTTAATCACATTGAAATATACTTAAAGATGTATAGTCTTGAAAGTGAAGCAGTATCAAGAAAAACAATTTGCTCCTACAGTAAGAAACTGTCAACTTTCACACAAAAAGTCATTAACTTTTTTTCTCTTTTGAATTATAATTTTGTCACTTTTGTATAACACCAAGGTAATAGATTTTCATTATATCCACAGTGCAAAAACATTGGCTGTGAAAAAAGCAACAGGACTCAGATTAATAGGAGCCGACAAGCTGACCAAAGAGGAAGTGGCAGCATGGCTGGCACCATGGCTCAGTGGTTGTGACAGGCAATTAGTGAACAGAGCAGAACAGATGTAACAGAAGGCAGCAACAATTTACTGAAGCATTAGGTTGCTCACTCTGTACTGTAGAGCAGTGATACTGTTTGCTGATACAAATAAATACTAATACAATCTTGGAAGGGGAAGAGAAAGTGTGCACCGTCACCTTACAGGACTGAAAAGAAACACAAGATGACAAAACATAAACGAGCTCAGGTAGACTTAAGGGAATAAAAACGTCCAAACCAAACCAAAAGTCTTCTGGGCTTCTGAAGCCCAGTGATCTTTGCCTCATTACTGGATTGGAACATGTTTTGAAAAAACAGCGTGCTAGAGAGAACATGTAATAGCATGTTCATCCTTCACAGCACTCAGTGAGGCTGCATAATGCTCAGATTATTTCCCCATTCTTGTTCTGGGACAGAACAAGAGGGGAGGATAACAATCATATGGGAGCTTTTTGTGGTTACAAGTGTTGCCTTATAATTTTTAAAACCCAATCACAGTATTTGTGGCTTGCCCTTTTTTTTTTAATATATATTTTTTTAAAGGCACTCATAGTGTGCTAAACTAAATTAATCTCAGAGAATTTACAAATTGCGGTTCTAGAGGTTTCTGAGTAGATGTCATCAGTCTCAGAGGATGAAGCCACTGAAACATATGGGGAAAATAGAGGTGTTACCATTTTCTACTGCACTAAAAATCATTGTGATTTTCTGAAAAGTAGCAGTTAAAATATTATGTTGCTGTTAACAGCACAGAGTAAAACATCTTCACTCTATAAACTGACATAACCTCTATGTGTTACTGAAGCATATATTTTATTTAGAACTGGAAAAAAAATATGGTCAGTCTTGTGTGGACAATTCATAGAATTACTATTGACATCTCATACTGACAATATTAACAACATAGTAATTCTCTCCATTCACACAAAGATTGGGCATTTACTTGCAAAGTATTACAGATTAGAGCAATTAAACCTAAGAAAATTTTTCCTTCTGTGCTGAGACTGGACCTCAAGGGCCAGTTTCCTACCAGCAGGTGGAGCTTGATAATAATTTTTATGGTACCAGATCAAATATAGTCATATTTTGATATAGTTGTTCTTCACTCATCAAGAGAGTATGATTTACAGTAATGAAAATATGATTTGGTGCCATTCACTCTGGATCATGCCATTTTTGTATTGCAAAGATTCGTGGAGGGGAAAGTTGCTGCCAGGATCAAGGGATCTCCTCTGCATAACTGTGGCTCCTGTTGACTGCTGTGGAGATAGTTATGATTTCTGATAACTAGTCACTGAGTTCCCATGAGGAAGAGTCTCTCCTGTCCTCTTTTTGTTTCTCTCCTTCAAATTCTGCTGGTTGTGTGTAAATAAAGCAAGTCATAGATAACATGCATCCCGTTCTGTAGTACTTGTTTCTCTTTCACAGGAAAAATTTAGTCTTGCACCCTGAGCTCACTCAAAGTGCCTGAGGAAGAAAGATTGTGTCAGAATCATATAATATTGTTTTGCTCAGTGGAAACAACCATATGTTAATATTTGAGAAATGATCTTTATCTGGTTTTATTAAAGAAGACAAAAATTTAATCATGGGAACTAATGCAAACACTTTTCAACTACATTGGAACAGGATGAAATGGAAGTTTTTCATTAAAATTGGAAGAATTATACTAAATTGCATCAAGAAGGTGTGGGGTTTTTGGACAAAACTCTGTGTATATATATATGTAAAACACAGGAAAAAAAAAAAAAGCCTTCTATATAGTTAGCTGTGGCAGTGCACCCAAACACCACCTGCCCCTCCATCACCCTGCAGAGACGGGATGAGGGAAACAGAAGCTGGAATGAAGGGAGCCAGAGGAGATGCCTCACTCCTCCCAGGCCTGTGGATTGGTGAATTTCACATGGGCCCTTCCCCCAAGCAATGTGTCCTGCCAGGAACAGACCCCATGCAGAGTCAGGTCTGAGCATGTTTGGGCATGTTTAAGCAGAGAACTGATGGTTATTGGTTTTCTGGCCTTTTTGGGCTTTGGATATGCTTGATGGTGTAACAAAAAAATTAATCCGATTTGGAAGTTCCTGTTCACAACGGAGACAGAGGAGTCTTGTAAAACTTTATTCGAATAAAGGAAGAGTCCATGGGACAATTCCCTGTGGGGTCTCTCAAATTGCTGGAAGATTCGGATCCCCTTTTATCCTAAATTCCCAGACACAATTTTCCCTCTCCCTTTCCCCATTGGCTAAGGTATTCAGGATTTACAGTCTTTCCTGATACACCTATTACATGTCCCCCTTCACATGTAACCCCCTGTATCATGCATCGTGTGTTCATTTAAATTAGGTTCTTCACTTCTCTGGGTGGAGAAACTAATATTCAGTAGTCTATTAAGCCTGCGCTCTGAGGTCCTAAAAGTTCAGAAGTTCAGGTTGTGTTCAGTGTCTGCTATCTTCAGACAGACCCCTACTGATTTACAGCAGGGTTCAAGGTAAGGTACTTTGCAGAGGCCCTGGTGATTTACATATACATAGATAAGGTGAACTGTCTGGTTCTTCCCTTTCTATTCCAACTCCCTCTTAGACGATTCTTCCTTTGTAAAGACACTCACTAGTTACTTTTAATCCCATGGTAACATGTGACACAAGAATTAGCTGGCTGGATTAAAACTGGTGAGCTGCAGAGCATGAGGCTCTTTCTTTTGGGTTTTTGCCCTCCACACACATGTGGATTATAAGCAGCAACAGCAGTTCAGGAGGATGTTCCAATAAAAAGAGACAAAAAGAGGATTTCCCCCAATCAGCAAACAACCTTGTGAATAATTGATATATTCCTAAGGTCTCTGGGAATTTATTTTCTTCTGTTAGTAGGGGTAACATATTGCTTTTGGATTTATCTTTTTCCAGATACTGTTCTCAAACCATTTGCAACCATTCTTATTGTGAAGATAATTCTTCCAACCGAATACTGAACTTTTTATAACCTTTATAATATAACCTTATAGTTCCCCCCAACACCCTGTCCTTCCTTGTGAGACCAGTCAGCTAAAACAAATACAGTCATATGGGTTAGCAGTGATCTCTGTTAATTTTGAATGTTAAAGTCATTATTGGAAGCTGGAGGGCTTTGGAAGGCGAAATAAGTAAGGATATGTTTTTTCTTTCCCTTGTAAGCCCCTGGAACTAGAAGATAGGGATGGAGAGCAGAAAGCAGCCCCCACAATCCAGGAGGAAATGGTCAATGGCCTATTGTGCCACTTAGATGTGCACAAGTCTATGGGACTGGATGGGATCCGCCTAAGGGTATGTAAGGAGCTGGCAGATGTGCTCACCAAGTCATTCATTATTATTTGTCAACAGTCCTGGTTAACTGGGGATGGGGACGTCCCAGTGGACTGGAGACTGTATTCAGTTCCGGGCCCCTCACTACAGGAAGGACATTGAGGTTCTGGAGAGTGTCCAAAGACAGGAAATGAGGCTGGTGAAAGGCCTGCAGCACATGGACTACAAGGACCATCTGAGGAGATGTGATTGTTCAGTCTGGAGAAAAGGAGGTGGAGGGGAGACCTTATCACTATCTGCATCTAACTGAGGGGACATTGGAGCGAGGAGGGGGCCAGCATCTTGGTGGCGAGCAACAGAGGAACTAGAGAAAATGATCTCAAGCTGCACCATGGGAGGTGCAGGCTGGATGCTAGGAAATACTTCACAGAGAGGGTTATCAAACATTGCAATGGTCTGCCCAAAGCAGTGGTGGAGTCACTGTCCCTGGAGGTGTTTAAGCAGTGTGTGGACCTTAGAGACATGGTTTAGTATCGACCCTTTAGTGTTGGGTTAAAGGTTGGACTGGATGATCTTTGAGGTCTCTTCCAACGGGATGTTTGCTGTGATTCTGTGATTCTCTGATACTGTGGTTCTGAGTGGGCATTGCCTTATTTTCTCTCCTAAAAGCAGTTCTCATCTTCAGTTCCCAAATCTGTTCATCTAGTCAGTTTTGTTCTGCTAAACTATATCACATTTCACTGTTAAGGCCAAATTTCTCTGGCACCTGAATTTTATGCTATCAAGGGTTAAGGCTGGGCAAGCCACTAAATGAGTGTCAGATACACTCTACTAACCTTTTTCACTTCCCAAAGGGCAGGAGAAAGGGAATGAGACAGTGAGACTTAAAAACTGGAGAAGAAGAAAACTTATATAACTTTAATTAATATAATAAAAATAAAATTAAAAATGTACAAATATACACAAACCCAATATTGAATGCAACCACCTGACAACAATTATCATCACTGCTGATGCTGTGGGCGAGCACTGGGAAAGTCTAGACTAGAATCAGATGGGAATCGAATGTAGGAGTTGAATTCTCGAAATAGATTCAGGAACTCATGGACTGGGGTCAGAGGCAGAATGAAGTCCTCCTCGGACACTGAAGAGAGGTTGACTGTCATGTTCTTTGTACTATATAAAGCTCATTATATCGTGAGCTTTATACTGATTATGATGTAAATGGAATGGCATACCTATACCTGGTCAGTTTAGGATCACCTCTCTGCTCTTTGCTGCTCCATCCTGCAAGTGTGACCCCCACAACGTGGTACACAAGATTTTAGCAGCAGCCTTGGTCTACACACCAATCCTTGGTACTAACTAAAAACACAGAGCATTATCACTACTAAAAGCAGACACTGTCTGCAAAACCATGATGCTAATTTCTGAAAGTGCAGTTACGTAGAAGAGACTGGGACAAAAAAATCACTGGACAGAATTAGATCTGTTCTAATGTACACCAGGACCTCTGCCTTGCTACATGCTCAGTGCTTTGAAACCTGTCACTTATGAGGATTTCCTTCTTTCTATATGCAGCTATTGTCTTAAATAGCTCTGTTTGCCTCCTGAAAAAGAAGTCCTCATATTGTGGCAATTTTCTGCCTGTAGCTTACTGCAGCAGTCATGAATAACTTGCAGCACAAGAGCACTTGAATTGCAACATAAAAGCAAGAGCAGCAGTAATGAGCAGGCAGCCTGTCACTTGAAGTGGTGGGAATAGCCAATAAGAGTCATGGGAAGGATTCATGGAAGTGAGTAATAAATCAAAAGAAATGGGTAGGGAAATCCATTTATGATGGATATTCATTACCTAAAATGAGGAAAACAAAGGTGCTTGACTCCTTAATCCTGTAGGACAGAACAGTAACTGACAGGATGAATTCTGGAATACTGTGCTGGTGTCCAAAGGAGCTGACTAGTTTACCTAAATAAAAGTCATATGCCAGGAACATTAAAACACTTTGATTTTGGAGCCGGGGCCTTTAAGTATGTTCTTTTTCTTTGTCCTCTTTTTTCTGCGTTGGAGGTTTGTATCCCATTAATATTTTCTGCTTCCCTCTTCTACTTAGTCAATGTAGGGAAACCCAGCTTCCCTTGGATACAAGACCTTTGTAGCCTGGTAGCCAGCTCTGGTACATGCATTGCTACAAACACACTCATGGTAGTTGGTAGTTAAATTAAACTGTTTCTCTTGCCTTACTTTCTCCCTGGCTACATGTCCAAGACTAGTTCCATTTACAGTCTTCTGGAGTTTCTAATTTAGTTCTGATCCTCTGAGTCACATCTTATTTTTCTAGAAGCCAAAAATATTGTATGAAAATGGCCTTTCTGTTTTTGGAAATAACCAGTTCTTTAACTTAATATATCAGAAGTATTGCAAAAGTCAGTGACTGTGGCCTGTGGTATTTCTTCAAGGTCAGACCAGGAGTGTTTTTTCCTCTGTGCCACAAACAAGTATTTTCAGAGGTCATAGACCTCATAGAAAATTGCTGAGCAGGAAGGCTTCCTATTATCTGTGAAAGAGTCTGAATTTACCATCCAGGAAGTGGCTTGATAATGCAGCAAGAATATGATTTGTATTTGTGAAAGTGCTCTCAGACAGTTGCTGTGTGATAGTCTTAAAATTAAAAAAAACAAAACACAAATATTTGTGATTTTGGAAAGATCACCTGACACTAACAAAAAGGAAAACAAATGAACAAAACACTGAATAACAGCACTGCAGGAGAGAAAAACAAAAGGCACTTGGTAAGATATACTGAAAATGTTCACATATATTTCAAGTAAAACCAGTCACAGATTTGCCCTGTGAAATCTGTCAGCGGTACTCAGAATTCAACGAAGAGTTACAAAACAATTGCAGTGGATTACCCCAGAAAACAGATGTGTTTCCTTGGCAAAGACAAAATTGATTAAAAAGCAAATCCTTCATTAAAGAAAAAAAAAAGTTATCAAGCTTTTAAAGTCAATCTTCATGAGATTTAAGATTAATTTAAATTTGCTTATGAGTTCCTTTGTAATAATAACCTTGTAATAATAACCTTGTGACAGCTATCAGCTAATATCAACTAATAGCTGGATAGCCTTGCATCCTCTTATGATAATGGAACAATATATAGTTTCATTCTAAAGGTCTCTAGTATAGTTCCATGTTTAGAATATATAAGGCTCTTAATTTGTTTTTACATTGCTCTGTTTGTGACTGTAGACCATATTTACACAACAGCGTTAATTTTCTCAAATGCCCTTCTATAACACTAAGCCTTGCAGTTTCTGAGGCTCAAAAGTATAAGTAAAGAATTTGAAGGTATTATAGATGGGAAACAAAGGTATAGAAAATGCAAAGTGAAAACACCTGCTAATTTGGTTCATCTAGATGAAGGTGTTGAATGGTTGGTGTTTTAAAGTACTTAAATGCTTAATATATCTATTGTCAACATTTTTAATACCTTGATTCTTGTTCTGTTTTCAAACATTTATGAGAGAGGGTTCCCAGGTCCCCAGCAATGTGCACTGCCTGAAGGGAGTGTGGCTTTGATATAGTTGTGGCCAAATCTACTAAAGGAAGGGCAGCAATCAGTAGACTTGGGATGGATGGCTCTGGGGTTATCCTCCAATTTATCATGAGAAGATATTTAATTTTAAACAATAAATATGTTGTTGATTTCCATCAGCTGTTTATCCAGAACTTTGTGTCCTCATTCTGTTGGTTTCTCTTCTCTGGCCATACTGATTCACTTCATTAAAAAACATTTTAACTCTATAATTTACCAATGACAGCATAAGCTTCTGAACTGGAAGATTAATTTTATGTAGAGAGGTGTAACTGAATTTACAGACTAGAATCTGATCAGAAGTAAAAAGTAAATAAAACCAGTTCTAAGACATTTTTAAAAGTATTTAAAAATTTGTAATTTTCATTCAGTAATAAAAATGTAATATCTAATAAGGCTGTAAATTTAAAAATCATCCACCAATTCTTATTGCAGCTAATGTTTATGTTTTATTTAATAGTATTTTTTGTTTGTTTTGTTTTTGTTTAATTATCAACAGTTTCTGGAGTCATAAAAAAACTTGATTCAAGGGCTGCTATTTTTTTTTTTTAATTTCAGCATCAAACCATAGTATAAAATAAAGCAAATTAAAAAACCCAACCCAACCCAACCCAACCCAATAAAAAATGCATATTTCTAGCAAAGTAAAATAATTAAGGTACTGAGTTTATTTTCCTTTTTAAAGGCCAATTCTGTGTTAAATGTTGGCTGGACAACTTTTGATTAATTTGAAATGCACATAAACATTGAGAAATGGGTGATATAGTGCTCCTTTAGAAAAATTGCTTTCCATTCCTTTACAAGCTATTGATTTATTTTTTATTGATTATAAACAAAATATATATATGTGTATATATATATATTTAAAAAAAAGGTCATTTCTTATAGGAATTTAGGAATTTGCAGTAGAAAGCTTCTATGACTTTGGCTTTCTGAATGAAAACTTTAACGGAAAGAAGAAAGAAATATGGAAATATTATCTAGTTATCTAAACTGTTTTATTGGTAGTATTTACAAGTGAGACACCATAATGCATACAAGAAACTAAGCTATATTGCTGTATCTCCCTCCAGATAAAAGTCTGACTGACTTCTATTTACTACTTTATTACTTATTATTACTACTTATTTACTATTTACTACTTTAGTAGTAAATTTTCACATCTTTTAAACTGACTGAACTTTTAAAAGAAGGCTATGTAGAAGATTCTGTGAAATTAACCTTCAAGTGTGAGGAGCTTTCTATTCATGAGCTGAGTTACATTGGTTTAAATTTTGCAGCACTTCTGCTTCTTTTACAGTGAAGAAGAAATTCACAGAAATCACAGAAGCACAGCAAACATCTGGTTGGAAGAGACCGCAGAGATCATCCAGGTCCAAGCATTGACCCAGCACTGAAGGGTCAACGCTAAACCATGTCCCTAAGCGCCAGGTCCACACACTGCTTAAACACCTCCAGAGACAGTGACTCCACCATTGCCTTGGACAGACCATTCCATTGTTTGACAACCCTTTCAGTGAAGAAATATTTCCTAATGTGTCAGGGTGAGCTGAAATTCAACCCCCACTGACAATAACCAGGCTAGCTCAGTCTGGAAGCAAATGAAAGCTGTATTTACAAAGCAGAATCTACAATCTATGATGAAATGCAATGAATATGTACAAATATACAAAATTCACAACATTTACAAATATATACAATCAACAGAAAAGCACAACCAATCTCCCTTTGCTTCCCCCCAAAGGGGACCCTTCCCAAAGGGGCCTCCCTCTCCCAGGAGCTTCCCCTCAGACCTCCCTGGACAGAGAAGCAGAGTTAATTAGAGCAGAAAGTTGTTAACTTAGCTGCCAAGGTCAGTGTGTGTTATCTTCAGCCAGAAGAGAAGAAGAAGAAAACAGCAGCCAGACAGCCCAGCAACTGCCCCAGCTGCAGAACGCAGAATGTGCAGAGTGCCTACTTTGTTTTGGGTAATAGTTCTTAAACATTTCTATCTATCCAATGGAAGTGTTTAGAACAATCGTTATTTTGCTTTCTTACACCCAATAGTGACTTATTTACAGTCTTTCACTTTATCTGTTCTGAACTTTGCAAGGAAAAATTAAAAAGACAGTTTCAAACCATCACACCTAATATCCAGGCTAAACCTCCCCCGGTGACACTTGAAACCATTTCCTCTAGTACTGCCATTTGCCACCAAGGAGAAGAGGCTGGCCTCCTCCTCACTCCAATCTCCCTTTAGGTAGTTGTAGAGAGCAATCCCAGACTGAACAACCCCATCTCCCTCAGATGCTCCTCGTAGCTCACGTGCTCCAGGCCCTTCACAAGCCTCTTTGTCCTTCTGTGAACATGATCCAGAACCTCAATGTCCCTCTTGCAGTGAGGGTCCAGAAGTGAAAACATTACTTGAGACGTGACCTCACCAGTGCTGAGTACAGAGGGATGACCACCTCCCTGTTCCTGCTGGCCACGGTATTTCTAATACAAGCCAGGATGCTACTGGCTTTCTTGGCCACCTGAGCACACTGCTGGCTCATCTTTAGTCAACTAAATATGTAGTTGACTGATATTTAGTCAACTGTCAACTGTTCTTCCCTGAGCATATTCTTGGTATTGAATATAACAGAAACCTACAAGTGTATACATAAAAATTCTGCTGGGAACTTAACATGGAAGAGAGAAGGCAGTCTAGAAGTTTCTTAGAGTGTATGGAGGATAGCTTCTTGTCACAGCTGCTGTGTGAGCCTATCAGGGGTGAGGCTTTGCTTGACCTACAAATGGAGAAGGGCTGTTGGGAGATGCGGTGGTCAGAGACTGCCTAGGGACCAGTGACCATGAAATAATAAAGTTTTCAATATGCAGTGAAACTAGGAGGGGCATCAACAAAACCTCTACTCTGGACTTCCAGAGGGCAGACTTTGGCTTATTTAGGGGACTAACTCAGAAAGTACCTTGGGAAACAGCCTTTAAAAACAAGGGGTCCAGGAAGGCTGGACCTACTTCAAGAAAGAAATTCTGAAGGTGCAGGAACCCAGTGTGCCAGAAGATGAGCTGCCAGGGTAGATGGCCAGCGTGGATGGACAATGAACTTCTGAGTGAATTAAAGGAAAAAAAGAGGGTGTATCACCTTTGGAAAAAAGGGGAGGTAACCCATGAAATATTTAAGGATGTTGGTAGGTCACATAGGAAAAAAATTAGAGAGGCAAAGGCCCATTTAGAACTTAGACTGGCCTCTGCCATGAAGGACAATAAAAAATGTTTTTATAGATATATTAATGGCAAAAGCAGGGGCAAGGACAACCTCCACTCCATATTGGACATGGAGGGGAATATAGTAACAAAAGACAAGGCAAAGGTAGAGATACTTAATGCCTTCTTTGCCTCAATTTTCAATAATAGGATAGGTTGTCTACAGGACAACTGGCCTCCTGATCTGGCAGATGGAGTCAGGGAGCAGTATAGTCCCCCTGTAATTCAGGAGGAAGCAGTAAGGGACCTGCTGAGCCACTTGGATTCCCACAAGTCTATGGGACCAGATGGGATCCGTCCTATGGTAATGAGGGAACTGGCAGATGAGCTCACCAAGTGGCTCACCAAGCCTCTCTCCATCATTTTTCAATGGTCCTGGCTCACTGGTGAGGTCCCAGATGACTGGAAGCTGGCCAGTGTGATGCCCATCTACAACAAGGGCCGGAAGGAGGAGCCAGGGAATTACAGGCCTGTCAGGCTGACCTCAGTGCCAGGCAAGATTATGGAGCAGGCCATCTTAATTGCAATCACACAGCACCTACAGGATGGCCAAGGGATCAGGGCCAGCCAACATGGATTTAGGAAGGGCAGATCCTGCCTGACCAACCTGATCTCCTTCTATGACCAGGTGACTGCCTGGTGGATGTGGGGCAGGCTGTGGATGTAGTCTACCTGGACTTAAGCAAAGCCTTTGACACCATCCTGGCCAAGCTGTCAGCCTGTGCCTTGAACAGGAGCTCTGTGCTGGGTTAGGAACTGGCTGGAGGGCTGGGCCCAGAGAGTGGTGGTGAATGGTGCCACATCCAGCTGGCAGCCTGTCACTAGTGGTGTCCCCCAGGGATCAGTGCTGGGTCTCATCATGTTTAATATTTTTATTGATGATCTGGACAAGGGAATTGAGTCCATCATCAGTAAATTTGCAGATGACACCAAGCTGGGAGCAGGTGTCGATCTGTAAGAGGGCAGGAGGGCTCTGCAGAGGGACCTTGACAGGCTGGACAAATGGGCAGAGTCCAATGGCATGAGATTCAACAAGTCTAAGTGCCAGGTTCTAGACACTGGCCACAACAACCCCATGCAGCACAACAGGCTGGGGACAGAGTGGCTGGGGAGCAGCCAGGCAGAAAGGGACCTGGGGATACTGGTGGGCAGTAGGCTGAACATGAGCCAGCAGTGTGCCCAGGTGGCCGAGAAGGCCAGTGGCATCCTGGCCTGTATCAGCAACAGTGCGACCATCAGGAGCAGGGAAGTCATTCTGCCTCTGTACTCAGCACTGGGTAGACCACACCTTGAGTACTGTGTGCAGTTCTGGGCCCCTCAGTTCAAGAGAGATGTTGAGATGCTTGAACATGTCCAGAGAAGGGCAACAAAGCTGATGAGGGGTCTGGAGCACAAGCGCTATGAGGAGCAGCTGAAGGAGCTTCTCCTGGAGAAGCTGCCATCTGCATCTGCCATCTACAGCTACCTGAACGGAGGTTGTAGCCAGGTGGGAGTTGGTCTCTTCCCCCAGGCAACTGGCAACAGAACAAAAGGACACAGTTTCAAGCTATGTAGGGGGAGGTTTAGGTTTGATCTTAGAAAGAAGTTCTTCACAGAAAGAGAGATTGGCCATTGGAATGGGCTGCCCAGCAAGGTGGTGGGATCAACATCCCTGGAAGTGTTTAAGAAAAGACAGGATGAGGCACTCAGTGCCATGGTCTAGTTGATTAGTTAGGGTTAGGTGATCGGTTGGACTTGATGATCGTGGAGGTCTCTTCCCACCTGGCTGATTGGTTGATTCTGTAATACATAACATACAGCATATTTGATCTGCCATTTGAACTAATCTATTTGATTTGCATTGAGACACCAACCACCATGGGTAGTGTGTCCACTCTGTAAAGCCTTGCAACTGAATCAGAACCAACAGTTGGGATGTTTGCTTGCCACATGTTAAGAGCTCCCACCGTGTCCTACCAGTTTCAGAATGGAGCTTCATACAAAACAACATTGGTTTTCTTATTTCATCCATTTTCTCAGGTGCTGTTTGATAACAGATCCATATTATTTCTCAAAATTATTGGCATGCATTGGAATTCTCCCATGCGATGTCTGCTGATCTACTCCATCAAAGTTTACTTAGGTGGGAGGCAGAGCTGCATTTCTTGCACAAACTGTAGTCTGTTCAGACTGCTGGGAACTGAGTGCAAATTAGAGATGCCACAGAAAAATAGTATGTTTTGTAAGTCTGAAAATTCTTACTTAGAGCACTCCCTCAAAAAATAAAGCCCTCCTTTGTTGGGGAAGACACAGTGCATCAGGGAAAGTCTCTTCATAGAATCACAGAATGGTAGGGGTTGAAAGGGACCTCCAGAGATCACCTAGTCCAATCCATCTGTTAACACAGGTTCATGTAGATCAGGTAGCACAGGAACACATCCAGGTGGGTTTTGAAACTCTTCAAAGGAGACTGCATAAACTTTCTGGGCAGCCTGTTCCAGTACTCTGTCACCCTTGAAATAAGGAAGTTTCTGCTTAAGTTCAAGTGAAACCTCCTGTGTTTTAGTTTGTACTCATTGCCTCTTGTCCTATCACTGGGCACCACTGAAACAAATCCATCTCCATTCTGTTGACCTCCACCCTTTCAATATTTATATACATTTATAAGAATCCTTCTCAATCTTTACTTTTTTTTCTAGTCTAAAGAGATCCAGGTCTCTCAGTCTCTTCTCACAGATGTTCCAGTCACCTAATAGTCTGCTTGGCTCTGATTTGGACTCTCTCCAGTAGTTCCTTGTCTCTCTTAGACTGTAAAGCCTGGAACTGGATGCAATATTCTATGTGTGGCCTCACCAAGACAGAGTAGAGGGAGAGAAGAACCTTCCTCAACCTGCTGACCACACTTATCTTAATTCATCCCAGACGACCATTGGTTTTCCTGGCCATGAGGGCACTTTGCTGGCTCATGGTGAACTTTTCCACTAGCACTCCCAGGTCCTTCTCTACACAGATCCTTTCCAGCAGGTCAACCCCTAATCTGTGCTGATGCATGGGATTATTCCTTCCGAGGTACAGGCCTCCTTGCATTTGCCCTTGTGGAACTTCATGAGGTTTACTCTCCTCAACTCTTCAACCTGTTTGGGCCTCCCTGCATGACAACACAGCCTTCTGCTGCATTACTCACTCCTCCCATGTTTGTATCATGAGCAAATTTTCTGAGCATACACTGTTTCTTCATCCAGGTTGTTGATGAATATATTCAACAAGACTGGAGCTAGTACTTACCCCTGTGGAACACAACCAGCTAGAGGCCTCCAACTAGACCCTGCACTGTTGATCACAACCCTCTCTGCTCTGTCATTCAGCCAATTCTCAGTCTACCTAACTGTCCACTCATCTCACCCATACCTTCTAATCTTACCTATGAGGCGGTTAGGGGAGACTGTGTCAAAAGCCTTGCTGAAGTCAAGGTAGACAACACTCACTGCTCTTTCCTTCATCTATCCAACTGGTCACATTGTCACAGAAGACTATCAGATTGGTCAAGCATGATTTCCTCTTTGTGAATCCATGCTGACTACTCCTGATAACCTTTTCTTGCATGTGCTTACATATGACCTCTTCCTAGAGACCTTCACTGTTTTAAGTGTATGCTGGAGGCAAGATATTAGAATGAAGTTACATTCCTGTAGTGCCACTTGCAGTATTCAGTTCAAATTGCAATTAAATTAGACCAGATACTAAACAGACTCTACCACAAGCTCAAGCCTTATTAAAGTGTAGGTAGATTTCTGCCTACGCTGTCATTTTTCTTGTAGTAGTTTTCTTTCTTATAGTTTTAAAAATAAGAATAAATCTGACAGATCATCTAAAAATACCTCCACTTACAGAATATGTCATCAAATTTAATCTAGTAATTATATTGACATATATTTTAAAGATAATATCTTAGATCTCATTTAAATATTTCAGATGCTGAAGAAGTGGAAGTGTTGTGGCAAAGGCTTTAGAAAGCAATATGAATTACAAATTTAATGGGTTCAGGAAGTTGATAGTTACAAGGTGAATCCTGTGGAAAGAATATCAGTAACTACTGTGCTGTTAAAAGTTGAGTGATGTCACATTTCAGATTTGTAGCTTTCAGTCATCTGTCTCTGAGTCTGATTGCTGATTTGGGAATCCTACTACATTCTGCTTTCAGATCTTAAAGTGTGAGTGATCTAATGCAATCCTTGTCCACCGAATAAAGATTGAATATTCAGGGTGCCAGCTTTCTTTATGGCTGCTGAAGATCCAAGGGCATCTCATATAACTGAAAAACACTGCTTCAGACAGTGTTTATTGCAAAAATAAGGGGTTTTTTTAGCTCAAGAAAGTTAAATCAAGATTGTGATATCCATGTAAAATCTGAACAGAGACAAGCTAGTTTTAACCTCAGACCACTAGCTGAGATAAACCTCAAGAAGGACATACAAAGCTGACCTCCACTGGCTACATCAAGACACAGATATAGATGGCTATCTCATTGTTTGCAATATTCTCCTGTTTGTTTAAGGCTAAACAAAATATTCTGTCCTTGATTTGCCAGCACTTCAGTGGTACAATATGTCTGCTTTTCTAGTTCAGAAGTAACATCTTTTCTGTGCAAAAAAGGAATTAGGCTGCATGGTGACATCTTGGAAGATCTGCTGTTATGGAGCTGATGTGATAAGTTTATATTAAAAAGTACCATACCTTTTGAGTCAGTAGAACCTTTTCCACAAGCTTCGTTTCATGATAATCTGTTCACATATAAATCAGCACATTGTAAAACTTGCTGTTTTCTGATAGAAAGCAATGCTGTGATTGTCAGGTGCAAAGGTGCTTTGAAAGTTATATTGCCTCATTTCAGTGATTGAATAACAAGGTCCGTGTTACCTGAGGGAGTGTGTTTTCCTTCTTTTTTTAGAGGTTACATTCCCTAATTATAAGAGCTCTGTCCTTCATTTAGAGAGATAAGAGTGGAATGAGACACTCTGCAGGATATTTATAACTGTCTATTCTCAGCCTGCTGCATTGTAGCTAGTTAGAAGTGTACCATATGGCACTGGTGAGAAAATAATTATTACTTTTTGATAACTTACTTAGGGGCAGTTACTCTAGATGACTTGCATGACAGACTGTTAAAAAACTGTGTTCTGTAAAGTTATTGACACAATAATGCAGTAAAGGAATACATTTTCTTACAGTTTTTAGCACACTTAATAACTTTTAATGTGTTTCTAAGCTTCCAGACATTTATCTCAGTGATATTTGCAAAAAAAAAAAAAATCAAAGGTAATCACTTTGATCTGTATTCAGATTAGTAGCTATTTATGACTAATTTTCTATGGACTAAAGTGTCAGAGAAGGCTGACTGTTTCAAACTATCTTCTACTTAGGAATGATGAATTTAGAAGTAAGTTAAGAGAAGTGGTTGCATGAAATAAGTTAGAGAAAAGATTTGTGAAAACATTGCCCTTTATGGCAGGGTTGTGGTTTTTGTTTGTTTGTTTGTTTGTTTTTTTGTTGTTGTTTTTTTCCCCAGAAGAAGAAAACCCATCTTAGCTCAAAAATCAATTTTCTTTTAATTTTTGTTTAACAAATCCTACATAGAGCATTTCAGGTTCTGTTTTATTGGAACATATGTTCACTCTTATGAGATTCTGCATTTATTTAGAAAATTTGCATTTGAACACCATTTAGTATATATTTTACCATGCTACTTCACAGCCAGTCTCAGGCCCATAAGGAAAAAGGGAGGAAGACAACTGCCAATTTTTCAGCTTCACAGGAAGGAAAAAAAAAAAAGGAAAACTTAAGTGCCATGGAACAGACTGTAATCACCCTTTGGGTTATAGATTTAGATTGTGATAATACAGGGGCTGTAGTGTTGCTGTGGGACTTGCTGTTGAACTGGGGGCTGAAATTCATTCAATGCTTTTTCAAGCGTAATTACCTGGTCTTTAAGCAAGTGCAGTGAATTTTGCCCCTGAGAAGGATCATTATCCTGAACGAGTCTATCTGACTTTTGATTCATGTTCAAACTAAGAAACAGTAAAAAAGAAAAATAAGTTAATTTCCTTGTCATCCTAAAGTATATTTCACATCTTTGTGGTTAATCTATTGAACATTTAGAAAAACAGTATGGTGTCCATTATTTTCCATTTTGCAAAACGCAAGAGGCAAGAATCTACTCATCACAGCTCAGGAGGACAGAAGTACACATCTTCCAGTTAGCCAAAGGCAGAGATAATTCAGAGTTAGAGAAGTACCTATTAGTCTCCTGAATTAGGGGAATCAGACTGTTTTTCATGTATTTATCACCATAATCAATAGGTCTTTAGTGCTGTTCTCAAAATGTTGCTCACAGGCAAAGAAGCATCACATTTATATCAAGGTTAACTAACAGTACAAGTGAAATTTGAAAAACCTGATTATTACGTGTCCAGATCTATTACAGAAAAAGAAACAATAATATGAAGTTAGATTTGTTATACATACAGATAATTTCTTCCTTTTTTCTTGGTGTTATATTCAGCCTTCCCATGCTCCTACAGGTCCTAAAGTGATTTTACACTGGTGGAGTGAGTAGGAGGTGTTACAGCAGTTTGTGAGCATCTGGATTTCTTTGGTAGGAGGAATATGATGTTCATGTTGATGGTTTCTTTGTCGTCACCTTAGGTTCCATGTATGGGTGGGTTTTGGGGGATTGTTTTGCTTTTAACATTTTTGCTAACGTGCTTTTATGATTTTTTATTTTCATTGGTTTGAAGACTTACTTTGGGAAATTACCTCTCATTTTTCCATATATGGCACCTTTTATGCATAATAGATTCCATTACTTTCTTTATTACATCTAAAACCAGTTTTGCTCACCCCCACATCTGCATTTCTTTAACTGATCATTGCTGAGTGGTTTATATCTGTGAAGTTTCCCGTGACAAACCTGTGCTTATCTTTGATCAGCCCATCCTGTTTCCCCTTCTCTGTACTTTTGTTGTGCCAGGCCTGCCTTTTTCTACATTACGTTGTGATAGAGTTATAAATACCTCAGTCTACATAGAATAATTTCTCAGTGCTGCTGTCTGTATAAAATTATGAGTTTTATACCATGAAGTTAGTCAAAAGTAAAATGAATAAGCTGCAGATGGTCAATTAAACAAAATCCCTCTCACAGTCAAGCAGAGCAGCAGGCAGGTCTGGAAATGCTCTCAGAGAGCACCCGATAAGGACCAGTCGTGAGGCCTCAGAAACTCAATAAAAAGCTTATAGCCTATTGATACCAAAGCAGTACCACATTACAAGGCTAACCACTTTCACAAGTCTCAACACAAACCTGAAAACCTATACAGGTCTATCTGCATCTCCAACACCTAAGCACAACACCAGTACCTCAGTGCCTTTTGCCACCTTCTTGCAGGACCCCAACTAGCTGTGCTTCAGCCATTTTTTGTAGTAATTCTCTGGATAACCTCCTCTGGCCTCATTTCCTTGGGACCAGGCCACCTGAAGTGGTGGTCCCACAGCTCTATTAAGACTTGATTTGCAATGGTGCAAAGATGGCTGGTATGCAATGTGAGTAACTAAAATGCATTTCACAGAATCACAGAATGTTAGGGACTGGAAGTGACCTCAAGAGATCATCTAGTTCAACCGCCCTGCCAGAGCAGGATCACCTGTACCAGATCACACAGGAAGGCATCCAGGCGGGTTTTGAATATCTCCAGAGAGGGAGACTCCACAGTCCCCCTGGGCAGCCTGCTCAGTGTTCCATCACCCTCACAGTGAAAAAAATTTCTCTCATGTTTACATGGAACTTCCTATGCCTCAACATCCACCCCTTGCCCCTTGTCCTGTTACCGGGCATTACTGAGAAGAGCCTGACTCCATCACCCCTCAGTCTCCTCCTCTCCAAGCTAATAAGCCCCAGCTCCCTCAGTCTCTCCTCATAAGGGAGATGTTTTACTACCTTTTTTGTGGCTTTGCACTGGACTCTTTCAAGCTGTTCCCTGTCCCCTGTCCTTCTTGAACTGAGGGGCCCAGAATTGGACACAATATTCCAGATGGGGTGTCACCAGGGCAGAGTTGAGGGATTTCAATAAATTCAGGTCGTAAGTCACCAGATAGCTATAGCTCACTCAATGAATAGGAATGCAAAAACTATGCATGAGATAAAAATATTAGAAGAGAATTCCCTTTCCCCACCACCCCCCCCAAACCTATTTTACATAGTAGCATGCAAGACAGTATACATAATGACTATTAATTTCTCATATTTAAGAATTAAAATTCCAGGAAATGTGACAGAGAAGATTAATCCAAAACTCTACAAATGAGCAAACCAGCATTTATGTCACTTCATGGTACATCATGGTATATCAAGTGTAGAGAACAGAACAAAACTTCTATTAAATAATTTTTAAGTAAATTTTTGTAGAAATGAAATAAGATAATCTCTTGCCTCTGTAGAGCGCATGCACTGACATGTCTCAGGAACACCTTTCCAATCTTCTGAAAAATGACAGAACTTGTCTCTAGAAATTATCTTTCTCATAATATTGATAATAATCATAGTAGAAATTCTGATAATAATGATACTTTCAGCCCAAGGTAAGATATAGGGAATGGAAAATTTCATCTTAAAATAGGACTCATCAGGCAATATTAACTTTAGAAATTGCTACATTCTCTGCCTGTAATAACTGACAAGTTGTCGAGCTTTCTAACATCAAAATAAAATACCTGCCCTGTCCTTTTGCAAGGAAGTACTATGAACAGGAAAGCAAAACCAAACCCAAACCAAACCAACAAACCACCACCACCAAAAACTGAATTAAAAAGACATCTATAATCTGTAATCTAGTTGTTCCAGAGAAAGCTCCATCTACCATAGAATATTTTAGAACTTCCTTCACTGGAGTACATTATTCTTTGCCCCTTAGGCTGTCCAATTGCACTTTAGAAAACTAAGTAGTTGGTATGATGATTTCTTTAAGACTTTAGGCTATGAAAAATAATTTCTGATTAAAATTACTTGAGAAAAGAATTGCAGTTGATTAGACTATAAAGATATATCTAAAGGGATGCATTTTCAACTCTTAAGTGTCTGTGTACTTTCTAGAATGTTGTTATCCCTATACTACTATGTCTTAAATAGTTTTACCTTTGTCTTGTTTTGCTTCATCTATAAGTATTTTGAGGTATTATTCTATGCCTTAATTCTTTGACTTATGTCTAATTTGCCTTCATAAATATAATTTTTTCAAATATTGTTAGTAATATATGTTAACCAGAAGTTCTTCTTTCAATTAATCAAAACAGAAAACTATGCCTTAACAGTTCTCCGTTTTTTGTAGCATGAAACTGGAGATGATCCAGAAAATATCATTCAGTCAAGAAGAGGAGAGTAAGTGGATCCAAAAGGTTAATCAGTGAGCAAGAAGAGAATTTCCTTGCAAAGTATTACATGTTCTCTTTTGAACAGCAGCAATCCTAACCAATATACTATTTATCTCTCCCCTGGTCCAGGGGAGTTGAATGTACTTGAAGACCCCTTATAACAAGGTGGGTGATGCATGAAGGCACAAACCCTGTTGCCGTATAGCAACAAGATTCCAGAAATGCAGAGAGAAGAGAATCTCAGAAGTCTTCTGAAGTCCTTTATTATAGCATTGCAGAATCCCTTGCATTACAGAGTCTCAGAGCATCCTTAACAGCAGAAGTCCCAGAAGCCCTCAACAGCGAAGCAGCTAACAGAAGTCCCAAGCATATCCCTTGCAGTATCCGTACACTGACGCCCTAGCCAGAAGCAGCTAACTGACAGAAGCTGAAGTCCCTAGCAGCCCTAATCCCCCCAAGCCATTCCTAACCTAAGTCCCTAACCAAAGTAACTGTTGCTCAGAGTGGCTGTTTATATACTCTTTGTTATCAATCCCTTAACCAGTAAAACCCAACCACATATATAAGCTAAAATCTTTTCCCACCCAGAAGTGCCAGCATGTCAAGGAGGTGGCTTCTGCAGCATGTTCCAATTGAATGGTGCCAACGTGAGGATGTTGTTCTTGGCACTCATAGAATGTTATTATTTTGCTCGATGCAGAGTGCTAATGAATTGGTCAGCTAAGGAATCATGCACTCTGCACATGTCCAGCAGCTGCCCTCAGAACAGTGGCTGCAACCACTATTCATATATGTATTCAACTACTGGTTTATCTATGCATTTCTGTTGCATAAAAGGGTCCCTTGGTTAAGTTGCTATAAAAATGCAGCATCTGAAGACAGCTTTAAAGGTACACTCTTGCTTATTTTTGTCCCATTTGTGTATACATTTTCAGAAATTTAAAAACCAATTACAGAATCACAGAAACAGAGAAACATTCAAGTTGAAAAAGGTCACCAAGTCTGACCGAAAACCCTACTCTACAAGGTTCAACCATATCCCCAAGCACCACATCCAAATGACCTTTAAACACATCTAGGGTTGGTGACTCAACCACCTCCCTGGGCAGCACATTCCAATGCCTGACCACTCTTTCCGTGAAATTTTTTTTTCTAAATGTCCAATCTAAACCTGCCCAATCACAGCTTGAGGCCGTTCCCTCTTGTTCTATCGCTAATTACCTGTGAGAAGAGACCAGCACCAGCCTCTCCACAACATCCTTTCAGGTAGTTGTAGACACCAATGAGGTCTTCCCTCAGCCTCCTCTTTTTCAAACCAAACAGCCCCAGCTCTTTCATTTGCTCTTCATAAGATTTATTCTCCAGGCCCTTCACCAGCTTTGCACTTGCTCCAGCAACCTTGACATCTTTCTTGTATTGAGGTGCCCAAAGATGTGTTTTTCAAAACACATGCCTTTGATTTAATTTCTCTTATTCACACATATCCTGCCTACAAGTTCAAACCTCTTAGAAATACTACTAATTATCAGTAAGATGATTAATCATCAGGCAGAGCATTTCAAAGGCACATACAAAATCTCTGAAATTCTCACAGTGAAACTGTTATTAATGAGCACATATCTTACCTGAGAAATATGTCCATTTACATGGTTGACAGCTATATACATAGTTTTTCTATAGGCAAAACTGCTTTTTGTGCTCACATTTGATCATAAACAGGCAAAAACAGAGTTAGAAGAGTCCCTTTCTCAGGTGAATGGTAGGTACACTACTAGTTGATATTATCTTTGAACATTGCTAGACACAATTGTCAGTATATGCTCCACAAATGAATAGGGAGGGGAAAATGTTACTGGGCCAGTTCTGTAGATGTTTTGCCATAGACTATCATTGCTGGAATTGCATTAAATATCTTCTGTGTTTATCCTCTTAGCAGTTTCTACTGCATGTTATTTCTCCATCCAGCTGAATTAGGTGTTCCTCCATTTGTGTCACCACATTTTATGGATCTGTTTTCCTTCAGACTTACTTCTGCTTGTTTTTGTTACTTTTTGCTACACACAGGGCATGATTGTGGCAACATGAGCATTTCAACAGCTGTCCTCCAAATTAAATTTATGATTGTGTTTCCTACTACTGATTCTGGCAGAACAAGATCTTCCTGTAGGCAAGCTTAGGCCAGTTGAAAAGAAGTTTTTTTTAAATACAGGCATGTGTCACAATACTGCTTCAGCCAGGGTTAAGTATTGCCCTAAATAGCCATCTGCTTCATTAGTACTGAAGCATTTTTTTCTGAAATTGTCTCCTTATTTTTATGGTTCACAAATATCTTCATCCTACTACACATGATATTTTTGTTGTTGCTTTCCATTCTACAGGCAGAATTTTGAGCATAATGAGATTTAAGATAATAAAACTTTCTCTGAAAGAAAAGATAGCAGATTTTTGCTACTGAAAAATAAGTCAGGTCTCTGGAAATCTTGATATTAATGGGACCGTGTGGTCCTTCAGAAGACTTTTGACTGGTTATCAATTAAAAAGGGGGAGACAAAAATTAAAAGGTTTTTCTTACGTATAAAAGCAAATATTTCACATCAGTATTCACTGAAATTTTCATCTTGTACAATCCTTTCATAATCTCAGTTCCAAGTGAAGAAAAATAAACAAGTGTATGTTTCATTATTACATCTCTTGCTAGATTGTGTATTTGTGGCAAATTAAAAAATAATGGCCAAGTGAGATGTTTTGAGTCTTAAACTGACAATCTTGGTGGTTCTCTTGCAGCTGCATTCCTTGTATCCAAAGCCAGGCAATGATTTTGAATAAATTAGCTGCTGCATCTGCCCTTTCCAACAGAAGAAACAAGACATTTTCTCTGTCATAAATTGACTGCATGACAACCTTAATGTGTTTTGTAATATTCTTTATGGAGAGAAAGCAATATTTTATGTAGACAAACTATACTCAAGGGCAAGGGCTGATTATAGCCATACAATTAAGAGAAAGACATTCAAATTGTGCAGAGTCATCTGCCTATCATCAATGCTGTCTGACAAGTATGGTTCCATGCTCAATAGAAACTTTGAACACACTGGTCAGGCTGATGTGCTGACATACAGATTTTCTGAAACCACTGTTTGTCTGGCAATGGCTCCTTCACCTGTGTGATAAGATTAACAAATCCACTTGAAGCATCCACTTTCCATCATTTACCATCAGGCCTGACTAGATGGAGAGGTCCCAGCTGAATAGAGATTGGCAGACATGATACCTATCTACAAGAAGGGCCAGGAGGAGGACGGAGGGAACTACAGACTTGTCAGTCTGACCTTGGTGCCAAAGAAGGTAATAGAGCAGATCATCTCGACTGCCATTATGCAGCATGTGCAGGGCAACCAGGTGATCAGGCCCAGTCATCATGAGTTCATGAAGGGCACGTCTTGCGTGCTGAAACTGATCTCCTTCTATGACTAGGTGACCCACCTAGTAGATGAGGGAAAAGCTGTGGTTGTCTACATGGACTTTAGTAAAGCATTTGACACTGTTTCCCACATCATTCTCTTGGAGAAACTGGCTGCTCATGGCTTGGATGTGTGGCTGCTTTGCAGTATAAAAAATGATTTGGTTAAATCCAGTTGGCAGTTGGTCACAAGTGGTGTTCCCCAAGGCTCCCTTATTTTTGGGGCCAGTTCTGTTTAATATCTTTGTCAATGATCTGTATAAGGGGATTGAGAGTGTACTCAGTAGTTTGTGGAAGACACCAAATTAAGTGGGAATGTTGATATGCTTGAAGGCTCTGCAGAGGGACCTGGATAGGTGGGATCAATGGGCTGAGGTCAGTTGCATCAGGTTTCACAAGACCATGTGCCAGGGTCTGTACCTGGGTCACAACAACCCCATGCAGGTCTAAGGACTTTGGAAGAGTGGCTGGAAAGCTGCCTGACAGAAAAGGACCTGGGGGTGCTGATTGACAGCCAGCTGAACATGAGCCAGCAGTGTGCTCAGGTGTCCAAGAAGATCAGCAGCATCCTGGCTTGAATCAGAAATAAAGTGGCCATCAGGAGAAGGAAAGTGATTGTGCCCCTATACTTGACACTGGTGAGGCAGCACCTTGAATACTTTGCTCATTTTTGGCCCTTCACTGCAGGAATGACAGAGCTGCTGGAGCATGTCCAGAGAAGAGCAACAAAGCTGGTGAAGGGCCTGGAGAACAAGTCTTAAAAGAAGCATCTGAGGGAACTGGGATTGTTTAGTCTGGAGAAAAGAAGGTTGAGGGGAGACCTCATTGCTCACTACAACTACTTGAAATGAGATTGTAGGCTCTTTTCCCTAGTAAAAGGTGATCCAATGAAGGGAAGTGGCCTCGAATTGCACCAGGAGACATTTATATGGGACATCAGGAAAAGTTTGTTTATTGAAAGAGTGGTCAAGCATAAGAATAGGTTACCCAGGGAGGTGGTGTAGTCACTGTCCCTGGAGGTGTTTGAAAAACATGTAGACGTGGCACTTAGGTACATGGTTTAACGGCCATGGTCGACAGCTGAACTGGATGATCTCAGAAGTCTTTTCCAATTGAAATGATTCTATGATACACTGGCAAACACTTAAAACAGACAAACCTTTTCTGAGATATGAACAAGATATAAACATCACTAGAATAAGACCAAATTCTTTGATATCCATGAATACCTGATTTTTACTGGGGTGGTTCAGTTAATAAGAAACACAATTCACAATGACTGGTTGAACTTTACCAACTAGTAAATAATTAATATTTAAACTTGAAAATTTAAGTCAAGAGAAGCTGCTTTAAAGTGTCTCAATTATCAGGTAAGGTAGATAGAAGTCTCTGCTCTCCTAAGTTCTTTCTACCACAAGCCTGCAAGAGAAAACTCCCAAAACAACAAAGTATACTTTTCCTATACTGGAAAATTAAATAGACCTCAGAAGACTACAAGTGAAATGAAAGCACAATAAGTATAAACACAAATAGAAATAACAAAACAATCTCACTGCAACATTAAGTGAAATCAATTGCATTTCTTTCATGAATAGAAGAATACACTTTATGCTAATATCAAATATAACAAAACAAAAAAGCAGAAGGATGCTGCTTTTATGAATGTATCTTAAAGCAATTTACTCCTATTATATTAGCATGAGTTTGCAGAAATCGACTGTAATGCCAAAAGACTTGAAAAATAGGAAAAGTATGGTGAGTTATGGTCAGTAAGTTCTACTGTGAGTTCAGGGGTGTCTGACTGGTCACTAGGTCACTGGTCTGTGCTTAGACTCACGCTGAGTGCAGGCAAACACTATAAACTTTCTCTATTGGGTTCTGCAATGCACTCTCCCCCTCCAGAGTTTCTCATGAGCAAAGCTTGCCAATCACAGAAAATTATTTAGTGGTTTTGGGATCAGGACATACATAGACAAGGGAACAAATGGATACTACTACCAAACTAATTTAATGCGTATCATAAATCAGAAGTGAACATTAGTCTCCCAGGGGGAAGTAAAAGAAAGGCCTAGTGTATTAAAACACTTGGATGTCTTTTATCAGCATTGTTCATAACATGAAGTATTTTATAACTGAAACTGAAAGATGCAGCACTGAAATTCATCCTGGTCTTTCTCCCCATTCTTTCTGAGGAAATGCAGGTCTTCAATGCTGCCTTAGAGACAGATGTGTGATCATTCCACAATGTTCGATAATCCTTATCTGAAATCTGGGTTTATGCCTAATGAGTGCAGAGGCATTCATCTCTTCAAATTGTTCTCTTGTTCTATGTGCAAAAAGATTGCATTTTTTTTTGTTTTGGTTGTTGTTTGTTTTGGTGTGGATTTTGTTGTTGTTTGTTTTGTTTTGTTTTGTTAATAGCTTCTAGATTTCTTCCAATTAATATTATGGGAGATAACAAAAGACTGAATATACTTTTGCCCCGGTGTAGACCTTGCACCCATGTAAGTGAGAGACCTGCTGAGGTTAATGAAATTGTCGATATGACATTATTGTTCCAAGCTTTATGATTTCTGCTTGTAATTAACCATGTCTAATGTATTATAAATGATCTAACTCACTAATAACAATTACATTTAATACAACCATGCAATCACACATATACATATTTTACTTTCAAATTTTATTGATCTTTTACTCTAATTGACTCACTGCTACAAGCTTTTCTTCAAATTAATAGCTGGCTATGTTTCAAATAGTGTCAATGCTTACAAATGTTGACAAATCTAAAGAGAAATTTTTTGTTTCCATACTGATTTATTTAAATCTGATTTTGTGGATTTTATTGGGATGCGATTCTTATCATATCAGAGATACCATTTGAGCAGAGAAAAAGAAGTAAGTAATCTTCTGTGACATTGTTCACAGTCTCTCTGAAGTGATGGAGTTTCATGTTCTTCAGAATGGATTACTAATACAGTAATAATAAAAGATTTTTTTTTTGTTATCCCACATAAGAAATCCTTACTAACTATATATTTTAGATGCTGGTAGCATTTTTTGATTGAGATTTAGTCTTTCTTTGTTGTGAAAAATGGCCAAAACTTATGCTTTATGAAATGATAAAATTAAGACAGCAATACTGAAAATATGACAACCAAAAAGTGCAGTTTTGTCATCCACCACAGAGCTTACAACAACAGTGTGAATGTCGGTGCCTACAGGATCACAATGAGAAGCCACATTGAATCTATACTGCTAGTTGTGCATGCTTCTGTGGATTGTTCCTTGCCACTGTAGCCCTGGAGTTACAGGCACCACTGTCAGGATGAATCCTCCTTTCAGATGTTCTTTGTTTGGAAGAGTGCAAATCTGCCAGGGACCTCAAAGAGATGTGACGAAGCATCTCATTTCTTCTATTCCCAGAGTCACATGCTTCCTTGTTGATATCGTCAAAGCCAAGGCCTCTATTGGAAAGTCACTAAAAAACACCTACACAAGATTACTCAGATGTAGATATGTTTGCCATGACTTCAGTTTAAAACCTGAAAACTTCACTTGAACTGTGTTTTTCTCTGTACACTCCATATACCCAATGCTGACAAGCAAGGTGATGCAGAGGATGACTCAGAATGCCTGAATTGGAGTAGCTAAGATCCTAATTTTAGGTACAATCCATCTGGGCTCAGTCTAGGCTAGTTACACCACTCCTTAAGATCATTTTAAATACATCACTTCAGAATCTCCTTATGCCATTACAATGGCTCATTTAGATGGATGCCATTTAAATCACTCTAAATGCAACAGATTAATGGGTGTATTTACATACCGAAGTTAGATGCTCAAGGTTAGGATGTATGACTGTCATTTTAACTGTGCCATTTTAGATTCAGAATGTCCTGTCTCAGCATCTTTCTTAGGAAAGACCTGTAGAGGCAGTTCATTCTTCACTTACAAATAAGATACCAGGGACCACCAGGAAAACATTCCTTCACTTAATTTTCCCCAAATATCTAACATTTCAAAGGTTCAGTGAACTAAGACTATATAAATTTGGAACAGAGATAGAGAACTATAATAAAAATTTTTGTTGTGAACTTTGTAGCCCTTTTGTTGACTTAGATGTAAAAGAGCCAAAGGAATGGGGGCAAGGTTATGAAAATGCAATTTCCAAACCAGTTTGTTTTTTTTTTTTTTTAATTTACATTGGAGGAAGTAACAAATAGAATTCTTCATTTCAGACTGTGTCTTATAGAGCAATATTGCCTGAGTGACCCCAGACAATTTTGTGGAAGGAGAAGAGGAAGTTTGTTGTTTCCCCTGATTATGAAATAGAGGCACTTAATTATAGATATACCTGAAAAACTTTAGTTGGAATTTTGAGCATTTCATCCAGGGAAAAGTAATCCTAGGGAATACAACTATCCTCATGGGTCCATCATTAGATAGAAAAGATCCCTGGAATAACAGTTCCTAACAGGGGCTATATCAGCTCTGGGGGAGAATACTTCTTGCCAAACTTGCAAATTAAGCCTTTTGGATTTTTTTTTTAAGCGAAAAAAATTAATCATATTTTAATTTTAATACATCAGCTTCCATGGGGGACAGCTATTACTTTTGATAATAAGTTATTGCTGTTCTTACTCTTTCTTGGCTGACTTTTAGCATGCTGCTCCTAGAATGCTTTACAAGGGAAGAAAGGCATTGTTACTGCCATTGCAGTGACAAAGAAATGGAAACCTGTTTTGAAGTGCATTACCTGAAGTCAAACAAGGTTATTGTAATGACCACTGGGGAAATTACAAAACCTTGTAAAAGTTTAGAGATTTTTTTTTTTTTAGGGCATCTGTGTCTTGAAACACTCTGTGTCTCTTAGTTAAAATAAAATTGCATTACATAACCTGAGTGATTTCAGGAGTTACTAGATGACTGATTTTCTGTTCCCTTGGTAAGCAATAATTCATGCAAACAGACTGACTGAAATGTTACTGTGCTACTGAAATGGGAAAAAAGTGAAATATTGTTTGAGACTTTTTACAAGTGAAAATGACAACAACACATGTTATAAAGGTGGATATTATTTGAAATATAATAATATTGAAAGAGCTAAGCACATTCCTTTGAAGCAAACAATATTAAAGAAACTGGTATGAAAAAAAAGCCACTCATTTAATATATGTGGAAATAAAATAGATATTAATATTCCAAACATGCCTGGGTCAGCAATTTTATGAAGAAATGCAGGAACAGAGAACATCTGACATCAAAGCCATTTACAATTACTTAATGGTTTACATTTAATTCTAAATGCATGGGAAGGGAGAAGGAGCTGAAAATATGAAGGCATATTAGCAGTTTTAGCAAATGCAAGAAAAATTTTGCTAGTTCATTTTTAAATTATATTTTCCTGGAACAGATTTGTGTATAGCTTGAATTGTTATGAAATATAGGTATCACCTCTTGCTTAAACAAATCTTACTTTCCAAAATACTATTGATATTGCTGTCACCAAAATGTAGCTGGGGAAAAAAAAAAAAGTCAAAGTCCTAGTTTAACACATAAAATGAAAACATCTTGGATTCTTTAATTTACTGTGGAAAACCAACATATGATTTTATGCACATGATATATATAAATATATACTCTGTTGTATCACAATGATCAGAAGAATGAATTCAGTTACTGTTTATGCACCGGCAAATTTGGAAGTAGCAGAAAAATTGCTTCCTCTTAATAGGATCTGAGAACATAGTAAGCCTGTTTCAGAGTTAGTTTTTGGTTCATCTAACTTTAAACACTTCTAACATAGAAGTCCACATCTGAGTTAATCATCTCAGGAGCATTTAATGTTTTCCTGGCCCACATTAGATGTCTGCTTTAGGATGAGATGAAGTCTGAATGCAAACACAAAATTGCATTTGAAGGTGGAGGTAAAAGCACACACTGATTATAGAATTGTATCCCTGGGGGAGAAAAAAAATTCCCTTACACTTTAAGATGCTAAGAAAGCTTTAGGAAGTTAGCATTCAAAAATCCAGATACCAGTATGAAAGCTTTTCAGATATCTTGATGTCTAAAAATAATTAATAACTAATCTTTTCATTTTATATTTATATAAAGACTAAAGTTTGGCACAACAATTATTTCTTAGTTTTCATGAATTGATATTCTGCAAAGATTTCCATGAGGAGGTTTCACAAATGATTTTAATAGCACCTTGAATATGTAATGTACTTCTGAGAAATGTGGAGGATGCCATGAAGTATTTAAATATCCATGGATTAAGATGGAAAAGACCTAGCAACTTTTCTCATGGACTGTATCTTGAATATTTTGGTTTAATTTTAACTCTTAAGGGATCCACCTACACCTTAATCGCTAGAAAAATGCTGAAATAATTACATCAGTATCAAAATGGCTTTAACAATATCTTGAATTAAAAAGCTTTTGTATTTTTATTGCAGAATATTAATTCCAATATATCTGCAATGGCAAAATCTCAAGAAAAACCATTAACCAGGAGAATTACTTCTCCAGGAAAACCAACCTACTAAGCAACTTTGTGAAAATTAAAATTCATAGTGTGGTGGTTCACTATAGCCCCAGTAAATAGCTTTTTCTGTTGATGTTTCTCCTTTCTAAATTGGGAAAAGCAGTTATCCTATTTCTTTCGGTTCAAGCACCTTAATACCAGCTAAGCAAAAGTGCTGAGGATTTGCGAGAGACATTTAGGTTATTATTTCATAGTGGAAATATTTTGTATCTACCTGGTAAATCCAAACTGAACAAAAGGAACAAATCTCAGTTTTCATAGCCTTTCTTCCTACTCCAGTGTAAAAAGAAATAAAGTGCTAATTTTTGCCCAGAGATCACACAGGTGTGCACAAGTCAGCCATTATTTCAGTAACATTCTTCTGCTTAAGATGATCGTGCTGCAGCGGCTTTGCAGTCTGTCTTTGAAGATTGTCTCAATATTTTTTGTAAATTTTATCCTGCATTCTAGAAGTAACCAGCTCCTATTACAGAGTTGTATATCACAAATTAATAGATTTTCTGTGGTACTACAAATAAGTTTTCTGAGTCTCAAAAACATAGGCATTATTTCCACTCTGCAAGAATAGGATATCAAAATAAACATTAGCTATTCAGTAGATTTGTATTTTTCTAACAAACATAAAGTTAGCGTGGGTGAAAGGTGACGTGTTTATCAAAGTAGCTACTATTTCAGAAAAGATCTAGAATTCCCAAAGCAAAATTACAGTATCACAGCATCACAATACATTAGAGGCTGGAAGGGAGACCTCAAGAGACCATCAGGTCCAATCCCCTCTGCCAAAGCTGGATCACCTAGGGTAGCTCTCACAGGAGTGCATCCCAGATGGGTTTTGAATGTGTTCAGAGAAGGAGACTTCTCAAGATCACTGGGCAGCCTGTTCTAGTACTCTGTCATCCTCACTGTAAAGAAGTTTCTCCTCACGTTGAGGTGAAATTTTCTATGTTCAAGCTTGTGTCCATTGTTCCATATCTTATTATTGCGCACCACTGAAAAAGAGATTGGCCCCCTCCACTTGACACCCACCCCTCAGATACTTATAGACATTGATCAGATCCCCTCTCAGTCTTCTCAAGACTAAACAGCCCCAGGGATCTCAGTCTCTCTTCATAGGGGAGATGCTCAAGTCCCCTAATCATCCTTATGGCTCTTTGTTGGATTCTCTCCAGCAGGTCTCTGTCTCTCTTGAACTGGGGAGCCAAAAACTGGATACAGTATTCCAGGTGTGGTCTCACCAGGGCAGAGTAGAGGTGGAGAAGAACCTCCCTAGACCTGCTGGACACACCTTTTCTTGATGCATCCCAGGATCCCATTGGCTTTTGGCAACAAGGACACATTTTTGTCCCATGGCAAACTTGCTGCCCACCAGCACTCCAAGGTCTTTCTCTGTGGAGCTGCTTTCCAGCAGGGCAGCCCCTCACCTGTACTGGTGCCTGTTGTTATTTCTCCCCAGATGCAGGACCCTGCATGTGTCCTTATTGAACTTCATGAGGTTTGCCTGCACCCAGCTCTCCAGCCTTCCCAGATCTCGTTGGATGGCTGCACAATATGTGCTTAATGTGACGTGAAAAGACAGTGGAGATACATGCTCGTAACTGAAAATCTTTTGAGTTCACAAACCCAGCTGTCTATTTTCATGAATGTTTTGAAAATAACCATAGCATTCAGTAAGTGAGTTCACACTAATTTTGATATTTCTAGCTAGGTGAAGTGTTCATAGCCATGTGACCAAGATGTCCAGAGGGTGTTTCTGTGTCCCAATTGAGAGATTTTTGAAATAGCTCAGTTAAAAGGATTCAGGTTCACTTGAAAATGATGTGCATTAATAGTTGGAAAGCCTTACTCTTACTTTTTCCAGTTACTAAAAATTCAGAGCGAAATTCCCTCCATTGAAAATTGGCACATAGCATTCCTGTGTTAATATTTAAAATGCTTTTTCTTCTAAGATAAATTGATTTTTTTTTCTTATTGTATCCAGAAGCTTTTATGTAGTGTATTACAAACTGGCACAAAATAATCAAGTTTAGAGAAGCCATTAAGGAAACAAAAGTGGTTTTCAGCTAAGTAAAGATGCCTACAATTCAAACAATAGTACTGCATTTGGCAGATTAGTCAGTGATTGTTTTTTGAACTCTGAAAATAAATTCAGAAGAAGTAGATATGCTGTGTTCTAAATAGTGACAGCTTTCACTTTGTTTTTTTCTTTTTAAGCCTTTACTTACAGGGTTTTTTTTGGGTTTGGTTTTTTATTTTGTTGTTTGTTTTTCTTAAAGGCAGTTTTCTAACTGAGTACTCTAATTATGTATACATGTATAGGCCTAGAGGAAATCATACAGGTCTATTCAACTATATACTGTACAGATTTTAATTTTACAGATTCTTATTATTTTAGTTCCACTAAATGCTTTTAGTTAAGGTTGGCCAAAACTTTTGCCTTTGAGACCCTGTTTTGAATTCCTTATAATTGCCATATTTAAGCTGTTCAGGCTGATATGCCCCATGCCAGATGTCTACTCTAGGATCAATCATTTTGGAAAATTACAGCAAAAATAGCTCAGTATTTTCAAAATATTAAAGAAAAAAAAAGTTTGTCTTTTGTCTCCATTCATGTGTTACTTTGAAGTTGTTAGCCTGAATATTTTTTTTTCTTAATGGATCTCTCTCAACTTTGCAAGGATATCTTTGTGGAAAGGGATTCAAATGGAGTTCCAGATAAAATCTAGGCAACAAACAATTTTACCAACAAAACAACCACCCCACCCTCCACCCCTCCCCCCTTATTTATTTTATTTGGGGTCAAATTCTACCATTCGAAGGAGTTTATAATTACATACTGACTTCTAATATAAATGTTGTATTGTTTAATTGTTTTCTATTTATTTCTGCTTTGTCTGGTTTTCCTCTCTTTTTGCCTACCTCTAGTCCCTTATGCATTAACAGATCAGAAGTTTAATGCAGTAGGTACATCAGTTTGCACACCTAGAGTAGATGATGCTTCCTAGTTCAATATGCTGGCAGGAATGGAGATACCACAGAACCGTGGTGACAAGAATTCCTACTTGAACGGCATCTTTTCTTTCACAGATATTACTTTAAAAGAAAGAGTATCTAATTAGAAGAACAGAATGCTAAAAATAGCATTGTGACTGCAAAAAATAATTTTTAAAACAAGTTACGGGTTTCCAAACATAGTGGAGTGAATGAGAGAAACATTATTAACACCTATCCAGAGATACACATTTCTTTTCAGACAGTAATATCTTAAAACATGCAATATACTATTCTGATAACTTCTCTGTCAAATTTCTTTAATTGTCCTGTTCACAAAATTCCTTTTTCAAAACCCTATTCCACCAATCTTGGAAGATCTTTAGGGAAAGATAAAAGTGAACTTTTAAAAGAAAACCTTTTTGGGTACCTGCAGTTGGAAGTTGTGTTATTATTGGTATAAATAGCTCACAGCATGTTGAACACTAACTCTGCCAATAGAAAAAAGAATAGCAATGCCTGCTCATGCTTTAGGGTAAAAGGGAAAAGTCATTAATGGCTTTACAGATTTTAATAGCACAGTATTCACAAACTAAACCTCCAGTTCACTGGAGGCCACACTGAAAATGTATGTGCTTAACTCTGCTCTCACAGTTTCAGACTGAATCTATTCTGGGTGTCCTCGTGTCCACAGCATATAGGAAGAGTGCACAGTCACTGCAGAGGCTTTCTTCCTGTGGAAGACATTCTGTGTGTGTGTGTGCTTAGGTGTGTACATGTATGTGTGTGTGTGTTTGTTCATGAGTGGAGAAGATACATGTTATTTACCTCCTCTCCAGATACAGAGTTTGATTAGAGATGGATTGTATACTCGCACAAGGGAACTTGGGAATGTTTTTCTGTTTAGTAAAATAAACATCTTTAGAGAAGAGCCTTTATGTGTTTTAAGCACGCATGTAAGTATTTGCAGGATCAAAAGATAGGCAGAGTACAGAAAATTAAATAGGAGTTAAAAATGACAAATTAGCTTGCCACATTAGGCTGTATAATATGCTAGTGTCACATTTTCGTCATGTTACATGTATATAATTTGTTTTCCTGTACCAACACTTCAGCCATAGTCTTCCAAGAGGGTCTATATTTATCATTGATTTTAAAGTGACAAAAGACTTCCATTTAACACATTAGATGTTAAAAAAAAAAAAAAAGAACCAATCACTGTGTTGAAATTAATGGCAATCTACAAAATCTCATAATATTCAATCATCATTTAGCAGATAAATAATGAAGATGAAAGTTTACCCATTTTCACTATATATCACCCCTGCCTCAAGTTTGCTGCTTCAGCAGCTCTCCGAAAAAGATATGCCTTGCAGCTTGCCCTCAAGGGCATTATATTTGGACTATTACAGATTCAGGAGACTTCACTGAAAATGCACTGCCAAGAATCCTTTCTCTTTTACATCTAGAAGTATCCAGATTGAGAGACATCTGATATGTTGTGGTAGAAGAGAACCTGTAAGAGATGTATCTCTGGGAAGACAAAACAGCTTTACAGATCAGTTAGGAAAGGGTATGCCCTGCCTTTTAGCCTTCAAGGTCTCACTTGGATGTTCATCAATTAAGGCAATTGATTAAATCAGTCTTTATCAGTGTTTGACTGTATGCCCAGAAAAGGTGCATACCTTTCCAGTCTCTCCAAACTTTGTTCATCACTCTGCTTCCCCACTGGCTCCTAGCCTATTGTCTTCTTCAGAAAAGACATTTAGCACCCACAATAATTAGGAATATTTTATTGCCTTATTAAGAGTAATTAATTAAGCAGTGTTCTTTGAAGAGAAGGCACAATACCTAAAGGTCAAACACTAATTGCTGTTATGGGTGGGAGTAGTTTGATCAGGTATAGATATCTAAAGAGTATATATCTACAGGTGAAGCAGTCAGCAACCAGAAAGAAGAAACTAATGTTTTTAGGCCATGGTTTATCTGACCAATTTCAATCATCTACTTTAGGAGGTTGGTTATAGTCTAAAGAGTCTTTGATTCTTTTCATTGACCATAAAGTGATGCTACAGTATGCACGTAAATCCTGAACTGGAGAATGTGTGGGTCAGAGCAGCCTCTAAAGTCAGATGGCACTTCTGTGCCTCTGTGTGACATTGGGCTGCATGCATGCTTTCATCCAAAGAAGGCAGAAAGTATTGCCTTTCTAGCTTCCTGGAAGAAACAAAGTTAGTGGGTGGTTATGTCTTTAAAACTTGAAATTTACTTGTAAAAACATTCTTTGAAATGAAGTGAACTTTAAGTGAATGTTCAAAGTATGGTGGGCTGATGTTTCTACAAACAGAGTAGTCACAGAATATAGAGTATCTTTTCAGGACTTCAGAGCTGCTTCACTAGCACTTATGTACAGAGTGTATCTTCATAGTCAGAAAAGGAAAAACATGTGCCAAAACATGTAAATGGGAATGTCTTAGAGTATTGGAACAAAATTTAACAATATTCAACATTGGTTGCTTGTGAAGACATGCTACAGGGTCTGATTTTTAGAAATGCTGCTGAATAAATGTTGTTTAAAGCAATTCTTCGTTCTTTTAGGTACCAACGTTTGAAAATTGGGCATGGTTAGCTGTAGTGATATATGTAGACACATCTCTTTAGGCTGATTCATGCATCGGTTATGCAGTTGTACAGTTCTTGGTTACCTGAAACTTAAATTGTCTGAAATTGCGTAGGAAAGATTTTGAGCAACAAAATCTGCAGCAGAACTCTGAATCAACAGATGCCTGGTAATTATACATAGATGGATATTCAGTATGACTTAAGTGTGCAATTTCTGGTTTGTGTTATACTAGGAAAATGGAACAGTATATAAATAACTCAAATTAGCAACCCATAGATGTCTGGGGTCAAGGAAAACACGGGAGTTTTAATAAGGTTTATACTGATTTTCTAAAGGAAGGTAAATTATGTTTGGATAGTCTTTGGACTTCATTGTCTATTTACAGAACTGGCTATTATAGTCAGTGGTTTCAGGAGTAAGCATTAAAATAAATGACAATATAGAAGAGTTGAGTAAATGTGATTAGTATTTTATATTGCTTTGATATCTAGTAGAATACCTGTAAATAGTGTTACCTTCTAACATAATAACCTTCTTAATGTGTGGCATTAACTTGCCAGGCTGAGTTATTTTTATAATTCCAAAATTATTTTAGATACTGGTGTGAAATGTGACTCATTTGAATGTGCAGCTGTAAATGGATCTAAATGGGATTCAGTGGTTATGATTCATATTTGGAGTGGAGCTCCTCTAAGATTAGTAAGATTTCAGCTGGATACAGCCATGTGAACTGTAGTCATTTGTAGAATTCCACTCACTTTACGTATTGTTTCTTTACTTACGAAGACACATCTAATTCAATTTCATAAAGTTTCTTGATTGAAAAGGAACTACATTAAAAAATATTATGATGTGCTTTGTGGATCCCTACCTCATTCCCCATAGACAGTTTTAAAGTGTGGAATAAGACGATCTTTCTAGTCACTGAATGCAGGCTGTTACACCATACTGATGTATATCAGTGGAATAATTATGCAAGGCATATAAAACCAGGAATTTAAAACAACAGTAAACCAAAAAGCTCCTCCTTATTTAGTGATTACAAACAAGGAAAAGAGGTGTGAATCTGTTCTGTTGAGTGGGACAGATTCAACACTGTTTTCTTCTTGATTGTTTTACATACCCTAAATAATATTGTATACAACAAAAATTCAGAGTAGTAGAGATAATCTGTGGTCTTGGGATTGTGTGGAATGAAGAAAGAAATTTATGCTCAAGAATAGATACATTTTATGAAATAAAACAAAATTTGATGTTTGAAAGAGAGGAGAAGAGATGAATTATGTAAAACCAGGTTATTTTTATTGTATGTTAGTTTTTTCTAAAGAGGCTGCTGTTGGCTAGATATGAAACTACACAGAAAAAATTAAAATCATATTGTCTTAAAACAAACACATTATTCTAAGGCCAAACATACTAATACTAAGACAATCTAAATTTTCTAAGTTTGCTTTAATGGTAGTAGACTTTAGTACCAATTCATTTTTAATTTATGAAGTTCTAGCACCCCTATCACTTACAAAATAAACTAATTATAAAACTTGTTAGTCAAATCAATCTAGTTTGTAATATTATACTTTTTTTAAAACTACCAAAATTCCACAAATATAAGAATTTATCTTAACTGTCATTTGGGAAAGGATGTATTGCAAAAGACATATTATTAACTTTCAGACAAAGTGCTTCTTCATTCGTGCAGCTGGGGGGAATATAAATTGTTTTACAGGATTGCTCTAACTCCTTTGGTCAAAGAAAAGATCTTTATGGGTAGAAAGAGGGTGTTTCAACTAATATTTTGAAGTTCTCTGATTCTACGGTTTATGTATAAATTAGAAAAATCTAAAGAATACTGTAAGAGTTAAAATAACTTTCTTCTAACTTGTTGCCTTTGACTGGTAGAAGTTACAGTACTAATGTTGGTGTTTAGTCTGTCACTTCATTTTTTTTCACCTGTAGTGGATGCTGAAATGAATTTTCAGTCAAAGTTGAGTTATAGGAGCCAGACAAAATGTTCCTTTGACTCAGAAAACGAGGCCTTGATATTTTTTCTGACTCACTACATAAAAATTACATCTCAAAAGTAAGCAAAAACCTTGACACGGTGACATGCACCATATTATTAAAACTCTTTCATATACATTCATTTCCAGGACAGCAGTGTCAGAAACAGCAACCCTTACAAGTCTATTTTTGTACAGAAATAGATTTAACGTGAGAGTTTAAGTGAGATAAAGCCCCTAGTAGCCTTGCACACTGCAGTACATGCAGTCCAAGTCATGCATCATCACGTATGTCTTCAATATCTGATTTTTGTGTCTACTTGTAGAGAGAGCAAGCTCAACAGTACTAGAATACAGTCTTAGAATAGCTCAAGGAAAGAATGGATCAAGTTTACAATTATGTGATGTAGACATTTCTCCTGCAACAAGTTATCTGATGCCATCACCACACTGTCTATAAATTACTGTATGTCTTCCATAAAGTAAGAGATCATAGGTCATGATGATGATGTGGTGAGATCAGAACAACATTTATCTCTGTAAACTTAGGGTAAAAATGTGCCATCCAAGCAGCTATTTTAAAGTATTGCACTTCAAAGTATCTTCAAAAGAAGCGAATGCAGAATAAACATGGATTTCCATCTTGCCTCAAGATGAGCATGATGTGGTAACATTTACAGTAGGATGTATTTCTGAATATTATTTCCAAAAAGCAAAAAAGGTTTTCACCTCTTTGGAAAATGTGCAATAAATGCAGCAAAGAATACATATCTGTAACATTATCAGCACAAAGCTATTTGTGTTGTTGCTGTGGGTTGTTTTTTTGGTGTTGTCGTTGATGCTGTTTTCCTTTTTTTATTCTATAATACAGAAATTGCTTCAGACAGCTTATAGTTATTCTAATGTCTCTGTTTCTAATTACATGCTCTAAGGCTGTGGTTGATGGCATTGTGAGCTCTTGAGCAATAGGGCAAGGGATTTATTCTGGCTCATGTATCAGGATGAGAAAAATCAATTTTCTGTCAAGAAGACAGAACTAGTAGCGTAGAAGGAAAATCCCTAAATACTTGCAATAGCTTTGTGACAGCAGAACGTTGAAGAGGGATCAAAACACAGAGACATACATATTGTATGCTACTACATGGATGCCACATTAGAAAGATTTCTGTTTCAGAGTCTGCCAAAATAAAGGAAATAGCATAACAAAATCTGTGTGTTACAATGTGATGGAGAACAGGATGATGTCTAATATCTCAGTGAAAATGTACTAAAAAAACCCCCCTTTGACTTAATCAAAAACTATCTCCACTATAATGACATTTACATGCAATAATTTCCTCTGTGATCTAATTAGTGTTAACTACTGAGCAATTAATCCTGTTTGCATTTCAGTTTCTGGACTTCTCCCTGACTTGACTACTGGAGGGAATACCACCGGTACCACAGCAGGTGGCACTCTTTCCTTCATATTTGTTCTGAATTAATCTCTTCAGACACAGAAGGCACAAAATAATTGGTAGCATTTTTTTTTTTTTCATGAGATCTGTGAAAAAAGTGATTGTAACAAAGTCTGTTGATCGAAGATCAACTTGAAGGTGTCTGAGTCTCTGTACTCTTCCAGGACCTAACCGGAGTGCTTCTGAAGTAGTTTTCAGACACACAGTCAAGTAATTTAAGACTGAGAATAAGGCCAGCTAGATAAAGGGTTGCTTTATGGCCTCCTTTCTATTTTTTGAGAAAGTATCATGAGCTTGTGTTGTTATTTCCTGGAACAGAGATGAGTGAGGACAAAGCAGAAAGCAGCACAGGTCCTGCCTTGCAGGGAGCTAAAGAAGGAACCTGTTAGGTATCTTTGATGCCAGCAAGACTAGGAAGTATCGAAAAGGTCTTGGTAGACAGAGAGTCTTTCAACTGGGAATTTTGAGAGCTGTCATCTCAAAACCTGCTGTCTAGGGATAGAATTTATGTCAGAGTAAAGCCATTTTTTTCCTCAGTGCACCAATGCTGTTTTTACTTACTATCTTCTGTCTGGATGAAAAATTCTTAAATCCAGAGATGCTTGTGCTATATGTTTAAAAAGAGTAATGCCTGTCTATCCTACACCCTAAAATACCTAAGCTTTAATCCTGTAATGCACTGTATAGAGTTTGTTGTGTAATTGATACAAAACTTTCTATCTTGTCATGGCAAATTCACCTCACCCCAGCGATAGGACTAATTCCTATCATACCATGACAAGGTAAGTAGGACCTGTGACAAGTAGGATAAATGTCCTTTAAGGACTAGGAGCTACTCTTCTGTTTGTTATGTACAAGAATTTTGTTATTTAAGTATGTGAAAAATAGACTGAGTCTTTAATTATTTTTATTTTTTGTCATGAAGACACGTCTATGTCCATAGATGATTAAATGTGTGGTGGCTATTTAAAAGAGATGTCATACAAATTAGAGGCATCTTGTATCACTGCCAGACAAATTGTATTTGCAGAATTTAATTTTACACTTTCTGGTCTTCTATTTCCCATACTTACCTTTATAAATATATGAGAAGTAAGGAGTAGATTACATTAAGTTTTTTACATTAAGCATATAAAAATTTAAGATTCTATATGGCCAAAATTAAATTACAGATTAAACAATTAGACTAAGATCTGTTCTAATGCTTTCCTATTTCTACTAAGGTCTTCTGCATTCTCTGTGCCTTCTTCAAGAATTAACAAATTTAGCTCTCTTTTTTTCTTTCTAATTGATAAACATATTGCTTTATTAAAGAGAGGGAAAATTAAACTCAGAGTTATGAGTTTGTTCGGTAGTAATGTTTTTTTATAAAGTGAGGTTGGACCTTGAGCTGTTGTGATCTGAAGCTCCTTTTTGCATAGATTTTTTTTTTCAGTTGTCAAAAAGAACTTGGCAATTTTGTTTGCTCTGAAAAAAGACTAGTTTATTAAAATCAAAATGACTATTTTATCACAATGTTTCTCCTGTCAATCAAAATCTGCACTCTTCTGACAGAAGTATTTTGCAGTAAAATCTTAAAACATGTAAAAACTAAAATTAGAAAAGTGATATTGCTAATCAGCCAATCAATATTATGAGTTGTCACTGAATGAATGTTTTTTAGAATTTATTCATATTTAATGTTATTTACCATGTAGACTTGACATGAATTTTATGTCAAGGGGGGCTGGATGAGATCATCCATAGAGGTCACTTCCAACCCCTAACACTTTGTGAGTCTGTGATTCTGTGATTTGCATGCAAAGTTTGCAATCTTATTACTAAGACGTAAAGTTTAAAAATCAGAGGAATCTGACTTCTGTGTATGATGTACTGAGAAATGTAGTATAAAATGAAACTAATGTAATTTGGTCAAAATTGTACAAACTGTGCTTCTTGTTCTGTACAGAACACAATCATTAAGAGTTATTAACTCTCACTACAAGAAAAGTTTGTATGCCTGTGGACTTTTGGATCCCAAAATCTGAGTCTCAGCCTTATCAGCCATGAGGATGACTTTTGTTTTGGAGAGCTTCCCTCTGGACAGGGGGTTGAGAGCTGGTACCAGTGCTCACTTCAGAGTATGAATTGCTGAGAAGCTGCCTTTTTTTTTTTTTTTTTTTTTCCCCAAGCCAGAGAACTGGTGGAATGGATGGTCTTGATATGGTCAGTTACACCATGGTAACTGAAGTGGATCAATTATTTTGCCTGTCCTTCAAGTGGGAATTAAGCATGTGGTGTCAGTTGTCATATCATGTTCTTCCTTTGCCACAGTGCATGCAACAGTTGTGACAAATAGCACAGATTTGTCATCAATTACCTCTTGATAAAGCTGAAGCCTACGGAACACTGTGATAAGGGTCAAAATCTCCTCAGGAAAATATTTTTTTAAATTATTTTTTAAATGTTGCTTTAAAAAATGCTTGGAACATTTAAGTACTCCCTATGGCTGGGCTAACAAAAGCAAGAGTGACTCAGTGACAGAGCAATTAGGTATGTTAAATGAGGCAGTATGTACCACCTCTTCGAATTTATATTAATGTCTTTGATGCAAAATGGAATACTTCAGGTGAATGGTATTGGAAAGGCAAGAGCAAAATTCTTCTCATTAAGTACACTGACCAGCGCACGGCTGGACAGAAATGGAAGCTTTTGCTCTGCTCCCTTG